>NW_024062599.1:0-1422500 GCF_006381635.1 Hibiscus syriacus | reverse complement strand
ATAGTATTCTCGCGGACGTGTCGAAGACACGTATTACCACGACCACGACCCAACCCGAACTGACCCGAGACGAGACGAGACGAGACGGCGGCGGCAGCGGCGCGCGAGAGTCCCCCTTGTTCTCTATCACTCAACAAGGAAGTGGGAAAGCCAAGCCTTAAATACCATTCCCAATAGTGTTTCCAAACTATGTGGGATTGAGCATACCCAACTTGTTTCCAAAACTATGTGATATTCAGGAAACAATTAACAATCATGCACCTTAAAACAACTGAATCAGCAACCAATTGCATTAGTATTATACGATTAAATATGTCATAATTAAAAGTCAATCTACAATCAATCGCGATTATTGCAATTTTAAGCAAAACATTCAAAAAAATTGCACACTCGCGAGAATAAAAAAAATATATCGGCAATACAATCAATTGAAAATAAATTAGAATTGCATGAAAACTAAACGAACCACAAATACTTTTCATACAAATACTAAAGTCATTAACTATAATTCACAATAATATCATATTAAGGCTCAATCCCACATAGTATTGAGAACAAGTGTGGTATGCTCAATCCCACATAGTATTGGAAACACTATTGGGAATAATATTTAAGGCTTGGCTTTCCCACTTCCTTGTTGAGTGATAGAGAACAAGGGAGACTCTCGCGCGCCGTCGCCGCCGTCGTCCGTCTCGTCTCGTCTCGTCTCGGGTCGTGGTCGTGGTAATACGTGTCTTTGACACGTCCGCGCGAATACTATCTTTTTAGAGAAAATTCTTAAGAGACAAATTTGGAATAAATCGCAACGCGAACTTCGACTATCGCAACGAACTTGGACTAGCGTTGCGAATCTGGAAACTGATTTGCGATACCGGAGATCGCGTTGCGAATTATCGATCGCATTGCAATTTAGTTGGTCATTTTGGCAAATCCAAAAAAAATTGGTTAAAATCGTATATTATTTTAAGGCATTTTTTGTCATTGAGGTTATTTTCTCTTTGAAAAATTAAAAGTTTAGGTACTAAAATGGACCAAAATTGATAGTTAAGGTACTAAATGCATTAAGTTTTTAACGGATCATACTAAAACGAATTAGATAGTAAAACATACCAAAACTGATAATTTAAGTACTAATGTGTAGTTACCCAAGGTTAAATCATTCGATCAACTCTCTAGGCTCTTTCATCAAAATACAATTGTTGAACCTATAGAGTGTCTTAGTGGAACACTAAACCAGCAAATTTCAAACCATCGATTCCTTCAGGAGATCAGTAATTATTTTATATCTACAGCATTTTTAATTATTTTTAACATAATTTTCTACTTTTTATTTAAAAATAAGTAGATAAATTAACTTGTCGAATAGATGAATGTTAAAGAATTTTGAAGAAGATGAATCTGATAAAAAAAGGTTGTTCGATTAAGTTATTGTTTGAAATAATCAATTAATAGGATTAAGTTAAAAAATACTAATCAAACAGATTGATTTAACGGTTTCCTCACATCTCGTTCTAAGAAAATTTTCTATTATTATGTTTTAGAGTTTTTTAAAATTATTAACAAAAAAAACATACACTTCAGATACGTAATTATTCGAATTCAAGACCTTAAGATTATGAAGAATAATACTCATTCTTACTATATCGGTCTATAAATTTAAAAATAATGTATTCAAATATATTCAAATAAATATTTAATCTTTCACTGATCGAATAAAAGGTCAACATTTTAAAATCTACTTAAACAATGACTTAACAGTTTTAAATATGCTCAAATAACCGTTGACTTGATTAAATTAAATGGTTCGATATTAGTTTTTTTACATAACATAAATTTAACTCCTAACATTGATCACTTTTGTCATGTTAGTCGTAATTATTTATTCATTGTTTTAACTCCTAATCTTCATTCTTATCATATCAAGTATGATTAGCCATCCAAGGAAAGAATCAAACTAATTGATGTGATGAGATGGTGGTTTGGGCGTCTTCCCTTAAATAGGGGATTTGATTAATAGATTTTCCTTAGATACAAAGATTTGTAATTAATAAGGATCATCTTAGCCTTCGATGTAAATAGATCTAGACCATTGATTTAGAGGGAGCTCAACTATAAATAGAGAGCCTCCCCCTCATTTGTAACATCTCATTTCATTCATTCTCTTGAGGGAGAAATAAAGTTCTGAGGCATTTACTCTATCTCTTGTGTATTTTGTTCTCAAGTCTCTTTGTGTTGTTGCCTCTCTTGGCGGCTAGGAGTAACCACGCTTGTGTTTGTACTTCCACACCATAGTCCAACCTTGGTAGTTTGGAGTAACCACGTTGGTGTCAAAGCTTCCGCATCCTAGAAGTCTTGAGGGCTTGGTTTCAACCTTGATGAGTTTGCATGCTCAATAGGCTTGGATAAGGCTTACTTAGTCGTAGAGAAGACCCAAAAGTGTCAAGAAGCGTCTAAGGTCGCACATCCCGTTATACCTTAACTTTGATATTGTAACAGTTTGGGCTTGAAGGTTCTGGGCATGACAATATAGATACTTAAAATGTATTGAAATATGTTTGAACGTCACGTAATAATCAAAAGAAATTTTAATTAGTAAGTACTAATTGCGTTGTCTACATATTCAACAGTAATGCCCCGCATCCAAATACTTCGTATAAAATATGAATTGCAAAATTGCAAAAGTGTTTGATCTACCTATAGAGTCTTTTTAATAATAATAAATTCATTTTTATTTTAATACAAAAAAAGTTAATACTTTATTATCTTTTTAAAAATATATATTTTATTTTTAATTTTACCTATAAATAAATCAATTTAAATATGTGAATAAAAAATATAAATTAACTGGTGTTAGGAGGATATGTTAATTGCGTACTAGAAGAGTAAATGAATTCAACGTTCGATGAATTGTTCGTGAATCGTTCGTATAATGTTTTTCTAGTTTGTTTATTAAGTTAAATAAAAAAGTATGAACAAATTTTTTTATGTTTATTTTATCATTTGAACGAACACATGTTATAATATCATAACGATTATTTGCAAATAAATAAATACAATAGAAAAACAAATAGCACAAAGATTTACGTGGAAAACTCAATAGGGAAAAACCACGAGTAGAGGAGAATAATTTCACTAATATGAAGAAATATGATTTTGGAGAAAGAAAAAAAATCTAACCCTTACCCTTAGTATCTATTTATAGGGATAAATACTTGATTACAAAGGAGGTTTATAAAGTTGAAATCTACTTAAAGTAGATTTTCTACATAAAAGGGAAAAAACAAAGTTTATACTTCTAATCAAACTAGGTTTCTTACCTTTTTAATCAATTTTGTGTTACTTTGAATTTAAGTCAAACTCTAACAAATCTTTACCTTGATGCGAATTCTAAAAGTGCGGTTTTGATATAAAACACTCAAATTCGATGAGACATACAAACTCAACAAAAACAATTCTTCACTTCAACAAATACATTCTCCGCCTCTTCGACAACATCCTTCAAAGGGAAATCTTTAGTAATGAACACCGACCGAATCCAAGTTTTTTTTAAGCTTGGGTTTAGTCTTCACATCGACATGGTTATCATAAGTGCTAACTTTTCTCACAAATGTATCAGCAAGGGCAATATCAAGCATAACACAATCTTGATTATCAATGATAATTCTATATTCAAATTCACATGCTCACGAAATTGAACTCTTTTCTACTTCACATAACCGTTTTGCCCACAATTATCTTGTTCAACAAAAAATATTTTTTGCTTAATTTAGTTAAGATGTTTTTACTAGTAACAAGTTATTTGACGTAGGGAAAAAAACATTGATTGCATAAAATTGTTAAACCATGTAGAAAATAAAACTTGACACTCTTTCTATAACATTTCATAACAAAAAGAGAGTCATTGCAAATTTTCATAACTCCACCTTCATTGGAGAATTTCTATCCTTGTGAATCAAGGATACCTAATAAAATTAAATTTCTGCTCAAATCTAGAATATGTTTTCACATTACCAAGTGTTCGCCATCAAACATCTTAATTTTTATTATGTTAATAACTGTGACTTTACAAGGGACATTTTTTCAAAAATATCAGCTGGAGATGCAACTTTATACGTCACAAACCAGACACGATTGTAACTTGTCACACCTCAAAATATGGGTCAAATTATAGGTTTTTGAAACTTATTGGCAGATTTAGAAAGTTACAAAAAATACAGGGACCTCATCTATAATTTGCCCATTTTCTGTTAATGGGAAAAAATAAATCGGTTAAATTTCCCCTGATTATTTCGTCGTCGTCGTCCACCTACGCCGCTACCCCAAATGATCGTCGCCTCGCCCTGACCAAAAGCCCTCTTACCCCTCACCCGAGATCAGCCGCCGTTCGATTGGATCGAACGTATGAAGATTCATCAAAACCTCGCGGCCGCTGCTTGGATTTGCTTCGATTTTGATTGCCTCGGTTGTCGCCTCACCTCAACACCGTCGCCAATGTGATCCCCGACCTATTTCGCTCAAAACCCGATCGGTGGGTCACGTCAACATCACCGGTTTCGTCTGATCGCCGACGTAGGTAAACTCTTCGAACTTATTTCCATTATTTTAAGTTGTTTTGGCTGAATTTTGATATGGTTTGTGTTTAATTTGACGTAGGTAAATGCACCAGCAGTGCGCTTGGGCTTACTCTATCTGCTCTGGAAATGTTCTAGAATCGGTCTGGACCAACCCAACCCGAAATGGTCAACCGACCAGTCTGCCTGACCCGCTTGACCCGACCCGAACTTATTTGACATGACCCGAACTGTTGACTGGTCTGACCGTTGATCGGTTATACCGTTGACTTTAACCGAGTCAACCCATTGATCGTTGATTTTGACTTTGACTAAAAAGTTAACTTTTTCGAAAAAGTCCTATCTTATGTTTTTCGACGTCCTAAGTCCAAAGTCCGTTTTACTAAATTCGCACCTGGTAAGTCATTTTTCGATGTTTTATCTTCGGATTCAAGTTGGTTTCTCAGTTAAGTTCAGTTTATAACGTAAATTTGTTTGCTATGTATCCGAGGAATTATTGGACATTGAATTAAAGTTTGAGGAAGATCGAATGGAGTTTGAATGGTCGATCGATTTGTCATAAAAATTGAGGTAATACTCTACTACCTTTTGTAAACATCCAAATTACTTTGGAAAACTCCGAAGTAATCAGGATAAACTTGACTACTAAAGAACTAAGTAACCTCAATAACTGAGGATTAAGTAAGTGGTTTAGATATGTCTGGAAACGCGGATGAACTTTCATGATGTACTATCCCTATGGGTTATAAACCACGAATCAAGTACATTGACATTTTTCTGATATTGTTGTAACATGAAAATGAAATAAAGACCATTGGGATATCTGTTCGTTTCCTTAAGATCTATCCAACGATGATTCTGAAGATGATATATGGAAAAGAATTGTTGGTATTAAATAGTAAATACCCTGGAATGGCAACAAATTGACCGATCGACATGCATTAGTTTCGTGAGTTGTTTAGCTCGAGTTATTCGATATTCCGATAGATCGACACAAATCGTAAATTCCGTTCTGAATCTTCGTTTCTACCTTATCAGCTCAAATTACTTGAATCCTCCAAGAATCTAATGCCCAAAATGATTATGAGTTTCCTGAATAATGAAATCATTATGGTCATACCTGAAAACACAAGTAACTCAAATGCAAAGGATTCTGAATACCTTTCTGATTATTTAGTGCCTCCGAAAAATGTCCCAAAACTATATGAGCCTGATAAATCACATTCTGAATAATTGATGATCCCGTTAGCTAATGAACTCTTTCAATAGTGATTTTAATTTCCGACATTCTATCAGTATACTAAAGATCTGTGTTTCTCTGGCCGATAAGATTATCCAGTATATCCGGATAACATCTGGAACCTCTAGTGTGTTCCCTGGTCACATGGATGTTTTCTCTGATTTCTGTTCTGATCTCTGCTCTGATTTTTGATATCTCTATTTACTGACTGAAAATGCTTTATTTGGGTTACTCTGGGATCTGGTATGAAGACTCTGACAGGTTCAGTTGTTGCGGGTTATTCCTTGTATAAGTTCTGCACTAACTGGTAATTCCAATCTCTGGCAAGTTCAGTTGCTATTGGTAATTCCTTTTATAGGTTCATCATCGACTGGTAATTCCTTAAGGACCTAAGGCGACCCATGGGTAGGCTCTGAGGCCCCAAGAATCTTTTTTGGGTAGGCTCTCAGGCCCCAAGGTGTTCCCTTAGGTTATGCAGTTCTGGGGAGATACATATGGCGTTCGGTTGGAGGGACTACTATGGTTTTGAAAACATGTTTTAAATGGTTACTGTTTTAAAAAAATCTATATATTTTCATTGGTTTTGTGAGAACACACCAGACACCCTATTTTGATCTCCTGAAACCAAACATCTGAAATATTTCCCTCTGAACTGAAAGCTTATTGTATATTACTACCTACGATATCACTGGGACCTCAGCTCAACATAAAAATTTGTATATGTCTGAATCAATAAAGAAACATATTATTATATGTTATATGCATGTTCTGTAGAATCAATTGGTAGTACTGTATTACAGAGTTTTCCAAAGCTCACTCTGTTACTCACTATTTCAGGTTAAAAGGATTGTACCAGTGCAACTATCGACATCGGTAAGGAAGTTCCACCGGCGTCGCTTTCGGAGTATGGCGTATGTGTTTAGGGGGCATGTAGGTTGTATTTTGTTTTTATATCTGAGTCTGGAAATCTGTTTTACTTTTAAATATTGGTAAATTGTACTTATATATTTATAAATGGTTTTATGACTTTATGTGTTTTAACATACATTTTAATTTTTTCGTGATTTTTACGGTGGGTCACTCCGGTGGCCCTAATGTGACACCCCGGATCGGATCGGGTCACCCGTATCAGTCTGAGGGAGTTACATGACTCATATGAAAATTGCTACCAGAGTCAAGTATCCACTCATCACTTGTTATAAAGTTGTCGTCAGTCGTATCTAAGAGTTATTTGTCATCGAACTCCTCCACTATACTAGTCTTACCAAATTTTTCAGTGTTTTACTCTTCAAATTCTCTTTCGATTTAACTCTGTAACCTATAACAGTCCATTTTAGTGGGACCTTTCTTTTTATAAAAGTGGCAAGTTTTACCAAGTAAGAAGATTTTGATATGTCCCTTCCTTTACTACCATAAGAACGCTCGTCTTTTCTTACACTATTTAAGCCAATTGATCCAAACACCACAAGACCCTTTAGGTTTGGAACCAAATACAAGATGTTTTATCTTTTCGAATGAGTGCAACACATTGTACACCTCTTCAAGAGTGAGTGTTTCGTGACTATACAAAATTGTGTTTCTGAAAGATGAGTACGAAGGATACAACAAGATTCTCCTATCCCGAGTCTTTTTTGTCATACTTTACTTCTAAGGTCTCTAGATCAAAGAATATTTCCTTGAATGCGGTCAGGAGCTCTTCAAGATATGAACCTTTTGCCAACTTGAATAAATAAAGATGTTGCTTTAAGTGTAACTTGCTTGTCAGTGATTTCTGCATGCATAGTTGCTCCAATAAGCATCTATTCTATTTTTTTCTTTCAATACACATACAAGATTTAATTTGATAAGTTTGAATATATCTAAGATAGGGCCTTATGATCCTTACGTTTTTCTTCGTTCATCCTATCTGAATATGTCTTCTTATCAAACTTTTTCAATGTATCATCTAAGTCCAAGTACTATTATCATACAACGAGAACTTCGTGTTTTGATCCAGCAACAGAATATCATATTTCATTATTGCTATAATCTTAAACCTAAAACTCTAATACCAATTTGTTATATTATCAAAAATGTCACACCCCCAAGTTAGGGCTCAAATTGTAAGCTTTTGAAACGTGTAGATCATTTTAGAAAGTTATAGGAAATTTGTGGATCCAACCATGAATTTGCCCATTTTTTGTTAGTAGAGAAAAAATATTTCCCCAATCTAAAATTGAACTAAACCCTAAATAAAAAAATCCCAAACTTATTAACTATCGGCGTTGCCTTCGTCGATCACTTACCTCCGGTCGATGGCGGCTAACACCGTTGCTAGTAGCAACTTCAGCATCACCTCATAAGCATACCCAACCGGTAGATCATCGTCATCGCTCATTGTTCGTCATAAAAGAAAGAATAAGTGTTCAAAACCCTAAAATCAATCTTAACCACTGCTCATCGCTAGGTGCCACCGTCTGTTCTATTCGAAGTGTGCCCTCATCCCGATCAAAACCTTAGTGGCCAAATATCGAAACTCATCCCCATTCGTTATGAATAGTAGATCGAACGTTCTATGGAAAACCTTAGTGTCACCTACTGTTTTAGTTGATTCCAGCCACCATGATCTTCGATTCATCACAATGCCTCTCTCGTTGAGTTCCCAGTATTCTTCCGACCAAAACCTAGGTAGACCCGTCGTTCACCATCGTTACAATTGCCGTTCATCGTTAAGGGTAGGCCGATTCATCGTTTCAATTGTTTTACACCATTTTGGATGAATATTGATATTGATTTGGATTGATTTTGGTGAGTGTTTAAACAGAGAGTAATTGGCCGTTTGAAACAACTTTCGTCGTCACCGTCACACATCACCGTACGCGCGTCGGGCTCTTCCCCATCCAAGGAAACCTTCTAGAATTAGTTCAGGTGGACCAAACGGGCCTAACCAAGTTTCAATCGGGTCTGCTCGACCTAAACCAGTCTGACCGTTAACTGGCCTGATCGTTGACCGGGCTAACCGTTGACTTTGACCTAAAAAGTCAAAATTTTTGAAAAGTCATATTTTATGTTTTTCGACATCCTAAGTCTGAATTCGAAGTCCGTTTCCCCAAATTCAAATCCAGTAAGCTATTTTTCAACAATTTACCTTTCAATTTGATATGTTTTTTGCAAATAAGCCTCATTTCTTATGTAATTTCTATTTATATGTATCCAAGATATTATTGGAAGTTAGATTCAAGTTCGAGAGTGACCGGATGAAGTTTAAATGTTCGATCAGTGGAGCACAAAAATTGAGTTAATACATTGATACCCTATGTATGCTTTATGGAACATGCTAGCATTGGTTAATGCATAGATGAATAAGTTTGGTTATATGTGTATAATTAATATATTTTTAAACTCGTTCCAAATGCGATGAAAAGTTATTAAACTGAATAAGACTCAAATTACACGTATAGGACACTATAATACTGACAAGCAATAGTTTTCAGGTTCAGTGATTAACCAATAAAACAATCAACCTCAGAATCTTTAAATTCTAATTATTTTCGTTAAAAGGTTTAATAGATGAATCATATGGTTAAGAAATTATAAAATTACCCCTATAAGGTAAAAATGAACGGGACTGACTCTAATAGTAAAAGTACCCTGAGAATTAATTTTTAATATGATAAACTACAAATTCACCTATTAAATTCT
The DNA here is from genome assembly GCF_006381635.1 of Hibiscus syriacus. Lineage (NCBI taxonomy): Eukaryota > Viridiplantae > Streptophyta > Magnoliopsida > Malvales > Malvaceae > Hibiscus > Hibiscus syriacus. Next base: position 1,413,008 of record NW_024062599.1, on the reverse strand, counting down.
TGATCCTTTTAGAAATACGCTAATAATCAGATCTTAGCATCCGATAAGGTACAAGACTAAAAAATATTGATTTATTAGCAAACAACTAAAGGCTAAAACATCAGGAGCATTATTTATGTTTGAATTGTTCATAAAATTGAATTAAATGGAAAGACTAGATTGAAGGAAATGACTAAAATGCCCCCGAAGTGTAAAATGACCAAAATACCCATAAAGTGTAAAATGACCCAAAGTACCTCCAAGCCCTGGAATGACTAAATACCCTCTATCTCCGAAATGAATAAATCAATATCGAATTCTAAAATAACCTAGAATTTCTATTTCTTGAGCGAACACCCGGAGACTAAATTACCGAAGGTACTTTACATGTATGAATTTCTTGAAATGACTATATTATATGAACAAGTTGAAATGAATGGAAGTATTGTATGTATCTGAATTGTGGAAACGAACGAATTACTCTAGAAACTCCAAAGTGATTGTTATAAACTTAACTACTAAATTACCTAAGTACCTTTAATGACCTAGAATTAAGCGAATGACTTAGGTAAGTCTGGAAACACTGATGAACTCATATGTTGTACCTTCCATATGAGTTTTAAACCATGAATCAAGCACATCAACATTTCTTGATACCGTTGCAATACAAAAATGAAATAAATACCATTGGAATACTTGTTCGTCTCTCCCTAAGATCCATTCAATGATGATTCTGAAGATGATCAGTTTGACTAGTGATGTCAGTATTATAGTGTGAATATCCTTGAAGTGCATCGATTTGACTGATTGAAAGGTATCGTAGTTCTGGGATTTGTTCAGTTTGAGTTGAATCAATATCCTAATAAATTGACATGAATCTTAAATAGCATGAATCATCATTTCATTCTTATTAGATTAAATTACTAAGAATTCTCCTAGAACCCAATGTCCAAAATGCCTTTGATTTCCTGAATAATGGAATCACTCGTGTTATACCTGAAATCTCAAGTAACTCTGATGCAAAAGATTCTGAATATCTTCCTGATTACTTAGTGCCTCCAAAAAAAATCTGAATACTATATGATCTTGATAAATCACTTCTTGAATAAATGATGAATATGTTAGCTATCAAACCCTTTTTTTAGGGATATTGATTCTGAAATCCTATTAAATTACAAAGTTTCATGGTTTCCTACCTGATAAATACAAAGTAACTCCAAAGAATAAATTCATCCTCTAGTGTGTTCACTATCTGACATGCAATTGTTTTACCTGTTTTAAAATGTAAATTTCTAAAATTTTGGATTTATTGATGTTTTGATTTACTGTTAATGAACTATTGCTATATGATATGTGTTCTCTGATTACCTGTTTTCACTGGAAAAATATAATCGTTCTTGATTTATGGATCATGGGATCTATTGGTTACTTGAACTGTTTTATTGTGACATTATCTGGTAGGCTAGATTATGGAGGTTCAGCTCTGATCAAGCTGGTAATTCCTTACGGACCTAAGGTGACCTTGGGTAGGCTTTAAGGCCGTAAGGCACTCTTTTGGGTAAATCATGGGACTGCATATGGTGTATGGGTAGAGGGAAATTATGTGATATAAATAACTTTATTGTCACTCTTATGATATTCTATTGTATCATGATTTTGATATTAAAGTCATTGCTCAATCGGATTTCTACTGGGATATTGTACGGGTAAGATTATGGAGTATGAAGATTCAGCTCTGATTAAGCAGGTAATTCCTCACGGACCTAAGGATACCCTTGGGTAGGCCCATAGACCCCAAGGTATTCCCTTAGGGTGGTTCTCTTGCTATGTTCTTAGGGTAAGTCTTTGTGGATGTAATTCTGGGGAAACTACATAAAGGTGTTTGGTTTGAGGGTATTACTGTGGTTTTAAAATATGTTTTAAACTACTAACGTTTTTAAAGGATCTTTATACATTACTTGGTTTTGTAGGAACACACTAGACATCCTATTTTGATCTCCTGAACTTGGTCCTCTTAATGTTTCCTCTGAACTGAAATCTTCATGTCTTTTTCTAGAAGAAATATCAGTGGAACTTCAACTCATCCCGAAAACCTATAGACAGCAGAATAAATAAGGGAAATTTATTCTTTTTCATTTATTTGCATGTCCTTCAGTATCACTTAGTAGTTATGTATTACTAAGCTTCATAAAGCTCACTCTTACTCTACTTTTCAAGTTAAAAGAATTGATCCAGTGCAGATATCGACATCTGTAATGAAAGTTTCTTTGGATTAGGTTAAAGAGTACGGTACAAGTGTAATTAGAGGTCATGTATATCACATTTGATTTTTATACTAAGTATGAACTTGTATGATTTTAATTTTGTTTGTAATACATGAATGGTTTTTCTGAACTTGTATTTTAATTATAAATTATTTTATGATTTTATGCACTTTAATAGAATTTTTAAAATTTTCAGGGATTTTTATTGTTGGTCGCTCTAGTAGACCTAATGTAACACCTCAGATCAGATCGGGTCACCTGCATTGGTCTGAGAGTATTACATTTAGTGGTATCAGAGCTTAGGTTAAGTCAAGTTTTCTGGGTAAATCGACTGATCGACTGTTATAGGATGTCTGGTCTGTACATGCACGTAGATTATGAACGTACTCTTCTGAGCCAGAACTATAATGTCAATGAATCATTCTGTAATAATATACTAAAGTATCTTATCTGTTATGACTCAATCTATGCAAAAAGGGAATAATATCAATATTCGTTCTAATCTTGGAAGTTACCCCGCGAGTAATACGAGAGATTATTTGTTTGAGGATTTTGACTCGACTACCGACCTGAATTTTTGTTGTTATCCCCCCAAACACTATGTGATGATAAGCTTGTAACCAAACTTTATAAGTAAAGATTTGTTATCAAGATATGCTACCCAAGTAGATTAGAGAACAATGTATTTGGTCATATTTGGTCCAAAGTTAGATAAGATGTTTTTCCCTAAAAGGTTTTGCAATGATGTACTGGATTGAAGAATTTTTGGAACCATGTTTGTTCAAATTTTTTGAGTTTAAAACCAAATAAGTGATAAGCTTTATACCCCAAAGATTTGACTTGTATGAGATTAAAGGAAAATTTTTGTGTACTTGGTAAAACCGTAAATCTCGAGATGATTTCGTTACGTCTGAAAGAAAATGGTTATGTCTACATGTTGTACTGAAGTTAAGCAATATTTATGCTGATTAAGGATTGGTATTTCAGGTATGTTTGGTTTTGTAATGAGAATTCTATTCAAATTTTGGAATTTTGATAAGGAAGAGTTTTGTCGAGAACGCTTATTCAGCTGGTTAAAGTTTAATAGAGGAATCGTAATCCTGTAAAAGTTACATGGAGATATTCAAGAATTGAGGAAACCTTCATTTCTATATTTATGTGACTCAGGTGAATTTCAAGGAAGAAATTCTTTTAAGGGGAGGAGAATTGTCACACTCTCAATTTAGGGGTCAAATTATAAGTTTTTGAAACTTATAGGCATTTTTAGAAATTTGTAGGAAATTCGGGACCCAACTCTGAATTTCCCATTTTCTATTGGCAGAGAAAAAACTTATTTCCCCAATCTAAAATCGAGTTCAACCCTAAATCAAAAACAAATCCCAAAATTATTGACTATCGGTATTGCCTTCATTGATCACTTACCTCTGGTCTATGATGGCTTACACCGCCGCTAGCAACAACTTCAATATCACCTCGGAAGCGTACCACAACCAGTGGATAATTATCATCGTTCACTATTTTTCATAAAACAGAGAAGAAGCGTTTGAAAACCTCAACACCGATCTCGATCACCGCTCATCGGTAGGCGGCACTGTCTGTTCCATTCAAAGTGTATCCTCATCCCAATCAAAACCTTGGTGGCCAAATATCAAAACTTAATACCGTTCGCAGTGAATTGTAGATCAAAACTTTGATGGAAAACCATAACGTCACCTACTATTTTAGTTGATTTCGACCACCACGATCATCGGTTCACCACATCGCATCCCTCATTGAGTTCCCAGTGTTCTTCTGACCAAAACCTAGTTAGACCTGTCACTCACCATTATTGTAATTGCCATTCGCCGTTAAGAGTAGGGCTGATTCATCGTTTCAATTGTTTTACACCATTTTGGCTGAATATTGATGTTGATTTGGATCGATTTTGGCGAGTATTGAAATAGGGAGTAATCAACCATTTGAAACAACTTCTGTCATCACCGTCATGAGCCGCCACGCATCGCCGTACGTGCGTAGGGCTCTTCCCCAGCCAAAGAAACCTTTTGAAACCAGTTCAGGTGAATCGAACCGCCCTAACCTGGCCTGAATCGGGTCTGCTTAACCTAAACCATTATGATCGTTGGCCATTGACTGGTATGACAGTTGACCCAAAAAGTCAAAAAAATTTAAAAGACATCTTTTATGTTTTCGATGTCCTGAGTCCGAATCTGAAGTTCGTTTCCCCAAATTCAAATATGGTAAGTTATTTTCAGCATTTTACTTTCCGATTTGATCCATTTTATATAATTAAGCTTCGTTTCTGATGTAATTTCTGTTTATATGTATCTGAAATATTATTGGACGTTAGATTCAAGTTCGAGAGTGATCGAATATAGTTTAAATGATGTTCGATCGATAGAGCATGAAAATCGAGGTAATACATTACTACCTTATGTATGCTTTATGGAACATGCTAGCATTGGTTAATGCATAGATGAATAAGTTTGGTTACATGTGTGTAATTAATGTATTTCTAAACTCGTTCCAAATGTGATGAAAAGTTATTAAACTAAATAAGACTCAAATTACACGTATAATACACTAGAATACTGATAAGAAATAGTTTCAGGTTCAGTGATTAACCAATAAAGCAATCAACCTTAGAATCTTTAAATTCTAATTATTTTAGTTAAAACGTTTAATATCGGAATCACATGGTTAAAAATTATAAAATTACCCCTATGAGGTAAAAATAGATCAGACTGACTCTGATAGTGAAAGTACCTTTAGAATTCATTTTTAATCCGACAAACTATTGATTCACCTATTAAATTCCTGATTTGTTTCGAAAGATGATGATAATCAAATCTTAGCATCAGATAAGGTACAAGAGAATTATTGATTTATCACCAAACAACTACAGACTAAAACATCGGGAGCATTACTTATGTTTGAATTGTTCAGGAAATTGAATTAAATGGAAAGACTGGATTGAAGGAAATGACCAAAATGCCCATGAAATGGCAAATGACCAAAAGGCCCCTGAAGTATAAAATGACTCAAAGTACCTCCAAGCCTTGGAATGACTAAATGCCCTCAAGCTCTGAAATGAATAAATCAACCTCGAATACCAAAATTACCTAGAATTTCTATTTCCTGAGCGAACACCTGGAGACTAAATTACTGAAGCTACTTTACACGTTTGAATTTCTCGAAATGACTATATTATTGACCAAGTTAAACTGAATGAAAGTATTGTATGTATCTAAATTGTGGAAATGACCGGATTACTCTAGAAACTTCGATGTAACCGGGATAAACTTAACTACTAAATAAACCTAAGTACCCTCAATGACCTAGAATTAAGCGAACGACTTGGATAAGTCTGGAAACGCTGATGAACTTATATGTTGTACATTCTATAAGGGTTTTGAACCATGAATCAATCACATCAATATTTCTTGATACCGTTGCAATACATAAATGAAATAAATACCATCGAAATTCATGTCCGTCTCCCTAAGATCCATTCAACGATGATTCTGAAAATGACCAGTTCGACTTGTGATTTTAGTATTAAAGTGTGAATATCCTTGAAGTACATTAATTTTACTGATTGACAGGTATCAAAGTGCAAGGATTTGTTCAGTTCGAGTTGACTCGATATCCTGATAAATCGACATAAAGCTTAAATACCATTAATCATCTTTTTATTCTTATTAGATTAAATTACTAAGAATTCTCCTAGAACCAAATGTCCAAAATGCCCCTAATTTCCTGTATAATGGAATCACTCATGTCATACATGAAATCTCAAGTAACTCTGATGCAAAAGATTGTGAATAACTTCCTGATTACTTAGTGCCTCTGAAAAATATATGAATATTGTATGATCTTGATAAATCACTTCTTGAATAACTGATGAATCTGTCCCTATATGACATGTAATTTTTTTACCTGTTTTAAAACGTGAATTTATGAAATTTTGGATTTACTGATGTTTTGATTTACTGTTAATGAACTATGGCTACATGATATGTGTTCTTTGATTACCTATTTTTACTAGAAAATATAATCATTCATGATTTATGGAATATGAGATCTACTGGTTACAACTTGAGCTATTTTATTGTAACATTATCTGGGTAGGCTGGAGTATGGAGGTTATCCTCTGATCAAGCTAGTAATTCCTTACGGACCTAAGGTGACATTGGGTAGGCTTTAAGGCCTCAAGGCACTCCCTTGGGTAAATCATGAAACCGCATATGGTGTATGGGTGGAGGGTAATTACGTGATATAAATAACTTCATTGTCACTCATACGATATTCTATCGGATCTTGATTTTGATATTAAACTTATTGCTCAATCAGATTTCTACTGGATACTGTATGGGTAGGATTCTGGAGTACGGAGGTTCAGCTCTGATCAAGCTGATAATTCCTTATGGACCTAAGGAGACCCTTGGGTATGCCCTAAGGTATTCCCTTAGGGTGGCTCATTTATTGTGTGCTTAGGGTAAGTCCTTATTGATGCAGTTTTGGGGAAACTGCATAAAGGTGTTCGGTTGGAGGATATTATCGTGGTTTTAAAATATGTTTTAAAATACTAATGTAACACCCATATCTCGTATACCTTTCCGTACACTAGATACATATGTCACATAACTTTAAAAAACCTTTTGTCATTTGAAAACCCGTAAAATTTTGTTTCAATTTGAACAACTACAAAATATGATATTCATAATCAACATACTAAACTATCATTTAAGTACATTGCAAATATTTACTATAGTTTAATTACATGACAACTAAGTTCTCAAAATAAATAAGATTGTCATACTGTTACTGATGAGTCAACCTTTAATTGATGAAAGCTATTGCTGCATTCCTTACGCAACAAATCTTTGCCTTTACCTATGCGTGAAATCAACACACGTTAAGTGTTTACTTAGTGAGACATATATGTAAGGATATTACAATTATACTATAGTATCTTATGAATACTGAACGAAGAATTAAATTGTATCATTCATAAGGACCAGTTAAGCCCTTCTCAGTTAAACCATAATTCTTTCATACCATCATGAAAATTATTCCTAGTATGCTCATCACCAATCCTTTTGTATATTTTCCACGTTATTCTTTATTTGCTCTATGTACATTAATTTAGAACGTACCATACATGTATTGCACCAAAGTGCCAATTGATCATGTATCTTTTATAATCATTATGGGCAGCACCTTAACTACTGTTAATACATCATTTTATATTTTCATTTGGGCATCATTTCATACCCATTATTTATTGTTTACGTTTTTCCTTTATGACATACATTCATACCAATTATGCATTGTTGTACATTTTATACCTATATGACATCCTTTTATACCACTTATGCACATTTTATCCAAATGCACTGTAATTCCTTTACTATTTTACCCAAAGGCATTTAACTTTTCATCTAACTCGCATGACTTACACTTTTCTACCAAATGCACAGTTAGGCCATTTATCTTTTACTCAACAGTCTTTAACCGTTCAGTAAACTGGCATAATTGACACATTTCTTTCAATTGCACTGCTATGCCACTTATCCTTTACTCAACGATCTTTAACCGTTCATCTAACTGGGACAATTGACACATTTCTGTCAATTACACATCTAGGCCATTTATCTTTTACTCAATGGTCTTTAACCATTCTTCTAACTGGCATAATTGACATCTTTCTGTCAATTGCACATCTAGGCCATTTATCTTTTATTTTAGACCAGTTTCTACTATAATAATTATTCATAACATTAATTAACTCTTTTAAACATTACACATTCTATGATTTACGTTGCTAGTGCTATTACCATCATTTCTCAACCATTACTAAAACATGTGTGGTTTGCATACTCATTACCAATACCACTTCTTTATTATAAATTTCTTATGTTTATACACATATATTTCTCATACGGAAATTCATACACTTAGTATGAATTTCTTAACAGTTTTTCACACAAAGTGCCCAATACAGAAATTCATACACTTAGTATGAATTTCTTAACATTTTTTCACACAAAGTGCCCAATACGGAAATTCATCCACTTAGTATGAATTTCTTAACATTTTTTCATACAAAGTGCCCAATACGGAAATTCATCCACTTGGTATGAATTTCTTAACATTTTTGCACACAAATTGCCCAATACGGAAATTCATCCAGTTAGTATGAATTTCTTAACATTTTTGCACACAGTGCCCAATACGGAAATTCATACACTTAGTATGAATTTCTTAACATTTTTATGCACTTAGTGCCATTTGGTAATCACCATACATACATCAATAATTCCAACAATTATGGTTATTATAACATGTACGTTCATCATTAAACCCACTCACCTAGATTACCTCGTTATCATATCCAAAATACAAAGTTGATCACTATGATACTTTACCTTTGTCTTTAGTTTTGCTTTACTCGGGAGCTTGATTTCGATCTATTCAAGAATCTAATAACGACACGTACAATATCAATTGTTAGTATATTTCCTAACAATTATACTCAAACGTTAATCAAGAGTATATATTAGTAACCTTCTATAACAATTTCAACCTAATTGGTTGTTCCAAGCTCAATAGTATCGATACTACTACCCTAGTATCGATACTTATATACTATGGTACCAATACCCCTTTCTGGTATCGATACCAATTTTAGATTAGATGTTGTCTGGTAACGATACTCTTACCATGGTATCAATACTACCTCGTTGGTATTGATATTGATTGAATCAATATCGATACTACTTAGCTAATTCATCCCATTTTAGCCTATATTATCATTATTGTTCTATTAGTACCGATACCCTTGCCAGATTTTCCAGTTTTCAACCCGATTATTACATAATGGGGATAAAATTTAGTTATATTTACATCATACAATTCTACCAAACTCTTCTTTAACTATCCATACTAACATTCCTTCATTTTAATACTTAAAACATCTAGTACCCCTAAAGATCATTGGATTCTAAGAATCACACTAAAATTTCTAACTTGTTTTTAAACTCATCAAATGCTTCTAATCTCTTATTTACTACTTTGACAAGTCAATTCCACCAATGAACATCAATAAACACTCATATATCAACATATCATTTAAAAGCTCATTTTCTTAAAACTCTAATATTTCCTCCATTTCATAGTTTTAATCTCATATAACCTTTCCTTAAGCTTATCTATTACTTAAGGTTACAAGGACCAACCAAAATACCCCGAAAACATGAGCTAAATGAAGCTTACCTTAAGCTATGGGGGAGCACTCTCACCCACGGGAAAAAGAAAAAGAGAAATAAGTGTTTCACATTCCTCTTTTTCTTAAATCCCTAATTTAAATGGGTTTTAAATTCATTTCACATAAAAGACCAAAATACCCTTTCAATAAACTATCTCTTACAAATTGGTCTTACTTAAGCCATTTCTTATACTTTACCAATTACTCAATTTAGTCCTCCAAAATTTTAATTCATTTCAAATTAATCATTGACCTATTATTTGGGGTATTACAATTCTCCCCCTTAGAAAATTCGTCATCGAATTTAAAGACTTTATGCGTTTACCACAATACTTCAACCAAGGAACCATTTTTTTACGCGATTTTTGGCTTTCTTTAATCTAGATCTTTATTGATTCTTTTTCATTATTCAATTCTAATTGAATCTCTATTTTCCCTATGACCCATTTTTCTATTCATTAATCAAGATTGATTGAAACAATTTAGAAGATACTTGATGTTCAACTTTTCCTCTAATAGTGCGTCAGACATTCAAAGTCTCCCATAATACTATGAAAATCTATCGAACCTGACCTCCAAAAGTTCTTAATTTCTTTATTTTCTACTTATAACATTCTTATCCAAAAAAATTTCTTTTATTCCTTTGTAGTATAATCAATGATCACTTCATACATCTTTAGAGGTTTCGTACATCTTTACTATCTCATGTTCACTCTCTTCAATTTCCACAAGTATTTAAGGCTCGTGTGATTAGTACCACTATAGTACCACTCAATATACCAATAATGATGTCAAATCTTTTAAGGCAACTCTACTACTGCCGACTCTAAATCATAAGTAAATAATTACTCTTGATTCATTTGATATTAAATCATAAAAACATGTTCAATACTTTAATAACCAACAACCTTGAATTCCACCTCTCGATCTGGAGGTAACCAAAGATATTGATCTGAAAAGACATCTCTAATTTCCCAATTTTGATGAAATTATCAAACAATCCTACTTTTCTTATTTGAGTATCTATCACATTAACCAGACATCATTCTCTTCACAATCATTATCAATGTAACTTTAAGCAATGATCTTAACTCATCAATTTGTAATTCCATAATATTCACCAAGAACATAGCCCCTGGAATCTTCATTAATTATCTACTACCTTTCCAGTCACATTCATACCATGACTCATTAAGGTTTACGGCTATCATTTTACTCAAGATTGGTTCTACAGGAATTCCTCTAGCTTTAGCCAACCCTGTACTAATGTATGAGTGCATAGATCAAGGGTCAACTAATACCAATACAGGCTCATCAAAAGATAAAAAGTACCTGTTAAAATTTCTGGATCATCCCGATCCTCATTGGTCATAATATTATAGATTCTGGCGACTCCCCGAGTCTCTTGTCGTAATAATAAGTCATCTCGTCCCCTTGATCTTTTAGAGGTTGCCACATATCTTTTAGATTGCACTAAATTGTCCCTAGATTTCTTTGGAAAATTTCGGGCAAAGTGACTGGTCTCACCACATTGGAAGCAAGCTCCACTAAGAAGTCTGCATACTCCCTGATTCACTTTTCCACATGTCTGACATACAATTATTTCTCCAACTGCTCTATCTGAGCTAGCAATAACTGACTGGGACTGTTTTGTTTTCTGTGAAATTATAACAGAACCCACTTTGTCCAAATCTCTCAAACTTGAGACCTTGTCTCTCTTAACATAATGGGGAGTTGAATGCGTTCCTACCCTTTTCCCCATCTGCAAACTATGCTCTGCTGCTAATGTCTCATTTTGAGCTCTTTCGGTAGCTTTGGCTCGGTTAATAACTTCTTGCAAGTTAGGCAAACTCAAAGCCAACATTATTTCTTTTAATTTTGGCTTCAACCCCTCAATAAACCAATCGCATTGGGCCTTGTCATTTGGAACCACCTCTATAGTAAAATGGCTCAACTTATTATACTCAACCTCATATTTATATCCTATTCGATCACCTTGCTTCAAATTTAGGAACTTTAACAATGTTGCCCGTTTGAACTGTTCATCCACATACTTGTTCTTAAATTATTCAAGGAAGAATTACTAGGTCACTTTCTCGTATGGTGCGTACATCGTAGTATTTGACAACCAAACTCGAGCTGATCCTCTAAGTAAAGATACAACTCCATCTAACTTTTCTATATCCGAACAGTGAAGATTTTTTAGCATTAGTATAACATCATCCAACCATAAGTCAGCCTCCAAAGGACTTTCACCCTCTTCTCCCCGAAACGCTGGAGCTCCCAAGCCCTTTAGCTCTTTTGGGATTAACATTCTCGATATTGGAGGAGTAGGGGGAGGCGGAGGAGGTTGAAAATAGGTCAACATAACGTTAAGAGCTTGCATAAAATCTCCATACTCTGGTACCATCATCCTTTGATGTGCAGGCGTACTAGCATTTTTCAGATGGAATCGGTTACTCACTATTAGTTTCGTAACTTTCGCTATCAGTCCTTTCTTTTATCTCTTATTCCCTTGCTCTACGCGAGTTAGAGGATTCTGACATTTATTAGAACATACATAGTAATAACATTTATTAGAACATACAAATTAAAAACATTTTAGATAATAAGGAGTGTCATCAATTACACTTTAATGACACAATATCAGTAACCTTGACAATCTTAATGGCATGTAATCTCATTTCTCTCATTTCAATTGAACTCAGTTTCGGCCGAGAATCGGCTAAACCTGTAGCTCTGATACCAATAAATGTAATACCCATATCATGTATACTTTTCTGTACACGAGATACAGAGGTCACATCACTTTATAAAACTTTTTGTCATTTGAAAACCCGTAAAATTTTGTTTCAATTTGAACAACTACAAAATATAATATTCATAGAATCAACATACTAAAACTATCATTTAAGTACATTACAAAATATTTACTATAGTTTAATTACATGCCAACTAAGTTCTCAAAATGAATAAGATTATCATAATGTTACTGATGAGTCAACCTTTAATTGATGAAAGTTGTTACTACTGCTGCACTCCTTACGCAACTAATCTTTGCCTTTACCTATGCGTGAAATCAACACACGTTAAGTACTTACTTAGTGAGACATAATATTGTAAGAATATTACAATTATACTGCAGTATCTTATGAATACTGAAAGAAGGATTAAATTGTATCATTCATAAGGATCAGTTAAGCCCTTCTCAATTAAACCATAATTCTTTCATACCATCATGGAAATTATTCCTAGTATGCCCATCACCTATCCTTCTGTATATTTTCCCTATTATTCTTTATTTGCTCTGTGTACATTAATTTAGAACGTACCATACATGTATTACACCAAAGTACTAATTGATCATGTATCTTTTATAATCATTATGGGCAGCACCTTAACTACTGTTAATACACCATTTTGTATTTTCATTTGGGCATCCTTTCATAACCATTATTTACTGTTTACATTTTTCCTTTATGACATCCATTCATACCAATTATGTTTTGTTGTACATTTTATATCTATATGACATCCTTTCATACCACTTATGCACCTTTTATATCCAAATGCACTATAATTCCTTTAGTCTTTTACCCAAAGGCATTTAACTTTTCATCTAACTTGAATGATTGAAACTTTTCTGCCAAATGCACAGTTAGGCCATTTATCCTTTACTCAACGATCTTTAACTGTTCATCTAACTACATAATTGACACCTTTCTATCAATTGCATAGCTAGGCCACTTATCCTTTACTCAACGGTCTTTAATCGTTCATCTAATTAGCATAATTGACATCTTTCTATCAATTACACAGTTAAGTCATTTATCTTTTACACAATGGTCTTTAACCGTTCATATAACTGGCATAATTGACACCTTTTTGTCAATTGCACAACTATGACATTTATCTTTTATTTTAGACCAGTTTCTACTATAATAATTATTCATAACATTAATTAACTCTTTTAAATACACATTCTATGATTTACGTTGCTGGTGCTATTACCATCATTTATCAACCATTACTAAAACCTGTGTGGTTTGCATACTCATTACCGATATAAAAATCCACTTTTTTATTATAAATTTCTTATGTTTATACATATATATTTCTCATACGGAAATTTATACACTTAGAATGAATTTCTTAACATTTTTGCACACAAAGTGCCCAATACGGGAATTTATACACATAGAATGAATTTCTTAACATTTTTTCACACAAAGTGCCCAATACGGAAATTCATACACTTAGTATGAATTTCTTAACATTTTTGCACACAAAGTGCCCAATACTAAAATTCATACACTTAGTATGAATTTCTTAACATTTTTGCACACAAAGTACCCAATACGGAAATTCATACACTTAGTATGAATTTCTTAACATTTTTGCACACAAAGTGCCCAATACGAAAATTCATACACTTAGTATGATTTTCCTAACATTTTTGCACACTTAGTGCCATTTGGTAATCACCATACATACATCAATAATTCCTACAATTATGACTATTATAGCATGTACGAACATCATTAAATGCACTCACATGGATTGCCTCACTATCATATCCAAAATATAATGTTCATCATTATGGTACTTTACCTTTGTCTTTAGTTTTGCTTGACTAGGAAGCTTGATTTCGATCTATTTAAGCATCCAATAACGACATGTACAATATTAATTGTTAGTATATTTCCTAACAATTATACTCAAACGTTAATCAAGAGTATATATTATTAACATTCTATAACAATTTCAATCTAATTGGTCATTCCAAGCTCAATAGTATCGATACTACTACCCTGGTACCGATACTTCTATACTATGGTACCGATACCCCCTTCTGGTATCGGTACCAATTTTAGATTCGATGCTGCCTGGTATCGATACCCTTACCATGGTATCGATATTTCCTCGTCGATATCGATACTGATTCAATCAGTATGGATACTACTCAGCTAATTCATCCCATTTTAGCCTATAGTATCAATATTGTTCTATCAGTACCGATACCCTTGCTAGATTTTCCACTTTTCAACCCGATTATTACATAATGGGGGTAAAATTTAGTTATATTTACATCATACAATTCTATCAAACTCTTCTTTAAATGTCCATACTAACATTCCTTCATTGTAATACTTAAAACATCTAGTACCCCTCAAGATCATTGGATTCTAAGAATCACACCAAAATTTCTAACTTGTTTTTAAACTCATCCAATGCTTCTAATATCTTATTTACTACTTTGACAAGTCAATTCCACCAATGAACATCAATAAACACTCATATATCAACATATCATGTAAAAGCCCATTTTCTTAAATCTCTAATATTTCCTCCATTTCATAGTTTTAATCTCATATAACATTTCCTTAAGCTTACCTATTGCTTAAGGTTACAAGGACCAACCAAAATCAACCGAAAACATGAGCTAAATGAAGCTTACCTTAAGCTATGGATGAGCACTCTCACCCACGGGAAGAAGAAGAAGAAGAGAAATAAGTGTTTCACTTTCCTCTTTTTCTTAAATCCCTAATTTAAATGGGTTTTAAATTCATTTCACCTAAAAGACCAAAATACCCTTTCAATAAACTATCTCTTACAAATTGGTCTTACTTAAGTAATTTCTTATACTTTACCAATTACTCAATTTAGTACCTTCAGATATATAAAACTTGGTTTGAATTGAAGTAAAGAAATAGGAAAAATAATTCGATCATTTTTTATTAGAGACACCATTTGAAAAAGGAAAAAAAACAACTATGAAAGTAACAACGGAAGTTATTAGATTCTTTAATATATCATGTCAGTTGTCATTAATAATTTAATGATCTAATAATTTAAATGAAAGTTTTTTTTTCTAATGATAATAACATCAATAGAATAAATTCAATTTTGATGAACAAAGTAAAAATGTTCTAAAATTTTAATAACTATTAGTGTAGTTTATCCTTTTTATGATGAAAAAGGAAAGGTTTTTTTACACTTTTAGGGGGCGTTTGTTAAAAAAATCATTGTCAATGGGTATGACTTTTTTTCGAAATTGTATTACATGTTTAATTTACGGAAAAGATTATTATTAGATAATAACATATTATCAATAGTAACATTTTTTGGTTAAAATGATGGTATCAATAGTATCATTTTTGGGTTACAATGGTGGGAATGTCATTACCTCTAAATTCTTAGGTAATAAATAATTCCCACCACTTTGGATACAAATGTCCATTAAATAATAAAATTTTTCATATAGATATTTCTCAATTCTTATTATTCGTACTTCACTCAAAATTATAAACTTAATAATAAAAATAATACACAAAAAAGTTTAATTTAGTAAAATATTGATAAATTTGAGTAGTTATAATTGTTTTATATTTTTAATATTTATTATTTTAATTATTTTATAATTTTATAATTTTATGAGGTGAAAATATTATTATTGTAAAAAATGTAATTATTTAAAATAATATTTAATTTTGAGTTATTAAAAATATATCTTATATACTAAAAAATAATATATTTGTCCACTCGAGATCATAATATTATTTTTTATATTATATTATATTTTATATAAATAAATATGATACTTATAAAAATTATTTACAATTATAAGTTTTATATACTAATTATATCAATTATATGTTAAATGTATTTTTTTCTTTAAACTTAGATAATATAATAATTAAAATATTTTATAAATTTTCATTTAAATATTTATAATTTAATATTAAAATTTTAATTGTTAAATATATATATATATCAAGGATAATTTGGTAAAATATGAATCAAAGTAATCCTATATTCTTTTAACTAAACGCTATAATTTTACGTTTATGGTAAGCAAACTAAACATGATAATACAACATTCACAAAGTAATATTACATTCCGGTAATTTTATTTCAAAACTTAATTTTACATTCTATGAACCAAACATATCTTTAGATACTTAAAGTACACCTCAAATTGATTTTTTAATATCTAAAATAATTTTCGTTAAAAATATGTATCTAATGTTTTTTTTATACTTTTAAATATATGCTGTAAGAAAAATAGTTAAATGATATTTTAATATGTATTAAGCCAAAAGAAAACATAAATACTGTAACAAAAACTGTACAAGCAAGCAGCTAACAGATGGAAACACAATCAGCCAACAGATACGCAGATAGAGAAAATATATCAACGACACTTGTACGAAAGGTGTCGGCACCGAACGACAAAATCCCATTTTGTTTTTGGCTTAGTGACCCTCTATAAGTCTCTCTATTTCCTTCTTCCTTTGCCAGCTGCAACCTTTTTCCTTCCGCCATGACCGCCATAGCCAATGTTGGTGCTTTGTTTCTGCCAGTATCTTTAACAAGATCACGCTACATTACTTCTTCAACAAAGGTAGTGCTTTCTTTCTGCTTTTAACACGGGATTAGTTTTGCACCAAGGAAAAACAGTATGTTGAATCTATCTCAATCTGGGATTTAAGTTTTAGTTGTGATTAGAGTTTCAGTTGCGGACATAATACATACTATTACGGTTAGTACAATCGTATAATAACGATCTTAATTAATGTTATTATTATTATATAACGGTCATTATTCTGATAGTTTAGTGAACTGATATCTAAATCCTTATTTAAATCCTTGATATCAATTGTATCTGCTTTGCTCTTCCAGCAACATATACAATAATAGATTTTTATATTAAGTTTTAGGAGCTAAATATCAATGGTATTTGCTTTGTTCTTCCAGCAACATATACAATGATAGATTTTTATTTTAGGTTTTAGGAGCTAATATATTTAGGGTCACTTTATAACGATTTTGAAAAGTAATTTTTAAAAGTGCGGTAGAATTTTTTTTAAAAGTGTTGTTTAAGAATACAATTAAATTTAAACGGTTTGAGATTATTATTAAAAAAAATGAGTTTGAAAAAAATGTCAATTATAAAAATTATTTTTAAATTAAAATATAAAATTTAAATTATATTTATACTTATTAATATTATGATATATAAAATATATCATTTAAATTATAATAAAAAATATAATTATAATAAAAATATATTTTATAATAACTTATTATTAATATTTCAATATATAAATTATTAACATTTTAATATATAAATAATATATTTTATTTATTTTTAAATAATTAAAATAAATTATTAGGTAATAAATCATTTTCAAGGATTTTAATATTAAATTATTAAAATAAAATATAAATACATAATTGTGTGGATTTCATACATTAATGAGGGTAAAATTATAATTTGTTCTCAAACATAAAGTTGAAAAATGGAAAAGTTATAAATTCTAATTTTTGTGATTGGTTTGAAATCGTCATTTCATATTGATTTTACGGTCAAAACGAAATTTTTACTAAAAACTGCTTTTAAAAAGCCATCCAAACGACACCTTTGTTTGTTAGAATAGAATAGAGAGTAAATCTTTTCGAACAAGTTTACGTATATTTGTTTTTAGTTTATTGGATATAATACTATTTTAATCAAGATATCATATTATATTTTATCAATATAAAAATATATAATAAGTTTTACACTAATAAAATATCAACTCGTAAAATCATAATTTATATTAATTCATAAATAGAATTACAAAAACACTTAATTTTCTATATTGATAACACTATTACTTATAAGAGACTTGAACATTTTTACTTTGTTATTTTTTTAATACCAGTTTTATAAAAAAATCATTTATAATGATATAAATTTTAAGAAGGTATAAAAGTAGAAATTTCCATAATAGTCTAAATATAAACAACCAAAGCCTAATTCTTAATCACTATATTTTTTTTATAAATTTTAAATTTAATTCTAATCCTGCCTAATTTTTTTAAAATTTAATAATAATTCTACTTAGAAAAGACGAAAAAGAAAAAAAAACTCTAAGAAAAAAAAAGAATACTACTCTCGTCGTGAATTTAAAATCCATAACCTGATAAGATAAGAGATAATAAATACGATTAGTTTGACCAATCACTCAAATATATGCTTACTCTAATCTCTACAAACTTTTATATTAACCGCCAAAATAAATATATCATATATGTTTTAAAAAAATATCATAATAACAAAATAAAATAAATTATCAACCACCAAACTCACTTCTTAATCACATACAAGTAAATAAATACAAGCTTTAATATTAGTTGTGCATTTTATCCCATTGAAATGGCTTGATCCAATTAGAGGATGACACCTGTAATAAAAAAAATAAAAAATACATATTTAAAAATCCTTAAAATTCTTTTTTTGAAACTCAACTTTTTATAATTTCTGATTTTCTCATTTTTATGACTTTTACGTTTTTAATGACTTTATATGTTTTTATATTTCAAAAATAAATTAAGCATAATAATATTTTTTTTGGGAAATATCAATTCAAAAAATCAATTTTGTAAATTAGAGTTTGTTGCTTTTAATTTTTTTTTTTCTAAGGTTTTTTCATATTTTAGGATTTTTTTACTTTTTAAAATTTTAAAATTTTTATTATACATAGCACGTTTGATTGGGGTTACACATATCTTAAATTTAATAAAATAAATAAATAAAATGATAGTAAAATGGTCAAACTTATGAAAAATACTACAGGGTCAAATACTGAATTAGACTAAAGTATATTAGAAAAGGGTAAAATTACTTGATCTATGGCTTATAATTTGTGGTTGATTTATTTCAGGGCATTAAAAAGGGGTTTAGAGTATTTGCTGTGTTTGGTGGGAAAAAGTAGCTTGGGGAACAGGAGGAGCCACCGGGAAACTATCTTTGATGTCGAGGATCCAAGGTCTAATGCTCCACAATGTAAAGGGGAGTTCATCGATGTTTATCTGGCACTGGAATGTGTTGGATACTATATTCGGTATTGCGATTGGCGGGCTCGCCAAGATTTACTCACAATCATGCTTCTTCATGAGAAGGTGGTCTTCAATCTCAACATGTTTATCTTACTTCCTGAGCACTTTGAACTTGTGCAAGTTGTGTTATTAGCTACTTTACCTGTGTTTTCAAACGATTGATTTTGCTTTTAGTTATCAAGAAAACCGTGTGTTGTAGGTAGTGGAAGTGTTGAATCCTCTAGCTCGTGAATACAAGTCGATCGGAACCATGAGAATAGAACTTGCGGAATTGCAAGGAGAATTAGCACATGCTCACCAGCAGGTACATGAATCAGCATTTAATTAAACTGTGATTTGTATAATTTACTTACTAGTATGCATTGGTTGTTATTGACAAAGGAGTAACAAAAAGAGGTCCTTATTTTGATATCACCCAAATTTGATTCTGATCCAATAACAGGTATATATAACTGAAGCAAGGGTTGCTGCTGCTTTGGGTAAACTACCTTGCATGGAGGAATTGGCTTATGATAAGCTGTTCGAAGATAGAACCGCAACAGAGTCCAATGTAGCATCCACTTCTAGCACATCAAAACAATCTTTGGATACTTTGAAGAGGAAGTCGCCCCGAGGAAGCTTCGATGTGTCGGGTCCCGTTCAACCATATCACCCGCGCTTGAAGAATTTTTGGTATCCCATTGCTTTCTCCACTGATCTGAAGGATGACACTATGGTAAAACATATTCAAAAGTATAATATTGCTTATCATCCAATTCCACAGCACATTGACATACTAATTCTAGATTATGATGATATTCATTATTTCTACATTTGTATTCGGCTTATCAAGCAATATCATATAGCTATCGATTTCTACGGACGGTAGTGAGTTCGCACCCTTTTTATCAGTGTTTCTATTACTTCTCATTGCAGATTCCAATTGACCTCTTTGAAGAGCCATGGGTTCTTTTTCGTGGAAAGGATCGGAATCCGGGATGCGTCGAAAACACATGTGCACATAGAGCATGTCCTCTTCATTTTGGTTCGGTTAATGAGGGTCGAATCCAATGTCCATACCATGGTAAGTATGAGTTTAGGAATTGTACATTTTAAAAGCAAGACAGATATCAGTGGATGATTTAGACCTAGTATATCAGGCTGGGAATACACAACTGATGGGAAATGTGAGAAAATGCCGTCAACACGATTACTTGACATGAAGATAAGATCATTGCCATGTCTCGAGCAAGAGGGAATGATCTGGATTTGGCCCGGTGATGACCCTCCTTCAGCAACCCTTCCTTGCTTACAACCTCCTGGATTTGAAATTCATGCCGAGGTATGCTTTCTTTATAGTAATTCAGCGAAAACAATGGACAACTTTTAGTAATAATCTGCACTATCTCTCATCATATGCTTATAAATGCCAGTTTGCCATGGAACTTCCGATCGAACACGGAATTCTTTTGGACAACCTCTTGGATGTCGTTCATGCACCTTTTGTTCACACTTCCACATTTGCCAGGGGATGGACAGTTCCAAGGTTTGTTTTAGCAATCAATTTGGAACATGGTTTACTGCTGTGTGATTTTGATCTTACTTGCCGTGTGCAATGTGGACATCGCAGTTCGGTGAAGTTCTTGACGCCTGCATCAGGTCTCAGAGGTTACTGGGACCCATATCCGATCAATATGGAATTCCGGCCACCTTGTATGATGCTATCAACCATCGGGATATCAAAACCGGGAAAAATGGAGGGACAAAGTACCCAGGAAAGCGCAACACACCTTCACCAGCTTTATGTATGCATACCTGCAACCAGAAATAAGACGAGACTGTTATATAGAATGTCACTGGATTTCGCACCCGTGTTGAAACACATTCCTTTTATGCATTATTTATGGAGGCATTTTGCAGAGAAGGTCCAAAATCTTTAATGTCCACTTTCCTCTGTACTACCATTTATAGTTTTTTTAATAATTTAAAGTAGTATTTATCTTATATGTTTGATTGATCGGTACAGGTGTTGAACGAGGACATGCCACTCATAATCGGGCAGCAGGAACGTATGTTTAAGGGGGCAAACATCTGGAATGTGCCGGTGGAATATGATAAGCTGGGATTTAGGTACAGATTATGGAGAAAAGCTGTTGAACAAGGAGCCAAAGAATTTACCCTTCAACCAGCCTACGCAAAATTCCAACTTTAACCTCTCACTTTCGTTTCTTTATTAATGCGGTTTCTTCATTTTTTTCCTTTTCAAGTGCTATAAGTTTATTCGAAATTTTATAAATTGTTTAGTAGTTTTATGTCGTTTTCGAGGGCTTTCTGTAATTTTATTTTGTTCATATATTTTTTTTTTCTTTTTGGCTACCACTCCGTTAATTGAAGTTTCTTGCTTTTGATTTTTTTATATTTTTTATATTTTTAATTTAAGATAAGTAAGATTTATTTAAAATTTAATATCATTTAAATAATTTATTCTAACAAAATATGATAAACTCAAAATACTAAGCTTATGTGAAATTATATTAAATAATTTATAATTTATTGAATTAATGTTATATTTCATAAACCAGAGACTTCCTTGATATGTATTTTAATATTTTTCAATAATTTTTATTATTTACAAATATTTAAATTGATTTACACGGTACGCTTTTTCATATTTCGATTAAATCTAGAGTAAAGTATACATATAGTTTTCGAATTATATGATGATATTATTTTACTGAGTCTCATGGTTATTAAAAGTTATAAAATGATATTTGATTGTAGAGCGTTTCTTTGTTGAGTTTTTCGATTGTTAAAAATTACAAAAATGGTTATCAAACTAATCATTATATTTAAATCTTGTTTTTTTTGTTAAAAAATTGAAGATCGTCTAAAGTGAACGTTAATATGATGATTGAGATATGATAATCGTTTGAGATTCTAAGATCATATTTTATCATATCTTACTTAGTAGATTTACGTTTAGCTTCATATATCGTTAATTTTTTTTAACGAAAATGATGAATTTAAAACACAATTAATTGTTGAGCGATCATTTTTTAACATTCAAACAGTGTATTCAAAATAAGTTTAGATCAAAATCCTATAATAAAAAAAAGGTAAATATAACACTTTTAGAAGGGGAGCATCTGACATTGACAATCTATATGACAAAACAAAAAAACAAAACTAAAATTATTTAGCATTCAAACGTTGTGTGGTAGAGAGAATTTGACAGAAGAAAATGAATAGAGTTATAGAGAGGAGAAGGAGAACAGTGCGGCAGCAAAATAAGAGAAATAAAACGAATAAAACTAATAATATAGTTAAAATATCTTGGTCAGGTCAGAGATTTTTTACTCTAAGCCTGACTCGAAATTAAAAATTTTACATAATAAATCCGACTCAACTCGAATTGAATCCGATTTTTTTTTAAATGATTCCTATCAAGTCGGAATATGTCGGATACAAATTAAATTGTCATCCCTAACTTTACCCTTAATCTAATTGATGAATACATTTAAAAGACAATTTGTATAATAACCCAAGAATGTGATCATGACATTGTACATATAAGTGTATTCATATTTGCATACATAACTTGAAAATTGTCTTAGTATATTTTCTAAGAAAATCATAATATAATAAAGGCTAAAGCATATAAATGATCCCTCGACTACATGGAATTATTTTATTAAGTCCCTCGACTATTAAAAGTTACAAAATGGTCACCCAACTATTCATTATATTCTAAGCTCGTCTTTTTATGTTAAAAATTAACGATATTATAAGATAAACGTTAACATGTTGACTGTGATATGATAAAATATGATCCCAAAATCTCAAACGAGTATCATATTTTAGTCATCACGTTAACGTCCAACTTAGACAACTGTTAATTTTGTAACAAAGAGGATGATTTTAGAATATAATGAATAGTTAGGTGACCATTTTGTAACTTTTAATAGTCGATGGACTTAACAAAATAATATTCCATAGTTAAATGAGTATTTTATAACTTTTAATAGTTGATAGACTTGATAAAATAGTACCCTATAGTCGGGGACCGTTTGTGCACTTTACCCTATAATAAAATATAAATGTGGTGATATTAGACGTGTATGGTCCAATAAGAAGTTAAGAGTAAATTTTTAATATAATCGAAAGAAATTATAGTTTTTAATATAATCGAAAGAAATATTTGTTTTTTAAAGTCTTAATTCACACTTAATGTTTTTTTTTTTCTAAAAAAATCTTAATTTAATATATCATATAATGATACCATGAATCAAAATAAATTAATAATTTTGAAAACAGTAATATTAGAAAAAATAATTATTCCATGAATGGATATTTGAGCAAGTGAGAGTCATCGTTCATTTAAAAAATTTAAATTTTAGATATTTTAAATATTTTTTATATTTTCGATTGAATATTTGTTTTCGTCTTTTTAAAATAATATAAATTTATTATCCTTAAAATTTTATAAATTCATCATTAAATTTTTATAAATTTATCCTTTAATATAAACGTATGTGTATGTACTAATTGATTCTAAATATAATTAAACTTACTTTAATTTCTAAAGCACATTTCAATATTAGCAAATAGTGTGTGAATTCTAAAGTCAACACTCCAAGTCCTCCCCTGGTTGCTTAATCCCTAAGTTGAAGACCAAAGACCCACCAACTTCATCAAAATAAAATCAAAACTAAAATGATTTTCAGTAATTAATATGACAATATGTATAGTTTTGTCATGTTCATGATTTATGCTGTTTTATATACTTTTTAAAAAATAAATTATATTTAAAAAAAATAAATTAGAATAATTATCATAAAATTTTAAAGTAGTTCTATTTTGATTATTAAAATTGAAAAAATTACTAAAGTTATTGAATTGTTAATTATTAACCACAATTATCCTAATATGCAAACATATTTTTTAACAAAATAATATCACCCGATAATATGATAAGACGTGTAAGCATCTTATTAATAGAAAATTAAGTTAAAAAATGTGCGTGCGCGTTCAATGAGGACAAAACCTAGGATTTTTATGAAAAAATATAAAATTACTAATCACTTGGTCAAGTAAAAAATGTTATACTATCACCAAAAAATAATATTTAGTTTAAATTAGGTTTGAAATTAATTTTATTCATTTTATACAAATATATTAATTATAATATAAATTTCAAAATAATATGAGAAAATTTTTAGCATCAATTAGAATAAATTAGTTTTATAAAATTTAAATTTTAAGGTAATCTTATATTATAAAATCTTAAAATATATTTAATTAGTTATTTTTATAATAAAAACACAATAAATAAAATAAAAGGTTGGTACATTTATTATAACAAATATTTTATGGCTGCAGTGGACAAAATTTTCAACTGATAAGCTTTTCCGCGTGGAGAAACGCGTAAGGCCTAAAGCAGTTGAATTGAAAGTTTGAAACTACCAAATCCCTAAATATTCCTTACGCCCTTTCTAAATTCTCTCCCTTTTTAATCTTTTTAATCCTAAAGAAATCATTTTAAACAAAAAAACTGAAAAGAGCGCGCGTATGTAGTCAGCCTCAACAAAGTCGCATTTCGACCCTTCCTTACCAAGTTCTTCAAGACTTTTCAATGGTTTATTAGGCACCCTTTTGCTCTCTCATTATTAAAATTCCATTCTTTTTCTCTAAGTTGAAATGGCTAGGCAGGAACTGAAAGAAAGAGGAACAGTGTCATTGATGATCAACGTGTTGATCTTTCAGGTTGTTCTTTGTGCATCTTTACATGGCTGTTTTGCAGCAATCGGTCAAAGCCCACCTCCTAGGAAGAGATCCACTGTTCACCCAACGGCTGTTAATTCTCTTGGCTCCTCTGTTTATCTTCCTGTTTCTGGCAATGTCTATCCTCTCGGGTACTGCTTTCCTTCTTTCTTTAACCCCCTTTTTTCTTGCTCTTTTGATTTGATGGGTTTGTTTAATTTCTTGGATTGATGGGTTTTATCTATTTACTGTCTTTGTTATGATTTTTTTGGCCAAATCACCAATTTCCTCGTTATTAAATTGATAGGTTTCTTGGGGTTTCTAGTTGTTTTGCTAATGGTTTCTTTGAAATTCATGGAGTTTCTGTTTATAATCAATCATCAGGCATTATTCTGTGACAGTTGGGATAGGCAACCCACCTAAGCCATTTCAGCTCGATATTGATACTGGCAGTGACCTCACTTGGGTCCAATGTGATGCTCCTTGTACTGGTTGTACCTTGGTAAAATGTCTTACTATGATCTTGCCATTATTGATGATTCACAGTGCTAGGTTGTTATGATGATTTTGATCTTCGTTTTTTTTTGGTAGCCTCGTGACCGACTTTACAAGCCGGCTAAGAACAACTACGTGTTTTGCAAGGACCCCATATGTGCCGCGCTTCAATCTCCGAATCCACATCAATGCCGGAACCCTAATGAAAAATGTGGTTTTCGGGTTGAGTATGCTGATCATGGTTCGGTTCTTGGTGTCGTTGTCACGGACACCTTTCCCCTACGCCTTGTCAATGGCTCGGTTTCTTATCCTCATTTGGCCTTTGGGTTGGTATTTGGAAACAACTTGTTAATTCCGATATCAAACTGAAAAAGTCTGGAAGTTTGTATAATTTGTGTATTATGTTTGTATGGTACACTCACTTGTGTTTCCCTCATCAACAGTTGTGGATATCGTTTACAAAATCGCGGTCCGCACCCTCCTCCTGCCACTGCCGGAGTACTCGGACTTGGCAGAAGTAAAGCGAGCATCTCGTCACAATTGAGTAGTATGGGTGTAACACGAAATGTGTTTGGCCATTGTTTCAATGATAAGGGAGGGTTTTTGTTCTTCGGAGCTGATTTCGTCCCTAAATCGGGAATGACTTGGACATCGATGTTATCGAGTTCCTCCGGGTAAGGCGCAATCAGTCAATATCTTCTTCTACCCTCGTTTAACAATTCCTTGTTAGCTCTTAAAGTATATTTCTTTCTTGTTCAATTTCATTTCAGTAAACATTATTCTTCCGGTCCGGCACAACTATTTTTCGGTGGGAAGCCTACTGGTATTAAGGACCTCAATGTTATCTTCGATACGGGAGCTACCTACACTTACTTGAATTCGAGGGTTTACAAGAATGTTATTAATCTAGTGAGACATCAACAAATATAAATGCATAAAACCTTATGAATGCAAACACAGTACATGGAATTGAATCTTTGCTTTGTTTTTCAGATAAGGAAAGATCTCAGTGGAAAGCCACTACAAGAAGTGAAAGATACAGCTCTTCCAATCTGCTGGAAAGGCAGTAGGCCCTTCAAATCCGCGCTCGATGTTCGGAACTATTTCAGTACGTTCACGTTGAGTTTTATGGGCTCGAGTAACGTTCAGCTACAACTACCACCTGAAGCTTATCTCATTGTCACTGTAAGTAACTCCGAAACCCTGTACAAGTAATAGAAACAAACTGCAGTTTCAGGAAGTTAGATGATAGAATTCGGAGAATGCAAATGTCATGAGCTCACGCTTCTCAGGGACATGGAAATGTATGCCTTGGAATTTTGAGTGGCGCCGAAGCGGGACTAGGAACTAGCAATGTGATTGGAGGTAAGCGTGTGTAGATATATGTATATATACTCATTCAGATAGTTAATTTTCTTCTTAACTTGGCGTTGTTTGCTGTCCAGACATTTCATTGCAAGGAAAACTGGTGATATATGATAATGAGAATCAGAGGATCGGATGGGCTTCTGCGGATTGTAGTCGAAAGTTTGGCTGATTTTGAATATCTTTTCATGTAATATGGAATGAGAACTTTTATGCAGATAAACTAAATAATACCAAAAAAAAAAGCTCCTTTCTTTACTAGAGGTGTACATAGTTTTTGTTTATTTATAGAAAGCCTCTCATTCCCATGATTCATCACTGTTTGGTCATTTATAAGGTGAAGAAATGGAGTTATTTATCAGATATATATCAATTGTGGAATTTGTAATGTGCATTGTTATATTTTATGCAGCAAAGTGAGGTGAAATTCCCATGTCATTCGCTGTAAAAAGTGAACCTTGTTGATTGGCACATGCTTATCCATTGTGATCAAAGTAGAGGAATTCTCTGTTTTGTGGCCACCTCAAAGGCAATCAGCCAAAATGTAAAGCGGATGTCATGCTTGAAGTGAAACGAATCAGATTCATTTTAATTCAAATACAATGACCCATCCACAGCTAAAAAATGATCTGGGTAAACTCGATCCCATTTTAACCAAAAGCTCTCATTTTGATTCGATGTAAATATTAGACGGTTAAAATTCAATCGATATGATGATGTGAATGGATCTTTTGAAAATTAACTATATATCTTCGCTCTGGTCATCTTCTCCAACAATCAGCGACATCGTAAACTCTCGAATTTCCCTTTTAATCACCCAAAAAAAACCATCCATGTCATCACCGAGCTAAACTCTCACTACCTTTCACCCGTAATCATCATCGTCCTCACTAATTAACCATCCACCAGAACATAAACCCAACAACCCTACAACAAAACCCAACAACCCTACAACAAAACCAAAAAGCAAATTTTATCTCAAATATGTAACGTCCTAAATCATATGACATTCAACTATTAAAGTGATCCAATTTTTTTAAATCAATACAAATCAAAATATCATATTAAAATGGTGCTACAAAATTAGAAACTTCTTTAATTTTTAAAACAACGTTAACAATAAATTATAAGTTGACCCAATACCAAAAATAACTCTTACATGTCCACTTAAATAATCATTTATTGTACTTGATATTTTCACTGAGACCGTTCCGATGATGCTATTGTCCCATCACAATCCATAAAACATGTAGTCTATACACAAAAACAATCTGAACGCTGAGCTAATAAAACTCAATGGTACGCATTTACTCTACTATATTTAATGAAGTTTATAAGTAGGTACATCATATATAAACATAAAGACACTTGGTATAATATATTTCTTTCCAAACTAGTTATATCATATGTCATAACATTACCATTCTATGGATATAATATCATCAACGTTCATCTTAAACTGCTCAAGAGTATTATCAATCACCTACTAATTCATGGCCCTATAACTTATTCTCATAATCGTTTTATTAACTATAAATTATATGGTGTCCCCTAACGCCAGATAAAATTAATTATAGTACATGATCTTGCCTAACATCAAATGCTAGAATTCATAAGGGTAAATTACATGATTGATCACTTTCGTTTAAATTTTGTACAATTTTTTTCATTGAATTCAAAGAATATAATATTTTATCATTTTCGTTTTTATTTAATTAAGATTTTGTTACTTTCATTTTTATTAAATTAAGATATGGTCATTGAATATTAATTGTTGTTAGAATTTTAACGGATTGTTGATGTGGCACAGTGAATTTATAACATTAAAATGGTAAACTACACAAATGATCATTAATGTTTAAGTAAATTTTTATTTTATTCATTGAAGTTTCAAAAATAATAAATTAGTCACTAAAACATT
Organism: Hibiscus syriacus; assembly: GCF_006381635.1. Taxonomy (NCBI): domain Eukaryota; kingdom Viridiplantae; phylum Streptophyta; class Magnoliopsida; order Malvales; family Malvaceae; genus Hibiscus; species Hibiscus syriacus. The sequence goes on along the minus strand of NW_024062599.1, from coordinate 1,384,093 downwards.
AAATACTTAAGTACTCGTAGGCTACTACTCCACTACTCCAAATCATGGTCATCATAACCTCTATCTCCACCATCACCTCCATAATTTCCATCTTCACCAATATCATATTCTATCTCATCTTCATCATCATCATCATCATGTACCAAGACTTTATGAGAAGAACTACGCTTTTTTCTTTATCAAATCTAGAATGTGATCTAGAACTTTCGTCATTGATCCTTCATGCTCTAGTTAAATAACTAGGATCATGGGGTTTCGAAAACTCTATCAATTTGATTCCATGTCCTACCATCACTATCATCAAACACAAATTCATCTTCATCATCAGAAAAGTTATTCTCCATTTTTCCAAGTAATCACTCATTGCTTTCATCAATATCCTCCAAGCGAATAGAATTAATGATGTCTTTCTTTGATATTGACATCTCAAAACACGATTATATTTCACAAGGACTAAATCATTCAATTGATCTTGTATTAATCTATTTCTCTTATTTTTATGAAGCTTTGATAAGTAAAAATTTAAATAAATTATTAAAAAAATTGTTATGGTACAAAGAAAATATAGAAAAAAAATTCTTACAAGCTGAAAATTTTCTCAATTCCTCTCACATCCAATAACACTACAAGTAAGACTAAGGACTATAATAGCAAACTTTTGGAGGTTTGGAGTTGAAGATCCAAATGAAAATCACCACTCCGTTGTGAAAAAAGACAAAATATTACGAACTTGTAAGTTAATAATTTTAAGCAAAAAATATAAAATAATATTACAAATTGTATCATAACTTTTAATACCTGGAGATTAAGTTTTCTTTAGGCTAATTGCCATCGGTAAGCAAAAAGATCCTGAGTATTTCGATATATATATCGATTTTTGTGAGGATTTTTGTCTTGAATTTCAATCTTCAGATTCAACCTTGCAATGCATTTATATAAATCTTTCATAACTTCTTTACAAAAGATAAAGTCTCGGGATTATCATAATGGAACTCCGGGTTTAAAAAATAGCCGATAATATGCAAAGGTTGGTGAAGTTGACAAACCCTTCTTTTATTGATATATTAAAAAAAATTGTAATTCTCCTCCTTCATTGCAAAGCTCTTACAAATAATCTCTTTAGCTCTCTAGCCATGACTTCATAAATGTATCCCACAAGCGGTTTCTTCTCTGTATCAACTATTCTCAAAACCTTAACAAGATGTTCCGTTAACTTAAGCGTATAGAGTACATTTCTCCAAAAGGTATCTTGTAGAATGCCACCTTTTTTTCTTCCGCTTTCTTTGGCCACTTAGATTCGCTCCATTCTTCAAAAAAAATAATCATCTTTCTTATATTATTTCTTTGTTTATAGAATTGGACAAGCGTGGTGAAAGATGTCGTAATTCTAGTGACTCTGACCTATGCAAATTTCTCTAATTTGTGAACCTTCTCATCATATTCACAAGAGAAATGTGATTATATATATAGCCATTCATGAACATAAACTTTTTTATAATCCCCTAGACATGACCTGAACGTTATGTCCAAATCTAGGCGGTCACATATTGCATTTAGAGATTCTTTTTGTATTTAAAACAACGTTAAAATTCATATAGCAGTATAATATGAAATTTATCCATAATAAGGATTCATATGATAAACATATATATACATATATTATAAAATTGTATAAAATATTTATGGAACAAGATACTGGTAATACATATATATATCAAGACGGTAGTAAAACACGTGTCACCAAAGTATAACAAAGGCATATAGAGATATACATTAGTACAAAAGTATGAGAAGTCGATCCTCCTGATGCCAAGTCTGCTATTATCTGAAAAGGTTAAAATTTACGAAATGAGCTAAAAAGCTCAGTGTGTTCCTTACGATGTATAAAAATATACAAATAAAATACCTTAGTAAAAATTAGTTCATCAAACATGCTTTAAAACATGAACACTCTCCCCGTCCGATCACCAGAATGTGTAGGTTCCCCAGAACCATACACCCACCTGTACACCCACTAAGGGCTTACCCTATGCACAAAACAGAGGAGTCCGCGGTAAGGTCTTATCCTGTGTACAAAGTAGAGGAGCATGCAGAAAGCGGTAAGGTTTTACAAGTCATAGACTAGGCTTGAGATACTTCTTCCAATAAAACTCCCAATGACAGAAATAACATGCATGTAGTCGAATGAAAATGGTAGTTTAATCCATTAAAACATGAAAATATTCCATTTTCAGAAATTAGATACAAAAATACGGTAATCCAGAGATCATATAAAAAATATACAGTAAAATAGATATCATATAATGTCTTAAGAAAATCATGTATTGTGTCTTAAAAATATTTAGTATTATCATAAGCCTAAAACAATTCAAACAGATAGTTGAAAATAGTAATGTAACACCAACAGGAAACGCATCTGTACCGGTCTGGTAATCTAATAAGAAAGCTTATTAGTGAGTCTGTCAATCACGATCAGCGGCAGCGCTAGATCATACGAATCGGAAAATCCAAATCGAAATCGTAATATGAATAATATCAACCTCTATTTAAACAATTTACAAACACTTACAAGTAACTCTCGAGGAACACAGATCGTGTAGATCTGACCAACGAGAAACACCGGATCTAATCAACCCTCGGTCGGGTGAAACACGAGTATCTTCATAAAAATATATTCTCGAATCAATTCCATAATCAAATCCTAAAAAATTAAACAAAATGCTAAAAACACTAAGCATTTTAAGATTAATGGCCTTAATTCGGGGCTTTCGGGTCAGAATTTGGCAAAACAGACTTTTGAATCAGACTCAGGAAGTCGAAAAACATAAATTATGACTTTTCAAAAATTTTAACTTTTTGGGTCAAAGTCAACGATCAACGGTCAACAGTCGAACCAGGTTGGGTCGGGTCGAACACGAGTCAGCGGGTCAAATTAGTGGGTCGGGTCGAGTTTGAGCAGGCAGGTCGGGTTCGGATAGAATCTAGAAACCACCAGACGGTGGGACTTCCCCATGCACAGGCGGCGGCGCGTGGGGCACGTTAGATGACATACAGGGTCGATTTTAAAAAAAAATCCTAAATCTATTTTAAGGGGTTTTGAGACACTTACCAAGCTTGGTTCACAACGATGAATGGTGGAGAGCTCGATTTTGAAATTTCAAAAGCTTTATCTTCCTCACCCCTCACACGATGGCGACAACGGAGACAAGAATGACATCGGTGGACTCGGGATGATGGAAAGAACACGATGGTGCAGGAGGTGTAAAAAACGAAGCAACAATCAGTGAAGAAACGATGATCAAATATTTCTTTCTAAAAGAGGAAAATATGAAAGAGATAAAATAAAATAATTTGAAATTTTTCCAGATTTTTTGATATTTTCTGAATTTAGATTCGAATTTAATCAAAATTTCACTTTAATCCCCGAATTTAATTTAAAATTTTAATTTAGTCATCGGAAAATTTTAGGCCCTGATTTAGGGTGTGACAACTCTCCCCCTTAAAAGAAATTTCATCCACGAAGTTTACCTGATGGAGATAGATATGGAAATTGAGCCTTCATCGACTCCAATGTCTTCCATATAGCTTCTGAGGGTCCATGGTTACTCTATTGAACTTTGACCATTGGTTTATGCCTATTCCGAAGAAATCTCTCATCAACAACAACAAAAACAACAAAACCCAATTCCCATATGCAATGGGGTAAGGGGGAGGTAGGGTAGTAGGCTGCCCCCAACGCCAGGTTGAGAGTAGCTTCCATGGAAGACCTCCGGCAGTCAGAAAATTAAAATATAGATAAAATGCAAAGCATGTATAAATAAATACATAAATACATAGTTGAACAATATTCATATGCAGTCATAATATCATTAATATTATATGCGCGTTTGAAATGGGAAGTAATCCCTGTAAATAAATCCCTGCAAATAAATCCCTGCGAAAAAATCTCTGCATATAGATAGAAACGTAAAACCCGACTAAATTTAAAAGTGAAGAGAATATTACACAGAAGTCCACGATAGCAAGCCCAGTTCTAAGCCTTCATAAATACCAATAACAGAAATGTATAAAAAGTAGAATTCATGGAAATTACTACAAATGCATTAAAAGAAGACAGAGATGATACACCCTAGAGATGTGACCCACACTACTTGACTACCCTAGTCTTTAGTCTCCATACTTTCCTATCAGAGGTCATGTCCTCGGTAAGGGCTAAATCCATCAAATCAGATCTCAAGCAGTCTTCCCACTTCCGTCTTGGTTATCCTCTCCTTCTGGCACCGTCGACTGTAATCGACTCTACCCTCCTGACCGCATCCGATGGTAGTCGCCTAAGGACATGCCCAAACCACCGTAGTCTTCCCTCCCTCAATTTTTCAGAAACAGGCACCACCCCCAAGGACATCCTAATAGTAGAGTTTGTTGTCATATCCCACAGAGTCCTACCGCATGTCCATCGAATTATTCTCATTTCTACAGCCTCTATCCTCCTTACATGATCCTTCTTGGTTGCCCAGCATTCTGATCCATACAACAACGCTGGTCTTATTGCCATTCTATAAAATTTTCCCTTAAGTTTTAGAGGCACCTTCTTGTCACACAAAACTCCAGTAGCAGCCCTCCACTTTAGCCATCCCGCCTTTATACGGTGTGTTACATCATCATCTACACCCCCATCTTTATGTATCATAGACCCTAGGTACTTGAAACAATCATTTGAGGGAGAACGTGTCCTTCTATGCATACTTCTACATCTTCATCGTTTAGGTCCCCACTGAAGTTTGAACATAAATACTCTGTCTTTTCAATATTGATCCTTAGACCTTTTTCTTCCAAAGCAGTCTTCTAGGTAGTCAGTCATTTTGTTTCAGCAACTAGGACAATGTCGTCAGCGAAAAGCATAACCATGGTACACCGTCTGGTATCACACAATAGATGTCGTCCATAATCAAGGCGAAGATGTAAGGACTAAGAGCCAACCCCTGGTGGAGTTCGATTTCCACCGGGAATGCCTCGGTGTCGCCAACTGTAGTCCTGACGTGTGTAGTAGATATACAATACATATCACGAATCGCCCGGATATAAGCAGTTGGGATCCGTCTCGTTTCCAAAGTCTTCCAAATCATATCTCGGGGAACACTATCATGAGCCTTCTCAAGGTCAATGAACGCCATGTGAAGATCTCTAGACTTTTCCCTATATTTCTCCATGAGTCGTCGAAGTAGATGAATCGCCTCCGTGGTAGACCTGCCTGGCATAAATCCAAATTGGATACATGAAAAACTTCATGAATGCGACTGAGCTGGGGAGGAAACTCAAGCTGATAAGCACATGTATGACTTTTTTCAGAATACGGTATGACCCAATAAACCTCGGACTCAACTTACCCTTATGTCCAAATCTCAGCACCTTCTTCCACGGAGATACCATGAGAAAAACTTGATCCCCAACCTCAAACTTGATATCCTTTCGTCATTAATCTGCGTATGATTTATGTCTATTAAATGCCTCTCTCAGGCAATCACAGATCAATCGGACTGTAACATCCAAAAACCAGGTTAGTGACTAAAATGTAAGTTTTTGAAATTTGGTGATCAATTTAGAAAAAATTAAAAAGTTCAAGGATTTAATTGGGAATTTATTTAGGAGAACTTAATAATAAAGTTTGAAAGATGAGATGGTATAATGGTCTTTTTATAAGAAAGATTTTTATTTTCCTTTTATGGGATATATAAACGTGGCGATGTGAGGAAATGAAAGAAAAGTCTGGAGACTCTTGGTTCAACTATCTTCTTCTTCTCTTCCCGTTTAACCATGAATAAGGTAAGTTAGTCTCCAGCTAAGGTTTCCTTTCATTTTTAAGTGGATTTTGATTCTGGAGATTATAGAAAAGCTTAAAGAAGCTTAAAGAGAATTAGAAACTAAAAGATTTACAAGTTATGAGAGATTAAGTAAAAGGAGTTTTAAGTGAATTGTTGGGAGAGAGTTTATATGTGGATTTTGAAGTTATATTTGATTTGTCAAGGGTATAATTAAGAAAATTGAAGTAGTAGAAGTGGATCAAAAACATGTTGAATAATTGGTATGATTTTTGGTTCCAAGTGTTCTATGAGAATATTGGATGTTAAAGTGTGTTAAAGTGAAGTAAGTTAGTCTGGGAGTGTATAGTTGAGTTTAAAGGCTTTATAGAAGAGTAAAATGGGGAAAATAACAAAGTTTTGGTAATTTTTGGGTTAAAAGAAGTGTAATATGGGATAGTAATATCGGTATTAGATGAGTAAGTACCGATACTACAATGCAAAAACAAGTGAAAATTTGGTATAGGTATTGATAATGCATAAACAGTATCGATACCATAAGGTAAAATTGGAATAATCTTCATGGGGTATCGATACTGAGGTGATAATATCGGTATCATAGGTATCGATACCAATGGGAAGGTATCGGTACCATTTTGACGATGAAATTACAGAATCCCGAATAGGTATCGATACCGTGGGATGGTATCAATACTACAAGAATGGAGGTATCGATACTATAACTGTAGTACCGATAGTACTTAAGTTGGTATTAAGAAATTAAGCTTTGTTTAGTTTATATTAGTAAGAATCTTTTAGAGTAATTTGGATCACGATATTTATTGGATTGTATATTCGTGTAGATATCGATCGAAATCGAGTATATGATGAGTCAATAAGAAAAGATCGAGCAAGAAAGAGATAAGCACATGACTTGGACTAGTGAGGCTAAGGTGAGTGCATATTAGTTAGTATATGATGTTTAATGGAAATGAGACTTGCGACAAGTCTATTTCCTATATTAGAATGCATGAACTCATGAATATAAATATGTGATTGATGAGTATATGTGTTATATGTTATTGTACATGTGATATGATCTGTGTGAATGCATATTATATGATTATGATATAAATCATGTAATAGGAACTATGTGAACATATGAAAAGTGAAATAAGCTAAATAATATTAACCTAGGTGACTATATGTAAAATGGTATCAGCTGGGTGATTATAAAAGTATGTGAATACATGTTTATGAGATAAGCCATGTGATTATGAGCTACATGATATGATACTTATATTGTAACAACCCGAATATTTACAAAATAATATTTAATTGAAATTGGAGGTTAATTGTGAAAATTGGTGTAAATTGGGGACTAAATTGAAAGATATTAAAATTTGGAGCTTGTTTTAGAGTTAAAGGAAATTCAGGGACTAAGCCCTGAATTTACCCAATAAAATTAGGTAAGTTTAGTTTTAGATGATATATACGTGGGGTAGTTTTCTGTTTTAAAACAGAAAACCACTCCCCAAATCCCTTCCCCCTATGCCGGTTTCCGACTTAGATCCCGACGCCATCCGAATTTCGAACGTCGTTTTGAAATCACCATCGTGTTCGTTATTGAGTCAGGAACAATCCCTTAAATTAATTGAAGTGAAACGCTGCCAAACGTCAGGAATTTCAAGTCAAAGCATCGACTTTTTTTTAGCTCTATCGCCGGGAAAATCTCAAATTCACCGCCGATCGTTGCTCGTTTACGACACCTCCTGCACCATCGTGTTCCTTGTGCCGTTTCGAGTCCGCCAGTGTCAACCTTGTTCGCCGTCAACGGCGGCGTGTGAGGAGGTGGAGCAGTTATAGATTCGGCCGAGTTAAAATCGAGCTCTCCGCCGTTAAAAAATTTGAACCGATTGTTGTAAGTATCTCGAAATCGCTCAAAATAATTTTTAGAAATTTTTCCGTAATTTTTAGGGCCCCGGAAGACGTCCAGGCGCCACACGCGCCGCCGCAGAGAGAGTGGAGAGCTAGAAAATCGGTCTGACAGGTTTTCAACCGGTTTTGACCAGTTCAACCGGTTTGACCCGACCCGACCCGACTCGACCGACCGACCGCTGACCCGACCCGACCGTTGACCGTTGACCGCGACCGTTGACTTTCTTTGACCAAAACTTAAAATGGCATTGACCGACCCTTAAACGACCGTAAATATTTTCCGAGTATACCTATCCTGATAGTTTTCGACGTGCCGAATCCATTTTCGTAGTCCGTTTTGCCAAATTCGAACCCGAAAGCCTCCAAATCGATGGTCAAAGTGGTTGACTTTGACTTTGACCAAGAATCTGAATTTTCAAAAAGTCATACTTTATGTTTTTCGATGTCCTGATTCCGATTCCACAATCCGTTGGCCAAATTCAGACTCAAATACCCCAAAATGATAGTCAAACCCAAAAATGCTTATATACTTAAGAATTCTAGCTTTGAACAATTAAGTAAGATTTGGGGCTGATTAATTATTATTGTTTGAAGGTACAAGAGACTCTCCGGATCGTTCGACAGCTCGACCCATCTCTTCTAGATCAGTTAAACCACGTATACCAGTATTCACCCGTTCAAACTGTAACAGAGCGTGGTGAAACCAGCAATCAGTAGATCTACTATTGAACCCATTATCGAGGTGTGTTCCTGTTTACTACATAATGGTTTTATATGTTTTGAAATATGGTACATTGAAATCTATGGTTTATTATTGTTGGTACACTGATTTATTGTTTATGATTTATGGACTTGATGACTGTTATATGGATATTGATTTTGGGATGGATTGAACTACAATTGTATAGCTCTGATCAAGCTAATAAACGGGCCTAATGTGACTCTTGAGGGCCCCAAGATGTTTCATTAGGTCGTCTTTCCTTTGTTGTGTGCTTAGGGTAAGCTATATGGACTTATTGACTTAGGCTTAAGGATACAAGCTTCATAGCCTATCCTTAAGTCGGCTTTCTTTTTGCTATGTGCATAAAGTAAGCTATATGGAAAATAATTTTGGGAACTACTGATGGTGTACCAGAAAAGGGTTTAAACTATGATTTTCAAAAGTTAAACTCTTTACGAATTTGTGAGATTTACTGGACTATGATTTGTTTAATGTATCTATTGTGATTTTATGGTAATGTTAGAACACACTGAGCCTAGCTCACCTTTCGAAAATGTTTTTCCTCTTTCAGATACTGTTGGTTAGATACCTCGGTTCGAGCACTTGGAGGATCAATATATCTCTTGAAGTATATCTTATTGTAATGTTTTATCTTGCAAGTTGACTTTATTTTGGTGACATGGACCTTATTTTAAAATATCGGATTTTTATAATGATGACACTTTTGCTATTACTGTTTGGTTTATCGTGATTTTGAATTTGAAGACATGTTTTAAATTAATTTATTACTTATTGTACTATATTTATGAGTTAGATTTTGATAGTATAATTTGTTTATAATTTCATGTTATTTATAATGTGATTTTTATTAATTGAATAACGGTTTTGGAAAAATGTCTTTAATAATTATAATGTGATCCACTAGACTTAGTCGAAACGCATAGGTCGGGTCTAGGGTTACATTTATTGGTATCAGAGCCTTTGGTTTTTAAATCTCGGACTGTGTATGAGTCCACATTGAAATACGATTTTGAAATATTTTACAAAACAAGTTACTAAGGCCATGTCACAAAGTTATTAAGATTTTAACTGTGTTCGAGACTCCAATATCTAACCATAAGTTTTATCTTTTGTAGTAAACTTGAGATCCATCAAAATGAGTGCTAGACGTAGTCGTCGAACTACCCGTGGACGAGGTCGAGTGGCTAGATTTGCAGATCCGATTGATGAGATACGGGTAGATCCCCCACCTCCGATAGGTGATCCTGCTCCTACGACCCCAACGAATCTGCCTCATGCCGCTGGTATTGGCATGACTACACCGATCATAGGAGCGACCAATATTGAGTCAGAGTCTACCGGAGTTGCTTTGGATGAGAATTTTGGTAGATAGTTTCTGCAGTTGATACAGGGAGCGTCAGAGCTACTGGTGTTGTATCAGAGATTCCTATTTCGCAGACTTTGATTGTCAATGGAGTTAGAAATTTTGGGGGACAGATTGGTGGAGCTCCTACTGAAGCTGAGGATTGGCTCTAGGATCAGTTGGGTTTAGACTCAACTAAGAGATATTAGGGTGCTGTGGCGATGTTAGATGGCAATGCCTACACTTGGTGGAGTCAGTGACCAGTAGTGTTCCTACCGATCGTTTGACCTGGAATTTCTTTAAGGATCGCTTTCGGAGTCGTTTTCTGGGAGAGCGCTACTTAGCTCAGAGACGTCAGCAGTTTCAAGACCTGGTTCAGGGAGATATGACTGTTTTTGAGTATGAGATCGAGTTCTTGAAGTTGCTGAAGTATGGATTCAGTATGGTACCTACTGAGAGAGATCGATGTCGTAAATTTGCCCTTGGACTCATATACGAGCTGCGTAGGCAAGTTGTAACCCATCAGGATGAGATATTTGATGTGCTGGTGGGCAGAGCCAAAGATGCTGAAGAGGTGGAGGTTTTATCTTCTGGTAGAGAGCGTGTTGAACAGGAACAATCTAAGAAATTTTAGGCCCGATGGAGTCATCAGCACAGTCCGGGAAAAGGACTCGTACTTCAGTCCCTCAGAGAAGCAATACATTTCAGGCCTGCAGCATCCTCACCGTTAGTTGGAAGTCGAGGCGGTTCCTCGTCGTATTATCATGGGTTCCTTTATGAGTTTTGTGGTAAAATAACACACAGAGAGTGTCGTAAGAAGATGGGTCTTTGCTATCAGTGTGGATCTAGTGGTCATTTTTGGAGGGATTGTCCTCAGCTAGCTTTGTTTGAGCAGACCGCTACTCAGACTCCTGTGTGTTCTCAGACTAAAGTACAGACTCCAATTAGAGATCGTAGCCAAGTAAAGGCTCGTGGTTCAGCGTCCAGGACTGACAGTAGAGCCCGACCTCAGCAAATAGAGGGCCAACAGTTTCTGAGGCTAGACACCACTTTGGTTTATGCCACTAGACGTCGGGACAGAGATGAGCCTGAGGTTATTGCATGTACATTTACTATTTATTCTATCCCATACTTTGCATTACTGGACAATGGCTCCACTCACTCCTATGTATCGAGCTCGGTATCTCGAAACCTTCAGATTCCGATCGAGAACACTGAAAATACTGTTATAATTACGAGTCCAGTAGGACAAGCAGTATTAGTGAATAAAGTATTTCGGCGTTGTCCTCTCGAGGTTCATGGAGAAATTTTTCTCGCTGATCTTATGGAACTTCCTTTAGAGGAGTTCGATCTAATTCTTGGGATGGATTGGTTGAATAAAAACAAGGTAAATCTGGATTGCGAATACAAGCGGGCTACTCTAAATACTTCAGATGGTCAGATCGTTGTGTTAATCGATGGAAATTGATCGTATGATACGGAAGGGGTATGAGACTTTCATTGGTTGTATTTTGAACACTAAGGTTCATTGTCCACGATCGAAGAGATCCGTACAGTTAGCGAGTTTCCTGATGTCTTTCCAGAGGAGTTGCCTGGTTTACCTCCTGATAGAGAGGTAGAGTTCGAGATAGAGACTTATCCGGGATCTACACCTATTTCTATGGCACCTTATCGCATGGCTCCAAAGAACTTAAGGAGTTGAAGGTCCAATTGCAAGAATTATTCGATCAAGGATTTATTCGGCATAGTACTTCACCATGGGGAGCTCCAGTTCTGTTCGTGAAAAAGAAGGATGGGTCGTTAAGATTATGTATTGACTATCGGAAGTTGAATCAGATGACGGTCAAGAATAAATATCCACTACCTAGGATTGATGACTTATTTGATCAGTTGCGAGGAGCTACTGTATCTCTAAGATTGATCTTCGTTCGGGTATTATCAATTGAAAGTTAAAGGATCTGATGTTGCAAAGACGACCATTCGCACTAGATATGGTCATTATGAATTATTAGTGATGCCTTTTGGTTTGATGAATGCTCCTGCAGCTTTCATGGATTTGATGAATCGGGTGTTCCGACCATATTTGGATCAATTTGTGTGGTATTTATTGATGATATTCTGATCTATTCTTGTACTGAGGCAGAGCATGACGAGCATTTGAAGATCGTTCTGCGGACTTTGAGAGAGCATCGTCTATATGCCAACTAAGCAAGTGTGAATTTTGGCTTCAAGAAGTGTCGTTTCTGGGGAATATTATTTCTGCGCGAGGTATTCAGGTCGATCCAAGCAAGATCGAGGCTATTGTGAATTGGAAACGACCCAAGAATATCTCTGAAATTCGTAGTTTCTGGGCTTGGTTGGTTATTATCGACGTTTTGTTGAGGACCCATTAGATGTCTGAATGGCGGTGGTCCATATGATATGTTATGCTATAGTCGAGTCATACTGATCACGTGCTCCGTCATTTGGTTTTGTATAATCTATTCTGAAAGCACCTAGAATCTTGACGATATACATATCATCGATAGATGGGGCAAAAAGAATTTCAATTATTCCCTTTATTTATTATTCTTCTCTTTACTCTTGATATGCCCCCAATTATTTATGTTTATCTTTGGAAACTTGATTCAAAATGCCCCATCTTGTTTTCCTCACGGGAAGATTCACGTATAAACATACATCTCATTGTCATGTCTTTAGGTTTTATTGGGGTTGAAAAAATGTGGTTTAGCTTATAAGAATGCAATAGTGTGACTTTGAAGTCATATATTTGGAGAAAGGTAATGATATGGAAAGATCAACTCTACCTGAGAAGGTAAGAGTTTGAATTTAGTGCCTCGGAAAGGATATGGTATGAAATAAAGAAATAAACAAAAAAGTTCAAACAAGATAAATGTTTTTTCATGCAAGTGTAGCAAAGCTTCACGATGGATGCAATGACTCTATTCAATTAGAATGCCCCATTACTCATTGAAGGTCCATGCCCTAGAATCAATCAAATTTTGAACCTTACATTTCAATGCCCCACAATTCTCAGTAGTGTGATCTGAGCTTCCTATGGTAATTAAAAACAATATTTTCATAATAGCCATGACCAAAATGGTTTGGCATTACTTTCAACAGTTTCGGAGTAAGGTATAGACTTTTAATCAAGTAGGGGTCAGAACCAATTCAATCAAAAACTTTATCTTATTATTCGATGTTTTATTAAATGAATGAATGTTATAATGCTTCGATAAATGTAATACATATAGATGTAAGTACAGAGATGCAATGATGTGAATGCAAATACAAAGATACAAATGCAAATGACATTAATCCCAATGATGAATATCATAGAACAAGTTCCATTAGAGATTAAAGTTTTTGCTTTACAAAGTAGCCCATTTTACAGACATGCCTTTACTTGAGCACTTGGTCTAAGGTATGTCGATGCTTCATCCTAGTGCTTTGTCTTCAAAGACTAGATCTCTCAAGTGCTCCATAATCATTTGAGCTTGTGAAGAGGTTTCATTAAAATTATGGCTCATCGCGGATGATGTCAACTCTGACGCTTGATTCTCCAGGTGATCTTTCTCATTGTTCTCTTTAAGCTTCTCTTAGCCATCAGTGCATGTCTGTGTATGTAACTACTTGATTGAGAACTTCTTTCTCCCTTTGAAACATTTTCACTTAGATATTCAATTACGGATCACACCTTTGCATCATGTGATGATGTTATTATGCAAAAAGGTAAAAATGAAAAAAAAAGAAATAAGTTAGTACAAGAAAGGCAATCGATAAAAGTAAAAAAATGATATTCAGAGATGAATTTAGCACCTAGCCATCAAGGTATCTGCCCAACATGGTTTATTGAAATAGGTCCTACCAGACATGTTTTCTACCCGCCAATGCTTTATTTGAAGAAATTAAACCTAACCGCATGGTATCTAACTTTCATGCTTTCTATGAATTTAAAGTAAATTGTAATGGTTTAGAATTGTTCCTCCTTTGTGAACACCTATTTGGTACATACTAACGGATAAAGGTTCGGTATGGCTCTACCTAGGGTGACCAGTCTATGGTTCACTATATGCAGGTTTTGGTTCTATAGGAAAAGATCCTTGAATTTTCCTTGATGTCGGTGCCCTTTGGGTTGCCAAACCTTCGATCATCACCCATCACATTCTTCAAATGGAATGAATTTAATTTTAGAAGATCCACCTCCTTGTACCCATAGGAGAGAAAATAAATTCCCACGGAGGTACAAGGTATGTATCTCATAGGCTAGTAGCTATAGCTCATACGGGAATAAATTCACCATGAAAACATAACATTCATCTCTATTTAATCGGGACAGAGCTCGGGTATAAATATTATGTCATGTAATGCAAATGAAGTGTCTGAGAATAACATTCAAACCTTTGACCAAACATAAAACAAAGATAAACACTTTTTGAAATGAAAATTCAATTAATCCGTAAACATGAATTTAAACATCAGTACAACTATTTACATAAATAATGAAAAATAAAATAATCAATGTTCAATGAAAAGGACTGCAAGCTAATTTTGGACTCGAATCCATAACTTCCATGACTAAGACAACATACAAGACATATAACACCCATAGACCGATACGAGTGACTCGATCCGATCCGAGGTGTAACATTAGGGCCACCATAGTGACCCCAGTAAAATCCCAGAAAATTTAATTTTTTGTTAAAAACATGTAAAATCATAAACCATTTAAAACACTAAAGTAAAATTTAAGAATATTCAGAAATAAAACAGATTCCAGACTCAGATAAAAACAAAATACAAGCTACATACCCCCTAATCACATGCACGGTTTATTGAAATAGGTCCTACCAGACATGTTTTCTACCCGCCAATGCTTTATTTGAAGAAATTAAACCTAACCGCATGGTATCTAACTTTCATGCTTTCTATGAATTTAAAGTAAATTGTAATGGTTTAGAATTGTTCCTCCTTTGTGAACACCTATTTTGGTACATACTAACGGATAAAGGTTCGGTATGGCTCTACCTAGGGTGACCAGTCTATGGTTCACTATATGCAGGTTTTGGTTCTATAGGAAAAGATCCTTGAATTTTCCTTGATGTCGGTGCCCTTTGGGTTGCCAAACCTTCGATCATCACCCATCACATTCTTCAAATGGAATGAATTTAATTTTAGAAGATCCACCTCCTTGTACCCATAGGAGAAAATAAATTCCCACGGAGGTACAAGGTATGTATCTCATAGGCTAGTAGCTATAGCTCATACGGGAAAATTCACCATGAAAACATAACATTCATCTCTATTTAATCGGGACAGAGCTCGGGTATAAATATTATGTCATGTAATGCAAATGAAGTGTCTGAGAATAACATTCAAACCTTTGACCAAACATAAAACAAAGATAAACACTTTTTGAAATGAAAATTCAATTAATCCGTAAACATGAATTTAAACATCAGTACAACTATTTACATAAATAATGAAAAATAAAATAATCAATGTTCAATGAAAAGGACTGCAAGCTAATTTTGGACTCGAATCCATAACTTCCATGACTAAGACAACATACAAGAGACATATAACACCCATAGACCGATACGAGTGACCCGATCCGATCCGAGGTGTAACATTAGGGCCACCATAGTGACCCACAGTAAAAATCCCAGAAAATTTAATTTTTTTGTTAAACATGTAAAATCATAAAACCATTTAAAACACTAAAGTAAAATTTAAGAATATTCAGAAATAAAACAGATTCCAGAGATAAAAACAAAATACAAGCTACATACCCCCTAATCACATGCACCGTACTCCACAAGCAATACCGGTGGAACTCCCTTACAGATATCGATAATTGCATTGGTTCAATCCATTTAACATGAAATGGTGGTAACATAGTAGGCTTTGGGAAACTTAGTAATACAATAATACCAAATGATACTAAAGAACATGCAGATAACATGTAAGCATAAAACTTCCTTATGATCTAAACGTCTATAAGTTTTTGGAATGAGTTGAGGTTCTAAGGATATTTATTTGAGTAACATGCATGAAGATTATAATTTAGATGAAACATCCAGAGAACCAAGTTCAGGAGATCATAAAGGGTGTCTAGTGTGTTCCCGCAAAACTTGTGAAAAAATATAAATATTTTAAAACAGTAACAATTTAAACATATGTTTAAAACCGTAGTAAAACCCTCCAACCGAACTCTATATGCAGTTCCCTAGAAATGCATAACCTAAGGGGAGCACCTTGAGGCTTGAGAGCCTACCCAAAAGGTTTTGGGACCACGGGGCCTACTCAAGAAAGATCTCAGGGCCGTAGAGCCTACTCAAGGGTCGCCTTAGGTCCATAAGGAATTACCAGTCGGTGTTGAACCTATACAAGGAATTGCCAGCATGATTGAACCTAGCAGAGTTATTGAGTTAATCAATTGACGGAATCGGCCAAGAGGAGGGTGAATTGGCAATTAAAAATTTGGTGGAAGCTTTTGCAGAAAATTGAAAGTAATTGCAACGATTTAGAGTGGTTGGACTTTCTCAACCAAGTCTACGTCCACTACCTTAGCTATCCACACTAAGGATTTTCCAACAAATTCACTAATTTGTTCTTTCTTTTGAGGATAAAGAGTAACCTTAAAAACCCTCAAGAGTTATACCCCAAATTCTTGAGAACACTCTCTCCCAAAGAGAACAATACAAATTTTGCAAACTTACAAGAAAATCCTCAAGACAAGATGTTTGCACAATTCTAGAACAAAGAAAGAACACTCAAGAATAATACAATTGAGAATAGTAAGTGTCTTGAAAGCAAAGATGAATATTGAATGAAATTTGGTTTGAAATTGCTCAAACTTGAGGTTTGATGATTTCTCTTTGATTCTTTCTTAATTCTTGTTGATTGTTTCTTGTTATTGATCAATGGCTTCTAAGCTTGTTTAAATACTCCTTCAGTTTATTCTGAACGTTGGGGATGATTAGTGGAGTCAATGGGTCGTTTAAGTATGAAAACAATTAATAAAATTAGTGGGAGCGTCTGGTGCATCGATGCATAAGGCTAGTGCATCCGTACACTATGTGTAAAATTCAAATATTTCGACCGTTGTACCCTTAGTGCATCGATGCATAAAATGCATTGGATGTTTTAACAAGCCAGAGTGCATCGATACTGGTCTGTGCATCGATACATAAAATGCATTCGATGTTTTCATAAAACTTGAGTTCATCGATGCATGGTAGTGCATCGATGCATAAATTGCATTGATATGGTGAGTGCATCAATGCATCAATGAGTGCATCGATGCATCCTTCCCAATTTTGATTTTTGGCTCGTTTTTGGTTCAAAATACTTTGTGAAAATTGTTTCAAAAATATTTTAAGTATAAAACACAATTTACACATTAGTAAGGATTGAAATTGAACTTGAAAGACTTGGAGTAATATTTTGATATTTGAGTAATTAAATCGAATATACTTAGAAAATCATTGTAAAATCTTAAAATTCATTTAACTTAATTGTTATATCGAAACATCAAAATGTTTTCAACAATCTCCCCCTTTTTTATATAACAAAATATTTTAGTAGTTTTAAGATTTTCTAATAAATTTTGAAATCAAGTTTGAAAAATTACTCCCCCTTACTTTAACACTTCTCCCCCTTTTTGTTAAATCAAAAAGACTTCAAAACTCTTTAAACAAGGTTGTGAAAAACATATCCAATTGATTATACTAAGATCAAAGATCAAGAGAAAGGTTAACCATTAGTTCATAGTTCAATATTCATAATAAAATGTGAAATGACATAATTGGTCATAATGCAACTAATATGTAAATGATGCAAAAATTAATAACATTAAGATAAAAAATAAAGTTAAAACCAAACCAAATATATATATAACAAGTTCAAACATCCAATCATCCAAATCATAAATCCAAACAAATTCAAACACTCAACAACCAAAGTAAAACATTCCAAAAGCATTCAAAATGTTTAAAACAATAAGATCTAAGTTTTTATCCAATAAAGCTAAGAAAGAAACAAGATCTAATAATCCATCAGTGGATCAGGAGGAGATAAATGTGTCCAGATCTTGGTCACATCACGTGAAAGAGCATCGACCCTCCCGTCCAAAGTGTCGAAATGACGGTTCATCGTCTCGTTGGTAGCAGTCAGATTAGAATCGATGGATGCGAGCCTCATATCAAGATTCTCCATAAATGATCAAAAGTATGGAGACATTTGATCTTCTTACTGTACTGGTTCCGGAGCAGGCTCATCGTCTGGTACGTGATCGTTAATATCTTGCATAAGCTGTTGAAGCTCGAGATCGTCGTCAGCAGCCGGTGCCGGAGGAGGAGGAGGAGGAGGAGCACGAGAAGAGCTAGGAGCTGCTCGTGAAGAACTTGCTCCAGGAGTTTGCTTATTGGGTCGAAAGACCCATTGACCAGTTTCCTTGTCCTGTTTCCATCAGCTTTCTTCAAGGAAGTGAGATTGATTTGATTTTGAAGAGGATTGGATTATCGATAGAAACTCTAAGACCAAGTTTGATAAAAAGATTATTAAGTAGACATCTATAAACTAAAGTTTGACATGTTTAGAAGGGACAATATTTATGGTATCTACTAGTTCACTAAAAATGATTTGTGGCAAATTTATCTTTCTATTATGCTAGATACAATGCATCCATCATAATCCCGGACACAAAGAGTGGAGTACCTACCTCTGATGGTCGAAACCACCAAGAGATCTTAAATGTAGAAAACGATCGTGATATGTACGTAAGGTACTAACACTAGCATTAGGAAGATAGGGATATGCCACAGTTTTCTCATTGTATAAACCATTGTCATCTAGCCTAAATTGTTTAGCTAAAGTCTCGGAGTCAATAAGAATATATTGTCCTAAAAGGTAGGATCTAATTCCGATCCCACATTGACTCGTTTTGAATACATATTGATTAGAGTAGAAAATGGGGACCAGCTGATGATAGACAATAGGTTTAAGGTGAAACAATTTATCAAACTTCCAAGACTTGAGAGTCGGTAGGTATTGAAAGTTGATATCTACCATGGCTTGAACAGAGGGAATACGTTCTTCCCGAATTTTATAAGATTGGAAGGAATCCATGTACCTATGGTAGAGTTCTTCTCTACGACGCTCAGGCATATAAAACATGAGTTTAGAATGGTCATATTGGGATCATTTGGATTTGGAGCTTGAGGAGGAATAGGATTAGGAGGTCGGTTAGAATGATTAGAAGAAGTCCTAGGGTGTTTAGGGTTTGACATGGTTTAAGAAATCGAAATTGGAATGTAACTGCATTTTAAAACACTGTATGCACAATAATCAATCCCAAAACTCAATTGAGTCCGTAATAATTCAAGGTTCTCTAAATCGAATCCTAATGGGCATGTTTTTGAAAACTATTTGAAAATAACATTGGAATATCATATACATATAGTTTTCATGAAAACATACAATTAAATCAAAAACATCAATAATTTTCGAAAATAATTATATTATTATTATTATTTCGAAAATTCAAAAATAATGGTGAAAAAATTGTTTGTTTTTGACGAATTGATTGTAAAATCTAGTTTAGAATAATACTATAATCATGCCCGATTTAATGTTCATCCTAGAACTAATCTAAACTTGTTCTAAAATCAAAAGAGGTTTTTGGAAAATACCTTGAAAATTCAGATTGAGTGGAATATGATGATGTTTTGCACGATTTAATGATGTTAGTAGGATTTGGAGATGTAGTATGAATGATTTCCGATCAAAGATGAAGGATTTAGAACAATTTTGAGAGTGAGGAGAGGGAGAGGAGCGGCGACCTTAAGAGAAATTAAGAGAGTTTTGAGAAAAAGAAGAAAAAACAAGGTTTTTATCCAAAAACCCGATAGATGTATCGATGCATGGCCTGTGCATCGATGCACAGTCAAGGCGTGCATCAGTGCATCTTCATGATGTATCGATGCACATTCAAAGGGATGCATCGATGCACTGTCATAGTTATCGATGCATTATGCACCAAAATGTCAAAATTCGTTTGAACACTCAAAATGCTAAATTAATTAGCTCTAGTGGTATTGGCAACTCATATATGAAAATTAATCATGTTCAATCAATCAATTTAATATTTAAACTACATTTGAACATAAAATTATTTTCACCAAAGAACATAAACTCCCCCTAACTAATAGCATGAAATGCAATAAATAATTATTATTATAAATTTTTCATTTATTCTTAAAAGTGCTAAAAATTATTTTAAACACTAAGTGAAGATAGGTCAGTTAAACCTAATTCTCTTCTAAGTGTCCAAAATCTTTCTTTGTCTAAAGGTTTTGTAAATATATTTTCTAATTGATGCAAGTATCAATAAATTCTAGATACATCTTCCTTAGTGACATGATCTCGATGAAGTGATTTCTAATTTCAATGTACTTAGCTCTAGAGTGCTGGATGGGATTTTTTAGTGAGACAAATAACACTAGTATTGTCACACTTGATAGGAATGACACCTACTTCAATTCCATAATCAAAAAGTTGTTGTTCATCCATAAAACTTGTGCACAACAACTACCGCTGAAATATATTACGCTTCAGTGGTAGATAATGCAACACAATTTTTTTTCTTTGAAAACCAAGAAATCAGCATATTTCCAAGGAATTGGCAAGTACCAGAGGTGCTTTTCCTATCTAATTTGCATCCTCCATAATCGCATCAAAGAAGGCATGCAAGCTAAAGCTAGAGTCTCTAGGATACCAAAGTACTAAACTAAAAGTATCCTTAAGGTATCTAAAGATTCTCTTAACAGCTAGTAAATGGATTCCTTAGGGAATGATTTAAATTTAGCACATAAGCAAACACTAAACATAATGTCTGGTCTACTTGCGGTTAGATAAAGTAAAGAGCCAATCATTGACCTATATAATTTAACATCCACACATTTACCTCCTTCATCTATGTCAAGCTTTGTCGATGAGCTCATTGGAGTGTCATGAGGTTTCCCATTTTCCAATCCAAACTTCTTGAGCATATCATTGACGTACTTAGCTTGATTGATGAAGATGTCATCTTTTCTTTGTGATTTGGAGTCCTAAGAAAAATTAGAGCTCCCCCATCATGCTCATCCGAATTCACTTTTCATTAGCTTAAAATTCTTGGCAAAGAACATCATTAGTAGAACCAAATATTATAATATTATATCATCAACATAAATTGAACTACTAATAAATCTTTACCTTTATGCTTAAAAACAATGTAGTGTCAACCTTCCCTTTTGAAAAACCTTTTTCAATTAAAAAGTTTGACAATCTTTCATACCAAGCTCTAGGAACTTGTTTTAAACCATAACGTGCTTTTGTCAATTTAAGAACATGATTTGGAAATTTTGAATCTTCAAAACCAGGGGGTGTTCCATATACACTTCTTATTTATAAAACCATTTAAAAATGCACTTTAACATCCTTTGATATATTTTACAATGGGGCCTACTCAAGAAAGATCTCAGGGCCGTAGAGCCTACTCAAGGGTTCGCCTTAGGTCCATAAGGAATTACCAGTTGAGTTGAACCTATACAAGGAATTACCAGCAGTGATTGAACCTAGCAGAGTTTTTGAGTTAATCAATTGACGGAATCGGCAAGAGGGGGGGTGAATTGGCAATTAAAAATTTGGTGGAAGCTTTTGCAGAAAATTGAAAGTAATTGCACAACGATTTAGAGTGGTGGACTTTCTCAACCAAAGTCTACGTCCACTACCTTAGCTATCCACTAAGGATTTTCCAACAAATTCACTAATTTGTCTTTCTTTGAGGACAAAGAGTAACCTTAAAAATCCTCAAGAATTATACCCAAATTTTGAGAACACTCTCTCCCAAAGAGAACAATACAAATTTTGCAAACTTACAAGAAAATCCTCACAAGGCAAGATGTTTGCACAATTCTAGAACAAAGAAAGAACACTAAAGAAAATACAATTGAGCATAGTAAGTGTTTTGAAAGCAAAGATGAATATTGAATGAAATTTGGCTTGAAATTGCTCAAACTTGAGGTTTGATGATTTCTCTTTGATTCTTTCTTGATTCTTGTTGATTGTTGTTTCTTGTTATTGATCAATGGCTTCTAAGCTTGTTTAAATACTCCTTCAATTGATTCTGAACGTTGGGGATGATTAGTGGAGTCAATCTAGTCATTTAAGTATGAAAACAATTAATAAAATTAGTGGGAGCGTATGGTGCATCGATGCAAGGCTAGTGCATCCGTACACTATGTGTAAAATTCATATTTCGACTGTTGTACCCTTAGTGCATCGATGCACTAAGAGTGAATCGATGATAAAAGCATTGGATGTTTTAAACAAGCAGAGTGCATCGATGCATGGTTAGTGCCGATGCATAAATTGCATTCGATGGTGAGTGCATCAATGCACATGAGTGCATCGGTGCATCCCTTCTCAATTTTGATTTTGGCTCGTTTTTGTTCAAAATACTTATGAAAATTGTTTCAAAAATATTTAAGTATAAAACACAATTTACACATTAGTAATGATTGAAATTGAACTTTGAAAGACTTGGAGTGATATTTTGATATTTAAGTAATTAATCAAATATACTTAGAAAATCATTTGTAAAATCTTAAAATTCATTTAACTTAATTTGTTATATCGAAACATCAAATATTTTCAACAATCTCCCCCTTTTTGATATAACAAAACATTTTAGTAGTTTTAAGATTTTCTAATAAATTTTGAAATCAAGTTTGAAAATTACTCCCCTTACTTTAACACTTCTCCCCCTTTTTGTTAAATCAAAAAGACTTCAAAACTTGGTGAGTGCATCAATGCATCAATGAGTGCATCGGTGCATCCCTTCTCAATTTTGATTTTGGCTCGTTTTTGTTCAAAATACTTTATGAAAATTGTTTCAAAAATATTTAAGTATAAAACACAATTTTTACACATTAGTAATGATGAAATTGAACTTTGAAAGACTTGGAGTGATATTTTGATATTTAAGTAATTAAATCAAATATACTTAGAAAATCATTTGTAAAATCTTAAATTCATTTAACTTAATTTGTTATATCGAAACATCAAAATATTTCAACATCTCCCCCTTTTTGATATAACAAAACATTTAGTAGTTTTAAGATTTTCTAATAAATTTGAAATCAAGTTTGAAAAATTACTCCCCCTTACTTTAACACTTCTCCCCCCTTTTTGTTAAATCAAAAGACTTCAAAACTTTTAAACAAGGTTGTGAAAAACATATCCAATTGATTATAAATAATATAGCTTAAGCTGCTAATATAAAGATCAAGAGAAAGGTTAGCCATTAGTTTCATAGTTCAATATTTATAATAAAATGTGAAATGGCATAATTGGTATAATGCAACTAATATGTAAATGATGCAAAATAATAAACATTAAGAAAAAAAGAAAGTAAAACCAAACCAAATATATATATAACAAGTTAAATCATCCAAATCATAAATCCAAACCAATTCAAACACTCAACAACCAAAGTAAAACATTCCAAAAGCATTCAAAATGTTTAAAACAATAAGATCTAAGTTTTTATCCAATAAAGCTAAGCAAGAAACAAGATCTAATAAGCCATCGGTGGATCAGGAGGAGATAAATGCGTCCAGATGTTGGTCACATCACGTGAAAGAGCATTAAATGATTTGTGGCAAATTTATCTTTCTATTATGCTAGATACAATGCATCCATCATAAATCCCGGACACAAAGAGTGGAGTACCTACCTGGTGGTCGAAACCACCAAGAGATCATTAAATGTAGAAAATGATGATATGTACGTAAGGTACTAACACTAGCATTAGGAAGATAGGGATATGCACAGTTTCTTTCTCATTGTATAAACCATTGTCATCTAGCCTAAATTGTTTAGCTAAAGTCTCGGAGTCAATAAGAATATATTGTCCTAAAAGGTAGGATCTAATTCCGATAGTCCCACATTGACTCTCGTTTTGAATACATATTGCATTAGAGTAGAAAATGGGACCACTGATGATAGACAATAGGTTTAAGGTGAAACAATTTATCAAACTTCCAAGACTTGAGAGTCGGTAGGTATTGAAAGTTGATATCTACCATGGCTTGAACAGAGGGAATACGTTCTTCCCAATTTTATAAGATTGGAAGGAATCCATGTACCTATGGTAGAGTTCTTCTCTACGACGCTCAGGCATATTAAAACATGAGTTTAGAATGGTCATATTGGGATCATTTGGATTTGGAGCTTGAGGAGGAATAGGATTAGGAGGTCGGTTAGAATGATTAGAATAAGTCCTAGGGTGTTTAGGGTTTGACATGGTTTAAGAAATCGAAATTAGGAATGTAACCTGCAATTTTAAAACACATGTATGCACAATAATCAATCCCAAAACTCAATTGAGTCCGTAATAATTCAAGGTTCTCTAAATCGAATCCTAATGGGCATGTTTTTGAAAACTATTTGAAAATAACATTGGAAATATCATAATACATATAGTTTTCATGAAAACAATACAATTAATCAAAAACATCAATAATTTTTTAAAATAACAATTATATTATTATTATTATTTCGAAAATTCAAAATATGTTGAAAAAATTGTTTGTTTTTGACGAATTTGATTGTAAAATCTAGTTTAGAATAATACTATAATCAATGCCCGATTTAATGTTCATCCTAGAACTAATCTAAACTTGTTCTAAAATCAAAATAGAGGTTTTGGAAAAATACCTTGAAAATTCAGATTGAGTGGAATATGATGATGTTTTGCACGATTTAATGATGTTAGCAGGATTTGGAGATGTAGTATGAATGATTTTCGATCAAAGATGAAGGATTTAGAACAATTTTGAGAGTGAGGAGAGGGAGAGGAGCGGCGACCGTAAGAGAGTTTAAGAGAGTTTTGAGAAAAAGAAGAAAACAGGGTTTTTATCCAAAAACCCGATAGATGCATCGATGCATGGCCTTGTGCATCGATGCACATTCAAGGCGTGCATCAGTACATCTTCATGATGTATCGATGCACATTCAAAGGGATGCATCGATGCACTTTCATAGTGTATCGATGCATTATGCACCAAAATGTCAAAAATTCATTTTGAACACTCAAAATGCTAAATTAATTAGCTCTAGTGGTATTGGCAACTCATATATTGAAAATTAATCATGTTCAATCAATCAATTTAATCTTTAAACTACATTTGAACATAAAATTAATTTTCACCAAAGAACATAAACTCCCCCTAACTAATAGCATGAAATGCAATAAAAAATTATTATTATAAACATTTTTCATTTATTCTTAAAAGTGCTAAAAATTATTTAAACACTAATTGAAAATAGGTTAGTTAAACCTAATTCTCTTCTAAGTGTCCAAAATCTTTGTCTAAAGGTTTTGTAAAGATATCCTCTAATTGATGCAAAGTATCAACAAATTCTAGAACTACATCTTCGTTAGTGACATGATCTCGAATGAAGTGATGTCTAATTTCAATGTGCTTAGCTCTAGAGTGCTGGATGGGATTTTTAGTGAGACAAATAACACTAATTGTCACACTTGATAGGAATGACACTTCAATTCCATAATCAAAAAGTTGTTGTTTCATCCATAAAACTTGGGCACAACAACTACCGGCTCAAATGTATTACGCTTCAGTGGTAGATAATGCAACACAATTTTTTTCTTTGAAAACCAAGAAATCAGTATATTTCCAAGGAATTGGCAAGTACCAGATGTGCTTTTCCTATCTAATTTGCATCCTCCATAATCCGCATCAAAGAAGGCATGCAAGCTAAGCTAGAGTCTCTAGGATACCAAAGTACTAAACTAAAAGTATCCTTAAGGTATCTAAAGATTTTCTTAACAGCTAGTAAATGTGATTCCTTAGGGCATGATTGAAATTTAGCACATAAGCAAACACTAAACATAATGTCTGGTCTACTTGCGGTTAGATAAAGTAAAGAGCCAATCATTGACCTATATAATTAACATCCACACATTTACCTCCTTCATCAATGTCAAGCTTTGTTGATGAGCTCATTGGAGTGTCATGAGGTTTCCCATTTTCCAATCCAAAATTCTTGAGCATATCTTTGACGTACTTAGCTTGATTGATGAAGATGCCATCTTTTCTTTGCTTGATTTGGAGTCCCAAGAAAAATGAGAGCTCCCCCATCATGCTCATCTCGAATTCACTTTTCATTAGCTTAGAAAATTCTTGGCAAGAACATCATTAGTAGAACCAAATATTATATCATCAACATAAATTTGAACTACTAATAAATTTACCTTTATGCCTTAAAAACAATGTAGTGTCAACCTTCCCTTTTGAGAAACCTTTTTCAATTAAAAGTTTGACAATCTTTCATACCAAGCTCTAGAACTTGTTTTAAACCATAAAGTGCTTTTGTCAATTTAAGAACATGATTTGGAAATTTGAATCTTCAAAACCAGGGGGTTGTTCCACATACACTTCTTATTTATAAAACCATTTAAAAATACACTTTAACATCCATTTGATATTTTAAATTCATGAAACATGCAAATGCTAATAACATTCTAATTGCTTCCATCCTAGCTACAGGAGCGTATTTCATCATAGTCTATGCCCTCTTCTTGAGTGTACCCTTGAGCAAAGTCTAGCCTTATTTCTCACTATTACCACTTTCATCAAGCTTATCCATAAATACCCATCTAGTACCTACAATAATTTATTACTAGGCCTTTCAACTAATGTCCATACTTTACTTCTCTCAAATAGATTTAACTCTTCTTGTATAGCGATAATCCAAAGTCATTTAATGATTCTTAAATATTCTTAGGCTCTATGCATGAGATAAATACAACATAATTACAAATATTTCTAAGAGAAGATCGAGTTGTTACCCCTTTGGATGGATCACCTATTATTTCACCATCCTTGACATAATTGTATTCTCTTGGGTAAGATACTTCCCTTTCTTCAATGGTTGGATTCTCAAGAGGATCATGAGTTTCCTCATATTTCATTTCTTCATTTGATGATGGTTTTCCAACATCATGTCTAACGTCATTTGTATTTATAATACCTATATCATCATTCAAACAAGAATCTTTCCTCGGAAGGGGATTATCATCGAAAACAACATGTATAGACTCTTCTACAACTAAAGTTCTTTTATTAAATACTCGATAAGCTTTAGAATTTAAGGAATAACCCAGAAAAATTCCTTCATTACTTTTAGCATCAAATTTGCCAAGATTGTTTTTACCGTTGTTTAAAACAAAACATTTACATCCAAAAGGATGAAAATAGCTAATATTAGGCTTTTTATTTTTAAAAAGTTCATATGGAGTTTTATTCAAATAGGCCTAATCATTACCGATAATAACATAACAAGCTGTATTTGTGGCTTCCGCCCAAAAATATTTTGGCAAATTGTTTTCAAAAGCATGGTTCTAGCCATTTCTTCTAAGTTCAATTTTTCCTCTCAACAACTCCATTTTGTTGAGGGGTTCTAGGTGCTGAAAAAATTATGGCTAATACCATTAATTTCAAAATTCAGTAAATCCAAGATTTTCAAATTCAGTTCCATGATCACTCCTAATACTAGTTATAGAGTAACCTTTTTCGTTTTGGATTACTTTTGAAAACTGATAAATTTTTCTAAGGCTTCATCTTTAGTACTTAAGAATAGAACCCAAGCATATCTATAATAGTCATCTACCAACACAAATGCATGTTTTCCACCCAGCTAGTAGTTCTAGATAGCCCAAAAAGATCTAAATGGATCAATTGTAATACTCTACTAGTAGATACATCGTTAATGGATTTAAAAGAAACTCGCTTTTGTTTTCCTTTAGCACAAGCATCACAGATTTTATCATTATCAAATTTTAGATTAGGCAACCCTCGAACTAAATCTCCTTGAATTAACCGTTGCAAAACACTCATACTAGCATGTCCTAGTCTCCTATGCCATAACCAATTATCATGCTCATCTTTAGCAGCTAGGCATAAATTAGTCATATCTATGGAATCTAAATGCACCATGTAAATGTTTCCTATTCTATTACCAACAAGCACAATCCGATTAGATGCAATGTCAATGACTTTACAACCATTAATATCAAACATGACATTGAATCCTTTATCACACAATTGACTAATACTCAATAGATTATGCTTTAATCCATTCACATATAAAACATTCTTAATTTGTATGGAAGAGGTATTACCTATAGTGCCTATACCTTCAATGTGACCTTTTGAGTTATCACCAAAAGTCACATCTCCTACATTTTTGGCGTTGAGCTCTATGAACCGACTTTTGTCACCGGTCATATGTCTTGAGCATCCACTATCAAGGTACCATGAGTTTGAATTTGTTTCTCGTGCCTTGTAGCAAAGCTCATTTTCTTACAAACATAGATTAATTTTTGATTTTTTGGTACCCAAATTCTTTTGGGCCCATATTCATTAGTTTCCAAAATCCTAGTCCCCTTAGGTATCCATTTGTATAGGATATCCTTATCTTTACTAGTAATGAGTTCTTTAGGAACTCATATACTTCTAACGATTTTTCCATTATGGGACCTCTATGATTATAATTTCTAAAACTTTTTCTAACAAAGTTGGTTTTTGAATTTTCTCGTTTTTCAAAACGTTTTGATCCACTTATCAAAAGAAGCTTTAATATCATCAATTTCCTTTTGATGATCATCATTGACTCTTGAAAGTAAATTTTGCAAATAAGAAATTTTCTTTTCAAACTCTTCTAGTTTGATTTGTAAATCTTTGATTTTACTTTCAAGATTATTGTTGGTCTTGGATATGAGATTATTTTTATTTTTCAATTTTCAATTTTGAAATATCATTTTTGTTTTAAAAACAATTTCTCATAATCCGAAGCCAACCCATTATACTCCTCTAATAACTCATCATAAGATAAATCATCTAAATCAAATGAGTTAGAGGTTACCTTAGAATCTTCCCCCAATACCATCAAGCACAAGTTTGCTACTTCTTGTTCCTCTTCATCGGAACATTCTTCATCACTCCATGTAGCCATGTGAGCCTTGTGCTTATTCTTTGATTGAACATTTCTCTTCAATTGTGGGAAATCATATTGACATGTCCCGGTTTCTTGCATTCGTAGCAAATGGGTCCTTCTCTTTTGGTTCATTTTTGAAGCCTTCATTTCGTTTGAATTTTCTTCCTTGATTTGGCCTCATCATTCTTCTGAACCATTTGACAAAGAATGCCATCTCCTCCTCATCATCATCATTTTATCCGAATCACTCTCATCTTTTGTTGATTTAAGAGAAACTCCTCGTTCTCTTCTTTCCGTCTCTTTCTTTGGCTTGTCTCTTTTCTCAAGGTCTTCCTCTTCTTTAAGCATCATTTCATGTGTGAGGAGAGAGCCAATAATCTCATCGAGAGTTAAAGATTTTACGTTCTTAGCCTTTATGATTGTCTTCTTCTTTGATTGCCAAGCTTTTGGAAGAGAGTAAACTAACTTCCTTTCAAGCTTGTCATTTGGAATGATTTCTCCATATGACTTGAGACTATTGACAATCGTGGAGAATCTATCCATTACAGCTTTGACATCTTCATCTGGTTTCATCCTGAAATTTTATAGCGTCCAAGAGCACAAAAGATAATATGGATAGCTTTGGAGTTGAGGTGGAACATTCTTGTCTCTCATTCACTCCACAATCTTGGATGAGTAGAGGGTTTGATGTATCTGTCTTCTATAATATTCCATGCTCCCATGTCACTTGCTTGAATGAAATACATCATCATATTCTTCCAATAAGCATAATTAGCTCCATTGAAGAAAGGAGGCTTGTTGACAGACAATGAATCAAGACTAAAGTCGGAGTTTGAAGTAGAGGCTATTGATGACTTGATTATCGATGTAACTCTTCCCGAATTGACTCAAGAGGCGATTAAACCTTCAAATGAGTGAGACTCTGGTACCAATTGTTGAGTTAATCGATTGACGGAATCGATCAAGATGGGGGTGAATTGGTAATTAAAAATTTGGTGGAAACGTTTGCAGAAAATTGAAAGTAATTGCACAACGATTTAGAGTGGTTCGACTTTCTCAACCAAAGTCTACGTACACTACCTTAGCTATCCACACTAAGGATTTCCATCAAATTCACTAATTTGTTCTTCTTTTGAGGACAAAGAGTAACCTTACAAATCCCTAAAGAATTATACCCCAAATTCTTGAGAACACTCTATCCCAAAGAGAACAATACAAATTTTACAAACTTACAAGAAAATCCTCACAAGGCAAGATTTTTGCACAATCATAGAACAAAGAAAGAACACTCAAGAATAATACAATTGAGCACAATAAGTGTTCTTGAAAGCAAAGATGAATATTAAATGAAATTTGGCTTGAAATTTCTCAAACTTGAGGTTTGATGCTTTCTCTTTGATTGTTTCTTGATTCTTATTTCTTGTTGTTGATCAATGGCTTCTAAGCTTGTTTAAATACTCCTTCAATTGATTCTGAACGTTTGGGAAGATTAGTGGAGTCAATGGAGCCGTTTAAGTGTGAAAACAATTAATAAAATTAGTGGGAGCGTATGGTGCATCGATGCATAAAGCTAGTGCATCGATACACTATGTGTAAAATTCAAATATTTGGACCGTTGGACCTTTAGTGCATCGGTGCATTAAGAGTGCATCGATGCATAAAATGCATTCGATGTTTTAAACAAGCCAGAGTGCATCGATGCATAAAATGCATTCGATGTTTTCATAAAACCTGAGTGCATCGATGCATGTAGTGCATCGATGCATGGTAGGCATCGAATAAATGCATTCGATATGGTGAGTCCATCGATGCATCAATGAGTGCATCAATGAGTGCATCAATGCATCACTTCTCAATTTTGATTTTTGGCTCGTTTTTTGTTCGAAATACTTTGTGATAATTGTTTCAAAAATATTTTAAGTATAAAACACAATTTTACACATTAGTAAGGATTGAAATTGAACTTTGAAAGACTTGGAGTAATATTTTGATATTCGAGTAATTAAATCGAATATACTTAGAAAATCATTTGAAAAATCTTAAAATTCATTTAACTTAATTTGTTATATCGAAACATCAAAATGTTTTCAACAAGAGTCTTCAGTCATACCATAGTCCCAGAGTACCCCGTATAAACATAATTTCAGTCAATAAATAGAGATATCAGAAATCAGAGAAGATATCAAAACAGAAATCAAAGAAAACATACGTATGATCAGGGAACACACTAGAGGTTCCATATATTATTCGGAGGTACTCGATAATCTTATCGGACAGGGAAACACGAATCTTTAGTATATTGATAGAATGTCGAAAATTAGAATCACTATCGAAAGGGTTCATTAACTGACGGAATCACCAGTTATTCAGAACATGATTTATCAGGATCATATAGTATTCAAACATTTTTTGGAGGCACTAGGTAATCAGAAAGGTATTCAGAATCCTTTGCATCTGAGTTACTTGTGTTTTCAGATATGACATGAGTGATTCCACTATTCAGGAAATTAGAGGCATGGGCACTATGTTCTTAGATAATTCTTAGTGATTTGAGCTAAAAGGGAGAAATAAAGATTCAGGGCATATACGATTTGTGTCGATCTACCAGAAATCGAGTTAACTAAAATTATACAAGTCTCATAAATGATACCTGACAACCGTCCAAATCGTTGGACTTTCAGAGTATCAATTTTTAATACTGACAATTCTTGTCGAATTGATCATCTTTAGAATCATCGTGGAATGGATCTTAGGGAGACGAACATGTATTCCAATGGTCTTTATTCCAATTCGACATTGCAATGTTATTAGGAAATGTCAACGTGCTTGATTCATGGTTTAAAACCCTTATAGACGGTGCAACATATGAGATCATCAGTGTTTCCAAACTTATCCAAGTTATGCACTTAATCATAATTCATTAAGATACTTAATTCAATTAGTATTCAAGTTTATCCCGGTCGCTTAGCAGTTTTCTGAGTAATTCAGTCATTTCCGCAAATTCAATTACATAAATTACTTTTATTCAGTTCAACTTGATCATAATATAAGTTCTCATATCGTATGCTTATCATAGTCATCCATAATCCTTTTTTACATTTTAAGGGTATTGTAATTTCATTCAATTATGTCAGTGGCATTACTTCGGATAACTTAGGCTTGAAAGTATTCTAGTTCCTTTAGAGTTTAGATTACTTTGTTCATTTGATCATTGGATGTTATTTTCACTACTAGGGGATGTCTTGGTCCTTTTACAATACAAGGACATTTTCATAATTTTACCCCATAGTGCTATTTTATGTATTTTCTTATCCAAATATTTCCAACATTTAACCTGTAACGAGATTAATCAAAATTTACGCATTCTGAGATTAATTGATTTACTGATTAAATCATTCAACTAAAATTTGTTTTCGGTCAGTCTACCATTTCTTTTTCGAGTCGTCAGAGTCTTATACAATGTTTCGTCTTTATTCCAATTTTTGTCCGAGTCTAATGATCATTAACTACACCTAATGGACCAATCTTTTGCATTCATGCATTTACCATTTATCAGTGAGTTTCGAAATGCATACAAAAAGGAAGGGCTAGAGTTTATTAGTATAAGAAGAGTACATCTCTTAGGTTCAAGTGTAAACATCAAGAAAAGGCAAGCCAATAATATCTTGATGCTCAGTTCCTTATCACAAGATAAGTGGATTATTTCCCTTCAAGGACATAAAGAAGGTTTTTCCTTGACATGTAAACTTTTTCACTCCTAAACTGGTATTATTCAAAATTATGATACAACAAACCCGGAGCTTAGCTAATTGCTTCATGCATCCATCATTAAGAGGTGAAATATAGGTTTAAAGTTAAAATCCGGACATTTGCAATCCATCCTCTATCCCCAGGGTGCAACCTCTATCATACAAAAAACTCCTTTTATTGTCGTAACTCACAAGTTATTCTTTATTAATCAATTTCTCTCCTGTTACATTTTTTAAAAATTAATTATAATTCCAAGCTAATCAGTGTAAGTATTTGGCTGTATAAAACATAACTAAATCTTCCCACTTCTCCCATTAATCTTAAGAACTAAGCTGACGACCTGAAATGTTGAAAAGAAGAAAAATCTAACTTAGCCAAATATCAAAGGTGTGATGGGGGGATTTAAACAAACCTTTTCTTGTAAAGAATAGCTGAAACAAGGTTAACAAAAGTCTCAGGTTTCATGTCCCTTTCTCCTCTTAGCTGATACAACTTGTGCCGAAAGACAAGCCTTTGGTACCTTTCAATTAGTATTATTGAAAAACCTCAAATATTAGTATATATCGTTGTTTTTTAAAGGGGAAAAGAGAAAAATAAGGAAAGCGTAAAAGGGGGGAGAGGGGAATACAAGGTTTGAGCATTTGTGGCGAGGCCAGAGAGACCGAGAAAGAGCTGATCATGGATTTTAGAAATCCTCTGGAAGTCAATGGCGATAGTTTGGAGTTGAACTCCGAGTCTCCGATCACTGGCAATGGCGAAGCAGTTCTTTCCTACCATGGCTACTAGGGCACTCCCATTGTACTCGAAGATCTGCACCATCATCCACAATTAAAACAATAAGGTTGTCCCTTGTTCCCATATGTAATGGGGTAAGGGGAGGTAAGATAGTAAGCTGCCTCTAACATTAGGTTGACAGCAGCTTTCGTAGGAGATCTCCAAATTATGAAATGCCCTCCATGGGACTCGATCTCACGACCTCAAGGTTAAGAACCTTGTGCTCTACCAACTTAGCTAGATGGTCATTTCCCACCATTAAAACAATAATTCTTTTTAATTAAATTTGGGTTTCAATAATTTAATGTTATCATTTGACAATTTTTTTTCGTTATTTGATAATACTGTATTTATGTGACAATTTATTGTGAAGACGTAACAATCTATTGTACTATCGTATCAATCTATTTATCATATTTGAGTTATCAATTTAGTTCATCTGTCATGCTATCCACCACGTTATCAACCATCGTGGACTATCACATCAACACTGTAGATTGTCACGTTAGCACCGTGAACTATCACGTTAGTACTGTAACAGTAAACGACAAAAAACGTTGATCATATTGTCACATTAAACTTATTTTATGATTTAGAAGGTCTCATTAAATAAAATATAATATGAGAATTATATTGAGTTTTTTTTAAAAGTACATAGACATATGATGTCTTTTTTAAAAAGGTTTATATAACAGATAAATACCTAAAATATGTTCTTTTTTCATTTAAGTAATTAAATTATTTTTTTATCAAATAAGTACTTAAAGTTATTTTTTAGTAAAAATAAGTATTTAAAATATTTTTTTTTAATTAAAACAGGTACCAAAAGTAGTCAATTTTTTAATCTAAGTACTCAAAGTATTATTTAATTAATGTCATAAGTAAATTGTTTTAGAACTTACATGAAAAAGTTTGAATAATTTATACACCTATCTTGATATAAAATACTTTAAATATTTATTTTGATAAAATATAACTTTATGTACTTATTTTGATAAAAAAAACCTAAATACTTATTTGTGATATAAATCTTTTAAAAAATAATAGAAGAAGGCTTTTTACTTTTGGATAAGTGTTGAGCTTCTTCTCTATCCTTAGGCCTCGCCCAATACATATGTTGGGATCTTTAAATAGTTGAATTACCTTTTTATTGTTATTGCAACAATAGTAATATTTTTTTAATTTTAACAATATAAGAATTGAAGTCTCCGTTTGTTTCAACAAAAACTAAAAAAATATTTTCATAAAATAAATTATATTTTTAAAAAAGTAATTTTTAAAAAATATTTTCAGTGCGTGGACGATGATGTATACATTATTTTCTACTGATTAATATCTTTTTGAGAAATTATTATTATAAACATCGAATATAAAAAAATAATATTATTTATGTTACTCTTTTAGTGAGGATGTTCGCTATCAACTTCTCGTAATCATAAACTTGATCCATTATATATTTATCATATATCAAAATAGAGTTTCGACTCGAATATACATTAAGTCTATAAATAATGCATGCCCACTAAAATATCCAAGATGTACTCTAATAGCTCAATCCAAGCTGAAATCACAATCTGACGATAAGTTCCTCGATCCGTCCACCTAAGAACCTACTGACAAAAATATATATCGAACGTTAAACTAACAAGCACAATGTCATACAAATAACCTTATTGTACTACATGCATTCATCATATGTGCATACTAACATGTATATTCATGAACACAAAAAACAATCAAGCATACAAACATGGGTAGGCATCATGGTGTAGAGCAGGGTCAATTAGCATTCGGGATTCACACCCCTTTAGCCTACCTAAGGTACCTATATAAGATCCGAGTCACATACATCAAAATCTTCATCTAGAAAGACCCTCATTACCTAATACTTAGGGTGAGATCTAAGTCACTTAGCATCAGAAACGTACACCCAACTAGTCTACTCCCCATGAGTATCTCTAGAAGAATTTGGACATATCTAGATATGAATCAATCAAACAAGATGATCATCACATACACATAAGTAACTCAGGTGTCTTGAATATTTCCTGAGTATCAAACAAAGGCATAAGTTTTATGGCATCTCACCTCATATTGTTCTTATGCTTATAACATAATTATTCAATATTTTCACTTGTAAGCTTTATTGAGAGGTTTTGGTGGTCCTTGACACCTTTATGAGCCCTTAAACTAAAATAAGACTTCTTGCATTTCTTAGTCTGATAGTATCGATACTAAGCCCTGTAGTATCAATATTGTCCCTTGAGTATCGATACTCACCCTTGGTATCGATACCATTTTCACATTCGATGTTTTAGAAAAACAATATAGTATTGATACCCTTATAAAGAGTATTGGTACTATCCTCTTGATGTATCGATACTACCCCTAAATATTGGTACTGAAATTGTATTCGATGTTTGAAAATTTTAACCCATTGTTGTGTATGTAAATGTAATGCGCAAACTATTAAGTATACATGCCAATCAAATAATAAAGTGATGAGTGAGACAAAAATGTTGTGATTAAAGTGTAACAAGTGTTGTGGCAAAATTGATGAGAACTAGGATTCACAAGACAAAAAAACAAAACCTCACACATATTGAGTTTTAAAGAGGAATAAAAGGTTAGGTTTACTATGAAATCATATGTTTTTTCTTAAAGAGATGCCTAATAACTTCCATTAATGCATTGCTCGATAGAGGTTACTATTATGCCTCTCCACTATTCCTAGTAAAAGATTGATAATAAAAAGCTACAACTATATATTCTTACCTCAACCCTAGCAAGTTACTATCCCTTAAACTCTACTCTTTTTAGTAATTGAAACTCTTTTCTTATTCCTAAGGTGAGTTAGGGTTAAGCTTTCCAAGGCGAGTTATGATTAAGCTTTCCAACTCAACCTCATCATTCATGTAAATCTAACTTTAACTCATCCGATCATTAAGCATGTAACTAGGTTAAGACTAACTTCTGAGAGCTCTTACAAACCTAAACAAGTAAAACAATGAACGAAGCATGTATTAAACAAAAAAAATGCTTAGACATTCATTCAAACAAAAATGTAATCATCCAAAATAAACTCAAACCAAGTTAAATCAGTTAATGGCTAGGAAAGAAACATCCATAGTTAACAAATATCCTAAGAGAAATGGTAAACAACACAATAAAAAAAAACAAAGGTAAGAAGAACTCTTGTGTTACCGTGAGCTGATCCAAGCCTTGAAAGCTTCTTTTGAGAGTTGGCGTGATATCCTTTGAAGCATCCAAAAATGAAGGTCGTCCCCACAAAGAAGAATATAAGAAAAGAGAGAAGAGCCATATTTTCTCTTTGCTTATCCCATTAATTCTGACTTGGTTTAAATGTGAGTTTTCTTTTCATTATATAGTAAGGACTCCTAGGATTTTGTTCCCTTAATTCTTTATTGTGTGCCTTAGGGAAATATTCCCTTCATGTGTAAGGATACGACAATCTACTACTTCTCGTCCTTCCTTGTCGACCTACACAAAACATCACCAAACAATAACCAAAGTAAAAAGGTATGAAATATACCCTTTTTATGTGGTTACACTCCCAAGACTTAAGTTATTGTTTATCCTCAAATAATGAGAAATAATCAATAGTACAAATTCTACGACATAGTTTATCTCAAAACAAGCTATGAAAAATTTCTAGTCCTTATAATAATAGGCTTCAACATGCTAAACATATCAAGATTCTAAGAATTTTCCTAAGACTAGGATCTCTGCATGTGTAGCGTAATTACATCTCTATGTTTAATAGGGTTATAAAATTTCTGAGCAAGTTCTCTAGTCTAACTTAGCATTTTGTTAACCATTAAGCACACTTTTACTCTCATTAATTTAACAAAATTTAGCACTGTTTTGTTGGGTCTTCAACTTATCACACCTATTATCCTAGACTTGAAGATGAAGTGGAGCATACACCAATCTTTAAGACTATTTAAGTAGAGTCATCCTGTGAAGACTTTTATTCACTCATGTGCAATTGTTGTCATTTATTCAAAGGGGGTTTCTTGGCAAGCAACGCAGAAAGGAGTGTCCCTAAATAATTTATGCTATTGATATATATTCACCATTCATAAAAAAATTCAATAATCATAGGGGAGTTTAAGTTAAACCTTTTATGCTTTCATTAAGCATTAACGCTCATTAATTTATTTCATACTAAGGAATGCAAGAGTTCTCATAAAAGTTTCCTAAAATTCTTAAGCATAGAGAACATATAATTGTATCGGTACTGGAAGAACAATACAAAAAATGTTCTTCAAGTGTTGTAAACAAAGGGGTTTTGGGCTATAAATATCGATATTCAAGAAATGAGTATCGGTACTGTAGGTGAGGTATCAATACTCGTAAGGTGGTATCGATACTGAGTTCACCTAACATATTACAATGTATAATTTTGGTACCGATACTCATGGGAATATCAATAATAGTACGATTAGGGATGGGCACGGGACCCGAAGCCGACGGGTTCCAACAAGATCCGAACCAATCGTGTTAGATTTATTTAAAAAATTTGGGTTCGGATTGGGTTTTTTAGAGAATAGTTTTGGGTTCAACCCGAATCGACCAAAAAAATAATATAAAAATACCTTATATATTTAGAGATAATTACAAGAATACCCCTCTTTATATTATTTTTCAATCAAATCCTTATTTATTAAATAAATAAATAGTTTTATATTATATTGGGTCAGGTTTTATCTCAAAAGTCAAGTTGGGTTTCGAGTTGGGTGGAATTACTCTAAACTAAGGTCGTGTCAAGTTTCAGGTGGAGGTATAAAAATTTTGGGTTGGGCAGGGTTAGCCGAAAACCTGACTTGACCGGACCCTACCCAATCTATGCCCATCTCTAGCACCGATACTCCCAATAAGGGTATTGATACTTAGGTATTTTTCAAAACGTCGGAGCCAAATTTAGTATCAGTACCCAGGGAAGTATCGATAACACAAACCAAAAGTATTGATACTCAAGAAGGAGTATCGATACCAACCTTTTGTTATCATCCTTCAATAAGTTAATAGTATGGATACCCAAAGGTTAGTATCGATACCCAGAGGTCAATATCGATACTGAGGAGCTTAGTATCGGTATACACGAACAATTTTGGGTATGAAACCCAAGGATATTAAGGGGTAGAGTTGAGGGACCTAATTATACTAGAATGCCATGAAATAAGATTGCAAGTGAAATAGTAATGAACTCAGAACAATTAGAAACTATAACAACTAGGATAACATAAAACTAGTCTTATTTGATGCTTGGGACATAATTAAGACACTCGAGTTACTATAGCAAATACGATCGTACATTCAGATATCTAGCTAGTTCCAAAATACTTCAATCACCAGTTGGGCGAAGATGCCCCAAGACTCGACGGAGTAAGCTGGTCGGGTATACGTTTCTGGTGTAGCTCCAGATCTCTTATAAATACCTAAGGGTATTTTAGAAAGGTTAGTGAGGTGTGTGAACTTTAAGATGCAGAACCCTGTCACACCATGATACATATATCATCATGTTAGATTAATATTTCCATGTCTTTATACTTGTTCCCATAGCATGCACATGTAGTGAATGAATGCAATATAGTACAATTATTAATGAGGCACTGAGCTCCTAAGCTCAACATTCGAAATGTGTTTCTGTGCACAGGTTCTTAAGAGGCCGTCCAAGGAGCGTTATCGTCACTAGATATTCTAGCATAGTCGAAGAACTAAAGTACATCTTGATTTAGTTTAGATGACATGTGCTATTATAGACCTCTTTGTATTTATATGTAAAATTATTTTGATTTTAAATTCAATGTATTTATTTTAGATGATTTGGGAGCTCCCCCATATTTTGTAAACTTTAAATTATCACATTTTATTTTATTTTACTTAAGATGGATTTTATATGGTATTTTAAAGAAAAAGTTTGGGTTAGTCACTCTGGTGGTCCCGTGTTACATTATGATCCAATGATCTTCAGGTCAGAATGGATTAGGGTATCATATTTAGTGGAATTAGAGTGTCGGGTTTAGTTTCTAAGACCCCACGAGTTAAAGTTAGTCAGTGTCTACATATGTACATGCCTCTAGAGAGTTAGGAGTACTATATAGATTGGAATAAGGATAATAACTTTTAATTATTTCTAATTTTAGAGAAAACCCATGATAGACGACCAACATATAGTTAGGATGGAAGAAATGAGAGTCATGCCTTATTAGCAGCCGACACAGGTAATAAGTTTATCCTAGATACAATTTAGCAAGATATTTTAGTAGATGTGGAAGTCGAGGATGCATGATTCTTTGGGGACCTTAACTCTTTCCTGAAGCATATAGTCAGGGCTATACCCAATACCTCAACTACACCACCTCTCCCAACAGCACCTCGAGCCCAGCCGCACCTCGAGCCCAGCCTATAGTAGTGCATTAAGAGTCGATAGTATAGAGGCTCCGTAGATACAAGACCATTGAGTTCTTTATTTTAGGGGATGGTGATCCCATATTAGGAGACCAGTGGCTTAGGGAGACTCTCTGCTCCCTCAGACAGCTACACCTTAACCATAAGGTAAGCTTGAGTGCGTCACTGCCCTGTTCAAGGGTGACACTATAGATTGGTGGGAGACTATAGAGTTGGCGCTAGAGACAGAGAGCTTATCTTGAGAGTATTTCATAGTTGAGTTCTGTAAGAAATACATCAATGAGGCTCACAACTGATGACTTGAGGGATCAATTCCTACACTTGACTTAGAGGGACATAATTATAATGGAGTACGAGAGGGAGTCCCTCAGGATGAGCATATATGCCCCAGAGTTGGTATCGATAGAGGATAATAGCTTTCGTAGGTTTAGGAAGGTTCCTCGACATTCTTTTTTACCTTACAACCGACCCTCCCAGGGTCTTTGTCCAATTGTCTCAACAAGTGAAGGTGGTGGAAAGGGTCTTGAGTAGGAGGGACAAATATTCTAGGGAGATTGTGGGAGAGTCTAGGAGGGTTACTGAGACAACAAGGACATCTTAGACTTTGGCCAAGAGGGCCAGAGATAGTCAGGGTTCATGGAGACCTCTAGCAACACAACCTCGAATCTAGGGTTAATAGTTTTGGGTTAACCTAATATAGAGTTTAGACAAACCATTAGCTTGTGGGAAACCATGAACCAAGTTTTAGTGGATTTGGGCTTGGTTTGAGCCCAACATGAGTTCAAAAAGGCGTTCTTAAGTGGTGACTAAAACTTGAAGGACTAAAAGAGCTATTATACCAAATATTTTTTACAAAGGATGAAATCCATTAAAACTTGATGATCTCACGTCTACACCTCTCTCATATCTCATTTTCATCACCCTATTTTTTCTTCTCGTTCTCAATTTCAAAAGCTCTTAGCCTCCATTAGCACTTAGAGAGAAAAGTGGGAACTTTACATCATTGAGACCATAGCCATAAATCTTTAAATAAGAACCTTAATAGTCTCTTCTAAACTTTCATTTAAGCTCTCAATGATAAGTTTTGGTCATGTTACCAAAAATGGGTTTAGTGGGGGGTTTTAGAAGCCTAGGTGATTTCAACTTCTTTTTGAGATATTCAAGCCTCAAGAAACATTCTAAACTCCTTTATAAGTTTCCTAGCAATGTTAGTAACATTTATGCTTGATTCTTGTCTAGTGAGAGAAGTTACAGAAAGCTCCAAATCTAGGAGAAAGGAGAAGATCACTATTGGTTGAACCTTGGGTGTTTACAGCAGCTTAGAAATCCCAAATAACTCACTTTTAACTCAAATCTACCACATGTAGGTCATTGGATGTATTTTGGTAGGTTACATGAGTTATGAAGTATGTTCATGGTATATTTTAGTGTTTTGGAGTTTTAACATGTTTATAACCTTATTATGACTCCTATATTTATACTTAACCCTCTATTAACAATTAAGGACCTCAATAGAATGTTTAGGAGTGTTAGAGAGGTATTTTCGTGCCCAAAACATAGTATTTATGGGAACAAGTATCAGTACTAAAAGAAAAGTACCGATATTATTCTTTATATGTCAAAACAAAGGGGTTTTGGGCTAGAAGTATCAATACTCAAGCAATGGGTATCAATACTATATGTGAGGTATCGATACTCGCATATTGGTATCGATACCGAGTTCACTTAGAAAATTCCAGTGTACAGTTTTGGTATCGATACTCCCAATACAATATCGATACTTAGGCATTTTTCAAAACATCAAAGCCAAATTTAGTATCGATACCCAAGTAAGTAATATCGTAGACCAGAAGTATTGATACTCAATAAGGAGTATTGATACCAGCCCTTTGTTATCATCTTCCAATAAGTTAATAGTACAATACCAGATGTTAGTATCGATACCCAAAGGCCAGTATCGATACTGAGGAGCTTAGTATCGGTACCCACAAACAATTTTGGGTAAGAAACCTAAGAAAATTAAGGGGTATAGTTGAGGGACCCAATTATACTATAATGACATGAAATAAGATTACAAGTGAAATAATAATGAACTCACAACAATTAGAAACTATAATATATAGGATGACATAAAACAAGCCTTATTTAACGCTCGGGACAAAATTAGGATACCCAAGTTACTCTAGCAACTATAATCATATAGGTTGGATATCTAGTTAGTGCTGAGATACTTTAGTCACCAGTTGGGTGTAGATGCCCCAAGACTCAACAGAGTAAGTTGATCGGGTGTACATTTCTGATTTAACTTCGTATCTTACCCAAATACCCAAGGGTATTTTAGAAAATCTAGAGGGGTATGTGAGCTCCGAGATGTATAACCCTCAGCCACACCATGATGCCTATATCAACATGTTAGATCAGAATTTCCATGTCTTTATACTTGTTCCCCTAGCGTGCACATATAATGAATACATGTAGCATAGTATAATTATTAGTGAGGCACTGATCTCGTAAACTCATCGTTCAAAATGCGTTTTCATGCACAGGTTCTTAGGAGGTCGTCCGAGGAGTGTTATCGTCAACAAATATTATAGCATAATCGAGACACTAGAGTACGTCTTGATTTAGTTTAGAGGGCATGTAATATTGCATACCTCTTTGTATTCATATGTAACTCTATTTTTTATTTTAAACTTAATGTATTTATTCTGGATGATTTGGCAGCTCCCTATATTTTTGTAAACTTCAAATTATCACATTTTATTTTATTTTACTTGGGATGGATTTTATATGGCATTTTACAATTTTTTTTAAATATGTTAGCCACTTTGGTGGTCCCGTGTGACATCATGATTCAATGATCTTTGGGTCGGACTTGATTAGGGTGTTATATTTTCTTTAAGGGGGATCATCAGATTATATTAAAGGGTTGTCAGGATAGTGTTATTGTAAGGGTGCTCAATAATAATAAAATGCAAAAATTAGCGGCTAAGGATCCAAATTTGAATGGTGTAATGTTTATGTTGGAGGGTGTTGAAGTGGAAAAAGATATTCCTCAGGGAATTTAGAAGTTTTTGAACTACAAGGATGTCTTTGCAGAGCCTACTGGGTTACCACCAGTAAGGAGCCATGACCATACATTACTTTGAAGCCTGGATCTGATACTGTGAATTTGGGACCCTATAGGATGTCTTTCCATCAAAAAATTAAAGTGGAGAGATATGTGGTTGAGATGTTGGCTGCTTCCATCATTTAGACTACGAAGATTACTTTGCTTCCATCATTTAGTATTGTTTCATGAAGAAGATTGAAATGGAGAATTGTTGGTGACATGTAGTTAAATTCCTTAACTATAAAGAATAACTTTCCAATTATATTGTGGATAATTTGTTGGTATAGTGGATGGTGAAAGTTTTTTTTTTCTAAACTAAATATAAGATATGGGTATTAACAGATAGGGTTAATCTTGATGACATTCCTAAAAAAGCTTTAGAACTCATCATGGGCTTTTTTTTAAGGTGAGCCCTTTGGGTTAACTAATACTCATGCTACATTCAGGCTTTGATAATGATCTTTTTAGTACTTAATTGAGAAGTTTTTCTTGTTTTTTTATGAAATCTTGATTTATAGTCATGATATGGAGGAGTCATGAGCATCATCTAGGGGTTGTTTTAGAAATTCTTTCTAGAAATCAATTATTTGTCAAAAGGAATAATGTTTTTCTTAAGGTGAGTATTTAGGCCACATTATTTCGGAGTTGCTACTGATCCATCTAAGATTCAGGCTATTCAATATGGCCTTTTCCAAAACTTTGAAGTTTTTAAGGGAATTTTTTAGACTTACTAGTTTTACAAGAAATTTAAGGGATATACGGAGACCAGTAGACCCTTGACTGCTCTAGGGGGATTGGTGTTTTTCTTTCTCAGGATGACAGACCAATAGCCTTCCTTAGTAGCGCTTTGAGTTCTAAACATATGGATTTGTCCATTTATGAGAATGAATACTTGACTATTTTGATGGTTGTTTCTAAGTAGAGGCATTATTTTTAGGGGAGTCCTTTTGT
Source organism: Hibiscus syriacus (assembly GCF_006381635.1). NCBI lineage: Eukaryota > Viridiplantae > Streptophyta > Magnoliopsida > Malvales > Malvaceae > Hibiscus > Hibiscus syriacus. Next base: position 1,340,183 of record NW_024062599.1, on the reverse strand, counting down.
TATTAAGACAGATCATGAAACTCTAAAACATTTATTAGAGTAGAAGTTGACTACTACTATTCATAAAAAATGCTTAACTAAGTTGTGGGTTGGATTATGTGATTCATTATATGAAGGGAAGACATAACTTGCTGCTGATGCTCTTTCCAAACAATTTGAGGATGATTCTTAGTTATTTCAGATGATTTCTACCACAATTATTTCTGCTTGGGTTATGGAGGTAGAGGGTAGTTATAAGGAGGATTCTCTTACTAATAACTTGATTCCTATGTTGATTGTGTTACAACAGATTGTGGAGGACTGGTCTTATGTTAAGGAAGTGTTGAGGTATAAAACAATGTTTATATTGGGGGTATTGGGTCTTTGAGATAACATATCCTTCAAACACTTTATGAATCACTTCAATGTGGTCATTCAAGGATTAATTCTACTTATCACAAAGTTAAATTGTATTTTTATTGAAAGGTATGAAAACATTATACAATAGTATATATAATAGTGTGATGTGTGTCAAACAATTAAAGGGGAGCATGTTTTACAGCATGGGTTATTACAACCCTTGTTTATTCCTCAATAGGTTTGGTAGTTTTTCACCAAGGATTTTATTGAGGTTTTGCCTACTTCTGAAAGATACAATTGTATCTTAGTGGTAGTTGATAAGTTTACTAAGTATGGGCATTTTTTTGCCTTTGGCTTATCCCTTTACTGCTACTACATTTGCTAAGGTTTATTTGGATACGTGTATAAACTGCATGGTCAGCCTTAACTTGCCCACTTCATCGAGATAAAATTTTTACTAGTGATTTTTGGACTAAGTTGCTTAAGTTTTTTGGTATTACTACCTTATTTACTATTGTTTATCACCTGGAGACTGATGGTCAGACAGAGAGGATGAATTAGTGTTTGGAGTAGTATTTGAGGAGTTTTTTATTTTATTTTTAAGCCTACTGCCTAAGCTAAATGACTATCCCAAGCTATATGGTGGTACAATACCAGTTTTCACTCAGCATTGGGCACTACTCCATTCCAGGCCCTCTATGGTTATACACCACCTACCATGACTTGGGGGACTGAGTCACGAGTAGCTGATGTTCAGACTCACATGCATGAACGAGAACACATTAGCAGTTTGTTACAAGAGTTAACAAAGGCTCAACAATGTATGAAGCAATATATAGATCTCAATTACAATGACAGAGAATTTTAGGAAGGGATGAGGTTTACCTTAAACTTCAGCTTTATTGGCTCTTCGAAATAATTTGATGCTTGCTGCAATATTTTATTGACTCTTCAAAGTTCTTCAGAAGATTGGGTAATACTTATAATTGGATTTGCCCTCTCATTTGAAGCTTCATCCAATTTTTCATGTTAGTTTACTGAAGAAGAAAGTAGGGGATTTAATGGTTACCTCACAAGATCCACTAGATTTGACTGTTGATGGATAAATTAGGGTTTATCTTATGATTATATTAGATAAATGGATCGTTAAATAGGGGAACAAGGCAACAACGCAACTACTCATTCAATGGTTGAATCTAGGGTAAAAAACACCACTTGCGAAGATTTTATAGTGTTGAAGTCTTAGTTCCCTGACTTCGATCTTTGGGGATAAGCATCGACTACTGGAGGGGTATTATAAAAAACACCACTTGCGAAGATTTTATAGTGTTGAAGTCTTAGTTCCCTGACTTCGATCTTTGGGGATAAGCATCGACTACTGGAGGGGTATTATCATGGCCCAAGATGAGGAATTGGGATGTGACTAGGAAATGGATAGAGATTTGATGGAATTGGGAATTGGGGAAGAGGTTGGGAAGAAAACTTCTCTTTACAATTTGGTAAAATTTTTGTATCTATAATTGAAGAAAATAAATAATTTTCATTAATTAAAACATTTGGTTTTACAAAATACTATGAGAGCATATTCAATACAATTCTCTTAGTATATGCCAACTAAATATAACAAGGTACACATGATTCAAAATTCTTTTCTGATCTGAACTTCGTAAAGGAGTGGCTAACCTGTCTTGCTCCTCTTAGTTTCTCTTCTTGCTTCTCGGAACCTACGTGTGAAACATTCACACGCTAAGTCGAAGACTTGGTGAGGCATTAAACTTATAACGAAACTCTAACTACTTCAACATATATGAACATATCATCTCATGATGTCACAAAAAACAATATATCATTATATATAATGTAATGTACACATATACACATCACACATTATTTTCATCACTAACCTTATTCCACTATCAATATTATTATCATTTATATCTTTTAATCATATCCTCTTGTACCTAACCTTTATAATCAACATATGACTTTTTTAACCAAACAATGCACACATCATCATATAAATCTTATAATACAATTCATATCACAAAAACATATACATCACATGTAATATGTTTATTGTTATCTCTTTGTTAGCCCATGTACACATGTGAGAACTAAAGATATGCGAGTACATAGAGGTTGTGCACATATGCTGTCACCACAGCTCGTAGAATTCCCACTAGGGGCAAGTAGAATTTGTCCCGAATGACCACTATGTCCCGAATGACCACATATAACACATATCACATATGTCTCGAAGGACCACTCCTTAAGAACCATATGCATATTCCAATGGACCAAATATGTGTCTCAAAAGGCCCTATAAATGCTTTAAAGGATACATATATGTCCCGAAGGACCACGTAGAACCCTTGACTCTTGGCATGCCAACTATACCTCTAGCTCTCCTGACACATAACATGGGCATTATCTTTCATATTTATCATATATTCACATAGTCACGTAGTTCACTTACACGTAGATCATTTTCATATAATTCACATGTCACATATATCACATAGCTCATCATATGTACTTTCTTTCATATATCACATGTCACATCTCATATCTTGTAATCATACCAGCACATTTCCTATTTTCATATAGCTTATTATTACATGTTATATATCAAATATACTTATATAGTTTAATATCATTGAACTTAGTTCACTTCCTCATGTTATCACACATACATATAATCTTCAATGAATCCTATAAGTAAATACTACTTATCTTATCTCATTTTCCCTTTATTCCAGTTTACATGATTCATTATACTAACCCATATGATAAAATATAACTGAAATTACTTGTCTCACATTATTTTTAAATACTAGTTTACTCTATTTATTTACTACAGTTACACATATTCCTATAATCTTCTTATAGGGTTTGGTAGTTCTTTATTCTATAACTCCTATATTATAGTTTCCTTTAAGTATATATCTCATCCCTATATCGTTTATCTTATAGTTTTGTATCATCATTTGTGTTTGTGTCCCCTAATTTATATATTATTCTCATAAAGTCTCATAACCTTTCTCGTGTAATCACTTACACCATATAATATAACTTATACTTGGTTATCTTATGTTCTCATATCTATCAAATGATTCTTTATCTTATATCTTATGTCACATGTTCCTTTCATTCCTTATGTCCTTATCACATAACTTATTTCATATTCTTATATAATCATATAAATAATTTGTACTATTTCACATAACTTATCACACTAACATATATTTACACACAAATCATGTAACATACACACAATATATCAACGCATATAAATCATAACAATCATATGCTTATATCTATGAACTCATACATTCTACTGTAGGAAATAGACTTATCACAAGTCTTATTTCCATTCATCATCATATAATAACTAATATGCATTCACCTTGCCTCACTAGTCAATATCAAATCTTTATCTCTTCTTGATGACTGTTACTTGACACCTTGTCAGGACATTGCTCTCGATTGATATCTACACAATCACGTATAATATACATATCATCATTCCACTTGGCATACTCTAATCTTTCATTTCTTAAATTAAAAGAAAGATCTATTTTCATTTTCCCTTTGAAATGTATCGGTACATCCCTTCATTTGTGTATCGGTACATCCCTTCACTGGTGTTTGGTACATCCCTTCACTGGTGTATCGGTACACAGCCTATGTATCAATATACAAATTACAGTAAAAAAATTTCATTTCAAGGAGGTATCGATACACTGCCTATGTATCGGTACCCTCTGAATATCTTCCTGAATTTTACTCTTGAGGTATCGGTACCTGTTGAATGTGTACCGATACCCCCTTGCCCAGAAATCACTTCTTAAGCCCGAAAATTCACTCTTATTCACTCAAACCTTTCATACTTTAATCCCATTCATATTCTTAACTCAAATATACATGTTTAAATCCATTTATACTCATCTAACACATCTTTACCTTTAAAATTCTATCCACCACATGAAATTCAAAAATCATACTAAATTTCCAACATGTTTTAAATCAAATTCTAACACTTCATATCTCTTAATTCAACCATTGACAAGTCAATTTTAGTTTCAAATTCCACTTATCAACTATATTCCAAGTTTTCATTCAAAAATTCTTAATCTTGAATCTCTCATAACTCCATCTTATGATTTTAAGACAACCTAAGCTTTTTTTAAGCTTATGTATCACCCAAGGATCATAACCCAACTTAAAATTCAACAAATAATCAATTAAAATCAAACTTACCTTGTTGCTATACCAAACGAGAGGAGGAAAGAAGGAAGAAAGATTCTGGATAATTCCCCCTTTTTACATGTATATCTCTTAAAAAAGGAATAAAAATATCTTTTTAACTGAAATTACCATAATGCCCTTCACTCTTTCCATAATCATAATTTAATTCAATTCTAATATATTCATTCTTAAGTCCCTAAACATTTAACTTATTTCAAAATTGAGCACAAAGTTTCTAAAATTTACATTTTAGTCACTAGTTCTGATTTTGGGATGTTACAGGTCCTGTTGTGAATAAATAATAAATGTGACTGTTAGCTATTGTGTGTAATGTTTTTTAAGGGTGCTAGGTGTGCTATCAGTTGAGTCAGCTTATGTCATATATGGGGATTGTAAAATATTAACAACCGTGAATGAAAATGTCGAATTCTTTTCTTCTAATTTCCCTCTCCTATTCTTCCTATTTTTCTCTCTAGATTCCTTCTTCGTTCTCGACATTTAACATGAAATGTTAAGGTTGTATGTGATCATGAAGTATTGTGGGAATTCATGAACGTTGTCTTCAAGGCGCTGCTTTACCTAAATCTGGAAACTGCCGAGTGGGTACGCATTGCATCAGCATGATTTGGACCTGTCGAGTCACTTCACAAATCAACTCAGTGTTGCTTCTCCTACGGCTAACAATAACATCGGCAACAACAGGCAACATGTAATGTCAACCTCCGCAACAACAGGCAACATGTTGCCCTAAACATTGTTACTCTGTTTCTGCACTTCGAAGAGAACAGGATACAAGTTACCTGAACCAGTGTTTAGGGCTTGTAACATCATCTACTCTTATTATATTATCAACTATATAGAACACAAAACAGACGAGGAAAATATCAAATACAAGATTTGGTGCACCAAAGTGTTCTCACCATACAAATTTACAATAATCCACATGCATATTTATATTCCTTAATGTTATGCAAGAAAAGCTTAGAATCATACACCACATTGAGGCTTGGCTAACCCTGATGGTTCAACCTTGGTGCTTCGGCTCGGCATTTCATTCAGCCAATGACAATCCTCAAAAGCACACTCAGTCTTCTTCGGCCACTCCACGTCGACCGTGTCGATGTAAAACGGAGACCATGTAGGGGTACCATCTTCGTAAGAATTGTAGGTCAGCCTCTTCAAATCAGAACCATCCAACTTGATGGTGTAAATCTCACCATAGGGTTGATAGTGGTGTGGGAGTGAGATTGGCTCAGCTGATATTCCTCCATAATCTGTTGTAAATGCTATTAACTTTCCATCCGGACTAAATGTCGGGTGGTTGGTCCGGCCGGATGACCCACTGCTTATCAGCTTTCTTAGTCCGGTACCGTTCGGATGGATCAGATATAGTTCAAAACTACCCGAATCTGGATTGTGTCGATCCGAAGCATAGGCGATCCAATCACCGTCAGGTGACCAATCACACATTGTGTCAGTCCATGGACCCTCTGTTAGTCTTTCAATCCCGCCTATCTCCCCTTTGATTGCATCCATTATATATAGATTCTTGTAACCCGATCGACTAGACCTGAACACGATCTTTTTTCCATCCGGTGATGGCGAGGGAAATGCATTATTTTTACCATCTAGGGTCAACCTTTTATAATTCGATTGACTAAGATCATCAACGTCAACGGCTACAATATCAACTTCAGTAGTCACACTCGTAAACTCCGGTCCGGCACTTGTGTATACAATTCCTTGCCGAATCGGGTCCCATGCGGTTGCAAAAGCATTCAAGGAGAAAACCTGGCGTAGGTTTGAACCGTCCCGGTTCACAATATAAATACCAGGGAACTCCACGTAGGCTATTCGGTCGCCCGTTGGTGAGAAACTAGGAAATGAACCCTCGACTCTAAAAAGAGAAAGATTTGGCACTAGGCTTGCAACGTTTTCAAGCAATAATTGGGAAGATTTTCCTCCGTTACTTCCTCCCCTACACTTATGGTACCCAACTCGGGTTGAGTCGGGTGATATAAACGGGTTTAAGTGATGACTTGTAGGAGAAACATGCCGAGTTAGCTCAATGAACTCGTTCTTAACAGTGTCAAATAGCTCAATGTGGCGAAAACTATAATTGGGTCTTCTTGTAGCTACTGCTATGAAATTATAGTTACCTGGAGAAGTAGCTGGGGTGAAAGCGTGGAGACCCGGTGGTGTGACGCGTTGAATTGTCACTGCCTCGATCGAAACCGGTTTGTGTTTAGGTAAAATCGCTTTATAAACACTTATCCACTGGTCTTCACTTCGCCTATGGAAATACAGAGTTGAGTCATCAACCCAGCAAGGCCACCCACCATGTTCAACAATCTTGACTCGGTGACTCCCATCACGAGTCAAGAAAACATATACATCGGTACTCAGTTCTTCCACTTCCCCATCCCAACCATCTCTCCCATACGAAGCAACGGCTGTCCAGACCCCAGACGGAGACACAGCGGGGCTAAAATCGGCGATTCCGTGAGGAGTGAGTCGTCGAGTCAATCCGGTTCCTAAATGAGTGGAGTACACAGCAGCCCAACTCGTCCTGGGTTCACCCGGATCCTCATGATTTGACACGTAAATCAAATTCTCCCCACTCAAACTCGGCTTATCTTTCATCGAAACCCGATTCCTGTTTTCTTCTAAACTCAACAAAGGTGCCTGAAGTCGGACGGGAATTTCAAGTGCCGATCTCGATCTAGTACTTCTCGGCGTACTGTAATAAAGCGCGTCATAGTAAATATTGGACGTACCGTTGCGTTCCGTCACATAGATGAGCTGAAGCGCCGGCAGCGGAGCTGTTGGGGCTTGAATTAGGCTTCGGTTGTGCAACAGCGAGATAATAGAGGAAGGTGAGGACGAGGGGAAGTGGCCATTGAAGTTAACGGATTCACCGTCGGTAACCCGGAGTTCATTTGAAGGACTTGGTGGGTCGGAAGTTGGAAGCGTGAAGATGTCCCAATCGTAATCCGGTCGGCCAAGTGTCGTAAAAACGATGGTTCCCCCGTTGATCGAAGCTTCATTCTCTGGCGCCGCTGTGCACAGCAAAGCGAAGAAGAAACGCAGAAGAACGGGGGCGTAAAGTGATTGGGGTTTCATAGCTTAGCTTTACTAGCACTGAACTGCCTTTCCCCAGTGGAGATGGGTTTAGTGGCGTTTAATTCCAAGGGAGATCTTTTAATGTGATAAGGGATGACATGGTTTCTTCATTCATAGACACGTGTCAGTACACTGAATCATTAGATTAAATTAGTGCTAATCTTATTTTTAAATTTTTGTTTTTATTTGTTTTGTCAATTTTTATCCAGAAGATGCAATCAGTATGATGTTAATGTTCTCCTTTTTTGCCCCCGAAAAGAAGACCTTTATTTTTTTTGTGGGTCTAAATTTTTTTGGGTATTTGTTGATTTCTTTAACATATATATGGAATTTTCTCTTTTAAAATTTTTTAAAATCACGAGTTACGTTGTTTCTACAACATTCTGCATACAATTTTCAAAAAATTCAAAAACTATACTGAAATTTAGTGTGTAAAAAATATCAGACATACATTATTTGATCCGTTGATTTACTTATTCAGTTAAATATTCGAATTTAAGGGTTTCGTTATTCTTTTTGGATTTTCAGATCTAATTTGAGTCACAAAATTTGTCTTAGTCGAGTACCCGATTATTCAATATTCAATTTTTTTAATTTTTAATTTTATATAAAATATATCGCTCTCCATTTTTAAATAATTTCACATCAATTTTTAAATTATTAATTTTTTAAATCATTACATCAGAATATTTGATTTTTTTAAAACATTTTAAATTTAGTTTTATTTTTCGTTCTACTTTTATATTTTAAAAGTATATCTTTATATTATGTAATCTGAACTTTTGGATTTTGTGTGGATTATATAATATATATTTTAAAAATTTAAATTTCATATTTTTCTGTGGGTTTTTTTTATAAAAAAAACTGATATAATTTAAAAGAGTATAAATTAAATATGAATTAGATACGTGATTCAAAAATACCGAGTTCTGTAAGTATCATTCTTCCGGATATATAGAGTTGAAGGGCAGGATGATACTCAAAATTTCCAATACCAAACATTTCAAATATCCAAAAATGTGGACACCCGGTTATAAATATCCCTACAAAATCCACATCCTTCTTTTGAATCGGGTTAATAAAACTCGAATCGATTATAAAATTTGATTTTTTGAATTGAATCAATTAAAAAAAACTTGACTTGAATTGATTTTAAGTCTTAATTTTATAAACTCGACCCTACTCGAAAAAACTTCAAGTTTAAATCGAGTTGTACTCAAATAATTCGGATAGTAACTTAAATTTTTTAGTAATTAATGGATTGATTTTCAAGTTTTAAGCTAGCCCCTTAACTTTGTATATCACATATATATAAAATATGAATATATCTATATATCTATATATATATATAATGCATATGTTTATAAAAATCATTTAAATTGAAATCAAATAATATCATAAATATTTATAATTAAATTTAAACATAAACTTTAAAATTCGACTCGAATTGAATTTTATAAACTTGACTTGACTAAAAAAATTTTAAGTCAACTTCGAGTTGTAAAATATGACTCATAAACTCAAATAACTCGAAAATGTTTTACTCGACTTGACTAAAGTCGATCATACTCACCCCTACCTTCCTCCAACAGTAGAGAGCTTATCTCCCATTCCATTATGTCCTGAGTTTAATACCTAATATAATAAAAATAAAAATAAATTACATGTTTAATCCTCAATTATTATTTTTGTTTCGTTTTAGTCATCCAATTATTTTTTTTAAATCATCCTTTTCAGTTACCCATAATATAAAAAACAACTGCAATACCGAAGTGGGCAATATAAGGTAATGACACGTCATCATTAAAAAATAAAATGTCACTTCAGTAAATTTATTAATTTTTAATGGTAGGTGACCAAACTGAATTAAAAATATAACATTAGGTATTATTTCGAAAAAAATAAGTGGGGGACTAAAATGAAACAAAAGTGATAGTTGGTGTGTAGTTTATCCTAAAAATAATAATATCCCAAACCATATGCGGTGTTTCCCACTGCTCTATTGTCTAAATGAACAAAGCTTGAACGAACAAGGTTATGTTATTTTTGAAGTTGTTCATGTTCGATTCGTGTTCGTGTTTTATTGTTCATGAACATGTTCATTCATTTAATGTTTACAAACATGTTCATTTGTAATTTCACGAACATGTTCTTTTAGCGTTAGTTTATATGTTTAATTTTTAGTTTACCCTTTCATTTGTAAGCTAAAGAAAAATGATAAAAATTACACCACCAATACTTAAAGTCCTTAAAATTCATAATTTAAAATTTAACTTTTATCATGTGTTAAATTTAGTCCCTACCTTCACTAATATAAAAAGTAAAAAAAAAGGAAAAGGAGAACTAGGTAAACAAACTTTTACATGTACATAAATGAACGAGTCAATAAATGAGCTCATAAACGAGTTTGTTTGTGAACATAAATGAACAAGTCGATAAACGAGCTTGTACGTGAACACACTAGTGGAGATGGACTATAACAGGGTTGTCATACAACACCCCAAAATTTTTTGGAAAAAGAAATATATATAAATTTAATATAAAAATATTAAAAAAATAAAATTAATATATTTTTAAAAGAATATTGACAGAAATGACCATCCAGCTCAGTTGGTAGAGCACAAGGTTCTTAACCTTGAGGTCGTGGGATTGAGTCCCACGGAGGGCATTTCATAATTCGGAGGTCTTCTATGGAAGTTGCTCTTAACTTGGTGTTGGGGGCAACCTACTATCTTACCTCCCCTTACCCCATTACATTTGGGAATAAGGGACAATCATTTTTAAAAGAATATTGACACTCTTAAACATAAATTGACACATATTATTCATTTTTATTCACTTAAAAAAATCTTCATATAATTTCTAAATTTGACACCCTACAATTAATTTTTTTTCTAAATTTGACACCAAAAATAAATTTTCTAATTCTGTCATGCGTGAACATAAATGAACGGAACACACCTTTGTTCGTGTTCATCTATTTATTAAATGAACATAAAATATTTTGTTCCTACTCGTTTGTTTAGCTTAACAAACAAACATGAACGAACGTCATTGATATGATTTCGATTGTGTTTTTACTGAATCATATGATGTTGCTCTATCGTGATTCTAGTAAGTGCTTGCACTTGCTCGCTTAGAACCTGAAATTATAACTTGTAACATGATAAATAAAGATAGAAATGTAAACGATGTTGAAGGATTGGTGATGTGATGGTTATAGTAATTTGGAAATAGTGTGGAAGGTAATAAACTTGCTCCAATCCTAAACATGATGCATCACATTCAACTTCAAAGATTTTAGTAAAATCAGGTAAGGTAAGTAAAGGGGCATGAGTTAAACAATCTTTAATGGAATTAAAGGACTTCTCTTGATCTTCACCCAAAAGAAGTTGAAATTCTTCTTGATAACTCCCGTCAAAGGGGTGGATAAGGTGCTAAAATTGGGTATGAAACGACGGTAGAAGCTAGCGAGTCCGTGGAACTCCTAAGTTAACTAATGCTTGTGGGTCATGGTCATTGTTTAATTGCCTTGACCTTCTCTTGATCCACTTCTAATTCTTTAGAACTCATGATAAAACCTAAGAAAAGAACTTTGTTAGTGCAAAATGTACACTTTTGTAAATTGGCATAAAGCTTTTATTTCCTCAAAACATACAAAACTGATATGAGATGTAGAACATATTTATTCATAGATTTGTTATATATGCTAATATAATCAAAATATACCACAAACAACTTACCCAAGAATGGTCTAAGGACATGATTCATTAACCTCATGAATATGTTTAGTGCATTAGTTAAGCCAAAAGGCATAACTAACCAGTCATAAAGTCCTTGCTTTTTCTTGAATGCAATTTTCCACTCATCACCTTCTCGCATTCTTATTTGATGGTAACTACTCTTAAGATCAATGTTACAGAAAATGTTAGATTCACTAAGTTCATCCAACATATCATCTAAACGTGGAGTAGGATGACGATATTTTACTGTGATTTTGTTTACTGCACGACAATCTACACACATGTGCCATGATCCATCTTTTTTGGCACAAGTAGAACCAACACGACACAAGGACTAACATATTTCCTCACATAGCCATTTTCCATCAATTTGACTGCTTTCCTTTGCAACTCTTTAGTTTTTTCGAGGTTACTTTGGTAAGCTGGTGGATTCAGAATGGTAGCTTTAGGAACAAAATCAATTTGATGCTCAAAACCATGAATAGGTGGCAGCCCACTTGGAATCTCTTCTGAAAATAAGTCTTCAAATTCCTGCAATAGTAAAATAATAGAATAAGGCAAATTTGGGTTAAGGTCATTAGTGTTTAAATAGTTTTCCTTGTACACGAGTACAAGTACCATCCTTTATGAAAAAAATCACTTTTTATTTCCTTTCCCCTCGTAAAGATACTGATTTTCTTTCCCTCATCTTTTTTATTCTCTTTTCCCTCGACTTTTCCCTCACTCTTTTTGGCTTTCCCAACACTATCGCTCAAATGGATTTGGTCTTTGTGGACTTGTTTTGGTGAAAGTGGGGCTAAGGTGGTATTCTTCGCTTAATGAGTGAATGTATATCGATTGCTATATCCATCATGAATCACTTGTCTATCAAATTGCCATGGCCTTCTGAGTAGTAGATGACCAACATGCACCGGAACGACATCACATAACACCTCATCTTTGTATTTTCCAATGGAGAATGAAATGAGAACTTGCTTGGTGACTCTAAGTTCCCCTTCATCATTAAGCCATTGTAGCTTGTAAGAATGTGGATGCTTTGTTGTTCCTAGGCCAAGTTTATATACCATCAAAGTACTAGCAACATTAGTACAACTACCTCCATCAATAATGACAAATCATATATCCCATTAACATGGTAGCTAGTATGAAATATATTCTCGCGTTGTTCATCCCCATTTAACGACTTGCACACTTATGCTCCTTTTGACTATAAGGGCATCTCATTCAACAACATAATCTAACTTTTATTCTTCTTCGTCTTTGATGGGAATGTCTTCTCCTTCATCCTTCTCTTGGTCTGTTTCAATCTCCCCATCATCTCAAAGGAGCATAGTATTGCGGTTTGGGCATTGGCTAGCAATGTGCCCTAGCCCCAAGCACTTAAAGCATTGTACATCACAGGACCAAGCGGGATTGGCCGGACTCTTTTCTTTGCTTGTTTCAGAAATAGGCTTGTTTCTCTTGGGTGGTCCCTCTATTTCATTAAAAGGAAATAGAGAACTCTTTTGTTAGGGCTTTGTCCCCATTTTAATGTAAAACTCCCATAGGTAAGTGAAGTCCTCTTTCTCTTGAGTTGTTTCCCCACCTTCATGGCCATATGCACCATGTCTTTAATCTCCACATAATGTTGCAACGCCACAACATTGGCAAAGTTAGGATCAATACCCGCTAGAAATATTGCCATTGTGGCTTCTCAGTCTTCGTCTATGTTGTTGGGATTGCCGGTACACCCCATGATGCAACGAAAAAATTATCAGACGATATCACCAGTGATTCAACTACAAAAAATCAAATTTGGGAGGAAATGATGCGAAATTCACCTCGGGTTCCTGGAATAACATCAAACCAACAATCATGTCACAAACATATCAAATCCTAAGCCTCCACGAAAAAGTGTCTCAGCCTTTACTCAGTTCAGCGGATTGAGAGCAAATTTTTCTTTTCCGAAAATTGTTATGAAGAAAACAGTGTAAATAGTAGAAACGACTGCTAGGCCATTCTTTTTCTTTTTATAATGTTGTTGCCCTAATCCTTAGGGTTTAATTTTGAATTTTATTAAAAGAAGTATAATTACTCTAATTATATAATTTTAATATTTTATTTAACATGTTAAGTATAATATATATATATATATATATATATTAATGTCAATCATACATTTTATTTATGTACAATAAATTTGTACATGTATAACTCATTTATTATTTGCTCATCTCAACTCTAGGGTGTGACCCTATAGGTTTCTTTATTAGTAGTAATATTAGAACCATTCTAATATTACAAACAATGTGTAAGATCTAGCAATATATATTTGTTGTCTAAGTTACAAGAAGTCATGATTCTATGTAACCTCTTCGTGACTAACTTATTTATGTATTATATCATTTTATTCTTTATATATAAAATAGGAACAAGTCCTGGAATAATCACACGTGTATAGCCATTTAATATTTCTTGATATCTAGAGTAGATTACAATAAACGAACAACTTATGACATCTCATATCAACCTGTTCGAGCATGGTCATGTGTTTATAGTCTCACTCAATCAAGTGGCCTGTGATATAACTCCTATTACGTAAGATGAATCCTATCTTTATCATTCAAACCCCACTACATATATCATGTATGTTCAACATCAGTCTTTATAGTGCAACCAATTATGGAGCGAGTTTGACTGTATCAAAACACACGACTATATATGTTGAGATAGTAATGATCTTAAGTCTGAAGATATACATTTAGTCACCACCATTAGCAATGTTGTGACTGTCACATCATAATCCAATAAATATGCTTATAACGGGTCAGTCAAATATGTTATTCTCTAACAACATAGTCTTGCATCGATTTTGACATCTCTATGTCAATGACAACTCATTCTCATCAATCAACATGTTAGCCTTAAATGTATTATTATTGTCCATGCCCATAATAATACTTGACTAAGGACCTTTCAATAATAATCATATTATTATATGGACGTTATTATCTTTTATTTTATTTACTACATAGAAATATAACTAAAGAAAATTAAAATATTTCTTTATTCAATAAATCAGGTAAAGAAAGTATATCAATACAATCATCACATGATTGATCTTTGAGCATACTCTGACATATGTTAGCATGAATCATGGCCACCTCCATCTATTTGTAATAGTCTTCCACGTTCCAATTTCCTTGCGTGAGATTTTGAAGCATATTGAACAACTCACGATGATAGTGGGTTAGAATGCATCACCACTTTCTTCTTATTCCAATTAGAGATAAAACATTCTCCATTTATCCTTCAACTAGTACTAATTTGATCCCACCAAATTAGTGCATAATCCGTAAACTCAATAGCAGCGAGTTTGACCTTCTAAAGTTCATAATAGTTGTGGCACTCAAAGATGTGCTCAGCCTTATTTTCCCATGCTAGGTAAGCCTTGGGATTTGTCTTGCCTTGGAAAGGTGGAATGGAAATCTTTATGTTGCTAAGGTTGTCATCCATTCGTGGATGAAACCTTTGAGGTCTCACACCTTGATTTCCTTGTAGTGAGGTGTGCTCTACTTCTGGCCCTCCAACTTCTTCTTGGTAGGCATCATCTCCTTGATCTTGCCTTTGCCTCATTGGAATTTTTTTATCTTTAATTCGATCTATTATTTAATAAATTGGCTTCAATTCTTCCCTCAATAATTTAGTCAACTCAGGAACCATTACTTGCATTTGTAGATTAGGTACACCACCATCAATTTGGTCGTCATCTTCTCATGAAATATGAAAAGTGTCTCTAGAATGGTGAGACATGATTAGTAATAAAAATGAATAATAGCCTCCCCAACACAAAACCTATCCAATTCACTCCAAAAGAAAAGTCACTCCCACTCGTGTTTCACTCGGGATGGATTTTACCCTTGATGTGCTCTCTCGCCTTTTACCACTCTTGCTCAGTTTTCAAGTCCTATAGGAACTTCCTCAAGGCTTGACAATGCCTCTTTTAGAATTCGACTGAAACAAAATGGTTAGTTAGTACGAAGAAGTGTGTAGGGAAAAGAGTGACTTTACTTTTTGTATTTTCCTTTTTTTGAAAATTCTTTTTTTTAATTTTTTTACTAACCCGAGAGAGAGAAAATCGATCTTACCGAGTCTTTGTAGCTCTAATACAAAATGATATGATTTTGGTTTTATTGTTACTGAATCATATGATGTTACCATGTTGTGATTCTAGTAAGTGTTTTGCACTTGTTCGCTTAGAACATGAAATTGTAACTTGTAAAATGATAAAGAAAGATATGAATGTAAACGATGTTGAAGGATTGTGATTTGATGGTTATAGTAATTTAGAAATAGTGTGGAAAGTGATGGAAGTTGTAGTTTAACGAAAAGGAAAGATGGTGAAGGTGATGGATGTTAATGGCGTGGAATATGTAGGGATGAACGAAAGGTGGATTGTGACTCACTAGCTATATGGAGCTAGGAACCAACAATATAAAATGATGGTTTGAAATAGTAAGGGATGGAACGTGACCCTCTAGTTATAAAAAAGCTAGAAACCAATGTTATAAACAAATGAAATGGATAAAGACCATAAGAACAAACTTGAACACGATAAAGTTCTTTAAAAGAACTAGAAAGAAAGCAACTCTCAAAGAGGAGTTTTATATATCAAAGTTGTGTGTTTTAAAATGAAGAAATGGTGCCTATTTATAGTGTTCAAGTCTTAATATGAATACTCCAAAAGAAAATGAATGCTTTATCTTAATGGTGATGAATGCACTTAAATGGCTTGTCTCTTCTCTTCTTCCTTGATAGTCGAATATTCTAGAGAAAAAAAGATGAATTTGGGCATATTTTAGGTTGAATGTAGCCACATTTTTTTCCAAAAGGAGGAAGATTCTTGATCTTCCATGGCTTGCTTTCTTATGAAGGAAGAAAGGATGAATGTGGACATCTGAATAAATGTAGACAACCTCACATCTAAGGGGGAGTGTCTCTTGGAATTATATGCTCATCCTCATGCTAATTACCCTTATTGAATGTCATAATATTATGAATTAAGAAGGCCTTTATTGCATGTCCCTTTTTAGAATTTGAAAAGTCTCCAAAGTGGTGATAAAGAAAGGCTTGAATGATAGAATTGAATGCACGTCTCTCATGTAGAATATAAAAGGTGAATCTCATCCCAAAACGTCCATGTACCTAGACATAAGGTTAGTACACATTCAATCTTGAAAAAAATAAAATAAAATAAACATGTCATGCAAACATTAAAGGAGCTAGTTTAATTAATGAACCAATTTAATGAATGAACTAGTTTAATTAGTGAACTAGCTTTATTTAATGAATAAAATACTTGAGTGAAATAGTTAGCTTAAAGGAACTAATGCCTAATGAACTACACGCTTGCATTAAAGAAACTACATGCTTTACTGAACTATGTGCTAAATGAAGTACATGCCTGAAAGATGTAACATGTTTATTTATTTATATGAATTTATTTTATGCAAACTTAAATACTCCTGCAAGTTCATGCACGAGTAAAAGTTGGTAGTCCTCCCTTAAACATGGTGTTTTCTTCCTCACGACCCAAGCTTGGCAAAATAAAATTTCCATGCCTAATAAATATTGTTTACATAGAATTGAGAGTTAATATGGAGAAAAGGCCCATTGATATAGTAGGTTGTAAAAATCGACATATTGTTTAATAATTTTATAAAGATGAAAGGTGAGATCCTAAGCTCGAGCTCCTGTTGTTTTTCATGAGTCGTCTCTGATAGAAGTGTGGTTTAATAAATGAAATTGATTTGGGATCATGGGTTTTCGACGAGGACTTTTATAGGATGGAAAGAGGGTTTCTCAGCCCATCCAAAAATATATTCCAACTCCTATATTAATGTGGTTATCAATAAATATTATAATAGGAACAATAGGAGATTCATTGGAAAACTTGATGATCACATGAGAGGAGAGTTGTGAGATCTTTTGAGACAACTAGAGTAGAATCTGTTGAAACTTTGTAACTTTGACATGGTGGTTGGAGGTTGCCAAACGATAATAGTCAACAGAGTGAGAGACCATCGACTATGGGTTGCTTAAAGGGTTAGGGTTTATTTTCAGAAAAGTTAAAGAACAAAGCGTAAACGTTAAAAACCAATTCAAATTTTACTAAATGAAACTATCAAGTACCATACGCGACCCGTTACATTTGTGGCTTTTGTAACTCAATACCATTAAATTGTAATTGACTCAACAAACTTCTAACTGCTTATTCAGCAAATTAACTAATTCATTAACAATCCAAATATTTTATTTATCTAACATTCACCCTACTTCTTCAAGTTTCTTTTCTTTAGGCATCAACCATACTTGATGCCAAACTCAAAACATGAAATAACAACCATGCATGATAGTAAACCAAATCAGTCAAATATGAACCAAAACATGAACTGAGTTGAAGAACTAACAAATTAACAAACAAAAAATACACTTATACTACAGCTCTCTCTGCTCTCAAGATCAACACTAGCAACAAGTAACTTTCAACAACAATCATAACAAACTAAGGTCACCCGTAAAAACAAATTGCAACTATGTGAATGAACACGTGCATCAAACATCTGCATATCAATAAGAAAATATCCAAATTCTCTAAGGTAGTTTCTCAACAAATTCACAATTAGTACTATAGGAGTTGATCAAGAGGGCATTAATCCATAAGCTTGAATTGATGCAAGATTTGACATGTGAGCCAACTAAACCTTATTACTATCTAATTGTAGATTCGAGCAACAACTTACTACCAATATTCACAAAGGAAAATAGTATTACACTAAAAAACAGACGCGATAAGTCTCACCATAGAATTGCACTGAAAAATGATACGACTGTGAAATTTGATGTAGCGAACCTCTAGGTTTGTAACATTATCCATGTACACCAAATTAACGTATGCGAAATCGAAATTTGAAGATCTGAGACTCTAATATAAAATAGAGAAACTATGAAAATAATGGAGATGACATTTTCGAAAGAGACAACATCATACCAGCCCGTTGAACGACGTTAAAAGCATCATCTCAAACATAGGTAAACGATGAGTGCAAAACAAACAAAAAAGAGTTCATCGTCGTGATGCATGTGTGCCTCAATAACTGGAGCAAAATAGACAAACAAAACATCAATCGACGACGAGCGAAGCATGAACAAACCACTCTCAAAAGACAAATCAAAGATGTGAAGGGCAATGATGATTCGATGGAAGAAACAACAATGACCGAATTAATTTAGAATGGCAGAAGATGAAAATAGCGGCAGCGAATGAAGAGATTATTTGATTGAGAAGAAAATAGTGACAGTGAATTAAGGTAACATTCAATTAAGAAGAAAATAATGGCATTGGATGAAGGCGAGAAGGAAAAACAATGAAGAAAGAAAAAATAGCATCGGTATCTTCGACAAATGATACCATGTTTGAAGTCAATTTGCCGAATGCACCAGTGTCTGATAGCTTCTATTGCCAGAACTATCCGAATTGTAGTAGCTCGAACAACTGGGCTAAAGGTTTCTTTGAAGTCACTACCCGCCTTTTGAGAGTACCCTTTAGCAACCAATCGAGCTTTGAGTCTATTAACAGAACCATCAGACTTTCTTTTTTACTTTAAAAGCCACTTATATGCTACAAGCTTTCTATTTGAGGGTAAGTATTCCAGCTCACAAATTTCATTTCGTGAAGATTATCATACTCTTCTTGAATGCCTATTTCCAATCAAGATGTTTGAGAGCCTTGAAAACATCACCAGGTTCTTTGTTTTCGACTTCAGTGATAAACACCTTTGACATAAATACTCTTGCTTTCCCCCTTGTAATCATAAGATGATTTTTTGAACGGTAGTTTGTTGAGAACGCATAAATGAAACAATTTGATGAGAATATAGAATTAGAGGACAAGAAGATGATGATGGAGAATATGGTGAAAAATCAGAAGATGGTGAATGAGATTGTATTGCAGAAGTTGATGATGGTGGATGTAAAGGTGATGGAGAAATTGATGATGATGATGATGATGGATGTAAAGGTGATGAGGAAGTTGGTATTGGAACATTGAGAAGATAGTAAATAGAAGAATAATGATGAGATGGTAGAAAAAATTATGTGGAAGCATTAGTGGGTGGTTGAACAAAAGGTGAACTAGGTGAAGAACATAATGTATGAGAGTCATGCACATGTTAAACTATTACTGCTGGTAAGGATGGTGAGGCATGTTGGGCTGTTAAGGGTGAATTAGGTGGCTGATGGGAAGATATTGGCTGATAAGAAGATGTAGACATAGAACTTGACAACAATAAGGGGAACACGTCTAGGCAAGCTATGATTATTACTTGTGATGGGAAAGGCAATACATTTTTTCAAGTATTACCAATGTTTGACTCATGTTGAGGAGATGCAAATGCCTGTTTAGCACAAAATGGAAAGACATTCTCATCAAACCTAACATGTCTTGAGATATGAACACCTAGATTGTCTAAACATATATACCCTTTATGAAAAAATGAATACCCTAAAAAAGTACACGGCTTAGACCTATATTACAGCTTGTGTTTGTTGTAAGACATAAGTAAGGGATAACACAAGCACTCAAAGTTACAAAATCAACCCCATCATTTGATTGTAGTACTATTTTGAGCTGATGTGTAGGGGTAGGATAGTCTGTGCACTATGTCTTATTCTTTGAAATACCCTTGTAAAGCTACAAAAACAACCCCACCATTTGATTGTAGTACTTTGAGCTTAACTCCAAGTTGCCTTTCCACTTTCTAGTGAAATTGAACAAACACACTTTTGACTTATGATTTCTGCTTCAAAATATAAATCTAGGTACACCTTGTGCATGCATCAATAAATGCAATATAGTAAGAAAAACGTTTTTAATAAACAGGAGCAGCTCCCCAAATATTAACAGTAACTAACTCAATAAGATTACTATACACTGTAGATGAAGCAGAAAATGATAGTTTATGCATTTTTCCAAACTGACATGCTTGGCAAAGATGTTCATCTTTATTTCTAGCAACATATATATTATAGTGTTTAGAGAATTCAATAAGGACACCTTGTGAAGGATGATAGAGTCTTTTATGCCATAAATTGAAAGATTCTACATGAGCATCAGTAAAAGAATAATTTTGGACACTACTATATTCATTAGACTTATTGATACTACTATAGTAGCAGAGAAACAATAATTATGCAGATTGACATGATCAACAGACTTATTATTGTGACCAATAAGATTATATACACCATTACACTTAACACCTTTGAGCATTGTTTTCTTTGTGTGCAAGTCTCTTACTTGACAGCATTTGGGAAAAAACTCAAGAAAAAGTTGATTATCTTGAGTAAACTTAAATACAAAAAGAAACTTTTTAGCAGTTCCAGGAACATATAATAAATTTCTAAATTTAAATTTTTATCACAAGTAACAAGATAGACAATCCACTAAATTGTATAGGTAAGAGATTATAATTTCTAACTTGAATAATTTTAGAAGTAGAAGCAGTAGTTTCAAGTTGTAAGTTGGAGAAGTGATTTGTTAGGTCATGAGTGACACAAGAATTTGGATAAAAAATATTTTCATCCATTACTTCTAATGTTGCAATAAAAGGTTAAGGATTGATATGAGGTTGAGAGGATGTTGCTGCAGTGAGTTGGGCATTAGTTGAACAAAACCAGGTTGAGAACTAGTGGTGGATGGTTTGAAAGTATAACTGGATGAAACTAAATTGAAAGTCAGCATTAAATGATTGGCTTGAGTTATTATCTAAGTAAAGTTCTGTGAACTATTTAAAACATGAGTTGGTGAGTAATAAACAACAGTGTAGAGAGATGCAACAGTAGGAGAATTTGTACTATAAGAGCAATTATTACCTTGAACAACATAGTACTTCCTTTCACTATTATTTAAGTTGCTCCTAAATGATTCATT
Organism: Hibiscus syriacus; assembly: GCF_006381635.1. Lineage (NCBI taxonomy): Eukaryota > Viridiplantae > Streptophyta > Magnoliopsida > Malvales > Malvaceae > Hibiscus > Hibiscus syriacus. The sequence continues at coordinate 1,318,760 of NW_024062599.1, read as the reverse complement.
CCTAAAGGATTCATTTTTGAAATTCATATCGAATCTGTAATAACAATGTTCTACTAGATGACCCATCCTAACACAAAGTTGACAGTCATTATCTCTTTTAAGCTGATTAGACTTAGATTCATCATGAGTTTGAACATGCCCCATATTACTTTTAGAAGTCAAAACTTGTAAGGGCAGAGAAGAGAAAAACTGTCACACTTGTTGATAAGTAGCAATATGAGTAGAAGATACTATATGGCTACTCAAATTAGTTTGTCTAGTATCAACATCAAACAACACAATCCTAAAAACATTTACATTAGTGGGTACTGAACCAACAATAAGAACAGTGATAACAGAATCATACTCAGGTGGAAGTTCATTCAAGATGACAGTCACATACTCATGTTCAGATATACTCTGTTATCACCACTATACATTATGTATAAAGTACTCCATATCTTAGAGTCTGTATTGAAACCAATTAAATGAGTGGGTACTGAACCAACAATAAGAACAGTGATAACAGAATCATACTGGTGGAAGTTCATTCAAGATGACAGTCACATACTCATGTTCAGATATACTCTGTTATCACCACTATACATTATGTATAAAGTACTCCATATCTTAGAGTCTGTATTGAAACCAATTAAATGGGGTAGGACATTTTAACTCACAGTAGAGAAGAGACAAGTAGCTAGAGCTTCATTTTGTTCCTAAAAAAGACTCAAATTAATAATTGATTCTTAGTTAATTATAGGGGCATATACTGAGGTGGAGGAGACACTTTACTGTTTATGTACCTTTGCAACATATGAGTCTTAATAGAAAAACAAAAAAAAAATGTTGATGCCACAACAAGTAATTGTTGTTATCTAACACCATGTTAATTTTCTTTGTAGCAAGGAGTCTAGAAGCACTGTAACCCTTTAATCTAGCCTGACCAAAAGATTGATGGATTATGATCTCACACAAGATCACCGAAGTGGTTAACCTAAAATTTTTCTTTTTAAAATAACTACAAACCGTGATACCTAAAAATTCATCCATAGTAATATAAAATAAAACTGAGTTACAAGTACGGGGGAGCTCTTAAATCATCCAAATAATACAATATCTTTAAATCAAAATAGAGTTACGTCTGAATACAAAAAGAGTTTACAATAGTACAAGCCCTCTAATATAGATCAAGATGTACTGTAATGATCTTTGCTTAGTTAGAATATCCGGTGATGATAAAGCTCCATGAACGATTTCCTAAAAACCTGCGTATAGAAACACATTCCGAACGCTGAGCTTACGAGCTCAGTGCCACGCTAACAACTGTACTATAATACATGCATTCACTAAATTTGCATGCTATTTGTATAGGTAAGAAGAAAAGGAAATACTAATATGACATGTTGAGATAGGCATCATGGTGTGGCTGAGGGTTCTACATCTTTGATCTCACACACCCCACTAACCTTCCTATATACCATTGGGTATCTGGGGTGAGATCTGAAACTGCATCGGAAATGTACGTGCGATCAACTTACTCCATCAAGTCTTAGGGCTTCTGCGCCCAGCTAGTAGATGAAGTGCCTTGACACTAACTAGGATACCTGAATAGTATGGTAATTATATGCTAAAGTAACTCGGGTGTCTTGACTGTATCCCGAGAATCAGGAAAGGCTAGTTCTATTTCATCCTAGTTGTTATTGTTTGTAGTTGTTATGAGTCTATTACTATTCTCACTTGTAGTTTTATTTCATGGCATTCTGGTATTATTGGTTCCCTCAAAATTATCCCCTTAAAACTCTTAGGTTTCTTACCCAAAACTATTCGTGGGTATCGATATTAAGCCCCTCAGTATCGGAACTAACCTCTAGGTATCGATACTACTGACTTATTGAAAGCTGATAGGAAAAGGCTAGTATATCTTGGGTATTGATACCAAATTTGGCTTCGATGTTTTGAAAGATACCTAAGTATTGATACCCCTATTGGGATTATCTATACTATACCTCGATATCTATACTTCCAAAAGTACTGATACCAAAAATGGATACTAGATTCTTCTAGGTGAACTTGGTATCGATACCACCCTACGAGTATCAATACCTTACCTAAAGTATCGATACCCATTGCATGAGTATCAATACTTCTTACCTAAAACCCCTTTGTTTTTAGCGTATTAAGAACAAAATCAATATTTTTCTTCCATTACCACACTCGAACTTAGAAATACATTGTTTTGGGTATGAAAATGCCTCCCCAACACTCCTATAAGTCTTATTGAGATTCTCAAATGTTATTAAAGTGTTTGACATATTACAGGGGTTATAATAGGTCCATTAACATGCTGAGAAACACTAAATGTTGAATCTACCATGAACATGCTTCATAACTCATAGAAGCTAACCAAACGCACCTAATGTCCTACATATGGTATAGTTGAGTTAGAAGTGAGTTACCTTGGAATCTTAAGCTGCTGGAAACACTCAAAGTTCAACCAAACACTAATTTCTTCTTCCCCTAGACCTTGGAGATTTCTCCAACTTCTCTCAGTAGGCAAGAGTCAAACACTTGAGTTACTAGCTTGATTTAAATGTTAAAAAGAGTTTAAGAACACTTTCTAAGTCTTAAACTCTCTGAAAACGGATTGAAACACTTAATTTCCATAAACCCCCGTAAAACCATATTTGGCTACCTTAGTGAAATGAAGAGATTGAAGTCTTGATTGATTGCTTGGAGGGAGTAGATTAAGATTCTTACCTTACATTTTCCTTGTTACACCTGGAAATCAAAAGAGTTACTACCTTTTCTAACTTAGGCTTGAGCAAGAAGATGAAGCTTTTGGGAGAGCAAATGACAAAGGATGGGGGAAAAAATGTTTAGGTATGAAATCATCCCACATAAATGAGATTCAGCCTTTTAAATAGAGAATGTGTAAATCTCACTTTTGGTCATTCAAACTTTAGTCACACTTTAAAAACACCTATAATCGCCAATTTTTACCCCTATATATATTATCATTAATTATGATAAACTTAACAAAAAGAGGAAAAACAAAAATCAATATACAACTTCCAAGGCATTGAATGCCTGGGTGTTTCTGCCATATCTACTATGCTGTCATCAACAGTGGCCACATCTCCCTTCCATTATTGTCACTACTATCCCGATTCCTATACCACCACTTGCTCCAAAAACTCCAAAAAATCATATCAATGATGACACGCATGAAAGAAAAAAAGGAAAATGTAATATTTTATTTGTATGATGGGTTATTATATACCAAAACCAACCAATATAAAGGGATCCTCTCCCTTCAATTTTTACAGAGGAAAATAAATACAAAAAAGTATTTTTTTTTCATTTTCCATATTGGAATCTTCAAAAGAATAAACCAAAAACCGAAACACATTCGAAAACAAAAAATAAATAAAGAAAAGAAAAAGAAAGAGAAGCTACCTCTCGGTCGAAGTTTCACGACGGTGGGAATCTCTATCGGTTAATCTGAGCGGCGAGAAGGTTCTTCGTATCCCCAGGAGCAACATATTTCAAGATCGACTTGTTCTAAAGGTAGACAGAGGAGATCAGAGCATTGAAAGTTGAAGTGTTCATATCCATTTTCGTGGAGTTAAAAGTCGATTCTTGTAAAACCAAGGTTGGATCCATGTTGTCGATGTCAAGGCCAACCTCCCCGTGTTTTTTTTCCCAATGGTCATCAATGATGACGGCTAGTGATGCTCGATGCTACAGTAGGTGGCGATGCTCTCTATGTTTTTTGGAAAAAGAATAAATAAGGGTTGAGAGAGTTTAAGTTTTTTTAAGATTTCGGGTTGAAAATGAAAAAAAAGAGTTGGGCTATATACTAGGAGTTTAGGGTTTAAATACTCACAAGCCACTAAACTTTTACCGCCTATTTGCATTATAGTCCATGTTTTTTTAAATTCTATTCCAAATTTAATATCCTCATCCTATGATTTGCCCCTGTTCTTTTGTTTGTTGACATGATAGGTTAAAATGGAAAAATACATTATAGTCCCTCTACTTTACCAGTGTTTTACATTTAAGTCACTAGATCCTTTTTTATTTGCTTTAATTTCGAACAGATGTTTTGTGTTGTTTTAATTTAGTTATACCAATACACTTATATTAACCACATTATAGTCACATATATGGAAATAGGTTATAAACGTAAATATTATGCATTAGACATTTATACTATAGGATCTATACTTTAAATATAATTATGATAATTACATGGAATGCTATATTTTATAATATTTCTTTTATGTTTTAGTTTCCATATCTTTGTGTTGGGATTTTTAGATGAAGCTCAATGATCAACCAAATATTTTGCCAAGAGGGGTTGAAGTGGATTTGAGAGAAATTTAGGGACTAAAGAGATTTAAGGATGAGAAAAATGATGCACAAATATTTATAGTGGTTCGACTTTCTCAACCAAAGTCTACATCCACTACTTTAACTCCTTACCAAGGATTTTCTAACAAATTCACTAATTTGTTCTTTCTTTTTCAAGGACAAAGATATAACCTTTACAAATCCCTATCTTTTCAAAGGAAGATAGAACCACTCCCCTTTTACAAAAAATAAAATATGTAAACAAGAAAACCTCACAAGGTAGGTGTTTACAAAATTAAGCTCACTTAAAACACTAATATTTACAAGAGAAACGAAAAACAAAATGAAAAACTCTTCTCTTATGTTTGATTGCTTGAATAGGTGTTTTAAATATTCTTCAAGTGTCCTCAACTTGTTTTTTATAGGTTGGAATGTGTATATGGCCGTTTCTAGCCGTTGTGGATGATTTGGAGCTGATGAGGAATATTTTTCTGCAAAATAAAACTACCCAGAATAGGGAGCATCGATACTACTTTAATGAGTATCGATACTACCTTTATAATTTTTAAATCAACAAGCCGTTGGGCTTGACTAGTATCGATACTATGCTCATGATATCGATACTACAATGTAAAGTACAATGAATTATTTTTGAAAATTTCGAACAAATTCAATCAAGTCCAAAAACATTTTTCCTTAATTTGTTATATCAAAACATTATAAAACATGGTTCAACAATTTCCCCCTTTTTGATATACCAAAACATTTGAATTTTTTTTGGCAAAACTCGCCTTAATAAAGTATTTAATAAAAAAGAGCAATGTTTGGAAAAAGTTAATGCTCCCCCTTTTTCATTATTGAAATTGAATTTTTCAAACCCATACTTCTCCCCCTTTTTTGTTATATAAAAAATAATTCAACTTTAAAGTTAAAAAATAACAATGGAGAGTAAGTGGTAAATTTTAATAGAAAATCATTTGAAATCAAAAGCTCCCCCTCAATAAAATCATTCCAAACAAGAATTTTACTTTAAAGAGCATGACACTTAAAAAAATTGAATTTCAGCAATGATGAACAAACATGTAGTAGCATATGAAATTCAGTATATCCAAGTCTAATAAACTTTATGCAATACCAATTGTTGAATTTAAGTGCATGTGCATAAAGTTATCCAAAAATGTTATGCATTTGAAAAATTGATATCAATAATTAGAGAGATATTATTTGCAATGTAATCATATGCATAAGCATTTAAATTAAGATCAAAAATTAAAAATTCATAAACAAACAAAGCATTAAAACCAATTTTGACCAAAATGCATTATGATGAACAAACATTTATGAAAATCATTAAAACTTTAGAAAATGTTCATCACAATTCTTTTTAACATACATGAGATAAAAAATCAACAAAAAATCATTTAAGTTTAAAACCCATGTATGCTTAAACTAAATGAGCAACCAATTAATCAAAAACAAAAGCATTAAGCGTTGTTCCTTATCAAGTGTGGCTAGAGCATTTGAGTATCTTCACTTTCATCAACATTGCTCCCACACACCTATAAGACATTTAATTGGATTTTGGTATCCAAATTGCTTTGAATCCTTGGACGTTAGTTTAAATGTCCCTTATCCCCTTTATAACCATACTTGTTTGATTTTAAAATGTTTTCTTTTCTTTAAAGGACAAGTATGTTCCAAATGACCATGGAAATGACAATGTGAGCATTTTGCCATTTTTAAATATGATGAATATATTTGAGAAATTAATTCTTTTTCTTTTATTAAGATTTCAAGCTTAACTTTAAAATTAAGATTTTTTTCCAAATCATTGATTTTGATTTTAGAAAGATCAAAATCATTTTTCAAAATTTCATTTTGTGTTTCTAAATAAACTTTTTCTTTCAAAATCAAATCATTTTCAACTTTAAATTTTGAAACTAATTTCTTATATTTGGAATTCATGGTCTCAAATTCCAAATACAATTCATCATAAGCAATGTGTAGCTCATTAAAAGAGTAAGAATTTGGTTCACTAGAGCTAGAAGGTACCATTGAATCTTCTTCGATGGCCATGAGGCATAGATCGACTACTTCATCTTCATTATTGGAGTCATCTTCATCACTCCAAGCCGCCAAAATGCCCTTTTTCTTAGTTGGCCACTTCTTCATTAGAAGGGGACAATTATACTTGACATACCCCATTCTTTGACATTCGAAGCACACCGGGTGGCCCTTCTTTTTCCTTGATTTATGCTTCACTTCCTTAGAAGTCATGAATCTCTTGAATCTTTTAAAGAGCTTGTCTATCTCTTCTTCATCATCATCATCATCATCTACATCTTCACTTGAATCTTGATTGCTCTCATTGGTGGATTTGAAGGCAATGCCTACCTCCTTATTCTTCTTATTTTTCTTTTCTTAATATTCTTCTTCTTCCTTCACCGTCTACTCATGAGTGAGAAGAGAACTAATAAGCTCATCAATAGTGAGAGACTTTAGGTTCTTAGCTTCGATAACTGACATCTTCTTTGATTGCCAAGACTTTGGAAGAGAGAAGATCGTCATTCTCACAAGCTTCTCATTAGGGTTTACTTCTCCAAATCCCTTGAGACCATATCAAACACGAAAAATCTATCTGTCATAGCTTTGATGTCTTCATCCGGTTTCATCTTGAAATTCTCATAGCTATGATTACGAAGACTGATTTTGGTTTCCCCCACTTCACTGGTTCCTTCATGAGTGACTTAGAGCTTGTCCCAAATCTCCTTGGCATTAGAATAAGAGGAGACTATTCCATATTCATCCGGACCTAATACATAAAATAGAATGTGCATAGCCTTTGCATTGAGTTGGAAATTCTTCTTCTCTCCATCACTCCAATCATCCATCTCATCAGTTGGAATGGAGTATCCTTTAATGATTGAGTTCCAAGCTCCTAGATTGTTGGCTTGAATGAAGAGCATCATCATATTCTTTCAATTGGCATAATTTTCTCCATTGAAATAAGGTGGCTTGTTGACCGGTTGAGAGTCTTCAATGTAGTAAGAGCAGGAGGTTGAAGCAATCTTCTTGGTTGCATAAGGAATTGGTAGAACTTCTTTAAGGATCATCTCAAGGTTGTTAAACCTTCTAATGAGTCAAACTCTTATACCAATTATTGGGATTTTTAGATGAAGCTCAATGATCAACCGAATATTTTGCTAAGAGGGGTTGAAGTGGATTTGAGAGAAATTTAGGGTTTAAGGATGATAAAAATAATGCACAAATATTTATAGTGGTTCGACTTTCTTAGCCAAAATTTACATCCAATACCTTAGCTCATCACCAAGGATTTTCTAACAAATTCACTAATTTGTTCTTTCTTTTTCAATGACAAAGAGATAACCTTTACAAAGCTTTATCTTTTCAAAGGCTAAGATGTAACCACTCCCCTTTTACAGAAGGAATAAAATATGTAAACAAGAAAACCTCAAAAGATAGGTGTTTACAAGAGAAAGGAAAATAAGAATGAAAAACTTTTCTCTTCTGTTTGATTGCTGAGATATGTGTTCTAACTCTTTTTTCAAGTGTCCTCAACTTGTTTTTATAGGTTGGAATGTGTTTTTGGCCGTTCCTAGCCGTTGGGGATAATTTGGAGCCATTGGAGAATATTTTTCTGTAAAATAAAACTGCCCAAGACAGGGAGTATCGGTACTCCTTTAATGTGTATTAGTGCTACCTTTATAATTTTTAAGTCAACTAGCCGTTACTAGCTGTTGGGCTTGACCAGTATCGATACTATACTCATGGTATCGATACTACAGTGTAAAGTAGTATCAGTACTCCTTTGAGTATCAGTACCTATTTTGTATTTTGGAATTTGAATAATTTGGAAAGCATTGTTAGTATCGATACTGCCTAGAGAGTATCGATTGTAACACCCATAACTCGTATACCTTTTCGTATACGAGATACATATGTCACATCATCTTTAAAAGTAGTTCCTCATTTGAAAACCCGTAAAATTTTGTTTTTCAATTTCTTAAAACAAAACAATTTTTAATATATTATGAAGTTCTACTTGATTACAATTCAGAGAATTTTTAGTACTTTAATTACATACCAATTAAGTTTTTCAAAATAAATCAGATTGTCCTATTGTTACTAACGAGTCAAACTTAATTGATGATCACCGCTGCTATAGCTGCACTCCTTACTTAGCTAATCTCTTCCTTTACCTACGCGTGAAATCAACGCACGTTAAACATGTACTTAGTGAGACATAGTATTGTAAAGAAACAACAATGTATACATAAGTATATCATAGTTATTTGGTTTCACAATAATTCGTATCATCCATAAGGATCAAATAATTCCCTATATTTAAAATCAACTTTGTTTCATACTATCATCATAAACATTCTTTGTATATCCAACATACTTTTCTTTTTGTATATTTTCCCATTTTCCTTTAGTAATTATTTATTATTTTCATTTATGGCATGCTTTAATGCCTTACTGCACCGTTATACTTTTCATTTATGGCATCCTTTCATGCCTTAATGCACCATTATGCATTTCAATTATGGCATCCTTTCATGCCTTAAAGCACCATTATGCATTTCAGTTATGGAGTCCATTCATGCCTTAATGCACCATTATGTATTTTAGTTATAGAATCTTTTCATGCCTTAATGCACCATTATGCATTTCAGTTATGGCATCATTTCATGCCTTACTTCACCATTATGCATTTCAGTTATGACATCCTTTCACGCTTTAATGCACCATTATGTATTTCAGTTATGGCATCCTTTCATGCCTTACTGTACCATTATGCATTTCAGTTATGGCATCATTTCATGCCTTAATGCACTATTATGCATTTTAGTTATGACATCCTTTCATGCCTTAATGCACCATTATGCATTTTAGTTATGGTATCCTTTCATGCCTTAATGCACCATTATACATTTCAGTTATGAATTCGGTTTAGAGCAGTTCATACTCTGAACTCATTCATAATATCCTTTCCATACATATAATGATAACGTATTCAATACTATAAAATATACTTTAATTTAAAACATTCTAATTTGAATCATTATCAATCTTCTTCATCTCAGATAATTACAATAAATGTACTCACCTAATAATCCCCGCTAATAATATGTAGAGATGTCTGGTTAATCAACAACTTTATCTTTCCCCTTTTTCTTGCTAGATTCAGGAGCTTGGTTATGATCTACACAAGTATCCATTGAAGACATATATCATACCAAATGTTAGTATATTCCCTAACATTTATACTTTAATAATACTCAAAAGTACCATTATTTAAATTTCTATAACAATTCCAATCTATCTTAAAATTTCGGCTCAATAGTATCGATACCCCTACCATGGTATCAATACTTCTATACTATGGTGCTGATACCTTTCCCACAGTATCGATACTACTACACTATGGTACCGATACTTCCCTTTGTTAGTATCGATACCCTGTCAGCATCGATACCACTTACATCGGTACTGATACTGTTAGTCACATTTCTACCCATTTACGTCTATAGTATAGGTATTGTTCTATCAGTACCGATACCATTGCCTAGATTTACCATTTTTCATCTCGATTTTCACTTAATTTTTCCCCTCTAATCTTTTACTTTTATCTCCAACAATACTATTAAACTCCTTTTTACTTAACCCAACTAACTTTACTTCATTTAGCCTCCTATAACATCTAACATTTCCACAAAACATCTCAACCCAAGAATCATATAACTTTTTCTAACATGTTTTTAATCATATTTAATGTTTCTAATCTCTTATTCACTTCTTTGACAAGTCATTTCTACTAATAAACCTCAATAAAAACTCATATATCAACATATCATTCAAAAACCCATTTTCTTAAATCTCATATAAAACATTCACCACTTAGTTTTAATCTTCTTTAATCCTTCCTTAAGCTTACATATCACTTAATGTTACAAGAGCAACCCAAAATTTAAAGGAAGAACTAACTAATTGAAGTTTACTTTATGCCATGGAGAAAAACTCAACCCACTTGAAGAAGAAGAATAAGAGTAGAAATATCTTAACTTTCCTCTTTTCCTTCTTTAAAATCCCTAATAAGGAATATATTTTAAATTCATTTTCTCTTTTAAAAGACCAAAGTGTCCTCTTAATTGATTTGTTGTTACAAATTAGTCTAAACACTATTCCAAATCATTTTCTCATCTTTTACCACTTATTCAAATAAATCTTAGATTTTCAAATCTTTTTAATAAAGTCCCTGACCTGATATTTAGGGTATTACATCGATACTTCTCTTACTTTTGGTATTCGTACCACATGAACAATATCAATATTGTTTATGCAGTACTAATACCGTGAGAACAGTATCAATACTACATAACCAGAATAGCAATTTTGTGCTCAAATTCTATTTTAATGGACTTTGAATTATTTTTGAAAATTTTGAACAAATTCAGTCAAGTCCAAAAACATTTTGCCTTAATTTGTTACATCAAAACATTATAAAACATGGTATAACAGTTTGCATTGTAATCTATTATATTTTTAGTCTTTTGGTTTTTACCATCCGTAAATTACTTCATAAATTGTTTTAAAGTTAATTGATTTTGTTTTATTTATTTTTTCACATTTTCTCTTAATTTGACCGTTCACACATCATATTAATTCCTTTCCTTAATTTAGTTTCGATTTAAGCATTTAGGATTTGGTTGATTAATTTTTATTTGGGTTCTTTCCCATTCATTGTTTATCTTATATTTAGTTAACTTTAATTTAGTTTAATTTATTTTCTCCTTGTGTTAATTAACCTTTTTTTCCTTATTTGCATTTATTAAGTTTTTATCATTTACTCGTTTCATAAATTTGTTTTTTAATTTTAAATTACGATTACAAGTATGCTTAATTTAGTTCTTTGACACTTGACTTTAGATGAAATCATTTAGATTTAGATTCTTTTCAACGTAGTCCATAATTAGAGCCTTAGATTATAGCTTAAACCTATAGACTTAAATTTCTCACACCTTAGTTTTTAAACTTTTTTAATTTAGGGAACAATTTGAATTGGCCTCTACGTCTGATATGCCTGAAGTCTGATATGCCTGGATGGCCGTTTCGATTATTCGATTTAATAATTGGTCAAATAATTAATCAGGTTAATAATTAGCCTTAACCCTAGATTCTTCACAATTTAGTCCTTGAACTTTTAGTTAGATATTCATTTTGCATAAATAATTGGTTATTAATTAGAGCCTCCATTTTAAGATAGATTTCAATTTAGTCCTTTAATTTGGGGAGTAATATAAATTGGCTTCCGTATTTAACATGCATGTAAGACCATTTTGGGTTAATATTAGAGACCCCAGTTTTAGGTCTAGTGCTTTAGGTTCTTTAAATTTTATAATTTGACACTTTAAGTTAGGAAAAGCCTTTGATTAACTCATCTAGTATAATTAGGACTTAATTGATTGATTGGTTGCATTTTTTAAATTATAAGGCAATGTTCACTTATTAGGGAGTTAATAGTATATCTCCCACATTATGTTCAGGGGGTGACTACTAGTGTAACACCCATAACTCGTATACATCTCAAAGTACGAGTTATAGAAGTTACATTAACTTTTCAAACATTCCTTGACCATAAACGCTTAAAAATTTCTTTGTTCCTTTTTTAAACATTTTCCATTTCAACTTCAAACCTTTTTCCTTATTCCTATAAAATCATAAAATAATATTTAATCATTGAAAACGAAATAGATTTCAAGCCGTAATTATGCAGTATATTGTTGTTTCATAACTAAATAAAGCTGCCTAAATACTACTTAATTTAAAAACCATTTAAAACATAACTTTTATACTATTCATTCATAAATACGATTATAACTAAAATTTGCCAAAACTAAAAATAATCCTAGTTTACTATTACAAACCCTTTTAAAATAAATTCAATAAAGCATACCATAAGTTGTAATGTACATGCTACTAATAAGTCAAAGATATGATGTCTTACTGATTTTGTAGGTAGGTTTGACTTCTAAAAGATGCTCAGAAAGCTCCTTACTTCACGTGCTTTTATATATTCGAACCCACTCATGAAACTCATCACGCGCTAAGTAAAACTTAGTGAGGCAGTAATATAGGTAAAGTGATATAAAACATAAATTCTATAATGTATACAACATAAAACTGTAATTTAAATATAAACATTAAAACTTTCAAACTGAGCTAGTCAAGCCATTTTCCTCTTGAAAAAATGAAAATGAAAATCAAATATCATAAACAACTCATGTTCTTTTTATTTGAACATATTTCGAAACTTTCATTTCAATTACATATTCCTTTACTTCATATTCTTTTCATAACTTTCACATTTACTTTTATAGCTCAATGTATATGTAAGATAATGCAAGGTACGTGAGTTAGACGAGTGTGCATAATAAGCACTTCAGTGCTATCATCGTAATCATAATATGCACTCCAAGTGCATTCATATCACTTGCTCCAATTGTGCTACACATAATATACAAAAATATACAAGATCAAGATCATAATCGTAATCGTAATCGTAATCGTAATCGTAATCGTAATCGTAATCGTAATCGTAATCGTAATCGTAATCGTAATCGTAATCGTAATCGTAATCGTAATCGTAATCGTAATCGTAATCGTAATCGTAATCGTAATCGTAATCGTAATCGTAATCGTAATCGTAATCGTAATCGTAATCGTAATCGTAATCGTAATCGTAATCGTAATCGTAATCGTAATCGTAATCGTAATCGTAATCGTAATCGTAATCGTAATCGTAATCGTAATCGTAATCGTAATCGTAATCGTAATCGTAATCGTAATCGTAATCGTAATCGTAATCGTAATCGTAATCGTAATCGTAATCGTAATCGTAATCGTAATCGTAATCGTCGTCGTCGTCGTCGTCGTCGTCGTCGTCGTCGTCGTCGTCGTCGTCGTCGTCGTCGTCGTCGTCGTCGTCGTCGTCGTCGTCGTCGTCGTCGTCGTCGTCGTCGTCGTCGTCGTAATCGTAATCGTAATCGTAATCGTAATCGTAATCGTAATCGTAATCGTAATCGTAATCGTAATCGTAATCGTAATCGTAATCGTAATCGTAATCGTAATCGTAATCGTAATCGTAATCGTAATCATAATAAGATATCCTTCTCACGGTTCATAGTCATCGTCTAGAGAGGCTTCTCAATGGTACGATGTCGGTTCAACCTGAATTTGTAGTTGATATGAATGGTGTATCCGTTGTTAATGAGGCATTTGAAGATTTCATGGCACAAGATAGTGCTTTTGCCTCATGGCTTCTATCTACAGTTAGTGCTCATCTTTTGCCTTAGTTTGTTGGTGCTGAGTCCGCCGCAACTGTTTAGAGTACCGTTATTCAATTTTTGCCAACAAATCCACAATGATGGTGATGAATCTACACTACAAGCTTCAATCATTGAAGAAGGGTGATGATTTGATGTGTGTATCCCACTTGTATTTAGGAGGTTTACAACGTTCTTATGTCGTATGGTAGCCCAATGTCACAGATGGAGCACATTGTTAGCATTTTAAAGGGTTTGCTAAGAGAGTATCAATCATTTATGGTTATGATAACTACTAGCCCATATACACTTCATCTTGATTGGATTTACTCCATGCTGATTGATGCGAAGACACAATTGGCTGGTTTTGATTCTCGGACTTAGAATTTTCTTATAGTGCCAATGTTGTTTCAGGGAAAAGTGCACACCAGCTCTACAAGATCCGATAATACTCGTGATCACAAATAGCATCATCAAGCCTCGGTGCGTGGTGGATGATCTAGTGGTAGAGGTCGAGCACGACTACAGTGTTAGTTGTGTGGTAAGACTAGCCACTCGGTTGATAGATTTTGGTATTGAATTGATCATGATTTTTCATGTGTTCTTGTGAATAATGCTCGGTTACAATACAAGGACGAATCGAGTAATGCTAACTATGTTAGCCTTGACAATCTTGGTTGTGCATGTTGTGCCAGCAAGCATGGTGCTTTTTCAACACAAGCTGGTGGCATGCCTCAAGCCATCATGGCCTCGTCCTCTCGTGCTCAATGGGTTGTTGACTCGGGTGCTACGCATCACATGACTCCTGATGCTACCAATATTGCTAACTCGATTGATCTTGATGGTCCAACTAATCTCTTGGTTAGGAATGGAGTTTCACTTAATATGAATATGGTTGGTTGATCTATGTTATGCTCCTCATCTCAAGCTTTGTTACTTACTAATTTGTTACATGTTCCTAAAATCACTAAACATCTTCTCTCAATGTCAGATCTTACTATGGATAACTACATATTTTTCAAGTTTTATGCTAATGGATGTTGTGTTCTTGATGAGGTGACGGGCAAAGTTCTTCTTTAAGGTAAACAATGAGGTAGTTTTTATACATTTGCATTGGATAGTAAATCGAGTAATTGTAATAAGGAATAGGTTATTTCAGTTGGTACTTCTTGTAATTCTTTTGATCTTTGAAAGGAAGATTAGGGCACCCAACTTTTTCTTCTTTGAAATCTGTTTGTAAGTCCATTGATGTTATCATTCCATATAATGTGAATCAAACTTTTGTTGATTATTGTTTGGGTAAAAGTCACAAGTTTCCTTTTGTTGAATCTACCACAACTTATATTGTGCCTTTTCAACTTTTTTTACTGATCTTTAAGGGCCCTCATCGGAGCCCTCGGCTGGTTTTCGATATATATTATATTTTTAAATGCTTGTACGAGGCATAAATGGGTCTATTTGTTGAAGTACAAGTCACAAGAAATTGTTTCTTTTGTTATTTCAAAGCATGGTTCTGACTTAATTTTCTTTACCAATCAAAGCAGTGCAAAGTGATTGAGGAGGGGAGTACATAAATTGGTCAAATAAGTTAGCTCAGGTAGGCGTTTTGCATAGGGTTACTTATCCTCATACTTCTTAATAGAATGGGGTTTTTTAGCGTAAGCATCGACTTTGATCGAGTTGGCACTGGTGTTATTGGCTCAGACATCTCTCCCAATTTGGTTTTGGTCATATGCAGTCACTATAATAGCTCATCTAGTGAATAGGCTACTAACCAAGGTGTTAGGCGATATTTCTCTCTTTGAGAAATTGTTTACGAAGAAGCCAGACTATAAAGATATGCAAGTGTTTGGTTGTAGGTATTTCCTGCACCTTCGAGCTTTTCAACAGTACAAGTTGATGCCATGGTCTCAAGTTTGAACGTTTTGGATATAGCTCTCACCATCGAGGGTTCCATTGCCTTTACTCAAATGGACGTGTCTTTATTAGTAGGCATGTCAAATTTGATGAGCTTGTCTTTCTATTGTAGAGGAAACGTAGTTTGTGGATCATCGGGCTCCGCTCTCTCTACGGTCATCAGTACTTAAGGTTATTGTTGAGTACCGCAATGTGTGTCCTCAACTGGTGGTATTATCACATGTTACTACTATAAAAGCATCACAAGCAATTGTTGTTTTAGATGAAGTTGATCATGGTTCTATGATTACAGGTTTGGTTTGGGCGATGAAGTTGGTCTTCCTGCTATACCCGCTGATGTCCCTTCTCTAAGTACTGCAACAAACACCAGTGATGCTAATGGTAATGGAGTTGATCAGCCTCTTGTTGAAGAAATTAGTGCTAATAATAATTTAACGGTCATTAATACTCATCCCGTGATTACCAAAAGTAAGCATGTCATCTTCAAGCCAAGGGTATTTGTTGGTGAGTTAGATATTGTTATACCTGCTGATGTTCATCAGACAATGAAGTCTAGTAATTGGGCAGCTATTGTTCAAGATGAATTAGCTGCTCTATAAGAAAACGGTACGTGGTCATTTGTACCGTTGCCAGCTAAATGAATAGCAGTTGGTTACAAATGGTTATTCAAGATGAAGCAAAATCCCGATGCCACGGTTCATCATTACAAAACACGTCTTGTTGTAAAGGGTTTTTTTACAAGTGCCCAGTCAAGATTTTAAAAAAACTTTCAGCCAAGTGGTCAAGTTTTCGACCTTGAATATTGTTTTATCCCTTGCTGTCATGAGAAAATGGTCTATGCGACATATGGATGTTAACAACGCCTTCTTACATATCGATTTGAATGAGGTTATTTTCATGTAACAACCACCTAGTTTCGAACAATTTGTTGCGGACGGCACCAAACTCATATGTAAACTCCAAAAATCTTTTATGCGTTGCGTCAAGCACTTAGGAATTGGCATACCAAGCTGAAAGATAACCTCATGAAAATGGGGTTTTGTGCATCGACGACTGAAGCATCACTCTTTATTTCTCATGCTCAAGGGAGTATACATATGTTCTTGTTTATGTAGATGACATCGTTGTTACGGGGTAGTCAGTTGATGAAATTAAACGTGTGGTTCGTTTTCTTCATGATAATTTTTTGTTAAAGGATCTCGATGATTTGCACTATTTTTTTAGGAATTGAGGTTCAAGATTATGATTATTTTTTGTTTTTAACTCATAAGAAATTTATTTTTGAGCTGTTGGAGAAGACAAGCTTGTCGAAGGCTACACCGACCACCACTCTTATGATTCTCAATAACAAGCTCAGTTGTGATGACGAAAAACTACTAGAAAATGCTCAAGAATTTCAAAGCATGGTCGGAGCGTTGTTGTATGTATGCCACACGAGACCCCTTATTGTCTATAGTGTGAGCAAGATAGTTCAAATCATGTACGAGCCACGTGAGTGTCATTTTTTGGATTCCAAATGGATCTTGCGATACCTGGCTGCAACAACGGAGTATGGGTTGGCTTTTTCACCATCTAAGGCGGCATTGCGTGTGGTGGTATTTGCTGATGCTGATCGGGGTGGCTATATTGATGATTGAAGGTCCATGTTAGGTTATTGTGTACTGGTTGGTGATAATATGGTGTCATGGAATACAAAGAAGTAGAAGGTTGTCTTGAGGTCAACCATAGAAGTAAAATATCGTAGCTTAGTTGATGCTTCTACAAAAGTTTCTTGGGTTGATGTGCTGTTGACCGATCTTGGAGTGGTTCGACATGATCATTCCATCATCTGGTACGACAATACCAATGCAATTGCGTTGAACGAAAATCCAGTTCATCATGATTAGTCCAAGCATGTGGATTTAGATGTTTATTTTGGTTGGGAAAAAATTGTTGGAAATCAGTTATGTGTTAGCTATGTCCCTGTAGCTCATCAAGTTACAGATGAGATAATGAAACCGTTGTCCAAAGCAGCTTTTACAATGTTTCGTGATAGGGTGAACGTTTGTTTGATGAAGAAAGGAAAATAAGAAGCAGGGAAAATGTTATAAGATAACGTGCATGGTGTGTGCTAAGGTTCACGTGTATAGTGTGCATCTAGATGAGCTAAGCCTAGGGTTGGTAGGTTGTAAGTTCAACTGTTAGAGTGTTAAATCTAACAATTTCAGTAGTTGAGTGCTATAAAAAAGATGTAATGCAAATTTATGAAAAAGAGAAAATAATTAATAATTTCCCACTTTTTTATTTCTTTAACATAACCATATAAGGCACTCTGTCTAGTTCCATTTTTACAATTTATAGTGAATTTTCGAAGTTGACTTATAGAAGTTGTTTTGAACAGATTTTGCCGCTCTCTTTTCCGACCTATCATCGATTAAAAATTTATATCTATTTGTAAACTAATTGAAATCATTATCCGTTTGCTTTAAACTAAACGTAATACCCAAATTTTGTCTAGTGACTAAAATGCAATTTTTGAAAGTTTAACAGATAAAGTATAAACTTTAAAAAGTTTAAGGACCAAAATTATAATTTTTAATGTTATATATTTTAGCCATTAAATGAAAAGTTTGGTTTAAAACAATGATTTTTGTGGGAATTAGATTTTTTGTACGTGATTTATGTTAAAAGCTAAAAAACGGTAAAATTCAATATTGAAATCGAATAATCGGATCGAACCATAATTTTATGAAAAATTTAAGGATGTTATAAAATTGTTGGAAATATTATTTTCATAATTTAGATTAGATAAATTTGGTTCAGAACAGTGTAATTTTTCAGATTTGATCGAATAGTGGAATTTTAGTGACTAAAATGCAATTTTTGAAAATTACATGGTCAAATAAAAAATTCAAAGCCAAGTTGATTCATCTTTGACCAAGGAATATTTTAATGTAAGATAATATAATGACATTTAATAAATTTCAAGATTTATTAAGGGTATTTTCGAGATTTCTCATTAATTGAATTTTAAATTCAATTAATTAAATAAATGTCAAGTGTCTTATCTTTTAAGTACTAGAATAATCAAAAGAATTAACCCATTTTCAACTATTCTCCTTCATTTGGTCGAACGTCAAGCCCTCCCTATGTAATATTTTGATTTTGATTTTTGAAGTAATATACTTGATTTTTTTAATTTAGCTATTAGATAGAGAATTACTCTACATGAAATTCTTTATCAATTGATATAAATATTTCATGGTGAAGATGATTGTGTGATGAGATTTGATGATTAGGGTTTAAGGAGTGTTTAGTTATCTTGAAGAATTGATGAAGGATTTTTATGTTTTTGATGTTACTGATTATTTCTAAAGCATGTATGATGATTAAAATTAATTGTACATGAATATATAAGGTTTGTCTTAATTAGGGAAGTATTAGGATTTGGTTTCAATTTGATGTTGTGATGATTGGAAATGCATGAATTTAATCATAGGAGGTTGAATTCATGTTTAAATTTGAACAAAAAGTCCCCTTAGGTGACATGAAGTGACCATAGGAAAGAAATTGGGGGAAAAAGGTTGCAAAAGATTGATTTGGATCAATTTGGAACCTTGAAAGTGTAACAGGGCTATTGTGGGATATTATCATAAGATTGTAATATTTGAAGGATTCAATGTTGATTTTTTATATTTGTAATGCTTGAAATTAAGTTCGAAAGTTGTTTGGAAACCAAATTACAAATTTTGTAAAATTAGAGGTGGAATTCGAAAGGTCTTATAAATATTGGGGACTTGTTTGCAAGTTATTAAATGTAGAGGTACCATTTGGGTAAATTATTGAATACTGGAAAATGTATCAGTATGCTGAATTTTGAATTAAATATTGAGTTGGGATTAAATTATAAATTTATAAATTTAGGTGGTTGAAATCAAAAGTTTAGAAAAGTTTGGGGTGAAATTATAAATAAGTTTTATGAATGATTTTAGGTATGAACTGCCCATGTCGTGTTTTACGAATTTGAATTAAATATTTCTGATTCTGATATGATTTTTATCAAATGATTACGAAATTGAACTGAAAGCCCACTGTATGTTATATTCAGAGTTAAAGATACAATTGACATGCCATGAGGTGGAACGATTCTGATATACTGTACTGGAGTGTACACTAATATATATATATATATATATATATATATATATATATATATATATATATATATATATCCTATTTGAATGCACTTTGTGTGCATATTGCTATTTCATATGTGATAGCATTGTGTGTGCTTATCTGTTCCGATTCTGATAATAGCACTGAGATTTGTATTGCGCACACTAATCTAACTCAGGTACTTAAATTCTCTTAAATATACTTTGGTCTATAAAAATGAAATATGAAAGTTATGAAAAGTGTCTGACTATAAAGGAATGTTGACTGATTATTATGTCAGATCTGATTTATTATGATTTTGTGAAAATCATCAGATGATTCTTTTCAGGTTTTCTGATAAAGAAACAACATGAGGTATCCGATTTGAATGTTCAGAAAGTTTTGTTTATTTTATTTTAAATTTTTTTATATATTTTATACTTTATTTATTTATTCTCACCTTTACTATTACTGCCTCACTAAGTTATACTTAGCGTGTGATGAATTTCATGCGTAGGGTTTGATTGAGATACAAATGTTTTGTGAGGAGCCTCCCAAGTATCTCGTGCTTGTCATCTATAATACCATTATCAATAAGATATCATTGATGTTTCTTTTGATTAGTAGTGGCATGTATTTATCGGCATGCTATATCAATTATGACTAAATGGTCTGTAATAGCAAATTCGGAATGTTTTATTTGACTAGTTTAGTTTATCAATATTAATATGCCTAAAATATATAACAGATAAAATATTATGTTTTTAAATGGTACATAAGTTCAAGTAGATATAAATAGTTTTTAAAAGTTAAAAATAGGAATGTTTTAAAAGAAACAAAATTTTAAGAAAATATGAACAATGAACATTAGTCAGTTAGATGTAACATCTATGGCTCGTATTCTTAGATGTTTACAGGATATGGGTGTTACACAAAACTAGAATGGTATACTAATTCAAAATTATAAATATCATCCTCTAATCATTTCCGTATAATTTATAGTGATTTTTTAAACTTACTGTTTAAATCTTAAATTCTAGGCACTTTCCTTAATTAGCTTTATTAACCCATTCTATACTTCTATTGCTTACCGAATGAACATATAGGCTTGAATCACAATTACATAACATTAGGAGTCACTTCTTAACGTAGTAAATCTGACACTGGCTCATAGTAAGCCAATGTTTGATCGATAACATAAACACAAATTAAATGCACTCACCTTTGCCTCATTATCGAACCTTCTCCACTATAATCTTCTCAATCCTGCATCTTTTCCTTCCATTTTGAGTTACTTGGATCACTAGATTTATCATGGTTTGACGACATTATATAATAACATAAAATATTCAAACTATATGTTAGTATCGAACAAACATAATCTAAGATTAAATATTAATTCAATAGAAACAAAAATTGATACTTAAATCAACATAAAACTAAATCATGTTTTCCATCAAAATTTCAAACTTCTCGAAAATGTTTATTCAATTCCATAAATATTTATTTTCATCGTCCAATTTAATTCATAATGACCCTTCACCATTATGATTATTTTCACATAATTTTCTAAAATTTCCAGTACCTTAATAATATCTTCAACCAATACTTCAATGCTTAAGAACTTGCAATTTCATCCTTAAATACGACTAACATTAAAATCCACCAAAACAACTTTGCAATTCTCGCAAATTGATCCCAAACAAATATTTAAATTTACAATTTAACATCCAAATAATAAATTTCCAGCAGTGAAATATTTTAACCAAATGGTACTTTCACATTTAATAAACTTGTAATCGAGTCCTTAAAGTATCAAGACCTTTCCAATTCCACCCTCAAAATTTACCAATTTGTAATTTGATTCCCTCTAACTATCTAACTTATAAATTCCAGCATTTCAATATTAACTTCAACATTGAACACCCCAGATTAACACATTTATACAATAATTTCGCACAATTCTCAAAACTTGGAAAATAGTCATTTTCCTATATCAAGTTTCCAAATTGATCCAAATTCACCTCCAAATCACATAGAACACATCTAATGTCAATTCTAGACCATAGGAAGTTTTTCAAAAATTTTCCCATAATTTTATCTATGATCAAAAACCTCGGTCAAGTGTCTCCTGTAGTTATGCCTTTAACTCTTTGATCTTAGTCGGAGCCATTTGATAAGGGGCCATTGAAATAGGTACAATACCTTTACCTAAAAAGATGAACAACCTTGTAACGTGAACTTCGTTACCAATAATGCATATATCACATTAGGCAATAATTTTACCTTTTTCTCCAATTACTTTTATTTCGGAACCCTTCATAATTTTCAGAAACAATCATTTCCTGTGGCAATCCACCCAACCATGATACGAAAATAATCAATCAATGTCCATAATGTTCTCACACTTATCAAATTGCAATCTATAAAATTCGTTGGGAGTATCACCCCTTGAATCTTTATTAGACAATTTCTACTTATCCACTTTACTCTGACTCTAAGACCTAGCGGATTATTTTCTGTAAATAAATTCTAAGAAAATACCAATTTAAGGCAATCTTTTATTCACACAAATTATTCATGAATTCTTTTCTTAACTGTAAATTTCTACTTTACCACCTGAAATTATTCTACATATACTTTCACATTTCTATAACCTTACTCCAATTTCCATAATCGTGAAACCATTCAAGTCCTTCATATCAATAGATACTCTCTTTCAATTTCATTTTAAATCCTTTCAAAGGATATCATAATTGTAATTTGATTCACTAAAAACTAAACTTTCTTTAAACTTTAACAAATGATTTACTTACCTATAGACATTCCAAAATCATCGGTAAATTTAATAATCTCTGGATCCTTATCAGTCTCAACTTTTCTTGTAATCCTTTTAAACCTTCTAATAGATTCCTCCAATTCAGTTAATTCATTAAACGCTGAGGCATTTTTTCCCCAAATTGGAGAAAATCCCTTATAGCTCCAACCATCTAGGGCGAGATACTAAAGTCCTCTTGGGTCTATTTGGATCAACTTCAATCTCAATCTTCTTTTTAATATTATCAACTTTCTTAACCTTACCCTTGTTTCCAACATCGAACACATACATTTAAAAAATTACGTTAGTAAGAAGCAACATCATAAATAAAATCATCAAACCATATCAGATCAATAATTTTGACATCCCAGTGGCATGTACATATTTCTAACATAACATAGGCTCAGTTTAGGCCGAGAATAGGCTAAAAGTGCAACTCTGATACCAATAAATGTAACACCCATAACCGTATATGTCTCGAAGTATGCGTTATAGAAGTTACATTAACTTTTCATACATTCCTTGATCATAAATGCTTGATTTGTTTTTCTTTTTAAATATTTTCTATTTCAACTTAAAAACTTTTTTTCCTTATTCTTATAAAATCATAAAATAATATTTAATCATTGAAAACAAAATAGATTTCAAGCAGTAATTAGGCAGTTAGTGCTATTTCATAACTATATAAAGCTGCCTAAATACTACTTAATTTAAAAAACATTTAAAAATTAACTTTTATACTATTAATTCATAAATACGATTATAACTAAAATTAGCCAAAACTAAAAATAATCCTAGTTTACTATTACAGACCCATTTAAAATAAATTCAATAAAGCATACCATCAGGTTTAATGTACATGCCACTAATAAGTCAAAGATAGGATGTCTTACTGATTCTGTAAGTAGGTTTGACTTCCAAAAGATGCTCAAAAAGCTCCTCACTTCACGTCCTTTTCTATATTCGAACCTACACATGAAAATCATCACACGCTAAGTAAAACTTAGTGAGACAATAATATAGCTAAATTGATATAAAACATAAACTACATAAAGTGTACAACATAAAACGGTAATTTAAATAAAAACATTAAAACTTTCTAACCAATCTAGTAAAACCTTTTTCCTCTTGAAAACCTGAAAATCATCATCTCATGATTTTATCAAAAATTATGTAAATCAACATCAAATATCATAAACAACTCATGTTCTTTTCATTTGAACATATTTCAGAACTTTCATTTCAATTCCATATTCCTTTCTTTCATATTTTTGTCATAACTTTCACATTACTTTTATAGCCCAATGTATATGTAAGAGAATGCAAGGTATGTGAGTCAGACGTGTGCGCAATAAGAACTTTAATGCTATCATCGTAATCAGAATATACACTACAAGTGCATTCATATCACATGTACCAATGGTGCTACACATAATTTACACAAATGTACCAGATCATAATCATAATCACTCCACCTCATGGCATGTCAATTGTACCTACGACTCTCAATGCAACATACAATGGGCTTTCAAATTATATCTTATTTGTTTAATAATTAATATTTCAACTTAGAATCATTTTCCAATCATTCTTATAAAAATCATAATTTGGGTAGTTCATACCGTAAACATTCTTAAAACTTTATATAAACATTTATGAAAATAATTCGTATTTAAAATAGAAAAATTCTTTAAATAATGCGAGGTTGACTTATCACAAGTCATCCTCAATCAAAATAGATAAATAAAAAAATAAAAAAATTGCATTCACTTTGAAACTTTATTAATAAATCAAAATATAATCCTCACTAAGCTTTAAAATTAATCCTTTGTTTCCAAATGTTTCAACTACACAATTTATCAAAATTTCATATTCTGGCAGTTTGCACTACCTTCAAAGAAATATTATTTTGTATTAAAATAAATAATTAAAATTTATTCCACTCATACCACCAAAAATAGACTTGAATATAAATCAAACCATACAAGGAACTCCATCTAGTTCAACTAGTACAATTTATAGTGAATTTTCAAAGTTGACTTATAGAAACTGTTTTGAACAGATTCTGCTACTCTGTTTTCTGACCTATCCTTAATTAAAAAAATCATATCTATTTGTATACTACTCGAAATCTTTATACGTTTATTCTAATTGAAACTAGACTTATATAAAAATTTAACGGTATAAATATCATCCTCTAATCATTTTCGTATAATTTGTAGAGATTTTCTAAGCTTACTGTTCAAATCTTGAATTCTAGGCACTTTCCTCAATTAGCTTCCTTAACTCATTCCATACTTGTATTACTTACCGAATGAACATATAGGCTTGAATCATGATTCACATAATATTAGGAGTCACTTCTTAACATAGTAACTCCGAAACTGGCTCATCGCAAGCCAATGTGTTCAATAACATAAATACAAATTAAATGCATTCACATTTGCCTCATTATCGAACCTTCTCCATGATAATCTTCTCAATCCTGCATCTTTTCCATCCCTTTTGAGTTATTTGGATCACTAGATTTATCATGGTCTGAAGACGTTATATAATAACATAAAATATTCAAATTATATGTTAGTATTGAACTAACATAATCTAAGCTGAAGTATTAATTCAATAGAAACAAAAATCGATACTTAAATCAATATAAAACTAAATCTTGTTTTCCATAAAATTTCAAACTACTCAAAAATGCTTATTCAATTCCATAAATATTTATTTTCATCATCCATCCTTCTACTTTTGCCAATTCACAATCAAATCACTATTTATGAATTTTTTTTAGAATTCATAACTACTATTCAATTTAAATCATAATGGCCCTTCACCATTATGATCATTTCAACATAATTTACTCAAATTTCCATTACCTTAATAATATCTTCAAACCAATACTTCAATACTTAAGAACTTGCAATTTCATCCTTAAATACGAGTAACATTCAAATCCACCCAAATAACTTTGCAATTCTCGCAAATTGATCCCAAACAAATATTTAAATTTATAATTTAACATCCATATAATAAATTTCCAGCTTCGAAATATTTTACCCAAATGATACTTTCACGTTTAATAAACTTGCAATTGAGTCCCTAAAGTATCAAGACCTTTCCAATTACACCCTCAAAATTTACCAATTTGTAATTTGGTTCCATCCAACTTTCTAACTTAGAAATTCCATCATTTCAATATTAAATTCAACATGGAACACCCCAAATTAACACATTTATGCAATAATGTCTCACAATTCTCAGAACTTGGAAAATAGTTCTTTTCCTATTTCAAGCTTCTAAGTTGATCCAAATTGACATCCAAATTACATAGAACACATCTAATATCAATTCCAGACAATAGGAAAATTTTCAACATTTTCCCATAATTTTCCCCTATGGATGAAAATCATAAAGTATTTAGGGTAAACTTTCCATTCAATTTCAAGCATGAATTCAACCTCCTAACATTAAATTCATGCTATTCCAATCATCACAACATCAAATTAAGTCAAAATTCAATATACTATATAAACCCTAACCATGTCCTAACATGATTTAAGCTTCTACACTTGATTTTAATCATCATTCATGCTTTAGAAATTTTCAACAACTTTAATAACATAAAAATCTTCCATCAAATCTTCAAAATCAAACATGTTCTTCAACCACCCAATTCATGAATCTCAACATATAGTCATGATTTCCATAAAAAAACTTTTATACTAAATGATAGAGAATTTCAAAAGGAATGATTCTCTATCTAATAGCTTAGTCCAAAAATCAACCATAAATCTTTGAAAATAAAAATGAAATTCTCACCTATTTGGTTATGGAGCTCACAGAAATTGCTTGGGGAATATGCTGATTTTTTGCTTGATTTTATCAAGTAATTATCAATTTAAAACACTTGGCACTTTCTAATAAAATTGAATTTAGAATTCAATTTATGAGAAATTCTAATTTCACCCTTAATAAATTATGATAATTACCAATTGCCAATGAAATATCTCCCATTAAAATATCTCATACTCAAAGGTGAACCAATTTAGCTTTTACTTTCTACATTGAATATACAAGTTTTGAAAATTATATTTCAGTCACTATATTTTCCACTGTTTGGCCAAACCTGAAAAAGTACACTAATTTGAGATAAATTTCTCTTATCTAAACTATGGAAATAATATTTCCAACCATTATCTAAAATCCTTCAAATTTTTGAGAAATTTCGACTCAATCCAATTATCTGATTCATATATCGAACTTTATCACTTTATACCTTTTAAAAAAAATATAACTTTTAAAATTTCATTTTAGGTCCCTAAAATTTAATAAAATTTATACTCTAGCCACTAAACTTTCAAAACTTATATTTTAGTCACTAGTTAAAATTTGGGGTATTATAACTGGTAATTTCCAAAGTAGGTCAACAACCTTTTCAAAACCCAATAACATGATTTCTCAAACTTTAGGGCAATGTTCATTTACTTTTATCAATGATAAAACTTTCGTAGTACATGCTCGAAGGTGGTCGTTACCCGTAAACTAATATCATTTTCCAAACTTTGCATCCATAATGACTTTTAGATTAAATAAAATTTTGAAATAAAATTTATCAATTTTAAAATATAGGGTAATCAAATAGATACCAATTTCTATGCTTTGTGGGGGTGTTAATCCTTCCTCACGTAGAACCGACTCCTGAACCCGATTTATGGTTTTTGCATACCCAAATTTGGTTTTTTTGATAAAATAAAATGTTTTATTAAAACTACCCGATTTTAGGTGTTTCAATAGCACTTTAAAAATGATTGGTGATGACTCCCAACATTTGATTTTAAAATCATTTCAAAAACCCATCTTTTTCAATCTTTTCAAAAACCCATCATTTCTCAAAAGTTGAAATATTTTTACCTATATGGTTAAAAAAACGATATCGACAACACCCTTTTTTATCATCCAATGAGCCCAATTAAGCCTAAACCAATGTTTTATTGAACCAAGTCTCCCCTCCTAAAAAGAAATTTGTCCTCAAAATTACCTAAATAGAAGAGGTAAGGATATTGAAGCTTCATACCCTCATCGGTTTCCCAAGTTACCTCCTCAATGTCGTTGTTCCTTCACAACACCTTTATAAAAGGAATCTTTTTTTCCTTAGTTCCTTTACATCTCTTCCTATGATTTTGATCGGCTCTTTCTTATAGGTAACGCCTAGGCTCACCTCGATCTACTCTAGGGCTATAACATGAGAAGAATCAGAATATCATCTCCCAAGCATTGATACATGAAACAGATTGTGGATTTGATCTAGCTCAGGTTGTAAGGTTAACTGGTAAGCCACTGGTCCAACTCTCTCTAATACCTCATAAGGTACTATAAAGCGTAGGGTCAACTTCCCTTTTCGACCAAAACGAAGCACTTTCTTCAATGGGGAAACCTTGAGGAAAATGTTGTCCCATATTGCAAACTTTATGTCCTTGTGTTTTAAATTTGTATATGGTCTCTGTCTTTCTAAGACTTCTCTCAATCGACCTTTAATTAACCAAACCTTTTTCCTTAATTTCTCTAATCAAGTATAGACCCACTATCTTACCCTCACTGAGCTCTATCTAACATAGCAAGTTCTACAATTGTGCACATACAAGGCCTCATATGGAGCCATTTGAATGCTCGACTAAAAACTGTTATTGTACACAAACTCCACTAATGGAATGTGGTCCTCCTAACTACCCTCAAGATATATGATGGTGCACCTAAGCATGTTCTCTAAGATCTTGGTGACACGTTCTGACTGGCTATCTTTATGAGGCTGAAAAGCGGTATTGAAATTTATTTTAGTGTCGAGCGATTCATGAAGGGCTTTCCATAATCCAGAAGTGAATCGAGGATCTTTATTAGATATGACCTGTGCAACCTCACTATCTCATAGATGTACAACTGAACTAACCTCTATAAGGTATAATCCATCCTAATTGGGAGGAAATGGGTTGATTTGGTTAAACTGTTAACTACAACCCAAACGGCATCATGTCTCTATCTGGTCATGGGTAACTCAGTAACAAATTCTATAGTCACTCTATCATTTCCATTGAGAAATATGAATGGGCTGAAGTAATCTTGAAGGAACATGGTGTTCTACTTTAACCTACTGACACACTAAGCATCTGATACTTCTCTTTTCATGTTCGACCACCAGTATAACTATCAAAGATCTTGGTATATTTTATTTTTTCCTGGATGAGTTGAGAGTGGACTGAAAAGTGCCTCATGAAGGATCTTACTGTGCAACTGGGCATCTGTGGGTATGTACAATTAACCCTTGAAGTACAAACATCCCTATCACGTAACTCAAAATCTGGTGACTCTCCTTGGTGAACCTTTTCAACCCAAGCCTTTAATCGCTCATCTTATCTCTTCAGTCTCTTGATCTCGCATACTAACTCTGTCTCAACTTGCAACTCAGCTAACAACCCACCTTTACTAGTCATGCTCTACCATGCTAGGAGAACTCATAACTCTGCCATCAACTTCTTGATCAAGGTGTATGCCATAATATTTGGTTTATCTATAGTCTTTAAAC
Source organism: Hibiscus syriacus (assembly GCF_006381635.1). NCBI lineage: Eukaryota > Viridiplantae > Streptophyta > Magnoliopsida > Malvales > Malvaceae > Hibiscus > Hibiscus syriacus. The sequence goes on along the minus strand of NW_024062599.1, from coordinate 1,289,632 downwards.
CACCCAACCCATCTACGTTGCCTCATGTTCAACTCATTATATGTTAGTAAATACTTTAGAATTTTATGGTTGGTGAAGATGTGACATTTCTCACCTAATAGGTTGTGCCACCAAATCTTTAAGGCAAACACCACAACTTCTAGCTCAATGTCATAGGTGGGGTAATTATGCTCGTGTGGTTTAAGCTAACGGAATGTGTATGCTTCAACCTTGCTTTCCTGCATCAAGATACATCCAAGACCATTTAATGAAGAGTTACTAAAACTTATGAAGTTCTTACTCGAGTTTGGTTGAGTCAATACTGGGGGCTTGAGTTAAGATGGTCTTTAACTGATCGAAGCCCTTCTATCGATTTTCATCCAACACAAAAGAGACTCATTTATAAAGCAATTTGGTTAACGAGGAATCTATCATCGAGAAATCTTGAAGTAATCAACGATAGTACCCGACTAAACTCAAGAAACTACGAACTTCTGACTACCCATTCTTAGGTAGTTTTGTCCAACTATGGACTAAATCTTCTGAGGGTCGACTCAGATGTCTTTTGCTGAAATGACACGACCCAAAAATGAAACCTCTGGCAACGAAAACTCACACTTCCTAAACTTGGCATACAAATGATGGTCTCGAAGTGTCTACAAGGCAATGAGATGGTGTTGATCATGCTCCTCTAATCAAGAGTACACAAGGATGTCATCTATAAACACCACTGCAAACTACTCTAGTATGGGTGAAAGTCTCGGTTCATCAAGTTCATGAATGTCATCGGAGTGTTGGTGAGTCCAAAAGCCATTACCAAGAACTCATAATAACTGTATATTGTCCTGAAAGATATCTTTGCCACAACGACATCCTTCACTTTCAACTTATAATAACCTGATTGCAAGTCGATCTTGGAGAATACATATGATCCACTTAGTTGGTCAAAGATATCATCTATCCTAGAAAGTGGGTAACATTTCTTGATGGTTAACTTGTTCAACTACTTGTAGTCGATACACAACCTCATCGACCCATCATTTTTCTTAAAAAAACAAGACCATTTCTCCCCACAGAGAGATGCTTAGTTAGATGAAGCCCTTCTCTAACAACACATCAATATGAGTCTTTAACTCCTTCGATTCTGTCGGTGGTATGTGGAAGGGAGCAATGGACACCGGAGTTAAACCTGGTATTATCTTGATGCCAAAATCTAGTTCATGATCGAGTTGTAAACCCGATAATTCTTTTGGGAACACATCGGGGAAATCTCGCATTGTTCGGATATCCTCGGGAGTTGAAACTGAAATTCGGGTGTCGACCACATGAGCAAAGAAGGCTTCATATCCACATTCGATCATCTGTCGAGCTTTTATAGCTGAAACGATCATCGATTGGCCTGACTTATCACCCGTTATCACTAACTTGGTACTATCATCTACATTTAGCTTAAGTTATCTGGCTTTGCATTTCAAACTATCTTCGTGCTCGATTAACAAATCCATACCCAATATCATGTCAAACTCTCTAAAGGTAACTCCTTCAAGTCTGATAGGAAGTTTGACCCTTAATTTCTAATAGGCATCATCGAAGAATCTTGTCTACTAGGACATCTAGACTTAGAGGGCTTGATACTCAAACTCCTACCTCTAAGTCTTCGACTGGGATTTTTTTATCTTGATTTAGGTTTTAGTAGATATAGGAGTGGGTGGAATTGGTATATATCAATGCAATACCTAAATGGAAAATACTATGAATGTACCTAATATCACGTCTGTTGCATCACAGTCCTCCCGAACTCTCATCGTATAATGTTTGGAGGCTACCCTCGACTCTGCACCAGCCACTGATATGGTTGTCCCTCTATTTGTTTTTATCTAGATACAATAATACCACCCCTCACTATTCCACATCCCTTATGCAAAGATAACACTAACCTCTGGACGTTGTTGGAGTTACTCTCTAAGCCCTCAGACAACCTCTAACAAAGTGGTATAAGAAGCCACAGCTGAAGCAACTCCTAGATCCCTGCTGGCATGTCCCTAGTTGTCTCCTTTCGCATTGAGTACAAATAGAATAAGCTAACGTCACTAGAACTTTCTCTAGAGGCTAACGTCAAGGGTCTCCCCCTAGGCTCAGATCTACCTCCTCTATTCAAACTCTACACAACTTTCCTTGACTTCACTGCTAGGGGTCTCCATGAACCCTGGCTATCTCTGGCCCTCTTAGCTGGAGTCTATTATGGCCTCATTGACTCAGTAGCTCTCTTGGATTTTCACGTTGCCTCGCTCGACTGTCGGTCACTTTCTTTGAAGAGAAGATGGAGACCACGACCACCAACAACTAAAGCTTTTTTGGATTCTCCGATGAAGACCCAACACACTAAGAACGAAGCTCGAAGGCTCTCTTCGACGTCAAAACCTCCACGACCAAGTAACCTACTCTTGAACTCACTAATTTCCTCGAGATTTATACTAGAGAAGAACGATACCTTTGAAAAAGAGGCCCCCTTTTTTTGCTTCGTGTTACTCTTCGAGATTTATACTAAGCTACTCTTTTAAAAGACCTTGTTTTTTATCTGAAAATCCTCTCCCTTTCTAATGGATGAATCCTCTTATAAAACGACCCCTCGTGAAGATACTGCCAAGCACCAGTGAGAGTTGTATGTCCTATTCAACAAATGGTCTGACAGAGGGTACCGAGGGGATCACTACTTCACATGATTTTCCCACTATGGCATGAGTAAGGAAAAATTTCCATAGCTGACATGGAGAAAGATGGCAATTAATGTTGGAACTGGGACCATCGGTACGTGTGTGAATATCTCCTAGTTGAACCTGGATCGTTCGATCCAAACGACCATTGGCGGCGGATAAAGGCAGATGCATGCTAGTGTTATAATTGATACAATCTCCTTGTGGGCTAGTTTTTAATTGGGTTATTGTAATACCTACAAATAACATAAATAAAATAAATAAATATTAGTTACATAATATTACATGTAATTAGCTTATATTTAGTGTTTTATAACTTTATAACCTATATATTTAGAATCTAATTAATACCAACACTTTATATATAATCATTAATCTAACAAAAATAACAACAAATAATAATAAAATAAACTACCAACATAAAATTAATAATGAAATAAAATTAAAATCAAAGGGAGGATGAAATTCAGTGTTTAGAGTTGCCCTCTTTACTCATTGTTATGTAAACAAAAATGAGTAAAGACAAATAGACACGAATTTTCGTTCAATTGTGACTAGTGTTGGAATATACATGAGAGGTAATCTGTTCCACTGCAACTTCAGGGTTGATTGGATTTGATCTATTTCGCTGCTCTTCAGGGAAGATCAGATTTGGAAATTTGGTTTCACTTCACTGCATTTTAAGGAAGATTGAATCTATGTAGATTTTCTTCGCTGATCTTCAGTGAAGATCAAATCTAGAAATGGGATTTGTTCTGCTACTCTTTAGGGAAGATCATGTCTAGAAATTTGATTCAATTCACTGCTCTTCAGGGAAGATTGAATTGAGGTTGATTTGCTTAACTTCTCTTTAAAGAACATCAAATCTATAAGAAAAAAGATATCCTCCTCTACTCTTCAGGGTATATCAAATCTAAAAACTATTATTTATTTCACTCCTCTTCAGAAAAGATTGAATCGAGGATAATTTGCTTCACTGCACTTCAAGAGAGATCAAATATGAAAAAAGGGATCTGCTTCGCTACTATTCAGGGTAGATCAGATCTGAAAACTTTGTTTCACTTCACCGAAGGTCATTATTCAATAAATCTTTGAAAATCAATTTCTTGTATGAAAGTTCATCTCTGATCCAACAGACATCAAGCTCTACCTTGAATCTTGTAACTTTTCACCTTCTTCATCTTGAAGGCTTTGAACTAATTACTTTTTTTGGTATCCTTCATTTTTAAATTTGAATTTCTTTCATGAGGTCCTCTTGTCATAAATCTTTAATTTTCTTAAAAAAAACTATAAAATGTTCGTCTTGAAAGCACAATGTATTTACTATCTGAATAATGCTCTGATAAATGCGGTAATGCGATTCATTCATATCTTTACTCCTTTTAGAGTGTCAAAAGGTCTTTAAGAAAGAAAAAATTAGAATTTTCCAGGAAATGATCTCAAATAGACAAAGTTGGTTTCTAGAGAAACAATCTTAAAAAATACAAGAGCAAGATAAAATTGAGTTTTCTAGGAGATGTCCTAAGAAAATCAAGAAAGATGTTCCTTGGGAAATAATCTTTAGAAAGACCAAATTGAGGTTTCTAGGGAAACGATCTTAGGATAAACTAAAATGATTCTCTAAAGAAACGATCCTAAGAATGACTAGAGTGAGTGTTCTAGGAGACAGTCCTAAAATAGTCAATATTGAGGTTACTAGAGGAAATATCTTTAGAAAGATGTAATTGAGATTTCCAAAGAAACGGTCTTAAGAAAGACTAGATTGAGCTTTCTAGGATACAAGTCCTAAGAAATCCAAGATTGATGTTTTTAGGGAAACAATCTTAAGAAAGACTATATTGATTTTTTTAAATAAATTATAAAGATGTCCTCATAGGAGGAAAAAAGTTTTTTTTCATGCCTTAATTCCATGATGAATGTTTAATTCTCATATGCAAGTTCATGTAAAATGCATATAAATTATGTTGATGTATGTTTTATTGATTGATGGCCACAAAGAGATGTTCAAGAAGTCCTTGTTCTTGTCTTGACTGAATCTTCTTCATTTTCTCCCATCAAGGTGTTTCTTCTCGATTCTTTGTTCCTAATGGTATGTTCTATATGCCCCTACAAAATTTTGCCCCCAATTTTTTATTTTGAGGTATAAAGTTAGAGAGATCCTTGTCCAGAGCCTCTTTTTTGTCCTTTCTTTCTATCACCTCATTGTATAATCTTAGCAGAAGTGCTTTCTCTTTTGATGAACACCTGACTTAGATGCTTACTGCGGCTAGTTGTATGGTCTTAATGCTCTTTATGTCTCTACCTTAATTGCTCAATCAATGTTATTTCTTAGGACTTGTCTGCCAACTGAAGCATGAATATTTATTTCTCAAGGTACGCCCTACTTGTCTTCATATTGTTCCATGTTAGTTCAAACGAGGAAACTTATCTTCAGTGTCTTCTTGATCTGATTCTTGTTATCTCAACATGATCAGGGATTTTGGAAATGCCCTAATATGAATATTTCGCGGCTCTTCTTTATTTGACTGCCAAAATTTCAGTCTTGAATAGTCTTATTCTTTTACCATTTATAAAAAAAAACATGCTATCAACTTGTGAAGACATAAATGCCATCAGATGATATTATCTTTTTCTTATTCTGATATACTAGTTTAAGGGTTTCTCTTTATAAGGTTTCATAACCAAATGGGCACTAAAAAAGTAATCAATACTTTGAACAGGAATGCCTTAAATCTTTGCTATAAATTGAGATATCAGAAAATCTCAAAATAAGTCATGCCCATTGTTATTAAATTAATTGTCTGTTGCTTGATCGATTATTAATGTTGATAACATCACAAAGAAGTATGAGAAGTTCTATCTTCAATTCTTCTATTTGTTCAAACTTTATTGTTTGAAAATCAGATAATGTTTTTGATGCTTTTGCTTTACCCATTCTTATTGCCTTAACCTTTATTTGTTGTCTCACTTCTCTATCCGAGGCAAAATAAGCCTTATCATCTTGAAGCACCTTCATCATTCTCGAGAGAGTGTCTTGTTTGAATTTTTTTTTCTCCTTTATATTATTTTAGATTCCAAAAGAATGAAAGAAATTTATAAAACAAAATGATGCCTCTTACTTCAGGCTTATAATTGAAATAAATCAACAATTCAATGAATATCAGGTAAATCAAGAATTGTTAATTATTTTTTAAATCATAGCCCTTTGACAAGTCTTAGGATTAATAGGTTGGTTTTTCTGGTTGGCTTCTTATTTTCTAAGGTTTCAATAATTGAGATATCGTTCCTTTCTTGATCCATGCAAACATTGTGACATGCCCCTTTATGTCTGCTTAACAATTCAATCGAATGCGAACAAAATGATTCAACCATAATACTCAATTGCTAGACTTTTTAGGGAATTTTTATTTCGGTTCTCTGAAATCTTCCATTTTTTCAAGCTTCATATACTCCTTTAGCAAAGGCAGTGAAAAAAATATCGGTCTAAAAACAAATTCGTGAGTGCTTGTCTGTAGTCAACTATAACAAGTAATTCTCAACTCCCTTAGTCCATTTTCATTGATACTCTTTATTAATATAAAACTTAGGCATTATTGCCTTTATTGCTTAAAATTTGAAAACTTCAAATTTGTTTTCCTTTATTTGGCACATCTGAATGATTCATCTCATCACAAAGTCTTCAACTTGACAATCAAAGTCGAGCAAACACCAAATTACCAAGTATTCGATCAGTGTCATGGTTTGAATGTAAACTATTCATAAAGTCAGAGATTTCAAGTTACCTCTATAACCAATTTCTTTAGTTAAATAGCTCAACTTATCTTATGATAACATTTTATTAACTTTCTGGGTATACAGATTCGATTTCTTAAGCTCATCAAAAAGAACATGTTATAGTCTAGGTGTCGCTAAGAGTTAGAAAATTTTATCCTTAGAGTTTAATTCCCAAGAAATGGCCTAAACTAAATTCATCTAATACACCATCCCATTTGTAAAAATTATAATCATCACTGAAAGTCCTCAATAGAAGTGCGATCCAATCAGTTTCTCAATGTCATACATAAGATATATCCCATTTTTTCCTCTCCTATACTTACCTGAAGGCCAAGTTCCTTTGATCGTCTCTTTGTGATACGAGAATGCTATTTTGGTCCCTGCAAAAAAATGGTATGACATTCGGGTGTATTTACTCAGCATGACCAAGGTTATTGTTTTACAAGGGTTCAATCTTGCCACTTTTCAAAAGCTATAAGGACATTTTATTATATTCACTGAAGTTCAAAAAGAAAATTGTTTCATTGCTCATAATGTGAAGAGTAACATATTTGTTTAAACATCTTTGAAGCATACAAGAAAGTAGAGAAATGACAAAAAAAATTCAAACAAAACAAGATGTTTTTATGCAAAGTGGGACTATGCTTGATGGTGGATGGAATCGTATCTTCTTAATACGTATCAAAATGCCCCATTACTCATTAAAGTCCATGACCCGAATCAATTAAATTTTGGACCTTATCCTTCAATGCCCCACAATCCTTATTAGTGTGTCTCGTGCTTCTTATGTGATAACTAAAGACAGTGTTAACATCGTAATCTTCAGGATATGGGTGTTCTTTCGGCTTGGACTGAATTGGAGTCATAAAGTTTTTCTCAGTTAGGATTGGGAGAAATTCTTCATACTTCATTGGAATCGAACTAATATGAGTCTTTTCTCGGATCACCCTTTGATATTTGGTATGATAGCCAACTTAATGAGATCCCACCATATTGATTTCAACATTCTTATCAGTATTAGTGCTTATAGTACTCCATATTTTTCCATTTTGGATAGCTATTTAAATTATGTCCCTGGATGTAACTAGATCAACAAAGCTTTTGGATGCATTCCCTATTAGATACCCTATGAAATAAACTCTTAAGTATTCAGAAAGAGCATTGTCATCTCTTCTTCAGCTGTGTGAGGGTGAACCTACATTGCTATATCCCTCCATCTTTGAGCATATTGTTGAAATCTCTCATTGGATTTTTTATACATTGCAATGTGAATCGAGTAGGCCTTGTATTCTTTATGTGTTTGTATTGCTCAAGGAAAGACTTGGCTAAATCCTTCCATGTTTTGATGTGAGTTCGGCTTAACTGCTTGTACCATCTTGAAGCAGATCTAATCATGTTGTCTTAAAAGAATTGAATCAACATTTGATCGTTTTCAGTATATCCAGATATCCTTCGGCAAAACATCATGAGATGATCGAGAGGAAAATGGTTTCACTATACTTCTCAAAATCATACATCTTGAACTTAGGTGGGAGCACTAGGTTAGGGACCAAACTTAGCTCTTTTAGATCTATCTCTGGAAATTCATTAATCCCTTCAGCATTTGAATCATTTCTTTCATCTCTTTCAATTGTTTTTCTTTAGGCCTTTCAATTTCAGCCCTTCCATTCAAGTTAGAGGCACTATTAAGGGAATGAGCAGATATGTTGGCTTGATGGATATGTACTTTTCAACAAGTTGGACTAGCTAGGGGTAAGGAGATAAGACTCGCAGTCGTCGGATTGATAATGGGTTCAGCACCTTTTACTCCCATTAAATGAGTAAATTTCTCCATTATCTCATTCTAAGACTTCAAGAACCTATCAATCGTCTCTTGTTGAGCCTTGGCCATCTGATCTTGTAAATTTTGCTCAAACTCATACAATCTTTCCTCCATGGTTTTCGTCATTCTTGATGTATGATAGGATGTCTATCACATAACCCTCTAGGAATTATTTCTCATGCTTTCATGATCAATGCATGTAAAAAATATATTAATACAACACGAAAAAAATGTAAAATGCAAATGCAAAAATGAAAAATTAAAATGCAAAAGGTGTTAATTTTAAAAGTGTACACCATTAGAAAAATCGTCATCGTCATACAAGTTCTCCTTAAATCAGATAGTCAAATTTTAAAAGCTTCATTTTCTTAGTGTCTTTGAGCTAGGTTTCTCACATGATCTGATGTTGTCCTCTATGTCAATGTTGGCCTAATCATGATGTTGAATCTCTAAGCTTCCACTTCCACGAGATTTTCCAAGGGAAAAATGATGTTCATGCCCTCGTGTAGGGTCTTTTTGTTCTTGATTCATCTAGGATCTGCCTCTTTGATATCATCTCAATTATTATGTCTTCAATTGACTTTGAGTTATTTCTCCATCGGTTAACTCTTTTTATAAGTTGTCGGTCTTATAGATTTGACTACCTGTTTATGGTACCCTTGAATCGATTTGAAAATTTCCACTTTTGGTAATCACTTTTTTGAATTAACACCTCTATGTCATGAGGATGAAAATGCAAGAAAAAAAGGAAATAAAAACAGAAACTCGGTTAGAACCAATAAGATAATTAATATAATAGTAAGAACTATCATTAACAAATAAAGCCTACCCTCACATGCTATCTACCCTTACATGGCTTAACAGGTCCTACCCAGACATGATTTCTATCCTGCGCTTTTATTTGGAAGTAAATCCTAACCGTATGCTTTTCTAGTTCTCATGTTTTTTTTTGTTGCAAAAACTAGATTTGAGAAAAGGTAACGAAATAGATCTATAAATGTTAAAGGTTACTAGTTCTTTTACCTTACATTCGGAGTACTACTTAAGACAAGCAAACACAACATGTTGGAAAGGCATAAAAATAGCTATCGGGCTACGATCACAAGTCGACCCTCTATTATTCTAGTCAAGTTGGAGAGGTATAAATCCCATTCGTTCCAAAAGTCATAGATAAATGGAAGGCTTAAATACTAAAAACTACAGAGGCATGATCTACTAAATGGGTAAGACTTGTTGTTCAAGTCTCACCTCTCCTTAATTAAACAGTGGTGGGTCAGGGAAGAAATCAGACTTAGCCTCTAGCTGGGCATGAGAAAGAACTCTCTATTGCCCATAACCAAATAAAAATGGTGAGGTAGCTGTGAACAAGAAGAGGAGAAGTTACCCAGTAAAACCCCATATTTGAATAAGGCAATTACCTACGTTCGAGCCTCTTTCAAAGCCTTATATACTTCTTCGCAACTAAGGAGAATCCCTTAGGGAAAGAAATAAGTTCTACTAAATTTCACAGCCTTCAATGAGTATTCTCGTCTGAGGTGGGGAAACCATTCCCACTGCAGATGTGATGTCTCCGGTTTAGACAAAGAAAATGTTTGTTAATGTCAGCGCTCCTGCACTATATGACTTTTTGGTGTCGCCATATCTTGCTAGAGGCAGATTTTAGGAAGGAATGGGACCTTTGGAAAAAAAAATGTGGTGATTGGCTTTTAACAAGCCCATCCTGATCATTAGACCAATCAAGCTATTTGATATGGATTTACTCGAAAAAAAACCTCACGTACTCCTGCTTGAAAGCCTATGTTTGCTGGAATGACTGATAGAGTGAGTTTCCCCCTTTGAAAATCTGGGCAGAGTTTCGACATAAAACGGGTAGAATTTCGGGCAGAGTTTCGGTACTTCTAAGGGTCCTCGAATTATCCTTATTGGTGCCCCCTTGGGCTTGCCAAACCCTCGATTCTCACCTATTACATCCTTACAAAACAAGTTCAATTCGAGAGGATGCATTTCCCTATGTTCATACGAGGAAACTCAATGTTTCCCTCGAAAAATAGGCCATATGTACATTGAACTAGGGATAAAGCCAGAAAACATAGGGCTTATGTCCCTTTAGATTGATGTGTTATAGCCATCTTATAAAGGCCCAAGCGAATAAATTTTTCTCTCACATAGGCGTAGCGTTCACCTCAATCTAAAGGGACAGAGCCAGTAAGAAGGCTCTAAATATTGAACGGTTATAACACACATGAGGGGAAACTCACAATCCTTTGCCTTTGATCTAAAACAGACAAACTCAAATTCATTGTCAGAAATTTGAAACCATGACAAATCACACATTAATACAACTATTTATTAATAAACAAATAAACATAACACACGAGATGCAAAATAAAAAATAAAATAAAAAAGAATCACAATTTAAATACCTTTCAAATTCACAATTTTCAATAATAAAAATGGTGTATAATCGGGTTACGACATGACTCTCTAACCATTCCTCAGTGGAGTCGCCAAGCTATTCGAACTGTCCTTAAGTTTTTTTTACTTGCTTAGATCAAGATCGATCCAACTTAATTTTGAAAACTAGGATTTTAGGAAAACAAATTTGGAGTCGCCATCGACCTTTAGGTTAGGTATGTCGAATACAGAAAATTATCTTTTAAAATAATTTATAGAAAAATTAAATTACATGATAAAAATGATATGCGTTTAAACAAAGACATTTTGAAAAGGGCTCGGGAGTTTATTACGTGTGGGAAAAGGTGAACACCCCTACAACGCCCAAAATTAGTACCTAACGATTACATGTCATCTTTAGATTTGAAAATTATAACTTCAAATAACATTTAAATTATGAGCCTTTTCTTTAAAATTAAAATTAAAAAATTAAAAATATATTCTTTTATATGAACAATTTTAAAAATACACTCTTTATCAGTTAAAGCATATTTTCACGGGTTCCCACGTAAAAGAATATTGTCTTAATTTTTGTATTAAAAAGGGGGACTACTACTTCACACGATTTTTCCACTATGGCATGAGTCGGGACAAATATCCTTAACTGACGTGGAGAAAGATGACCACAACTGTTGGAACTAGGACCATCAGTGCATGTGTGAAGATCTCCTGGTTGAATCTGGATTGTTCGATCCAAACGGCCATTGATGGCGGCTGAAGGCAGATGCAAGCTAGGGTTTTAATTGATACAATCAACTTGTTGGATGGTTTGTAATTGGGCTGTTGTAATACCTACAAAAAAAATAAACATTAGTTACGTAATATTATATGTAATTAGCTTATATTTAGTATTTATATAACTTTATAACATATATATTTAGAATCTAATTAATACCGACACTTTATATATAATTACTAATCTAATAAAATAACAACAAATAATAATAAAATAAATTACCAAAATAAAATTAAAATCAAAGCCAGGAACAAATTCAGTGTCTACAAGCCAATTTTGAGGAGTGAAGGGTCCTGGCCCAGTGGGCGATGGTAGTGTTAATTAAAACAACATGCAGTGCATCTCAAGTGGTCCTCCCAAGCCAGGGCATGTTTAAAGTTAATTTTGACGCCTCATTTTATAGCCAAACTGAACTTTAGTTACATGATTATTGGCAATAAATGATGCAAAGGATTATTATGAGGACATGCATGAACCTGAAAATTTATGTTTTTGGTCTGTGGGTGACAAAGGCTTTAGCATGTTTGAAAGGATACCAAGTTTGTTGCAGATTTAGGTTTCCGATATGAAGGGACAGACACATGATCTTATGTTAGGGGAGTCGAGGGAGAAAATAGATTTTCAATAAAAAAATCTAAAATATATGATAATTTTAAATTTGTAGGGGTGATCTCCCCTGTAACCCCCTAGACTCGGCCTGGATGTTATGCCCAAATCTAAGCGGTTACATATCTTATTCAGAAATTTCTTTTCATATTTAAAATAACGTTCAAAATCATATACAATAGAATATGATATTAGTCATAAGAAAAGTTCATACGATAAACGTCCATATATCAATATATACATGTATCAGAAAATCGTATAAAACATATACATAGAAAAATACCGGTAGTACAGATATATCAAGACGGAAGCAAAAAAAAAGTGTCACCAAATTATAACAAAAAGGAATATAGAGATATACAGTGGTACAAAAATAGGAGTAGTCGGTCCTCCTGATGCCAAGTCTATTAGTTTACGGTCTGCTACAATCTGAAAAGGTTAAAATTTACAGAATGAGCTAAAAAGCCCAATGCACTCCTTACGATGTATAAAAACATATAGATAAAATATTTCGGTAAAATCAGTTTATCAAACATGTTTTAAAAATATGAACAATACCCCGTCTGATCACCAGAATGTGTAGGTTCCCAAGAACCATACACTCACATGTACACTAGGTAAGGGCCTTAAACACATAGCATAAGGACCTGCGATAAGGACCTACCCTGAGCACAAAGCAAAGGAGCTTGCGGTAAGGACTTACCCTGAGCACAAAGCCGAGGAGCCTGTTGTAAGGACTTTCAAGTCATAGACTAGGCCTGAGATACTTCCTCCAATAATATCCCAAATGACAGTAATAAACATATATGTATTCGAGTGAAAATAGTAGTTTAATTTAGTAAAACATGAAAATATTCAGACTCATAAATCACATACGAAAATTTATAAATCAGATATCATGTCATAAATGTACAATAAATCATATATCATATAAACGATATTCAGAAAATCAGGTATCGTGTCATAAAAATATTCATTATTATCAGAAATCTAAAACATTTTAGATGAACAGATTAAAACAGTAATATAACACCATCAGAAACACACCTATACCTGTCAGAGTAGTCTGATAAGAAAGCCAATTACTAAGTATGTCGATCACGATCAGCGGTAACGCTAGATCCTATGAATCAAAAAATCCATATATGAATCCTAATATGAATAATAATAACCTCTATTTAAACAATTTACAGACACATGCGAGTAACTCTTGGAGAACGTGGATCGTGCGGATCTGACGGACGGGAAACACCAGATCTAACTGACCCTCGATCGAGTGAAACACGAGTACCTTCATAAAAATATGTTCTCGAATCAATTCCATAACAAAATCTCAAATAAATAAGCAAAAATACTTAAAATACGAAGAATTTTCTGGTTAACGAGCTCGATTCGGGGCTTTTGGGTCAGAATTTGACAAACCGGATTGCAGAATCAGACTCAGGACGTCAAAAAATATAAAATATGACTTTTCAAAAAATTTAACTTTTTTGTCAAAGTCAACGGTCAATTGTCGGTCAACGGTCAACGGTTGAACCGGGTCGGGTCAGACACGGGTCAGGTCGGACAACGGGTCGGGACAAGTCGGGCAGCAGGTCGGGACAGGTCGGGCAGGCGGGTCAGGACATGTCGGGCAGGCGGGTCAGGACGGATCGCCCCAATTTTGGAAACCCACCAAGCAGTGGGACTTCCCCACGCACATGGGGTCACGTGCAGTAGGGCCTTTGGGTAGGAAAAATTCTGAAAAAATTCTTACTGGTGTTTTAAGGTGTTTTGAGACACTTCCAAACTCAGTTCATAGCGGTGAATGACGGATAGCTCGATTTCAAAATTTTAGAAACTTAATCCTTCTCACCCCTTCATACGCCAGAGGCAACAGAGACAAAGCGGACATCGGTGGACTCGGGAAGACGCAAAGAACACAATAGTGTGGGAGGTGTCAAAAACGGAGCAACGATCGATGACTTAACTTCGATCAAAGGTTTCCTTCCAAACAAGGAAAATGTTTAAGAGTGAGAGAAAAAGAAATTTGAACTTTCCAGAAATGGAAACTTTCTGGTTTTTGGGGCTTTTAAACCCACAATAAAGAAAAAATGGTAAAATTACTCTAGGTCCTCTAGTTTTAGTTACTATATGAATATGGATCCAAATTTAATCAAAATTTCACTTTGGTTCTCGAATTTAGTTAAAATTTCAATTTATTCCTCGAAAAAAAAATTAAGAAAATTTTAGGCCTAATTTGGGGTGTGACAACACTCCCCCCTTAAAAGAAATTTCACCCTTGAAATTTACCCAATGGAAACAGATGAGAAACTAAGCCTTCATCAACTCCAATGTCTCTCAAGTAGCTTCTAAGTGTCCACGGTTACTCAATTGAGATTTAACCAATGGAATAAACCTATTCCGAAGAACTCTCTCATCCCAATCTAAAATCTGAACGGGCTCCTCCTCATAAGACAAATCAAGTCTCAACTCTACATTCTCAATCTGAATGATGTGACCTGGATCTAGACGATATCGACTCAACATGGATACATGAAAAACATCATGAAGGCAACTGAGCTAGGGAGGCAACTCAAGCTGATAAGCAACAGGTCCAACTTTCTTCAGAATACGATGCAACCCAATAAATATTGGTCTCAATTTACCCTTACGTCCAAATCTCAACATTTTCTTCCATGTAGATATTTTAGACAGACCTGATCCCCAACCTTAAACTCTATATCCTTCCGCCGTTGATCTGCATAAGATTTATGCCTATCAAACGCCTCTCTCAGGTGATCACGGATCAATCTACAATATCTTCAGTCCCTCAAACTAGCTCTGGACCCAATGTCTTCTTATCATGCAATCGGTTCAACAGATAGGTGTACGACATTGACGTCCATATAGAGTCTCATAAGGTGCCATGAGAATAATTGCCTGGTAATTTCTATTGTAAGCGAACTCGGCTAAAGTAAGAAAACTTCCCAACTACTATGAAAGTCAATCACACAACCCCATAGCATATCCTCCAACACCCGAATCACTCGCTTAGACTGACCATCAGTCTACGGGTGAAAAGCTATTCTAAATTTCAAACGAGTACCTAGAGTCTCATACAAAGCTTTCCAAAACCTATAAGTAAACTTCGGATCTCAGTCAAAGATGATGGACAATGGAACACCGTGAAGTCTAAAGATCTCAGAGATGTACAATTTAGCAAACTTGTCTAAAGAATAATTAACCCGAACAGGGATAAAGTGAGCTGACTTGGTGAGTCAATCCATAATCACCCAAACAAAATCCTTTTTTGAATGAGTCATAGGAAGACCGATAACAAATTCCATCGTAATACGCTCTCACTACCACTCAAGATTCTTAATAGACTGCAACAATCACGATGGATATTGGTGTTCTGCCTTAACATGTTGACAAGTCAGACACCTCACCACAAAATCTGAAATATCCTTCTTCATGCCACTCCAAAAGTATCACTCCTTGAGATTCTTGTACATTTTGTCCCTACCAAGCTACATGGCATAAGGGCTACTATAAGCCTCCTGAAGAATAGCCCGTTTTAACTCATCATCTTTAGCTACGCAGTAACGGCCATGAAAGCCCATAATGTCATCCTGATCAAAAGTATACTATGAACTCGTTCTCTGCTCAACCTGCCAACATAAGAAATAAGGAGATATCTAGGAGTTGGTTAGCCTTAATCTCCTCGGCCAAAGTGGTTTAACTTGTAACTATGCTAACAGGATGCCATAATCAAACAAATGATCAAAATGGAAAGCAAGGCTCTCATATTAGATATCGCCTTATGGCTTAAGGCGTCGACCACCATATTAGCCTTTCCTGGATGATACTCTATCTCACAATCATAATTCTTTAGAAGCTCCAACCAACGACACTATCTCAAATTCAACTCTTTTTGAGTAAGTAGATACTTCAGACTCTTATGATTGGTATAGATATAACACTTTTCTCTGTAGAGATAGTGCCTCCTGATCTTTAAAGTAAAAACCACGATAACTAACTCCAGATCATGGGTGGGATAGTTGCGCTCATGCGACTTTAACTAACATGATGTATAAATGACAACCTTCCCATCTTGCATCAAAACACATCCTAATCCAGAGTGAGAAGCGTTACTATAGACAAAAAAAACTTTCCCAGACTCAGGCTGAATCAACATTGGGGCTTAAGTCAAAACAATCTTCAGTTTCTCAAAGCTAGATTATTGGTCCTTAGACCAGACAAATGTAACATCTTTCCTTAATAGTTTCATTAGAGGAGTTGAAGTAATAGAGAACCCCTCAACGAAATGACAGTAATAACCAGCTAAGCCTAAGAAACTACGGATTTTTGAGACATTCTTGGGTTGCTTCCAGTTCAGAATAGCCTCCACTTTACTCGGATCCACCCGTATACCCTCAGCAGAAATGATATACCCAAGAAAATACATTTTGCTAAGCCATAACTCACACTTACTCAACTTGACATATAACTTATTTTCCCTTAGATTCCGCAAACAATCCTTAAATGCTCATTATGTTCTGCTTCAGTTCAATAATACACCAATATATCGTCGATGAACACAACTACAAATTGGTCCAAGTAAGGTCAAAACACCTGATTTATAAGATCCATAAAAGCATCAGGGGCATTAGCTAGCTCGAATGATATCACTAAAAACTTGTAATGCATATATCAAGTACGAAAAATAGTTTTTGGGACATCAGATTCCTTCACCTTGAGTTGGTAATAACCAGACCTTAAGTCTATCTTTGAAAATATAGAAGCCCCTCAAAATTGGTCAAACAAATCATAGATCCTGGGCAGAGGATATTTGTTTTTAACATTGAGCTTGTTCAGTTTCATATAATCAATACAGAGTCTCAATGTCTCATATTTCTTCTTGAAAAAGAGAATTGGGGCTCCCACGGTGAAATACTAGGTCGAATGAATCCCCTATCCAACAAGTCATAGAGTTGGGCTTCCAGTTCCTTAAGCTTTTTTGGGGCCATACGGTAAGAAGCCATCGAAACTAGGGTAGAACCAGAATAGACTTCAATCTCAATCACAACTTCTCTATTCGACAGCAATCCATGCAACTCTTCAGGAAAAACATCAGGGAATTCCTTAACAATTTGGATGCCTTCAATGTCAGATCGAGAACTCCTAGTATCAGTATATAGGTAAGAAATGCCTCGAAAGCCTTCCTGATCATCATCCTCTTAGCTACCAAAGACTTCGAAATCTCGACCGCATACGTATTACCAGAGACTCTAGCATATCTCATAAACATCCGAAATATAGCTCTATTAAAGACATCCTCATACATATCAGTGTTCCCGTCCTCACTGATAGGAGGATCTCTCGTAGGTGTAACCGAATCATCTATAGGAATAGGCGGATATACATGTGGAACAGGAAGATCTCACATTGACATTGAATCATTTATAGTAACAGAAGGTCGAGTTGCTCGCCCTCGACCACGGCCTGGCCTATGACTTCTAGCAGTACTCATCAGATAAATATACAAGGCTCTACAGAAAGAGTTTGAACCTAAGTTAGACTAGCATCAGGAATCTCATATATATTTAAACTCATAAAATAAGGTAAAATAGTTTTTGAAAATATCAAGTGTAACCCCTAGACCCAGCCTGGACGTTATGCCCAAATCTAGGTGGTTACATTATCTTATTAAGAAATTTCTTTTCATATTTAAAATATCGTTCAAATCCATATACAATATAATACGAAATTAGTCATAAGAAAAGTCCATACGATAAACGTCTATATATCAATATATACATGTATCAGAAAAACCGTATAAAACATATACATAGCAAACTACTGGTAGTACATATTTATCAAGATGGAAGAAAAAATAGGTCTCACCAAAGTATAAAAAAAGGTATATAGAGATATACAGTGCTACAGAAATTGGAGTAGTTGGTCCTTTTGATGCCAAGTCTGACAGTCTACGGTCTGCTACTATCTGAAAAGGTTAAAATTTACATAATTAGCTAAAAAGCCCAGTGTGCTTCTTACGGTGTATAAAAACATACAAATAAAATATTTTAGTAAAATCAGTTTATCAAACATGTTTTAAAAATGAACACTACCCTCATCTTATCACCAGAATGTGTAGGTTCCCCAGAACCATACACCCACTTGTACACCCGATAAGGGCCTTATACACATAGAATAAGGATATGCGATAGAGACTTACCCTGAGCACAAAGCCGAGGAGCCTTCTGTAAGGACTTACCCTGAGCACAAAGCTGAAGAGCCTGCGGTAAGGACTTACAAGTCTTAGACTAGGCCTGAGATACTTCCTCCAATAATACCCCCAATGACAATAATAAACATATATGTATTCGAGTAAAAATAATAGTTTAATTTAGTAAAACATGAAAAAATATTCCAATCTCAGGAATCAAATACATAAATAAAGAAATCAAAGATCATGTTAGAAATGTACTGTAAATAAAATATCAGATAAAAATTATTTGAAAATTAGGTATCGTGTCATAAAAATATTTAGTATTATCATAAATCTAAAATTGTTCAGATGAACATTTTAAAACAATAATGTAACACCTTCAGGAAACACACCTATACCAGTCTGAGTAGTCTTATAAGAAAGCCTACTACTGAGTCTGGTGATCACGATCAACGATAGCGCTAGTTCATACGAATCAAAAAATCCATATCAGAATCCTAATATGAATAATAATAACATATATTTAAACAATTTACAGACACCTACGAGTAACTCTCGGAGAACGCAAATCGTGCAAATTTGACGGACGGGAAACACCAGATCTAATTGACCCTCGATCGGGTGAAACACGAGTACCTTCATAAAAATTTATTCTCGAATAAATTACATAACCAAATCTCAAATAAATAAGCAAAAATACTAAGCATTTTTGGGTTAATGAGCTCAATTTGGGGCTTTCGGGTTCGAATTTTGGCAAAAGGATTGCGGAATCGAACTCAGGATGTCGAAAAACACAAACTATGACTTTTCAAAAAATTTGACTTTTTTGGTCAAAGTTAATGGTCAACGGTCAATGGCTAGTCAACGGTCGGACCAGGTCGGGACGGGTTGGACAGGGGGTTGGGTAGACGGGTCGGGTCGGATCGGATCAGCCCAATTTTGGGGTATGACAGCCCAACCCGCCCATGTCCATCCCTGCCGATATGTCGTCATATGAATAATGCATCTTATGTTTTGGCTAGATAGGGGTGTAGGTACTTATTTAATATGAATTGGAATGAGGAAGGCACATCGAATGTGGAACCAACTTAGAGAAATGATAGTTGATGATTATGTTGTTTGTTTTTTAAATTGTTTGAATTGTATACTCGTTTGAGATTCTACGATCAAATTTTATTATATCCCAGTTACCAGGCTAACACCCAGCTCAGAAGGTAGTCAATTTTTAAATGAAAAATGACGAGTTTGAAACATATGAATAATTAGGTGATCATTTTGTAACTTTTAATATCCTGGGGACTCAACAAAGCAATACCTTATAGTTGAGGGATCATTTTGTTACTTTTAATAGTCATAGGACTCAACAACAAAGAAACAATCTATAGTTCAGGGTAGGTGTGCTTATCAAGCGAGTCGATCGTGAATTGGGTAGTGTTCAACTCGTTCTCGTTAAAAAAATTATTGTTCGACTTGACTTGTTGCTCGTTAAGCTTGTTAAAATTTTACTTGACTCATGCTCGTTAAGCTCGTTAAAATTTAGCTCGACTCATGCTCATTAAGAAAAGTTGTTTCTCAACTCATGCTCATTAAAAAAAATTTGTTGCTCAACTCGAGACGCTATTCGTTAAGCTCGCAAGAATTTTGTATAAGCTGATTAGGGTTTGATTTTTAGGTGTAGTAAATTAATAGTTAACGATTTAATATTTTTCTTATTGTTTATTAGAAATTTAATTGGTTGCTAAATTAGTATTATGTAATTATTAATTAGTAATGTAACATCTTTTTATTATGTATTAGTAAATTAATAATTATTATTAGACTCTCTTTTTTAATGGAATAATTTTAAGGTAATTACTAAAAAATATTTAAAAAAATAGCAAATTGTTTGTGAACTTACTGAGTTGATTAGACCTTGCTCGACTTAACTTGTTAAGGTCTCAGGTTGAGCTCGAGTTCAAAATCGAGTAAACCGGATTCGAGTATTAATCGATTTTTGACTGAGTTGGGTTCGAACAGCTCACGAGCTACTCAAGTCAATAAGCACCACTAGTCGGCAGAGACCATTTATATACTTTACCCTAGATTTAAAAGATTGTTTTGTTATAATTTTTTGAATAAATTTTATTATAATTTGATAAGACTAATGTTGTAATATAATTATTTAAAACTTTAACGATATAAAATAGAAATTTATCTGAACTTGAATAATGTTGGTATACTTGTCTTTAAATTAATTGGAAATAATTCCTTTTTTATCTTATTTTTCTCTTAATATTTTTTTGTCTTCTTCTTCTTTCCTTTTTATTTTTGTTTAACTGATGACGACACTAAGCAAAATATTGATTGACGACTACTTGGGATTATTATTAGTTCTCTTTTTTTTATTATGTCCTTTATTTTTTGTTTTTTTTCTCGAGTCTTTTTAATTTTAAATAAAAATCTGTGTCCTTGTTACACGCTTTTCTCTTTTCTTGTGGCACGTGTTTTCTCTGCTCTCATGGTACGATCCTTATGATTTTTAGTATGTTTTCGTATACTTTTGCGGTCATTTTGGTTTCGCACAAAAACCATCACAATATTTATTTTCTGATTGGGTTGATAGTCATTCTCGATGGAAAGTTTTATATTTCTTCGTAGGAGTATCTTGGTAACAATTGTCTCCAAATTTTTTTCTATATTTTGATATGTTTTAATTTTGATTCTTTTCATTATTAATTAAATTCAGTTGGCATTGTTCAAATTAATTGGAAATAATTTTATTAAATAATTAAATAAAGTTGATTATTAAAATGGTTTATATAACAAATATTTACCCAAAGTATATCATCTTTTTCATTTAAGTATCGAAAGTATTTTATGGTCAAAATAAGTACCTAAAGTTATCTTTTTGGTAAAAATAGGTACCTAAAGTAATTTTTGGTCAAAATAGGTATCTAAAGTATTCAATTTTTTTCATCTAAATACCTAAAGTATTCTTTAATTAATGCCACATGTCCTCCTATTTTATTTTTAGAAATTTAGTCATTTATTTTTATTTTTAAAAATATAAGTCTAATTTTTTAACTCTATCAAATTTCTTTAATTAATTAATTGACGTAATATTTTGAAATATAATGTAATAAAAACAACGAAAATGGAATTGACATGAAGTTGAAAACAGAATTTTAAGGGGTTAACAATTAAATTTGAATTTTTGAATCTAAGATATAGAATGATTAAATTTCTAATATACGAAGAATATATGGATTCAAAGCATAATTTAACCTATGTATTTTTTATATTAGTTAGCACAAGTAGTACATCAATATTAATTAAGAAAATAATTTGGTATGTTAGTGGAGTGCTCTAATTTTACAAGTAAAATTAAGAAATTGTCGTGTATGAATTACCGTCGGTTGATATTTAAAAGTTTAATAAATAAATAAATTTTAGGGTAAATTGCCTATTTGGTCACTCACCTATTACGCATTTAGTTTTTATTTTGGTCACTCAACTATTATAATTTAAAAAAAAATTATTTCTTACTTTATATTTTGACTTTATAATATTATATATAATTATGAAAAAAATGCGGATTCGTTTGATTCTAGAAAATATTTTCTGTTTTTTATTTTTTTAGAAAATAGTTTTCATTTTCAATTTTTTGAAAATTAGAAAACTTTTTTGATTAATATAAATGAGAACTTGAATTAAAAACTAAAATACTAAAAATATATATGGTATCTAATTTTTTTAAATAGAAATAAAAATAATAGTTATTAAATACTTAAATTAGATTATAATTATTAAAAATCATTACATAAATTTAACATATGAGTTTATAATAAGAATATAATGTTAATGCATATTAGACATTAATTAAATTTTAAAAATACACAAAATATTGTTATAAGTAATAGCACACAAAAGTGTCGTTAACATAAAAAATATGTTTAGTGGTAAATGAGACCCTCAAACTTTTGAAATAAATAAATAGCGTAGTCCCTGAACCTTTTTTTTTGCACCAAATGTGATTGTTAAACTTAGAAAAAATAATCTAACCCTTTGAACAACAAAATCAAACGTTGATTTTCACGACGCTTATATGACTGTTCATAAACTGTTGACTTTATCGATCGATGAAATAGCCAAGAGGGGTGAATTGGTACTAAAAATTTAGGTGGAAGCTTTTGCAGAAAATAGAAAATAATTACATAGCGATTTAGAGTGGTTCGACTTTCTCAAGCAAAGTCTACGTCCACTACCTTAGCTATCCACACTAAGGATTTTCCACAAATTTACTAATTTGTCTTTCTTTTGAGGACAAAGAGTAACCTTACAAATCCCTCAAGAATTATACCCCAAACTCTTGAGAACACTCTCTCCCAAAGAGAACAATATAAATTTCGCAAGCTTACAGAAAAACCTCACAATGCAAAGTGTTTGCACAATTTTAGAACAAAGAAAGAACACTCAAGAATAATACAATTGAGCACAATAAGTGTTCTTGAAAGCAAAAATGAATATTGGATGAAATAGGCTTTAAAGATGCTTAAACTTGAGGTTTGATGCTTTCTCTTTGATTCTCTCTCAATTCGTGTTTCTTGTTATTGATCAAAGGCTCCTAAGCTTGTTTAAATACACCTTGAATCACTTCTGAACGCTGGGGATCATTGGTGAAGTCAATAGAGCCGTTAATGTGTAATTATCATTTAAAAATCTGGTTGGGAGCATGGGGGTATATGTACCTGTAGTGTAAAATTCAAATATTTTGACTGTTAATTGACTAGGGGTATCGGTACCCATAGAGCATTCTGTTTTTTTCGGAGCCAAAACTTGCATAGGGGTATCGGTACCCTCTGGGCCATCTGGTTTTTCTTGAAGCCCTTTTATAAAGAAAATATTTTTGGCTTGATTAAGGCTTGAAATACTTTGTAGAATTTGTTTCAAAAAATATTTTAATATTCAAACAAAATTTTACACTTAAGTAAGGATTTGACATTTGAAAACTTGGAGTAATATTCGAATAATTTAAATCAAATATATAATTTAAAATATAAAATCTTAAAATTCATTAACACTTAATTTGTTATATCGAAACATCAAAATGTTTTCAACAATCTCCCCCTTTTTGATATAACAAAACATTTAAGAAATTTTAAGATTTTCTTTGAAAATTATTTTTGAAATCAATTTTGTAAAATTACTCCCCCTTACTATAACACTTATCCCCCTTTTTGTTAAATCAAAAAGACTCTATAAACGTTTTTAAACAAGGTTTTTGAAAAAATTCGCCAATTTATATTTAGAAATTTAAAGCTTAAGCTGCTAAGAACACAATTAAGAGAAAGGTTAGCTATTAGTTTCACAAATCATTATTCATAAATAATGTGCAATGGTAAATTGGTCATATTGCAACTAATATGTAAATGATACAAAAGTAATAAACATTAAGCTCAAATTGAAAATTCAACCAAACCAAATATATAAATATAAGCATGTAATTTCAAATATCCAAACATCCACAGCAAATTCAAACATCCAAGATAAAATAATCCAAAACATCCAAATGTTTTAATAATTCAAAACATAAAACCTAAGTTCAATCCAAGTAAAAACAGAGCAAAGCAAGGCAAGGTCTAATCCACAGGAGGATCGGGAGGAGGAAGATAATGTGCTCGCATCTCGAGTGTGAGCGCATCTAAATGTTCGTTCATCTCCCGTTGTTGAGTCCCCATAGCAGTTAGATGAGACTCTATGGATGCAAACCTCAGATCAAATGTCTCCAAAAAATGATCGAAAGTATGGAGGCACTTGATTCTCGTGTTGTGTCGGCTCATCATCAGGAACTTCATCGTCAATATCTTGCATAAGTTGTTGAAGTTTTGGATCATCGTCCGCTGTCGGTGCCGATGGAGTTGGAGCTCGTGAAGAACTAGCTCCTGAAGTTTGCTCGGTGGTTCGACCTCATTGATCACCTTCCTTCTTCCATCTCGATTTCTTTAAGGATGTCAAGTTGATTTGTTTTTTTTAGAGGGATGGCTACATCAAGTCGTACTCTAAGCTCGGTTTCGTAACCAATTTTTGCCCGGGCACGAAATTTTTACTTGGCGAAAAAAAATATAATGAATAAATAAATGATTTTGATTTTAAAAAAATATTTTGGGAGTTACCATTGACCTTTTTGGGTTAGGTAGGTCAAATACCTAAACACAATATTTTAAAACAGTTTTTAAGAAAACATAATTTAAAAGATAAATTGATCTGCGTATAACCAAAAAAATTAGTAAAAAGGGATTCGTGGTCGATTACGTTTAGGGAAGGATTAGCACCCCTATAACGCCCAAAATTGGTACTTATTAATTATAAATTGTCTCTATTATTAGAAATTTAAGAATTCAAAGATATATTTAATTCATAATTTTTTCATTTCAAATTTATTATTATAATTTTAAGAAAAATATATTAACTTTTATATTTTTATAAATAAGATATTTATTTACTTAGAAATATCAGAAAAAGATTTCTAGTTGCTGTAAGACAATCATTTTCTGAATATTAAAAAATAAATAAATATTAAAATATGATTTTTTTAAAAGTAATATAAAATTAAATTTATAAATAGGATTTTTTATTTAATAGAAAACAAAATAAATAAATAAATAAATAAATAAATAAATATTATTTATTATATATATATATATATATTTATATGACTAAATAATAATAATAATAATAATAATAATAATTAAATATATTGAAAAAACATATAAAATTAAAACAATAACTAAAATAAATGAAATTAAAACCATAATATTAAAATATAAAAAGTAATAAAAACTAGTAATTAAATGAAAGTATTAAAATTAGTGACTAAATTATAACATTTTAAAATAAAGTGTCCTAATTCGTAATTAATCATTTAAAATTATAAGGGCTAAACATTGTAACCCCTCAGACCGATGCGGATAGCCCGATCCGATCCAGGGTGTCACATTAAGGCCACCGGAGCAACCCACTGTAAAAAATAGCAGAAAAATTAAAACTTTTATTAAAACATGTAACTCATAATTACTTTATCAGCATTCAGAATTAAAAACAGATTTTTAGACTCGTATAAAAAACAAAATACAACATACATGCCCCCTAATCACATGTACCAAACTTTGCAAGCAACGCCGAAAGAACTCCCTTAATGAAATCGATAGCTGCACTGGTACAATTCTTTTAACCTGCAATGGTGAGTAATAGAGCGAGCTTCGAAAAGCTCAGTAATATAGAACTACCAGATGGTGCTACATGACATGCAGATAAATGGGAAGCCATAATTTCCTTATTGAATCAGACGTATACCAGTGGGCGGAATAATATGGGGTTCCATTAGAAGTTCATCGAGTAAAAGCCATGAAGATCACAATTCACAGGAAGCATTTATAGTATCTCATTTTCATGAGTCGAAAAGGATGTCTAGTGTGTTCCAATTAAAACTAGTGAAAAGATATAAATATTTTTAAAACCATAGCGGAACCCTCCAACCAAACTCCATTATGCAGTTCCCCAGAACTGCATCCGTAGGGCTTACCCTAAGCACACAGCAAAGGGAGCCAACCTAAGGATATGCCTTGGGGCCCATGAGACTACCCAAAGGTATCATTAGGTCCATAAGGTCTTATTAGCTGGAACAGGGTTGTGCCTCCATACTCCATAATCATATCTATATAAAAATCCGGTAGAAATCAGTTTTAGCCATAAAACGTAATACCTGGACCGTTATCCAGTAATATGTCATAATCGTAATAATGAAATAAATCGTATAATTGATTTCTGCCTGTACACCATAAGTAGTCAAATTATTAACCTAAGGGAGTGTCTTGGTGCCTGAGAGCCTACCCAAGGAACAACTTAAGTCCGTAAGGATTTACCAGCTTGATCAGAGTTGTACCTCCATACTCTAGTCTACCCATATAATATCCCAATAAAACAATTCCATTAGTAACTAGTACTATTCATGGTCCATAAAACAATAATCATCATTTTATTCCAGTGAAACAAGAAACCTGATAACACATTTCTGGTACCCATAATTCATAAACCAGTAGATTTCATGATTCCATAAATCAGGAACAATTCATAGTTTTCAATGAAAACTGTAATCAAATATCACATACCATGTTGCCATGGTTCATAAACCAGTAAATCAATAATTTTGTTAAAACTCATTTCAAAACATATAAAACTGTCATGTAGTACATGTGGAACACACTAGAGTATCCAAGTATTATTTTTTTCAGAGACATTTTGTAGTTATCGGAATGGATAACTTGAAACTTATACAATTTGATCGGATTCCATGAACGAGGTCCTACTAAAGAGAATTGATTAATAACCAATCTAATCAGGCATTTAAGGTTGATACTATAAAATCCCATTATGTTTCATGTGCATCCGGAGTTACCAGAGTGATTTGTGTCGAAAAAGAATAAACAAATATTCAGGACAATTACTGTCGAGTTAATCGATTGACTGAATCGGCAAAGAGGGGGTGAATTGGCAATAAAAATTTTGTGGAAGCTTTTGTAGAAAATCGAAAGAAATTGCACAGTGATTTAGAGTGGTTCGACTTTATCAACCAAAGTCTACGTCCACTACCTTAGCTATCCACACTAAGGATTTTCCAACAAATTCACTAATTTGTTCTTTCTTTTGAGGCCAAAGAGATAACCTTACAACTCCCTCAAGAATATACCCCAATTCTTGAGAACACTCTTTTCTCAAAGAGAAATACAAATTTGCAAACTTACAAGAAAAACCTCACAAGGCAAATATGTTTGCACAATTCTAGAACAAAGAAAGAACACTCAAGAATAAATACAATTGAGCACAATAAGTGTTCTTGAAAGCAAAATGAATATTGAATGAAAAAATAGGCTTGAAATGCTCAAACTTGAGGTTTGATGCTTTCTCTTTGATTCTCTCTTGATTCTAATTGCTTGATGTTTCTTGTTGTTGATCAATGGCTTCTAAGCTTGCTTAAATACACCTTGAATCACTTCTGAACGTTGGGGATGATTAGAGAAAATAATATAGTCGTTTTAGTGTGAAAACAATTAATAAAACAGTTTGGAGCATGGGGGGAACCGATTCCCCATAGAATCGGTACCCCCTATGGGGAATCGGTTCCCTAAGTGTAAAATTCAAATATTTTGACCGTTACACAAGGGGGAATCGGTACCCCTGGGGGGGAATCGGTTCCCTCCGATCATACTAGAATTCTCGGAGCCAAACCATTCAGGGGGAATCGGTACCCCCTTGGGGGGGAATCGGTTCCCTCTGAGCAATCTGGAATTTTTGGCTTTGAAATAATTCGAAATACTTTGTAAAATTATTTTGAAATTGTTTTAATTTTAAAACTTAATTTTACACTTTGAATAAGGATTAAAAATGATCTTTGAAAGATTTGGAGTAATGTTTTGATATTCGAATAATTATATCGAATATACTTAGAAAAATCATTTGGAAAATCTTAAAATTCATTTAACTTAATTTGTTATATCGAAATATCAAAATGTTTTCAACAATCTCCCCCTTTTTAATATAACAAAACATTTTAGTAATTTTAAGATTTTGAAATCAAGCTTTGAAATTACTGCCCCTTACTTTAACATTTGTCCCATTTATCTTTTAAAAACACATTTAACACTTCTCCCCCTTTTTTGTTAAATCAAAAAGACATTTTAAAGAATTTAAACAAGGTTTTGAAATCATTTAGCCAATTGATTATATATAATATAAGCTGCTAAGATCACAAGCAAGAGAAACGTTAGCCATTAGTTTCATAATCAATATTCATAATTAATGTGAAATGGAAAAAATTGGTCATATATCTAATCATGAAGTAAATGATGCAATAATGAATAAATTTAATCACACCAAATAGATAATTTCTAACCATTCATAAATCCAAACAAATTCAAAGTCAATCAATCCACAAATTCAAACATTCCAAAATATTCAAAATGTTAAAACAATAAGTTTGGAGTTCAAAGAAAAACATAGAATCACATATCAGGATCAGGAGGAGGAAAACGAGCTCGCATAGCGGCCATTTCGTTAGTGAGGTCATTAATACGCGTGTTGGTTGCTTCATTATTTGCACGCATCTCCCGAATAATTTCTAATTGTTGAGCTTCCATTGTGGATAAATGGGACTCTATAGAAGTAAAACGTGAATCCATGGTAGCATATCGAAAATCGAATGTCTCCATAAAGGTTTGAAAATATGGAGGCATTTGATGAGTTTGTTGTGCTTGCTCCTCGGGCTGCTCAGGCTCATCTTCGGCTTCATCGATGTCTCACATTAATTGCTCAAGCTCGAGATCTTCGTTAGCTTCGGGTGGAGCCTGTGAAGAAATAGCTCCCGGAGTATTTGCAGAAGATCGAACCCATTCACCGGTTTCCTTATCCTTAATCCATCCCGCTCTCGTTAAGAAAAGAAGGTTAATTTGTTTCTTAAGGGAAAGAACGGCATCTAGACCGACTCTAAGCCCAGCTTTGGAAAACAGATTACTCAAAATGCAACCGTAAACAAGAGATGAACAGAGTTTTTTGTTAGGAACAAGATTTACGATTTCAACAATTTCAGAAAAAATAATCTAAGGTAGGTTGATTTTAATATTGTTTTCGAAACAATGTAACCACCAAAGATCTAAGGCTCTAAGAGTAGAATAACGACCTTCGGATGGTCAAAACCACCAAGAAATCATTAGATGAAGAAAACGTTCATGAAGGTCTAAGACACTTGCACTATCCCTTCTTTTATAACGAGATCCTAAAACCTGTTTTTCATTTGAAATACCATCATTATCTAATCCGAATATATTGGCTATGTAAGCCGAGTCAATATATAAGAATTGTCCTAGGAGGTAGGAACGAATTCCTATGGTTTTGGTTTCAGTTTGGTTTTTAACACAAACGGCATTAGAATAGAAAATACGAACAAGTTGATGGTAAACGATGGGTTCAAGGTCAAAGAGTTTATCAAATTTCCACTCTTGTAAAAGAGGAAGATATTTAAAATTGATAGCTAACATAGCTTGATTAGAAGGAATACGTTCTTCCCGGATTTTATAAGAGTCAAGATATTGATAATACCAAAAACGATGATTTCTAGGACCAGGATGATTGAAACACGAATTTTGGATAGTCAAGTTAGGATCAATGAGATTAGGATTAGAAATTGGAATAGGAGGAGGATTTGGAAGTGGATTTGGTTGACGGTGTGAACGACTAAATGATGACCTAGCACGTTTAGGATTGGACATGGATTAGGAAATCTGAATAGAATTGATAACCTGTAATTTAGAAAACACATGTATGCAATTCAATCAATCCCAAAACTCAATTGAGTCCTCAATATTTCAAGGTTCTCTAAATCAATCCTAATGGGCAAAGTTTTTGAAAAACTTTTGAAAAATATGGTTTTGAGAAACAATATATGTATAGTTTTCATAACAGCAACATAATTTAATCAAAACACAATAATTTGAAAATTCATTTTTTTCAAAAATTTAGGAAAATTCTTGTGTTTTTGATGAAATTAGTTGTAATATCTAGTTTCTAATCACTAAATAATCAATGCCCGATCTAAAATTCAACCTAGAACTAATTAAAACTAGTTCTATGTTCATAAATTGATAAAAAAGAAGTTTTGGAAAAGTACCTTGAATGATTTCGGATTTGAGTGAGATTAGATGAAGTTTGCACGTTTTTGATGATTCCAACAAGTTTAGAGGATGATATTTGAAGTAAATTCTGATTAAAAACGTTGATTTGAGGCAAAAATGGAGATTTGAGTGCTTAGAGGGTGAGAAACGGCGGAAGGAAGAAAATAGAGGGTTTTGGAGGATTTTGAAAGGTTCTGCCCGTGTATAACCAGAACCCCAGGGGGTATCGATTCCCCTGTGGGGGGAATCGGTTCCCCTTCAAAGGGGGAATCGGTTCCCTCAAGGGGGGATCGATTCCCTCTGCACCAAAATGCTAAAATTCGATTTTAAATACCCAAAATGCTAAATTAATTTCCTCTAGTGGTATTGGCAACTCATATATTGAAAATTAATCATGTTCAAACAATTCAATTAATCTTTAAACGATATTTGAACATAAAATTAATTTTTCATCAAGAATCATAAACTCCCCCTAACTAATAGCAATGAATGCAATCAAAAATTACTATTATAAGCATTTTTCATTTATTATTAAAAGTGCTAAAAATATTTTAAACACTCAGTGAAGATAGATTGGTCAAACCTATTTCTCTCCTAAGTGTCCAAATCGTTCCTTGTCTAAAGGTTTTGTAAAGATATCCGCTAATTGGTGCAAAGTATCAACAAATTCTAGAACTACATCTTCCTTAGTGACATGGTCTCTAATAAAGTGATGTCTTATTTCAATGTGCTTAGTTCTAGAGTGTTGGATGAGATTTTTAGTGAGAAAATAGCACTAGTACTGTCACACTTGATAGGAATGGTACCTACTTCAATTCCATAATCAAAAAGTTGTTGTTTCATCCATAAAACTTGTGCACAGCAACTACCAGCTGAAATGTATTCGGCTTCAGTGGTAGATAATGCAACACAATTTTGTTTCTTTGAAAACCAAGAAATTAGCATATTTCCAAGGAATTTGCAAGTACTGGAGGTGCTTTTCCTATCTAATTTGCATCCTCCATAATCCACATCAGAAAAAGCATGCAAGCTAAAGCTAGAGTCCCTAGGATACCAAAGTCCTAAACTAGGAGTGTCTTTAAGGTGTCTAAAGATTCTCTTAACAACTAGTAAATGTGATTCCTTAGGACATGATTGAAATATAGCACATAAGCAAACACTAAACATAATATCCGGTCTACTTGCAGTTAGATAAAGTAGAGATCCAATCATTGACCTATATAATTTAACCTCTACATATTTACCTCCTTCATCTAAGTCAAGCTTTGTTGAAGAGCTCATTGAAGTGTCATGAGGTTTCCCATTTTCCAGTCCAAACTTCTTGAGCATATCTTTGACGTACTTAGCTTGATTGATGAAGATGCCATATTTTCTTTGCTTGATTTGGAGTCCCAAGAAAAATGAGAGCTCCCCCATCATGCTCATCTCAAACTCACTTTGCATTAGCTTAGAAAATTCTTGGCAAAGAACATCATTAGTAGAACCAAATATTATATCATCAACATAAATTTGAACTACTAATAAATCTTTACCTTTATGCTTCAAAAACAATGTAGTGTCAACCTTTCCTTTTGAAAAACCTTTTTCAATTAAAAAATTTGACAATCTTTCATACCAAGCTCTAGGAGCTTGCTTTAAACCATAAAGAGCTTTTGTCAATTTTAAAACATGATCCGAAAATTTGAATCTTCAAAACCTGGAGGTTGTTCCACATACACTTTTTCTTTTATAAAACCATTTAAAATGCACTTTTAACATCCATTTGATATAATTTAAATTCATTAAAACATGCAAATGCTAATAACATTCTAATTGCTTCCATCCTAGCTACGGGAGCGTATGTTTCATCATAGTCTATGCCCTCTTTTTGAGTATACCCTTGAGCAACAAGTCTAGCCTTGTTTCTCACTATATTACCACTCTTATCAAGCTTATTCCTAAATACCCATCTAGTACCTACAGTAGATTTATTACTAGGCCTTTCAAATAAAGTCCATACTTTACTTTTCTCAAATTGATTTAACTCTTCTTGCATAGCTATAATCCAATGTTCATCATTTAATGCTTCTTTAATATTCTTAGGCTCTATGCATGAGATAAATGCAACATAATTACAAATATTTCTAAGAGAAGATCGAGTTGTTACCCCTTTGGATGGATCACCTATAATTTCACCATCCTTGACATAGTTGTACTCTCTTGGATAAGATACTTCCCTTTCTTCAATGGTTGGATTCTCAAGAGGATCATGAGTTTCCTCATTTTTTTGTTTCTTCCTTTGATGATGGTTCTCCAACGTCATGTCTAACGTCATTTGTATTTATAACACCTACATCATCATTCACACAAGAATCCTTCCTCGAAAGGGGATTATCATCGAAAACAACATGTATAGACTCTTCTACAACTAAAGTTCTTTTATTAAATACATGATAGGCTTTAGAATTTAAGGAATAACCCAGAAAAATTCCTTCATCACTTTTAGCATCAAATTTGTCAAGGTTTTCTTTACCGTTGTTTAAAACAAAACATTTACATCCAAAAGGATGAAAATAACTAATGTTAGGATTTTTATTTTTGAAAATTTCATATGGAGTTTTCTTTAAAATTGGCCTAATCATTACTCGATTTACAACATAACAAGCAGTATTTGTGGCTTCCGCCCAAAAATATTTTGGCAAATTATTTTCACAAAGCATGGTTCTAGCCATTTCTTCTAAAGTTCGATTTTTCCTCTCAACAACTCCATTTTGTTGAGGGGTTCTAGGTGCTGAAAAATTATGGCTAATACCGTTAGAGTTACAAAATTCAGTAAATCCAAGATTTTCAAATTCAGTTCCATGATCACTCCTAACACTAGTTATAGAGTAACCTTTTTCATTTTGGATTACTTTTGAAAACGTGATGAATTGTTCTAATGCTTCATCTTTAGTATTTAAAAATAGAACCCAAGCATATCTAGAATAGTCATCTACCAAGACAAATGCATATTGTTTTCCACCCAAGCTAGTAGTTCTAGTTGGCCCAAAAAGATCTAAATGGATCAATTGTAAAACTCTACTAGTTGATACATCATTAATGGATTTAAAAGAAACTCGCTTTTGTTTTCCTTTAGCACAAGCATCACAAATTTTATCATTATCAAATTTAAGCTTAGGCAACCCTCTTACTAGGTCTCCTTGAATTAACCATTGCAAAACACTCATACTAGCATGTCCTAGTCTCCTATGCCATAACCAACTATCATGTTCATCCTTAGCAACTACGCATAAATTAGTCATATCAAAAGAATCTAAATGCACCATGTATATGTTTCCTATTCTATGACCAACAAGCATAATCCGATTAGATGCAATGTCAATGACTTTACAACCATTAATTTCAAATAAGACATTGAATCCTTTATCGCATAATTAACTAATACTCAATAGATTATGCTTTAATCCATTCACATATAAAACATTTTTAATTTGTATGGAAGAGGTATTACCTATAGTACCAATACCTTCAATGTGACCTTTTGAATTGTCTCCAAAAGTCACTTCTCCTCCATTTTTGGTGTTAAGCTCAATGAACCGGCTTTTGTCTCCGGTCATGTGTCTTGAGCATCCACTATCAAGGTACCATGAATTTGAATTTGTTTCCCGTGCCTTGTAGCAATGCTCCTTTCCCTACAAACATAGATTAATTTTTGATTTTTGGTACCCAAATTCTTTTGGGTCCATATTCATCCAAAATCCTAGTCCCCTTAGGTATCCATTTGTGTAGGATATTTTTATATTTATTAATAATGAGTTCTTTAGGAACCCACATACTTCTAACGATTTTTCCATTAGAGGTTCTTTGGGGACCTCTATGATTGTAGTTTCTAAAACTTTTTCTAACAAAATTGGATTTTGAATTTCCACCTTTTTCAAAATGTTTTGTTCCAACTTTATCAAAAGAAGTTTTAAGATCATCAATTTTCTTTTGATGATCATCATTGATCTTTGAAAGTAAATTTTGCAAATCTAAATTTTTCTTTTCAAACTCTTCTAGTTTGATTTGCAAATCTTTCATTTTACTTTCAAGATCGTTGTTGGTTTTGGATATGAGTTTGTTTTCATTTTTCAATTTTGAAACATCATTTTTTATATTTTAAAAATAATATCTCATAATCCGAAGCCAACCCATTATATTCCTCTAATAACTCATCATAGGATAAATCATCAAAATCGAATGAGTTAGAGGTTACCTTAGAATCTTCCCCAAATTCCATCAAGCATAAGTTAGCTACTTCTTGTTCCTCTTCATCATAACTTTCTTCATCGCTCTATGTAGCCACATGAGCCTTGTGCTTATTCTTTGATTGACCCTTTTTCTTCAATTGTGGGCAATCATATTTTGACATGCCCTGGCTTTTTGCATTCGTAGCAAATGATTGGGTCCTTCTCTTTCGGTTCATTTTTTAGGCCTTCATATCGTTTGAATTTTCTTCCTCGATAAGGTCTCATCATTTTTCTGAACCGTTTGGCAAACAATGCCATTTCCTCGTCATCGTCATCGTTATTCGAATCACTCTCATCTTTTGTGGATTTGAGAGCAACTCCAATGTTTTTCTTCTTCTCCTTCTCCTTTGGTGTCTCGTCAATCTTGTCGAGGTCCACCTCATCTTCGAGCATCATTTCATGAGTGAGGATTGACCCAATTAGCTCTTCAAGAGTTAAGGACGTTAAGTCCTTAGACTCGATGATTGTCGTCTTCTTTGATTGCCACGATTTTGGGATGGAGTAGACTAACTTCCTCACAAGCTTTTCATTTGAAATGATCTCTCCATATGATTTGAGACCATTGACAATCGTTGAAAATCTATCCGTCATAGCTTTGATATCTTCATTTGGTTTCATCCTGAAATTTTCATAGCTATGCGTTAGAATACAAATTTTAGATTTCTTTACCTCATCGGTACCTTCATGAGTGACTTGAAGTTTGTCCCATATTTCTTTGGTGGTTGTATACGATGAAACTCTTCCGTATTCATCTGGTCCAAGATCACAAAAAATTATATGGATGGCTTTGGAGTTGAGCTGGAACATTCTTGTCTCTCCTTCACTCCACAACCTTGGATGAGTGAGAGGTTTGATGTATAATTCTTCTATAGCATTCCATGCTCCCATGTCACTTGATTAAATGAAGTACATCATTCTATTCTTCCAATAGGCATAGTTAGCTCCATTGAAGAAAGGAGGATTGTTGACGGGCATCGAGTCGAGACTGGAATCGAAGTTTGAAGTGGAGGCCATTGATGACTTTGATTATCGATATAACTCTTCCCGAATCGACTCAAGAGGCGATTAAACCTTCAAATAAATTAGGCTCTGATACCAATTGTTGAGTTAATCGATTTACTGAATTGGTCAAGAGGGGGTGAATTGGCAATAAAAATTTTGTGGAAGCTTTTGCAGAAAATAAAAGAAATTGCACAGCGATTTAGAGTGGTTCGACTTTATCAACCAAAGTCTACGTCCACTACCTTAGCTATCCACACTAAGGATTTTCCAACAAATTCACTAATTTGTTCTTTCTTTTGAGGCCAAAGAGATAACCTTACAACTCCCTCAAGAATATACCCCAATTCTTGAGAACACTCTTTTCTCAAAGTGAAATACAATTTGCAAACTTACAAGAAAAACCTCACAAGGAAAATATGTTTGCACAATTCTAGAACAAAGAAAGAACACTCAAGAATAAATACAATTGAGCACAATAAGTGTTCTTGAAAG
This sequence comes from Hibiscus syriacus, assembly GCF_006381635.1. Lineage (NCBI taxonomy): Eukaryota > Viridiplantae > Streptophyta > Magnoliopsida > Malvales > Malvaceae > Hibiscus > Hibiscus syriacus. The sequence continues at coordinate 1,253,866 of NW_024062599.1, read as the reverse complement.
CAAAATGAATATTGAATGAAAAAATAGGCTTGAAATGCTCAAACTTGAGGTTTGATGCTTTCTCTTTGATTCTCTCTTGATTCTAATTGCTTGATGTTTCTTGTTGTTGATCAATGGCTTCTAAGCTTGCTTAAATACACCTTGAATCACTTCTGAACATTGGGGATGATTAGAGAAAATAATATAGTCGTTTTAGTGTGAGAACAATTAATAAAACAGTTTGGAGCATGGGGGGAATCGGTACCTCCTATGGGGAATCGGTTCCCTAAGTGTAAAATTCAAATATTTCGACCGTTACACAAGGAGGGAATTGGTTCCCTCCGAGCATACTGGAATTCTCAGAGCCAAACCATTCAGGGGGAATCGGTACCCCCTTGGGGGGGAATAGGTTCCCTCTGAGCAATCTGGAATTTTTGGCTTTGAAATGGTTTGAAATACTTTGTAAAATTATTTTGAAATTGTTTTAATTTTAAAACTTAATTTTACACTTTGAGTAAGGATTAAAAATGATCTTTGAAAGATTTGGAGTAATTTTTGATAGTCGAATAATTCTATTGAATATACTTAGAAAAATCATTTGGAAAATCTTAAAATTCATTTAACTTAATTTGTTATATCGAAATATCAAAATGTTTTCAACAATTACCATTCATGATAATCGATCAGATTATCGTACTACTTGAGCTGAACAACTCTCTGAACTGATGCTGTCGACTGGTCAATTCATTGCCTTTCCTAGTATTCACTTATAATACCAAAAATTCTTGTCCATTGATCATCTTCAGAATCGTCGCTAAATATACTTTAAGGAATCGAACAGGCATCCCTATAATATTTACTTTCTTTTCACATTACAACAATATCAAGAATTGATGGCGTATTTGATTCTTATTTCATAACCCATAAGGACAATTCATCATATAAGTTCAACAGTGTTTCCATACTCATCCAATCATCTATTTAATCCTTAGTCATTGAGGTTACATAGTTCGTTTAACAATCAAGTCTATCCTCATTACTTCAGAGTTTTCCAAACTAATTCAGACATTTCTGAATTTCAAATACATATTGCATTTCCTTTCAGTTCAATTTAATCATATCCTAGAGTTATTTTGGTATTCGTGGTTGATTTATCTTACGGATACCCATTTCTTACTGTCGAATGTGCTCTTGCGTTAAGCTGAGCTGAGTACTTCCAAAACTATCATCAATTCAAACTTGAAGAAACGAACAAGCATTAAAGTGGTTCTTATGCCCTTCAAGTACTGATACAGCACTAGCATTGGTTAATCGGCTTAAGTTACGTTCCATAACCTTTAAGAGTAGTATAATATCCATGTTTTTTGAATTTCTTAATTAATCCAAGACATTTACTTATTCTAGATCATAAGGGTATTTTGGTCATTTTGGTACTTAGTTTTATTCCATTCCTTTCAGAGCTCAAGGGTATCCAATCATTCCTAAGCTTGGTGAAATTCTTGGTTATTTGCATTCTAAGGATATTTTCATCATTTTACAGATACAATGTATTACAATCATTTCTTTCCGTCTGATCTTATTATTTAATTCCAACTTATCATTTACTTCAGTCATTTTGGACAATTCTGTCAAAATAACATCATAGATAAATTATTCTTCATGAATTTACTCATAACATGGAGATTTACGGATTCTCAGAAATTTTTGGTATAAACATATAACTTAACGATGAAACTAGTAATTAATCGATTTAAGCATGACTTCTTGAGTACTTTTCCAATCAGGGTCAATTTGGGTTACTTTTTCCTCTGAAGGGTAATTTTGTAATTTCTTAACCATATAATTTCGGTATTAAAAATCTTAACAAAAATACTTATAATTCAGAGATTCTAGGGTTTATCTCTTTTTCGAATAATTTTTAAACTTTAAAATATTCCTTATCAAACTTCTAGTATCTTGTAGAAGCCATCTTGGGTTTAGAAATCAGTTATCCAAATTTCCTAAGAAAACTAGCATTTCTTATGCACATATGTAGTTTCATCATATCAATATGTCTTTAAAAACCTCTTATCCCACTTCCATGGTCAAATCTTGTCTTTTTACAATATAAGGGTATTTTCGTAATTTATCACTTAAACCAGAGTATTTTCATACTTTATCAAATGAGATAATTTATGCATTACATATCCAATGTTGTTTCCCATATCACTTAATCTAATAAATTGTAATTGAATTCAAATCATCTTTCAATTTCTTATACTAGTCATCTGATCCATATTCATATACCGATTTTCACCATATTCGAAACAAGTGTAGAACTTCATTAATTATACATATTAGACCAAACATTTCCATTCATGCATTTACCAATATTCACATGTTCCATAAAGCATAAAGAGGTAGTAAAGTATTGCCTCGATTTCCCTATAATACTGATCGACCATTAAATTCCATTCGAACGCCCTCGATCTTGAAATCATCTTCCAATAATTTCTCAGATGCATATCAATAGATATTACATAAAAAACAGAGCTTAATTCTGAAAAATATATTGAATCGGGTGATAAATCAGTCAAAAATAGCTTACCGGGTTTGAGTTTGGTAAAACGGACCCCAAAAACAGATTCAAGATGTCAAAAACATAAAATATGACTTTTCAAAAAATTTGAATTTTCGGTCAAAGTCAACGGGTTTGACTGACAATTTCGATGCCTTCAGGTCCAAATTTTGAAAAACGAACTGTGGAATCAGACTCAGAAAGTCAAAAAAAGTCAGGATAAGTGTACCCGGTCAAAGTTAAAGGTCGTTTAATGCTCGGTCAACGTCGGTCAAAGTTCTGGTCAACCCCGGTCAACAGTCAACGCATGTTAACGGTAAAAAGTCGACAGTTTTACACAAATATCACCCTAACCGAAATTAATTACAAAATTAGCCATATTCTAAAAAATATTTACAAAACTAACACCTGAGTTTTACACAAATAGCACCCAAACAGAATTTAATTACAAAATTAACACCCATAAGATGCCTTCTCTCGGTGGGTGGCGCGTGGGGTGCGTGAACAGTGATACAGTGTCGGAAAATTCCCGGAAAAATTCCTAAAAATTATTTTAAGCGATTTTGAGACACTTACCAAGCTCGGTTCACAATTTCGAATGGTGGAGAGCTCGATTCCGAAATGTTGGAAATTTTGACGGTCTCATCCCTCCACGCGCTGGTGACGAAGGAGAAACGGAGGACACCGACAGACTCAAAATGATGCAAGGAACACGATGGAGCGGGAGGTGTCGAAAACGGATGGTCGGATCGACGTAAATCGACTAAAAACCAACGAAAATTGAGTTAAAACTGACGATACTTCCGACTAAAATAAACGGCAAACGGCGTCGATTCACAATGAGAGGTTTGAGGAGTTTTGTTCATCGGTCGACAACGAACACGATGGTGGTTTCAGTTCATTGATCAGAGGTCAGACGACGAATAGATCGGAGTTGAAAGAATGATCAATGGCGGAGGGAAAACTGAAAAATCCTGCTGAACATACGGGGGGAGATATTTATAATTCTCTCCAAAATAAAAATGGGTAAATCATTGGTTTAGTCACTGAACTTCCTGCACTTCTTAAAATGGTATTCTAACTTTGCAATTTTATAATTTAATCCCCAAATTTCTTCCAAAATACCAATTAAATTCACCATTTTATAATTTCTAAAATTTAGCCCCTAAATTGGGATGTTACAATTCTCTCCTCCTTAAAAGTATTTCGTCCTCGAAATTAATTCATGTCACATAATTGCATAAATGAAACTTCCATCAGTTCTTTCATATCTTTCATGTAGCTCTTATTGAAATACGGATCCTCCACTAATCCTTATCCAGATGAGTATACATTCTTATCATAACTCTCCCTCATTTCAATAAAAGAATCCGAACGAAAATTTCCTAGAGAAATCAATTCAGTCTTGGTCATGAGAATAGGCTCATAGAGCAGTAGCATATCCCAATTTCATTTCCGAAGTCAAGTCAGAATTTCTCAGAGAAATAACTCTCACATGGCTTGTGAGGTTCTTTATAGTATTTAGACAGATGTTACTAGTATTCCTTTTTATACAAGTATAGCTTAAACCGATAAAAACTTTGGTTTACTCGTTATAAATAGGGACTCAACCCTGGTGTTTTGGCTCAGAGAGGTACGATTATAGTCTAGGGGCATATACTGATCAGACATCTTTTGAAATTCGACCGACCGGTCTATCTTGAAAAATTTAACCCAACTATAGCTCTGATACCACTAAATGTAACCCCCTCAGACTGATACGGATAGCCCGATCCGATCTGGGGTGTCACATTAAGGCCACAGGAGCGACCCACTGTAAAAATAGCGGAAAAATTAAAACTTTTATTAAAACATGTAACTCATAATTACTTTATAGCATTCAGAATTAAAAACAGATTTCTAGACTCGTATATAAACCAAAATACAACATACATGCCCCCTAATCACATGTACCAAACTCTGCAAGCAACGCCGGAAGAACTCCCTTAATGAAATCGATAGCTGCACTGGTATAATTCTTTTAACCTGCAATGGTGAGTAATAGAGTGAGCTTCAAAAAGATCAGTAATACATAACTACCAGATGGTGTTACATGACATGCAGATAAATGGGAAGCCATAATTTCCTTATTGAATCAGATGTATACCAGTGGACAGAATAATCTGGGGTTCCATTTAAAGTTCATCGAGTAAAAGCCATGAAGATCACAATTCACTAGAAGCATTTATAGTATCTCATTTTCATAAGTCGAAAAGGATGTCTAGTATGTTCCAATCAAAACCAGTGAAAAGATATAAATCTTTTTAAAACCATAGCAGAACCCTCCAACCAAACTCCATTATGCAGTTCCCCAGAACTGCGTCCGTAGGGCTTACCCTAAGTACACAGCAAAGGGAGCCAACCTAAGGATATGCCTTGGGGCCCATGGGACTACCTAAAGATATCATTAGGTCCGTAAGGTCTTATCAGCTGGATCATGGTTATGCCTCCATACTCCAGAATCCTATCTATATAAAAATCTGGTAGAAATCAGTTTTAGCCATAAAACGTAATACCTGGAATGTTATCCAGTAATATGTCATAATCGTAATAATGAAATAAATCGTATAATTGATTTCTGCCTGTACAACATAAGTAGTCAAATTATTAACCTAAGGGAGTGCCTTGGGGCCTGAGAGCCTACCCAATGATCACTTAAGTCTAGAAGGATTTACCAGCTTGATCACAGTTGTACCTCCATACTCCAGTCTACCCATATAATATCCTAATAAAACAATTCCATTAGTAACCAGTATTATTCATAGTCCATAAAACAATAACCATCATTTTATTCTAGTGAAACAATAAACCTGATAACACATTTCAAGTACCCATAATTCATAAACCAGTAGATTTCATGATTCCATAAATCAAGATCAATTCATAGTTTTCGATGAAAACCTTAATCAAATATCACATACCATGTTACCATGGTTCATAAACCAGTAAATCAATAACTTTGTTAAAACTCATTTCAAAACATATAAAATTGTCATGTAGTACATGTGGAACACACTAGAGGATCCAAGTATTATTTTTTTTCAGAGACATTTTGTAGTTATCGGAATGGATAACTTGAAACTTATAAAATTTCATCGGATTACAGGAACGAGGTCCTATTAAAGAGAATTGATTAATAACCAATCTAATCAGGCATTATGGTTGATACTATAAAATCCCATTATGTTTCATGTGCATCCGGAGTTACCGGAGTGATTTGAGTCGAAAAAGAATAAACAAATATTCAAACCATTCATGACAATCGATCGGATTATCATACTACTTGAGCTGAACAACTCTCCGAACTGATGTCTGTCGACTGGTCAATTCATTGCCCTTCCTAGTATTCACTCTACAATACCAAAAATTATTGTCCATTGATCATCTTCAGAATCATCGCTAAATATACTTTAAGGAATCGAATAGGCATCCCTATAATCTTTACTTTCTTTTCACATTACAACAATATCATGAATTGATGACGTATTTGATTCTTAATTCACAACCCATAAGGACAATTCATCATATAAGTTTAACAGTGTTTCCATACTCATCCAATCACCTATTTAATCCTTAGTCATTGAGGTTACTTAGTTCATTTAACAATCAAGTTTATCCCGATTACTTCATAGTTTTCCAGACTAATTCAGACGTTTCTGAATTTCAAATACATATTGCATTTCCTTTCAGCTTAATTTAATCATATCCTAGAGTTATTTTGGTATTCCTGGTTGATTTATCTTACGGATACCTATTTCTCACTGTCGAATGTGCTCTTGCGTTAAGTTGAGCTGAGTACTTCCAAAATTATCATCAATTCAAACTTGAGGAAACGAACAAGCATTAAAGTGGTTCCTATACCCTTCAAGTACTGATACAACACTAGCATTGGTTAATCGGCTTAAGTTGCGTTGCATAACCTTTAAGAGCAGTATAGCATCCATGTTTATTTGAATTTCTTAATTAATCCAAGACATTACTTATTCTAGATCATAAGGGTATTTTGGTCATTTAAGTGCTCAGTTTTATTCCATTCCTTTCAGAGCTCAAGGGTATCCAATCATTCCTGAGCTTGGTGAAATTCTTGGTCATTTGTATTTTAAGGATATTTTTGTCATTTATAGATACAATGTATTACAATCATTTCCTTCCGTCCGATCTTATTATTTAATTCCAACTTATCATTTACTTCAGTTTTTTCAGACAATTCTGTCAAAAGAACATCATCGATAAATTATTCTTCATGAATTTACTCATGACTTGGAGATTTACGGATTATCAGAAATTTTTCGTATAAACGTATAACTTAACGATGAAACTAGTAATTCATCGATTTAAGCATGACTTCTTGAGTACTTTTCCAATCAGGGTCAATTTGGGCTACTTTTTCCTCTGAAAGGTAATTTCGTAATTTCTTAACCATATTATTTTGGTATTAAAATTCTTAACAAAAATACTTATAATTCAGAGATTCTAGGGTTTATCACTTTTTTGAATAATCTTTAAACTTTAAAATATTCCTTATCAAACTTCTAGTATATTGTACAAGCCATCTTGGGTTTAGAAATCAGTTATCCAGATTTCCTAAGCAAACTGGCATTTCTTATGCACATCTATAGTTTCATCAGATCAATGTCTTTAAAAACCTCTTATGCCACTTCCATGGTCAAATCTTATCTTTTTACAATATAAGGGTATTTTCGTAATTTATCACTTAAACCGGAGTATTTTCATACTTTATCAAATGAGATAATTTATGCATTACATATCCAATGCTGATTCCCATATCACTTAATCTAATAAATTGTAATTGAATTCAAATCGTCTTTCAATTTCTTATACTAATCATCTGATCCATATTCATATACCGAGTTTTCACCATATTCGAAGCAAGTGTAGAACTTCATTAGTTACACATGTTAGACCAAACATTTCCATTCATGCATTTACCAATATTCACATCTTCCATAAAGCATAAAGAGGTAGTAAAGTATTACCTCAATTTCCGTGCAATATTGATCGACCATTAAATTCCATTCGAACGCTCTCGATCTTGAAATCATCTTCCAATAATTCCTCAGATGCATATGAACAGAAATTACATAAAAAATGGAGCTTAATTTTGAAAAATAGATTGAATGAGTGATAAATCAGTCAAAAATAGCTTACCGGGTTTTAGTTTGGCGAAACGGACCCCAAAAACAAATTCGGGACATTGAAAACATAAAATATGACTTTTCAAAAATTTTGAATTTTCGGTCAAAGTCAACGGGTTTGACTGAAAATTTTGAGGCCTTCGAGTTCGAATTTTGAAAAATAAACTGCAGAATCGGACTCAGAACGTCGAAAAACATCATGATAGGTATACCCGGTCAAAGTCAAAGGTCATTTGACGCCCGATCAAAGTTTTGGTCAACAGTGGTCAACCTCGATCAACGGTCAATGCATGTCAAAGGTAAAATGTCACAGTTTTACAGAAATATCACCCTAACCGAAATTAATTACAAAATTAGCCACCTTCTCAAAAATATTTACAAAACTAACACCCGAATTTTACACAAATAGCACCCAAATAGAATTTAATTACAAAATTAGCACCCCATACGATGCCCACTCTCGGTGGGTGGCGCGTGAACAGTGATTCGATATTGGAAAATTCTCGAAAAATTTCCTAGAAATTATTTTAAGTGATTTGAAGACACTTACCAAGCTCGGTTCACAATTTCGAACAGCGGAGAGCTCGATTCCGAAATGTTGGAAATTTTAACGGTCTCACCCCTCCACGTGCCGGCGACGACGGAGAAACGGAGGACACCGGCAGACTCGAAACGATGCAAGGAACACGATGATGCAGGAAGTGTCGAAAACGGATGGTCGGATCGACGTAAATCGACTAAAAACCAACATAAATTGAGTTAAAATCGATGATACTTCCGATCGAACTTAACGACAAACGGCGTCGATTCATAACGAGAGGTTTAAGGGGTTTTGTTCATCGGTCGACAACGAACACAATGGTGGTTTTAGTTCATCGATCGGAGGTCGGACGGCTAGTAGATCGGAGTTGAAAGAATGATCAATGGGGGAGGGAAAACTGAAAAATCTCTGTTGAACATACAGGGGCAGAGATTTATAATTCTCTCTAAAATAAAAATGGGTAAATCATTGGTTTAGTCATTGAACTTCTTGCACTTCTTAAAATGGTATTCTAACTTTGTGATTTTACAATTTAATCCCCAAATTTATTCCAAAATACCAATTAAATTCACCATTTTATAATTTCTAAAATTTAGCCCCTAAATTGGGGTATTACAATTCTCCCCTCCTTAAAAGAATTTCGTCCTCGAAATTCATTCATGTCACATAATTGCAGAAATGAAACTTCCATCAGTTCTTTCATATCTTTCATGTAGCTCTTATTGAAATACGGATCCTCAACTAATCCTTAACCATATGAGTATACATTCTTATCATAACTCTCCCTCATTTTAATAAAAGAATCCGAACAAAAATTTCCTTAAGTAATCAATTCAGTCTTGGTCATGAGAATAGGCTCATAGAGTAGTAGCATATCCCAATTTCATTTCCGAAGTCAAGTCAGAATTTCTCAAAGAAACAACTCTCACATGGCTCGTGAGGTTCTTTACAGTGTTTAGACAGATGTTACTAGTATTCCTTTTTGTACAAGTATAGCCTAAACGGATAGAAACTTCGGTTTACTCATTACAGATAGCGACTCAACCCTGGAGTTTCGGTTCAGAGAGGTACGATTGTAGTCTAGGGGCATGTACTGATCAGACATCTTTTGAAATTCGACCGGCCGGTCTATCTTGAAAAATTTGACTCAATCATAGCTCTTATACACTAAATGTAACCCCCTCAGACTGATGCGGATAGCCTGATCCGATCAGGGATGTCATATTAAGGCCACCGGAGCGACCCACTGTAAAAATAACAGAAAAATTAAAACTTTTATTAAAACATGTAAATCATAATTAATTTATCAGCATTCAAAATTAAAAATAGATTTCCAGACTCGTATATAAAATAAAATACAACATACATGCCCCCTAATCACATGTACCAACCTCTCCAAGCAACGCCGGAAGAACTCCCTTAATGAAATCGATAGCTGCACTAGTATAATTCTTTTAACCTGCAATGGTGAGTAATAGAGTGAGCTTCGAAAAGATCAGTAATACAGAACTACCAGATGGTGCTACATGACGTGCAGATAAATGGGAAGCCATAATTTCCTTATTGAATCAGACGTATACCAGTGGGCGGAATAATCTGGGGTTCCATTAGAAGTCATCGAGTAAAAGCCATGAAGATCACAATTCACAGGAAGCATTTATAGTATCTCATTTTCATGAGTCGAAAAGGATGTCTAGTGTGTTCCAATTAAAACCAGTGAAAAGATATAAATCTTTTTAAAACCATAGCGGAACCCTCCAACCAAACTCCATTATGCAATTCCCCAAAACTGCGTCCGTAGGGCTTACCCTAAGCACACAGCAAAGGGAGCCAACCTAAGGATATGCCTTGGTGCCCATGGGACTACCCAAAGGTATCATTAGGTCCGTAAGGTCTTATCAGCTGGATCAGGGTTGTGCCTCCATACACCAGAATCCTATCTATATAAAAATACGGTAGAAATCAGTTTTAGCCATAAAACGTTATACCTAGACCGTTATCCAGTAATATGCCATAATCATAATAATGAAATAAATCATATTACTGATTTCTGCCTGTACACCGTAAGTAGTCAAATTATTAACCTAAGGGAGTTCCTTGGGGCCTGAGAGCCTACCCAAGGATCACCTTAAGTCCGTAAGGATTTACCTGCTTGATTAGAGTTATACCTCCATACTCTAGTCTACCCATAAATATCCTAATAAAATAATTCCATTTGTAACCAGTACTATTCATGGTCCATAAAACAATAACCATCATTTTATTCCATTGAAACAAGAAACCTGATAACACATTTCAGGTACCCATAATTCATAAACCATTAGATTTCATGATTCCATAAATCAAGATCAATTCATAGTTTTCGATGAAAATCGTAATCAAATATCACATACCATGTTATCATGGTTCATAAACAGTAAATCAATAGTTTTGTTAAAACTCATTTCAAAACATATAAAATTGTCATGTAGTACATGTGGAACACACTAGAGGATCAAAATATTATTTTTTTCAGAGACATTTTGTAGTTATCGGAATAGATAATTTGAAACTTATACAATTTGATCGGATTCCAGGAACGAGGTCCTGTTAAGGAGAATTGATTAATAACCAATCTAATCAGGCATTTAAGGTTGATACTATAAAATCCCATTATGTTTCATGTGCATCCGGAGTTACCGGAGTGATTTGTGTCGAAAAAGAATAAACAAATATTCAGGGCAATTACCATTCATGACAATCGATCAGATTATCATACTACTTGAGTTGAACAACTCTCTGAACTGATGTATGTTGAGTGGTCAATTCATTGCCCTTCCTAGTATTCACTGTATAATACCAAAAAAATTTGTCCATTGATCATCTTCAGAATCATCGGTAAATATAGTTTAAGGAATCGAACATGCATCCCTATAATCTTTACTTTCTTTTCACATTACAACAATATCAAGAATTGATGACGTATTTGATTCTTAGTTCATAACCCATAAGGACAATTCATCATATAAGTTCAACAGTGTTTCCATACTCATCCAATCACCTATTTAATCCTTAGTCATTGAGGTTACTTAGTTCGTTTAACAATCAAGTCTATCCCTGTTACTTCAGAGTTTTCCAGACTAATTCAGACGTTTCTGAATTTCAAATACATATTACATTTCCTTTCAGTTCAATTTAATCATATCTTGGAGTTATTTTAGTATTCGTGGTTGATTTATCTTACGGATACCCATTTCTTACTATCAAATGTACTCATGCGTTAAGCTGAGCTGAGTACTTTCAAAATTATCATCAATTCAAACTTGAGGAAACGAACAAGCATTAAAGTGGTTCATATGTCCTTCAAGTACTGATACAGCACTAGCATTTGTTAATCGGCTTAAGTTGTGTTCCATAACCTCTAAGAGCAGTATAACATCCATGTTTATTTGAATTTCTTAATTAATCCAAGACATTTACTTATTCTAGATCATAAGGGTATTTTGGTCATTTTGGTGCTCAGTTTTATTCTATTCCTTTCAGAGCTCAAGGGTATCCAATCATTCCTCAGCTTGGTGAAATTCTTGGTCATTTTCATTCTAAGGATATTTTCATCATTTTACAGATACAATGTATTACAATCATTTCCTTCCGTCCGATATCATTATTTAATTCCAACTTATCATTTACTTCAGTCATTTCGGACAATTCTGTATAAAGAACATCATCGTTAAATTATTCTTCATTAATTTACTCATAACTTGGAGATTTACGAATTATCTGAAATTTTTCGTATAAACGTATAACTTAACGATGAAACTAGTAATTCATCGATTTAAGTATGACTTCTTGAGTACTTTTCCAATCAGGGTCAATTTGGGCTACTTTTTCCTCTGAAGGATAATTTCATAATTTCTTAACCAAATAATTTCGATATTAAAATTCTTAGCAAAAATACATATAATTCAGAGATTCTAGGGTTTATCTCTTTTTCGAATAATCTTTAAACTTTAAAATATTCCTTATCAAACTTCTAGTGTCTTGTATAAGCCATCTTGGGTTTAGAAATCAGTTATCCAGATTTCCTAAGCAAACTAGCATTTCTTATGCACATCTGTAGTTTTATCGGATCAATGTCTTTAAAAACCTCTTATCCCACTTCCATGGTCAAATCTTATTTTTTTACAATATAAGGGTATTTTTGTAATTTATCACTTAAACCAGAGTTTTTTCATACTTTATCAAATGAGATAATTTATGCATTACATATCCAATGTTGATTCCCATATCACTTAATCTAATAAATTGTAATTGAATTCAAATCTTCTTTCAATTTCTTATAATAGTCATCTGATCCATATTCATATACCGAGTTTTCACCATATTCGAAGCAAGTGTAGAACTTTATTAATTACACATATTAGACCAAACATTTCCCATTCATGCATTTACCAATATTCACATGTTCCATAAAGCATAAAGAGGTAGTAAAGTATTACCTCAATTTCCGTACAATACTGATCGACCATTAAATTCCATTCGAACGCCCTCGATCTTGAAGTCATCTTACAATAATTCCTCAGATGCATATCAACAGAAATTACATAAAACACGGAGCTTAATTCTGAAAAATTGATTGAATCGAGTGATAAATCAGTCAAAAATAGCTTACCGGGTTCGAGTTTGGCGAAACAGACCCCAAAAACAGATTTGGGACGTCGAAAACATAAAATATGAATTCTCAAAAATTTTGAATTTTCGGTTAAATTCAAAGTCAACGGGTTTGACTAACAATTTTGAGACCTTCGGGTCTGAATTTCGAAAAACGAACTGCGGAATCGGACTCAGAACGTCGAAAAGCGTTAAGATAGGTATACCCGATCAAAGTCAAAGTTCGTTTAACGCCCGGTCAACGCCGATCAAAGTTCTGGTCAACAGTGGTTAACGCCGGTCAACGGTCAACGCATGTCAACGGTAAAAAGTTGATAGTTTTACACAAGTATCACCCTAACAAAATTAATTACAAAATTAGCCACCTTCTCAAAAATATTTACAAAACTAACACCCGAATTTTACACAAATAGCACCCAAACAGAGTTTAATTACAAAATTAACACCCCATACGATGCCCACTCTCAGTGGGTGGTGCGTGGGGTGCGTGAACAGTGATACGGTGTCGGGAAATTCAAAAAAATTCCTAAAAATTATTTTAAGCGATTTTGAGACACTTACCAAGCTCGGTTCACAATTTCAAGCGGTGGAGAGCTCGATTCTGAAATGTTGGAAATTTTGACGATCTCACCCCTCCACGCGTCGGCGACGACGAAGAAACGAAGGACATCGGCAGACTCGGAACGATGAAAGGAACACGATGGTGCGGGAGGTGTCTAAAACAGATAGTCGGATCGACGTAAATTGACTAAAAACCAATGAAAATTGAGTTAAAACCGACGATACTTCCAACTGAAATTAACGACAAACGGCGATGATTCACAACGAGAGGTTTGAGGGGTTTTGTTCACCAGTCGACAACAAACACGATGGTGGTTTTGGTTCGTTGATCGGAGGTCGGACGACGAGTAGATCGGAGATGAAAGAATGATCAATATGGGAGGGAAAACTGAAAAATCTCTGCTGAACATACGGGGGGATAGATTTATAATTCTCTCCAAAATAAAAATGGTTAAATCATTGGTTTAGTCACTGAACTTCCTGCACTTCTTAAAATGGTATTCTAACTTTGCGATTTTACAATTTAATCCCCAAATTTCTTCCAAAATACCAATTAAATTCACCATTTTATAATTTCTAAAATTTAGCCCCTAAATTAGAGTATTACAAAAATGTTATTTTACCTTATTATTAATTTAGTGACTAAAATAAATATATATAAAATTCAGACATCAAATCAAATTAAATTAAAACATGCTATTCAGGATTAAAATATTAATTATTAAAATTAGAGAACTAAATCTATTATTTTACCTAAAATTATCTATTACTTTATGTAAAGAACTAAAATAAATAAAATAAAAATAAGAAACTGAATTAAAAGTCCCATGATTTGATTTCGGTGACTAAAATATAAAATTACAAAGTTGGGATGGCATCGGGTATAACTACCCCATAAGCCAAATTACACAAAGGCCCTCACCAAAACTATGTCGTTTTGGTGAGGGTATTTAAACCCTATTATAGTCGGCCTTAAGGCCAAGTTTTTCAATTCTTCTCTTCTCCTTCTCTCTCTAAGGGAAAAATACAAAATTATCCCAAATGATAGATCCGAGCGATCTATACCCAAATCCGACCCACGTCTATCCTAAAAAACTAGGGATTTTTGCAAATCTGAAGAAATACCTTTGGTATTTCAGTTTTTGTGGTGGCGCGTAGAGGAGCGTGGTTACTCCGGTGATGGCGTGGCTTCCTCAGTAAGTATCTCTCTTTTTTTTTTCCTGATATTTGGTGGTTTTGGTTACTGTTGGTTCTCTAGCTTGCTTCGTGTCTCTCTTTGCAGGTTCGGTCGTTAGCTTTATAGCCATCACCGGCGCTTGCTTCGGACCAGATAATAAGGCAGAGTTTAGTGAGTCACCAAACCTAAAGTGGTAACTCACCCTAAAGCTTGAAACGTGGGCGGCTGGTGTTGATATTTCCGGAGTCTTCAGTGGGTGTCGTGGCAACGAGGATCAGCAGCATGGAGCGGTGGCAGTGAAGACGGCAACCGCGTGGCCCTAGGGTATCATAACCCTAGGGTTTCTGCTGGGATCATCTTGACCGTTGGATCTAAACCATATCCAACAGTGGACAAGAAGAGGCTCCTGAAGCTGAGATGAAAACCCTAGTTGGGTTTTAGGGTTTTTGGTGGGTTTGGGTCGGTCTGTTTAGGCTCTTGTAAAAGGGCCTCGGGTTTGGTTAGGCCTGAATTATAATAATAATAATAATAATAATAATAATAATAATAATAATAATAACAATAATAATAATAATAATATAATTATAAAATAATTATAGTAATAAATAAAATAATAATAACAATAATAATATAAAAACAAATTGATGAAAAAATTAGTATCTTCAGCTACCCCTCTTTGCTCATTCTTGTGTTAACAAGAATAGAGCAAAGACGAATAATAAGTTTTTTTATCCATTTGACTTCACTTAATTATGATGGCAATGTTGAATAGGTTCTTCTTTGGGATTAGTTCTTCTCATTATGAACTTTTCCATTCTTCCACTGAGGATGACAATTTATCTCCTTCTGTGATGTAATCTAGTAAAAAGTTGAACAATTCTTTTTTTTCAGATGAGTTCTTCTCATTATGAACTCCTTCTGGAAATGATGATTTTCAAAAGAGGGGTTGTTAATTCAACTTTAATATGTGATGAATTAATGCAAGGTTGAATAAATTCTTCTCATTATAAACTTCTTCTCCTTCTTCAGATGAGTTCTTCTCATTATGAACTCTTATAGAAATGTTGTTGTTGATCTATCTCCTTCTGCGATAGAGTCATGCAAAAGGTTAAACAAGCCCTTCTCATTATGAACTTCTTCTTCCACTTCAGATAAGTTCTTCTCATTATGAACTTTTTCTGGAAAAGTTGATGTTGATATATCTCCTTCTGTGATAGAGTCATGCAAAAGGTTGAACAAGTTCTTCTCATTATGAACTTCTTCTTCCTCTTTAGATAAGTTCTTCTCATTATGAACTTTCTCTGGAAAAGTTGATGATGATCTATCTCCTCTGTGATAGAGTCATGCAAAAGGTTGAACAAGTTCTTCTTATTATTAACTTCTTCTTCCTCTTCAGATATGTTCTTCTCATTATGAACTTTCTCTGGAAAAGTTGATGCCTTGTTAATCTTTGAAATTCCTGTCAAATATTGAACATTGATAAAATGAATGAAAATGCCCATATTTTTGCAAATGTCTAAATATGATGCATGAATGTTCAGTTCATTTTTATTTGATTTCGAAGTGGCCAACTCGGTCTTCCTTCACTTAGTCAAAATCATTTCAAGCTGGTATTCTCTTTTTTGGAAGAGACTCTATATCCTATTTACTTCATTTGCGTTAAAGTCTGAGAAGAAATGTTTCATTCACAAATTCTTCCTGCGGTTAGAATTATGACCTTGTTGCCCCCATTTTATCATGGATATCACCAGCTTTATTTGTTTGGACTTGTGTAGAAATCCAATAAATCTTTCTTCTTTGAAAAGAGAATCTATCATCTTTAAAGTGAGAATCTGTCATCTTTGAAGAGAAAATCTATCATCTTTGAAGAATGTATCTATCATCTTTGAAGAATGTATGTAGATATACCAAACTTAATAGATAAAAAGAGAGCAATATTAGTTCTGATTTAACTCTTGAAACACATCATAAGGAGGATTTATCCTAATTCCTTTCATGTTTCCACATCTAATCAGATCTCGAACAAATCCATTCAGACCATATCATGTTGAGATGCTTAATAACACTATGCTATTCAACCTTAGTTGGCTCCACTAGTTTCTTGTTGTTAAAATTTCAGCTTCCCTTCTGTGGAAAGAAATCTTCATCATATATCACTTCAAACCTTGGGGTTGAAGAAGACAAACATTATTTTAGATCAATAAATGAAAACACTATATGATCGCAACATTGGTTCAACGCCATAATTACTGGTTCGTAAAACATTTGACAATAAATTCATCCTTTCCTGTGGCTTCTGCCCAGAATTTATTTCATTTTTTCTTTCATTTTTTTTCTTCTTCTTTTTTCTTCTTCAAGCATAATATTTCTTGACAAAATCTAAGTTTTTTGGGTTTCTCAGAACTTTTCCATCCATTTCTGTCAAGATCAACGCTCCTCCGAAAAAGGCCTTTTTTACAACGTATGGTCCTTCCCAATTAGGCATCCATTTCCCACGGAAATCTTTATGTATAGGCAAGGGTTTTTTAAGTACTAGATCACCCTCTTGGAATTCTCTTGGATGCACTTTCTTATCATGAGAGTTCATCATCCGTTTCTGATACATCTGCCCATGGCAAATAGCTTTCAATATCTTCACCTCAATAAGGTTGAATTGATCACATAGAGCTTGGATCCATTCAGACTCGTCCAATTTTACCTCTCTCAAGATTCGAAGTGACAGGATCTCAACTTCAATTGGTAGGACTGCTTCCATTCCATAGACTAAAGAAAAAGGCATTGCCCCAATAGATGTTCGCACAGTAGCTCGATATGCATATAAGGCGAAAGGTAATTTCTCGTGCCAATCTTTGTAAGTTTCAGTTGTCTTTGTAATGATTCTCTTGATGTTCTTATTTGCTGCTTCAACTGCCCCATTCATCTTTGGGCGATATGCCACTGAGTTTGCATGCTTGATCTTAAATTGTGCACAAAGTTCAGTCATCATTTTGTTGTTCAAATTCAGAGCATTATCTGTAATGATTCTCTCTAGTAGCCCATACCGGCAGATTATTTATTTCTTTATAAATTTACAAACTGTAGACCTTTTAATATTGGCATATGAAGCAGCTTCAACCCACTTGGTAAAATATTCAATTGCCACTAGGATAAAATAATGTCCATTTGATGTTTTTGGTGTGATTGCCCCAATGACGTCTATTCCCCACATAGAAAGTGGCCAAGGTGTTGTCATTACATGTGAAGGAGATAGAGGTGCATGAATCTTATCTTCATATACCTGGCATTTATGACATCTCCTTGCATAATCAATGCAATCTGTATGCATGGTAGCCCAATCATATCCATATCTCATTATTTTTCTAGCCATGGAAAGACCACTTGTATGTGTTCCACATATCCCACCATGTACTTCCTCAATAATACTTCTGGCTTTGCTATTATTTACACATATCAATAGTATTTGATCATTGCTTCTTCTATACAAAGTTTCACCATCAAGAAAGTATCCAGCAACCATTCTTCTCAATGTTCTTTTATCAATCTCATATGCATTTTATGGATAACTTTGATACTTGATATATTGCAAGATATCATAATACCATGGCTTGCCATCTGCCTCTTCTTCTACACTATAGCAATGTGCAGGAATTTCATATCCTTGCATTTTGATTGGCATCATATCAACTTTTTTAGTTGCTTGAAACATAGCAGCTAATGTAGCCAAAGCATCTGTCATTTGATTTTCCTCTTGAAGATAATTGAAGGTGACTCTCTCAAATTCTTTCACTAATTCGAGGATAAAATATCGATATTCCAGTAATTTTGGATCTTTGGTTTCCCATTCTCCTCGTAATTGATACACTACTAACGATGAATCTCCAAATATCTTGAGAAATTTAATTTTCCTTTCTATGGCTTCCTTCAATCTCATGACACAAGCTTCATATTCTGCCATGTTATTGGTGCAATAGAACTCCAATCTGCTTGTAAAAGGATAATAAATATTTTTTGGGGAAATTAACACTGCCCCAATTCCTCGTCCCAATGCATTGGATGCTCCATCAAAATAAAGCTTCCAGGATTCATCATTTGTTCTGACTTCTTCATTCATGGATATGCACAACAAATCTTCATCTGGAAAATTAAAACTCAAAGATTGATAATCATCTGATACACGACTGGCATTTGATTAGCATCATATCAACTTTTTTAGTTGCTTGAAACATAGCAGCTAATGTAGCCAAAGCATCTGTCATTTGATTTTCCTCTTGATGGAGATAATTGAAGGTGACACTCGCAAATTCTTTCACTAATTCGAGGATAAAATATCGATATTCCAGTAATTTGGGATCTTTGGTTTCCCATTCTCCTCGTAATTGATACACTACTAACGATGAATCTCCAAATATCTTGAGAAATTTAATTTTCCTTTCTATGGCTTCCTTTAATCTCATGACACAAGCTTCATATTCTGCCATGTTATTGGTGCAAAAGAACTCCAATCTGCTTGTAAAAGGATAATAAATATTTTCTGAGGAAATTAACACTACCCCAATTCCTCGTCCCAAGGCATTGGATGCTACATCAAAATAAAGCTTCCAGGATTCATCATTTGTTCTGACTTCTTCATTCATGGATATGCACAACAAATCTTCATCTGGAAAATTAAAACTCAAAGATTGATAATCATCTGATACACGACTGGCCAGAAAATCAGCTATGGCACTTCCTTTTATTGCTTTTTGGTTGACATATACGATATCAAACTCGGATAATAACATCTGCCATCTAGCCATTTTGCCTGTCAAAGCTGTTGATTCCATTAAGAACTTTAAAGGATCAAGTCTAGATATCAACCAAGTGGTATGATATAACATGTATTGTCTGAGCCTTTGAGTAGCCCACACCAAGGCACAACATAATTTTTGTATTGGTGCGTATCGAATTTCACAATCAGTAAACTTCTTACTCAAATAATAAATGGCTTTTTCTTTACTTCCAGACTTATCATGCTATCCTAGTACGCATCCCATCGAATTTTCAAAGACTGTCAAGTAGAGAATTAACGGTCTATCAGGCACTGGTGATACTTAAATGGGGGCATTGAATAAATATTTCTTAATAATATCCAAAGTTTCTTGACATTCATCATTCCAGACTTCAGGATTGTTCTTTCGAAGTAACTTGAACACTGGATCACATTTGTTAGTTAATTGAGAAATGAATCGAGATATATAATTTAATCTTCCCAAAAAGTCTAGAACTTTTTTTTTTTTGTATTAGGTGGTGAAGATCTTGAATTTCTTTTACTTTATCTGGATCAATCTCAATTCCTTTTTTGCTGACTACAAATCCCAAAAGCTTCCCTGATGTTACCCTAAAAGTGCATTTAGCGGGGTTGAGCTTTAATTGATACTTTCTCAATCTTTGGAAAAGCTTTCTTAGATTTTGAATATGTTCTTCTTCTGTTCGGGACTTGGCAATCATGTCATCCACATATACTTCAATCTCTTTATGCATCATGTCATGGAATAGAGTTACCATTGCTCTCTGATACGTTACCCCTGCATTTTTCAATCCAAATTGCATTACTTTGTAACAGAATGTGCCTCACATGGTTACAAATGTCGTTTTTTCCATGTCCTCAGGGTTCATTTTTATCTGATTATATCCTGAAAAGCCATCCATAAAGGAAAACCATGCATGTCCTACAATATTGTCCACTAATGTGTCTATGTGAGGTAATGGAAAACTATCTTTCGGACTAGCTTTGTTAAGATCTCTGTATTCCACACACATTCGAACTTTCCCATTCTTCTTTGGTACTGGAACTATGTTGGCTACCCATTTCGGATATTTGGCTACCTGTAGGAATCCTGCATTAATCTACTTCATCACTTCCTCTTTAATCTGCAACAACATTTCTGGCCTCATTCGTCTGAACTTTTGTTGAACAGGTTTATATTCTGGACTTATCGGAAGTTTATGGACCACTATATCTGTACTCAAACCAGGCATATCTTGATAAGATCAGGCGAAGATATCTTTGAACTCTTGGAGGAGATTCATCAATTCTTGTTTTATCTGGGCTGACAAAGTAGTACCAATTTTCACTTCTTTCATTTCGTCATCGGTTCCCAGATTTACAGTCTCAATTTCTTCTTTGTGAGGTAAAATTTGTTTATCTTCTTTTTCTACCTGTCTTAACAATTTGGTAGGAACATCACATTCTACTTCATCCTCACATTCATTGATTTCCTCCAAACATATGGGCCGCTCTAAACTTATCTCATGATTAAATTTAGGAATAATCATGCTATTAACATTGTGACACCTGCAAATTTAAATCGGACATATTTCCGAAAGGATATAGTAAATTTATTAAATAAATATAAAGAATGAGAAATAATGAATGTAAAAAATGTAAAAAATGTAAGGTATAAAGAATGATTGCCATTTGAGAATTTTAAGAAAACTTGTTATATTCAATATTAAGTGAACCTAACATAATTGCCCTTACAAGATAACAAAAAGTTTTCATATTCTTGGGCTAAAACATAAAGGTTAGGTCTGAGTATTACTCTGAGTTAATACTAAAAACTATAGGGAGATCCTCAGCAGTCCAATTGTTGAGTGTTTCACCAGGAAGACAAGGGCGAATTCCAGCCAAGTATTTGTCAGTCTTGTGGTCATTTGTGATCATGTTGATAAATAATCCTCCCATAGCTTCTTCAACCATGCTTTGATCTTTTGTCAACTTTTCTTATTTAAGAATATCAACTAGCTGTTGCTCCACATTAACCATTCCTCCTGATTTGAATGTAGACTTCAAGTGAGGGAAAGACATGTGTTCCCATGGGACTTCTTCTCCTTTTAGTCTTACCCTTTATCTTCACCTCTTCTTTTCATCTCTTTGTTCCTTTGCTGAAATTTGGGCTTAAATCCAAGCCCAAAACGATCTTTCTTCATCTTCATACTTACAGGAACTGAACTTCCCTGAAGCTTCCTTCCCAAACCTTTCCCAGTTTTAGCTCTTATGCCTAAAGTCTGTCGTACAGTCATTTTAGTGCAATTATACAATCTAGGATGTGCAATTTTGCTTCCCTCAGCAATAAAGGTTGCATTGATAAATTCCAAAGCTCGAAAAGAGCACTCGAGAGCATCATCATTGGTTTCAATATACGGAGCACCACTTGTTATAGAAGCAATGATTTCTTCCTCAGCTCCTACACATATTAGTTTACCATCAACAACGAACTTTAGTTTCTGGTGAAATGAAGAAGGAACAGCTCATGTAGAATGAATCCACGGCCTCCCCAATAAACAATTATATGTAGGGTGGATATCCATTACCACAAAATCGACATTGTACACTACTGGTCCGATCAACAATGGTATTTCCATTTTTCCCAGTACCTCCTTTTGAGTTCCATCAAAAGCTCCACTATGTTATGATAATTCTTCATGTGCAATTTATCCACCGGCATCATTTGCAGTGTAACCAGTGGCATCTAGTTAAGAGCAGATCCATTATCAATTAGCACTCCTGGCAAAACATGGCCATGACAATGTGTGGTAATATTCAAAGCTTTCACTGATCCCATTCCACCTTCAGGTATTTCATCATCAATGAACGTTATGTAATTATCAGCAACTATGTGCCCCACAATCCTATCAAGCTTGTTCAGAGATATATCTTCAGGGATAAATGTTTGATTAAGAACTTTCATCAAGGCATTTCTGTGTACTTCTGAATTCATCAACAAATCAAGAATTAAAATTCGTGCTTGTGTTTATGTAGTTGCTCAACCACACTATATTCGCTATGTTTCAGAAATTTCAAAAATTCTTGTGCTTGTTTTTCTGTTACGGGCTCATTGACGGTTGGCGGGGATTCATCATCAAATACCTTTTGGGTTATCACTGTATCTTTTCCCTTTGCTTTTTCCTGTTCTGATGCATTCGATGTCTCGGGAGAATAGCACCTCCCACTTCTTGTAAATAATCCGACTTCACTTACTGATTCAAATGTCGAATCTATACTCTTTATTTTCTCTTCTGCTTTTTCCAGAGGAATAGATCCTCCTACTTTTGGTTTTATTGGTGCAGGATTCACTGTAGATGATTTCACAATGATGATCACTTGTTCTCTGCTTAGGTTTGAAATCTTCTGATGTGCAAACGTCGTCTTCTCTTTTTCCTGGTTCTTCTTCAAAGAACTCTATCTCTTTTTCATTCATCAGTTTTTGCACCAATCCCCTAAATTCAGGGCATATTTGAATTTCATGTCCCTTTTCTTGATGATATTCACAATAATTTTTGCCTTCATTAGGCTTTGGCTTGAATTGTTGTTGAATCATACCAGATAGGGAGAGTTGTTGAAATATCCAACCAAAGGGAGATTTAATTTCAGAAACATCAGTTTTTTCTTTCCTTCCGTTCTCTTCCTGGATTGCGTTCACGTTTTTATCTCCATGATTTAGCAGCGGATGATTTGACATAGCTGGTGAATTGAATTCTAATTTTCTAGTATTAATCAAATTTTGGACCACCCTTTTGAATGCCAAACAATTTTCAATGGAATGACCCGTAATTCCATCATGATAAACACAGTGCGCTTTTACATCATACCATGGAGGGAATGGTGGTGTATAGGAATCAAAGGATAGGGCCGCATGACATCTGCCTTTAACAGCGAATCATAGATCTCAGCATAGGGCACTGGTAATGGTGTAAAGGATAACCTTTCATTTTCCTTTCGAGATCCTCTGGATTCCATTTGATTAGTGTTTGTTTCCTCCTTCTTAACCCTTGGATGGGTTATAGTAACACTTTTCGAGATATCCTTGTTGTAGGCATTCGCATTGTTAACTTCATTCTCCTTTTTTATATATAGAGGTCTTTTGGAACCAGACCCCTCACTTGATTCCATTTTGCCACTTTTCATGACATTTTCAATGAGTTCTCCAGAAATGACTAGATCTGCAAAATTTTTGGTTGTATTCCCCATTGAATGGCCTAAATATGGAGCCTTTAAATTGTGGACGAAGATCACTGTGGCTTCTTTTTCTGATAGTGTGGCTGAACTTGGGTCGCTATGTCACGCCATCTCTGAGCGTACTGTCTGAATGTTTCATTATTCTTTTTCTCCAAATTTTGGAGAGTCCATCTATCAGGAACCATATCTGTAACGTGTCGGTACTACTCTAGAAATGCTTTTTCCATATCTTTCCTGGATCTGATGTGGGCTTTGGTCAATTGAGTATACCACTTTAAGGCTGGTCCTGTCAAACTATCTTGAAAGCAATGAATTAACAATTTCTCATCTTTCACATGACCTGTCATTCTGCGGCAAAACATGGTAATATGGGACGAAGGGCATGTAGTACCATCATATCTTTCAAATTTAGGAACTTTGAACTTAATGGGGAGGATTAGATCCGGGACTAAACTCAACTCGCTAGCGTCAAACCCATAGAACAATTCAGCTACCTCTACGGATTTTATTCTTTCCTCTAAGCTCTTGATCTGTCTAGTCAATTCTTCATTGGCTTTTTCTTTCTCATTTAACTCGTTCAGGTCTGGAATTAAATGCTCAGCATTAAATTCTCCTATCTTCACCTCTGACATAAGCGGATTTTTTCTTGAAGACGCGGGATCCACTTGTTGATTTTCATTAGGTTTTGTTTCTTGAAGTGCCGATGTGCGAGCATGGATTTGCACAGGTGTGATACCTGGATGATAAACTGGTTCAGGTGTGAAACCTAAAGGATATATAGGTTCCTGGTCAAAAGATACAGGATTTTCATGAATTTTTCCAATGGTAGCTTGCTTTTTTAGCATATCCTCTATTCTCTGCATCATATTTCTTGTAAATTTGCAATATTGGTTTCAATCCTCTCTAACTTCATTATCATTTCTGCTTGTTCTTTATTATGTTGTTCCTTGAGACATTGTATTTTATCATCCATTTTCTTAGTTGCTTGTCTAGTACCGTAGTGGTATTGAATTTCTCATTTGGCCAGGATAACTACGATTGAAAATCCTTTTCATATTATTTTTTCAAATTTTATTCAATGAATGTTTATCTTAATGTAAAATAAAAATTATACATAAAGAAAATAATGCAATGAATAATGAATGTAAAATGAATGTATGCAAAGGTTATTGATCCCAAAAAGATAACTGTCATAGAACAACTTCCATTGGCATACAAAAGTTTCTATATAATAGTTCATAACTACAGATATGACATAGCTTTCCTATTAAGCTCTATGATTTCCTTCATCAGCCATGACATCTTCTTTCCAAACTTAGAAACTGGATCAACATGATGCTCAATGATATTTGCTTCAGCAGCTAACTTCCTAATATATCTGGCAACTTCGCTCATTTGTACCATGGCCTCAAATACCATACTGCTTCTTTCTTCACTTCTTTCTACATAGAAATCAGTAGATTTTTGCCATTGTTCATTAGTTCCATCGAGAATTTGCTCTAACTCAGTGATTCTGACTTGACAATTGTGCAAAGTACTTTCAAGATCTTGGATTTGTCTTCGTAGTGAAGCGTTCTCCTCATAACTCTCTTTCAGATCACTAGGTCCTAGACGAACCTTCTCTTGGAATAATAATTCTTCAAGTTGCAAGATGTAAGCATTAAACTCTGTATTTTTGTTTCTACACTGATCCAAATCCTCTTCAAGTTTTGTTCGTGTTTCTTGTGTTCTTTGATTAAGCTTCTGGATTTGCACATTCTTGTTTCTACATCGTTGCATCCAATTATTGGCCAACTCTTGCTCTACTTCGAGTTTGGTATTGAAGTTTTTTCTCTACAAATCCTATTTTTCCTTTTTAACATCGAACTCTTCAATCCTTTGGTCCCTAACTTCAAAGTCAGCAATCATATTATTCATTTCATCTTAAAATTCTTTGGCTCGATCCCTTTCTTTCTATATTTCATTCATAATCTCGCGACTTTTAGCTTTGTGCTTTATAATTCGCTCCCTTTTGTCAACCTCAAGATCTTCCATTTTCTGCTTTCCTTTCTCAAGGCTTTTGAGAAAACGGTTATTCTTTCCTTTCAAATATTCGACTTGGCATTTCTCAATGTTCAACTCTTTGGTCATCTGTGTTGTTGCTTTACTCGATCATGATGCTCTTCGGGATTTTTGCAGCTCATGGTAATTCTTCTTTAACATTCTAAACTCACCATCTACTTTTTCTTTGTTTTCCCTCATCATTGCACATTGTGCTGAATGAAAGTCAACATCGACGCCCAATATAACTTTATCTCGTCGCATTTGTTCTAACTCTTTCGAACAACCCTCTCTTTCTACTTCAAACTCAGCTCTTAGGATTTCTATCTCTGATGGGACTACCCGAATGCGATCTTCCATAGAGATATCCTCATTTTGGTCTGGTAGAGGAATATTTTCATTTTTCCTGATAAACCTCCATTAATCATAATCGGGTTAACATTACTTTTGTTCTTTGGCTCGAATATAGAAAGTTATTTTCCAAGCTTTAACGGCATCCATGATGTTTCTTTTGTAATTTTTACTATGAAATGCAAACTCAGACGAATGTAACCCAGTAGTAACAGGAACAAATTGACGACCCTCGTACTTCCTTATAACCAGAAGTGGTGCATATCCAATTCCTCCCCTACAAACTGAGCAGCATCACCCAGTTGTAGTCACCACATTTGTAAAAGAACTCCCATTGTATTTTCCACGGGGCACGCCAAACTATGTCATTGCTTTGCAGATTTCGAAGGGCATTTATCCACATGTCTTTCGTGACTTCTTTTGGCCACTCTTGCTCCAGAAACTCTTTCAACGCTGAGTAGTTTGTACTAAAGCAATGGTATGAAACCTTTTCTGTCCTTTAAAAATGTCTACGGATCTAAACATATAATAATTATGCACATCCAAAAAATCCACCTCCCAGTCTCCTACAAGCGCTTACGATCAAAAAGTCTCTGCTAGAATTGCAGAAGCAGAATTTACCTTTTTGTAGCTGCTCGGACAAATCTACTACTGTAGCCTCAATGTATCCCAATACATTCGTGAAAATGACCATACCATATATACCCAGAGCCAAGAGATCAAATCGTACTTTATCGTCTGGATGACTCTAAATGATTTCTTTGATGTTGGTCCAAGAAATGCCTTCTCCCTCGCCCTTTTGTTTTGTATGGGCCACTGCCTATTCCTCTCGTACTCCTGCAATCTTTGATAATTTAACTCGGAAAGGTTGAGTTTTGACTGACCTTCAATAAATTCGATTCTCCAAAGCCCCTTCTATATGTATCAAAATTGTATACTCTTCAATAGTATGAACCAAGTCCTCTTTATTGAAAGTGAAAAATTATACCCGGGATTCTAGAACTGAATCAGGGCTCAAAGCAATTCATCATCAACTTTGACATAGAGCAAATATGGGATGTCCCCATAACACTGATAGAACTGCAGCTTTTTGTTTGTGTCCCAACTCTCCCAAATGCCTCGCAGATCTTGAATATCATTTCCTTTTAGCGAAACTGGAGCATAACTTGCTAAATCTGGTACATAATCATCCTGCAGACTATCTCCTCCTTGCCTTTGTAATTCTTCAGACCACTGTCTTACTTCTGAGTTTGGAAATATTTGATTTGAACATTTTTTATCCATAGATGAAGGTTTTCCAATGAGACGATTAACTCGATGATCAATACCTTTAATCTTGTATGATGCTATACAAACAGCAAAAATAAAATAAAACATAAAAAATACATGAATTAGTTCAAATAATAAGGAACATTTTAAATTAATGTCTACCCAAATATTTATATTTAAACATGCTTTCTACATAGCATACTTTAAATAATACTATAATCTAAATTCACATACAATTTATTCAGCGTGAAAATAAATAAACTAAAAGGAAAAAGTTAAAATTCATTTCTCCATTGTGTACACCTATTTTGGACAAAATTTTGGCATAGTTTCAGATCGGAAGAGTTTCTAGGGTTTATTATATGCAGAGTTTCAGTTCTAAGAGTAAATGTACTCAAATTGTCCTTGTTGATGCCCCCTTGGGTTGCCAACCCTCAATCCTAGTCCACTACAGACTTAAGTGGATCGAGTTCAATTCGAGGGGACACATTTCCCTATGCCTGACATGAAGAATAAATTCTCACGAAGACATAGAGCATATGAACCCCGAAAGCTACTTGCTAGGTCTGACACAGAGAATAAATTCTCACGAAGACGTCGCTTTCACTCCCACTTAAAAGGGACAAGCTTGATTATAAAGCTTATGTTATGCAATGCAAGTGTTGTGTGTGAGGAGAAATATTCAAACCTTTTGACAAACAAATAAAAATGAAATTTAATATCTTAAAATAATAAAAACATTAATAAAGAAGAATATATATATAAAAAATAGTATAAAACCATAAGTATAAAAAATTTGAAAAAAAGACTTATAAATTAAATAAATATGAATTTTTAATTTCTAATTGATAGAGAAAATTTATAATTAATTTCAAAGCTTGACCAGATCCCCAGCAGAGATGCCAAGCTGTCGTAACCGGTTATTGCCCGGGCACGAAATTTTTATTGGCGGAAAAAAATATAATGAATAAATAAATGATTTTGATTTTAAAAAAAATATTTTGGGAGTCGCCATTGACATTTTTGGGTTAGGTAGGTCAAATACCTAAAAATAATCTTTTAAAATAGTTTTTAAGAAAACATAATTTAAAAGATAAACTGGTCTGCATATAACCAAAAAAAATTAGTAAAAAGGAATTTGTGGTCGATTACGTTTAGGGAAGGATTAGCACCCCTATAATGCCCAAAATTGATACTTATTAATTATTATTTGTCTCTATTATTAGAAATTTAAGAATTCAAAGATATATTTAATTCATAATTTTGTAATTTCAAATTTATTACTATAATTTTAAGAAAAATATATTAACTTTTATATTTTTATAAATAAGATATTTATTTACTTAGAAATACCAGAAAAAGACTTCTAGTTGCTTTAAGACAATCATTTTCTTAATATTAAAAAATAAATAAATAAAAAAATGATTATTTTTTTAAAAGTAATATAAAATTAAATTTATAAATAGGATTTTTATTTAATATAAAACAAATAAATAAATAAATAAATATTATTTATTATATATATATACTAAATAATAATAATAATAATAATAATAATTAAATATATTGAAAATAAACATATAAAATTAAAACAATAACTAAAATAAATTAAATTAAAACTATAATATTAAAATATAAAAAGTAATAAAACTAGTAATTAAATGAAAGTATTAAAATTAGTGACTAAATTATAACATTTTAAAATAAAGTGCCCTAATTCGTAATTAATCATTTAAAATTATAAGGGCTAAACATTCTATTTTACCTTATTATTAATTTAGTGACTACAATAAATATATATAAAATTCGAACATCAAATTAAATTAAATTAAAACACGCTATTCGGGATTAAAATATTAATTATTAAAATTAGAGGACTAAATATATTATTTTACCTAAAATTATCTATTATTTTATGTAAAGGACTAAAATAAATAAAATTAAAATTAAAAAACCGAATTAAAAGTCCCAAGATTTGATTTCAATGACTAAAATATAAAATTATAAAGTTGGGATGGCATCAGGTATAATTAACCCATAAGCGAAATTACATAAAGGCCCTCACCAAAACTACGTCGTTTTGGTGAGGGTATTTAAACCCTATTATAGCCGACCTTAAGGCTAAGTTTTTCATTTCTTCTATTCTCCTTCTCTCTCTAAGGGAGAGAAAAAAATTTCTCTCTCGCCTCTATCTAGGATTCCATCACCGGCGCTTGCTTCGGACTAGATAATAAGGCAGAGTTTGGTGAGTCACCAACCTAAAGTGGTGACTCACCCTAAAGCTTGAAACGTGTGCGGCTGGCGTTGATATTTCCGGAGTCTTCAGTGGGTGTCGTGGCAACGAGCGTCGGCAGCGTAGAGCGGTGGCAGTAAAGACTGCGGCCGCGTGGCCCTAGGGTATCATAACCCTAGGGTTTCTGTTGGGATCATCTTGACCGTTGGATCTAAACCAGATCCAATGGTGGACAAGGAGAGGCGGTTGAAGCTGAGATGAAAACTTTACTTGGGTTTTAGGGTTTCTGTTGGGTTTTAGGGTTTCTAGTGGGTTTGTGTCGGTCTGTTTGGGCTCTTGTAAATGGGCCTCGGGTTTGGTTGGGCCTGAATTGTAATAATAATAATAATAATAATAATAATAATATAATTATAAAATAATTATAGTAATAAATAAAATAAAATAATAATAATAATATAAAAATGGATGAAAAAATTAGTATCTTCACTCGGCTTTGATAAACAAATTACTCAAAAGACAACCGTAAACTAGAGTTTCACAAACTTTCTTATTAGGGACAAGGTTTACGGTTTCAACGAGTTCGGCAAAAATAACCTGAGGTTATTTTGGATACAATGTATACACCAAAGGTCTAAAGCTATAAAAGTGGAGTATTTGCCTCCAGATGGTCTAAACCACCAAGAGATCATCAGATAGAGAAAACGATCGTAGTGATCTAACACACTCGCACTCAACTTGACCTTGTAAGGAGAACCTATTGTTTCCTTTTCATTATCTAAGCCGTCATTATCTACTCCAAATGCGTAAGCAATGTAGGCCAAGTCAATATAAATGAATTGACCTAGAAGATAGGATCGAATTCCTATTATTTCTGTTCTAGCTCGATTTTGGATACAAACGGCATTTGAATAGAAAATTCGAACTAGTTGTTGGTAAACTATTGGTTTGAGATGAAAAAGTTTATCAAATTTCCAATCTTGTAGAGTAGGAAGATATCTAAAGTTCATTGTTTCCATAGCTCTAAGAGAAGGAATACGTTCTTCCCGAATTTTGTAAGACTCAAAGAGATAGACAAACCTATGGTAAAGATTATCCCTTCGGCCAGGTTCGTTAAAGCACGAGTTTCAAATTGTCATTTCAGGCTCATCGGGAATAGGATTTGATTGGATAGGAGGTGGAATTGGAGGTGGGTTTGGTGGTCGGTTTGAACGACTAGAGGAAGGTCTATGACGTTTATGAGACATGGTTCAAAAAATTGGAATAGGATATATATACCTGTAATTTAAAACATATGTATGCAATATAATCAATCCCAAAACTCAAATGAGTCTTTAATATTTCAAGGTTCTCTAAAATAATCCTAATGGGCAAACTTTAAAAACTATGTTTGAAAACAATGCTTGAAAATCAAAATGTAATTTTCAAAACAACATAATTAAATCAAAAACAACAATTTTAAAATCAAAACAATGTTTTTTTAATTTCAAATTTTAAAAAAAATTGATCAAGTCTTGTGTTTTTTATGAAATTAGTTGTAGATTCTTGATTTAAAACAAAATCTAAGAAAAGCCCGATCATTATTTCAACCTAGAACTAATTAAAACTAGTCACATGTTCAAAATCAAGAAAATAGTGGTTT
This sequence comes from Hibiscus syriacus, assembly GCF_006381635.1. NCBI lineage: Eukaryota > Viridiplantae > Streptophyta > Magnoliopsida > Malvales > Malvaceae > Hibiscus > Hibiscus syriacus. The sequence continues at coordinate 1,222,676 of NW_024062599.1, read as the reverse complement.
TAGAAAAATTACCTTGAAAGATGAAGATTGAGTGGATTTTGATGTTGTTTGCACAAAATTAATGATGCTAGCAGGATTAGGAGCTGAAACTGAAGAAATTCCAACTTGAAACGTTGATTTTGAGCAAAGATTGAGAGTAGGGTGAGAGAAAGGGCGCACGGTGAGTGTTTAGATAGATGAGGGTTTTGGAAAAAATGAGGTTCTGGTGATTTAAAAACTAGAACCCGAAGGGGGTATCGGTACCCTCATAGGGGGTATTAGTACCCATTCAAAGGGGGGTATCGGTACCCATTCAAAGGGGGTATCGATACCTGGCGCACAGAAAAGTTAAAAATATGTATTTAAACACTCAAAATGCTGAATTAATTAGCTCTAGTGGTATTGGCAACTCATATTACGAAAATTACCTATGTTCAATCAATCAAATCTATCCTTAAACATTATTTGAACATATAATTAATTTTCACTAAAAATCATAAACTCCCCCTAACTAATAGCAAAGAATGCAATCAAAAATATTATTTTTATAAGCATTTTTCAATTCTAATTTAAAAGTGATAAACTAATTTTAAACACTAAATGAAGATAAGTCAGTTAAATCTAATTCTCTCCTAAGTGTCCAAAATCTTTCTTTATCTAAAGGTTTTGTAAAAATATCCGCTAATTGATGCAAAGTATCAACAAATTCTATAACTACATTTTATTTAGCGACATGATCTCTAACAAAATGATGTCTAATTTCAATGTGCTTAGTTCTAGTGTGTTGGATGGGATTTTTAGTAAGACAAATAGCACTAGTATTGTCACACTTGATAGGTATGGTACTAACTTCAATACCATAATCTAAAAGTTGTTGTTTCATCCATAAAACTTGTGCACAACAACTACCGGCTGAAATGTATTCCGCTTCAGTGGTAGATAATGCAACACAATTTTGTTTCTTTGAAAACCATGAAATTAGCATGTTTCCTAGGAATTAGAAAGTGCAGGAGGTGTTTTTCCTATCAATTTTGCATCCTCCATAATCCGCATCAGAGAAGGCATGCAAGATAAACCTGGAGTCTCTAGGATACCAAAGTCCTAAACTAGGAGTGTCCTTAAGGTATCTAAAGATTCTCTTAACAGCTAGTAAATGTGATTCCTTAGGACATGATTGGAATCTAACACATAAGCAAACACTAAACATAATTTCTGGTCTACTTGCAGTTAGATAAAGCAAAGAACCAATCATTGACATATACAATTTAACATCCACACATTTACCTCCTTCATCTTTGTCAAGCTTTGTTGATGAGCTTATTGGAGTGACATGCGGTTTCCCATTTTCCAATCCAAATTTCTTGAGAATATCCTTGACTTATTTTGCTTGATTGATGAAGATATCATCTTTTGTTTGCTTGATTTGGAGTCCCAAGAAGAATGAGAGCTCCCCCATCATGCTCATCTCAAATTCACTCTACATTAGCTTAGAAAATTCTTGGCAAAGAGTATCATTAGTAGAACCAAATATTATATCATCAACATAAATTTGAACTACTAATAAATCTTTACCTTTATGCTTTAAAAACAATGTAGTGTCAACCTTCCCTTTTGAAAAACCTTTTTCAAATAAAAAATTTGACAATCTTTCATACCAAGCTCTAGGAGCTTGTTTTTAACCGTAAAGCTCTTTTGTCAATTTAAAACATGATCTAGAAATTTTGAATCTTCAAAACCAAGAGATTGTTCCACATACAGTTCTTCTTTTATAAAACCATTTAAAATGCACTTTTAACATTCATTTGATATAATTTAAATTCATTGAAACATGAAAATACTAATAACATTCTTTTTACGTCCATCCTAGCTACGGGAGCGTATGTTTCATCATAGTCTATTCTCTCTTCATGAGTATAGCCTTGAGCAACAAGTCTAGCCTTGTTTCTCACTATATTATCACTTTCATCAAGCTTATTCCTAAATACCCATCTAGTACCTACAGTAGATTTATTACTAGGCCTTTCAACTAATGTTCATTCTTTACTTCTCTCAAATTGATTTAACTCTTCTTGCATAGCCATAATCCAATTTTCATCATTTAATTCTTCTTTGATATTCTTAGGCTCTATGCATGAAATAAATGTAACATAATTACATATATTTCTAAGAGAAGGTCGAGTAGTTACCCCTTTGGATGGATCACCTATAATTTCACCATCCTTGACATAGTTGTATTCTCTTGGGTAAGAGACTTCCATTTCTTCAATGGTTGGATTCTCGAGAACATCACGAGTTTCCTCATCTTTCGTTTCTTCCTTTGATGATGGTTCTCCAATGTCATATCTAACGTCATTTGTGTTTACAATACCTACATCATCATTCACACAATAATCCTTCCTCGGAAGGGGATTATCATCGAAAACAACATGTATAGACTCTTCTACCACAAAAGTTCTTTTATTAATTACTCGATAAGCTTTAGAATTTAAGGAATAACCCAGAAAAATTCCTTCATCACTTTTAGCATCAAATTTGCCAAGATTTTCTTTACCATTGTTTAAAACAAAACATTTACATCCAAAAGGATGAAAATAGCTAATGTTAGGTTTTTATTTTTGAAAAGTTCATATGGAGTTTTCTTTAAAATAGGCCTAATCATTACTCTATTGATAACATAACAAGCGGTATTTGTAGCTTCCGCCCAAAAATATTTTGGCAAATTGTTTTCACAAAGCATGATTCTAACCATTTCTTCTAAAGTTCAATTTTTCCTCTCAACAACTCCATTTTGTTGAGGGGTTCTAAGAGCTGAAAAAATATGGATAATATCATTCGAATTACAAAAATCAGTAAATCCAAGATTTTCAAATTCAGTATCATGATCACTCCTAACACTAGTTATGGAGTAACCTTTTTTATTTTGGAATACTTTTGAAAACGTGATGAATTTTTCTAATGCTTTATCTTTATTACTTAAAAATATAACCCAAGTATATCTAGAATAGTCATCTACCAATACAAAGCAATATTGTTTTCCACCCAAGCTAACAGTCCTAATTGGCCCAAAAAGATCTATATAGATCAATTGTAATACTCTACTAGTTGATACATTATTAATGGACTTAAAGGAAGCTCTTTGATGTTTTCCTTTAGCACAAGCATCACAAATTTTATCTTTATCAAATTTTAGCTTTGGAAACCCTCTTACTAAATCTCCTTGAATTAGTCTTTGCAAAACACTCATGCTAGTATGTCCTAGTATCCTATGCCATAACCAACTATCATGATTATCCTTAGCAACTAGGCATAAATTAGTCATATTAATAGAATATAAATGCACCATATAAATGTTTTATATTCTATAACCAACAAGCATAATCCGATTAGATGCAATGGCAATTACTTTACAGCCTTTTGTTTCAAATAAGACATTGTATCATTTATCGCAAAATTGACTAATACTCAATAGATTATGCTTTAACCCATTCACATATAAAACATTTTTAATTTGTATGGAAGAGGTATTACCTATTGTACCTATACATTCAATGTGACCTTTTGAATTATCACCAAAAGTCACCTCTCCTCCATTTTTGTCGTTAAGCTCTATGAACCAGCTCTTGTCTCCGGTCATGTGTCTTGAGCATCCACTATCAAGGTACTATGATTTTGAACTTGTTTCTCGTGCCTTATAGCAATGCTCCTTTTCCTACAAACATAGATTAATTTTTTATTTTTGGTACCCAATTTCTTTTGGGTCCATATTCATTAGTTTCTAAAATTCTAGTCCCATTGGGTATCCACTTATGTAGGATATACTTATCTTTAGTAGTAATGCGTTCTTTAGGAACCCATATACTTCTAACGATTTTTCCATTAGAGGTTCTTTGGGGACCTCTATGATTATAGTTTTTAAAACTTTTTTTCTGACAAAGTTGGATTTTAAACTTTCTTCATTTTCAAAACGTTTTGTTCCAACTTTAATAAAAGAAGTTTTAAGATCATCAATTTCTTTTTGATGATCATAGTTGACCTTTGAAAGTAAATTATGAAAATCAGAATTTTTCTTTTCAAACTCATCTAGTTTGATTTGCAAATCTTTATTTTACTTTCAAGATCATTGTTGGTCTTGGATATGAGATTATTTTCATTTTTCAATTTTATAATATCATTTTTGTATTTTAAAAATAATTTCTCATAATCCGAAGCTTACCCAGTATATTCCTCTAACAGCTCATCAAAAGAATAATCTTTGACATTAAATGAGCTAGAGGTTACCTGAGAGCTTTCCCCGATGCATCAAGCACAAGTTTGCTACTTCTTGTTCATCTTCATCGGAACCTTCATCATTGCTCCATGTAGCCACATGATCCTTGTGTTTTTTCTTTAATTGACATTCTTCTTCGATTGTGGGCAATCGTATTTGACATGACCCGCTTTTTGCATTCGTAGCAAATGATTGGGTCTTTCTCCTTTGATTCAGTTTTGAAGCCTTCATTTCGTTTGAATTTTATTCCTCAGTTGGGCTTCATCAATTTTCTGAACCGTTTGGAAAATAATGCCATTTCCTCGTCATCGTCTTCTTCATCTGAATCACTCTCATCTTTTGTGGATTTGAGAGCAACTCTCACGTTCTTATTTTTCTCCTTCTCCTTCTTTGACTTGTCAATCTTCTCGAGATCTACCTCATCTTGAAGCATCATTTCATGAGTGAGGAGAGAACCAATTAACTCTTCGAGAGTTAAAGACTTTAAGTTTTTAGCCTCGATGATTATCGTCTTCTTTGATTGCCAATATTTTGGAAGAGAGTAAACTAACTTCCTCACAAGCTTTTCGTTTGGAATGATTTCTCCATAAGATTTGAGACCATTGACAATCGTGGAAAATCTATTTTTCATAGCTTTGATATCTTCATCCGGTTTCATCTTGAAATTTTCATAACTATGAGTTAGAAGACTAATTTTAGATACTTTTACCTCGTTTGTGCCTTCATGGGTGACTTGTAGTTTATCCCATATCTACTTGGTGGTTGTACAAGATGAAACTCTCCAGTATTCATCTGGTCCAAGAGCACAAAATATAATATGGATAGCCTTTGAGTTAAGCTGGAACATTCTTTTCTCTATTTCACTCCACAATCTTGAATGAGTGGAAGGAATGAAGTATCTCTCTTCTATGATATTCCATACTCTCATTTCACTTACTTGAATGAAATATCTCATTATATTCTTCCAATAAGCATAATTAGCTCCACTGAAGAAATGAGGCTTGTTGACGGGCATAGAATCAAGACAGAAGTCAGTGTTTGAAGTGGAGGCCATTGATGACATGAATATCGATATAACTCTTCCCGAATCGACTCAAGAGGTGATTAAACCTTCAAATGAGTGAGGCTCTGATACCAATTGTTGAGTTAATCGATCGACGAAATAGCCAAGAGGGGTGAATTGGCAATAAAAATTTTGGTGGAAGCTTTTGCAGAAAATAGAAAATAATTGCACAGTGATTTAGTGTGGTTCGACTTTCTCAACCAAAGTCTGCGTCAACTACCTTAGCTATCCACACTAAGGATTTTCCACAAATTCACTAATTTGTCTTTCTTTTGAGGACAAAGAGTAACCTTATAAATCCCTCAAGAATTATACCCCAAATTCTTGATAACACTCTCTCCCAAAGAGAACAATACAAATTTCGCAAACTTACTGAAAAACCTCACAAGGCAAAGTGTTTGCACAAAGAAAGAACACTCAAGAATAATGCAATTGAGCACAATAAGTGTTCTTAAAAGTAAAAATGAATATTGGATGAAATAGGCTTTAAAGATGCTCAAACTTGAGGTTTGATGTTTTCTCTTTGATTCTCTCTCAATCTTGTTTCTTGTTATTGATCAAAGGCTCCTAAGCTTATTTAAATACACCTTGAATCACTTCTGAACGTTGGGGATCATTGGTGAAGTCAATAGAGCTGTTAATGTGTAATTATCATTTAAAAATCTGGTTGGGAGCATGGGGGTATTGTACCTGTAGTGTAAAATTCAAATATTTTGACCGTTAATTGACTAGGGATATCGGTACCCATAGAGCATTTTGTTTTTCTTGGAGCCAAAACTTGCATAGGGGTATCGGTACCCTATGAGGGGTATCGGTACCCTCTGGGCAATCTGGTTTTTCTTGAAGCCCTTTTATAAAGAATATTTTTGGCTCGATTAAGGCTCGAAATACTTTGTAGAATTTGTTTCAAAAAATATTTTAAGATTAAAACATAATTTTACACTTAAGTAAGGATTTGACATTTGAAAACTTGGAGTAATATTCTAATAATTTAAATCGAATATATAATTTAAAATATAAAATCTTAAAATTCATTAACACTTAATTTTTTATATCGAAACATCAAAATGTTTTCAACAAAAACTTATATGACGATCAACATATTGATGTGACTGTTCATGATATTGTTTTGACAGTACTCGATGGACGATGATGTGGTAAATGAACTTAATTGATTATTTTAGAAAGTTTGAGGACTTATTATTATTATTTTAAATAAAAAATTATTTAAATTAAAATATAAAATATAAACAATTATTAAGATATTCAATAAATTAAATATAAAAAATACTACAAAATTAAATTATTAAAAAATAAATTAAGGATTACATTGAGTGTAAAAATATTGTTATAATGATTTAAACATGTGTAAGTTAAGTTAAAAATCGAGATATAATGTTTCCTTATTTTTTGAATTTTCACTCATTTTTATTTTCATTTTTTAAAATCAATTATACAACTAAACACGTTTTCTTCGATTTTTTATATTTTTTATAAAAGTAAAAATGAAAATAATTTATATTTTTTAAAATCAAATTTACCTTAATTGTTAACGGACCAAAATAAAACTAAATAATATGCGGTTTACTAAATAGACTGTTACCCTATAATTTATGATAGTTTCTTAAACCCACTTGTAGAGTAAAAAAAAACTTCACCACTTTATAAAGATAATAATCTTATTAATTAATCATGCAAACTTTGATTTTCCTTTTGTATGAGGAAATAATAATTAGTTGACATTTGGCCTACAAACCCATATTCTATCTCCACTTAATTAAACAAAACTCATATTTAATCAAACTAATTAAGTCATTGTCTTTGTTTAATAATTGTTTGAAGGTACAGACTAAGTGATCTTTATGATTAAATGGATAGTTGTTATTTTCAGGGATTTTAGATTAGAGCACTAAAGAGCATAGCGTATTTGAACGTTCATCGTCAAATAATTGAGAGTCTTTAGAACAAATATCACCAGTTGTAATCATCTTAGATTAATAAAAAAATATTAGGTAAGAGATGATACTTTGCATTCCTATACTCAATAAAGAGCAAACATTTAATTACTTTATTAGCAACAATCTTAATGATTTGTTTTCAATAATATGTTCCAGTCAATCAAGTAAAAGACATTTTAATTCTGGATGACATTAATTTCTTAATTTTGATATATAAATTATCTGTATATTTACTCAAATACATAGAAATACAACTCTAATATATTTGATTTATCTAAGAGTGATTACTCGATATGCATTTGATCAGGTCGGATTTAAGACAAGTAATATATTTCTACTAATCAAATCGAAAATCTGATTTAGACGTGTAAAAATTATAATTTTATAATAATGACATTTTCTACTAATATTTTCTTTATTACATCTAAACTATTGAAAATCCTATATTGAAAAATATTGTATGTCTAAGTGTGTTTGAATTCATGTCATTTAGATATTAAATTAAAGGAGTCTTTAATTCAAAAATATTATTATCGAGGTTAATATTTTTCAGAATCATATTCTCAATTTGATTTGGAGTGATTCGCGCCAATGAAAGAAGATCATTATCAACATTAGCACTTTTTGACTAAATTGTTGGAAATATCAAATGGTTGTCCCTTGTTCTCATATATAATGGGGTAAGGGGGAGGTAAGATAGTAGACTACCCCCAACACTAGGTTGAGAGCAGCTTCCGTAGGAGACCTCCAAATTATGAAATGCCCTCCATGGACTCGATCCCACGACCTCAAGGTTAAGAACCTTGTGCTCTACCAACTGAGCTGGAAATATCATTCCACTAATTGTTTTATAGATATTTATTGGCCAAATTGAATAATATTACTCTTGAAATAACAGAGTTTTTTTTTCATATTAATCTATTTATTGTACATTTTTAACTAGATATATCATAATTTAGGAAGTAAATTTATTAAATATTTTTATTTTATATTAGTTTTAAATATATTATCTAAATATCTAACTCATAATATAACTTTAAATAAAAATATTTGATTGGGATGATGTAAATTTGACTTATTTGGCCTTTATTTTTTATAGAAGAGTTTGACTTGCAAACTTATGACAATAAATTTAACAAAATAATATAGCTTTCCTAATAATATATTTGTCAAATAATATTATATCTTACAAATTTTATTCCTGCATGTAATATTATATTTTATAAACCAAACGTATTTTAACAACTATATCAATTCAGCTAACACTCATTTAACACAATGCTAACAACTCACATATAATACAAACTGTCAATGTTTAAGTCATCCAAGTAAAGCTAATTAAATAAAAAGAGGTGAAGAATCAAAGGCAGCGGGCTGCGTAATTGTATATCAGATAAATATGGCCAATTATGCATGCATGTAATCTTCCGAGAGTTTATGCTTCGCCAGAGGTACAAACAAGTACATCAATGAATTAAAATTAAATATATTTACAATGTTAGCTGTTTCTTCAAAGCTCTAACCTTACATTTTGGCATTTTATGGAATAAATATCACAATCATTTGCCAAAAGATGCTTCACTTACAGACATTTCCTCTAAACTATTAAAAAATTGCATTACTAATTAATTAGCACTAATTCCGAATTCTCTCTCTATATATTTCTGAAATTTACAAATAAAAAATAATTAATACGAGACGAAGATAAAATAAAAAATTAAATTTATTCAAAGAAAACAATATTTAATATGGTTTGATTTTTCTGATTTACCTCCACAATCCCAAAATGATATAATTTATTCCATCAATCTTGTAACTTTTATGGGGATAAAGCTACAAATCACCCTAATAAAAAAATCAAACTACCCATAATAATAATGTGTAATTTTTACACGTAAAAGTTACGAACTATCCCTCGTACAAAAATTATCTAAAAGTTACATCTCGTGTCAATTTCTTAATTCTAAACGTCAATTCATACTTTTCATTTTTAAGATATTGTGGAGAAAAGAATTACAATAATAAGAGATTTGTATTTTTCTTATTTCATCTCAACCATGAGCAACATATATATCTACAATAGTGTTTGTAACTAACAGCTGAGTATTCAAATACAATGGATAAGATAAAGAAAGATTGTTGTTAAGATTATAGAGAATCACAACAACAACATTTGAAATTAAGGAGGTCATGTCATTATTCTATCATGCTCCCGCAAGATGGATGGTGATGAAGTGAGTCCAATCTTATTGATGACAGTGACAAATTGTTGGTGCGACAATAGTTTCGTAAGAACATCGGCAAGTTGGTCACAATTAGACATGAGAGAATCAGAGACATCCTCTTTGTACTTGCTCACGGATGAAGTGGTAATCTACGCAACATGTTTCATGTGGGAATGAAAGACTAGGTTGCCACATAGTTCGTTGCCCCAGCTTTATCAAAATAAATCATCAGTTTTTGTGGTATGATGACGCCAAGTTCATACATGAGGGAGCACAACTAGTGCAATTCAACTGCCATAGCTACCACAGAGCGATACTCAGCCTCAATTGAAGACCGACAATAGTTTTATGTTTCTTAGAGCTCTAAGACACGTGATTACAACCAAGATAGACAATATAAGCATTTTTAGAAGTAAAATCATCTTTGTCACAAGCCTAGTTAACATCATAAAATGCATGAAGATTTAGAGAAGAATTACATGAGATCATGACCCAAGGTTTTACTGAGATAGCGTAACACCCTTTTGACAACAATCCAATGCTCATATATGGGTTGATGCATGAATTGAGAGAGCTTGTTAATGACGTAGTTAATGTTGGATAAATGGTAAAGTAAAAGAAATGATTTAGTAAATTGTGTTTAAGACCAATTAGTAAGAATGGAAGAATGAAATGCCATTTTGGTCCTTTAGAGGGAAATGAATTTAAATATTTATTTTATTAGGGATATTTAAGAAGAGAAAAAGGGGGGAAAAGTTTAGAAAAAACTAAGTCATCTTCTTCTTCTCTATCTTCTCATCCCGTGTTCTCCCTTATAGCCCAAAGGTATGATTTCTTTAAGTTGGTTTTCCTTTAGTTTATGGGCTGGTTTTGAAACCTTAAATGATATAGAGGCTTAAGGAAAGTTCAAGGATGATTAAAACTAAGTGATTAGTGAATTGTTTGAGATTTAAAAAAATGGGTTTTTTAGTTATATGATGAAATATGAGTTTTTATTAAGGTTTACAAGTAAATTTGACTTGTCAAAGAAGTAAATGAGAGATTAGAAGCCTTGGATGTGATTAAAAACATGTGTGAAAAAGTAGTGTGATTCTTGGGTTAGAGTTTTTTTGAAAATTTTAGATGTTATAGGAAGATTAATGAAGGAAAGTTAGTTGGGTTTAGTAAGGCTGAGTTTAATGGTATTGTTGGAGGTAAAAGTAAGAGATTTAAACGAAATTTGGGTAAAACTCAAAATGGAAAATTTGGGTAAGGGTATCGGTACTAGAAGAACAATGTAAATATTAGTATCGATACTTCTGTGGGTATTGATACTAAGAGGAAGGTATCGCTACTATGGATTTCAGAATGAAGAAATGGTATTGATAATGAAGGGAATATGGGTACCATAGTATAGAAGTATCGATACCATAGTAGGGGTACCGATACTATTGAGCCTGGAATTTTAAGATATGATGAATTTTAATCAAAAATCAAAATAATAGTACTATTAAGTATTATTAAAAGTATAAATGTTAGAAAGTATACTAACATTTGTATGGTATGTGTAATTAATGGATGCTTGTATAGATCGTAACCAAGCTCCAGAGTCTAGCAAGAAAAAGGGCAATGATAAAGTTGTTGAATAGTCGGACATCATTACAATATACTAGTGAGACATATCAGGTGAGTGCACTTATTGTACTTCTATGAAATGAGGGAGACTTGCGACGAGTCAACCTCGAATGTTTTGATAAAACATGTTTTACAGTACTTTGATATGTTTTCATAATGTGTATGGAAATGATATTACAAATAAATTTTAGAGTATGAACTGCTCTAAAAAGAATAGATGAATGTTGTTGTTGTTCAATGGTTATTGATATTGCAGAAATAAATGTTTAAATCTGTGAAATTGACTTGAAAGCCCATTGTATGTGCATTGAGAGTCATAGGTGCATTTCGACATACTTCGTGTATGATGGTATCGATCGATTTTGTTTAATGCATAACGGTGCATTTTCATATCAGTACTATGTGTACTTTTTGAACTATATGTGCAATCATGGTATTCATAATGAGTTTGTGAATTACCGTTTCGATATACAATTATGTATATAAGTTATAATCGATTTTGTTTAATGCATAACGGTGCATTTTCGGCACTAAATATGCAACCCATGGTATTCATAATGTGTTTATAAATGACCATTTCGGCACTATGTGTGCAATCTATGGAATTCATAATAAGTTTGTGAATTTTCATTTCGGCATTTCGGTGCAATGCATATACCTTGTATTCTCATTTTACATACATTTAGAAAATATTCCAGTGTTAAATTCTTAACTTTTTTTATGGTATTCAAACACATTAAATAAAATATCTAATCTTTTTAATTTATACGGAATTTTATTACAGCTTACGGATAGAATAGTAAAAGATTTATATATTATATGTTCATAAAAAGATTGAAATATTAAACAGTAAATTTTAAGTATTTTATTTAAATATTAAAATCATAAATATTCTTTTATTAATTTAAAGTGATTACATGATAATATTTATTCTAAATATTCTCGATCATTTAATAACAAAAGTTCAAACATCTTTGCCTCGCTGGTATTCTAATTTGAGACCTCAAGGATAACTATTATTTCTTTAACCACTTAGATAACTTAGTTTATACAAAAATAAAATACTCTTAACATTTAAAAGAATAATATTTTTAATATTTTCCTAACATATAGATAAGTTCAAATAAATTTTTATTTCAGAAAAAAATTGATTATTAAAAATTAAAAACTTATTTAAATATAAATTAAGTTTTATTTAACGGTGAAATTATCACTTCTGTGGATGCAGTAAAAATATTAAAAATTTAAATCAATAAAGTTGTGAAATTGCGTGTTAGTATAACCTCTAAAAATGTTGAAGCTGAAAGCAAAGCTGCCTAAGCCTAGAAAATTATATTTTCCGTACAACCACTTCGCTATCTCCTACGAAGAAAATTTATTTTCATCAATGGAACTCAGGAACAATGAAGCTTTCCATAATGTAACCAACATAAAAATCAGATGGCTGGAATCGAGCGTTTATTGTGCTAGCTTTAGTGTTTGAAACCCGTAGCTGTTGCCGGAACATTTGATTTTGGAGCAAGATTCATTGGCTGTTTGATGGACTTGTGCCAGTCGCTGGTGCCTTGTTGCAGAGCTAACTTTTCGGGCTGGCAATGAGGCTCATCCAACTCCGTTTCCGGCTTCCTTTTTGCCTTTTTCTTTGGCAGTGAGGCATCCGCCATCTTGATTTCATCATCCATGGCATTGCTTGAGATGCCCTTTAACTTATCCTGTTTGAGTCTGTCAAAATTGGAATCATCTGTCGAGGGACTCGGAGCACGGACAGCAGCTGTAGTTGAGTTGGAAATCGACTTATGAATTGGAAGTAAAGCTTGGGTACCGGGATCACTAGCCAACTTCTCTTGAGTGTGCTGTGACTGTGCACTCGAGGAAGAATCCACTCGAGCACTCTCATCCACTCCTGGTTCCAACATCTTTTTCCTCTTGATTTTCTCTTGATCCTTTTAAGAAAGACAAAGAACTCGCAATAAATAGAAGAAAAGGAAAATGGGAATCAACAATCAATGAACCGGAGATGCGTCGAAAAATGGAAAGCAAAACACCCAGTATCCACCGGGTTTTGGTTCATCTGAACCTGAAACCCCAAGAATATTAACAAACATGGGACAGGTTGAGCTAAATGTTTGGAAAAGAAAGATTTTCTTTGCCAAGCCTATCAAAACTTCAAAGCTAAAAATTTTCGAGATGGATTGCATTAAATCTGCAGAAGACTAGCTACTTAATTCGAAAACATATAAACACCAATAAAATACAGTATCGCAACAATGGCAAAATACTCAGAAGGGTACATACCTTACGTCTGTTGTACCTTGCTCTTCGTCTTTCCTTCGCCTTACAAATTGCACGTTTAATCTCATGGTTGTCCATCATACCATTTGGCCACAGCTGTGCAAGCTGTTCAAAGATAACTTCAAATGTAAGATAATGTATCAGAAAATGTAGAACCATAACCGAGCATAGAAACAATAATCATTAGCTTTATCACAACAAACTAAAAGAAATGGAACATGATCAAAACAAAACGAGAGATCCATTTAAGGTTAACGCAGGACAGGAGTTGAAGAACTTCACAAGATTGGTTCAAATTATTTGAAAAAAGAACAATAGTGACAACGTAGTATAAACTCTTTGAATTCTGTTAAGCAACTAGCAATTGCAGGTGTCTTTTAGGTAGAAATGTCGTCAAAGGGAAGAAAATGTAACAGTTCAAGTGAAGTGTACAAAAGAAGAAGAAGAAAAAAGAGGAAGGGCAAAACAGAAGAGAAAAGGTGAGTAGAATAGAAAGAAACAGAACAATCTCATGCACAACTCTCATCCAAATGGTCAAAAGCGATGATAAAAAAAATAATTGCAGAAACATATTTGTCCACATTCAGAGACTCCAAAAGCGAGCAATACGAAGATTTCCATTATAACTACAGCATTGTGAGAGTAGAGGAAGAATTGATTAGTGCCCAACCTCTACATAAAGCTTTCTGATTTGTGGACCAGCATCTTCATCTAATCCCTGCAGCAAATAAATGATAGAAAAGAAAAGATAAAATTCATTACGAATAAGACTTTCCCAACAAAGATGAATTTGTTAATATGGGACATGTGATTACATCAACATAGAGGTCATAAAGTTCACAAATCTTGTTCTCCAGTGGTGCGTCCATGCTAAATTTTTTTCTAAAAACTCTTTCTTCAGAACCAACATCTTGAAAATCATCAGAAGCTCTGGGTTGCTGTTCCAATACCTGAAAAAAAATAAGCATTTTTTTCATCACTAAATATTACAACTTCAATTGATAATATAGAGTACCAACTATAAACAAGACGAAAGTCCATGATTTTCATATACTAGGAAGGAGAGAGGAGAATAGTCATGGATCTAAAATGAAGTATCTAAAGAAAATCGCATGAAAATAAGGATACAAAATACAAAATCAAGTACATCAGCATGGGGTGAGAATGTGGACAAAAATTGAAAGCACTATGTGAAACAATGTAGGAATGATTTTTTTTTTTTTTATCTTAAGCAAAGCCGAATAAAAGCTATATTTCATTACAGGGGGGGGGGGGGGGAAGGTGAAAGACTGTTGACTTAGGAGCAACAAAGAGAGGGTAAATAAAAAAAAACAGAATAATGAGGGGTGAGGGGAGAGAGAGAGTAAAACAAGCCTTTGTCTCGAAAGGAGGAAGTCTTGTCTTTATCATCTCAGTGACTTCCTTCTTGATCTGTTGAAATCTAGCGTCTTTTTCTTGCTTTGCTGTTGGTGAGACACCCATATTAATCATGATTTTGAGGTTCCTCTGCATCCCAAATAGTCCCAAATTCGTAAGAGAGTAATTGACAATGATGATCCAAATTGGTACAACGAATTTATTGGAAAGGAAACATTGAGAGAAAACAAGAGATCTAATCCTTCATAAATAAACAATATAAGAAAAGTAATGCACTAAATGTTTACACAGTCACATATTTAACAGCCAACAAATAGTCTCTCTCAAGCAGTATGGTTCTAAAATAGGATCCATAAAGAACTTGGATTTTAACTACAAGCAAAAAAAAAATGCTTCAAGAACCAAAATACATGCAATAACATTACATAGTCACCATAATTGCAGTTGCAAATGTCACAAGTAATCAAATACAAGGCATACAAAAGTGCCTTCACCGAAACAAAAGAAACTACATCACATGAATTAAAAGCAAAAGATGACAGTAGAAAGGAAGATTTAACAGAAAATATTTCTAGACTTGGGTGTCATAGGTATGTTGGCATGCAATATATGATAATATTCCAAGCCCTTTATGAACTTGATGAAGTGCAAAATGTTGGAACCACGTGACTGAAAAATTGTAGGTGTCTGATACCTTAAGTGTTCTTAGCTGTATTAAGTGACCAAGGATGCTCATAAGGCGACTTAGTAACTCATTGGAAACTTTCCCCTGGCTTGCCTGCCACAAATATCAAAATGAAATTGGTAAATTTTTTCCTGACGGCATCATGCCATTGTAGCAAAATTGACAATCTAAAAATGAGTTATTTTGCAACACATAACAAGTTAGTAACAGTCCCATACAGCTAATCTAGCAACTTTCGCAAGCTTGAGCTTTATTTCTCTGGGCAATCTCCTCTTAATCCCCTGGGATGAAGTATCAGCCTCTTGATTTTCCACAGCAGGCGGCCTTGCTGTTAAATTTTAGAGAGGAAGGAAAAAGGATCACTTTAGGAGTTATTCAAGATTATATTTTACAAGACTCGTATACACTTACATTCTGTAACTATCTTCTCTAGCTCCCTAATGGCCTTTTCAAGCACGGAAATTTTGTGCCTAAGAGTAGAACCATCCTTTTTCACCATATATGAGGATTTCTGCAAGGCATATTACGCAACCAAAATCAATATGATAGCATTAATATCTAATACCAAACTAGTTTTTTCTCATGTCTCCCTGATGGATGCTAATTTGGACAAAAGAAGCTTCTACTTTAATTTCTTGCAATACACACAAATGCACAAAGGGAAATCTAAGGGATCTCTGAATGTTCCAGGGTGTTCCCGGTAGTCCAGACATGTAAAAATGAAATCTGAGGGACTTTACGTCTATAACAAATTAGCTCAGAACTGTTTCTATTGTCTCCATATCTATGGCTAATATCTTTCAGTTGAATAGATCTCATGTAAGTCTATATTAGAGACTTCTATTACCATATTACATACACGTAAAGCCACTTAATTCCTAGTGTTTCAGATATTATAGGTTCATAGGTTGTCAATAGCAGAAACCGTCTTCATGTCAAAACTCTAACTAGGTTAGTCAGCTACTAATCATGACTAGCAAAAAAAAAAGCCAATGGAGAGTTTGAGAAATGGAAAAAATAACTAAAAAGGATGTTTAAGATTAAAGAGAATAACGTACAGCTGTATGAATAGCATGTATGCCATCAGAAACATTAATGTCTGCCAATTCACGAATGCCATTGTTCTCTCTTGCTCGAACTGATTGTTCAAGCTTCTCAGCATTGCTGCTTAGTTTTCCATGCTGAGGTTTGGATTGAGTGAGAGCACTTTTATCATGGTATTCCTGACGCAAAACATCAAAGGATCCAGTTGCATCTTTCAAGTTGTTACTGACAACACTTTTTGACTGAGGAAATCCTATTTTCGAGTTTTCAATATCCTTGACATCTGCCAAAGGTACAGAAGTGCCACCATTTGAATCTTTCAAATATGAAGAAGAATCCAATGCTAGTCTTGTCTCAGAAGATTTCTTCTTGGAAGGAACACCAGATACTGATAATTGATTCTGAGCTTTTACATCCCTGTATTGTTCATCTAATGCAGTCAAATTCTGAGGAGATTTAGAATTATTCTTCGCAGGAGGTGGTTCAGCCCTCCCTGACATCAACTTTGCTGCCTTTGCATGTTTATTTGACACATGACCGTCGTCGCTCTCATTGGGAAGTTTTTCAGCATCTCTTCTTCTCCTTTTCTTGGGCTGCTGGTTAGGTACCACAGGAGGTTCATTTCTTGAAAAAACGAAGGAAAATAAATAAAAGAAATCAGTGAAGCAAAATTAGAAGAAATCCACTACTAATGAACTTTCACCATTAAAAGGCTAGAATTTGGTATGGTAAAATAATGCTTCAACCATATTGCAATTAGAAAGAAACATAAAATAAATATGGTATAAAAGGTGCAAGGGGTCCTTGACAACCACTTAAATCTCAAAATTCATGATATCAGGAATTAAAGTTGTAAGCCTAACTGTGAATCTCATTTTATTTTGATCTTTAACCCAAATTTCTGCCTATCTAAGATAAGAATTCATTAATTAACCTAAAGTTAACCAATAAGAGATGTACGGAGTATGGTTCTCCTGGTATGTCATAGGATGCAAATTTATAGGCATCTAAACAGGATCATTACTAAAGCTGCCACCAACCAGTGCAGAAGCCAAATGATAACAGTTCAAAGGAACTCACATTCTTTCCAACTTTCCCCTATTAACAAAAAACCCATCGTGTTTTATAGCTGAATTATCAACTTCAAAATATTCATCCTGCATAACGACCAATGAATCAACATTATAAACCAATAAAAATGCATTCCATGATCCTTGTTATGATAAGAATGGCACCAACTACAGTAGCGTAAAACCAATAAGACAGATTAAAAATATAATCAATAATAAATTTTAGTACTTACCAGCTCTGCATCATCAATAAAAGAGTCTTCTGTATCATACTGATCATCATCTGGAGTTTCATCCAGTTCTTCCTCATCACTGCTATCTTTACCCTGAAAAAGAATTTCACTTCACATTAACATATAAAAGTGCATCTCACAATTCTAGCAAACACAAAAAAAGTATATAAATACCATGTAAAGACGTTCAATCTTCTCAATAACAGCACTAAAACGATTTGGGACTGGCTCATCTTTCGTTTCATTGTCAACCGTTTGTCCCTGGATAATGTCAACATGATTAAGAACGGCTGAAAATGGGACAAAAAAGCAATTACCAGAGTTTCTTCCAGTTTCCCATATTTTCTAGGCAGGCAAACAATACTATTGCATTCAAATATACTAAAATAACTAAAGCACAATTCACTAAACAAATTACCACAAAACTACAGAGACGAAATTAGAGTAATTATGCATGTTAAGAACATCAAAAATAAAGAAAATTAATTTTGAAAAAAGACACAGGGATTGAACAGGCGGCTCGTCTTACGGGAGCGATGCGGGACTGGAGGTTAGGGTGAGCATTCGGCGGCGGCTCAGGTGCTGGCGCCGCCACCACAGACGTAGTAGCGGCAACGGAAACGGCAGCGGGAGAAGATCCATGGGCCCGATTGGCGTCTTTGACAAGCTTCCTCCACGAAACATACGTTGTCTCTCCTGGTCGGAGCTCGACCGTAAAAACCTGGCGGTCACCAGCCTTCACCATCTTCGGTGCGACCACTCTCGACGGCTCACCGCCAACAGCACAATTATCTTCCATGAAGAATCCCGGGTCGGGTAAAGCCCAGCGGGTTGAATAATATTGGGAGCAGAGACACTGGCCTAGTTTAAGATTGCTTGCATTGCATTGGAATTCGAATGGAAATTTCAATCTTAACTGTATCTTTAAGTACTCGATTCTAAAACAGTAATTTGACCTCGCATCAAACCAGAACTGAGAGGCCAAAACATCAAATTCAAACAGGGAATTTCAAAGAAAACAAATTGGGAACTTAGCTTTTTTTTTCTTTGGGTTTTTTTTAAGGAGATAAAGAAATAATATAATTTTGGTAAATCTTCGATCTTCTGTAGTAAATCAAAATAAGTCTTATATTGGATTTCTTTTATTTTGTAAATTCAGTATTTTTAATAAAAAAATTGCTGATTTTATTTTTATACAATGTTTTATTTTATCTATATAATGAATGTGATAAAATCTGATAATTTTATAATCGATCAAAAAAATAAAATATACATTTATATATTATTAAAAAAATTGAAATAGTATAATAATATTAGTTAAGGTTTAATATTATTTCAATTTCCAATATAGTTAAAATCATTACACATGTGTCACGGTTTTATAAGTATAATTAATTTTTGGGTAAACTGCTTATTTAATCCTCAAAACTTCCACAATTTATTAATTTAATAAATTTTTAATATTTAATTTTTTTTATCAATTTAATTTCTATTTTAATTTAATAATAATTTAATAATTTGTGCAATAATACTTAATATCTTGCTAAAAAATCGATATCTAACATGTTTTTTTGGGTAAACTACACGTTCATTAATGTTTAAATAAATTTTAATTTTTTCACGACAGTTTTAAAAATGACAAATCAGTCATTAATATTATTGATTTGTAACAAAATGATCATTCTACCATGATCCCGTTAAATTAATGACGTGACAACGTTAACAAAAAAATATTAATATTTAGTGTTACACTTAAACTACTACTAGAATATTAAATATAACTTTGAACAATGATTTTATATCTAATTTATCCCAAAAACTTTTTAATTTTCATTTTTACACTTCCATATGTAGGAATGACAACGGGGCGGGTTTTGCTCCCCCGTCCCCGAAATGAATTCATGTCCCCACCCCGATCCCCGTTGGGTTTTTATCGGGGCGCCCCTTCGGGGATTTTTTTTGCCCCGTCCCCGAACCCGACCCGACCCGACCCAAAATATTGTACCCGAACCTGACCCGATCCCGAGAAAAACCATATTTTTCATAAAAAAGAATTAGAAAAAACGGTCACAAAAAATGAAAAATTAGTCTACATTATTTGCAATTCAAACTACAGTCACAAATTCAAACTCAATTATAAATAATTGCCTAAAGTCCAAAATAAAACACATACATAATTATAAAAGCTAGGGTTTAGGGTTTAGGGTTTGTATTATATAATTAATATAAAAAATATTATATATATAATTAATATAAAAATATAAAATATTATATATATAATTAATATAAAATCTCTGATACCCGACCCAACTTGATTTTATTCAAATCCGACTCGACCCGAACGTAATCGATTTCGAATTTCCCCGTCGAATTCGGGTCATTCTGCCATCCCTATCCATATGGCTGTCCAACGGCAAAAAACATAATTGCAGGATTTTGTTTTTCCTGATTTCCCCACTGTAATATTTATATTTTTACAATCTCATTTAGCTATCAAACTTTCATACAAAACCCTACTTCTGTCATTTCAGAGAGTTTGATCCATTGATTCCATGATCCAAAGTGGGGGCTAACTGAGTCACGGAAAAAAGCAGTAGCAAAAGACTTCCAATGTTTCTTATGCTTCTTATGCTATAGATTGAATTATTTCGATCTGCTGTCGTCATTCTTGGTGTGGCGTGAAGAGTGATTCACTTGAATACAGTGGAGGGGGCGAGGTGTTTAAAGAAAACTAAAAATTTTAAAAAAATTGGGTAAATTAATTATAAAATCATTGTTCAAAGACTTATTTGATATTTTAACAGTATTGTAGGGATAAAACTAAATATTAACATTTTTTCTTGATATTGGCATGTCATGAAGTTAACAGGATGATAGTTGAGTGACTATTTTATTATAAATCAATAACATTAATGATCAATTTGTTATTTTTAAAACTTCATTGAAGAAAATAAAATTTACTCAAATATTTATGACTATTTTGTGTAGTTGATCATTTTTCTTAATTTAGTGTCTATTTTGATTTAAAATAATTTATTCATTTGTTAATAATTTAATAATGTATTGGATTATAAAACTCAGCCCTTGGGTGGCTGTGTCAAATCTGGCGCCTATGTTTTTTTCTTTTTCTTTTTGAAACAATAACTTCTATCTGATGTTCATCAAAATTCGAAGAGAATTAGTAACCCATTACCATTGTGTACTTCATGTTTTCTAGAAAATTTTTCAAATTGTATTCAATCATTTAATTGAACTAGGATGATGAGAAAATTATTTATTAGAAAAGGAAAGTACGAGGGTCAAGATAACAAATAAACGCATAAAAAAGGATGAAATTGAAAATAATATATACCATGGAGGATCGAAATGAATATTATCTCTTTTCTTCCAAAATAGTGTGGATCATCGTGTTAGATTAAGGCAAGAGGTTCAATATCCAGAAAAGATATCCGCGATATTATTTAAAAAACCCCATAAATTAATTCTTTTAAATAGGACCCTCAAAAATGAGATTTATTAAAAAAAATACATTCGAACTGTACAGGTAGGACTACGTCGCCACTTAAGAAAAGTGAGTGAAGGTTTCTTGTTTTACAAGGCGCGAACGTGGACATACTTTTCAGAGAATGTAATTTAATATTGGAATTAATGACCTTGTGTTACGCAGAATACAAATTTCTCGAGATATTGGCAAATTATCATGTACTTAAAAGATTTAAAATTTGATTTGATTCCACAACCTCACGCCATATACGACCCGAGTTACTTTTTACCTTGCTTCGAGGGTGCGAGGACTCCTATAAATAAGACCCCAAATTCAAATTCCTCACACTTTTCTTCCAAAATATCTCTCTTTATTCCATTACGATTATTATGGCGAGATTACTGAGGCTTGATCGAAGACATGTATTCGATTATTGATGGATAAATCCGAAGATAATTTTTATTTATTTATTTTGAATTATTTATTTATTTTGAATAAATTATTAATTTATTAATTTATTTTGAATAATTTATTTATTTATTTATTTTAAATAATTTATTTATTTATTTATTTATTTATTTAATTGAAAGGGTATGAACGTTCGTTGAAGTGTTAATCAATCGTTTCACGAACCCTCATGACGATATTCTTTCGTATTTGCACGAAGCTGATTTTAGTTACGTTAACATTATAATTGGTGGTATGAAGTTGCATCCTCCATTGATAAACGCATTGCTAGAATAGTGGAGACCGGAGATGCACAAGTTTCATTTTCTTTGTGGGGAGGCGACTATTACCCTTGAAGATGTTGCATTCCATCTTGGGTTGCCTATTGACGAAATGACTATACCAGTATTGCCTATGGGTACTAAGTCGGCTTCTTTGAGCAACTGCTCGGACTTACTCTAACAGATGACAATATGGATAGAAGAAATATCATTATTAAATTTTTGGATGGCAATTTTATGTAACTAACCGCCAATGTTGCTTCAGTAATTAAGGAGGTAATTTTTTAAATCTACGTTTTTTTATTTTAATTTTTTATTTATAATATTAAATTTTATTTTAGCTTATGTTATTGTAATTTTTTACAATAATTTTTTTAATTTATTCATACCATTTTTATTTTGCAACAATTTGTCTATGCTCATATTTTACAAGTTATTGGGGGATCTTGATGCGTGATAAATCTCGAAACAAAGTGCATCTGATGTGGTTGTATCATCTACGTGTTTTGCGGGACTCTAAATATAAGAGTTGGGGATCGACAGTGTTGGCATTTTTGTTCCAGTAGCTATGTAAAGATATTGATCCGAACAAACAAGTAATTGGAGGTTGTTTGATATTGTTACAATCGTGGGTTTGGTTTTGAATGTCGTTTTTACAACCGACCCCATTTGAATTTATACTACTTCAGAGGTAATTAAAAATAAACTACATTTATATATTTAAATTGTCGTAACCGGTTTTCGTCCGGGCACGAAATATTTACTTGACGGGAAAATTGATGTGAATAAATGGTTTTGAAAATAATTTGGGAGTCGCCATCGGCCTTTTGGGTCAGGTAGGTCGAATACCTAATAAATTATTTTTTTTAAAAGAGTTTTAATAAAACATCAATTAAAAAATGAACTAATCTGCGTTTATAACCAAAAATCGTTCTTTTTAATAATAAAAAGGGATTCATGGTCGGTTACGTTTAGGGAAGGATTAGCACCCCTACAACGCCCAAAATTGGTACTTTTTAATTATAAATTGTCTCTATTATTAAAAATTCAAAATATATTTAATTTATAATCCTATTATTTCAAAATTATAAAAAAAATATTTAAAAATATCGGAAAATGACTTCTAGGTGCCTTAAGACAGCTCTTTTCTTTGATATTAATAAATATTAATTTGAATAAAATTAAATAATAATTTTTTATAATATTTAATTTTAAAATACCAGAATAGGACATCCAGTTGTATTAAGACTGCCCTTTTCTTCGATATTGAAAAATGTTAAAAATAATTTATTTAAAAAAAATAAATATTTATTTATTATATATATATTTATGACTACATAATAATAATAAAAATATTTAGACAAGTAAAATTAAAATAATAAATACAATTAGAACCATGTATTTAAAAGCAATAAAAGAAATAACAACATTTAAAATAATTGACTAAATTATAGTAAAATTAAAATTAAAAACCTAATTCATAATTAATCAAAATTACAGGGATTAAACATGCTATTTTCTTATTTAATAATTTAGTGACTAAAATAAACTTATTTAAAATTCGAATATAAGATTAAAAATATAAACTAGGGATTAAAATATTATTTATTAAAATTAAGGGATTAAATCTGTTATTTATCCTAAATATATTATTTTAATATAAAGGACTAAAATAAATGAAATTAAAATTAAAGATCTGAATTAAAAGTATTATAAACTCGATTTAGTGACTAGAATGTAAAAATTACAAGTTGGAATGGCTTCGGACGGGGTTTACCCTTTATGAAATTACAGAAATACCCTCCCCAAAACGACGTCGTTTGGGAGAGGGTATTTATACCCTAAACCGGCTGGCCCTACGGGCCAGCTTCTCATTTCCTTATTTCTGTTCTCTCTCTAACAGAGAGAGAACAAATTTCTCTCTGTCTTCTCTCTAGCTTCCCTCATCGGAGGGAAGCCAGTCACCGGACGGCAACCGTCTGCCGCCGTGACCGTCACCGCCGGCCACCGCATCCGGTGGCCGGAAAATTTTATTTTTTACACCGTTAAATAGATCGGACCGTCCTAAGGGCGTTTCCGGTGCTCTTTTCTCCTAAATGGCTCCTGATCGGAGCGAATCTAAAGAAGTACCTTCGGTTTCTGAAGGTTTTGGTGACGTTTGAAGGGGTCCGGTGGCTTCCTCGGTGAGCTTCTTTCTTTTCTTTTCCTTTCTGTTTTGGTTTTTGCTGGTTGTGGGACGTTTTGCTCTCTGTTTTCTGTCTCTCTCTGTCTCTGTGTGTTTCCGTCTCTCTCCGTTGTTCTCTGTGTTTTTGCTCGCAGATGGGGTGATGGCTTTATAGCCATCACCGGTGTGGCCATCGGACCGGTCCGAAGAGCGGATTTCGGTGAGTCACCAAACTATGTGGTGACTCACTGCTAGAGTAGCAACGTTCGTGGCCATCTGGGTCTTCTGGAGGCTTCGATGGAGGCGTGGCACTAGCAGCAGAGGCGGCTGGAAGCTGGACCGTTGGCTGAGGCGGCTGGAGGCAAAGGCGGCTGCGGCGCTAGGGTTAGAAACCCTAGCTAAAACCCTAAATGTTTAGGGTTTCAATTTGGTTTGGGCCGGAAAGTTGGGCTTGTATTTTATTTTATTATTATTTTTTTATATCTATATTTAATATATTTAATAATAATAATAATAATAATAATAATAATAATATTTATAATAATTATAATAAATAATTATAATAATAATAATAATAAATAAATCAATATGGGTAAAAAATTAGTATCTTCAGCTGCCCCTCTTTGCTCATTCTTGTGTTAACAGGAATAGGGCAAAGATGAAAAGATAATAAAATTTTTTATCCATTTGGCTTCACTTGATTATGATGGAGATGTTGAATAAATTCTTCTCTTTCTTCAGATGAGTTCTTCTTATTATGAACTTTCCACTGGGGATGATGTTGACATTTTTCCTTCTGTGATAGAGTCATCCAAAAGGTTGAATAAGCTCTTCTTATTATGAACTTTCTTTTCTTCAAATGAGTTCTTCTCATTACGAACTCTCTTTGGCGCTGATGATCCATCAAATGATGAATTCAAGCTAAGGGTTAAACAAGTTCTTCTCATTATGAACTTTCTTTTCTTCAGATGAGTTCTTCTCATTATGAACTCGAACTGGAAAAGTTGATCCATCAAGTGATGAGTTTGAGCAAAAGGTTGAACAAATTCTTCTCATTATGAACTTCTTCTTCCTTCTTCAGATGAGTTCTTCTCATTATGAACTTTTTCTGGAAAAGCTGATCCATCAGATGATGGATTTGAGCAAAAGGTTGAACAAATTCTTCTCATTATGAATTTCTTCTTCCTTCTTCAGATGAGTTCTTCTCATTATGAACTCGAACTGGAAAAGCTAATCCATCAAGTGATGGATTTGAGCGAAAGGTTGAACAAATTCTTCTCATTATGAATTTCTTCTTCATTCTTCAGATGAGTTCTTCTCATTATGAACTTCTTCTTCCTTCTTTAGATGACGAGTTCTTCTCATTATGAACTCTACCTGGCAATGTTGATCCATCAAATGATGAATTCAAACAAAAAGTTGAACAAGTTCTTCTCATTATGAACTTCTTCTTCCTTTTTCAGATGAGTTCTTCTCATTATGAACTTTCTCTGGAAAAGATAATCCATCAAGTGATAGATTTGAGCAAAAGGTTGAACAAATTCTTCTCATTATGAACTTCTTTATCCTTCTTCAGATGAGTTCTTCTCATTATGAACTTCCTCTGGAAAAGCGGATCCATCAAGTGATGTATTTGAGCAAAAGGTTGAACAAATTCTTCTCATTATGAACTTCTTCATCCTTCTTCAGATGAGTTCTTCTCATTATGAACTTCCTCTGGAAAAGCTAATCCATCAAGTGATGGATTTGAGCGAAAGGTTGAACAAATTCTTCTCATTATGAATTTCTTCTTCCTTCTTCAGATGAGTTCTTCTCATTATGAACTTGAACTGGAAAAGTTGATCCATTGAATGATGGATTTAAATCTTTGCTAAAATCTTTGAAATTCCTGTTAAAAATTCAGTATGGATGAAAATGAATGAAAATGCACCTATTTTTGCAAACACCAAAATATGATGCATGAATGTTAAGTTTATTTGATTTCAGATTGGTGAATTGAGTATTTCTTCAATTGTAAAAACCCAATAAATCTTTCTTCTTCAAATCAGAGAAACTATCATCTTTGACAAATGTAGATGTAGATACAAAACTTCTTGAGAATAAAACTCAATAGTATAGGCTCTTGAAAAGCTTGCCTTCATGTGACATGTTGATTCTGATAACAACTCATCTGATTATGAAATGTCCTTTCAAGATGATTTCACAGATATCGATAGTTCTTTTAATACCAAGAAATCTTGAATTCTGATTCTGATGAGGAGAAAACTGTTATACTTGACAAAAATGGGATTCTCAGAGGCTGAAGCTTCAATAGCCATGGAGAGATGTGGTCCAGATTCATCAATTGCAGAATTGACAAATTTTATATGTACTGCTCAAATGGCTAAGGCTGCCGACACATTTCTTCCGGTAAAAGATGGGAAGCCATTATGCAATGATCCCAGTTACAAGCAAAGGCGAAACTTGTGCTATGATTTTTGGGAAAGGAATAAGCACAAGAAGCTTGAAAAGAAACTTCTTAATGAAGACGATCAGGCAATTCATCTTTTAATTCCAATGATTGGTCCTGGGTTTTATATCAAATCAGATCAGATAACTCAAAAAACACTTCCAGAAGATGCTATTGGGTCTCCTTATTTCTACTATGAGCAAAT
This sequence comes from Hibiscus syriacus, assembly GCF_006381635.1. Lineage (NCBI taxonomy): Eukaryota > Viridiplantae > Streptophyta > Magnoliopsida > Malvales > Malvaceae > Hibiscus > Hibiscus syriacus. Next base: position 1,195,839 of record NW_024062599.1, on the reverse strand, counting down.
TCATCTTTTAAATTCAATGATTGGTTTTACCAAACTAGATTAGATAACTCAAAGAACATTTCCAGAAGATGCTATTGGGCACATTCATCTTTCCAAATTCAATGATTGGTTTTACCAAACCATATCAGATAACTCAAAGAACACTTCCAGAAGATGCTATTGGGCATATTCATCTTTCCAAATTCAATAACTGGTTTTACCAAATCAGATCAGATAACTCAAAGAACACTTCCAGAAGATGCTATTGGGCACATTCATCTTTCCAAATTCAATAACTGGTTTTACCAAACCAGATCAGATAACTCAAAGAACACTTCCAGAAGATGCTATTGGGCACATTCATCTTTCCAAATTCAATAACTGGTTTTACCAAACCAGATCAGATAACTCAAAGAACACTTCCAGAAGATGCTATTAGCACATTCATCTTTCCAAATTCAATAACTGGTTTTACCAAACCAGATCAGATAACTCAAAGAACACTTCCAGAAGATGCTATTGGGCACATTCATCTTTCCAAATTCAATAACTGGTTTTACCAAACCAGATCAGATAACTCAAAGAACACTTCCAGAAGATGCTATTGGGTACATTCATCTTTCCAAATTCAATAACTGGTTTTACCAAACCAGATCAGATAACTCAAAGAACACTTCCAGAAGATGCTATTGGGCACATTCATCTTTCCAAATTCAATGATTGGTTCTGCCAAACCAGATCAGATAACTCAAAGAACACTTCCAGAAGATGCTATTGAGTCATTCCTCTTCCAAATTCAATGATTGGTTCTGCCAAACCAGATCAGATAACTCAAAGAACACTTCCAGAAGATGCTATGAGCATATTCATCTTCCAAATTCAATGATTGGTTCTGCCAAACCAGATCAGATAACTCAAAGAACACTTCCAGAAGATGCTATGAGCACATGGCATTTGTTCCAGTTAATGTTTGGACTGGGATATCACAGTACTTATTCGATGTAAAGCCAGAATTTGTAGATTCGAAGCATTTTCATGCTACTACACTGAAAAGGGCTATATTCATAATTCTGCCAATTAAGAACAAATTTTCTCTTATTCTGCTTCCTCCATGTACTGATGCTTTTCCATTGTCAAAGAAATGATGGCCTTCTTGGAATCCAAGAACAAAGTTGAACTGTTTATAAATATGTACAGGAAGTGCCAAATTGACAGAAAGGATCTTTAAGGCTCTTGAAGCTTATGACAAAGAGCCACATTCGAGTGTCCAGAAGTATGTTCTTGATGAGTACTGAAAATGGAATCTAGTATGGGTTGGAAGGGATAAAGTTGATCCACTTGAACCTGATGGGGTGGAAATGCTTCTAGGTTTCCTTAAAAACCATATATGAGGATCTGTATAGAGACATGTTTCCCAGTGATATCAATGTCTTGTTTGTTTGTTTGTTTTTTTTTACTGGAATCAATGCTGCAAAGGTCGCCTTCTACTGTCTTAGTATATCTTTGAAAACAGATGTGCAAGAACTGAATGGTGATCGGTTGGAGCAATTGATGAGTAGATTTGTCGAATTCGACCTTGTTGTCGGTTGTATCCAGCATAACAACATTATTGTTCATGGTTTTAAGATGGTGATGATTTGCTTAATTTGTATTCCATGCTTTTAAAAGTATTATCATAAAGTGATATTCAGAAATCTTTAACTTATTTCAAAATTATGTTAATAAAAGAATAAATTGAATTTTCGAAAATAAATTGAATCTTAAATAAATTGAACTTGAAATAGATAGAATTGTATTCAAAAATTATGGCAAACATAAGATTGATAAAAATTCAAATGTCTCAACAAATTATTAGCATAAGTATTTCTAAATTAATCAAGTTGACACAATTTAGAGAAATGATGTAAGCTTTTGTCTGGAAGATCTCAAACGTTGTCAAAATGCTTGTAGATGTGAAGTTTCTCCCAAACTGTCAAAATCTTAAGAGGGTTCAATTTCCAGATGTCTAATATCAACCTGCATTTGAGCCGCCTTTTCAGGTTTTCAACTCAAATCCTTCCTTTGGTTACAAGATGCCCTTTGCGAGTTTTCACCTTGACCCCCCCCTTTTTCTTCTTTTTTCTCTTTTTTTTTTCTTTTTTCTCTTTTTTTCTCTTTTTTTTCTTTTTTCTTTTTTTCTTCAAGCATAATATTTCTTGACAGAATCCGAGTTTATTGGGTTTCTCAGAATTTTTCCATCCATTTCTGCCAAGATCAATGCTCCTCCAGAAAAGGCCTTTTTTACAACGTATGGCCCTTCCCAATTAGGCATCCATTTCCCACGGAAATCTTTATGTATAGGTAAGATCTTTTTTAGTACTAGATCACCCTCTTGGAATTCTCTTGGATGTACTTTTTTGTCATGAGACTTCATCATCCGTTTTTGATACATCTGTCCATGGCAAATAGCTTTCAATCTTTTCTCCTCAACAAGGTTCAATTGATCAACTCTAGCTTGGATCCATTCAGATTCATCCAATTTTGTTTCTCTCAATATTCGAAGCGATGGAATCTCAACTTCAATTGGTAAGACTGCTTCCATCCCATAGACTAAAGAAAACGGTGTTGCCCCAGTAGATGTTCTAACAGTAGTTCGGTATGCATATAAAGCAAAAGATAACTTCTCGTGCCAATCTTTGTAAGTTTCAGTGGTCTTTGTAATGATTATCTTGATGTTCTTATTTGCTGCTTCAACTGCCCCATTCATCTTTGGACGATACGCCACCGAATTTGCATGTTTGATCTTAAACTGTGCACAAAGTTCAGTCATCATTTTGTTGTTCAGATTCAGAGCATTATCTGTAATGATCCTTTCTGGTAGGTCATACAGGCAAATTATCTCTTTCTTTATGAATTTGCAGACTGTGGACCTCTTAATATTGGTATATGAAGCAGCTTCAACCCATTTGGTAAAATAATCAATTGCCACAAGAATGAAACAATGTCCATTCGATGCTTTTGGTGTGATTGCACCAATGACATCTATTCCCCACATAGAAAATGGCCAGGGTGCTGTCATTACATGTAAAGGAGATGGGGGTACATGAATCTTGTTTGCATATATCTGGCATTTATGACATTTCCTTGCATAATCAATGCAATCTGTGTGCATGGTAGCCCAATAGTATCCATATATCATTATTTTTCTGGCCATGGAAAGACCATTTGCATGTGTTCCACATATTCCACTGTGTACTTCTTCAATGATGCTTCGAGCTTCGCTGGTATTTAAACATCTCAATAGCATTTGATCATTGCTTCTTCTATACATAATCTCTCCATCAAGAAAATATCCAGCAGCCATTCTTCTCAAGGTTCTTTTATCAATTTCTGATGCATTTGGTGGATAACTTTGATTTTTGATATATTGTAGAATATCATGATACCATAGTTTACCATCTACTTCTTCTTCCACACTATAACAATGTGCAGGAATTTCATATACTTGCATTTTGATTGGCATCATATCAACTTTTTTAGTTGCCTGAAACATAGCAGCTAATGTAGCCAAAGCATCTGCCATTTGATTTTCTTCTCGAGGGAGATAATTGAAGGTGACTCTCTCAAATTCTTTCACTAATTCGAGGGTAAAATTTTGGTATTCCAATAATTTGGGATCTTTTGTTTCCCATTCTCATCGCAATTGATACACCACTAAAGATGAATCTCCATATATTTTGAGACATTTGATTTTTCTTTCTATAGCTGCTTTCAATCCCATGACACAAGCTTCATATTCTGCCATGTTATTGGTGCAAAAGAACTCCAGTCTACTTGTAAAGGGATAATAAATATTTTCTGGAGAAATTAACACTGCCCCGATTCCTCGTCCCAAAGCATTAGATGCTCCGTCAAAGTAAAGCTTCCAAAATGCAGATGCATCATTTGTTCTGACTTCTTCATTCATGGATATGCACAACAAATCTTCATCGGGAAAATTGAAACTCAAAGGTTGATAATCATTTGATACACGACTGGCCAGAAAATCAGCTATTACGCTTCCTTTTATTGCTTTTTGGTTGACATATACAATATCAAACTCAGATAATAACATCTGCCATCTAGCCATTCTGCCTGTCAAAGCTGGTGATTCCATTAAGAATTTCAAAGGATCAAGTTTAGATATCAACCAAGTAGTATGATATAACATATATTGTCTGAGTCTTCGAGTAGCCCACACCAAGGCACAACATAATTTTTGTATTGGTGGATATCGAATTTCACAATCAGTAAATTTCTTGCTCAGATAATAAATAGCTTTTTATTTTCTTCCAGATTCATCATGCTGTCCTAGTACACATCCCATCGAATTTTCGAAGACCGTCAAGTAAAGAATTAATGGTCTATCAGGTATTGGTGATACTAAAATTGGGGCATTAGATAAATATTTCTTAATAATATCCAAAGTTTCTTGACATTCTTCATTCCAGACTTCAGGATTTTTCTTTCGAAGTAATTTGAACACTGGATCACATTTGTCAGTTAATTGAGAAATGAACCGAGATATATAATTTAATCTTCCCAAAAAGCCTCGAACTTCTTTTTTTGTATTGGGTGGTGGAAGATCTTGAATTGCTTTTACTTTATCTGGATCAATCTCGATTCCTTTTTTGCTGACCACAAATCCCAAAAGTTTTCCAGAAGTTACCCCGAAAGTGCATTTTGCGGGGTTGAGCTTTAATTGATATTTCCTCAATCTCTGGAAAAGCTTTCTCAGATTTTGAATATGTTCTTCTTCAGTTCGGGATTTGGCAATCATGTCATCTACATATACTTCAATCTCTTTGTGCATCATGTCATGAAACAAAGTTACCATGGCTCTTTGATACGTTGCCCCTGCATTTTTCAATCCAAATGGCATCACTTTATAACAGAATGTGTCCCACATGGTTATAAATGTTGTTTTTTCCATGTCTTCAGGATTCATTTTTATCTGATTATATCCTGAAAAGCCATCCATAAATGAAAACCATGCGTGTCCTGCAGTATTGTCTACCAATGTGTCTATGTGGGGTAATGGAAAGCTATCTTTCGGACTAGCTTTGTTGAGATCTCTGTAATCCACACACATTCGAACTTTCCCATTTTTCTTTGGTACGGGAACAATGTTGGCTACCCATTCTGGGTATTTAGATGCCTGTAGGAAACCTGCATTGATCTGTTTCATCACTTCCTCTTTGATTTGCAACAACATTTCTGGCCTCATTCGTCTGAGCTTTTGTTGGACCGGTTTATATTCTGGATTGATTGGAAGTTTGTGTATCACTATATCTGTGCTTAAACCAGGCATATCTTGATAAGACCAGGCAAAGATATCTTTGAACTCTTGAAGGAGATTTATCAATTCTTGTTTTATCTGGATTGTCAGAGTAGTACCAATTTTCACTTCTTTCATTTCTTCATCTGTTCCCAAATTCACAGTCTCCATCTCTTCTTTGTGGGGTAGAATTTGTTTGTCTTCTTTTTCTACCAATCTTAATAGTTCAGTAGGAACATCACATTCTGGTTCATCCTCACACCCATTGATTTCTTCCAGACATATAGGTTGCTCTAAATTTATCTCTTGATTAAATTTAGGAATAAACATGCTATTAACATGGTGACACCTGCAAATTTAAGTCGGACGTATTTCCGAAAGAATATAGTAAATTTATGAAATAAATAAATGTAAAAATGTAAGAAAATGTAAAGAATGATTGCCATCTGAAAATTTTAAAGAAAATTTCTTATATTTAACATAATTTCCTTCACAAGATAACAAAAAGTTTTCATATTTTGAGCTAAACATAAAGATTAGTTCTGAATATTACTCTGCGTTAATATTAAAAACTATAGGAAGATCTTCAGTGGTCCAATTGTTGAGTGTTTCTCCAGGAAAACATGGGCGAATCCTATCCAAGTATTTGCCAGTCTTGTTGTCATTCATGATCATGTTGATAAATAATCCATTCATAGCTTCTTCAACTATGTTTTGATCTTTCGTCAACTTTTCTTCTTTAAAGGCTTCAACAAGCTGCTGTTCTACATTAATTGTTCCCCCTGATCTGAATGTGGTCTTCAACTGTGGGAAAAACATGTGTTCCCAAAAGATTTCTTTCCCTTTCAACCTTGCCTTTCTGTCTTCACATCTTCTTTTCATCTCTTTGTTCTTTTGCTGAAAATTGGGCTTAAATCCAAGCCCAAAACGATCTTTCTTCATCTTTATACTGACAGGAACTGAAATCCCTTGAAGATTCTTTCCTAACCCTTTCCCAGCTTTAGCTCCGATGCCTAAGGTTTGTCGTACCGTCATCTTGGTGCAATCAGACAATCTGGGATATGGAATTTTGCTTTTCTTCTGCAATAAAGGTTGCATTTACAAATTCAAGAGCTCGGAAAGAGCATTCAAGAGCATCATCATTGGTTTCGATATATGGAACATCACTTGTTACCAACGCAATGATTTCTTCTTCATCTCCTACGCATATTAGTTGTCCATCAACAACAAATTTCAATTTCTGATGTAATGAAGAAGGAACGGCTCCTGCTGAATGAATCCATGGCCTCCCTAATAGACAATTATATGTAGGGTGGATGTCCATCACCACAAAGTCAATACTGTACACGACTGGTCCAATTAACAACGGTATTTCCATTTTCCCAAGCACTTCTTTTTTGAGTACCATCAAATGCTCGCACTACATTCTGATAACTCTTCATGTGTGATTGATCCACAGGCATTCTTTGAAGTGTGACTAGAGGCATCAAGTTGAGCGCGGATCCATTGTCAATCAATACTCCTGGCAACACATGACCATGACAATGTGTCGTGATATTCAAAGCTTTTACTGACCCCATTCCGCCTTCCGGTATTTCATCATCCGTGAACGTTATGTAATTGTCAGCGGCTATATGTCCCACAATTCTGTCAAGTTTATTGAGGGATATATCTTCAGGGATAAATGTTTGATTGAGAATTTTCATCAAAGCATTTCTATGTGCTTCTGAATTCATCAATAAATCAAGAATAGAAATTCTCGCTTGTTGTTTGTGTAGTTGTTCAACCACACTATACTCACTATGTTTCAAGAATTTCAAAAATTCTTGAGCTTGTTTTTCTGTCACATGCTCATTAAATGCTGGAAGGGATTCATCCTCAAATACCTTCTGAGGTATTACCATGGTTTTTCCTTTTGCTTTCACTTGTTCTGAAGCATTGGATGTTTCGGGAGAGTAACATCTCCCACTTCTTGTAAAGAAACCGACTTCGCTCACTGCTTCAGACTTCGATGTTGTACCCAAACTCTGTTTTTTCTCTTCTGTTTTTTCTAAATAGATCCTCCTACCATTGAAACATTGGTAGTATAATTCCAAGGTACCCTGCGGGTATCTTTGTATGGAAATGGTAGAGGAGTGGTGATAATTACTTTCGGCTTTATTGGTGCAGGAATCGCCGTAGATGATTTCACATTAATGATCACAGGATCATTTATTCTTTGATTAGGTTTAGAATCCTCTGATGAGCAAACATCATCCTCTTTTTTCCCTGGTTCTTCTTCAAAGAATTCTATTTCTCTGTTGTTCATCAATTTTTGCACCAAATCCCTAAACTCAAGACATAGTTGAATTTTATGCCCTTTCTCCTGATGATATTCACAATAATTCTTGCCTTCATTCTGCTTTGGCCTGAATTGTTGTGGAATTATACCGGCTAAAGAGAGTTGTTGGAATACCCAAACAAAATAAGATTTAATTTCAGAAATGTCAGTTTTTGCTTTCTTTCTGTTCTCTTCCTGAATTGCATTCACGTTTTTATCTCCATGATTTGGCAATGGATGATTTGAGGCAAATGGTGTATTGAATTCCAACTTTCCAGTGTTGATCAAATTTTGAACCACCCTTTTGAATGCCAAACAGTTTTCAATAGAATGACCCGTAATTCTTTCATGGTAAACACAGTGTGCCTTTGTATCATACCAAGGAGGGAATGGTGGTTGCATGGGAACCAAAGGATAGGGCCGTATGACATCTGCTTTTAACAGCGAATCATAGATCTCCGCATATGGTACTGGTAAAGGTGTAAAAGACAACCTTTCATTTTCTTTTCGAGATCCTCTGGACTCTGTTCGATTAGTGTTTGTTTCCTCTTTCTTAACCCTTGGTTGGGTTATTGTAACACTTTTCGATGAATCCTTGTTGTAAGAGTTTGCATTGTTAACTCATTCTCTTTTTTCCGGTACATAGGTCTTTTGGAACTAGACCCCTCATTTGATTCAATTTTGCCACTTTTCAAGACATTTTCAATGAGTTCTCCAGAAATGACCAAATCTGCAAAATTTCTGGTTGCATTCCCCATTAGATGATTTAAATAAGGAGCTTTCAATGTATGGACAAATATTACTGTAGCCTCTTTTTCTGATAAAGGTGGTTGAACTTGGGCTGCTGTATCACGCCATCTCTGGGCATACTGTCTGAACGTTTCATTATTCTTTTTCTCCAAATTTTGGAGAGTCCATCTATCAGGGACCATGTCTGTTACGTGGCGGTACTGCTCTAAGAATGCTTTAGCTAGATCTTTCCAGGATCTAATGTTGGCTTTGGTCAATTGAGTATACCATTTTAAAGCTGGTCCTGTCAAACTATCCTGAAAGCAGTGAATTAATAATTTCTCGTCCTTCACATATCCCGCCATTCTTCGACAAAACATAGTAATGTGGGATGAAGGGCATGTAGTACCGTCATATTTATCAAATTCGGGAGCTTTGAACTTGATGGGGAGGATTAAGTCTGGAACCAAACTCAACTCACTAGCGTCAAACCCATAGAATGATTCAGTTATTTCCACGGATTTCATTCGTTCTTCTAAGCTCTTGATCTGTCTGGTCAATTCTTCATTTACTTTTTGTTTCTCATTCAGCTCATTCAAATCTGGGATTAAATGCTCAGTATTAAAATCCCCTATTTTCACATCTGATATAAGCGGATTTTTACTTGAAGATGCAGGATCCACTTGTTGATTTTCCTGTGGTTTGGCTTCTTGAAATGCTGATGTACGAGCATTGATTTGTATAGGTGTAGTACCAGAATGATAAATTGGTTCTGGTGGAAAACCTAGAGGATACATAGGTTCTTGGTCGAAAGATACAGGATTTTCAGGCATTTTTCCAATGATAGCCTGTCTTTTAAACATGTCCTCTATTTTCTGCATCATGCTGTCTTGTGAATTTGCAATATTGGCTTCAATTTTCTCCAACTTCATTCTCATTTCTGCTTGTTCTTTATTATGTTGTTCCTCAATACGTTGTATTTTATCCTCCATAATTCTCTTAGTAGCTTGTCTAGTACCGTAGTGATGTTGTATTTCTCTTTTGGCCAGAATAACTGCGATTGAAAAATCTTTTAATATTATTTTTTTCCAAATTTTAATTAATGAATTTTATCTTAATAAATAAAATAAAAAATCATATTCATAAAGAAATTTATGAAATGAATGATGAATATATGCAAAATGTATGTATGCAAAAAGGTATTGATCCCAAAAAGTTAACTGTCATAGAACAACTTTCATCGGCATACAAAAGTTTCTTTATAATAGTTCATAACTACAGATAAGGCGTAGCTTTCCTATTAAGCTCTATAATTTCTTTCATTAACCATGACACCTTCTTTCCGATCTTAGAAACTGGATCAACGTGATGCTCAATTATTTTGGCTTCAACAGCTAATTCCCCAACATATCTAGCAACTTTGCTCATTTGTACCATGGCCTCGAACACCATATTACTTCTTTCTTCACTTCTTTCCACATAGAAATCAATTGACTTTTTCCATTGTTCATTCGTTCCTTCAAGAGTTTGCTCTAACTCAGTGATTCTGACTTGACAATTGTGCAGAATTTTTTCAAGATCTCTAATGCGTCTTCGCAGTGAAGCACTTTCCTCATTACTTTCTTTGAAATCATTAGGTCCTAGACGAACTTTTTCTTGAAATAATGACTCTTCAAGTTGCAAAATATAAGCGTTAAACTCTGAGTTTTTGTTTCTAGACTGATCCAGATCTTCTTCAAGTTTTGTTCGTGCTTCTTGCGTTCTTTGATTAAGCTTCTGGATTTGAACATCCTTGTTTCTGCATCTTTGCATCCAATTGCTAGCCACTTCCTGCTCTATCTCAAGTCTGGTGTTGAAATTTTTTCTTTCTAGCTCCCATTTTTCTTTTTCAATATTGGATTCTTCCATCTTTTGGCCTCTGACTTCAAGTTCAGCAATCAGCTGATTCATTTCAGATTCAAATCCCTTGAACATGATATTTTTCTCACCTTCAAATTTATCAAAGATGTCATTTTTCATTTCTTCTAAATCTTTGGCTCGATCCCTTTCTTTTTTCATTTCATTCATGATCTCGCGGTGTTCAGCCTTGTTTTTTATAATTCGCTCTCTTCTGTCAACCTCAAAATCTTCCATTTTTTTCTTTCCTTTCTCAAGGCTTTTGAGTAGACGGCTATTTTTTCCTTTCAAATCTTCAACTTGTCTTTTCTCGATGTTCAATTCTCTGGTCATCTGTATTGTTGCCTGGCTTGATCCTGATGCTTTCCGGGATTTATATAACTCCTGGTAATTTTTCTGTAATGCTCTGAATTCATCATCAACTTTTTCTTTATCTTTTCTGAACATTGCACATTGTGATGAATGAAAGTCAATGTCAACACCCAACATAGCTTTATCTTGTCTCATTTGCTCTAATTCTTTCGACCAGCCTTCTATTTCTGCTTAAACTCAGCTCTCAGGATTTCAATCTCTGATGGAACCACCTTAATGCGATCTTCCATAGAGATATCCTCTTTTTGATCTGGTAGAGGAATATTTTCATTTTTCCTGGCAGATCTCCATTCTTCATAATCAGGAGTTAGCATTTCTTTTGCTGCTTTAGCTCGGATACAAAAAGTTGTTTTCCAAGCTGTAACGGCTTCCATGATATTTCTTTTATAATTTTTGCTGTGGAATACGAACTCAGACGACTGTAATCCAGCAGTGACAGGTACAAATTGACGACCTTCATACTGTCTTATGACCAAGAGTGGTGCATATCCAATTCCTCCCCATAATATGAGCAGCATTATCCAATTGTAATCTCCACATTTGTAAAAGAATTCCCTTTGGATTTGCCACGGGGCTCGCCAAACAATGTCATTGCTTTGCAGATTTCGAAAGGCATTAATCCACATATCTTTCTTAATTTCTTTCGGCCATTCCTGCTCCAGAAATTCTTTTAATGGTGAATAATCCGTATTAAAGCGTCGGTATGAAACCTTTTCTGTCCTCCAGAAATGACTACGGATCCAAACATATAACAACTGGGTACACCCTGAGAATCGTCCACCTCCTAGCTTTCTACAAGCATTTAACGATCTGAAGGTCTCTGCTAGGATTGCAGAAACAGGATTAATCTTTTTCGGTAGCTGTTCAAACAAATCTACCACTGCAGCTTCAACATATCCCAATACTTTTGGGAAGATGACCATACCATACATACCCAGAGCAAATAAATCGAATCGTACTTTAATATCTGGATGGCTCTGAATAAGTTCTTTAATGTTGGTCCAAGCAATGCCTTCGCTTTCGCCTTTTTGTTTTGTACGGGATGCCACCCATTCTTCTCGTACCCCGGCAATCTTTGCTAATTTAACTCGAAAGGGTTGAGTTTTAATTGACTTTGAATAGATTCGATTCTCCAAAGCCCCTTCGATATGTAACAAAGTTGTGTACTCTTCAATAGTAGGGACCAAGTCCTCTTTATTGAGAGTGAAGCAATTGTACCCTGGATTCCAGAATTGAATTAGAGCTCTGAGTAATTCATCATCAACTTCAACATAGAGCAAATATGGGATGTCTCCGTAAGTCTGATAAAACTGCAATTTTTTGTTTGAATCCCAACTTTCCCAAATACTTCGCAAATCTTGCATATCATTTCTTTTTAGCGAAAATGGAGCATAACTGGCCAAGTCAGATACATAATCATCCTACAGACTGTCTCCTTCTTGTCTTTGTAAGTCCTCAGCCCATTGTCTTACTTCTGAGTTTAGAATTACTTGATTTGAACACTTTTTATCCATGGATGAAGGCTTTCCAAAGAGACAATTAACACAAGGATCAATTCCTTTTATCCTGTATGATGCTATGCAAACAGAAAAATAAAGAACACACAAAAAGAAATGAATTAGTTTACATAATAAATAAATAACATTTACCTAAATACTTTTATTTAAACATGCTTTTTTAAATAATTTAAATATACATGTAATTTAATCAGTAAAGAAAATAAATAAACAAGAAAGTTAGAATTCATTTCTCCTGTGTGTACACCTATGTTGGACAAAATTTCGGCATGACTTCGGATCGGAAGAGTTTCTAGGGTTTATTATATGCAGGGTTTCAGATCTAAGAATAAAGGTACCCGAATTGTCCTTGTTAGTGCCCCCTTGGGTTGCTAACCCTCAACCCTAGTCCATTACAGACTAAAGTGGATTGAGTTCAATTCGAGGGGATACATTTCTCTATGCCTGACACGGAGAATAAATTCTCACGAAGACATAGAGCATATGAACCCCGAAAGTTACTTGCTAGGTCTGACACGGAGAATAAATTCTCACGAAGACGTCGCTTTCACTCCCACTTAAAAGGGACAACTCAATTATAGAGCTTTATGTTATGCAATGCAAGTGTTGTGTGTGAGGAGAAATGTTCAAACCTTTGACAGAAAAATAAATAATGAAATAAAATACTTGCAAATAAAATAAAACATATAAATATTATAAAAATAATATGTAAATATAAAAATTTTGAAAAGAAAGAATTAAAAATTAAATATATGAACTTTTAATTTTTAATTAATAGAGACAATTTATAATTGATTTTTTAAAAGTTTGACCAGTCCCCAGCGGAGTTCGCCAAGCTGTCGTAACCGGTTTTCGTTCGGGCACGAAATATTTACTTGACGGGAAAATTGATGTGAATAAATGGTTTTGAAAATAATTTGGGAGTCGCCATCGGCCTTTTGGGTCAGGTAGGTCGAATACCTAAAAAATTATTTTTTTTAAAAGAGTTTTAATAAAACATCAATTAAAAAATGAACTGATCTGCGTTTATAACCAAAAATTCGTTCTTTTTAATAATAAAAAGGGATTCGTGGTCGGTTACGTTTAGGGAAGGATTAGCACCCCTACAACGCCCAAAATTGGTACTTTTTAATTATAAATTGTCTCTATTATTAAAAATTCAAAATATATTTAATTTATAATCCTATTATTTCAAAATTATAAAAAAAATATTTAAAAATATCGGAAAAGGACTTCTAGGTGCCTTAAGACAGCTCTTTTCTTTGATATTAATAAATATTAATTTGAATAAAATTAAATAATAATTTTTTATAATATTTAATTTTAAAATACCAGAATAGGACATCCAGTTGTATTAAGACTGCCCTTTTCTTCGATATTGAAAAATGTTAAAAATAATTTATTTAAAAAAAATAAATATTTATTTATTATATATATATTTATGACTACATAATAATAATAAAAATATTTAGACAAGTAAAATTAAAATAATAAATACAATTAGAACCATGTATTTAAAAGCAATAAAAGAAATAACAACATTTAAAATAATTGACTAAATTATAGTAAAATTAAAATTAAAAACCTAATTCATAATTAATCAAAATTACAGGGATTAAACATGCTATTTTCTTATTTAATAATTTAGTGACTAAAATAAACTTATTTAAAATTTGAATATAAGATTAAAAATATAAACTAGGGATTAAAATATTATTTATTAAAATTAAGGGATTAAATCTGTTATTTATCCTAAATATATTATTTTAATATAAAGGACTAAAATAAATGAAATTAAAATTAAAGATCTGAATTAAAAGTATTATAAACTCGATTTAGTGACTAGAATGTAAAAATTACAAGTTGGAATGGCTTCGGACGGGTTTACCCTTTATGAAATTACAAAAATACCCTCCCCAAAATGACGTCGTTTGGGAGAGGGTATTTATACCCTAAACCGGCTGGCCCTACGGGCCAGCTTCTCATTTCCTTATTTATGTTCTCTCTCTAACAGAGAGAGAACAAATTTCTCTCTGTCTTCTCTCTAGCTTCCCTCATCGGAGGGAAGCCGGTCACCGGACGGCAACCGTCTGCCACCGTGACCCGTCACCGCCGGCCACCGCATCCAGTGGCCGGAAAATTTTATTTTACACCGTTAAATAGATCGGACCGTCCTATGGGCATTTCCGGTGCTCTTTTCTCCTAAATGGCTCCTGATCAGAGCGAATCTAAAGAAGTACCTTCGGTTTCCGAAGGTTTTGGTGACGTTTGAAGGGGTCCGGTGGCTTCCTCGGTGAGCTTCTTTCTTTTCTTTTCCTTTCTGTTTTGGTTTTTGCTGGTTGTGGGACGTTTTGCTCTCTGTTTTCTGTCTCTCTCTCTGTCTCTGTGTGTTTCCGTCTCTCTCCGTTGTTCTCTGTTTTTGCTCGCAGATGGGGTGATGGCTTTAAAGCCATCACCGGTGTGGCCATCGGACCGGTCTGAAGAGCGGATTTTGGTGAGTCACCGAACTATGTGGTGACTCACTGCTAGAGTAGCAACGTTGGTGGCCATCTGGGTCTTCTGGAGGCTTCGATGGAGGCGTGGCACTGGCAGCAGAGGCGGCTGGAAGCTGGACCGTTGGCTGAGGCGGCTGGAGGCAAAGGCGGCTGCGGCGCTAGGGTTAGAAACCCTAGCTGAAACCCTAAATGTTTAGGGTTTCAGTTTGGTTTGGGCCAAAAAGTTGGGCTTGTAATTTATTTTATTATTATTATTTTTTATTATTATTTATATCTATATTTAATATATTTAATAATAATAATAATAATAATAATATTTATAATAATTATAATAATAATAATTATTATAATAATAATAATAATAAATAAATCAATATGGGTAAAAAATTAGTATCTTCATAAATTATTATATGTTTTTAGGGTTTTACAAATAATTATATTTTGTTATATGAATGATAGGTGGACTATTACAATAACTCATGCCCACCTACCAAGAACTCTGTGTGATTTTAGATTTTTGATCGATATGATGACAAAGGAAGTAATCGATTTTATTTTTTGTAATTTAAAAATCATTTTTTAATTCGAGTTTATCTAAATTGTTTAAAAATATTTGTGTAATTCCTGTGGACTCCTGTGGACGTTGTATAATGATCATGCTATTAAATCATGTACTCTAGTTGAAATTATTCTCAGTTCGAACGTTTGGATGTCAATGGTCCCGTTGATAGTCTATGAGATAGTTGAGTGACATCCTACTGATCATGTGCTGCGACAATTTAATTGTGTCCAAACGATTCTGCTACCACCACAAGACTTGGACGCCTTGCATCACGTAACACGACAGGGGAAGACGGATGTTAATTGGGAGATGCATCATGCAGAATGGGTGATGCAGTGGATGGCAAGATTACATAGGTGACCCGTTTCTCAACCCATCTTCGACTATAATGTTTCAAATGATTACATGTTGTGGTACGAACAATATGGGAAGCTACATATACTGACTGAGGAATAACGGGCAAAGAAATTTATGTGCCTCCCCAAAACGTTTGCCAGTGTAACTTGGTGCTAGATGGGAATCAAGTTGGAGTAAAAGAAGACACGTTATAGCCTCGTCATCGGGAACGACACAAGAACTTGCAGAGTCAGCAACAGAGCATCAGATACCATTGACACCACATGCATTCACCCACTCGAATCAGTTAACATGTCAGCATATGACCCTCTAACAGAAGGTTTTTTCACCGAGGCATTTTGTTCGTGTCCAGAGGTCGTTGTCCCTTCCTGTTGCCTTCCTGCACTAGTTCAACCATATTATCTATCACCTCCGTCTGTATTTGTTTCACCATTGGCAACAGATTTTGACTCCGGTAGTGTAGAGCATACACCGCCACAGAGCATGTTCTACACCATGCCGTACGGGCGGACATAGACATCATTAGCTATTGTTTTTAAATGAAAAATATGTAATGTTTGAAAATCCTTATTGTAGTTTTTTTAGTTTACCGAACTCTAGTTTCTTTTTAAAATAGTATTCGAATATAATGTTAATTTTTTAAATTATTATTTAAGTTTTGTAATATAAAATATTCAAAATATCAATCAAATTATCATCCAACGACATGATAATAATAATAAAAAGAATTGCATGAAGTTACGGTTAGTTGATACTATGCATATAAGAAAAGTCAAAAGATGTTTTTTTTCGTATTTTGTAGAAATGTTTGATGAATACGAATATAGTTCTTCCTCTTGGTCCCAACGTTTACGGGTGTAACGTAACAGAACTGGTTATTCTTCCTCTTGGTCTTGAGATAACCGAGTTGTTTATGAGTTACTTGATGAAGATGTTTATTCCTCAATTTTACAGTCAACACGATGTCCATACCACCGACACTTTTGTAAGCCCTAAACATCTTCCAAAGGTCTTTCCGATTTGATAAGGTCAACATGTAATATGCTTTAAGCCTGGGCTCATCAACGGGAACTTTTTCTTGCAAAAAAAACATCTATCGTGTTGTAGATTTTTTAAGCTTTGTTGAAATCAAATCATACAATTCATCTTTCTTGATCTTTGTGTTGAAGGTAGTGTAGAATAAGTTATGAAATGGAACATAGTTGCAGGAAAAAATCTTGCCATTAAATATGTTTTACGAAGATGTTCATCCAACGTGATTATTGTATCGTTTATATAGCAAAATAAATTTAAATAACCTTGCACCCTACAGAACGTGAGGCCCGTTGTCAAATCAAATGTGTACGATGAGGGTGCTCCCATGTCAATACTCACTAAGGTCCCTGCCATGTCAAGAATTTGATTCCTGCACAATATTTTGGGAACCATCATACTTTGATGAACTTTATTTAAATACTAATTTATAAACATAAAAGAAAAAGAACTACACAATGTTCCTATTAGTTGAAATGAATAGAATATGAGTCTTATTGTGTGTCTTCATAGTCTGTAGAAATGTATGATGTTAATTTAAGTTTCTCAATTATTTGTTCTTTCTCCCGACATTTACGGGCATAACGTAGTAGAAATGCCTCTTCGTCCTCTTGGTCTTGTGACAACTGAGTTGTTTCTTCTTTACTTAATAAAGATGTTTCTTCCTCAAATTTTACTATCAACTAGATGTTCATATTTAGGGCACGTGTGTAAGCCCTAAACATCTTCCGAAGGTCACTTACATTTGATAAGGTCAACAAGTAATGTGCTTTAGGGCCAGGCTCAACAATATGAAGTTTCGCTTGCAACGAAGACATATGTCATGTTTTATATTTTTTAAGCTTTGTTGAAATCAAATCATATAACTTATCTTTCTTGATCTTGGCATTGAAGGAAGTGTACAAATAAGTTCCTGAATGGAACACAGTTACAGAAAATCTTGCCATTAAATTATTTTTTTACGAAAATATACATCCAATATGGTTATGGTTCGTATTTATTGTTTTTATTATTATAAAATCGTGTGTCTTCTATAACGCGAGGCAATTGATACACCAAATCAAATGTGTACACTAGGGGTGCTACCATGTCAGGAATCTCTTCCGAACTCATGTTTTACGCGATATTCTTATCAGATTGGAAATCTATAGTGCCAGGAATTTCTATGAATCTCGTGTTGCACAAAATACAAGGTGTCTCTTCAAGACAAAACACGTTTTTACAGAGTGTGGGGTCTTTCTCTATATAATGCATCACCTTCTAGTGGCATTATATATTATAATGTGGGGATTAGACTTATAAGAGGCTCCTCTTCTGGTGGAACGACTTGGAACAAAACTTAAAGATCCTTATGCTAATATCGGTGCTATAAGTTATGCCACCTGAAGTGAATGCCTTTTATTAGGATGTCACCTTTTGAAACTCATAGGTAAATCTTTCACATTTCTTCCGTCAAACATGACCTTATTGAGAAACTTTTTGTTTAATCAAAATCGCCTCTCACATGGACATGGTGGGTTTTCATTTAATAATGCCCTTAAAAGGCATCCTCTTCTAGTGCCATCCTCAACCGATCATCAATCCAAATAAACAAATAATTGGATGGTGTCTGATTCACTCTCCATCAAATCCGCCAGTCTCTTCAACCTTCTTCAAAACGAGTAACCTACCATTCTCAAGAAACTTGTCGTTTCTCAAAAGGCGTCCTCTTCTTCTAACCGGCCATAGATCCAAACAAACAAGTTATTGGAGGAACAAGACTTTTGTTGTAGTCATACGCATGATTTCTGAATTCTATTTTTACGCCCGATTCACTCTCCATCAAACCCGCCAGTCTCATAAAACTTCTTCAACACGAGTAACCTGACATTATCGAGAAACTTATTATTTCTAAAAAAACATCCTCTTCTGGTGGCATTCTTTGAGAAGTGTGTCCATGTTGGATAAAGCCTTCACTCGCTTTTCTTAGACCACGAGGTAGTCCTAAATGTGGAATTTTAAAAATAATAAACTTATTTTTCTAACAAATCTGATTTTGGATATTATTCAAAAAATAATAATTTTTGGGGATTTTTAAAATAATAACACAAATATATCATTTCCATCGAGGAAGAAATGACTTCTCTTTACTATAAAAAAAAATGACTCTGCTCTCCTTTTTTTTTTCATTCCATTTTTCTTTCTTTTTAGCCCCCATATCCTCTATTCTCTTCCTTAAAAGTAAACTAAAAAATAGACATAAATTCCTCGTCGCCTACCGCATTAATTGTCATCAGACATCATTATTATCAGTTAATGAAGTCTAAAATAAAACTTTGATCACCAGAAATGAATTCAACTGAAAGTAACTTTATCTTTTTCTTATTATCATTTTTTTCGGATTACTTTTATTCTCTTTTATGTTTCCTTTTTATTTTCTATTTGAACTTCACACTATGTATCAAATAATAGCGTATATTTAAAATAATTATTTTATTTATTTAAAATTACTTTTTAATAAAAATATTAAAAACATAAATCTTTAAACTAAGCAATTGAAAAGTACTTTTCAAGTATTTTTTTTTACAAATTTTTAAAAACAATGCTAAACTAGCATAGGTCATTCATATTTTATTTCTTATTCTTTTAAGAGTAAATTATATTAAGAGAAAATAACCTCAGTGACCAAAAATACCTTATAATATACGATTTTAACCAACTTTTTTTTAGATTTGCCAAAATGACCAACTAAATCGCAATGCGATCGATAATTCGCAACGCGATCTCCGGTATCGCAAATCAGTTTCCAGATTCGCAATGCGATTTTGGACTATCGCAATGCGAATATGTAAATCGCAATGCGATAGTCGAAATCGCAATGCGATAGTCGAAATCGCAACGACTGGTGGTATTGCATTTGTTTCTTAAGAATTTTCTCTAAGAAGATAGTATTCGCGCGGACGTGTCGAAGACACGTATTACCACGACCACGACCACGACCACGACCCCGACCCCGACCCCGACCCGAGACAGACGGCGGCGGCGGCGGCGCGCGAGAGTCCCCCTTGTTCTCTATCACTCAACAAGGAAGTGGGAAAGCCAAACCTTAAATAACATTCCCAATAGTGTTTACAATACTATGTGGGATTGAGCATTACCAACACTTGTTCCCAATACTATGTGAGATTGAGCCTTAAATAGTGATATTATTTTTTAATGTTTTGCTTAAAATTGCAATAATCGCGATTGATTGTAGATTGACATTTAATTATGACATATTTAATCGTATAATACTAATGCAATTGGTTGCTGATTCAGTTGTTTTAAGGTGCATGATTGTTAATTGTTTCCTAAATAATCACATTGTATTGGAAACAAGTGTTGGTAATGCTCAATCCCACATAATATTGGAAACACTATTGTGAATGGTATTTAAGGCTTGGCTTTCTCACTTCCTTGTTGAGTGATAGAGAACAAGGGGGACTCTCGCGCGCCGCCGTCGCCGCCGTCTCGTCTCGTCTCAGGTCGTGGTCGTGGTCGTGGTCGTGGTCGTGGTCGTGGTAATACGTGTCTTCGACACGTCCGCGCGAATACTATCTTTTTAGAGAAAATTCTTAAGAAACAAATACAATACCACCAGTCGTTGCGATAGTCCAAGTTCTCATTGCGATAGTCGACTATCGCATTGCGATTTACATATTCGCATTGTGATAGTCCAAAATCGCATTGCGAATCTGGAAACTGATTTGCGATACCAGAGATCGCGTTGCGAATTATCGATCGCATTGCGATTTAGTTGGTCATTTTGGCAAATCCAAAAAAAATTGGTTAAAATCGTATATTATAAGGTATTTTTGGTCACTAAGGTTATTTTCTCTTATATTAATGGTCATTGAACTTTTATGGTGTTTTCACTTTGACTATCATTGCCATGAGTTGCCGTTAAAAAATCTGATATGGTACATTAAAAATCTTTAGTTTTTTTGTTCCAAATTGACAATAGTTGCTCTCTCTTTACCGTTGTTTATGTCTATGTTCTTTCGATCACCATCCGCAGTTACAATCATCAATAACAACAAGCAATAACAACAACAAAATAAGGAAGAAAGAATAAAAAATAAAAGTTATCCATCTCAGCAATGGCGAGTTTCCAATGAACAGAGTGTTCGTCGGTCAATTCCAATGTGGGAACAGTATAGAGTTATATGGTCTTCAGAGTGGGCACATGCCCACCTTGGATTCTAAAAATTAATTTATTAGATATTCATTTTTTATATATGTGTCCACCTTAAAATTAATTTGTACCCATCATGGATTTTTTATGCCAAATAATAACTAAAATTGCCCATTATAAACAATATCTTATTTTAGGTTTTAAAATTCATTCACCAAGCCCAAATCAAAATAAAATCTAAAATATTTATAACTAAAACTCAAATTTAATATACAACTCAAATCCAATACCCTTAACCCCAATCAACAACCGAAAACCGGTCAACCCAATTCCTTACCCTCTCAAAATCCATTCAGTACCCATACCATAAAATGGTAAAGTCATTAGCTATTCCCAAATTTTAACTAGATTAATCTAAAAAAACTACAATAATATAATAAGACTATAACCCATAAAAATATTGTAAAAAACCTAAAATCTAAAAAAAAAGTCTACAAACCTGCAATTTATATATATATATAATAATAATAATTAACAGGAGAACTAAAATATAGAACAAATTTAAAGGAAAGGTCTAACTTTTATTGAGATTTTCCGGTGACGGTGAACATCTCCGACTGTGAATCCGTACGGTGAGCAACTTTACGACATCAAGTGGGCAAAGATACTCTGAGATCACTTCAATCAAACGACTGACGACAGATCTTCAAACTTGAAAACAGTAACTCCGACAGTTTTCAAATTTAGATCTATGCAATTTTTTTTGAAAAACTAAAGTTAGATTTGATTGCAACGCGAAAAAACATAAAAGAAATATATATTTGTGTTTTTTGACCATCGTCAGTGGTAGTTGGCTGTAGTGGATGGTACCGTCAAATGACGACCATCACGGCTGATCGTTGAGAACCTTCTTCCCCAGGATATACTGCTTCGGATTGTTGTAATTAAGGCGTTTGATGCAAGCCGATTAGGTGTTGTGGAACCAAGGATCGATCCCTTACTTTGAAGTCTGTCGATATGCTTCGGTATGGATATAGTCCTGCTCCAAAAAACTTAGTATGGAGTTAAATTCACAAGTTTCGGGGTTTACCTAAGGTTAAAGCATTTCTTTGGCTTGTGTGTTATCACAATTTAATGACTAATGAGGAATGATGCAAACATAATTTCACCAAATAGTCGTTGCTTGGTATTCGGCGGTTTTGTGGAAAACAGTGATCATGTTTCAACAGTGTCCAGCTTCCCAAGCGTGGTATGCTCTTATACTGTTGGGACACTTGGATCTGCACACTTGGGTTGATGGGAATCTCTCGGGTTCGTCTCGGTTTGCTAATAATGTTGAAAATTGGGACCTTATGTTTGGCTGTGTTGTGGCTATTCGAGCATAGCAAGCATCTTATTGCGGCCACTAGTATTCCCCTTGTATGACTCTCCTTGTCTTTAGTCATACCATTCACATAAAAGTACGAACAAAGACAGTAGACAAAGCTATAACTGGATATGAAAAGTGGAAGCTACCGAACGTATAAGATCCTTTATCTGGCTATGTTGTTTGAACAAACTGAATACTAAAGAGATAAGGGCTAGTTATATGACCACTGAGACTGATTGTACAAAGTGTCAAGGGGAGATCGAATCGATGAAGTATATCCTGCATCAGTGTAGAATAGCGAAAGCTGTCTGGGAAGAAATTGAACGAAGCTATAAACTTTGTTGGATTCAGAAGAGTTTGTAACAAGGATAAAAAGAAATAGCTGCTCGAGAAGAATGAATTCGGAAGGTCGACTTGGGGTACATTTTCGTAACAACAATTTGGGAAATATGGAAGGAACGAAATGTAGCCACGTTCAATGGAAAAAATAGGAACCCAAACCATATATTTCAATATGGTCGTAAACTTACAAAAGATATTAAAACAGCCAAAGAATCGAAGAAGGAAGAGATTACCAGGGAACCTAGATGGGTGAAGTGGGTTAAACCACTAGAAGGCCACTGTGTTGTGAACCCGATGGAGCATGCAACACCTCGGCGGGAATCGCCGCGGCCAGGAGGTCTTTTCAGGAATGATAAAGGGAATGGTAATTGGTTACACAATAACATCGAGAAATCAACAAGTTTGTGACAAGCGTCGTTTTACTCATCAAATAATTCATTTTCTTAAATAAATAAATAGGAAATAGAGTAAACAAAGAAAAAAAGGTCGATCCATGTGGATTTAGAATCCTGGTGTAGAATTGTGTTGATTTAACCCAAGCAGCTGTAACAAAAAGTGAAAAAAGGGTGGTTGGTAAATAAGAGTTGAAGTGATTAAATAAACGAAAGTAGTAAAATAAAATTTGAAAATGATTATGAGAAATAACCTTGAGCTAGCTTTGCTTCAATTCTTTTTTTATCATCGAATAGATTTTACTCTAAGATTCATGCCGGTTACAATCTACAAGGTCCTATCCATTGTAACTTGTCTTTCTATTGGTAACTTATCTTTCCAAGTCACTCTTCGAAACTCGGTCCTTGATTGGACTAACCACAACTATTGTTGTTAGAACAAATCAGATTAAGCTTTAGAAAGGCTCAACTCGGATTATGTTGTGTCAATGAGAATCGGATCCGATCTTGATTTTCCTTAGCAGACTGTCGCTAAGTGTGTTCTCAGGGAGTCGAATGTGCCACAGGCCGATCCTTCCTCCTAACTATAAATCAAAACAACATCCACGAACGTCAACTTTTTAAAATGAAAGAGTTTTGATTTTTAAAAGTAGGTCGATTGCCAAACTAATTTAACAAAAAATCGAGAATGTAACCGAAAGGTATTAAGTACTTTTCAATTCTCTCATTGTAATTGAGTCATCGTTAGCTCTCGTCTAATAAGAAAGTTAGCTAAGCATGATAGAAATCATGCTTGACATATTTTATAAAGCAGTAAAAGAAATTAAAATAAAGAAAGCGAAACGAAACGAAAATAATAAGAAAGAAACTTTTGTAAAAGCAAAAACAAAATAACAAAGGTAAATTCAAGATGATCTATGTCATACCCTAAGGAGGGTATTTATGGGTTCCAGTACTTAAAATAGCAAATAAATTTAAATGAAAAAATAATCTTAAAGATAATTCCAAGTGTTTAAATTCAAACTTAAACTAGATTCCCTAAATTTCTTTGGTTTGTGCTGACTAGGCTGCTTCCAGAATCTCCAGACATTCTAGAAACTGCCACGTCAGACCGCGTCGTGTCCAGTGTTGTGCCCATGTGTTCGAACGCAATAAAAAAAATGCAAAATACACCCTTTTTACTATTGGTTCTGGAAAACAAATCCTTGCACAAAATAAGCATAACAAAATCAAATCATTAGTGAAAAATGGCTAACACGAGAAAATTAACAAGTAAATAGTGTCAATTTAGAACACTCATCAAATTCCCCCTCAATTGTCTCATGCTTGTCTCAAGCATGTCTTGATCAAATTAGTCCAAACTCAATCTACCTTCCTCCGCTTCATATCGGCCACACTCAATGATGTTCGCGTCGATGGAGTGGAGGCGATAATTGACATCATGCATTTGTGCTTGAACGTTCACGCAGGGCTAGTTTGTGGTGGTAGAAGCGCATTTCGGTAGGTGAAAACTTGTTTGGTGCATGATGTCATCACTCCCGTAAAGGAAGTAAGGCGTGATAGCAGTTCCAGCAAGAAAAATATTGAATCCAAGCAATGGTCATCTAGCCATCCATAAAAAATTGTTAATGTAATCCATTATATCAAATTGTCTATATGACGGCAAGATTAGTAATTTAAAGACCAAGGATTAGTAGGCGATTAGATTGAACGACGATATTGAAGGCACAGGCAACCAAAAGCCTAAATTTACCTTTCGACCGTGAGCATACACCAAGAAAGAAAAGTTCAGTCTACTCAAACCGTCGAAAGAATCATTTCGACCCAATATTAATGCTAAGAACTTGTGTTTGTAGCATAACACCCGAGTCGTGAATGTGAATCACCTTGGTTGTGTGTGGATCGAAGGGCTGATCGACTAAGTCAGTGAGAGCAACATATACCAATTGCGTCGAACTCTTGTGGCATCTCAGTTAAAGCAGTTAGATAATCTAGACTCATGACATCCATCACGAATCTCATAACAAGATTAAATAGAAATATACCTGAAGTAATGACCACATAACAAATGAAAGACATTAGGATATGCGACAGAAAAAATCGATATTGCGAAAATGTGAACGTAGAATTAAACTTGAAGACAAGTTCATAAAACGTGCCACATTTAATCCGTGAAAATGTCCAACTAATTGCATCAAAGTAAGCATAAAAGGCATCATGAATATGAAGATTTTCCAAAATTTGAGTTGGAGTGAACTTACAAACGCGAAAGGGCAATGGTGAATGATTGAAAAAGAACCATTGGTCGTTTTGAAGTTTAGGTAGCCCTTCAATTGTTCCTCAACAGGAATCGTATAGACCGACTGCGTCGATTACGTTCGGGTTTTTTCGAAGCTGATGTGGACTACCGTGTGGTAATGGAAAATCATTCATGCTGGATGCATGAAATGGAAGGACGACTCGATTATAAAATTATGGAGGTGTCATCAATGGTTATCTCAGGAAAAATCCAGATCAAAATCCTAAGTGAACCAAAAGAGTGATGGTACATTAGTAACGAATGAATTGAAATTGGTTCATAATTTACCTATGGATTATTTTTTGACTTCATGGAATGCATAGAAAAAGATGGCGCTGTCGAGTGCCTCGGCCGAGAGGATAAGGATGATTCCACGGTCGACATGGAGTGAAATGATGGAGTTGGTGACCGTGGGGGATGGATGGCGAGCATTGCTTAGGTCGGTTAAGTCGGATCGTCGTGAACGTCGGCTGACAGAAGAAGAAATATGGGCAGGAGTTGTAATGGCTCGGGTGTAACGGGTTGGGGTATTTGTGATTGTTGTCGATGCCTACCCACGACGAGGGGGCGACGGAGTGGGACTAAAATCACTAGGAACCTCTATGAACTCCAAGGCGATGAATCGACATCGACCCCCAATTACCATAGGTGGAACAGTTACATTGTCGTTAGCCTGGCTTCTTGTTCAAACCATCATGATGAGAAACAGTGGTGGTTTGGTAGCAAAGAGGTGGTAGCGCTAGCAACCGACAATGATGTGGTGGTTTTGAGGGAAGAAATAAAAAAGGGTGAAAAAAGAAAAGAAGAGAAGTTGGCGGCTAGGGTAAAAACAATTGGAAAAGATATTTTTGTGTTTAATTAATAAGCATGTGGGGTTAAGTGTTTGGGATAAAATGAGAGTGTTTTAAAATTTGAAACAAAGGGAGGGATGGGATGGTCAACATGTTGAAATAGGGGAAATGCTTTCGATTGGGCGACAATTTGTAAAACTGGGTGAGGTTTACTATCATGCGCCACATTTCACATGGGTTTTGCTAACGTGCATCGTTTAATGAAATTGTGGAATTCACTACTGGGGGAAATTCATGCGACATGTTGCTGTTGGGGTCAAAAAAATGGCATAATTCGATTGAAAACATTACTTTTGACTTTGATTAAGTCTAAATAAATTCATTATGTCATGATAAAGAAAAGATAAAATAAAAAAATGTAAGTTAAACATTCAATAATATCAAGAAAAAAATAAAATTCAAGAAATTAAAGAAACAAAATTAAAAATGGTTTACCTCCCATAAAGAGCTTTGTTTAACATTATTAAGCTCGACGATCTGATCTAGATTTTAGGTTCTTCCAAATTGATTTCTTCAATTAATCTAACTATTATATTCTAATAAAATGGTTTTAATCTTTACCCGTTGACTTTAAATTTAGCACTCGGGCAATCTTCAACTTCAATAGCATATGAGGAAATACTTTAGTTACTGTCAAAGGTCCATTTGATCTAAGTTTACCTACAAAAAATTAAACATAGAATTAAATAGTAGAACCTTTTGACTGATTGAAAAAGATTTGGAGGTAAATTTGTGATCGTGAAACTCCTTTGTCTTTTCTTTAAATATATGTGTGCATCGTAAGCGTTTCGACGGATTTCCATGAGCTCTTGGATATGCAACTTACGTGCTTCACCAACCATATACATCTCTATGTTGCATTTCTTTATTGCCCAATATGGCTTATGTTCTAACTCGACCGGTAATGACATGGTTTCCCAAAGATGAGACTGTAAGAGACATTTCGATGGGGCCTTTATATGCAGTTAGGTGTGCCCACATGGCATCGACTAACTTCAAATTCCAATCCTTGCGATTTGGCTTGATAGTTTTTCAGGAATTGCCTTAATCTCCCAGTTTGACACTTCCACTTGTCCGTTTGTTTATGAATGATAAGTTGTGGAAATTATTTGAGTCTCACCATATTTCTTCATTAGCACTTCAATGACTTGATTGATGAAATGAGTTCCTCTATCGCTTATGATCGCTCTCGGTGCCAAACCTGGAAAATATGAAAATTTTAAGGAAGTTAGTAGTCATTCTAGCATCATTTGTTTTGGTAGCCTTAGCCTCTACCCATTTAGAACATAATTGATTGCAAGATAATACATAAATTGTCGAAAAAAGAAGTGAAGTGATCCATGTAGTTGATTCCCCAAACGTCAAAGATATCACAAATATGGATAGGATTGAGAGGTATTTTTCTCCTTCGACTTAGATTTCCCAACCTTGACATCATTCACAAGCTTTTCAAAAAGCATAAGTATCACGGAAAAAAACTAGGCCAAAAAAATCCGCACTCAAGAATTTTGTGTGCAATTCGCTTAGGTCCAAAGTGACAACCACAAGAGTAGGAATGACAAAAGGTGATAATTGAATTTACCTCACTCTCAGCGATGTATCGCTGAGTTATTTGATATGAGCAGTGCTTCTAGAGATACAAGTCTTCCCAAAATATAAAACCGAGATTCCTGTTTAATTCACTTAATTTTGGCTTTTGGTAAATCAATTGGCAACTTACCCTTGGCTAAATAATTCACCATATCTGCGAACCAGGGGGTTGATTCTTACGCCAACATTAAGCTTTCCTCTGGAATTCTTCTTGGATAGGTAGTTCGACTGTGGATCAAAAGTCGGCTTAGATGATCGGCTACCAAATTCTCACTCCTCTTTTGTCCTTGATTTATGGATTAAATTCTTAGAGGAGGAGAATCTAACAGATTAACATTGGCTTTGTTTTCTTCTTGCTCATCAAGTACTTTAGCGCTTCAAGATCAGAGAAAACAAAGATTTTAATACAAAGTAAATATGATATGAATTTCTCTAATGCAAAAAACAATAACAAATTCTTTGCCTGAGAATGACTCTATGACTTAAATTTGAAGCATCACACATGATTTAAAATGTAAATCCTAATTTGGGGATTAAACGATCAATGTCAAGACGAGTTTCTCTTTTAGGATATTAAATGGCTCCTTGAATTTTGGATTAAAATTGAAAACTACATCCTTTTGCAGCAATCTACACAATGGTTACGCTACTTTGGATAAATCTTTAATCTACGATAGAAACCTGAATAACCAAGAAAAGAGCGTATCTCCCTCACAGAAGTGGGGTACGAAGTGAGCGTATAATATTATTTTTTGCTTGTCTACCGTAATCTCTTTAGATGAAACAACATGCCCAAGAATTAACCCTTTATGACCATGAAATAACACTTTTCGTAGTTAAGAACTAAATTAAACTCAATACAACGTTTAAGCACATTTGTAAGATTAAAAAGGCATTGATAAAAAGAGTTACCATAAACTGTAAAGTCGTGCATAAATACCTCAATCCCTTTTTCGACATGGTCAGAAAATGCTTAACATACACCTTTGAAATGTCGTTGGTGCGTTGCAGAGTCCAAAAGGCATTCTGTGGTAGGCAAATGTTTCGAATGGGAAAGTAAATGTCTTATTTTCCTGGTCTTCAGGTGCCACTAGAATCTGAAAAAAAAACCCTGAAAAATCATCGAGGCAACAATAATGAGATTTCCCTACTAATATTTCAACCATATGATCAATAAATGGAATGTGAAATGATCTTTTCGAGTTAAAGAATTAAACTTCTATGTAGTCTATACAGACTTTCCACCTGTTCTGTATTCGTGTTGGAACCATTTCACCTTATGCTTTTTTTATTATCGTAACTCCGATTTTCTTTGGAACAACGTGAATTAGACTTACCCAATTACTATATGAAATTGGGTAAATAATATCAGCATCGAGGAGTTTCTAGATTTCCTCTTTTACTAATTCCACCACTCCCTGTTCTCACTATTGTATTCCTCTTTTTTTGATTTCTTGCAAACATTAATAAACATGTTAGTTTCCAGGAATTCATTGGTCAATGGATCATCATAAAATTTAAACTCGCCACACTATCCAAGTATTTTATAGCTTTACACACATCAAATTTAACGATCTAACCATCAAATTCCATTGTTAAAATACCAATTCGAACATCAATCTTTGTCTGTTCCATACTAAGGAATGGTCACCCGAGGAGAATTTCAGATCCAATATTAATCGATCATTTTCGATGTCAATTATATAAAAATCAGTAGGAAAAATCAAGTCATTTACCTTTACCAAAACATTTTTTAATTCACCTTCGGGGTAAATAACTGATCTTTCAGCGAGCTGTATTGACCCTCGTTTATTTCAATGGCTTAGTAGATCATATATAGACTAAAATGGTATCATGTTGATCGACACGCCCAAATTGCACATGACGCGGTTAATCCCAACCTTGCCAATCTTACAAGGTATTGCGAACATAATTTGGTCTTTATACTTCGACGAAATCCATTTCTGAAAAATCACCGAAACATTCTTGCCCAAGTTCACCTTTTCGTTTCTGTGAGGTTTCTTCAATTCGTGCAAAGATCTTTAAGGAATATAGTTAGTCACCTTTCGAATCATATCAAGAAGAGGAATATTTATTTCTACTTTGAAATATATCTAGAATCTCCTTCTCTTTCGCTTGCTTGTCTCACTTCATTAGTCTCGAAGGGAAAGGAGGCTGAACTTCGTAAGGGGAACAAAAAAAAAGAGGATGTGTGATTACTTCAGCTTGGTGAAGGTGGTGTCGGTTTTTTTTTTCTTTTTGGGTGACCTGTCATGCTCCTTCAACTTTTCAGGTAAAATAATTGTACCACTTCGGAGAGTTATCGCGCTAATATTTTCCCTTGGGTTGGCTTTAGTTTGTGATAACAGTCTACCTTGAGACTCTAAACGCCCTACTGTCTAAGACAATTGGCTTATTTTCTTGTCTATCTCTTGAAGATGAGCATGGGTTTGATTTCAGAACTTTTCTTAGGATAAGGCTAATCTCTTGACAATCGACTTAGCGAAGACTTTTATGGTTGTTGAGGAGGAAATGAAGGGGGGCTCAATTGGTAATTTTTATTTATCCTCTGATTATTTCTGTAACTGAAGTTCAGGTGGTCTCTCCATCCTGAATTAAAGGTATTGTCGTATAGGTTATAAGGCCTTTGGGGAGGTCTCGAAAAGTTACCCACGGTTTTCTTGTATGTTGGACTCCTCTTGTAGCATCAGGCAGCAGTATGTCGGGTGATCCAATTTTTCTTGAAACGAGAGAATTAACTATATCAGTTAATTTGTCGATTTTATTTTCAAGTGAAACAACACTTACTTCGTGAACCCTTTGCCTGGGTTCACTTGAGGAGCATGTAGATAATGGTTTTCGTCCCTATCATTATTATTATTATTAAATAATTTACATTATAGGCCAAAATTACAAAACCCGATTGGGCCTAGATTACAATCCATCCTGGTACCCAAAGCCCAAGCTTGAATCAATCCCACAAGTGAAGACCCAAACAACTAGGGTTTCTGAAACCCATCTCATCCGCTGCTCACCATCAACCGTTGGATCAGTTTGTTAATCCAACGGTCTAGATTGGATCAGAATTAGAGTTTTATATCATCTCCAGCCCGTTGTCCTCAGCCGTTAGATCTTACCTTCTTCAAACGATCCAGATGATATTGCAGGAACCCTAGGGTTTTAGCATAACCATAGGGCGATGCTCCATTCAGCCGTCGCCTAGCCCGATGCTCTATTCAGCCGTCGCACCGACCAAATCAAAGAATACATGGGTGCATTTAATGCACCCAACCACCTTACCAGCCACCCCTAATCACTGCCACAGATGGGTGACTCAGAGGGATATCCTCCTTCGACCGGTCCGAAGGGAGGACCACAGGTTCTATAAAAACCCACACCTGCAAGAGAGAAAAGAAAAGAGAATAAAAAAAACGGGGGACAGAACTAACAACATAGAAGCAACCATTCGAGAACCACAACAACAACTAAAAAAGAAAAAAAATAGTAGAAAACGGAGAGGAAACTTAGCTCGCCATCGTCCGAGTCTTCAAACATCGTCAGAGCACCAGATT
Organism: Hibiscus syriacus; assembly: GCF_006381635.1. Classification (NCBI taxonomy): domain Eukaryota; kingdom Viridiplantae; phylum Streptophyta; class Magnoliopsida; order Malvales; family Malvaceae; genus Hibiscus; species Hibiscus syriacus. The sequence continues at coordinate 1,164,716 of NW_024062599.1, read as the reverse complement.
TTTTGAAGGTAAACGTCTAGACCTAGGTCGATTGATGAACCTTTAGGCTTAAGGGGGTTCAGATTTGGGTTAAGGAGGATTTGAGCTTCGATTTGGAGTAAATTTATATGTCACCAGATGCCATCGACGGCGGTCAGAAGCTTTGGCGAGCAGTGGCCAGAGGTTACCGGCCTTTCCTCCAACGAGGGAAGTTAGAGAGAGGCCAGAGAGAAATTCTTTCTCTCTTTTCAGAGAGAGAAAGAAAAAAAGAGAAAGGAGAAATTAAGCCCCTTAGAGGTTGGTTTTAGGGTATTTATACCCCTCCCCATACTACGTCGTTTTGGGGAGGGGATTTCTACATTTTGAGTGTATGGGTAAACCCTGTCTCAGGTCCTTATACTTTGTAACTTTTCATTTTAGTCACTGTAATTAATTTCCTTGAATTTTAATTTGGCTCTTAAGTTTTATTCCGTTTATATTTTAGTTATTGCCTTTATTTATAAGTATTTTGGGTAAATATTTTATTCAATCCTTACTATTTTAATGATTTTCATTTTGATCCTAAAATTTAGAAGTGGTTAAATTACAATTACAGTACCTCTATTGCACATTATTTTTGTTTATGGCCATGACTTTCGATGTTTTTACAGTTTAATCATTAAAATTATTATATTATTATTTTTAATCCTTTGCTTGTTTATAAATTTCTTGCTAATAGGATTACTTTCATATATTATTTTGTACGAGGAATTTAAAGAAGTTCCCCTTAACTGACAAGGAGTGTGTTTCTAAGGATTTGCTCGAATAAAATAATATCTTTTATATTTTAAATAAATTTTATATTTTATGTATTTGTTGTTTCTAAAAATATGGTAATTTTATTTTGTACGAAGAATACACAAAATACCCCCTTAACTAACAAGGAAGGTATTTTCGAGAATTGTTCGTGCAAAAAACAACCCGTGATATTTTTCTAAAATGATCATAATTTAAATGTTATTCGAATTTGCCAATTTCAATATTTAGATAACGTATAATCACTTAGGTACCAATTTCAGGCTTTGTGGGGGTGCTAATCCTTCCCCACGCGTAACCGACTCGCGAACCCTTTTCAAAACGAATTTATGGTTAAACGCAGATAGTTTTATCTTTTAAAAAAATTCTTAAAATTATTTTGAAAGGGATTTTTAGGTATTCGACCTACCTAACCCAAAGGTCGATGGCGACTCCAAATTTGTTTATTTATGTATTTATTTCAAAATCCAAACGTTTCCCAACATTAAGTTGGATCGATCCCCCAAAGCCCTTAAAAGCTGTAAGGACCGTTCCGACAGCTTGGCACTCCACTGGGGACATTAGAGAGTCAGGTCGTAATCGATTATACACCATCTTTTTAGTTGAAAATGGTAAATTTGAACTATATTTAATTTTGATCCTCATGTTTTGTTTGTATCCCATCGAACATCTTTTATTTATTAAGTTGTACTAACGTGTGATTTACATGTTTAGATTTTTTTTTACTTTTACTTTAGTCTGTTTGTTTTTGGATTGAGGAGAAGGATTGTGAGTTCCCCCCACTCGCACTATAAATGTTTGAGTATTTAGAGCCTTCTAACTGTGCTCTATCCTGTTAGGTAGGGGTGAACGCTATGCCTATGTGAGGAAAATTATTTTTCTCTACATGGGCTTTAGCAAGTAACCTCTGGGATACATATGCCTCATGTTTACGAGTGAAACATTGAGTTTCCTCGAATGGACATGGGGAAATACATCCTCTTGAATTGAAATTGATCCGTTTAAGCTTATAATGGGTGATGATCGAGGGTCTGGCAAGCTCAATGGAGCACCAGCAAAGGATAATTTGAGAACCCTATTTGTAATATCAAATTTATGCCTGTTTTATACTAAATATATGTCCGCAGTTCTTCAAAAGTCACAAAAGGGGGAACTCACTCTATCCTTTTTCTCGAATCTATTTATTTTTTTTGCAACAAGCATGAGAACTAGAAAAATATGCAGTTAAGTTTTATATTTTCGTACAAAGCCTGCGAATTAGATATCATGCGGTTAGATTTTTTGTGAATAACAAAGCACGTGGGTAGAAAGCATGTTTGGGTAGGATTTATCATACCATGTATGGGTAGTCAACCTATGAGGGTAGGTTTTATTTTATGCTTATAGTACTTACTATCTTGTTGCTTATCTTGTGTATACTAACCCACTTTGTTCTGTGTCTATTTTTTTCGATTTTATTTTCTTGCATTTTCATCTTAATGTCATCCAAAGATGTTAATTCACAAGTGATTGACTAAGTAATAAGATTGTTCATAATGAGACGAAAAATTCTTAGTCATGTAGTTAAAATCAGAAGATCCAAAGATGTTCTAATGATTCATGAAGAAAGATACCCGATGAATGAAGAAATTTGAAGATGGTTGAAGGCAACAAGGCCAAGATGTTTCCTCAAGAGATAGATACAATTAGATTAAGGACGAGAAGATCGTTCACATGAGAACAGCTTCACATTGGAACATGAAAACCGCTTCACATGGGAACATAGTTGAACATAGAAACCGCTTCGCATGGGAAGTAAAAATGGAGATCTTAAGATTCCATTTAAGGACATCTGGCGTCATCCAATGTGTAAAAGTAGACCGACAACTTTGGGGTGTAATATTATATTCCATGAAGAATACGACTCAATGAAGTGAAGAATCACAATTTTATTTTGACTACCTGGTGTAATGAAACCTTGTTGTCTAAATGAATGTTGTTCTATGGTGGTCACTTATGGAATTAACACATTTTAAATTTGCATTTGGCATTTACATTTGCATTCACACTGCTTTAATTTAATTATTTTTATATACATCAATCATGAAAGCGTGAGAGTATTTCATAAATGATATCGTGATAGAGTTTCTAAAAGCCAATTGAAGTTCACAGGGCGTGTTTCTGGAAAGATAGAAAGTAATGAATGAGATATTAGCGCGTGTTGGTAGGATCAAGAGAATCCAGGAGTAACTTGTAAAGACCCAACAAGAAATGATTGATGAAGGAAGTAAGTTCCAAGTTGAGTCCAAGGAATAGATGTCCAAGTTGATGAGCATGATGGTTATAGTAATATACGGGGATAATTTGTTAGAGGTTCTTTTTATTCTAGAAAGGATGAAGACTTCAAGTGGAAATCTGAATGTTAGTGGTGCAACCAATACGATGAAAGCAAATGATCAAAAACCTATTGGGGAATGTGGTAATCCAAGTCAACTCCAAAACTTGGGTATGATTCCATAAAATGTGAAAAAGATCATGCAGGGAAAAGTGAAAATTAAGGGTGAAACTTCTAACACGAAAGTTGAGTATGACTCATAGAACAGAAACCTAGAGGAAGTTCAAATACCAGTAAAGAAGGCTAAAAAGAAAAGGAAAAAAAAAAGAAGAGGATACCTCTTGGCCCGATTCCAGGCTCATACTCAGATATGTTACTATTTATCTTCGAAAGTGGCCTTCTTGCGCCTATTCCTCCAAGGCCTAATACTTATTTGCGTCCAGATTGGCAAGGTGCAAAAAGTTCATACAGTTATCATTCTAGAGATTTTAGCCACTCTACAGAATATTGTACAGTTATGAGATTAAAGGTCTAAAACCTCATCACGGAAGGGTTGTTATGCTTCGAAGGTGGAAAACCTAAGCTCCCTGGAAGCTCAAAACTTGTCCATGAGGGGAGATCTGGAAACCAATTTCTCTCCCAAGACGTTAGTCAAAGTTAAACCTTCAAAAAGAACATCTCGATGATCAATAACAAGGTTTTCAAGATGGTCATAATAACGGTAAGGAGAAAGTGAGGTCAAAAGAGCTTCTACTCAATTTTCCTTCATTTTCGTATAGCGAGTTATATCCCAAGTTACTCCAAGCCCAACTGATTACTTCACGTTTGGCTAAGCCTCTGCTGCCCCCTTATCCGAGTTGGTATAATGAAAAAGTTTCTTATGAATATCATGTTGGAGCTCGAGGACACTCCATCGAGAATTGTGGTAACTTCAAATGACAAGTCCAAGACCTTTTGGTTCATGGAATTATAGAGGTGGATGTTAACAATCAGTCAGTTTCGGTCAAACAGTTGTGATTCAGCGCCCAGAGTGGAGTTGATAAGGCTGAAACAAATAAAGTGCATACGGAAGAGGGCATGAAGAAAGAAAAGAGAAAAATCAAAGAAATCGAGGTATGTGAGGCAGAGTTAAAGGATTCAACTCACGAGACTTTTCTGATGCTGAAAAAGGAGAAGGAAATAAGAAATGACGAGAGGGAAATTAAAGGAGAAGAATTCGAGACTGGCCGTAAAAGATGTCTTGGAAAAATACGACTCTCAAGGTTTTTTAAGTGCCATTTCTGACTTGTTATTCCCTTTAATTAGGAGTTAGTACCTCACTCCAAGGCCTTTAAGAGTAAAGACTAGCCCATCTACTTATGGCTATGACCCGAATAGTGCTTACGATTTTTATCTGGGGACATTGGGCCATCCCACAGATAAGTGTATACCATTTATGGGAAAAATAGAAAAGTTCATCAACAAGGGAGTCCTGACACAAGAAATGATCAAGAGATAGGGAGAAAATGAGGACAAAGACCCTAGTCCGATTACACACCCAACATTCTAGGAGTAATGAGGCATTCTAGATGAACAAGTGGATGTCGTTATCCACCACAGTCGCACTTTATGTTTGTAGCATCTTGGTTGAACTTGTTTTTTGTACCTTTTAATCTTTCTTTTTTGTAAGGATATTTAAATGAACCTAAGCTACTTTAAAGATGGTGAGCATTAAATTAAATTTGCAACTTGAAATTCTTTGAGTATCAACTAAATTAAAAACTCTTTAAATGATTAGAGTTATAATTTTTTGACAAAGTGACAAGATCAAAAACTGATAAAACAAGGACCCTGGACCTTAGCCCAGAAGATACACTCGAACACCATACCCTTCTCTTGCAAGAATCAAGCTAACATTCTCTCAACATGAAGAAACAATTAAGGGCTTGGTATTCATGTATGTAACGATGTGGATAAAATAGGGCATCTTGCACATATGATTGCAAAGTTGATTGGTTTCTACTTTTGTTGATGACGTTCAATGATGATCATGTTCTTTAAATATGGAATAGTCGAGTATATGAATCTAGTTTAGGTCAGTTTCTTGGAAATTAAACTCTAAAAATGAGATTTTTTTACTTTCAACAACACCTAGACTAGAACAGGTTCTTCTTGACAAGCTTAAGAAATTGAATCCGTATACCCAGAATGTAATTATATGTATACAATAAAACTTGAGCTATCCATCTAGAGCAATTAGTTAAACACATCGGCTTTATGGATATGATTCAACTAGCCTGATAAATGATATATATATATATATATATATATATATAATGTTGGATTCAACTAGCCAAACAATGGAAAATTAAATCAAATTTATCTAAATAAGGAGTTTCGGTAAAGATGGACTAAGGGAGTTAAGGAACCCCTTTACAGTCAATTTCACATTAGCACTTAGGAATTTCATTTTTAGACCGATATTTCTATACTACCTTTGTTAGTGGAGTCTACAAAGCTTGAACAAAAGAAAGATTTTAGAGAACTGAAATTGAAGTATTCAAAAAAGTCTAGCAATTGAATATGCTAGTTGCTTCATTTTATCTGCATTCACTTAATATGCCAAGCCGAAAAAGAATGACATGTTACAAGGTTCACATGGGCATATAAACAAATGAGGATGGCTTAATAGCTGAAACCTCAGAAAATAAGAAAGCCAACCTAAAGCCAACCCATCAATTTTGATACTTGTCAAATAGCTATAACTCTGAAAACATTAAAGAGTTGTTGATTCTTTTGATATTCTATGAACTCATGTTTATGATTTGATTCGATTGTAAGCATGAATTAAGAAGCAATACGTTACAAAATTCTTATATTCTTTGATTTATAAAATAGAAGAAAGGAGAAAAACATTTCCAAACATGACAGTCTCAAATAAGAAAGGTCATTGAAGTTGGTGAGGCTCATTCTGCCTCTATTAGAGAAAAAAATAAACAATACCAGAATAATGAAGTATTATATAATCCTGAAAGCAAATAGTCTGAGAGATCAGAAGGGCTGGAGGATAGAACTTGTAACAATTCCTTGTGACGTTGCCAGTAACTCGTCAAGAAGAAGATGATCACCATATTCGAAAGGGGCACATATCTCAGATCATATAAAAAATGCAAGACATTTTTGTTAGAAGGATTGATCACTTCTTAAGTGTCCGTAACAACATGAAAAGAAACCCTTAAGCTATTTGAAAACACTGTTGTTTAGTGACACCAGAATGAGAATATTTAAGATTAAGATATTTGGGCATTAAGAGAGCCACGAGTACCCACATTAGGGCATTACCAAAACCAGACCTCGCGGGGATCATAATATTCAAATCAAACAAACATTGAGGGTGAGCATTACAACTTGGAATATTGGGGGTATTTTGAAGGCCCATATCATCCAGAAATGATAAATGACCCATATCATCCAGGAATACAAGATTGTTGAATTGAGCAAACATTTATTTCTAATGACACAAAATGTGTGAAGAATGAAAATGGTGAAACATGGACAATGGATCTCACTATATATGATTGTTTTGTCTGTCATTGCAATATACAATCACATCAGTCTGGTGATTTGACATGCATTAATGTTGGCAAGCTGAAGCATTCCACTTATATTCGCACTGAGTTTTGGTGTCATTGCAATGCTATGAAAAGCTCTGAACACTATGAGAAGAGCTCCCCTAGTTGAAAAATCTAGGCAGAAGCCACATGAAAGGATGAATGTGTTGTCGAATATTTTACGAACTAGTAACTATGGTGCTGAACCAATATTGCGATCATATGGTGTTTCCATTTTTTTACCCAAGATAAAGGTTGTCTTCTACAACTCCCAAGGTTAAAAGTAAAGAATGGTGAAGATTTCTTTTTAAGGAATAGACGATGGAATTTTGACAGCAAGAAACTAGTGGAGTCAACAAAGATTGAACGATGAGTTGTTGTTAAACCTATCAGTATGATGGGGTACGAATAGACTTGTTTGAGATTCGATTAGATGTGGAGATATGAAAGGAATTAGGATAGACCCTCCATTTAATGTGTTTCAAAAGTCAAATTCTCACACTGATCTTTACCGGGATTGGCATAGTCATATACACAGTATCTAAGAAATGGTAGATCCTCCTTTCAAAGATGAGAGCTCTATTGGATTTTTACACAAGTCAGGCGAAGAAAGCCAATCTTATCAGGGGAAAAAATTTACTAGGGGTAAGAAGAAATTGACACTACTCAAGACTTGCGAGAGTACACGCTGGTGCAAGCAAAACTGAAAAGACTTAATCAGGAAGAGAATGAAGATTGGTTTTACAACCATCTCCACCACAGATCAAGAAAACATGCATTCATACATGATACATGAATTTGTGTCATTGCTTCATACATCATTTTATACATACATGATAAATTTTGATATTCCTCATGATAATTTTTGTAAAATCTGTTTTGAGAAATTTTTGTCTATTTTAAGATGGTTTCCCTAGAAACTTCACTCACGGATTTCTTAGAACATGTCTCCTAAAAACTCAATCTTGTATTACTAAAAAATTTTCCCTTGAATCTTCAACTAGACTTCCTCATGAAGAGAAGTCAATCTTTGTTATTTTTCTCTCCCTCGTGAAGAGGAACCAATCCTTGACTTTCTTGTGAAGAGAAGTTAATCTTTGTTATTCCTGAAATAGAGTCAATCCATGTCTTCCTCGCAAAGAGAAGTTAATCTTTTTCATTCCTGACTCCCTCATGAAGAGGAAACAATCCTTGACTTCCTCGTGAAGAGAAGTCAATCTTTTTTATTCCTGAAGAGGAGTCAATCCTTGACTTCCTCATGAAGAGAAGTCAATCTTTATCATTCATGACTCCCTCGTAAAGAGGAACAAATCCTTAACTTCCTCATGAAGAGAATTCAATCTTTGATATTCCTAAAGAGAAGTCAATCCTTGACTTCCTCGTGAAGAGAAGTCAATCTTTGTTATTCATGACTCCCTCATGAAGAGAAACCAATCCTTGAAGAAAAGTCAATCTTTGATATTCCTAAAGAGAAGTTAGTTGTTGACTTCCTCACGAAGAGAAGTCAATCTTTATTATTCATAACTCCCTCATGAAGAGGAACCAATCCTTGACTTCCTCGTAAAGAGAAGTCAATCTTTGTTATTCCTAAAGAGAAGTCAATCCTTGACTTCCTTGTGAAGAGAAGTCAATCTTTGTTATTCATGACTCCCTTGTGAAGAGGAACCAATCCTTGACTTCCTCGTGAAGAAAAATTAATCTTTGCTATTCCTAAATAGGAGTCAATCCTTGACTTCCTTAAGAAGAGAAGTCAATCTTTGTTATTCATGACTTCCTCGTGAAGAGGAGCCAATGCTTGACTTCCTCATAAAAAGACGTTAATCTTTACTGTTCCTAAAAAGAAGTCAATCCTTGAATTCCTCTTGAAGAGAAGTCAATCTTTATTATTCATGACTCCCTCGTGAAGAGGAACCAATCCTTGACTTCCTCGTGAATAGAAGTCGATATTTGTTATTCCTAAAGAGAAGTCAATCCTTGACTTCCTCGTGAAGAGAAATCAATCTTTATTATTCTTGACTCCCTCGTGAAGAGGAACCAATCATTGACTTCCTCATGAAGAGAAGTTAATTTTTATTATTCATGACTCCCTCGTGAAGAGGAACCAATCCTTGACTTCCTCGTGAAGAGAAGTCAATCTTTGTTAATCCTAAAGAGAAGTCAATTATTGACTTACTCGTAAAGAGAAGTCTATCTTTGTTATTCATGACTCCCTAGTGAAGTGGAATCAATCCTTGACTTCCTTATGAAGAGAAGACAATCTTTTTTATTCATGACTCCCTCGTGAAGAGGAGAAGTCAATATTTTCTATTCCTAAAGTGGTGTCAATTATTCACATCCTCATGAAGAGGAGTCAATCTTTGTTATTCTTGACTCCCTCGCGAAGAGGAATAAATTCTTGACTTTCTCGTGAAGAGAAATCAATCTTTCAAATTTGGTCTTCTTGAAGAGCAACGAAGCAAATCAATCTCAAGTATGATCTCCCCCAAAGAATAGTGGAGCAGATTCTACTTATTTCAGATTTGGTCTTCCTGAAAAGCAGTGAAGTAAATCAATCTTGATTCAATCTTCCATGAAGAGCAGCGAAGTGAATCAAAATTTTTCTCAAGTCTGATCTCCCCTAAAGAGTAGTGAGGCAAAACCGTATTCCTTTTGATCTGATCTCTTCTAAAAAGTAGTAGAGAAGATCTTCATTTTCCAAATTTGATCTTCCTGAAGAGAAGTGAAACAAATCAATCTTGATTCAATCTTCCCTGAAGAGCAGTGAAGTAAATAAAAAAATTTCAGATCTGACTACATGAAAAAAAGAACATATCAAGTCCGATCTACCCTAAAATTATAGTGGAGTGGATTTCCCATTAAAAAATGAAGCCGATTGGATGAAAACTTATTGTCTCTTCTTCTTTGCCCTATTCTTGTTAACACAAGAATGAACAAAAGGAGTAGTTGTAGACAGTGATTTCCGTCCCAATTATTATTATTATTATTATTATTATTATTATTAAATAATTTACATTATAGGCCAAAATTACAAAACCCGATTGGGCCCAGATTACATTCCAACCCGGTACCCAAAGCCCAAGCTTGAAGCCCATCAGCCAAGCCCACAAGTGAAGACCCAAAAAACTAGAGTTTCTAAACCCCATCTCAACCACCGCTCACACTCAATCGTTACATCGGTTTGTTGATCTAATAGTTCAGATTAGACCAGAATTAGGGTTTTATTTCAGCTCTAATTATAACACCCCCAACCCGTACCCGACCCAGATACGAGTTTGAGTGTCACATTGACTTTTTAAAACATTATTCTTAACAAAATATAAAACATTTGGACTTATATTAATAAAATATGATAATATACCGTTGAATTATGTTCGTTATAACAAATTTAAGGAAAACTTTCTTGGCACTCTGAATTCCAAACAAATAGTATGTTCTTTCTCATCAGCTTTGTTAAAGGTAACACTATCATCGAAAAATTCTTAACAAATCTTCGATAATAACCGGTAAGTCCAACAAAACTTCGAACTTCAAACACATTCTTTGGAATTTCCCATTCCATTATAGCTTTTATCTTTTGAGGGTCCACTCTAATCCCATCTGCAGAGATCACATGCCCCAAGAAAATTACTTCATTTAGCCAAAATTCACATTTGGACAGTTTAGCGTAAAGCTTCTTATCCTTGATAATTTGCAAGACTATCCTCAGATGTGCACTATGCTCTTCATGTTGATTTTGAATACACCAGTATGTCATCAATAAAGGCAAAACAAAATTGGTCCAAATAGGGCTGAAAAATCCTGTTCATGAGCTCCGTGAAAGTAGCAGGTGCATTCGTTACTCCAAATGGCATCACGATGAATTCATAATGTCCATATCTAGTTAAAAAAACTGTCTTCGGAATATCATTATCTTAAATCTTCAATTGATGGTAACCAGAATGTAAATCAATCTTCGAAAATATCGAAGCTCCTTTTAACTAATCAAATAAGTCATCAATTCGGGGAAGGGGATACTTGTTCTTGATTGTCACCTTATTGAGATGTCGATAGTCAATGCAGAGACGCATTTAACCATATTCTTCTTAACAAATAACACTGGAGCTCCCCAAAGTGACACACTTGGTCGAATAAATCCCTTCTCTAGCAACTCTTCCAATTACTTCTTCAATTCCTGTAATTCTTTCGGAGCCATACGATAAGGTGCCATTACAATAGGAGTTGTTCCCGACATGACTTCTATTTGAAATTTTACCTCTCTCTATGGAGGTAATCCTGGAAACTGTGCAGGGAAAACATCAGGAAACTCTCAAACTATTGGAATCTCATCTAACCCTTTCTCTTTAGCTCTTGTATCTATCATATTTGTAATAAAACCTTGACATCCTTGTAGCAACAACTTCTTGGCAGACATCACTGATATTACATTTGCTAAAGGATTAAACATTTTACTAATCATATATACTTCTATTCCTTCTGGACTCTTCAGGGTTATATTTTTCAATCTACAATCGACATTCCCATAATAATAAAACAGCCAATCGATTCCCAAAATACTTCAAACTCATCAAAAGGTAGTTCCATTATATTAGCAGGGAATTCAATTCCCTGAATCTTTAGGGGACACCCCTTACAGACCTTGTTTACCCGAGCACTATGCCCTAAAGGATTAGTTACTATCACCTCATTACTCGTTGCTTCTAATGGGATTCTCAATTACTTTACTAATTTACTGGTAATATAAGAATAATTGGAACCGAAATCAATCAACACCAATTCTAAATTATCATACAATTGGAAAGTACCTGCTATAACATCGGGATCATCACGGTCGTTACTTGTCTTTAAATTGTATACCCGTGCAGTTGATTACATTTCAGGTTGTGCAGAGGATTCAGATTGATTCCTCCCTCTACCTCTTCCTTGTCCTCTTTGTGAGGCATAAACATTTCTTTCAGATGGTACAGACTCACCCACCATTAATGGACAATCCCGGATAAAATGTTTGGCATCTCCGCATCGGAAATAGACTCCAGAAGCCATTCGACATGTTCCAAAATGATTTTTCCCACAATGCTGACATTGTCTCGCTTGACTTTGAGTGGCTCTCCCAGTATCATATCCCACTGATTGCGTATGTCGAACTCTCATCTGACTTGCTCCTCTAGCAGATGAGGCAATTGATTCTGATCTAGCTTGAGGTCGGAATCCCGAATCTCTTCCTCTTTTTGATGGTGTTGTGCTTGAAGAAGAACCTATCCTCTTAGATGTTTGAACTCTTGAGTCCCCAAATCTCTTGTTCTGAGCTATCTCAAGAGTTTTAGCGCGATTAATCACCTCCTGGAACGATGACAAGTTCAGTACTATCAGTATCTCTTTCAATCTAGGGCGCAAGCCCTCCACAAACCATTTACAAGCATCTTTTTATGTAGTCGCAAGCTCCAAAGCAAACCGACTCAGCTTATTAAACTAGCACTCGTATTCATATACAGAGCGATTCATCTGTTTCAAATTCATAAACTCATGCTTCATTTGCCTGATGAATTTATCTCCAATATATTTGTGCTTAAACTCTTCCAAGAACAGAGACCAAGTTGCTTGATCACTTGACATCCTTATGGTGACATTCGTCCACCATATTCTAGCTTGTCCTCTAAGTAAAGACACAACTCCATCCAGCTTCTCCACTTCAGAGTAGTGGAGACCATCTAGCATGATTTTCAAATCATTCAACCAATGATCCGCTGACACCGAACCTTCATCGGCTTCTCCCTTAAATTTGGGAGCTCCTAATCCTCTCAACTCCTTTGCTACATTTACTCTGGGAGTTGATGGAGAAAGAGGTTGAAAACTTGTCAATATTGCATATAATGTTCTAAAGAACACATCTTGATCATCTATAGGCACTCCAGAAGGTGTTTGTTCTTCACCTTGCCTGGCCAGGGCAGGTGAATTACTGCTTTCAGCGGGCCTATCATCTCTCACTTCACTTCTAGAACTATCATGTCCGAACATCTATTAAGAATAAACATATCATTCTATTAGAAAAACAACATACTCATTACTATACCAGATCAGAAGTTTTCACTATTTTAGTGGTATGTATACATTATAAGACACTCTAGCCTTCGGTTTATGCCGAGAATCGACTAAACCGTAGCTCTGATACCATTAAATGTAACACCCCAACCTGTACCCGACCCGGATATGAGTACGAGATGTCACATTGACTTTTTAAAATAATATTCTTAACAAAATATAGAACATTTGGACTTATATTCATAAAAATATGATAATATACTGTTGAATTATGTTCGTTATAACAAATTTAAAGAAAAATGTGTTTTTATGAATAATAATATATGGTATGAACAGTGTCGTGAACAGTAATGGATAGTACCATGAACACTGCCACAGTGTACCGATGCACAAAAACATCGAATATAAATTATGTATTGATGCACTGCTACAGTGTACCGATGCACTGCTACAGTAACTTCAGCTCAAATTATATAAAACTCATAAAAATTAAACCGTTCATCACTATATATATTTACCATTTACATAAATACGTTTAAAACTTTACCAAACTCAATCAGAGCATAAATACTTAATTTAAATACTTTGTTTACATGCCAACCTATTTATCACATAATAATACATATTGTGTAATTTACTTCTAATTTGATCTTCAAGTGGAGATATGTTATTCTGCTGTCTAACCTTGCTTGTCTATCTTCTCTGATCCTACGTGTGAAACACTCACATGCTAAGTCATCGACTAAGTGAGGCATAATAATAATGAGAATAAAATATAATGGAATGCAATATCATGACATCATATATTCAATCAATGCAAGTCACATAACTATGTATCTTACTCATAATCTTATTAAATTATCCATCATGAATTCATATCAATAAGTTCAATAGCCTATGATACAACACTGAGAACCTGAGGTATGTGAGTATTGTGAGGTTGTGCACTATACTATTACCACAGCTCGTATAAATTATACCGAAGTGCCACGTAGAATTTGTCTCGAAGGATCGCGTAGAAATGCACCGTAGTACCATATAAGGTTTGTCCATAAGGACCACATAGAAATTCCTTAAGAATCATATACATATACCAATGATCAAGTAGGTGTCTCAAAAGACCTCAAACATGTTCCAAAGAATACATATATGTCCCGAAAGACCGCGTAGAATTATCCCGAATGACCGCGTAGACCCTCTACTATTGGCATGCCAACTATACCTATAGTTCTCATCTACATAACATGGGCTTTCACAATTCATATAGCTTATATCACGTAGACATATCATTTCTATACCTTTATCACATAGCTCATATAACTTTTTTTGCATATTCGTGTCACATAATGCATATGGTATGAACTCATATCATGTTTCATAATATGAAATGAATCATTTATCAAAGTATTAAATCTAGACTTGTCACAAGTCTAGAACTAAATATATTTCTATAATCATGTTATGCATATGCACTCACCTATATTTCTTTGTCTTTCCCTCAATCAATCTTACTTTTTCAATTGTTCTAGAACTCGTTTAGGCTTTGTATCTACATAAATATAAATTTCAAGATGATTATCAGAAGCCTAAACCTTATACTTCGATGCTATTAACTTAAATTACTTTAATAATCCAAATTCCTAATTTTCTTTAGGGGTGTACCGATGCACTATAGGTGTATCGATACACAATTTAAGTTTGAAATTCCCATGCATCGATGCACCCCTTAATGTATCGATGCACCTTCAAAATTGATCTTAGTGCATCGGTACCCATTCATAGTGTACCGATGCACCTGTCCAGAATAAACTAGTTTCACCCGAAAATATCTACACTTCACTCAAATTTTCATGTATACAACCCTTATTATGTTACTAAACTCATCTATAACAACTTTAACTAATTTCTATCATTCCAACACTTTATAATCTCCCATATTTCATCCAAATTCTTAAAGCTAAGAATCATACCAAATTTTCCATGTTATCCAAACTTAATTCTTACACTTATAACTTCTTATTCTCATATATGACAAGTCAAATTCAATCTCCAAATTCATTTAAACCCTCTTATTCAAAATTTCATTTATCCAATTCATATCTTTAATCATTCATAAGTTACAAATCTTTGAGTTTCTATTACCTTTTTCATCAACATCATGTTTCCTAAGTCTTCCTTAACCAAAACCATACTTAAATTTGAAGAGTTAACCAAAAGAAATCCAACTTACATTGGCTTTGGACTTCACGTTGGAGAAGAGAAGAAGATGAAGAAGATAAGTCTGGAAATTTATCTCTTCAAATCACATGGGTATTATAATACCCACAATTTTTTTTTTATTATTATTTCCTTTGTTCAATAACCCTTTTGCCCCTTTCCTTCTCCTTCATTTGTTAAATCATCCTACACAATACATTTCAATTAATTCCTTCACTTTTCAATTTATCTAATTTGGTCATTGAATTTTAAAATCTTACACTTTAATCATTAACCCGATATTGAGGATGTTACACTAACCACCCGTTGACCTCAGTCGTTGTATCTTACCTTGATCCAACGGTCCAGATCAGATTGCAAAAACCCTAGGGTTTCATCATAACCCTAGGGCTATGCCTCGTTGTCGCCTAGCTCGATGCTCCATTCAGCCACCACCATATTACCGCCGACACACCGACCAAATCGAATAATATCTGGGAGCATTTAATGCACCCAACCACCTCACCAGCCGCCTTTGGTGAGTCATAATCACCCCGAGTCACCGCCATAGATGGGTGGCTCAGAGGGAAATCCTCATTCGACCGGTCCGAAGGGAGGACCACATGTTCTATAAAAACCCACACCTGCAAGAGAGAAAAGAAAAGAAAACCCAAAAAAAGAGAAAACGGGGGCAAAACCAACAACATATCAGCAACTATTTGAGAACCACAACAACGGAAAAAGAAAAAAATAGTAAAAAACAGAGAGGAAACTTACCTTACCATCTTCCGAGTCTTCAAACATCGTTGGAGTAAATTTCTAGGTTGTCGGCCTTCCCTCAAGCGAGGGAAGTTAGAGAGATGCCAGAGAGAAATTCTTTCTCTTTTTAGATAGAGAAAGAATAAATGAGAAATGAGAAATTGATGCCCTTAGGGCCCAGTTTTAGGGTATTTATACCCCCTCCCCATACTACATCATTTTTGGGAGGGGATTTCTGCGTTTTGAGCGCGTGGGTAAACCCCGTCCCAGATTCTTATGCTTTGTAACTTTTCATTTTAGTTAGTGTAGTTAATTTTCATGAATTTTAATTTGGATCTTAAGTTTTATTCTGTTTTTATTTTAGTTATTGTCTTTATTTATACGTATTTTGGGTAAATATTTTATTCAATCCTTATTATTTTAATGATTTTCATTTTGATCCTGAAATTTAGTAGTGGTTAAATTACAATTTCAGTACATCTATTGCGCGTTATTTTTGTTTATGGCCATGACTTTCGATGTTTTTACAATTTAATCCTTAAAATTATTATATTTATTATTTTAATCCTTTACTTACATGTTTATAAATTTCTTTCTAATCGAAATACTTTCATATATTATTTTGTACGAGGAATTTAAATAAACGCCCCTTAACTGACAAGGAGTGTGTTTCTAAGGATTTTCTCGAATAAAATAATATCTTTTATGTTTTAAATACATTTTCTAAGGAGTGTGTTATTGGAATTTGCCAATTTCAATATTTAGTTAATGTATAATCGCTTAGTTATCGATTTCGGGCATTGTGGGGGTGCTAATCCTTCCCCACACATAACCGACTCCCGAACCCTTTTTCAAAACAAATTTCTGGTTAAACGCAAATAAGTTTTTATCTTTTAAAATTATTTTTAAAAGTATTTTTAGGTATTTGGCCTACCTAACCCAAATGTCGATGGAGACTTCAAATTTGTTTATTTATGTATTTATTTCAAAACCCAACCTTTTCCCAAAATTAAGTTGGATCGTTCCCCGCCAAAGCCCTAGAAAGCTGTAAGGACCGTTGCGACAGTGCCAAATTGTTATGAATTAGCTGCCATTGTGGAAATTAAATTCCTTGCTGCTTTTGGGATCATGTTGACGAAAGAACCTCCACTGGCGGCATCTACTATCTTCTTTTCTACTAGAAGCATTCCCTCATAAAAGTACTGAAAGAGCGTTTGTTCAGATAGGCCGTGTCGCGAACAACTAGCGTAGAGCTTTTTAAACCGCTCCCAATAATCGTAGAGTGATTCTCCTTCATTATGTAGAATTCCCAAGATGTTTCTCCTTAGTTTGCTTGCTTTTTCCGGTGGGAAAATCTGTCAAGAAAATCACGCATTAAGTTAGCCACGTAGTAATGGAGTTTGGTGGTAAATAAAATAACCACCCCTTAACCGATCCGACTAAGGAAAAGGAAAAACTCTAAGCTTGATTTAGTCTTAGGATACTCCTTAGGGCTTCATACTGAAGCAGACCATGTGAAATTCCGTGAGATGTTTATGTGAACTTTCACTAGGGAGAAGGAAGAAGATGGATTAGTCCCATCTTGAGTTGAAAGGCAGTCTTGCCGTTAGGAAAAATGATGCAAAGTGGTTGTTGAACAACGAGGACTACAACTAACTCTCTGATTGTCCGATTTGCCATTGGTATTTCTTCTGGTGTCGAATCTACTACTAGAGTGGCATCGGGTGGTGGTTCTTCGTGGGAACGAGTGTTAGATGGTGTCTCGGAAGTAGAATCCAGATCTAATTGTTACTTGTTTTGTTCTTGCTATTATTTCTTTCGTTGAAGCGTTTGGTCGTGGGTTCTACGATCTCTTGCTTCAATCTCTAAGTCAAGTTCTACTAAATCTCCCAGATTTTCCTTGGTCATAAAATCAAAAGCAAAAGAATAAATCAGTAATTTATCGAAGTCCCTAACAACAACCCTAATTTGACAAGTTCATTTTACTTGTCAAATAAATTCTTTTTCTCAAATAAAAATAGGAAATAGAGTATTATAGAGAATAAAAGGGCCGATCCATAGGGGCTTAGAAATTCCTGATGTAGAATTGTGTCAATTTTAATCCAGGCAGTTGTAACAAAAGTGAAAAAAGGGGTTGATAAATAAGAGTTGAAAGTGATTAAATAAAAGAAAGCAGCAAAATAAAATTTTGAAAATGATTATGAGAAAATAGTCTCGAACTAGCATTGCTTCAATCCATTTTTAATCATTAAAATGGATTTTACTCTAGGATTTATGTTGGTTACAGTCTACAAGGCTCAACCCATTGTAACTTATCTTTCTCTTTGATAATGATCTTCCCAAGCACTATTCGAAATTCAGTCCTTAAATGGACTAACCACAACTGTTGTCGTTAGAACAAATCAAATTAAGTTTTAGAAAAGCCCAACTTGGATCATGTTGTCTTAATGGAATCGAATCCAATCTTAATTTTCCTTAGCAAACTATCGCTAAGTGCGTTCCCAGGAAGTTTAATGTGCCACAGGTCAATCCTTCCTCCCAAATATAAATCAGAACAACATCTAAACC
Organism: Hibiscus syriacus; assembly: GCF_006381635.1. Classification (NCBI taxonomy): domain Eukaryota; kingdom Viridiplantae; phylum Streptophyta; class Magnoliopsida; order Malvales; family Malvaceae; genus Hibiscus; species Hibiscus syriacus. The sequence continues at coordinate 1,146,479 of NW_024062599.1, read as the reverse complement.
AACGTCGAGTTTTTGAAATGAAAGTGTTTTGATTTTTAAAAGTAAGGTCGATTGCCAAACTAATTTAACAAAAAATCGAGAATGTAACCCGAAGGGTATTAAGTACTTTTCAATTATCACATTGGAATTGAGTCATCGCTAGCTCTTGGCTAATAAGAAAGTTAGCTAAGCATGATAGAAATCATGCTTAGCATATTTTATAAAAGCAGTAAAAGAAATTAAAATAAAGAAAGCGAAACGAAAATAATAAGAAAAGAAGCTTTTATAAAAGCAAAAACAAAATAACAAAGGTAAATTCAAGATGATCTATGTCATACCCTAAGGAGGATATTTATAGGTTTCCAAATCACTAAAATAGCAAATAAATTTAAATGCAAAAATAATCCTAAAGATAATTCAAAGTGTTTAAATTCAAACTTAAAACTAGATTCCCTAAAATCTCTTCAGATTGTGTTGACTAGGCTACTTCCAAAATCTTCCATATCTTCTAGAAACTGCAATGTCAGGCTGCGTCTTGCCCAGTATCGTGCCCATCTGTACGACCGTGATCAGAAAAAATGCAGAAAATGCCCTTTTATTGCTAGTTTGAAAAAACAAATCCCTACAAGAAAATAAGCATAATAGAACCAAATCAGTAAGGACAATTGCTAACAACAGGAAAATTAACAAGTAAATAGTGTCAATTTAGAACACTCATTAGTTTGCTAGCATAATTATGATGCATTATAAGCAAGATCTTACCATCGCGAAAGCCCCCTGAATATGAATAACCTGCTAGTGGAAGGGGATACGAAAGAAACAGTTGACACTATCAGAGGAGACAGAAAATCTGCAATAGAGAACCATGGTAAGAGAGTGCATTACACTGATGCAAGAAGGTGAAAAGGAAATAAAACATATCTGGAGGGAAACAAATAGACGTACCGATCGTCTTGCAAAGATAGCCCTAAAGAAGAAGAGGGAGAAAGGAGTCTTGTAGATCCGTCCGATGAAATTCTTCATCTGATTGAGGCAAATAGACGTGATGAAGAAACACTAAGATTGTAAATTTGTAACGTCGTTGTTTTTATTCATTGTACCAAGAAAAGAGTCTATAAATATAGAAATACTAAATCAATATATTATCAAATCACTAAATCAAAATTGTAAATACATTCTAAAAAGTAATTGATTTGAATTAATTAATACCTACCAAAAATAAATTTATAAATTCCAAATATAATATCAAAATAATATATATAATAAATTGAAGAATTAAAATTTATAACTATTTTTAAATACTTTTAAATAATATATTTGAATCAATCAAAAGATTAAAATTTATAAATACATAATTAAAAAATTGAATAGATAATATCTATAAATACTAAATTAGTATATATTTGAATCACTAAATAAAATTTAATTTTTATAATATTAATAATAAATGCATTCAAAAAATCAAAATAATATATATATACACACACACCAAGCATTTGCATAAATTAAACAATGAACATCAATATGTTGAACTAAAATCCATAATTATGGGTACATATTTAAAATGTATATTTTTATCATTAATTATGTGTAAACACCTATTTTTGTCCGGATTCTAAAAAATATTATTATTATTATTATTACTATTATTATTATTATTATTATTTATTATTATTAATTAAAACCACTATCTACCACTACCAATTAAATAAATCATCCACTACTCCACTAAAAATCCACTATCCACCACTACCCACTATCATAACATTAAAATAACCTACCACTAACCCACTATCTACCACTACCAATTAAATAAATCCTCCACTACTCCACTAATAATCCCACTTATTCCACTATACCCACCGTATCTCATCATTATCCACCAAAATAAACCCATAAAATGACATGAAATAATCAAAGGAGGGAGGAGGAGAAGGCATACGTGAGAGGAGAGAATTGAGTGAAAAAATAGAGAAAAAATTTAAAGAAAAAAGAAAAAAAGGTTCTTTGATTCTGTCAGATTTTCTCCATCGATTGGGATCTCCGATCAACGATCAAAATGGTTAAAAGTTGCACAAGGACAACATGAACAACATACTGAAAAATCAGGACGATCGGACGGTGGAAGGCGACGGATAAGAGAAAATTAAGTCAAACGGTTTTTGGCCTTTTTACGATGAATGGAGCTGATTTATGCAAAACCGACCCTAGATAAAAGATGAGGAGGCCAAGATGGACTTCCCGGTGAAATTTGGTAACCATTGGCCACCGGTGGAGGTGACGACGCGGTGGCGACACGGCAGTGCGACGGCGGTGGCCGGCGACTCATTTATTATGCATGTTATGTATTTTTGGTATAATTTATGTTTAGTCCCTGAACTTTTATGTGTGTTTTTTTATTCCAGTACCTGAATCTCTATGTTTTCTGATTTTTGACACTTTAGTTTTTGTTATTTTATTTTAGTTACTTAAGTTTCTGTTTTTGCTATTTATGTCCTTTAAATTTCTGTTTTAGCTGTTTTAGCCTTTTAAGTTTATGTTCTTACCATTTTAATCCTTTAAGTTCATGTTTTTGCTAGATCTATTATTCGAGTAAAATAATTTCTTTAATTAATTAATTTGAAAAGCTAATCAATATTTAATAAATGGATCATATTTTAACTTGACATTTAATGAGATCAATATTTAATGAGAACACTTCCAGTAAATGAGCATACAAGCTACCCCATCAGATCAGTGAACAACAAAGAAATAAGAAGGCCAAACCATTGACCAAACACAGTAACCTGAGACTTTCTTATCATTTCCTTACCTAACCATTTCCCAAAGATAGCATTGATCTTGACACTTGTCAAATAGCTATAATTTATTGAATGATTAATAGTGTAATTAATTCTTTGATATTCATTGAACTCTAATTTTATGATTTGTCTCAATTGTAAAATATAGAAAGGGGCAATATTTTCAAATCCTTGATTAATCATTTTTCAAAACTCTTCTAATTGATATTTTCAGATTTTGAAAATAAAAGAAGAAGAAAAACACTTTTCAAACAAGACAATCTCTCTAGAGTGGATCTTGGTAATTGATATGTGGCTCTCAGAAACAAAGCTCGTGCTTAGAATCAGCGCTGAAACAAGCAATGAGGAACAACAGGCATCTTTAAAGATTCAACAACAAATATTGGGGCATATTTAGAGATTCAACATTGAATATTGGGGCATATTTAGGGATTCAACATCCTGATGTGAACGATCCGATCTTCTGAAGACATTTCCTCCACCAGTAGAAACTAACAGATTATCAGTATCCTTTAATGTTGTTTCTCTTCAAAAAAAAATTTGTCTTACTTGAGACAATTTCTCAAAACAAATTTTGTCTCACTTGAGACAATTTCTCAAAACAAATTTCGTCTCACTTGAGACAATTTCTCAAAACAAATTTTGTCTCACTTGAGAAAATTTCTCAAAACAAATTTTGTCTCACTTGAGACACTTTCTCAAAACAAATTTCGTCTTACTTGACAATTTCTCAAAACAAATTTCGTCTCACTTGAGATAATTTCTTAACACAAATTTCGTCTCACTTAAGACAATTTCTCAAAACAAATTTCGTCTCGCTTGAGACAATTTTTCTCTGAGATGCAAATTTTGAGTTTGTTTCACATGAAACAAAGTTGATCACCTTTTAAATTGTTTCTTTTTAAACCAAGTTTTGTCTCTTGAGACAATTTCTTTAAAAAAAAATCTGAGTCTATTTCACTAGAAACAAATTTTATAATCTTTGAGTCAGTCTCTCTTGAAACACCCATCTATAAAGTCGTTTCTCTTGAAACGAATTTTGTCTTTCTTGAGACAATTTCTTTTGAAAAAAATCTTTAAGTCTGTTTCCGTTGAAACAAAGTCGTCTCACTTGAGACAATTTTCTTCAAAACACCAAATTCTGAAATTGTTTCACTTGAAATAAAAATAATCTTTGAGTTTGTTTCACTGGAAACAACAACCATCTTTGAGATTGTTTCTCTTGAAAAAAATCTTGTTTTCCTTGAGATTGTTTCTCATGAAACAATAATCATCTTTGAAATCATTTTCCTTGAAATGAATTTGTCTCTTTTGAGATAATTTCTTGTGAAATACCCATATTTGAGTCTGTTTTCCTTGAAACAAAACAAACATCTTTGAGATCGTTTCCCTTGAAAGGAATTAAATCTTTGAGTTTGTTTCTCTTGAAAGAAAACCATATTTAAGTCATTCCCTTGAAACGAATTTTGTCTCTTTTGAGACAGCTTCCCCCTTGAAGCATAATCTATGAGTTGGTTTCTCTTGAAACCATTATTACCCTTAGATGATCAGTCGTCCTCATCATGTAGGTATCGTGCTATCACCCTTAGATGGCCTGTCGTCCTCATCGCGTAGGAACCGTGTCATCACCCGACCTGATTTCCTAGGAACCGTGTCATCACCCGACCTGATTTCCTCATCACATTGGAACCATGTCAGCCCCAGATAACCAGCCGTCCTCATCACATAGGAATCGTGTTATCACCCTTAGATGGCCTACCGTCCTCATCACGTAGGAACCGTGTCAACCCCAGATAACCAGCCATCCTCATCACGTAGGAATCGTGTCATCACCCGACCTGATCTCCTCATCGCGTAGGAACCGTGTCAACCCTAGATAACCAGCCGTCCTCATCACGTAGAAACCATGTTATCACTCTTAGATGGCATGTCTTCCTCATCACGTAGGAACTGTGTCATCACCCGACCTGATCTCCTCATCACGTAGGAGTCGTGTCAACCCCAGATAGCCAACAATCCTCATCACGCAGGAACCGTGTTATCACCCTTAGATGGCCTGTCGTCCTCATCATGTAGGAACCGTGACATCACCCAACCTGATATCCTCATCACGTAGGAGTTGTGTCAACCCCAGAATAACCAGTCATCCTCATCACGTAGGAACCGTGTTATTATCCTTAGATGACCTGTCGTTCTCATCGCGTAGGAACCGTGTCATCACCCGACCAAAACTCTTCATAATGTATGAGTCGTGTCATCCCCTGACCAGATCTCCTCATCACGTAGGAGCTGTGTCACCCTTAGACGACCAGAACTCTTCATCACGTATGAGTAGTGTCGTCCCCCAAATCAAAAAATATCAAGTTTCCAAAACCAAATAAAACCCGGACAAAAACTGATTGTCTTTTTCATCTTTGCCCTATTCTTGTTAACACAAGAATGTGCAAAGAGGGGCAACTGTAGATACCCATTTTTGTTTGGGTTCTAAAAAATATTATTATTATTATTATTATTATTATTATTAATTAAAACCACTATATACCATTACCCATTAAATAAATCCTCCACTACTCCACTAAAAACCCACTATCCACCACTACCCACTATCATAACATTAAAATAACCTACCTCTAACCCACTATCTACCACTACCCATTAAATAAATCATATATTACTCCACTAATAATCCTACTTATTCCACTATACCCACCATATCTCATCATTATCCACCAAAATAAACCCATAAAATGACATGAAATAATCAAAGGATGGAGGAGGAGAAGGAATACGTGAGATGAGAGAATTGAGTGAAAAAAATTAGAAAAAATATTTAAAGAAAAAAGGTTCTTTGATTCTGCTGGATTTTCGCCGACGATTGGGATCTCAAATCAACGATCTGAACGGTGAAAAGTTGGCAAGGACAACACGAATAACATACTGAAATATCAGGACGATTGGACGGTGGACGACGACGGATCGGAGAAAATTAAGTCGTATATTTTTTAACCTTTTTACGACGAATGGAGTCGATTTATGCAAAACCGACTCTAGATTCAATATGAGGAGCCCAAGATGGACTTCCGGTGAAATTTGATAACCATCGGCCACCGGTGGCGGTGGTGACGCGATGGCGTGATGGCGGTGCTGCAGCTGTGGCCGACGACTCATTTATGATGCATGTTATGTATTTTTGGTATAATTTCTATTTAGTCCCTGAGCTTTTATGTGTGTTTTTTTTATTCCAGTACTTGAATCTCTATGTTTTCTGATTTTTGACATTTTAATTTCTCTTATTTTATTTTAGTCACTTAAGTTTCTGTTTTTTCTATTTATGTCCTTTAAATTTATGTTTTAGCTGTTTTAGCCTTTTAAGTTTTTGTTTTTACCATTTTAATCCTTTAAGTTCATGTTTTTTCTAGATTTATTATTCAAGTAAAATAATTTCTTTAATTAATTAATTTGAAGCAAGCTAATCAATATTTAATAAATGAATCATATTTTAACTTGATATTTGATTAAAGATTTCCACCATTACGATAACGTGTAAGCGAAACAGTACCAATTTTGGGCGCTGTGGAGGTGTTAATCCTTCCCCACGTGTAACCGACTCTCGAACCCATTTTAATCGAATCTTTGGTAAACGCATACCAACTTTTATCTTAAAAACAATTTTTCTTAAAATTAATTTTAAAAGACGTTTTAAGTATTCAACCTACCTAACCCAAAGGTTGATGGTGACTTTATCCAATTTAATTCAAAATCAATCATTTTCCAAAATTGAAAGTCGTAATTATTTTTAAAACAATATTTAATTGTTCCACCTAAAAACGGTTATCACATTATGAAATAAATTAAGTGATCAATTATGTTATAAAGTCATAAGTTATTATAAGTGTCATGGAAATAAAAGTGTAGATACTATTAAAGTTGTATTTATAATTTGATGAGGGACAGAGTTATAAGTACAAATAATAATTGATTCTTAAATAAGTTATATGAAGGGGTTATGGTCCCCAAGAAATAGACAATCTAGCATTTACTCTTATCTCTGTCAGTGAATTTATACTTAAGGGAACTCTATATTCTTGGAAGATCACAACCAATGAAAAATTAAAGATTTCAACATATCAATTAATTCAGGTCGCTTTAGCATCTAATATTTTTATTCTTGATGATTGACATGATTAGATCCTGATTATTTTTTATATTTATTATGGTTTGATTCTTACAAATGGTATCAGAGTCTCATCATGTTGAATCATTAAGAATAAATTGATTTTAGAATTTATAATTTAAGGATTAAAATTTCGAATAAAAAAATTATGTGATAATTCGGATTTGCCAGATGAACACTGCCGCGATCACTTTGCTTTAATTCCGTGTCATGCCTTTGTTTCTATTATTTTTAAATTAGGGAAATTCAGTTGAGTATGAATCTTTTGTTTCAATTCTTATAATCATTACAATTAGGGTTGTAAATGAGACGAGACAGATCGTGAGCTACTCGAGATTGACTCGATCAAAGCTCGATAAATACTCAGATCGAATGGACTCGACTCGAGCTCGAGCTCGACTCGAGTTCTTAACGAGCCGAAATGAGCTACTCGATATTCGACTCGAAAAGCTCGTGAGCAGCTCGAAAATATAATATATTAAATTTTTTTTAAGAAATAAATTATTAATAATATTAATATTTATGTATTGATTTTTTTATAAAAAAAATAAAATAAGATTTCTTGTATTTAAGGTTCATGTTCGAGTTTGAGTTTGAGGCTTCAATCGAGTTAAGTTTAAGAATTTTGTTCTCATTTCGAGCCTTTTCGAGCTGCTCACGAGCTTCAGTTTAGGATTTCGAGTTCGAGTCGAGCTTGAAAATTTTAAGCTCACGAGTTTTCGAGTCGAGTCGAGCTTTATTTCAAAGTTTTCGAGTCGAGTCGAGCTCAACAATACTCAAGTTCAACTCGACTCGTTTACACCCCTAATTACAATTACTCATATATCTATTTTTTTAATCGCATGATTAATGCATTTATGTTAGTGCGATACGTTTCTATAATTTTAAAGCCATTAATTGCTTTGAAAGAAATTCAATCTACTGCTTTAGCTTGAGTATTCAATTTTTTCTCTACCTAATATTACTTTTAATTTTTCGTATATATATTGGCAGCGTCCATATTTATTAATGGACATTGAAATTGTATTTTAGTGATGGACAATCGAATTACGAAGTTCATCAGTGTTGAAGTTATTGTAATTGTTAATGCTTCTTAATCGCATGATTGATTTTTAGTAGTATAATTGTAAACTGTTGTTGAATAATTGTGTGATTATTAATGCAATTGAATTCAAGGTGCATGATGTTGGATCGTCTTTTGGTCTATTTAATGAATTAATGATTAAGAAATTTTATGAGGAATAATAAAAAAAATTAGATTTTCAGTTTCTAATAATATCTTTTAGATAATCTTATTAAGGGTACTTTATAAATTACGACGGATTATAAAATTTAATATTGTTTTTTTTGAATGATGTTGATTATGGAATATGGATTTTTGATTATTTCGGATATTATAGTACAATAAAAATTTCAATTTTAACTATTAAATATTATAAAAATATTAAATTTAAATACTAATATTTATTTTCAGACTAATTAAATTAATAAATAGATAAAGTATGTACATGTAACATGGATATGTTAGTATTTATCAGTCAAAAGAGAAAATTAATAGTTAACATAATCGAATGTATAATTTTAGTAATAAATATATGAAAATTATTAGATTTGATGATTGAATAATTGATCCAAAAAAAGAATTTTACTTGATTTATTTTTATTATTAATATTTGATTATTGCATCGATGTTTTTTCCGGAAAATCATCTTTTTAATTTAATATTTTTGATCAGGCACCGGTCAGACTATATTTCCCGATCTAACACCCTTTGCAGTAAAGCGTGCCCCCTACAGCGTGCTATACGCTGATTTGGCGCCACGTGGGGTAAGGCGCACCCCATGCGGCGCGCCTTATGCTGACATGCATACACGTGTGTATGGCGCGGAGCAGGGCCACGCCATACACCACGTAAGATATAGCGCGGGGTAGGGGCCGTGCTATTTAATTGTCTCAATTATCAAACATGCATAATGCAAGGCGCGGTGCAAGGACCGCGCCTTGCATTATTTTCCCAAACTTATCGGCTTTAAGGCATCATCTCTCGGCTATAAATAATCGTCTCACGTAAACTCTCTCACCAACAATCCTTTGAATCAGTAAATAACATATGACAATCATCTTATATTTAATTCAGAAGTTTGCTTAATTTTTCCTTATAAGGTAATTTTGTTATAATATTTATTTATAGTTTTATATGATTATTTGAAAAAAAATATTATACTAATTGTTTTCAATTAATTTCTGTGTTTGTAGAATTAGAAAGTGGGAGCATACGTAGAAATATTTTTGCGGTGCAGATAATAATATAAAATTATATTATTTAAATTATTTACGTTTATGTGTAAAAAATTTATTCTGTTATATTTTTGGTCATATATTATTTATTTAATCAGGTTTGTTTCAGTTGCTTTTTTGCAGATATAATATTGTTGCACTTCTAAACTCTAAGAATGATGCGACTTTCAGCTATTATTTATTATGATAGAGAAATTCGAGAAGATGAAACCGGCGTTGTTTTCATATCAAATTAGCGTGTTAAAATATCATTCAAGAGAAACATAACTCTTGAGGAGCTGATAACGAAGATTTTGAGGAATGAAGGTTCATGTTGTTGGAAGTAGTAGAAGAATGTCGTCGTTGCAGTACAGATTTCCAACATCATTGTTGTCATTAATTTATACAGCGTTTGACCTATCGAACAATGATGATGTTGAAATGATGGCTGATTCTCAAAGTAATTATTCATACGGTGATATTGAGATGTATGCAAAGTTTGTTCAAGTGCGTGCTGTTCGAGGTCAGTCATTAAGCTCACACTATGGGCTGGCTGAAGAAGTTGATCAAGTTGAAACCCGACTACAGTAATGTGTAATGATTTTAATGTCATAATGGGAAATCCACATCATGGTACCGGTACGTCAACTTCAATGGGGAGACATTTATCCGCAACTCCTTACGATATGTACTGAGGTGGGTCCACGAACAATCCGTATGGCAACATCGCATCCAGTTCGAGGGGAAAGCATTCATTTGCAAATTTCTTTGACCTTAATATGGAGATGTCATCAACGCAACAATCTGTACAGTTTCCATTTGACATGATGGCTTTAAGCTCTAGGGGGAGGCATTCGACTGCGAGCTTCTCAATCTAGATATGACTTCTAGTTCAAGGGGAAGGCGTGCCAGTAGTAGGTTCTTCGACCTAAATGTGGAGAGCATGGAGGAACCATCATCTCTACCAGAAGAACCGCTTCGTGAGCCTGGTGCGGATGGTGCTGACATTGGACTATTCATTCACCCAGAATCACCGCAATTCAACTCCGATTGTGATGATTATGTAGATGAAGTTCCATCAAATGTGGCACAAACTGACCCTCCAGCACACATGTATGAAGTTGATTATGATGCAATGTACGGGCCAAAATTTGTGGACATGCCTCATCTCTGTGACTATGGATATTACTCATCAATAAATAATGGTGAGTTATCTTTAGGCATGGAGTTTTCAAGCAAGGAAGAAGAGATGATGGCTATCAAAAATTACAATATCCGTAATTTTGTTCAGTCCAGAGTCGACCGCTCCACGACCGAAAAATATGTATGCTACTGTGCCCGAAGCGAAAATGAATGCAATTGGATGGTTCGCGTATCGAAGAGGAAGAGGAAAAACAACAGATGGGAACTAACAGTATACAACGGTTCTCACACATGTTGTGCTGGAGGGGTCAACCAAGATCATCCCAACTTGGACTCTAAGTGATATGCCAAGCCATCATGCCCATGGTAAAAGCAAGCTCTCATATAGCTGTTGCAGTGTTGATTTCAGCTATACAATCGCATTATGGGTACAATATCTCGTATAAAAAAGCTTGGTTGGCAAAACAAAATGCCATTGTCAAACTTCATGGCGAATGAGATGCATCTTACAACGAACTTCCAGGTTGGTTTAGGCTGGTGCAGACGTTGAATCTTGGGACAATTGTGGACTTCGAAACCTCCTATGCATACCATAATGATCTAGTTCTACGCGATCGATGCTAATTCTACCGGGTTTTTTTGAATTACCCACAATGAGTTAATGTTGTCAAATATTGCAAGCCTGTGGTCCAGATCGACGAGACTTTCTTGTATGGAAAATACAAGCAAGTTTTATTATTGGCAGTTATCCAAGATTACAATCGTAACATTCTTCCAGTTGCTTTTGCTATTGTCGAAGGAGAAGATACATATTCTTGGGCTTTTTTCCTCCGAAACTTACGTGCACATGTTATCACGAGGAAGAAAATATGTGTCATTTCAGATCGCGGAGCTGGGATCAAAGCAGCAATGGAGTCTTTGGGTCCAATGTGGCAACCACCATTTGTCCAACATAGGTATTGTCTCCGACACATTACTGCGAACTGCCATGGAAGGTACAAGAAGAATGATGAGCGTCAATTAATTGTGCGCATGGGTAAGTGAAAGCAAGTTAGTAAGTTATACATTTTTTGATCATTTTAATTTTGCAAAGAAATCAATTTATTAAGTTATACATTTTTTGATCAGGTTACGAACAACTTCCTCGAACGTTTGAATCAATGCTTCAAGATTTGCGGGCGAAGAACGAGGAAGGATACGATTACATCAGCCTCATCAATAAAGAAATGTGGACGAACGCATATGATGGTGAATATCAATATGGACACATGACGACCAACTTGGCTGAGGCAATCAATTCAACCTTAAAGGGTGCGCGTCACTTACCTGTAGCGGCTTTGGTAAAAACTATATATTTTCGTTTGGGGTCGCTTTTTGCGAAGCTCAGGGGACAAACTCAAACCTGGATGCAAGGCGGTCATGTCTATCACCCTAGATTAGTTGCAGATATACAGAAAAAAATTGTTGCATCAAATGGAATGTCTGTAACAAACTTCTCTAGAAGTCATGAAATGTTTCGTGTCACAGAGTTGCCGCAACCTCTTCAAGGGATTGAAGCTGTGTCATTAAGAGTAAATCTAAGGGACAGAACGTGCGACTACGAGTTTTTTCAAGTTCTGAAGTATCCATGCTCTCATGTGATAGCAGCTTGTTCGCATACACGTCAAGGCTATAACCGTTTTGTGGATCCCGTATACCTACTATCTGAAGTTTTTAAGGTATACGAATTTGAGTTTCCCCCATAGGTAATGACAAAGACCCTGATGAGGTTCAAGATTGGCTTCCGATTGTACCAAATCTAAGTTTATTGAGGGAGCGTAGTCATCCAAAATCCAATCGAATTCATTGCGATATGGATATTCGAGAAAGATCTAGACAAGACAGAAGATGTGGGCATTGTAGAAAACCAGGACACACTAGAAAAACATGTCCACTTCTGTTGTCATCAAGTAACAATTGATGAGGAAATGATGTAGTTGTTTATCAAATAATAATTATTGTACTTTACTTTGTATTTACTTCAAGTTAATGTTATTCGATAACCGCTGATGAAGATTAAAAAACGATACAATTATACGAGATTAGACGTTCGCGTTATATTAACAAATAATTGATATTAACGATACAATAAGTATTAAATGATAAATGATAACCAAATTACAATAACTTATATTAAATGATAAATTAACAAAGTAAGTATTAAATGATAAATAAAAAATTACAATAAAAAAGTCCAATAAATAACTACAATAAAAAAGTACTAAATACAAGTATAAAAAACAAAATCTATCGATGCATGCAACGCGAATGTGTTCCGCAGGGCGGTGGCTGTCGGTCTCAAGGAGGATTTCTTCATATCACTGGTTGTGACTCCTCATTGTCATCATCATCACCACCATCATCATCATCGTCATCATCATCTTCGTCATCCTCCTCCTCCTCCTCCTGAGTAGTACATAGGTTGATGAGGAGCTGATGACGATGAAACACCTCCATAGAATAAGGACCCTCGAGGTGTATGACTGACTATCCCACCGGCCTACGAAAACTGGGAAAACTCATAAAACCCAGACATCGCTGAGTGTGAAAACTGTACAGGAGGTGTCTGTGCTACGGCCATGGGTGATGGGGCTGAACCCGCCAAATATCCAATATATGAACCCCAAGTCGGATCTGCAAACATAAACCCATAATAGCCTCCAAGAGGGGTCATCTGTGGTGGAGGCGGGGTCATAAAACCAGGTGAAGGCAGCGGCAGTGGCATCTAATAATGAAAAGGCAGTGGCAACATCATATATGGTTGCAGTATGTAAGTCGCTGGATATGGTGGCTGCTGTGAAGGTCATGCTGGTACAACTGAGGATGAACCAGAAGCATCTACTCTCCGTCCACGAGTCATGAGACAATGGTGTTATGTCGGTGAACGTCTCTGTCAACGTCGCGGAAAGGTCTGCCCTCGTGTATCCTCGAGAAGCAGAAACGGTTTCTCGTACTATTGAACCACTAATAATAACCGACAGCAACCATCAAGAGGTCATAAAAAATGGGCTCTCTACGGGGAAGGCGCTGATGTCGATCATCCACAACACGACCCACTCATGATGCCTCACCAGCTAATCTGTATCTGTCTTGTCGCATCTATCTGTGCTATGCAACTCGTCCATATTGCGAGGTGCTTCCGGAATTGGTTGAAAAATACCAAATTGCCGGAGCACGCGATCAGTGGAGTGCCACTCGACGGTCGCATAACAGATCATGGGGACCATCACCATCCAAACATCTGATGGGCCTCTTAACTCAGGTGGGATCACCTCCCTCACATCATCAGTAGAATATGGCACCCATTCAAACTAAAACAAATATATATAATTTTTATCAAAAGAATAATCTAATTATATAACTATAATCTAAAATCGATTTTTAAACATTAAAATTCATACATGTGTGCCAGCCTTCTGATCGATTAACACCATAATTTTTTCTAAATCATCAGGTAGCTCTTGATGATTTTTCCTATCAGTAGACCACCTATTCAAGGAAAAAATTTATTATACGCTTTATAAAATTATTAATATACGAAATCAGTTTTATAATTACCTCATGAGTAGTGGAAATACGAATAGGTTCTTCACAACGGGACATAAAAAGGGCAATCGATACCATGCCCAAGACTGCAGTAGCAGGAGACATCCGCCGATAGCATTACGCCTGTAGTCAATGGCTCAACACATCTCCCTGTACAGGCAAGCCAAAACTGCCGAGCCCCAACTGAGTGATTCGACCAGATGAAAGTCGCCAAGATTTGCAACCACATAAAATGAACTTGGTTGCGCGATTTCTCTGACATCAACAACCCTCCTATCAGCTGCAGTATGCATGCCCGTACATACTGTTTAACTTCATCGTCAGACACGTCCTCGCTCAACTCCCAAAAATTGGCATCTAACCAATTTAACGGTATCCGTCCGCCGTTAAAATTTTTCGGGACACGTCCTAGACTAACTCGACACAAAGTAGTCCAAGAACCGGAAACTATCCCTGATATCACACCTCCATCCACCGGAAGCCCCAGGTGCATAGAAACATCCTCAAGCGTGATCGTGCACTCTCTACACGGAAGATTGAATATGTGGGTCTCCGGCCTCCACCGCTCTACTAAGGCAGAAATAAGGTATGGTTCTATCTTACAGTGACCTTGATATCTACCTAGGTGACCGAATCTAGCCTCTACTAAATACGACATTACACGAGTAGGTATAACTAACTTAAGGTTCTTAATAAAAGGATCTAATATACAATATCTCTACTAAAATATAAATAATTACACAAATTAATTTTTAAACTAATAATCATGCATTAAATTAATTAATTAAATTAAAACGTTAAAATGTTATTAAGGTTCTTAATAAAAGGATCTAATATACAATATCTCTACTAAAATATAAATAATTACACAAATTAATTTTTAAACTAATAATCATGCATTAAATTAATTAATTAAATTAAAACGTTAAAATGTTATTGTATCAGCAAAGTGTCGAGATATATGATTTATATCCAACCAAAGTAGACTGCCTTCCATTTTATATCTGCAAAAAAATTAATTAAATAAAATATTAAACAATTAAATAAATTAAATAAATTACTAAAAATACTAAAAATAATAAAATATATCTTAATAAGAGAATATAAAAGTATTTAAGAGAAGTTGAGAGGATTTGGTGTGATGAAAGTGATTGAGAATGTGTGTATTTATAGAGAGAGATATGTGTGAACAGGCGGGGTAGGTTGGTAATTAAGGGTATAGCGCGGGGCAGGGGCCGCGCCTTTCTGACGCGTGTCAGAATCACAGATCAGGCGCGGCCCCTGCCCCGCGCTATACCCTTAATTACCAACATGCTCCGCGCCATACACACTTGTATCCATATCAGCATAAGACGCGTCGTAGGAGGCGTGACTTACCCCACGTGGCACCAAATTAACGTATAATACGTTACAGGGGCACACCTTACTGCAAAGGTGTTAGATCAAAAAATATAATCTAATCGGTGACTAAACGAAAATATTAAATTAAAAAAATGATTTTTCCAAAAAAAAATGTCTATTGCAACAAAAATCATTATGATAAAATATTTTATTTAAAAAAATATTAATAGAGCATTTAATATCGTGCCATAAGTACTGTATTCGTCTTTATGGTTTTTTGATATTGGAGTCTTTGGTAGGAAGGTGCCCTTTATGACCTTTTCGTGGACTCTTCGTTCCTCTTTGTTATCGCTCTTCCTTTGTGGGTTATTCGGCAAATTAGGTATTCTACTCCATTTTAATCTCTCTTTGTTTCTTGTGTGCAGTTATTCTATTTAATCTTTGAAAGCTCTTCTCTTATTGGGTTTTCTTTTTCTTCTTCTCCTTTCATATGGGTTTTGTGGTATAATCCTTCATCTCCTCGATAAGATTCTTTCAGATCGATCAAGTTCTTTCAGCTTTATACGTTTGGTGAGCCTTCTGCGTGTGCTTTTCATGTTTATGTTGGTTTGATCGTTGATGGGCTGATGAGGGGATGATATTCTCTGTTTTTTCTTTCTTGAAAATTTTGGCTGTTTGGTTATATATGGATATTTTTCTTTTTGAGGTTTTGATTTTTATGGTTTTTTCTTTCCATGTCCTGAATCTGCATATTCTTTGAGGTCTTAGCAATTTGTGTTAAAAGTTTGTAATTCTTTGCTATCTTTTCACATGTTGGATTGTCGAGGCTCTCTTTAGTTAATTTTCTTTCTACTATTGCTTTCCTTTTGTTCTGTTTAATGGCGCCTTTGGGATTGAAGGTGGGATATGATAAGTGCTCCTCTTTGTTTATTCAGTTTCTTTTTGCCTTGTGCTCTTATATGGAGCAGCCGGGAACCTTGTGACTGCTTTCGTTTTGGTCCACAGTTGGATATTTGCTGTTAGTTGGTGCTCATTATCTTCTGATTTTGGTTTCATTCACCCTGGTGATATATTATTTGCTACAATTGGTATCTTGACGTTTGAGAGGCAAATATGTCTCTTCAAATCAAAGCAAACTTAAACTTAGACTACTGCATTACTATTAGTAATACTGAATTCGGTTACTTACAAATTGTATTGGAATATTATTCAGGATATTTGCACGGAAATTCAAACGAGTCATAATGCAGGGACGAAGGGGTACTATTGGTTCCTTGCTTGAAACCTTCATTGATCATAGTACTGCATCACGTAATGCTGCTATTGAACAGCAGGTTTGCTGGAATAATGTTCAAAATCCTATAGAAAACAGATTGCCTAATTGTTTGCTGTCATCTAATGACATGAACGTTGGATATGTGAACTCTATTGGTCGGGAGGAGCAGCCTGGTAGATGGAGCTTGGGAGAACCTAGCTTTAGTGACACTGTAACTGAGGTCAGCTATAACGAGCGGAAAACTGATCATGGATGGTCAATGTCTATGAGTGCTTCTACAAATGCTGGTCTGAGCTTAGAAGGGCAGAGGTATGAACAAAGTTCTCTATTTGCGCAAAGTTCCAATTCTGGTACAGTTCCCCAGAATCAAAGGTTAAATGCTGGATTAGTTGGTCATGGTGATAATAACTGTCAAATTACAGAACGGTCTAATAACCACTATAAGTCTAGTGGATCAGAAGATGAGCAGAATTCACTGGGTGCGGGTTCTGAAGCATTTCTTCTTTCCCCTGGAAGTGCTGGGCATGATATGGATGATAATGTTGACAGACCTGGTTTCTTGTATGAGGGTCATCGTGCATCACACAAAAGAAAGGCTCTAGAAGGAAATGTTGGGCAGTCATCTTTGAGTGGAAGTTCTGGCTACTATCATAATGCAGAAAGTAGTGCATGGAATGGAGTTTCTGCTAGCTATACCGCAGGAAGCAATGTGAATATATCTCCCCACTCAAGACAGGCTCACCCTAGACTTGAACTAGACATTCGAGGATCAGCATCTGACAGCATTCCTGAACCAATTGTTTTACCACCAACTGCAGAGAGCTCACGCAGGAATTTCCAGCTGCGAATAAATCCTTCTAGTATACAAGAACCTATTGCCCGTCCTCTAATTTCTACAGGTGATACAATCGGGCAGTCTGTTGTTTCGTATGCACCGCAGTCATCAAGACTTCTTCCAACTAATCATTCTCTGGATTTAAGCTCAGCACCAATGGTACCTAATGCAAGTTCTCAAAACCCGAATGTCATAATTAATGTTCCAACTTTGCTTCAAAATGGAGGTTCTGGCTCAAGAACTGGCAGTTCATCCAATTTGAATCTAACAGCCGATCGAAATGTTGTACCACGTGCAAGACATCAATCAAGAAGCATGGCCAGAAACCAATTAGATCATCGTATGTTGGCTCCTGCACCAGAACGAAGAACTTTGGTTAGAAATCCTGGTTTAAGCAGTGGAAGTATAAGTGCTCCTGAAAATATTGCTTCTTCTTATCATGCTGGTCCAAATTATGCAACGTCTGCATCTACTGGGGTTCCTTCACAATACCCACGAAGATTGTCAGAACTTGTTCGTCAATCATTAATGTCTTCCCTTGGCACTGAAGCCGGAGGCCAGGATAATCACTCTTCTCTGCCTTCAGGACCTGCTTTTTCAGAAGAGATGTTGCTTTCCTCTCAAGCAGCAAATCAGGGTTACTATCATTCATATCCTAGGTCGTTGCAATGGTTGGAGAGACAAGATGCTGGTTTGCTAGGAATTCCCCGCTTATTGCGAACTTTAGCTTTTGCTACTGAAGGAAGAAGCAGGATTGTCGCATCTGAGGTCTGCCTTTGAACTCCATCTTTTCTGATTTTGATAGATTTTCTGTTTCTATTCAAATTCAAACAATAACAAAGTACAAATCCTGGTTCCCTTAACACCACTACTTAATTTTCTGCCAAGCTAATTGTCACTGGAAATCACATGCCTGGTATAGATAAAGGAAACCCCTTTGATAGAGCAATGCTAATTGTGTAGAATGTGTATGTTGTTTTCCTTTAATTGCATGTCTGAAAGACATGACCTTGGGGATCGATATCCAAAATTCATGCACTAGTTGATGGATCAGTTATTCATGTGTTGCAATTATTCATGTGTTGCGCTTAATTCTATCTTACGAGCACTCGAATATAAATGCCGCCACTTATCTTGTAAACTCTTGGTTTTAGCTGCGTACGATATATTAAATATGGCCATTGTAAAGATCCACTCAATTAGATCTGACATTTTGTTTATGGGACAGATTCGCAATGTCTTGGATCTCATGCGGAGGGGGGAGAACTTGCGACTTGAGGTAAGAATTTAATTTAACGGTGTAATTTGATTCAGTTCTATCATCACCAACTAAAACTTGGTAGCATTTTGAGGGTGGCCATTCTGCTGGGGACTTTGAGAGTGGCCATGTCATTTTGGATCTTACTTCTTCCCCAAGCAAGTGACATTCTCTCTTCTGATTATGCTTTTATGCAGGATGTCATGATCCTCGATCAGGCAGTACTATTAGGGGTAGCTGATATTCATGACCGTCATAGGGACATGCGGCTCGATGTTGATAACATGACATATGAGGTAGTATCTATATTCTTAACATCCTAATCTTTTGTGTTTGAAAATTCTGACAGTAGAATTGCTTTGTGGGGGTAATAGGAGTTATTGGCTTTGGAAGAATGCATTGGTAATGTAAGCACAGGGTTGAGTGAAGAAACCATATTAAACCGTCTGAAAAGACGAAAGCATTTTGGTTCACCAGGAGCTCAGTTAGAGGCCGAACCGTGTTGTGTTTGTCAGGTAATGGATTTTTCTCATCTGCATTTTTTACGGACCTTGTAAATAATTGTTTACCAATTTGCAGGAAGAATATACTGATGGTGAAGATCTTGGGACACTGGAATGTGGCCACGACTTCCATGCTTATTGCATTAGACAATGGCTGATGCTAAAAAACGTGTGCCCCATTTGTAAAACAACAGGTCTGACTAAATGAGACGTCCTGTTGTTTCCAGGCAATTAGGTCTTCCTCTGGTCAGAGGAAGGCCCCGACATTGAATGTTCTGGTTCGACTTTTTCAGTTCAACTAAACTAGATGCCTTCTCATTCTGAGATGATCTATCCATGGTATTTGAGCTTTAGATTTTACTTCCAATTTGGTCAAACAAGGCTCTTTCTGGGTGGATGACAAACATAATGTGAAGCACAGGGAACAAAGAAGCTAGTTTCAACATTTCTCATTTTCTAATAGTTGTATGTATGAATTTTTGGCCCATTGGCGACATAGATTATCGTATACCTTTATATTATTATGTTCCTCTTTTATTTTCCTTATTTTTTTAACATAATTTTTCCAAGAGATTTCTTTATAAGAATTACTATGTTGTAATAATTTGTTGAAATAAGTTTGTGGTATATAAAAATCCAGCAACAAATTACCACTTAAAAAAATAGTTTAGTGATATATGGTTCTTTCACCCATACAAAATCCAACAATGAAGATTGATTAATGGCAAAAGAACAGTAGCACGTAAGCAACTTATCGACACCCTGAATCTTTGACACAGATCACAAGGATTCAAAGGTCAGGAAATCAGGGCTACTTTAGGACTTGGGATGGTCCGATGGCGTTGATCAATCCATAAGTCGGTTCCGGAGGAGCATTTCCATGTATCTCTACACTCGCAACAAAACTTTGCTTTTCATATTTCTTCCTGAACGTCGGAGTGCTTGGAGAGTTGGGTTCTTTAAACATGGCAAAACGAATGAATGGGGGTGTTCAGATCGGTTTCGTTTCGTGTGTAGTTCTATTGGTTTCGTCTAAAAACAGCTCTCATCTCCGTGTCATTGTAGCCTGGAAATCCATGTAATCTTGTGTTTCCATGTCGTTAAATGAGTTGGGGATCCAATGCTTTGTTGGGGTGATATGTCCAGCACCATAATCTAGAGGGGTTGCAGGAGGAACGTATTGTCAAAGTAGTTCCATTGTTGGTGTAGGGCGTGGTCATCAAAGCTGATCGGATGGCTGATGGACTCCAGTTAGGTTTCACTTCTTTCAGCCTACATGTGGGGTTGCCATCGATGTGCCCGAACTGAATGTATAGTCTGTCACCATTTCTTATTTTCCAAAATGGTGAGACTGCAGCTAGACAGCAATGACATCTGGTTTCAAAGTGCCAGGGTTTATAGTATTCGGTCCTCTTGAAGAGAAATAAGCCACTTCTGGTGCAGGTTTTGTACTTAAAACTTTTGAGCACAAATCTCATTGACTTCACTTTGAAAGTGGTGGGGAAACTGAAGCATCATCATTTAAACAAATCCACCCTTCATCAGGTTTTCGCCACTAGACTAGTTGAATGCGGCCGCTATTGCTTTGGTCTCCTAATATCTGATTTCAATTGAATCCCTATTTCTTTAGTAAAAAAGTTACTCGTATAAATGTCATCTAAACTGTGCCACATATCGTTTCCTTCACTCTCCACGGTCCCTCAGTGGACAAGTCTTGAATGCCCAAAATCTTTACTAGTCATCACTGTAACATGGTCCCTCAATGTCCAAACACATAATCCATAAGCCCAGAATCTTTTTCCCACTAATTGGTGGTCGGCGGACAATAATTGTATGGATATGGTGGTGCCATTACAAAACCAAAGCTGCCACCGTAACATGGCTGTCGAGTAACGAGTTCCTCGCTGCTTTCCCTTTTCTAAAATCAGTATACATCATCTCTTTTGTCTTCATCTCCTACTTTGGTCGTCCTATACTTGGTCCACAATCAACCATCTCCATCAAGCTCTCACGCAAATCCACGACAATAAAAGCATCCCTGAAATTGTACAATATCTACACCATAAACTGACGCAAAAGACAGATTATTGGTCCTCCATCGAAGATGCACGCCAAGACAGACTCAGAGGTGACGAGCCTCGCCACATCATCGTCAACCAGGTCTCCGCGGCGTCCGGTTTACTACGTGCAGAGCCCATCGCGATTCCCACGACTGAGAAAAGACCGCAACGTCTTTCCATTCGACGCCGGTACTGAGCCCCGGCGGGTCACCGCCGCACTCCCATTCCTCCGTGGGGGGCCACTCGAGTGAGTCCTCATCGAGTCGGTTTTCGAGGTCGCTTAAGCCAGTATCTGGTAAAGTATTGCAGAACGACAGCTCGTCTAGGGGAGCACATCGGAAGGGTCAGAAGCAGTGGAAAGAAAACGATGTGATTGAAGAAGAAGGGATGTTTGAAGATGAAGAGCGCGAGAAAAGTCTCCCTCGAAGATGCTATGTTCTAGCTTTTGTTCTTGGCTTCTTTTTTCTCTTCTCCATGTTTTCTTTGATTCTCTGGGGAGTTAGCAGGCCACAAAAACCCAAGATCACAGTGAAGGTAATTTGTAATCTCAATATACTTGTCAGCTTGTTGGATTCAATTCCGATATGGGTTTTAATCCATTGTTATTGTCCCCCCCCCCTCTTTTTGTAGAGTATAAAAGTTGAGGAGTTCAAGATCCAAGCTGGTTCGGATTTCTCAGGTGTGGCAACTGAAATGATCAGCATGAATTCAACAGTGAAGTTCATTTATCGCAACACTGGAACATTTTTTGGCGTCCATGTAACAGCAACTCCCCTAGATCTATCATATTCTCAGCTCACCGTTGCTTCAGGAACCCTCCACCTCAAAAACACCGAAAGAAATATACTTTAACATTGGATCAAAAGCTCATGATTTTGGTGTTTCAGATGAAGAGTTCTCATCAATCCAGGAAGAGCCTAAGGTGTGTACCTGTAACAGTGATGGGAAACAAGGTTCCTATGTACGGAGGTGGAGCTAGTTTGAGCAGTTCGACAGGGACATCGGTGTCGATTTCATTTGAACTCAGCTTCGTTGTTCGAACAAAAACTTATGTGTTGGGCAAATTGGTGAAGCCAAAGTTCCACAAGAAGATCGAATGTGTCATACCTTTCGATCCCAAGAAACTCAATGTTCCCATTTCCCTCAAGAAATCTTGCACATGCCATTGAGTGACAGATCCAATTGCATACAAGACACGTTCAAAAGGGTTTTTTTCATTTATTTCATTTCAGAATTGTTAGCTTCTTTTGTTGAAGGGAAGTGGGAAATGAATGATACAGCTAAGCTGGCAAGTTTGTAGATGTCTGGGCAGGGAGTGAGGAACGCGCTTGTGGACTTATTGGAGCTGCCGTCTGCCCATTGATTGAAGACCATGTACGGGGATTTGTTGGTCAGTTGTTGTGAGTTATGACTCTTAATTTTTTAGATGTAAAAGATAGAAATATCTATGGTTTAGACTGTTAATTCCTTTTATGAAACAAAAGATGATAATGACATAAGCCCCTGGGTGTTCAATTTTCGAAATTAATCAAATTAACTTACTAAACTGAATTAATTTGATTAACCATGAATTAGTTCGATTAGAAAACCATTTAAAATATTTTATATATTATACATATTTAACGTTAGAACTCCCCTACAAACACTTTTTTCCATAGTTTAAATCTAGCCAATTTTTTCGGTTATAAAATTATTATAATAAAAATAAATAAGTTTTTGTTTATGGTAACCATATAACACCCCAAAAATCGGTAATTTTTCGATTTTAATGATCAATTTTTTTTATTTGAATTAAGTTTTTGAATAAATATGTTTAAATTTGGAATGTGAGAAAAATTTTGAAACTCTTTTATGTGCATGTTTTGTTAAAGAACCCGAGTCTTAATTTATCTAAATTCCTTAAATTGATGACTCGTCATATATTTGTCATCAAATAAGATTTTTTTTAAAACTATTTTCATTTGGAAAAAGAAAAAAGAAGATGCATTTTATACCTTTGAAGTGGCTTTCACGTGGAAAAACATGAAAAGAAGAGGAAGATATTTTCTCTCATTTTTTAAACTTTCTTTCCTCCATTAAAGAATATCCTTCAAACATTCAAGTCTTTCAAGTTAAATTTCTTGCAGTCTAACCACTAATTTAGAAATCTAAGTACACATTTAGTAAGCTCATGATCTTAGCTTTCTTTTGCTATCAATTTTGTATGCTTAGAGTCCAAGTGTTATTGAGTCATAAACCTAAAAATGAGAGTTTGTGTAAATTAGTGGTCTCCTTTGTAATAGAAGTGATTCTAAGCCTCATGGTGATTTTCCTATGATTTTTAGGGATTTGGAACATCAAAGCATAACACCTTAAAGATTAAGGTTTCCATGTTCATTTGTAAATTATTATAATGTGTTTTGAATGATTGAATGATAAAGTCTATGTTTGATTCTATGCTTGATATGAAATAGACTGAAGAAACTCATATTTGGATGAGAGAATCTAACTTTCGATATTGGTATGATGATCCGAGATATACGTTGAGTGTAGCTTTTGTGTTCGGATGACTCGGTGTAATTCCGATTCTATGTTTTAACATTTGATATAGGTGAATTCAATTGATATATATTTTGGGCTCACATATAACATTGAACGGCAAAGTGAATCTCAAGATAAATTTGGTAAGCTTGATGATAGATTTTGTTAACATGCTATGTTGAGTTTATATGACTATGATATGTGTGATATGAAAGCTTGAAATAAATTAAGTTGTTATTGAAGTATGAAACCAAGCATATTATGATAAGTTTTATATGTTCATGATATTTGTACTAAACCAACATGTGATATGTGAAGGTATAATTTTATGTGATTTGTAAGAATAAAGTATGATAAAATGTGTTGTGAAAACATGAATCAAATCATGTTACGATTGATAAGGAGCTATGACTCACTTGGTGATCCAAGATAAGAAATTGTATGAATGATACGGAGCTACGACTCACTTGGTGTGTAAAGATAAGAAATCATGTGAAAAAGATATATTAAGTATTGCCCTTGGTTGATAAGTTTAGTTTGGATATAGTTGGTATGCCAAAGAGTTCATTTGAGCTCATGATAGGGTTTGGGTTACGATCCTTATTTGGCAATGTTTGAGGAATGTTATTGGTCATTGACGATGTTGGAGGGATGTTATTGATCATTGGCGATGTTAGAGGGGGACCATTCTTAATTATTTGGCGACGTTTTGGTTGGAGATTCATGTATTCATTTCTGCTTACATTTCAATGGGCTAAGTAATGATTTATATACTATAAATCTTATTATGAAGGTCAATCGACCAAGTTGATGAATAAATATGAATATGACTCTATGAAAAGAAAGTTTTTATATGATTTAATTCTGATTTTTAGTAAGCTAAGCTACAAGTTGCTGAGCATATGATATAAGTTCTTACCATGGAAGTTCATGTTATGATACAAGTTACTGCCATGAAAGTCATATATGATGAATTATGTTACTTGTGCTTGTCATGAAAATTACTGGTTATAATATATGTTGAACCATGCTTTGAGATTTTGATATACCAAAAGTAAATTTAAATAAATTTTAAGGTTATTTTTAGTTTGATTTTTAAACTTATATTCGATTCAACCATTCGAATATAGAAACTATTTTCAAAGTTAAAAACTTCATAATTACTCTTACTCTTTTGAAAATTCAAGCCATATACCGGAAATAATTTTCAAACTTTTTACAAAGGGTTTCGAATTTTAATCGAGTTAAAAAATAAAATTTTAACCCTAGAGTATCGATACTGCAATAATAGTATCGATACTATTCAAGTGGTACCAATACAAGTATCGATACCAATGTGTAAAAATAGACTGCAATATCGATACCGTTACCGATACTAGTGTATTGAAGTACTGACACTGGTACCAATACTCCTATTAAGTTTTTTACAAACAAGATTCCAGTAGGCTATTTTTGTACCGATACTCTGTGAGTGTTAATAAGAGTATCGATACTCTATATGGAGTACTAATACTCCTCTCTTCTCAACGGCTAGATTTTTGTAAGTAAGGCAGTACCGATACTCCAAGCCCGAGTACCGATACTCCAAGCCCGAGTACCGATACTCAAGGTGTCTAGGCAGCATTTATTGTAGGAAAATTCTTCCCGACGACTCTATTAACTCCCACAACAACCCAAAGGGCTAGAATTAAATGAAGATGTATAAAAACAAGATTCCAAGTCATATGGGAAGACAAGAAATCATAGAGAAAGCCAAAGCAATCAAATTGAGCCAAAAATCAAGTCAACGTTCTTCAATATTCTTTTTGATTTCAAATAACACTTTTTTACTCATCTGTTTCATTTTGTTGAGTGTTCTTATTTGTTCTTGAATTGTGCAAACACATCCTAGTGAAGTTTTCTAGTTTGCTATTTGTAATTTCTTCTTAGGAAAGGTTGTACACTTGAGACTTTGGGGTATAAATCTAAGTGTGTTGTAAGGTTACAACTTGTCCTAAAAGGTTTGAACAAATTAATGAATTTGTTCAAATCCTTAGTATGGAAGCTAAGGTAGTGGATATAAACTTCATTGCAGAAGTTGAACCACTCTAAAAGTGTTTGTGCCCAATTTTTCATTTTTTTTTGCAAAAAGCTTCAATCAATTTTTATTTTCCAATTCACCCCCTTCTTGGCTATTTCATTGGTTCGATTGACTCAACAATATCTATTATTTGTCATTTTCCATTCAAGTATATCAAGAACAACCAAGTATGTCATTTGCATTTGATTTGTTTTGTGTTTGCTACCTCACTAAACTATATAAGCTTATTCTCTTCATTTGTCATTTTCCATTCAAGTATATCAAGAACAACCAAGTATGTCATTTGCATTTGATTTGTTTTGTGTTTGCTACCTCACTAAACTATATAAGCTTACATTCTCTTCGTTTTACCATTTCAGGAAATAAGTTTTCGATAGCTTGCCAATTGTATTTAGGACATTGCAAGTCACTTCCAAAGCAAATAGTGTAATTTCTTTGTGTTTAAACTCCTAGATGGTGGCATATGTCTTGTTGTATAATTAATAAGTAGCTAAGGTTGTATGCTAATTAGTTCAAATTTTGAAAGTCTAGCTTTGGTGCATATTTGTGTATCGGTTATGATGGAGTCTAGAAGGGAATGTTATTAAAGGATAAGTCCTTACAAGCATGCTATGAAGCCCTCTGGTATATGCAGTTATTTCATATCACATAAGTATGCCTTTGATAAGTTGCATGAAAGATTATAAGCATGTTATATTTTGGTATATTAAGTTGGAAATTACTCTAAAAGATTATGATCATGACAATATGTTTGATGTGTTGTTTGGATAGGTTCCTATGATAGATAAGATATTATTGTAAATGGTTATAAAATGATCATGTTGTATGATGATTTGTATGTAAAATATAAGGTAGTGGGCATAATCATGTTGGCATGAAATTGTTATTATGATGAAGCATTTATTTGATTGTATGTTGGTTGATATTGTTGAGTAATTAAGTTTTGTTTTAACCGATGTAAGTTTATTGAAAAACCATAAAATCAGTTTGGGAACCACTTTATAGATTGCAAACTGGTTTTTCAAATAGAAACCATAATTTAGGTTACAACCTGATTTTTCATATAAAAACAACATTTTAGGTTGCAACCTGATTTTTCATATAGAAACCAGATTTTTAGATTGCAACCTGATTTTCATATGGAAACCAGATTTAAGATTGCAACATGATTTTTCATATGGAAACTAGATTTTCAGTTGCAACCTAATTTTTGTATTGAAATTAGATTTCTAAGTATGTGAATTATGTGTTGAATGAAATCAGAAGTTTAAAATGATTTTAAGACAAATCTTTAACCTTTTTATAACTACCAGTTTAGTCCCTAAACTTTTGAAAATTAATAATTAATCCATAAATATTGTTTAGGGTTAATAATGGATTACTAATACTTTTTTATGTTTAAGAATATCATGTTTGTTTTAAGATCATATTTTGGTTAATTTGAATTAAGTCTCTAAATCTTTGAAAAGTTTCAATTTCAGTCTTTAAGAAGATAACGCTATGAAATGATTCAATCTGATAGTAATGATTAAAATATGTTTGTGTATTGATTTTGTGGTAATGTATGTATAAGTGAACAATTCTCATAGTTTAAAAATTTATGGTTAAGTCCGTGGATTTTCATAAGTTTTGAATATAGCCTCGAAGTATGAATCCAAGTTATAAATTGTTAATGATTGTCTATGAGATGATATTGTCAATCATGTGATTGGATTGGTGAATATTTGAACCGATTTTAATGATTGCAAGATAATATTATATTCGCTCCATGTTATTTCATTTTGGGTTGATTTCCATTAACATCTTAATTTGATCCGTGTTTTTTGCCAAATCCGATTTTCATTTTGTTTTTATGTCTCTGTGATTATTTCGTTTAGAATTTTGATGCTTGAGTTTGTTTTGATGATTGAAAATTTATATTATCTATGTTTTCTAATTGTTTCATTATGGTTTAAAATTTTCGATAACATCTCCGACCTGCTTTCTGTCTAAACCGAGTTGAGGACGTTACAAACCATGTGTGTTATGTCGACTATAAATGATTTATCTCTTTTAATTTAAATGGATATAGATGACAATTTAATTGTCTCTGACAGATATCAACTCGAATTAAACATATTTTTCTTTAAAAATTTTGGGTTCAGGTCAAGTTAGATAGGATTTAGTGTGCAACATTTTTTGATTTGGCTGAGGGTTAGGTTTAGAGTAAAAAATATCTGACCCGACTCAACTTGAATATTTTAAATTATATTTTACAATTTAACTTACGTACAAAATGTCACTCTATGTATATAATATTTTAGCCTTTTCGTTTTGCTCCTTCCGCCACAGGTTGATTTCTTTCTCAACTTCTCTTCATTTCTTCCCCTCAAATTTTATTCTCTACATGGACTACGTGGTTTTATGTTTATTTAAATTTGTATGGTAATAGATTTTAATTTTATTTTTTTTATTTCATTATCCATGTGATCTTCTCTCTATTTTAAAATTTTTTGGTCCTTTTTTTCAAAAAAAATAATAATAATAATAATTTTGAGAGTTATTTTATTTAAAGATTTGATTTTTTTAGTTTATGATTTTTATGATCTTTTCTTTTTTTCAGGTTTCGATCTAAACTTTTTTGTAATATCTATTTTTGTTTAAAAAGAAACCTAATTTTTTATTATATTTTCTAATTTATGAATTTCTACTATAAAATCTGAAATGATTTTTACTATAGTTGTTTTTTTTGTTTTAAAATTTTAGTTTAAGGAAATCAATATATTTTGCATTTGAAGAGAAAAGGAGCCATTAGTTCAGACTTAAAGCTAAACAAAAATTTAAAATCTCTATTTTTTAGGGATTTTGAACTGATAGTAAAAGAAGAGGGAGAACGTTGGTGTCGTTAGGGTATATTTTAGGATTTTTTTATAGTTTTTTATTTTCAGTAATATAAATCGGATTGGTTCGGAGTCAGGTTTATACTTTATTTATGGAGTTGAGTCGACTTAAATAATACTATAATCAAAGCCAAGTCAGAGTCTGGTTACACTTTTATTGTGCCGGATCGGAATTGGAACAGACAAAAATTTGACCTGATCCATTGTCATCCCTATGAACAAAGAGTCTTAACTAATTGTTTTCTTAGCGCATTGAAGATGATAAACAATACATGAAAGAAAAAATACAGAGATTTCAAGGAGAATTAAAAAAGAGATAAAAAAATCATTTTCTCTCTATGCCTTAAGGATTATATATTGATCCTTGGTACGTGTAGGTATCAAATTCAGTATAACTGTAATTTATAGGATAATGATTGTTGCTTGTAGGTTGATAAAGTAAACTGATCAGGATAACATGTAAAAGCGTTAGTGATGATTTTTACAGTATTAGAATCAAAGATAACAGCTACAATCGTTAGTCAAATAAAAGAGGGTTATAGTTGTTCTTTTATGGAGGATTCCTAAAATATTAGAGGTATTGACTATTGAAAGAGATGTAACATTTTTCTTTCCTTGATCATGAGAAAGTCATAAAATATTAGATGTATTTACTATTGAAAGAGGTGTAATACTAGAGAATATAAAGAGGTGATAAGGGATGTGTAATTAGTATAGGCTCTAAACAATCTCTTCCCCTGTCGATGTGCCATGTGAATTCATCAACGATTTGGTCGATCCTTGAAACTCTCTCTGCCTATTGAGGGTGAGGAGTCTCTGCTGCCTTGGTTCGCTCTCAAGAAAAATATAAATTAACAAACTAAAAACAATCCTTACAATGATTTAATGTTTGCAAAAATTAAGTGTTCAGACCCAAATGAACACTTGAGCAATTCGATTAATAAAGCATTCAATTTCTTTTTTTTCAAATTAAAATTATTTTTTTACAAACACTGGCACATGTTTCACTGCTGGTTTCCATCGTTACACAAGCATATAAGCACCAAAGTTACATTGTTATACAAGCATATAAGCACCTAAGTTACATTGTTATACATAAAGGCATAATTTGCTATACAAGTAAATAAAGGTATATACTAGCACCTACTTTAGATTTGCTTCACTGCTGGTTTTGATTGTAATTTGCAGTAGGGGTTGGAACTGGGCCAATTTTATCCAAATATCACCCAAAAAAAATAAAAAGTATCATTCTAGCACCCTTACTCGAATATGTACCAAATTAGCACTCTTTCTTACAAATTAAGAAGGATGCACGTTTTGTGAAAAGAGCATTGTCCATGTGGCTGAAAGGCGCGTTCTACAGGGCAAGCTTTACCTAGTTTTCGCTGAAGTGAAAGTACACGTGGAAGATATGTTTGACAGGGAGAGCATTTGAAAGTTCTTTTCCTAAAACGAGCCTTTTCTATACAAAACCATTCCCGATTTAGGGTTAGGGTTTAAATGAGCAGTTTTCAGTTTTTAGGTTAAAATAGTTGAAGGTTAGGTTAAAATTATAAATATACAAGAATTAAGCCCTAAACTGAAAATAATGAACCCTAAACATTAAATTTTAAAGCCTTAATCGTAGACGTTAAACCTTGTAAATTATAAATCATTAACCATAAAATTTTTAACCTTATAGTGTAATTATTCAACACTAAAATGAAAATCCTAATTTATAAACCAAAAGATATACCTAAATCGTAGAATATAAACCTCAACTAAAATAAAATATATAAAATCATTAATATTTATATGATAAAATAAAAAACAAAAATACATAAAAAACAAGAAAATAAAATCATATAAATTCAAATATCAGAAAATACAATTACATAATTGATGGTCAACAATTAAGTGTTAACAAAAGATATGAACATTTTTCCTATTGTGGTGTATGTTTCTACAATGCTCACATCTTTTAGGTTCTTTTGACGTTTCTCGAATATCCATATCACAATGAATTTGAGTGAATTTTGGAAAACCTGACTCTCAATAGATATGGTATAATTGTAAGCAAAGTTTGAATCTTATTATTGTCTTTTTCATTACTTATGGGGAACTCAAATTCATATACCTTGAATACTTGTGAAAGCTGGTATACGGGAGCAACATAACTTTTATAGTCCAAACGGGAATGTAAGCAAGTTGCTATGACATGGGAGCGTAGATACTTTAGAGCTTGAAAAAAGCCACAATCACACAACTTTTCTTGTAGATTAACTCTGAAAGAGTTAGATTCAATCATTTGAAGATGTCGTGTCATTTCTTTCACAGAAAATATTTTATGGGCACGAGAAAAATTTGTTACCAACATTTCATTTGATGCTTCAATTTTTTCTATAGATCTGCTACTAATCTTGGGTGATAAACATGATTGTTTTGCATCAAGTGAGAGCTTGTTCCCCCTGAGCTTCGCAAAAAAACTTACCTAAACGAAAATACATCATTTTAACCAAAACAGTTACAAGTAAATGACGTGCCCCCTTTAAGGTTGAATTGATAGACTTAACGAAGTTGGTTGTTATATGACCATATCGATATCCACTATCGTATTCATTTGTTCACATTTCTTTGTTGATGGATTTGATGTAATTGTATTCTTGCTCATTTTTTCCTTACAACTCTTGAAGAATAAACTCAATCCTTTCACATAAGAGTTCATAACCTAAGTCATATGTACTAGTTAGTGTGACATAGAAATAAATAAAATGAAAATGATTGAGAAATGAAATTAAAAAAAAAAACAACATACCCATGCGTATGAGTAATTGACGTTTATCATTCTTCTTAAATTTTCCATGGTAGTTTGTAGCAATATGTCGGATACAGTAACAATGTTGGACATGTGGGGGGTTCCACATTCTACCCAAAGAGTCCATTGGTTCTTTGATCCCATTTTTGCGGTCTGGAATGATGTATATACCATACCTCATGACAACATGTAAGCATAATGTTTCATGAAAACAACCCAAGACTCTGTATCTTCTCCTTTAACAAGGGCAAATTCAACAAGAAGAATGTTGTGGTGACCATCTTGGATAATTTCTAATAATAAAACTTACTTTTATTTTTCATACAAGAATGTACCATCAATTTGTATCATCGGTTTGTAGTATTTCACCGTATTAATGCACCGTGGGTAAGTAAAAACACACAATAAAATTGGCATCGATCTCGAATCACTCGACCATTCTCGTGTGCATGGTGAGTTTCGAACTCAACTATCATCCCATGATTGAGTCTTTGCATTAAATTAAACCAAATGGATAGTAATACCCAAAAAATTGACTAGTGACTAAAATGTAAGTTTTGAAAGTTTAGTAGCCAAAGTAGAAACTTGAAAAAGTTTAAGGACCAAAGATGTAATTTCCCCAAAAATAAATTTTATTCTATAAATAAATAGTTCATATTTAAGAATAGATTCTCTATGGAATTTAGATTTCTATCCAGATTGGTGTTAAGAGCTATTAAGTGATAAAGCTCGATAAAGTATTCGGATAATCGGATCGATTCAGGAATTCACAAAAATTAGAAGGATGTTAGTCTGGGGTTAGAAATATTATATTTATATTTTTAATTAGTATAATTTAACATGAAAGACTAGAATTAAGTGAATTTCCCACGTTAAAATGGAATAGTAGAATTTAAGTTACTAAATTGAAATTTTGGAAAATTGAAAGGGCAATGATGGAAATCAATAAATATGAATTTTATGTTTAATGTTATGTAAATGGTGATGAAAGAATGGCATGGATGTAAATATCAAGAGTCATTAATGATAGATTTGACTTTTAGACTAAAATGAATTTTAAATTCATTTTATTAGAATTTAAGTCGTGTGTACATGAGATATTTCTCATGAAAAATCTAGAAAAAGTTGTATTCTTCCCCTTTTTCTCTATATATTAACATGAACCCCATGAAATGAAGACAATACATGTTTTCTTTCTTTTTCTTCATTGTAGTCCTTTTTCCTTTGATTTTTTGGATTAAGTTATGAAATAGAAAAATAATCTATATGAAATTCTCTATTATTTGGTGATAATACTTCATTGTTTCCATGTTTGAATAATTGATTTGATTGTTAAAATGGATGATGAATAAGTTGGATTTTAAGGATCTAAGGATAGACTTTTGTGTTGTGAATATTATAAGGTTGTTTCTAAGCTTGAATAATGATAAAAACCATTTAGAATTGCTTATAAACTACTCGACCATGGTTGATTTTCATGAGAAATTGTTGAGATTGGATTATTGTTGATATGGAAATGATTGAGAATGGATGAAAATGATGCGCTAATGATGAATTCATGTTTGAAGCAAATTGTAAATCAAGCTTAATATATTTTATTCAATTAGGCCTAAGGGAAGGAGGCAAAGAAAATTTGTGAAAACATTTATGAGGTCTAGAAATGATGTATGAATGATTCTACATGCTTAAAATATGATTTGGACCAATTTGAGAAATTTGGAAAGTATAGGGACTTAATCGCATAAATTGAGAAATATAGAGATTAATGTGCAATTATTTAATAATTGATGTGTATTGTTGAAATTGAATGTTGGAGAACTAAATTTGATATTTGCATGATGATTTGGATTAAATTGAAAACTTGTGAAATTCTAAAGACCTATTCAAAATGTATGGCAAATTTAGGGACTAAAGTGAAATTACTCAATAGATAATGTACTATGCTGGAATTTAAAAGTTAGAATGTTGAATTTGATATGAGAATGTGAAATTGGACTAATTTAGAAATTTAGTAAAGTTTGGGTACTAAATCATAAATTATGGAAAAAGGTAGGGACTTAAGTGAAAATTGTTAATTATTGAGGTATCATGTTTTAATTAAATTGTGGAAATTTTGGTTATGATAATTTAAGCTTGAATTAAAGCTAATTTGTAAAATTGTTAAGATTGAGAACTAAATTACAAATTTGTATAAGTTGTGGGTAAGAAATGGAAATTGGAAGGTTATAAGAGTATAAGAACTAAATCATAAAAATGGAATAAGATTAAGGACTTAAATGGAAATTTGAAATTATTAAAAAATTAAGTACTATATTGGAATCGAATCTTAAAATATTGATTTAATGTTGGATTGTTAATTTTGGGCTACTTTGTAAGTTTGTTAAAGTTTGGGAACCAAAATGTAAAGTTTAAAAGTTACTGAATAAAAATCAGCATTAAAGTATTTGAGTAGTAAATAATAGAATGGTAGTTTTGAAGTTAAAATATTAAAATGGAACTGATTTAGAAGAAAGCTAAACTGTAAAATGTGAAGAAATTATGGGTTAAAATAGAAATTGAGTATAAGGTTATTAATATAAATTTAAATTGAATATCACGGTACTATTTAGAATATTTTCAAAAATATAAGGTTATATTTGAAAGAAAAATTTATTAATGGTCAAATATGAAATGTTGAAAAGTTAA
The DNA here is from genome assembly GCF_006381635.1 of Hibiscus syriacus. Lineage (NCBI taxonomy): Eukaryota > Viridiplantae > Streptophyta > Magnoliopsida > Malvales > Malvaceae > Hibiscus > Hibiscus syriacus. Next base: position 1,112,289 of record NW_024062599.1, on the reverse strand, counting down.
GTGAATAGTTGGAAGAAATAATTATTTAAGAGACTTGAAAATTTTAATTTGATAGAATTAAAGTTAGGTTTTTGATTTGATAAAGAATTTAGTATCAAATATATATTAATGGTATTTTTAGAATATCTACACAAATATGAAATTATGATATTAGTTAAAGTATTAATACATGAATAAAATAGTACATAAATTTGATAATATTCCTATAAATGTTTTATATGAAAAAGGATATAAGATTTAAATAAAAGCCCAATATATAAGACTTGAGAGTCAGTGATACATGAGATGAAGTGATTCTGATATGGTACATTCATGTACAACATAATTACCAGATACATTTACATATTCGGGATCACATGTACTGTGTTGTTGTGTTCTACAGTACATGTACATTCACAAGGCACTAAATGTGCCGCACCTACGGTACAATCACAGGGCACTAAATGTGTCATATAGTTACTGACAGTTTACACTAGATACCGTACAAAGCACTCATTTTTGACTCGCGTATCCTGTATTCTCATGATTCTACATTGGATTGTAAAAAAGAAACTAAAAGAAAAAATATAGTAAAAAATATAACAATATAGTAAAAGATATAGAAAAGAAAAAGAATTAGTAAAAAGAACAATACATAAAATAAGAATAGTACAAGAAAGAAATAGTACAGAAAGAAAGAACGGTAATGGTTTAATTATTATATTTTACAATAAAAATTTAGTTAAAGTTTGATTAAACACTAAATGATTGTAATTGAAACTTGAATTGTAAATTATTCGTATGTAAAATGATTTGGATAAATCTTAAAGGGTTTTATATTATACGGGTTTTGTACTAAAATGTATGTGTTACATAATATTGTTATGCAATTTGAAAGGCATGAGTTAAATAGGTTAAATAGAAAAATAGATTTTGTGATTATCAGTAGTTTCTTTAAATATGTTTGGTTGGAACGAAGAAGATCTAATAAATGGATCATGACATAAAATGATTAGATTGATAATCGACAACCGTCATAGTAAGATTAAATTTTAATTGATATTTTCTAAAATTATACAATAGTTGCTTAGTTTAAATTGTGGATTAAATTGAAGACAAATCATATACACTTAATGTGAAACTACAATAATAGTTGTTGTTAGTGGGTGGTCGTGTGGCGGTAGGCAACAACCATAAATGAGATGTTTTAATAAATTTAAACGTAAAAACGAAAGAAGAAAATATGGTAAATGGTTAAGTTTCATGTTATAAATATTAATCTATTGGTTTATAAATTAGGCAATTTTAAATGTGATATGAAATAATATAGACCTGCCTAATCGCTACAGGAAACCGAATGTGAATTGGAAATTACATATTTCATTATGAATTTATGTGATTAAATAGTTTAATAATAAATGTCAAATTTGGAAATATTAAAAGAAGCAAAATTTTCAACAGCTTCAAGTAGGAAATGTTATATAGAAACAATGTGACACCCTTAACTTGTATTCGGGTACAAATACGGGTTAAGGGTGTTACATGGGTAGCTTGTTGTTATTGTTAGAAGAATCTCACACGTCGTAAGTTTTATAATGACATTCTGTTTTGACTTCCATGCTTTTCTATAGGATACAGTGTGCCCATATTGTGATTGTATAGCAGAAATCATCAGTGCAATAGCTATGAGATAGCTTGCTTTGACTTTGGGCATGATGACTTGGCAAATAATGTTAGAATTCAAGTTTGGATAGTCCTGGTTGATCATTCCTGCACAATATGTATAAGGATCATTGTATCTTGTTAGTTCTCATATATTGTTATTCTTTTTCCTCTTTGATACACAAACCATCTAGTTGCATCCATTATCACGTTGGACACAGTGGAAAACATACTTTTTGTTGGTGGATGATTAACTCTGGAGTAAACTAAATTATGAATATTTTAATTCTTAATTGCAATCATTTTTCTATCTTTGGATGTAAACTCCATTCCAATATATAACTGACCATCATTGACTGCTGAGTTAAATCCGTAGTCTCCAACATTAGGCATAACTGGAAATTTTGGCTCGTACATTGCGTCACAGTCAGCTTCATATATATGTCTTGGAGGTTCAGTTTGTACTGTATTTATGAAAACTTCATCTGCACCATTATCAGAGTCCATGTTAAATTACGGTGATTCGGGCTCAATAAATAATCCTGTCTCAACACCATCCGCAGTTAGCTGACAAAGTGGTTCTTCTGGTGAAGATGAATAATCATCTATCTATCCGATGTTCAGGTCGAACAAGTTAGCATATGAATGTATTCTCCTTGAACTTAAAGGCATACTGTCATATCTGTTTTGAATAGACTGTTGTGTCGAAGGAATCTCGATATGAGGTTTAATAAGTTGAGAGATGAATTCCTTCCTCTTGAACTTGAAGGCATAGTGTCATATGGCTTTTGAACAAACAGTTGAGCCGATGGTATTTCTATGTTGATGTCAAAGAAGTTGGAAGATGAGTACCTACCCCTTGAACAGGAATGGATGTTTCCATATGGATCGTTTATGGAGCCACCTTGGTAGAGATCGTAAATAGTTGCTGATGAACGCCTCCACGTTGAACTTGATGACATGCCACCACGAGGTGAATTTGTCATTAATGACGTGAAAGCATTGCAAATTATTTTAGTTGGACTATCAACTTGATCAACTTCAGTTTATCGAAATCTAACGATGTTTTCTTCTTGAATGTGTTCCACAGGGTAGTGGTTGTCTATTTTGATGAGGGTTTCTTTGTCTAGGTTATTTTTCTCCACTCTCATCATCTTTAGTCACATCATCATCATTGACACCAACTACATTTTCTTGATTACGAATCAATGACAGTGAAGAACCTTTATAGAATAAAGAGCCTGAAAGTGTATCATTAATTATTCTATCGCTCATTGAGAAGTGTAAAAATTGTGAAAAAATTGAAATTGATGACTACGATCCATACGAAGGTGGAGGTGTTTGTGGAGGAGCATCACTCGCCAAATAAGAAGCATATGAAGAAAACGTTGGATCAATAGGCATAGGTGTATAATATCCTACAAAGGGTGGCATAAAACCCTATGGGCTTAGAATTTAACCTTACAGGCTCGATATGTAACCCTACGATCTCGGTATGTAACCCTACAGTAGTGGTATGTGAACCAATGGTAGTGTCATTTAAACTGGCACTAGTGGCATCTGAATCGGTGGTTTTGCCATATAAATTGGTAGGATTGGGATGTAACTCCAGGTGCTCATAATTGATGGTGATGGTGGATGTTGTTATGTTTCTGGTGGTACTGCTGAAGACAAGTATAAGCACTTGTTTTTCATCCACAATTCAGGGGACGATGATATTGTGTTGGTGGACGCTTTTCTTGACAACGATGAATAACCCGACCTCGTGCTTCCTCAGAAAGTATAAACAACTTTCTGTTTCCATTGAACCATGAAATATAATCATATAAAATTGAGAAACTAGTTTCTAACATATAATACCAAGGGGGAATGCGTTGATACCGTTTCCACATTACTTTACAATATTTGTGCTTCACCACCCAATTAACATCTTTTTTGCCTCTTCTATTAATGTTATGCATACTGTTGAGATTTAAGGGTGCTTTAGGAATAAATTGTGTGAAACCAAACTAACGAAGCACACAATCAATTGGATGTCACTCAATAACAACATAACAAATAAGAGGCACAACCGCCAGATATACGTCCAATTAACCACTCAAGTGAGGTGGGATACAAACCCTCAATTCATAATTCATATATGGCAACCATTAGAACTAAAATAAAAATTTAAATAAGATTTTAATTACATAAAGATAATTAAATAAAAAATTTAAACTTAAAAGCGTTCCTATGAACCAAATTTTTGCTCAATTTGTACTCGGATGTCTTCTAATTTATTAAGAATATCACGATGATTTTTTGTTGCTGATGACCACCTAATTAATATAAAATATATTTTAATTCATTGTATAGTTAAAAAAATATTTATAAATAAATTCAGTATTGAAATTACCTTAGTAATAGTGAGAAGACAAATGGTTCATTCACGATTGGACAAAAAGGCATGTGATACCATGCCCACAATTGGAGAAGAAGGAGCCAACCACCAATACCAATTTTAGTATAATTTGTAACTCGATACATTTATCTAAATAGATATCTCTAAATTATAGATCCCCAACTGAATGTGACGGTTACTTCAAAATCAATGAGGTGACATAACCACATACAATGCACTTGGTTGCGAGAGTTGTTATACATCAAGATCCCTTCTATGGTTCGTAATATATATGCATGTGCAAAAACTTTTACCTCATTCTCTGAACAATTTTGTTCAACTTTTTAAAATTGGTTTGCATCCACAATAATGTTATTTGACCAATGTTGAATACCATCGTGGAATTTCCTATATACTCCATGTACAAATTATGTCAATCACCATCCGCCACACCATAAAGAATAGTTCTATCTATCAAAAGCCCCAAATGCAATGCAACATCATTTAAGGCAATGGTGCACCCCCAAATGGAAGATGGAATGCATTTCTCTAGTCTCTACCTTTTGATTAGTGTAGAAACGGGGGAGGTTCAAGTTTACACCCTCCAACAATTTTCTCTATATAGCCAAATCTAACATCCGATAAATACCTCCAGATACGACATGGTGTGATCATCTTATTGTTATGAATAAACACTTATAATATATGATTATTTTACAAATTCACAAAAATTTTACAAATTAAAAATTGAAATAATATTGAATAAAATATTAAATAAATAAAATATTAAAAAGATTAAATTACCATAATTTAATATTTTTATCATATTGGCAAAATGACTCAAAATATGATTTGCATCCAATTGCAACATGACTTTTATTTTACAACTGCACAAAATAAAAAAAATAGTTATTACAATTAACTAATAAAATAATGAAATATTCAATAAATATATTAAAGGAATAAAAATAAATTTATACCTTCAGAAAGTTTTCCCGACCACGATTTGAACCAACTTGAAAGAAATTATAAATAGAAAGATGATATTAATATAATTTTTGACGTGATTAGTTGAGGGAAGGGGAGGGGTTTAGGCGGGTAAGTTAGGCGGGAAGGTTCGGCGAGAACTGTTGGCAGGAAAAGAAGGCATGAACAAGGCTCATTTAAAAAAAATGTACCTCCTTATTTTGTACTAGCTTGGCACATATTCGGAAAAGGGTGCTAAAATCGTACTTCTTATGTTTTTTTTGATGATGATATTTGGGTAAAATTGCCTAAAACTAATATGCGATAAGGGACTGTGGTGACCGGTGAGCGAGGCATTACACGGTTAAAATTAATGAATTCCAGTTAAATAATATAAAAAATAAAAAGAAATCGTGTATCGAGTAATTGAATATTTGATTAAGAGAAATTTTGTGAATCAGTCCTGACCCAAAAACTCATGAAAAATAGCAGGTAAGGTATTCAATCCGTAAATTCAGATATTTTTATTATAAATACCTAATAATTTTTAATTGAGTGAACTGATCGACGAATTAAATAGTTCAGATCAAGTATTTTTTAACACCCCAAATCCCTATGGTTACTCGTCATTATTAGCCGTTAAAAATGCAAAAGAGTTGTTACCTCAAAAAATAAGCATAACGTCAAAAAATACTCTTAACGTTTGATTAAATAATCACTTTATCTCTTATTTTTTGTGGGAGCATTTTGACCCAATGTTTTATTTCAGGGCAATAATACATCTAACATTTGATTAAATAGTCATTTTTAGCCCTTATTATTTTTCTTAGAGAACTTTTACCATCATTGTTTTATTTTAGGATAAAACGGTTCCTAGTTTTGGATCGTTAGCCATTTATTGACTAGCGATTTTCATCCACGGAGAAACCTTGTTGTCTCAAGTAAAACGTTGAAGTCAAAATAATCCAAAAAATTATATGAATCAAAGTGATTATGTAATCAAACATTAGAGGTAATTTTTGGCATTACGCCGAGAGATGAATCATTTTTAACACAAATGATCGATCCTTTTGTAATTTCAAAAAAAAAAAAAAATCAATACTTTTTATTAATAGGGTCGAAGGGATCCGACCTTTTTGCTACTTATTTGATCATTTTTGTGAGGAGTTTGATATTGTTTGCCTTAAAACTTACAACACTTTATTTTCAATTGCGAAAAATGATCATGATTTTCAAAACGTTCAGTTAAGTTGAAATTCAGTTTAAAACGTAGTTTTTAAGTTTGTTTGAATTTTGAATTATTTTTATTTAATTAAGTTTAAAATATTTTAAATTTATTATATCAAAATATTTTGAATTCAAACTTCAACACTAGACTAGTTGATTGGGGGAGAAATTGGTAAGGTCAATCGATTAAATTATATTTTTATTTATTTTTTTAAAAAAATGATAAAATTATTATTAACACATAATATAATCTTATTTTCTCATAATATTAAAAGTTAACACCATTAATAACAATACTGAAAAAGTTGATTATATATTAAAGCATGGTTTTCAGAACCGGACCGGTTAGCGAACCGGTCATGCTATCGGTTTACTGGTTTAACCGGTCGAACCGGTCCGATCGGTCGGAAGAACCGGACGACGTAATAATTATTTAAAAAATTAAATAAAAATACCAAAAATATTTAATAAAAAATAATTGTGTATATCACAAGTCATATTCAAAGGAAGTCATAACATATATAAGTTAAAAACCATAAAAACAAGTGAAACAAAATGATTCAAATTAATTACAACATAATATTTAAGGTAAAACATATTAAATAATAAATATAATTATATAACTATAATTAAAAAATAAATTTGGGGCTAAAAAATCATAACAAATGATATTGTTTAATTTTTTAAAAAAACAATCTCACACATGGCTAAGAAACATAGAAGAACATCCCAAAAGTCTAAAAAGTAAAAATATGAGAACAAACAATCCACATGCTAAGAAACATAGAAGAGCATCCCAACTAACTTCTATAAATAATAGAGGTAATTTGACATTCAAAATCATGGAGCCTTTTGGTGAGCATAGAGTGAACTATTCTTTCACTTCAATCAAACTTGAATTTTAGGCTTCAATCGAGCTTCTAAATTGTTTTTGAGTTCAAGCCTTTTCGAGTTCAAGTTTTAATATTATATTTCGAGTTCGAGTTGAACTTGATAATTTTTAGTTCGTGAGTTTGAGTCGAGTTAAGCTTACTTTTAAAGTTTGAGTTGAGCTCAGCAATACTTGAGTTCGACTTGGCTCGTTTAACAAACGACGTCGTTTGGTTTAATTTAAAAAAAAAAACAAAATTGGTGGTTTTTTTTTGGTTTTTTCTAGTTTTCAGCTGGTCCGATTCGAACGGTTCAGCGGTTCTGGCCGGTTCACTAATAACGGTTCAACCGGTATAGTTTGAACCGGACTAGACAGCGATTCCCGGTTAAACCGTCGATCTGATCTGATTTTCAAAACACTGTATTAAAAGTATTAACTTGAATGAATGTGCCGTATCAAATGTATATATAAATTTTTATTTTAATTGTTACCTTTCTGAATTGGCCTAATGCATAAGAAACAAAACAAGGAGGGGTCGTTTGGAAAATTAAAGGTACAGGAGAGGCCAATCCCCAAATAAAGTAAATAACGAGGTCAAAATAGAAATAAAAAGAATATTCTCTGCATCGGCCTCTACGCCATTAAAGAGATTGATCTCCGTTTATCCCTCTAGTTTCCGGAACATTTGTTCCTCCCAAAGATGGCTTTCCCTCAGCACCAGTTTCAGCAGCACTATCAACCTCAACAACAAGAACAATCCAAGAATTTCAGGTAAATACCCCTCAAAATTCAATCTATAATTACTACAGGAAAAGATTTAATCCTAAATTGAAATTATAATATGTTTCTATTTGTGTTTGATTTCAGGAACTTATACGCAATTGATGGTCAGGTTTCGCCGCCACTTGCTTATTACAATACGCCTGATTTACTAGATTCGTCTCAGCATCCTCCCTATGTCCCTCCTTGTAATACCCTTCTGTTCTTTTTTATTATTTTATCTTTATTTTCTATTGAATTTATAAGTAAAAATTCGAACTTGTTTAGTGGTAGTTGGCTTAAATTACTACATTATTATTTCGTTCTTTTACTTTTTGAGCATCAAAATTGGAACTTTGTTGTTTAATATTTCTGGGAATTTTTTTTTTTTCATTCAAGAATTTTTTTTATAACTATTGGGTATGTTGCTTTTTTATTGGTTTAGTTCATGTTGTTGGTTTTGCACCGGTTCGATTCCTCTTACAGATGGAAGTGATGGAGGAGCTGAGTTGCAATGGAATAATGTGGTTGAATCTAAAAGGAAGAAGCTAAAGGAACAAGATCTTTTGGAGAACAATTCACAGATATCTTCTGTTGATTTTTTCCAAGCACGGTCGGTCTCAACAGGATTAGGTTTGTCACTAGATAATAATAATCGGATGGCTTCTTCGGTTGATTCGCGCTGCTGTCTCTCATTGGCGGTGACATTGATATTGAGTTGCAGCTGCAGGATGCAGAGATTGATAGATTGCTCAAAGCTCAGGTCTGGCTTTATGGATTTAAGCTTCTTGATGAATTTTTCAAATGTAAATTATCATGTTTCATTAGCTTCCTTGATTTTTGTAGCCTTCCGTCTATATTTTAGGATGTCATTTGCACCTTATGTGGACAATAATTGGTTTTGCGGTCATAGAATGCATGCACATTTATCATGCTTTAATTCTATTTTTTTGATAATTCCGCTACAATCAATGCTATATACTGCTATATACTACATGTGATGAGTTTGTGTTTCTATACAAACTATCCAGCCGATACAATCTATCACATACCTAATTTTTAATGCTAAATTATTGTTTTTATTGTTTGTTTCAGATTTTTTCGTAGTTTCTTTGTTTGGCCATTGAGCCTATTAACGGTAGATATGCACATTCCACTTTAACACATTTCACGATATTTTGTTGTATTTGGTTGTTAGTGTCTTGTCTAGATGCAAATGAGCAAAGTGATATGAGAGTGAGTCCAGCATTCACTTATCTTGCAAACATTCATTGTGCTTCAACTTTACTTACCTTTGACTTAGTTTTTCTACTTCATTGTATTTTCATCATTTTGCTGAATTAATAGCAATTAAATATCTTTAACCATCTGCACTTTTGCGTTTTCACCAACTATGAATTTCGTCAGGTGCTTAATTGGATTTCCTTTTCCTGAAAATAACAGTGTACCATATAGAAATAAGGGTTACTTATGTGATGCTAGAAATTAGAGAAAATATGTGGAATTGAATTAAATGAAGTATTCATGTTTTCACCACATAAATTATTCGATTTGTATTCATCAATTTTGGAGTATGTTATCGGTCATGCTACAATTGGGTAACGTCTCTTCTCTGCATTGAGTAAAATCTAGATTGAAGATTGCTTGATTTCTAGTATAGGAATTATCGTAAGTTCAAGTGTAACTATTCTGCTAGAGAGTTAATACTAAGAGTTCTAGTATAAATGCTCTACGAGAGTTATTAGGATCAGTTTATCATTATCAGAGCTTAATCAAATTCCCATGATCCTTTGGATCAACCTGCAAATATCTTTAATCATGCATTTCATCTCAGACAACTTCCATTTCCTGGCCTTGATTTCCTCTTCCTTGACCTCTAGCGCATCCTACCATGGCTTAAAAGTGATTTCTAATATAAATCCTAGGATCTGATCAGGAGAAAAAATGTGAACACTAAGAAAATTGAAGATGGCAGACCTAATTGAATAGGGATAAAAAAGGTACCTACTTTATAATAATAAGAAACTGATCCTAATAACCCTGCAGTAAAGTAATTGTAATAAAACTCTAACAGTCCTTTTAACTCTTTAGTATAATAGTTATACTAGAACTCTGGCTAGGAAGGAGTCTTATTCTAATCACATTAAATAATAATTAAATGAACAAAAAGCATAGACTTGAATAAACTAATTTAAAAATCAGATTTTAAATAATTAAGTTAGACTTTGATGCTCCTGCAGCATAATTGCTCGGAGGGTTGTTAGTGAAGGAGGATAATTTGATTGTATCTCTAGTGTTGTTCACGTGGTGAAACCTATTTTTTTGTTGTTAGTTGTAGCATTCACTTTCTATCATTTTGTGCATTATATGTTTTTCAGAAAGTTATTTTGAATTTGGTTTTTGCTGAAAGTCTTCCAAATCCCTGCTTTAAGTAGGGTGACCGGTTACGGCAAGCTGTATTAGAGAAGGTTCAAAGTAGTCAACTTCAGACAATTTCACTTGTTGAAGAGAGAGTTGTTCAGAAACTAAAAGTAGGGATAGTAAGGAAGGATGTGGTGATAGTGAAGTTGATGATACAGCTTCATGCTGCAATGGCAGAGCCATCGATTTTCATCTGCTCAGCAAGGAGAACGGTGACGTGAAAGAGTTGATGACTTGTAAAGTTTGCAGAGTCAATGAAGTCTGCATGCTTCTGTTACCTTGTAAGCATCTCTGCCTGTGTAAAAGCTGTGAAAGTAAGCTTAGCTTTTGCCCCCTGTGCCAGTCATCAAAATTTATTGGCATGGAAGTCTTTATGTAATGATTATACATATAAAACCTTTAATCTTACACTAAACTTATGTCCAGTACTCTTGTGATATAGATGGTCTCTTGTTCTTAGGCCCTTTCATAATTTTAACCTTTAGTTGTAAAGGAAAAAAAAGAATTGTCTTGCATGTTAAGGATTCTGCTTCGTCAGTGTGCATGACTAGACATTGTTATTCTCTTGTTCTGTATTAAGTTGTGGTAGTTTTTATGTTTTCCCTGCTCAATGCCGTATGGTTTTCTTTTGTAGCTTAAGAATTTCCTAGGGGCACCATATGTTGTGAAATGCTGTGAAATGATTGGATAAGTTTTGGATAGGGCCAGATCAATATGAATTCAAGGTTTATGGGGGTGTTCGATGTTTAGGAGGTTATAAAGCAGAATAATGCACTGTGAGAGTTACGTATGAATCTTAAACTTTCTATTTCTGAATAGTTGGGCCAACCCATTGAGAAACTGATGTTCTAAAATGCACATCATCTTGCATATCAAAAGAAGATTCAATAATCTTAACATATTAATGCATCTGAAATAGAGTGCAGAAGGCAACATAATATTGGTTTGTATAAGAAGATTGATAAACTTTATTTTCTAATCATATGCATTGGAAAGTGATACATGCTTCCCCCATATATTATGATGTATTATCATTTCTTTTCCACTTCCATCTCCCATGCCAGTTCCCTGATAGCCCATCTCTGTCATGTCATTGCTTACCACACCCTTCTCTTTTTATACCTTCCCATTCTCCTTTCACTCCTTTTATGTTAGCGGAAGGGTTCAAGAAGCAAAACAGTGGGCGTTGGAGGTGCATATAGTTTTTATCCGTATATGGTTACTTCATGGAATGATGAAGACCAGCCACAGGTGGCAATAATATTTGTATAATTTTGCCAAGTCCTATTGTATTCTGAATTATTGTCAATGAACACACAGAAAAGGGGAGCTGCGTATATTTGATTTGACAACGAGTAAAAATGGAAAGTGAAGATGAAATGATGGGGTTGATCAACACTTGGATTGAGAGGGATGAAAAGGAGGTCCATTTTTTCTTTAACCTTCATCGGCCATTGTATGAACAGAAGTGAGGAAGAAGGCAAATGAAGTTGTTCTCCTGTGCATGCGATCCAACAGCCTTTATGTTCCCCTCTTCTAACCCAAATTATACAAGAAAATAAAATTTAAAGGATAGGAGATATCTAACTGCAACCAACACTTTTATCCTTTTTTTTACATTCGGGTACTAATACTTGTAGCCGTTTTTTCTTAAAGTCGGGGGTGAGTAAACAGTTAAATCATTTTAAAACCGATTTATGTTTTCTCCTAAAATGTTTATCAATTTTAGTGCAAAACATTAGATTTAACATATATATGTTGCTTTAAATAAATACTAGTGGAGAGCTGCAACGATCATTTTACCTTGGCAGCTAATACAGAGAATTTTGCTAAAACTTGTTTGATATGAGTTGGCGAATTTGGCAAGAGTTCACATATTTTGACCACTAATTGAATATCATCATGATTAGCGTATGGAAATTTGAAGCTGCTGACGGTGGGTTTAATGTTCAACATGGGGTTGATGGCTCATGCTGACTCAATGGGTTGTGGATGAAGGAAATTAGTTGATATTTTGTGGTCTATCCTTTTCAAATCCAGAGGAGGATCACTCGTTGAGAGAGTCTTGGATCAAAGGTTTCTTATGTGAGCTTTGTTAAGTTTTAAAGAGAATAAGCTTCTTGGGTCCCCTTTCTAGGGACAGAAGGATGAGTGCTTATATCTACTTTATGTTAGGCAACACATGGCTGAACGGGATAAAAAAGGATTGTTTCAGATTGTGATGAAAAAAAATTCAAGAACAGAAAAGACGAGGGGGGAAAATAAAATTGTTAGAGAATGAAACTAAAAGTATATATATTCCAAGAATGAGGAGTAAGTTACACGGATGCCTAAAGATAGAGGAACAAGTCGTTCATCAAAGTAGCTAGACCTGAAGTAGGAAGAGCAAGTTATTTTTTAAGTATCAAAGTCTGGAGATGGATGAGTAATATATATTTTGAAGTGTCACGACCTTAAGATAGACGAACAAATTATTTTTCAAAGTGTCAAGACTTCAAGATGAGGAACAAGTTATTTTTCAAAGTGTCAAGACCTCAAGATGGAGGAGCAAGTTTTTTTTTTTTTTGAACTTCTTTGCTAAAACATGGTTGAGTTCTCTACTTATGTTTTAACCAAAACCAATGCAATCGCAAAGCTCATGTTTCTTATTTTGAATTATTACCGGATATGAAATTCGTTGGTTTAGTTATGAATTACTTTTTGATGAATTTTAATTGAATTATTGCGACATTTTTATTTTAAAAAATATATATTCCTCATTTTTCTGTATATTTTTTTATTTGAACAATGACACAAGAATTTCATTAATAAAAATAAAGGAATCAATCGTAATTACAACACACCTAACCGTAGAGAAAAAAATAGGGACAATAATCACAAAAAAACTCATATAAAAAAAAAATTAAGCCCAAAGATACCAAGAAAAACAAAATTTTCCGTTAAGAATGACGACTAAACATAAAAAGAATCTAGTAACCTTCATAAAAAGTCACCGTCTCTGTCAAATGAGACACTTTATGAAATGATAAAAGAGTATTGAGCAAACCAAATTATCTGACAGATTGCTTCGCTACACATTTCTGATCATGTCGTCAAACAATGTTTTACCAAAGTGGGCATCTAACTATACTTGACAACTGACAAACCGATCAGAAAAAAAAATATCATTTGTGCGACAACTGCAAAGGTATGCGAAAAACATACCAAAAGTCATAAGTGCCACAAGAGTAGAGAAAACACGTGCCACAAGAACATAGAAAATAATGTCACATAGACAGAGATTCATATTCAAAATTTAAAAAAAAATCTTGTAAAAAAACAAATGACAATATAAATAATAAGAGAACTAATAATTTTTTTTAAGTTCTTATGTATCGCAGTTTGTCACATCTTGCTATTTTTTCATCTATCGCATTTCATTTTCTTGAAAAATTTATTCATTATTTTCATTATGTAAGAGAAAATAGTTCAAAATTTAGACATAAAAACTAAAATTACTTAATACATTTTAATTTATTCATCGAATTAACTTGCATGAGAATGCAAGCTAGTAATAGTATATGATTGTTGGTAACGCGTAAATACTATCCTACATTGAGTGGGATATACTATTGTACTTGGGTATTTATAGTTTTCATTCCCTTCCTTTGCTGAGTGATAGAGAACAAGGGATAATCTCGCTCATCGCAGCCACTGTCCGTCTCGGCTCGGCTCGACTCGTGGCTCATGACTCGTGGCAATTTTTGTCTTCGACATGTCCGCATAAATTCTATCTTTTTGGAGAAAATTCATAAGATTTTCTTGAGCATAAAAAGATTGTGAAAGAACTGATTATGATATTTATAGGCTATAAAGTGTTCTGGTTCGATTTAAATTTCAGAGGGTAACAACTGATAAATTAGTTGTTAATTTGATTTCTGAAAGTTTAAAATGTGAACCGTCAGTTTCTGAAATTATATTTGTGAAACTTTGATGTATCTGAACAATATTTCAGCTATGTTCAGAGTGTTTATTGTGCCAATTACAAAGTAATTACAAGAGTTACAAAGTGTAATTACACGAGTTACAAATGGATGAAAATTAAAGGATGAATCTGGACCATTTTGAGGCTAGATTCATTCGTTTATAACAACATTTTTCAGACAGTTTAAATTCGAAAATTAATCAGATTTATATCTGATTTCATTGTGGATGATTTTACCCCTGAACTAAGCCTATAAATAGAGAGACTTTCTAAGCTTCTCAAGTCACACATATACTCTCAACCTAAAGCATTTCAAAGCTTCTTTCCTCTGATTCTATCAGAAGAGTAGTACCGTCGGCAGTCCACTCTAATTTCAGGTGTACAAATTCTTAAAGCGACATAGTTAACCTCAGGGGACGATTCGCCTGTTGCAGCGATTACACACATTGGGGAAAATGTGTTCCTAAGGTAGTGATTTTTCGTTCAACGCAGTTTTAATTGTTCATTTGTTCAATATTTTTTATTTGTTTTCAGTGCTATCAGTCTCGTTTTGTAGTATTTATTTCCAGCAATTTAGAAACAAACTCAATACTGCAAAATGTCTAATCGTTGAATAAGTTGATTCCCGATCTTTCAATGCTTGATGCATTTGACGAGTCTAATTATCGAAGGTGGTCCCAATGCATTTTAAGATTCTTCGAGCAACTTGATTTGGACTATGTGCTGCTGAAGCCACATTCACTTTCTACTCCGACGATAAGTTTAGTAACACCTGAAATTACCTCTACTGGTGATAAGGCTTTACCCAATTCTATCGTTACTTTTTCCGCCACTGCTATTTCTGTTGCTTCTGCTGAAAGGTATGAGAAAGATAACAAGACAGTGCGAGGACATCTCTTGAGGCACATGTCGAACAAGCTCTTCGACATGTTCCTAAAAAAATAAGTACTAAGATAATTTGGGACATGCTTGAGAAGAACTATGGTGCTGATGATGCAGACATCAAGAAGTATGTCGACGAGTGGCTGAGATTCAAGAGGACCGATGACAAGTCGATTATGGATCAAGTTCATGATTATGAAAATATAGTATCTGATATCCTTGATGAAGGAATGCAAATGTGTGAAGTGCTGCAAGGAAATGTCCTGTTCGAGAAGCTGCCCAAGTCCTAGTCTGATTACCGTAACTTTCTCAAACATAAAAAGAGGGACATTTTACTTGAGGAGCTAGTGTGTCATATAAAGATAGAGGAGGCTACCCATTTGAAAGATAAGGTTACTAACTCTATTGGTTAAATGTCATTTAAATATAACTTGGTTGAGTCTAGTGCTGCTCAGGATCTAAATGAAAAAAGACCGCAAAAAGAAGAAGTAAAAACAAGAAGACGAAACCCAAGAAAGGCACTGACTTTCACGAAACCAGGGAAGCCCAAAGCTGAAAGGAAGTTCGTCAAGTATTATGTGTGCAGTCTAGTTGACCACAAACCTTACCACTGCCAATAACTGAACGTTGCAAAGAATAACTCTGATAATGTCATTGCTGTCTTGGTTTTGATGGTTAATCTGGTCGAGAATAGTGTTGAATAGGTCGTGGACACCGATGCTTCCAAACATTTTTGCTCAAGAAAGGAGTGTTTCATCGAGTTTGAGGATGGGGACAAAGCTGAACGTGTATATTTGGGGAACTCTACTCTGAATTGCTAGGAAAATGCAAGGTTTTACTAAAGCTGATTTCTGGTAAAACTTTAGCCCTAAATTTTTTTTGTATGTACCTGCTCTACGTAGAAATTTAATCAGTGGTGACTTTCCCAAAATGGTGATTATGTTGGGAAAGGTTTTCTAAATAAGGGTTTATTTGTTATAGAAACTCAATTGAATGAGAATAAAGCTATCACTTCTGTTTTCACTGTTGAGACTATTGATATGTGGCATCCTAGATTAAGACATGTGAATATTCACTCCTTAAAGAAACTGATAAAAATGAATATTCTGCATAAACTAGACATAACTAACTTTAACAAATGTGAGATTTGTGTAGAAGCCAAAAATGCTAAACCCCACTTTAAGATAGTTTCTAAGAGAAAGACTAAACTGTTAGAACTTATACATACATCTAGCAGACTTTAAACCTCTAAAAGTAAGAGAGGAAAATACTATTACATTACTTTTGCAGATGAATATTTAAGATACATAAAAGTATATCTCCTAAGAACTAAAAATGAGGCTGAAAACTTCTTTCTTATTTATAAGGTAGAAGTTTAGAATCAGTTAGATAGGAGAATAAAACTGGTTAGATGTGGATCAAATTTCTTAAAAGAGGTGTTTGAGAAGAATGTCATAATTCGCGAAACTTCTACTCCCTACTTTCCTCAACAAAACAATATAGTCGAGAGGAAAAACAAAACTTTAAAAGAGATGATGAAGTAGTTGTTAGTAAGTTCTAGGTTAGCTGACAACATATGGGAGGAAGCCATTCTATCCGCAAATCACAGTTTGAACCGAGTACCTTACAAGAAATTATATTCTACTCCATACGAATTGTGGAAAGGTTACGCTACAAATCTGCAATGCCTGAAAGTATGGGGGTGTCTGGCTAAAGTGGCCTTACCAGACTTTAAGAAGTACACCATCGGTCCTAAAACCGTTGATGCAGTGTTTATATGATATGCTACAAAAAGTGCCACATGCAAGTTCATGTGTTCACAAGATTACTCTATTTGTAAATCTAGGGATGATGTTTTCTTTGAAAATACTTTTCATAAACCTAGATTAAATGAGGAAACACAAATAGAAATATTACCATTCACTTCTTCTAGTGTACCTACTATGGGTTCTCAAGAGATTGAATTTGAACCTAGAAGAAATAAAAGACAATGAACTGAAACATCTATTGGACCAGACTTTATCACTTCTTTTTTTTAGATAAATGATTTAGACTCATCTGATCTTATAACTCAAAGTTTTCTGTTAAATGATGATCCTAAGACTTATGAGGAAGCTATAAGATATATGGATGCTAGTTTCTGGAAAAGCTCTATCAATGATGAACTAGAATCAATAATGTCTAATCATACTTGAGAATCAATTGATTTGCTTAGAGGATTTAAACCAATCAGCAACAAATGGGTCTTCCGAAAGAAACTCAGACCAGATGGTTCATGTAATCACCAATTTTTTTACCCCACATATATTATTATTATTATTACAAAAATAAAAAAATCACTATAGCCATACCTGCTGCAGCACCCATGCCCTGCTACACCAACTCAACTGCACAACTATGCATTGCCATCTCCAACACTTTATGCCAACTCCCATACTCTATAAACATCAGACAAACAAAGAAAAATTAGCAACATTTCCTTTTTATTTTTAAATATGTAATATGGGTGATATAAAGCCCATGAAAATTTTCATTTGGGGAGGTCTCTAGATTTAAAAAAAATCAGTGTAAAGAGGCTATTTTTTCGAATCAGCAGTAATATAACAACACAAAGGAAGACTTTCAAAGGTCAACCTTCATATTTCATTCTAGAAACTTTATTTTTTTCCCAAAATAAAAACATAGTAGGGGAAAGAGAAAAGTTTTAGGTCATTACCTTTGGGTAGTGGTGACGTCACCAGAGTTTAGTTGGTCTTTGGAAGGGTTATCATTAGGGTTACATCGTGGTGGCCAGAATATAAGCCATCAAGCTTATTTTTATAGGGGTTTTCTTTCATTTGGCTCGGTTCTAGTAGTAGATGAAGAAAGGAGAGAGTTTGGAAGTTAGTGTGGTGTCGTTTATAATGCTCAACCACCATGGATGGTGGTCAGAGTGTGGTTAATGCGTCAAATTTATGACGTTGTTTTGTTATCAGGTCTTTGGTCGGAGGTAATAAAGGAGGGGCAGAAGGAGTCTTGGTTTTATTTTGGGCGGCGATTGGAGCGAAATGGCCACCGAATCTGTGGCTGACGGTGTTGTTCGATAGGGTCTTGAGAGTGGTCGACCACCACACGTGAGAAATAGAGAGGGAGAGAGTTGAAATAAATGGGGTGTTGGGGCTTGTTAGTTTTAGCTGAGTTTTAAGGTTATAAATTAGATTTAGGGTTTATTACTACATAGGTTTCTCTTATTTAGCCGCATAATTGCGTTTGGTTGTCTGGGCCATTTTGAATTTAAGTTGAATTTGCAGGGTTTGTTTATTCTAATTTCCCTTTTTTTTTGTTAAGTAAATTTCAGGGTCTTAAAAAGGGAAATCTAATTTTTAGTCCCCATGAGTCATGTATATTTTTACAAAGTAGTCACCATTGCTTCTTTTTTTTTTACTTATTTCGATTTTGGATCTTTAACTTGCTTTTTATTTAATGTTGGTCATTTATGTGTTTAGTTTTATTACGATTTTTAATGCCCATGTTTATATTATTTCAATTTGGTCACCATTCACATTGTTTTATTTTATTTTAATTTAGCCACTATGTTTTATTTTATTCCAATTTAGCCACTATTATATTTATTTATTTATTTTTATTATTCGAATCGACTTTGCGATGACCATGTGAAATTATGTGAGATGTTTATGTGGATTCTCGTTTGGTAATCTGCAAAAGGTAGGGAATAGATGAATAAGGTTAGTTTTTAACTGGTACGGAGTTTCGCATTGGGGAAAATCAATGCACAAAGGCTCTTATTGAGTAGGAGCCGCGACTAATTCTCTAATAGTGTGATCGACCATCGGATTTGGTTCACTATTAACGGATTCACTTGAACTTGATTCTAAATCTGAACTCGATTATAGATCTGATTGTTGTTGTCTCCTTATTTCTTGAAGCGTCTGTGCGTGAAGTCTTCGACTCTGGCTTCGATTTCTGGGTCGTACTCCACTAATTCGCCCGAGTGTGTCCTGGTCATAAATCAAAAGCAAACAAAAATTAGTAACTTTGGTGAAGTCCCCGGCAACGGCACCAATTTGACAATTGTCTTTTTGATTTCAAAATAAATTCATTTTTCCCAATAGAATATATAATACATAGTAAAGAGAAGTAAGGGTCAATCCTTAGGGAGTTAGAAAAATTCCCAAATTTCTGTTTTAATTGCTTAAACAAAGCGATATGTAGTAAAGAGAATGGGGGTTTTGAATTAAAATGATTGAATAAGGAAAAATAATTTAAAGAAAAAATTAAGAAAATAAACAAATATTTGAAAATAATTATAATAAAAAGCAGCTTCAGTCCTCGCTTTGACTCATTTTATTTAAGATCATCGAAATTGGATTTTCAGTTTGGGATTCACGCTGGTTACAGTCCACAAGGCATATCCATGTAACTTGCTTTTTACTTTGGTAACCAATTTTCCCAAACCTAATCTTTGGAAATCCAACTTTTAATCGAACCAACTATGATAAATCGACGTTAGTGCAAAAACAGTTTTAGTTTAGGAAAAGCCCGACTTGAATTATGTTGTCTCTCTGAGAATCAAACCCAATATCAGCTTTCTTAGCAGACCGCTGCTAAGTGTGTTAACAGAAGGTCGGATATGCTATTCACCTATCTTTCCTTCCAACTTTAAATCAGAAAAACATCCTGACCAACGAGCTCTTTTTGAAAATAAAATGTTTTGATTTTTAAAGGATAGGTTGATTACCTATCCAAGTTTTTTTCAGAAATCTGCAAGCGGCATCCTGAAGATGTTAGGTGCTTTTCAATTCTCACATATTGAATTGAGTCATCGCTTGGCCTTTCGACTTATAAGAAAATTAGTTAAGCATGACAAAAGTCATATTTAGCATGTTTAAAAATAAAACTTAAAATAAAATAAAAATGAAAACTTGAAAATAAAGAAAAGAAGAACTTTATAAAACCAAAAGCAAGAAGAAGAATGAAATCTGAATTGTCTCTTTAGGCTTTCACTGAGAGGGTATTAATAGCTTCTAAAATCCTAGAGATAAACATAAAAATTAAAAGAAAAATAATCCTAAAGATAATTCCAAATGTTTTCCAAATTCAAACTTTAAAATTTAAAAATAAATCTCCTAAGATATCTCTGCCCGTCCACCTTCCAGAATGTGCCGACTAGATCTTCTAGAAAATTGTTGCTGACTGGACATTTTAGAAACTGCCACATCATAGCACGTCATGCCCCGAGTCGTGCCCAGTTTCCAGCCGTGACCAAATAATAAAAAAATGCAGAATGTGCCCTCTTTATTGCTAATTCTGGAAAATAAGTTCCTGCGTGAAAATTAGCACAATACAACCAAATCAACAATAGTAAATCCATAAAATCTAAGAATTAGCGAGCAAATATTATCAATTTAGAACACTCATCAGTACAACTCCCATTATTTACGGTCCGAGTTAAATATTAAAAATTAACATTAACATTTTATTTTATTGCTATTTTATTTTTATTATTCAATTTTATGCACATTTAAATTTTTGCCATTTACTTTTTATTTATTTAGTGCCAGTCCTTTAATTTCATAACTTTAATTTTTTAATTTTTTATTTTTCCCTTTACTTTTTAGTGCTTTAATTTTAGTCCTTTAATTATTGCATTGCATTTTATTTTATGTTTATTTTATTTTAGTCCCATGAATAAAGAGAGGGCAATCTTTTATAGAGAAAAGATTGATGAGATATCATTCCTAGTAGTTGGAGTGCAAATCCCGTGGTCTCTTCTCAAAATATAGAATGTTCTTTATTGAATAATTCAAAACAAATTAATCAATGTTCAATAAATCGATCATAATTTAATTTTTTATTCTAATTTCAATTTCCACTATTACGACAACGTATAAGCAACTAGGTACCAATTTTGGGTGCAGTGGGGGTACTTACCCTTCCCCGTGTAATCGACTCCTGAACCTAAAATGAATCTTTGACAAGCGCATACCAGTTTTTTGTCTTAAAAATGTTTTTTCTTAAAATTATTTTAAAAGACGTTTTCAGGTATTCGATCTGCCTAACCCAAAGGTTGATGGTGATTCCAAATCAATTCAATTTTCCCAAGAAAGTTGTCATTTAGGGTTTTCATCAAAAACTTATTCGTTCATCGAAAAAGATGTTACGACAACTTGGTGACTCCGTTGGGGACACTTTAGAGAGTTAGACTATCAGTCGCTTATATATTGTCGTAGTGGTGGAAATTATGAGTTCGAGTTTATAGTTAGCTTGTGATCCTTTTATTTAATTTAGCATTATTTATTTATGTAAATAGTTGTACTAATGTTCAAATTCATGTTTTCAGCTTCACCAAAATTTCTCTCGAAAGTACTCATTTTATTTTTTATTTTTTGTTGTTTTGTTTGTCCGAAGGTTTGTCTGTTCCTCCTCACACACTTCATATGAATTTGCATGACATAAGCTCTACACCCGAGCTCTGTCCCAATTAAGTAGGGGTGAACGCTTTGCTCTCGTAAGAATTTATTCTTCGTATGAGCCTTAGCAAATAACCTCTAGGGTACACATGCCTTATACCTTTGTAGGGATTTATTCCACGTATAGGTATAAGGAAATGAATCCCCTTGAATTGAACTCGATCCATTTAAGCCTATAATGGGTGAGGATTGAGGGCTTGGAAACTTAAGGGGGCACCGACAACAAGGACAATTCGAGTACCTTTCCCTATTAGAGCCAAAACTATACATAATAAACCATAGAGTGGTCACCCTAGGTAGAGCCATACAAAACCTCTATCCTTTAGTAGGAACCAAAATAAGTGTACACGAAGGAGGAACAACTCTAAACCTTTACATTTTGCTTTAAATTCATAATAGGTTTCTTTTCAAATGAAAGTTGTGAACTAGATCCCATGCAGATAGGATTAATTTCTTGAAATAGATCATTTTGGGTAGAAAGCATGTCCATATAGAATTGATGTTTAATAAAAGTATGCTTGGGTAGTTATCATGATTGGGTAGGTGTTATATTTATCTTTAAATATCATCTTTTAACTATGTTGATTATCTTGCCTGTACTAACTCATTTCTTGTCATTTTTTGTCATTCATAGCCTTTTTTTGCATTACATCATCATGAAATAATGGAAAGGTGTTGATCCGTAATTGACTATTGAATAGAGATGTTTCATAAAAGGGAGAAAAAGTTTCAATCAAATAGATGCATATATAAATGTGCACTGATGGCTAAAGGAAGTCTAGAGAGAACAAAGATAAAGCATCAACCTACTTTAGACCAAGCGAGAGCATGTTTGTAAAGATGGACTATATTGTAATAGTGAAGAATTTTGTCTCTAATGAAACTTGTTTTATGATATTCATCCTTGGGACCAACACTTTTTGCATTCACATTCGCATCTTTACATTCTGCATGGCATTTATTTAGGCATTTTTACATGCATTAATCATGGATACATGGATTTATTTCATGAAGGACTCTGAGGAGGTGTTTCTAACTATTCAACTTCATTCGCATAGTACTAAGAATAGAAGCAAAATTTGAGAAACTGAAGAAAGAATTGGAAGAAAATTCGTAAAGGATGCAAACAGATTAGGAAGCTAAAATGGAGCAAGCGTAGAAGGCCACTATGGATCACATATTGAAAAACCAAGACAATATGGTTAACTAAATTGTAGCAAAATTGACTGGGCTCAACCAAGAAAGAGGCGAAGAGAAGATTTCCTCGACTATGGAAACCTCTTACTGTGTGATGGCACGGGCTAATCCATAACTACTCATTTCACCCGATAGACTTCCAAGCCACCAAGTAGGTTTTCTCCACCACTAAGACTCAAGTAATTGTGTCAGATCCTTAGGATAACCCTATTGATCCCAATATGTATTATCCTGATGAGATAGAAAAAGCTAAGAATGAGATCCCTGAGAACTTAAAAAATTGGTGTAGACAGACATTCAAAGGAACGAAAGGATAAAGCTCTCATAATGAAATGGATGCAAGTAAACTAGTTTTTTTCCTGACTTGGTGCTCCTACCCAAATTCAAAATGCCCAATTTTGAAAAGTACAATGGAACCAGTTACCCTACTACCCATCTCACGATGTTTATTCGAAGGATGATTTGATACACCAACAATGATAAGAAGTTGATCAATTACTTTCAAGATAGTTTGACTAGACCCACTTCTAAGTGGTATAATCAACTGAGTTGTATTCAAATCCACTCATGGAAGGATTTGGCTCATGCCTTTTTTGGGTCAATACAAGCACATGACTGATATGGCCACTGATCGAACAACGCTGCAAAATATGGAAATGAAGCGTAATGAGCGCTTTCGATAATATGCACAACGATGGAGGGATGTTGCATCTCAAGTGCATCAATCAATTGTTGAAAGAGAGTTCATCACTTTATTCATCGATACATTAAAATCTCTATATATTAACCACATGTTAAGAGTTGCCACTAAGAGTTTCTATGACGTCATCATGTTGAAAGAGTTGTCAAGAATGGAAAGATAAGAGACACTAACATTACTGACATTGAGAAAAGAGCATAGATTAACATAGTGGGATCTTATCTAGCTAATCAGGGGACCAAATCTCATAAGGTGTTTCGTGAAAAGACTCTCATCAATCCAATTCCAATGACTTATGAGGAATTGCTCCCAATTCTAGTTGGAAGAACTTTGTAACTCCAGTTCAATCCAAACCAAAAGAGTCCCCATATGACTTATGAGGATATTAAAGCGCTAGGTCCAAAATATGATTGATTTAGGGGCATAGACATTCGATTTGTAATGGGGCATTCTGATCAGGAGTGGGCTACTACATCCATTAAGAATTTTTGTTGCACTCATATAAAAAACATTTCATCTTGTTTGAACTTGTTTTTATTTTTTCTTCCTATGTTTAAATGTTTGTAAGTCATTTGACATTCAAACATTTTAAATAAAATGTTACCTTATGAGGTTATGAGCAAGGAGTAAATATTAATCTTGAAATTCTTTGAATATCAACTCAATTAAAAGTTATTTAATGATTGAGGTTATAAATATTTGATAAATGAAAAGATTAAACCTCTGCAAAATAAAGACCCTTGATCCTAATCTAAAAGATACACCCAAATATCACACCCTTCTCATACCATGACCAAGATAACCATATATTACTACGAAGAGACAATTAAATAGTTTTCCATTTAGGTATGTGTTAGGAGCGAACAAAATGGGGGTAGCTCATGTATATGATCTTGCAAAGCTGATTAGATTATACTTCTGTAAATGACGTTCGATGATGATCATGATCTTCACAGATGGAATAGTTGGGTAGATGAATTTAGTTTAGGTCAGTTGCTTGGAAATTGAACTCTAAGATGAAATTCTCTTACTTTTAACGACACCTAGACTATAATAGATTATTCTCAACAAGCTTAAGAAATCTTGAATCTTGATACCCAAAATATTAATGAAATATTTTTATAAGGTAAATGCCATGAAGCTAGAGCTATTTTGCTAAAACAATTGGTTAGAGAGATAACTCAAAAGCCCTGACTTTATGAATAGATTATATTCAAAATTGTGACATTGATCGGATACGTGACAGTTCGATGTTTGCTCCACTGTGTCTGTCAAGTCAAAGACTTTGTGATAAGATGAATCCCTCAACTATGTCAAAATAAAGGAAAACTAAATCAAAGCAAAAAATTCAAGGAAATGACAAAATTTCAAGGTTTGAATTAATAAGGAGTATCGGTGGATGATGGACTAAGGAAGTTGAGAAACATATATTATAGTTAAATTCATACAAGTACTCAGGAATTATGTTTTTAGACCAATATTTTTGCACTGCCTTTACTAAAGGAGTCTATTAAGCTTGAACAAATGGAAGATTTCAGAGAACCGAAATAGAAATATTCTATAAAGTCCAACAATTGAATATGCTAGTTGCTTCATTTTTTCCTCATCCGATCAAAATTCCATGCTATGAAAGAGGGGGCATGTCATAATGTTCACAAGGATCAAGAAAAAGAAGAACGAATCGATGAAACAAACCTCAAAATTTAGGTAGCTAAACTCAAAACCAACCTATCGATCCTGACATTTCTCAAAGATTTGTAACTATGAAAGATTAAAAGAACAGTTGATTCTTTTGATATTCAATGAAATCAATATTTTGTGATATGCTTTAATTGTGAGCCCAAAGATAAGGCATTATTTTAGTTTCTTCAACAATAAAGAATTTGCATATTTTTCAAAATTTCTTCATCAATATTTTTCCAGATGTTGAAAAACATTTTCAAACAAGATAATCTCTCTAGAAGTATATCTTGGAATTTTACAAATATCTCTCATACACAAAAGTTCATGATTTAAGCTGGGCCAAGGGAAGCCAAAATTTTTGGGGGCAAAATTTGACGGGACAAGATGAACAAATTGTCACAGGTCAAAGTTTGCAAGAGTACACTGGTGGAAAACGAAGACAGAAGAATCAGGAAGAGAATGAAAACTGCTCGTGCGTCCATTCCTGACTATTGATCAAGAAAGCATGCATCAACATAAACATACACGTCACATGAATTTGCACCTTTGTATCATACAATCATCATCACATGCAAGAAAAAACTTTGTTTCCCCTCTCGTGAGGATGCCTTTATAATCTCTTTTGAGAAACTAATTTTGTCTTTCTAAAGATTGTTCGTCTAAGACCATCAATCTAGTCTTTCTTAAGATTGTTTTTCCCTTAAATCCTTATTTCATTTTTCTTAAAGGTCATTTTCTCCTCTTACGAGGACATCATCTAGTTTTCCTTTCTCAAGATCATTTTCTCCTCTCATGAGGACAAATTCAGAAAGTTATTTTTAATTAAATAAAATAAAATCAAATACATGAGATAAACTTCATCTTGACATCCATAAAATATCCAAGATAGTTATTCATAAATGCATCATTTTTTTATAGATCTTTCAGGAAAGAAAAGTTTTGTAATGAATAGACGTCCTCAACATGAAGGAACAACGTCGTTCATAGATTTGACGTCCTGAAGTGAATGATAAGATCTTCTAAAGACAACTAGATCTCCTTAACATAAAGGAGCAGATTGTCTGTCTGCTTTGAGATTATTTCTCTTGAAACAAATTTTGTCTGGCTTGAGACAGTTTCACTTGACATAAACCTTTGATATTGTTTATCTCTAAACAAATTTTTTCTCTCTTGAGACAGTTTCTCTTGAATCATAAACCTTTGATATTATTTCTCTTGAAACAAAGTTTTGTCTCGCTTGAGACAATTTCTCTTGAAATATAAACCTTTGAGATTTTTTCTCTCAAAATAAATTTCATCTCGCTTGAGATGGTTTCTCTGGAAACATAAACCTTTGAGATTGTTTCACTCGAAACAAAAATTTATCTCACATGAGATAGCTTCTCTTGAAACAAATTTCTTTCCACTCATTTATTCGACATGAATTCAAAGCTAGAAAAGGCTTCATTTCACAATTCCATGTTAAAGAAGAAGATTTTAGCAAAGAATGAGTTCACATCTCAAGTTTTGAAAAATCCAAATCCATCATAGAAGGAGGTGGGTCAACATTTATGATGGAATGGTTCAGAATAAGAAGAACTCATTTGAGGAGTGAGAAGAACTTGTTTAAGGAGTGAGAAGAAGTTCATAAAGAAGATCTTGCTCAACCTCAATAGTTTTCTTTTTAAAAAGGAGTGAAGTGTTCATAATAAGAAGAATTTGGAACTCGAGACTTGTTGACAGTCCAAAAAATTGGTTCTTTATATGTTTGCTCTATTCCTGTTTCACATCAATAAGCAAATAGGGATAGCTATAATCACCAATTTTTTACCCCAAATATATTATTATTATTACAAAAATATAAAAATCACCACAACCATACCTGTTGCAGCACCCATGCCCTGCTACTCCAACTCAACTGCACCACCATGCCTTGCCATCTCCAACACTCCACGCCAACTCTCATGCTCCATCATCATCATCAGACAAATAAAGAAAAAATCAGCAACATTTCCTTTTTATTTTTAAATATGTAATATGTGTGATATAAAACCTATGAAAATGTTCATTTGAGGATGTCTCTAGATTAAAAAAATCAGTGTAAATAGGCCATTTTTTGAATCAGAAGTAATATAACAACACAAAGAAAGACTTTCAAAGGTCAACCTTCATATTTCATTCTAGCAAATTTTTTCCCAAAATAAAAATATAGCAGGGGATAGAGAGAGGTTTTCAGTCATTACCTTTGGTAGTGGTGATGTCTCCAGAGTTTAGGTGGTCTTTGGGAGGGTCATCATTGTGGTTGTATCGTGGTGGCCGAAATATGAGTCGTTATGCTCATTTTTTAGAGGTTTTTTTCCGTTTGGCTCATTTCTAGGAGTAGATGAAGAAATGAAAGAGTTTTAGGGTTGGTGTGGTGTCATTTAGAATGCTCGACCACCATGGATAATGGTCAGAGCGTGGTTAAAGTGCCCGATTTACGGCATTGTTCGGTTCTCGTGGCTTTGGTCGAAGGTAAAAAGGGAGGGAAATTAGGAGTCTTGGTTTCATTTCAGGTGGCAATTGAAGCGAAATGGCCATCAAATCGGTGGCCGCCGGTGTTGTTCGGTGGGAGCTTGAGAGTGATCGACCACCACACGTGAGAAATAAAGAGGGAGAGAGTTGAAAGAAATGGGGTGTTGGGGTTTGTTAGTGTTAGTTTAGTTTTATGGTTATATATTATATTTAGGGTTAATTAGCACCAAGGCCCCTCTTATTTAGACACATAATTGCATTTTGGTTACTAGTCTGGGCCATTTTGAATTTAAGTTGAATTTGCAGGGGGTTGTTTATGCTAATTTCCATTTCTTCTTTTGTTAAGTAATTGCCAGGGTCTTAAAAAGGGAAAGTTGAGTTTTAGTCCCCATGAGTCATGTGCATTTTTACAAAGTAGTCACCATTGCTTCTTTTTTACTTATTTCGATTTTGGCTCTCTAACTTTCTTTTTATTTAATGTTGGTTATTTATGTGTTTATTTTTATTACGATATTTAATGCCCATTATATTATTTATATTTGCTCATCATTATCGATGTTTTGTTTTGTTTTAATTTAGCCACTGTGTTTTATTTTATTCCAGTTAGCCACTGTTATATTTATTTATTTCTATTATTCGAATCGACTTTGCGACGACCCGCCCTGGGGTACGAATCTCATTATTTACAGTCAAAGTTAAATATTAAATATTAAAAATTAACATTAACATTTTATTTTTATTGCTATTTTATTTTTTATTCAATTCTATGAACATTTAAATTTCTACCTTTACTGTTTTATTTATTTAGTGTCAGTCCTTTAATTTCATAACTTTTAATTTTTATTTTTGCCCTTTATTTTTCAGTACTTTAATTTTAGTCCTTTAATTATTGCATTTTATTTTCTGTTTATTTTATTTTAGTCCCATGAATAAATAGAGGGCATTCATTTATAGAGAAGTGATCGATGTGATAGTATTCCTAGTAGTTGGAGTGCAAATCCCGTGGTCTCTTCTCAAAATATGGAATACTCTTTATTAAATAATTTGAAACAAATTAATCAATGTTCAATAAATGGATCATAATTTAATTTTCTATTCAAATTTCAATTTCCACTATTACGACAACGTATAAGTGACTAGGCACCAATTTTGGGTGCGGTAGGGGTGTTTACCCTTCCCCACACGTAATCGACTCCCAATCCTAAAATGAATCTTTGACTAGAGCATACCAGTTTTTTGTCTTAAAAATGTTTCTCTTAAAATTTTTTTAAAGGAATTTTTTAGGTATTCGACCTATCTAACCCAAAGGTCAATGGTGACTCCAAATCAATTCAAATTTTCCCAAGCAAGTCGTAATTTAAGGTTTTCATCGAAAACTTATTCGTTCGTCAAAAAGATATTACGTCAGTTCGATCTAGCAGTACAAGGAAAGGCTAGTTGTCAAAGGGTGTACTCAAAATTCTCTCGTAATAAAAATCTCAATGATCTGTGCATTATTTGCACTAGTCTCCATTCACAAGTTGCAAGTACATCAAATGGATGTAAATATTGCATTTTTGAAGAAAGATTAGATAAGGAGATCTATATAGAGCAACCTATTGGCTTCAAGGCACCTGGCGTGGAGGGCAAAGTGTGTAGACTGAAAAAGTCACTTTATGGCCTGAAGCAAACTCCTAAACAATGGTATGAGAAATTTCACAAAAAATATCATGAGTTTTGGTTTTGTTGTGAATGGTTCGGATGCATGCGTGTATTCGAGGATGTATGGCACTGATTGTTATCATAAGTTTATATGTTGATGACATGTTGATTTTTGGTACTAACATTGAGTCCATTAATAAAAATAAATTCTTATCTACTAAATTTAAGATGAATGATTTGGGATAAGTCGATATAATATTAGGAGTAAAAGTTACCAAAACTGAAAAGGGGTTTTATTTAAATCAAACACATTACATTGAGAAAGTGTTAAAGAAGTTTGACAGTTTTGATGTCGTCCCTGTTTGAACTTCTTATGAGCTTAGCATACATCTCTTCAAAAATAAAGGAAGTAGTGTTTCCCAAACCGAATATGCTAAAATAATTGAAAGCTCAATGTTCTTAATGAACTATAATTGGCATGATATTACCTACACTATGAGCAGACTTAGTAAATATACTCATAATCCAAGAGGTGAACATTGGGTTGCTCTTCTATGCTTACTCGAGTATCTTAAGGTACGATGGACTGAAAACTTGAGTTTGTTGGCTATCCTACTGTTTTAGAAGGATATTGTGATGCCAACTGGGCTTTTGATAATGATGAGGTAAGCTCTACGAACATGTATGTGTTTATTTTAGGTGGAACAATGATCTCATGGAAATCTGCGAAGCAAACCTGTATTGCTCGTTCTACTATGGAGTCAGAGTTTATAGTTATTGACTTAGCTGTGCAAGAAGTGGAATGACTCAGAAATTTATTAGTTGAAATTTCGTTGTGGGGAAGACGACTCCTCTAGTCTTCTTGCCGTGTGATTCACAAGTTGCTATATGTATGGCGAAGAACAAAGCTTACAATGATAAGAAGAGACACATTCGCATAAGACATGAATATGTTAGACACTTAATAAGGAATAGAGTACTCTCTTTAGAGTATGTGAAGACAAAAATGAACCTTGCAGATTTGCTTACCAAAGGCTTAAGCAGGAAATTGGTGCTAGATTTGTCAAGAGGATTTTAGTTATCTAAGTTCAATGTGGTCAAACGAAACAATAGAATGACTTTTAGTGTATATTTCTACCTACCAATCTCTATGATGAATAATGTACATGCACAAGATGAGCTTGATTGCTATTAATAAATTCATAGTCCAGGTTTTGGGCGATCATAGTGAGAAAGAGTTGATGAATTTACCGACTCTGATTGAATATATATTCTTAATAAGTTCATAACTCATAGTTTAGTGGGTAGTCCTAATTGAGAATGACAAGATGAACTTACCGTTAGAAAGGTTGAGTTTTATGAAAATTCATAATGAATTCAAATCCAAGAGTTTGGATGGTCCTACTGAGAATGACATATTGAATTCACCGAAACTGATGAAGTTGACTATTTATTCTTAATGATTTCTTATCCCAGAGTATTGGTGGTTAATTTATAAAACTTGCATAAAATCACCATAATATTTGAGAGGTTGAGCTATTTTGGAAGGCTCTTAATTATTTTATAGCCCAATTTAGGGTAGTTTATGTTGAGGTAAACCTAATGAGATAACCTACATAAGTGAGAAGAATTAGCCACCTTCTATGAAAAATGTTGGGTTATTTTTCTAATACACTTACTAGAATCCTTAGGTAATATGGTCAAATATACACTTTTGTATATATATCTTACACATCGAGGACTTCGATGGATGAAGGGGTTAGTTGTGTGTTATGAGTTTACCCTTATCTTAGAAAGTTCAAGACTAGTTTTACTTATCTAAGAGAAGGATTTCTCATTGTCACTATGTACTAGTTCATGATGTGTTCACTAATGCTTAAGCAACTAATTCACTATTGCTCTTCTGAGAAGATTATTTTTCGAGTTTCAGAAGGATTCTATCGCATTAGTGGGGAAATGTTTGTAATGCATAAAACACTATCCCACATTGAGTGGAAATACCACTGGCTTGAGTATTTATAGTGTTCAATCTTCATTCCTTCGTTGAGTAATAAAGAACAAGGCATAATCTTGCGCACTCCCGCCGCTGCCGTCCGTTTGTCTCATCTCATGGTTGTGGTCGTGGTTGAGGCTCTTAGCCTGTGGCAATATGAGTCTCCAATACGTCTGTAAGGATTTTATCTTTTTGGAGAAAATTCGTAAGGATTTTCTTGAGCTTGTCCTGGTTCGATTTAAATTTCAGAGGGTAAAAACTGATTAATTTGTTATTAATATGATTTTTGAAAATTTAAAATTTGAACCTTCAGTTTTTGAAATTATGTCTGTGAAACGTTTGATGTATCTAGACAATATTTACAAACGGTTGAAAATTAAAGGATGAATATGGACTGCTTTGAGGTCAGATTCATTGGTTTACAACAAAAATTTCAGACATAGTTTAAATTCAGAAATTAATCAGATTTATATCTGATTTCATTGTGGATGATTTTACCCCTGAACTAAGTCATTGTGGATGACTTCAGAACTCACTCTCAACTTTCACATATCCTCTAAACCTAAAGCATTTCAAAGCTTATTTTCTCTACTACTATCATAAGAGTAGTACCTCCAGCAGTCCACTCCGATTTCGGGTGTATGAATTCTCAGGGGATGATCCGCCTGTTGCAGCGATTACACACATCATGGCGAATTTGTTTCTAAAGCAGTGGTTTTCACCACGACACGGTTTCAGTTGTTCATTTGTTAACATTTTTTATTTGTCCTGTCAATGCTAGCAATTTCGTTTTTCAGTATTTATTTCCAACAACAATAATAACAATTTTTTACAAAGATCATAATCAAATAGAATTCTTATATGAGAATTCGTGTAGCATTTAAGAGCAAGCTGTCATAGTGGAAAGGTTGGTAAAGTCCTACTATAAGTAAAATGTTGGTAATTAAGCAATTCTTTTAATCAATTCTTCTAAATTTGTTTGCCAAAAATCGCCTCTAATCCTAGATTGTTACCCAGAGCAGAAATCTCTAGTGGGATAGTGTTTTTACCACAATGGATCCAACAAAATTTTTACTACGTTTTATCCATTATTATCCGTGCAACTTTCATTTTCATTTACAAATATAAATTCTACCCCTCTTAAATAGATTATGCTCACCATGTCGTCAAATTGTTGATCAAATCAATGGATTTAGAACAATAATTGGTTGAATTGTGGCTTGCTTGATCCGATAATATGCATAAACTAAGAAATTTCAAACGAATAAAACACCATTTAAAATTGAACCAGTTTTGTATTTCTAAAGAAAAAAAAATTCATATTCAAAAGTTAAAGATTACATTATTAGAGGGACAATGACAATTCCGAATTAATTTACATAAATCATAAAATGAACATAAAAAACATATTGATTTCCATAAAAAATTGAACCAATTTTAATATTTTACTATTTAAACTTTAATTTTAAATTATAAATTCTTTTCATGCATCCAAGTTATCCAAAAGACCAAAACCAATAGTGTCATTTTTATTAAAAAAAAATATAAGGATCTATATCTAAGTTGGGTGTAGTGGTTGTGCTTGGAGGGATTTTATTAAAGATGACTTGTTTAACCGCTTAAATTTCGAAATAAATTAAAAAATTTATATAGTTTCGATTTAAATTCCGTTTAAAGATTAAAAGGTTAAATTTTTTAAAGGCATATAAATTGAATTCATTGAATGATCTCAATGATAAAATAGAATATTGTTTCTTTTAAAAAATACAGAATCAAACAAGTTACATTTGTAGAGTTTATGTGCATCGTAAATAGGCTAATAAAAATTTTGAGCATATACTATCATATAATCACGTCAGTTTATTCAAGAAAAATTATGAATTAAATCTGATAAAATTTGAAAACAAAAAACTTTAACAATTCAAGCCTCTTATTCGACTTTCTAAACATAGGATCCAACTAAAAAAATGAACTCTAACCCTGTGAAAAGGAAGTATTTGGGCTACTGTTTTCCTCTGAAATGGGAGGAAGAAGGTTCATTGAGTGTTCAGGGCAGTATCATGTAGGGTTTGTTCGTAGATGGGTCATCTTCATCTCGGTTCTCCTTCAGAAACTCCTCCTTTACATCAGACTACCTTTACTAATTAAGGCATACCTACGAGATGTCTATAAACCTTTTATCATGGAACGGTGGTTTATTTGGCCTTCCTCTCAATCTTATCGCAGGTTTTACACTTCTTCCCTAACACAGTATTCTAATCATTATTCCATGATCCCTTAATGCCAAGAACTCGAGGTTAAATGGTGCAGAGAAATTAGTGTGGCCTCATAAATCATCGCCCAAGTTCAAATCGATGATCGGATTTATCGATGACCGAGTTGAACTAGACAACAAGATTAAACCCGATGACGCCAAATATAAAGCGTCGATGTGTGCCAAGTTTTCGTACGAGAATGAATGCTACGTTAAAACCAATATCATTGAACATTGGAAGATATTTTCTTTTATAGCATATGTTTGCATTTAAGTCAATTATCAAGCATTTAAGATATAGTATTTTGGAATGAAAATTTAATATATATAGATATAGATATACTAGTCATTAAATTAAAAAAATATCATGTTTTAATTAATTTCTTGTTCAGACCCAAATGTGGCCTGTCTAATCAAGTCCAAGTTGATGGCTCATTTTCACTCTCCAATAGTCTCCACATACCATAAAATGTTAAAAATTAAATTTTTTACGTTAATAATTATATATTTAAATAAATAAATGTATTATTATTATTATTAGTATTATTCATTTTACCGTTTATGTAATCTTCCAAACAATATTATCTCTAACATTTAAATCTAAATTCTATCCTTAGAGTGCAAAATGTTTTATTACTATACTCAATGTTTATTAATCTATTCTCCTAAATTTGTCTCTTGATTTTTAAATTGTCTCACTCAAAATATTTTATTAGAAAAGTCAACAAAAATACTTATATTTTTTTTTATCCTTATATGTCTCACTCTTTTACACTTATCAAAACAAATCTGTCAAATATATCAAAAATCTTGTAGGGGTAATTTTATCATTTTCATTGGCCAAATATATCTCCTAAAATTATATTCATAGTCAATATAAGACACAAATTATGAGATGGAGAGAATATTATTTAATTAAATTCGGATCAAATTAACATGAAATAAAAATTATCATGCCCAAACTTGACTGGACCACTTCGACAGATGAGTTAAATTTACTTAGTTATTTGTATAATCATTTTTATTATAGATGTCAAATTTAAAAACTTTAATCTAAATCATTAAATTCATTTGATCCAAAAAAAAAATATCGAGAAAAATTATATAACTTAAAAATTTTGCCTCCTATAACTAGATCTTATCTCTATATTATATGTGATTATATTTAAATCTCATACCATTCGTATTTTGTTTTCAAATTATGTATAATTTTCTTTTTATAAAAAAATTAAATATCTATAAATCATTAATTAAACAACAACAACAATAATTCTTTTTATACTTTAAAAAGATGGTCATTCTCATAATTGGTATCAATAATATGCCACATGAATTAATCGATCAATCCGTTAAATACCAACATTTATTAAAAAAAATATGGATTGTCATTCAACCTTTTACTTCCTTAAATTGGGGAAAAAATGATAATTTAACATTGATTTGCAGATGAAATTCTTGAAGTTCTACGAATTCTGGAACGGTACGTTAAATGCAAGCTTATGATTAAACTCCACATGCACGTTCGTAGGATATAGTAAAAAAAAAAGACATGTTTTCTTTCTTTCTCTTTAATTTCCATTCCCTTTCTCCAAGATATATATACGCTTTTCATTTTCTTTTGTACTATTGATATATTTGAAATCCTAGTCATCTGTTTCACAGATTTCGACGATCGTATCACAACCCAAGCCTTCATGATGCAAGACACAGTCTAACCCAAATTTGATCGTGGTTGCATTCAGAGGCACCGAACCAATGAGTCCCTATGAATTGTGGATGGACATCGATTTTTCCTGGTATGAGCTTAAACACATGGCGAAGACCCACAGTGGTTTTATGAAAGCTCTAGGCTTGCAAAAGAACAAGGGTTTCCCCAAAGATCAACACTCGACTGACAGCCGCCAATACGCTTACTACACTCTCAGACGAAAGCTGAGGGAGGTCTTGCAAGTGAACCCAGAAGCCAGGTTTATACTGACTGGGCATAGCTCGGGTGGGGCAACGGCTATTCTGTTTGCTGCTGTGCTAGTGTTGCACCAGGAGGAATGGTTATTGGAGAGATTGGATGCGGTTTACACCTTTGGGCATCCCAGGGTTGCGGACTCTAAGTTTGGGGAGTTTATAGAGAAGAAGTTGAGCAAATTTGACGTTAAATATTACAGATATGTTTACAACAATGACCATGGGCCTAGGTTACCCTATGATGACAGCATCTTCTTTTTCAAGCATTTTGGAACCTGCATCTTTTTCAACAGACGCTATGAAGGGAATGTAAATCTACTTTTTCTAATTTGAAAAACAACTCCGGGTTTAATTCAATTAGTTTGAGTCCCTACGCTGCAATGCATGATTTTATGCTAGGGAACTAACTTTTAAAATTCTAAGGGCGAAAGAGAATTTCTACCCTTATCTGCAACTAGGTCCATCCCTGTCTGCAACTATTGAACTATATATTTGAATTGCAGGTCTTGGCAGTGGAACCTGATAAGAATTTATACCCTTGGCTATGGACATTTCCAAAGATGATGGATGCAGTTTGGGAGTTTATTATGGTTTCATTCTGCCTTAAAAAAAGGGTCGAGAATACAGGGAAACCTGGCTTATGACATTTGTGAGGATAATAGGATTTGTATTACCTGGAACGTCAAATCATATGCCCCCTGATTATGTCAATTCTACCCGATTGGGAACCTTGCCCCTGGACTAGCTTAAAAGAGACTGAAACATAATTCAATCAATACTCATAATATGAATCACAACAAGGATATATGATGAACATGTATGTACAAACAAGAACAGATTGTGGAAGTATATATGATGAACATGTATGTACAAACAAGAACAGATTGTGAAAGTATATATGATGAACATGTTAACCAGTATCGATAGCATATTTATAGATAAAGATGTAGCAAATGCATTATTTCTTATTGAATTCAGTTAAAGTGTTTCTAAATGATTTGCATCTACTTGTGAGAAAATATGGAAAACAAAGATAACTGATGTTTCAATTTCGATGGCAAACTTTCATTGTAAGAAAAAAACTTGAAAACTTGATTTACATGCATAAATACATACATACAAGAAGTAAAGGATTTTATTAGTCAAATATTCAGGTTGAAGTTCAAGGATTATGAGCTTCAAGGATTGGAGGTAGGGGTGCTTCATTCAAGCAAAACTGCGTTGACACCTAATTAGAAATCAGCATATAAGTTGCTTCCTGTACAATATTCATCTTCCCGATTGGCCTTTGATCCTCACACTGGTAAGAGATAAGAGGAATAATGTAAGCCTAAAACTAACCAAGCAAGGAAATAGATGTAAAACAAGTGAAATCCTCAAACAAACCAAAAAAAAAAAAAATTGAAAAGTAACCGTTCTTCCAAACTGAGTTACCTGCCATTTCATGACTGATTGAACCGGTAAATGATAGATAAGTGAGGCATTAGAATGCATGGAAGGTGAAGCAGCCACTCAATGATCCCATCTGGCAGGTTCTGCGCAATGATATAGCCTTATGCGAGGCCTTTGTTACTTGATGAGCCTGGTTGGCTAACATCAAGTTTCTCATTTCTTCGGCTCTCTTCTGAGCTGATATCAGCTTATTCATTATCTTATCTAGTGATGACCTTCTCTTCTTTTCCAGCTTCATCTGAAATACATTGTTATCAGTCATGATGAAGATAATAAGCTTCATCTGAAATACATTCTCTTTTTCGGTAGTTTTATCTTAACAAACCATACTCAAATTAAAACACAAATAGAAGCAAAACACTTTTTCCCGGAGAAAGGGCAGGTAACGCATTCTACAGAATTTTATTTCATCAAGTTACTACACGATAACTTCAACAAAGTAAAGGGAAGAAATATTAAAAGCATATGCTGGAAAGATTTTTATTTTTACTGTATCAAGAATGATAATTGTAGGTTATGCAATAGATAAGGATAATTAATTAGTATTTTAATATAACACTAACTCTTAGAAAGTTAGATAAAGATAACTACTAAGTAGTTTAGTTTAAATTAACTCTTAGAAAGTTAGATAAGGATAAATACTAAGTAGTTTATTTTAAACTAAATACTTGTTCTCACCTACTATATATACATATTAAACTTGTAATATATTGTTACTTGAATATACGACAGTGAAGTTTTTCACTTTTTCTTACCTTTGTCATTTAATTTATTTCATCACCCAATTCCTTTTACTTCACTTTACATTAGCCCTATTTTCAACATGGTATCAACTAGATGACCGATCCTTCACCTAAATCTAGCCTATTTTTTTCTTTTTACCCTAAATATAGCCGTCAATCATGAATTCAGCCACTTCTTCATCGGAGGTCACTTTGAAATTCCTCGTTAATTTGCCCCATTCAAACCTTTCTGATGTTTCTTCAACCTCTATCACCTGTCACCGATTGAATGGTGACAATCATATCGCTTGGTCCCAATCTGTTTGCCTTTATATAACTGGTTGACACAAACAACAATATCTTTTGGAGACCACACCAATTCTAGCTGTGACGGATCCTGAATATTCAACCTGGCTAAGTGAGAATACCATGATTATGTCATGGCTCATCAATTCCATGATTCCTGCTTTGGGGGAAAACTTTCTGCTGTATGAAACATCGGCTGAAATTTGGAGTGCTGCAAAGGCGATGTATTCGAATCTGGAAAATTCTGCTGCTTTATTTGGGATCGAGCGTCAACTTGCCAATCTCAAACAAGGCAACATGACCGTGACTCATTATTTTACTCTAATGTCGCGCCTATGGCAGCAACTTGATTTGTTCGAATCCCATGAATGGAGGTGTGCAGAAGATGCCGCTCTATACAAGAAGATTGTTGAACAGCGCCGGATATTCCAGTTTTCGTCCGGTTTGTATTGGGATCCTGATGAAATCCGAGGATGAGTATTAGGACTCAAACCTCTTCCTTCAATCCGGGAAATATTTTCTGCAATACGACGCGAAGAAAGTAGACCTACCGTTATACTTCCTGATTTGCAGCCCGCTGAAGGGTCTGCATTGCTCACTCACTCTCAAACTACTACTCGGCCAAAGAAAGGGAGACCTTGGTGTGACTATTGTAAGAAGGTTGGCCATCTGTGGGATTCCTGTTGGAAATTACATGGCAAGCCTACTGATGGGAAGTTTTCAAAACAGCATCAACAACGTGATACTCAAGGAAACTGTGTTGTGAATACTGAATTACAAGGAAGTTCATTTACTAAAAAAACAAATGGAAGAGTTGCAACAGGTTTTTAGTTAGATGCACACTCATCCCCAATCAGTACCTACAGGTAGAATTCCTTCTGCTACTTTGGCTAATACATCCACCACTTCTACTTGGATTGTGGATTCTGGTGCAAGTGATCATATGACAGGTGATCTTCGGCTCTTTCACACTTTTCATGCCGACTCATCTATCTCTCATATTCGAACATCTGATGGTTCTCTATCTGGTGTTGCCGGTCATGGATCTATTCGAATAAATCAGGACATTTTATTATCTCATGTTCTTTATGTTCCCAATCTCACTTGCAATCTTATCTCCATTAGCAAGTTGTTTGTCGATTTATGTTGTACCACGAAATTTAACTCTGATTTTTGTGAATTTCAGGATTCCAGCTCGGGGAAAGTGATTTGCAGTGCTAGGCTTTGTGGGGGTCTTTACCTACTTCCAGCAATTTTATTTTCCCACTCATCTACTTCCTTCAATGTTATACAACAATTTCCTTTACTTGAACCTTCAACCGATGTTATGTTATTGCATTTTCGTTTAGGATATCCCAGTTTCTTTTATCTTGCATAATTGTTTCCACATTTTTTTGTCAATAAAAGTCTGAAATCTTTTTCTTGTGATATTTGTCCACTTGCTAAACAAACTAAGAGTGTTTATCTACCTTCTCTATATAAACCATCCAAACCATTTATCATGATCTATATTGATATTTGGGGACCATCTCGAGTTGCATCTTTACATGGGTTTCGGTGGTTTATTTCATTTATTGATGATCACACTTGTACTACCTCAACCTTTCTCATGAAAACCAAATCTGAAGCTTGTGAAATATTTAAACGGATCCATAAGATGGTTGAAACCCAATTTCAGTGTTCAATCCAAATGTTTCATTCTAACAATGGTAGTGAGTATTTTGCCAATGTTTTGGGTTCTTTCTTTCAGGAAACCGGGATTGTTCATCTTACTTCGTGTGTTAATTCTCCTCAACAAAATGGGATTGCTGAGCGAAAAAATAGACATCTTCTTGAGGTTACTCGGTCTCTACTTTTTTCCATAAATGTTCCTAACTATTTTTGGGGGGAAGCCTTTTTAACTGCCACTTATTTGATTAACCATCTCCCTAGTAAACCGTTATAATTTAAGTGTCCGAGAGATGTTTTTCTTCAGTTTTCCCAATTTTAAACCGATGACTTCATTGTTACCCCTTAGAGTTTTTGGTTGTACTGTGTTCGTTCATAACAATGTTCCTTTCAGGTCCAAATTAGATCCTCAAGCATTTCGGTGTGTGTTTCTGGGTTATTCATCGACTCAAAAAGGGCTTTCGATGTTATTATCCTCATACAAAGAAATTCTTTATTACTATGGACGTTACTTTCCTTGAAAAAACATATTTTTTTCCTTAAAACTGCTATTCAGGGGGAGTCATATAATGAATATCAGTTTGTTGACTCACAACAATTGTCACTTGATTTGCAGCCAGATCTTTTTGATCAACCAGCACAGTCAAACCAGTTAAACCAGTCAAATAAGCCTACAAAATTGCTATAGCCAGACCAAACAACACTATCGAACCCAAAAAATGTATCCTTGCCAAACCAGTCCACTGAAACACATTTACCTTGGCATGATCAGCATATCACTTTGACTCAAATACCCCAATTCGAGTTGCAGATTTACAAGAAACGAAAAAAACCAATTTCTAAATCAATCCCTGAACCTAATTCCGAGTCTCCCACACAGCATGGATACTGTCATGAACCAAAACCAAACGAGAATCCTTTGGAGAATGAAGAAGGTAATCTGAGTTCTTCCACAGAATTAAATGCTTTAATTGATGATAATGACTTTTCGATTGCTTAAAAGAAATGAGTAAGAAAATATAGAAATTATCCAATTAAGAGATTTTTTGCATACGGAAAGCTAATGCATTGTTTTAAGAACTTTACAACAAGTGTAGATAGTATTACTATTCCAGATACGGTGGAAGAAGCATTGAAAGATCCCAAGTGGAAAAAGGCAGTAAAAGAGGAATTAAAAGCACTGGAAAATAACAATACTTGGATTATAGTTGATCTTCCGAAAGATAAAAAACCAGTCGGCTGCAAATGGGTATTCACGGTAAAATATAAAGCTGATGGTAGCATTGAAAGATATAAGGCGAGATTAGTGGCGAAAGGATTCACTCAATCTTTTGGAGTTGATTATCATGAAACGTTTGCTCCGGTAGCAAAACTAAACACTATTAGAGTGTTACTGTCATTAGCAGTTAATGAGAGTTGGGTGCTTCATCAGTTAGACGTCAAAAACGCATTTCTAAACGGAAACTTGGAGGAGGAAATATATATGCGAATTCTACCGGGTGTGAAGAGCAATACAGGAAAAACATGTAGATTACTAAAGTCCTTGTATGGACTTAAGCAATCTCCAAGAGCATGGTTTGACAGATTTACAAAGGTGATTATTCAGGATGGTTACAAGCAATGTCAGTCGGATCACACTTTATTTGTCAAAACAGCTTCAAACAACAAAAAGGCAATTTTGATTGTCTATGTGGATGATATCATTCTAACAGGTGATGATTGTATAGAGATAGAAAGATTAAAAAAGCTACTGGCGAAGGAGTTCGAAACCAAAGACTTGGGAACTTTACGATATTTTTTAGGCATGGAGGTTGCAAGGTCAAAAGAAGGAATAATGATAAATCAAAGGAAATATATCCTTGATCTACTATCAAAAACTGGAATAAAGGGATGTAAGCCGGCAAAAACACCCATGGAAGCAAATATTAAGCTAAGGAGAGAAGAATTGGGAAGTCATGTGAACAAAGAACGGTACCAAAGGCTAGTAGGTAAACTAATTTATTTATCACTTACTAGACCTTATATTTCGTTCCCTGTCAGTATAGTGAGTCAATATATGAATGATCCAAGAGAAGAACATTTAGAGGTAGTGAATAGAATTCTAAGATACTTGAAAATGACACCAGGACATGGGTTAATTTTTAGAAAAAGTGATGACAGAACAGTAAGAATTTTTTTGGATTCAAGCTGGGCAGGTG
The DNA here is from genome assembly GCF_006381635.1 of Hibiscus syriacus. NCBI lineage: Eukaryota > Viridiplantae > Streptophyta > Magnoliopsida > Malvales > Malvaceae > Hibiscus > Hibiscus syriacus. The sequence continues at coordinate 1,070,439 of NW_024062599.1, read as the reverse complement.
AATTAACGGATAAAAGATCTACAACTGGTTATTGTTCATTTGTTTGGGGAAATTTGGTTACCTGGAGAAGTAAAAAACAGGCGGTGGTGTCTAGAAGTAGTGCAAAAGCTGAATTTAGAGCAACGGCACTTGAAATTTGCGAAGGAATTTCACTTCAAAGAATGTTAACTGAGTTGGGGTTATGCGCCAACAAATGGTTTGAACTTCAAAGTGACTGTAAATCTGCAATAAGTATTGCAAAGAATCTAGTTCATTATTACCGAACGAAGGATGTGGAGATTGACAGACATTTCATCTCTGAAAAGGTGAATGGTGGAACGATGAAACTCAATTATGTTTCAACGAAGAATCAATTAGCAGATATTCTCACCATAGCACTTCCAAGAATTACCTTTGATGAGATGTTGAAAACATTTTGATATTTCGATATAACAAACTAAGTTTAAATGAATTTTAAGATTTTACAAATGATTTTCTAAAGTATATTCGATTTAATTACTCGAATATCAAGCCATTACTCCAAGTCTTTCAAAATCAATTTTAAACCTTACTAAATGTGTAAATTTGTGTTTTATACTTAAACTATTTTTAAACAAATTTTCACAAAGTATTTTGAACCAAAATCAAGCCTAAAATTAATTTTTCAAGGGCATGCACCGATGCATCAATTAATTTCTAGAACATCGAATGCATTTTATGCATCGATGCATATACCATGCATCGATGCACTCAGTGCATTTGATGCATTTATGCACAAGACCATGCATCGATGCACTCAGGCTTTTTTAAAACATCGAATGCATTTTATGCATCGATGCACTCTTAGTGCACCGATGCACTGAGAGTCCAACGGTCAAAATATTTGAATTTTATACTGATGCACCGGTGCACCTAGGGTATGCATCGATGCACTGACACTCCCAATTGAATTTATTAATTGTTTTCACACTTAAACGGCTATATTGACTTCACTAAGCATCCCCAACGTTCAGAATCATTTGAAGGTGTATTTAAACAAGCTTAGAAGCCATTGATCAATAACAAGAAACATCAAGAAACTAGAATCAAGAGAGAATCAAAGAGAAAGCATCAAACCTCAAGCTTGAGCATTTCAAGCCTTTTTTTCATTCAATATTCATTTTGCTTTCAAGAACACTTATTGTGCTCAATTGTATTTATTCTTGAGTGTTCTTTCTTTGTTCTAGAATTGTGCAAACATATTTTCCTTGTGAGGTTTTTCTTGTGAGTTTGCAAATTTGTAATATTCTCTTTGAGAAAAGAGTGTTTTCAAGAATTGGGGTATATTCTTGAGGGAGTTGTAAGGTTATCTCTTTGGCCTCAAAAGATAGAACAAATTAGTGAATTTGTTGGAAAATCCTTAGTGTGGATAGCTAAGGTAGTGGACGTAGACTTTGGTTGATAAAGTCAAACCACTGTAAATCGCTATGCAGTTACTTTCAATTTTCTACAAAAGCTTGCACCAAACTTTTTATTGCCAATTCACCCCCTCTTGGCCGATTCCATCGATCGATTAACTCAACAATTAGTATCAGAGCCTCAATCATTTAAAGGTTTAATCGCCTCTTGAGTCGATTCGGGAAGAGTTACATCGATTATCAAGCCATCAATGGTCTCCGCTTCAAATTACGACTCTGGTCTCGATTCGATGCCCATCAACAAGCCTCATTTCTTCAATGGAGCTAACTATGCCTATTGGAAAAATAGAATGATGTACTTCATTCAAGAAAGTGAAATGGGAGCATGGAATATCGTAGAAGAAGGATACATCAAGCCTCTCACTCATCCAAGGTTGTGGAGTGAAGGAAAGACAAGAATGTTCCAGCTCAGCTCCAAAGCCATCCATATCATATTTTGTGCTCTTGGACCAGATGAATGCGAAAGAGTTTCATCTTGTACAAGCACCAAAGAAATATGGGATAAGCTTCAAGTCACTCACGAAGGTACCGATGAGGTAAAGAAATCTAAAATTATCATTCTAACGCATAACTATGAAAATTTCAGGATGAAATCAAATGAAGCTATCAAAGCTATGACGGATAGATTTTCAACGATTGTCAATGGTCTCAATTCATATGGAGAGATCATTTCAAATGAAAAGCTTGTGAGGAAGTTAGTATACTTTCTTCCAAAATCGTGGTAATCAAAGAAGACGACAATCATCGAGTCTAAGAACCTAACATCCTTAACTCTTGAAGAGCTAATCGCTTCCCTTCTCACTCATGAAATGATGCTTGAAGATGAAATGGACCTCGATAAGATTGACGAGACACCAAAGGAGAAGGAGAAGAACAAAAAATTTGGAGTTTCTCTCAAATCCACAAAAGATGAGAGTGATTTGAATGACGATGATGATGACGAGGAAATGGCATTATTTTCCAAACGATTCAGAAAGTTGATGATGCCCAACCGAGGAAGAAAATTCAAACGCAATGAAGACTTTAAAACTGAATCGAAGGAGAAAGACCCAATCATTTGCTATGAATACAAAAAGTCGAGGCATATAAAATATGATTGCCCACAATTGAAGAAAAAGGGTCAATCCAAAAAGAAACACAAGGCTCATGTAGCTAAATGGAGCGATAAAGAGGAACAAGAAGTTGCAAACTTGTACTTAATGGCTATCGAGGAAGATTCTAAGGTAACCTCTAACTCATTCGATTTGGATGAATTATCTTATGATGAGTTATTAGAGGATTATAATGGGTTGGCTTCGGATTATAAGACTCTATTTTCAAAATACAAAAATGTTATTTCAAAATTGAAAAACAAAAATAGTCTTATATCCAAGACCAACAATAAGCTTGAAAGTAAGATCAAATAATTGCAAATCAAAATTAATGATTTTGAAAAGAAAAATACTGATTTGCATAACTTACTTTCAAAAGTTCATGATGATCATCAAAAGAAGATTGATGATCTTAAAACTTCTTTTAATAAGGTTGGAACAAAAAGTTTTGAAATAGGTGAGAATTCAAAATCCAACTTTGTTAAGAAAAGTTTTAGAAGCTACAATCATAGAAGTCCTCAACGAACCTTGAATGGTAAAATTGTTAGGAGTATATGGTTCCTAAAGAATTCATTACTACTAAAGATAATGATGTCCTTCATAAATGGATACCAAAGGGGACAAGAATTTTAGAAACTAATGAATATGGACCCAAAAGAATTTGGGTACCAAAAATTAGAAATTAATCTATGTTTATAGGAAAAGGAGCATTGCTACAAGGCACGAGAAACAAATCCAAATTCATGGTACCTTGATAGTGGATGCTCGAGACATATGACCGGAGACAAAAGCCAGTTCATAGAGCTTAACGCCAAAAATGGAGGAGAAGTGACTTTTGGTGATAATTCAAAAGGTCACATTGAAGGTATTGGTACTATAGGTAATACCTCTTCCATACAAATTAAAAATGTGTTATATGTGAATGAATTAAAGCATAATCTATTGAGTATTAGTCAATTATGCGATAAGGGATTTAATGTCATGTTTGAAATTAATGGTTGTAAAGTCATTGACATTGCATCTAATCGGATTATGCTTGTTGGTCATAGAATAGGAAACATATACATGGTGCGTTTTAGACTCTATTGATATGACTAATTTGTGCCTAGTTGCTAAGGATGAACATGATAGTTGGTTGTGGCATAAGAGTCTAGGACATGCTAGTATGAGTGTCTTGCAACTGCTAATTCAAGGAGACTTAGTAAGAGGGTTGCCTAAGCTTAAATTTGATAATGATAAAATCTGTGATGCTTGTGCTAAAGGAAAACAAAAGCAAATTTCTATTAAATCCATTAATGATGTATCAACTAGTAGAGTATTACAATTGATTCATATAGACCTTTTTGGGCCAACTAGGACTACTAGCTTGGGTGGAAAACAATATGCATTTGTCTTGGTAGATGACTATTCTAGATATACTTGGGTTCTATTCTTAAGTACTAAAGATGAAGCATTAGAAAATTTCATCACATTTTCAAAAGTAATCCAAAACGAAAAAGGTTACTCTATCACTAGTGTTAGAAGTGATCATGGCACTGAATTTGAAAATCTTGGATTTAATGAATTTTGTAATTCTAATGGTATTAGCCATAATTTTTCAGCACCTAGAACCCCTCAACAAAATGGAGTTGTCGAGAGGAAAAATCGAACTTTAGAAGAAATGGCTAGAACCATGCTTTGTGAAAATAATTTGCCAAAATATTTTTGGGCGGAAGCCACAAATACCGCTTGTTATGTTGTAAATCGAGTAATGATTAGGCCAATTTTAAAGGAAACTCCACATGAAATTTTTTAAAAATAAAAAGCCTAACATTAGCTATTTTCATCATTTTGGATGTAAATGTTTTGTTTTAAACAACGGTAAAGAAAACCTTGGCAAATTTGATGCTAAAAGTGATGATATAATTTTTTTGGGTTATTCCTTAAATTCTAAAGCTTATCGAGTATTTAATAAAAGAACTTTAGTTGTAGGAGAGTCTATAGATGTTGTTTTCGATGATAATCTCCTTCCGAGGAAGGATTCTTGTGTTAATGATGATGTAGGTATTGTACAAGCAAATGACGTTAGACATGACGTTGGAGAATCATCATCAAAGGAAGAGACGAGAGATGAGGAAACTCATGATCCTCTCGAGAATCCAACCATTGAAGAAAGGGAAGTATCTTATCCAAAAGAGTACAACTATGTCAAGGATGGTGAGATTATAGGTGATCCATCAAAAGGGGTAACAACTAGATCCTCTCTTAGAAATATTTGTAATTATGTTGCATTTATTTCATGCATAGAGCCTAAGAACATCAAAGAAACATTAAAATATGAACATTGGGTTATGGCTATACAAGAAGAATTAAGTCAATTTGAGAGAAGTAAAGTATGGACATTAGTTGAAAGGCCTAGTAATAAATCTACTATAGGTACTAGATGGGTATTTAGAAATAAGCTTGATAAAAGTGGTAATATTGTGAGAAACAAGGCTAGACTTGTTGCTCAAGGGTATACTCAAGAAGAGGGCATAGATTATGATGAAACATACGCTCCTGTAGCTAGGATGGAAGCAATTAGAATGTTATTAGCATTTGCATGTTTTCATGAATTTAAATTATATCAAATGGATGTTAAAAGTGCATTTTTAAATGGTTTTATAAAGGAAGAAGTGTATGTGGAACAACCTCCAGGTTTTGAAGATTTAAAATTTCCAAATCATGTTCTTAAATTAACAAAAGCACTTTATGGTTTAAAACAAGCTCCTAGAGCTTGGTATGAAAGATTGTCAAATTTTTTAGTTGAAAAAGGTTTTTCAAAAGGGAAGGTTGACACTACATTGTTTTTAAAGCATAAAGGTAAAGATTTATTAGTAGTTCAAATTTATGTTGATGATATAATATTTGGTTCTACTAATGATGTTCTTTGCCAAGAATTTTCTAAACTAATGCAAAGTGAATTTGAGATGAGCATGATGGGGGAGCTCTCATTTTTTTGGGACTCCAAATCAAGCAAAGAAAAGATGGCATCTTCATCAATCAAGCTAACTACGTCAAAGATATGCTCAAGAAATTTGGACTGGAAAATGGCAAGCCTCATGACACTCTAATGAGATCTTCAACAAAGCTTGACTTAGATGAAGGAGGTAAATGTGTAGATGTTAAATTATACAGGTCAATGATTGGTTCTTTGCTCTAGCTAACTGCAAGTAGACCGGACATTATGTTTAGTGTTTGCTTATGTGCTAGATTTCAATCATGTCCTAAGGAATCACATTTACTAGCTGTTAAGAGGATCTTTAGATACCTTAAGGACACTCCTAGTTTAGGACTTTGGTATCCTAGAGACTCTAGCTTTAGCTTGCATGCCTTTTCTGATGCGGATTATGGAGGATGCAAATTAGATAGGAAAAGAACCTCTGGTACTTTCCAATTCCTTGGAAATATGTTGATTTCTTGGTTTTCAAAGAAACAAAATTGTGTTGCATTATGTACCACTGAAGCCGAATACATTTCAGCTGGTAGTTGTTGTGCACAAGTTTTATGGATGAAACAAAACTTTTTGATTATGGAATTGAAGTATGTACTATTCCTATCAAGTGTGACAATACTAGTGCTATTTGTCTCACTAAAAATCCCATCCAACACTCTAGAACTAAACATATTGAAATTAGACATCACTTCATTAGAGACCATATCGCTAAGGAAGATGTAGTTCTAGAATTTGTTGATACTTTGCACTAATTAGCGGATATTTTTACAAAACCCTTAGATAAGGAAAGATTTTGGACACTTAGGAGAGAATTAGGTTTAACTGACCTATCTTCACTTAGTGTTTAAAATAATTTTAGCATTTTTAAGAATAAATGAAAAATGCTTATAATAATAATTTTTGATTGCATTCTTTGCTATTAGTTAGGAGAGTTTATGTTCTTTGGTGAAAATTAATTTTATGTTCAAATAAAGTTTAAAGATTAATTTGATTGATTGAACATAATTAATTTTTTATATATGAGTTGCCAATACCACTAGAGCCAATTAATTTAGCATTTTGAGTGTTTAAAATGAATTTTTGACATTTTTGTGCTTAATGCATCGATACACTTAACAGTGTATCGATGCATCCCTTTGAATGTTCATCGATACATCAGCTGATGCACCGATGCACGCCCTTGAATGTGCATCGATGCACAAAAGCCATGCATCGATGCATCCGTCGGGTTTTGGGTTAAAATGCCTCATTTTCTTTATTTTTCTCAAACCCTAAAACTAAAAACTCTCCCACCATTCATCCCTCTCTCACTCTAAATCCTACTCTTGCTCAAAATCATCGTAAAATCATTGGTTTCTTCATACTTTTCATCTTCAAAACCTGCTTATATCATTAAATCGTGAAAAACAACTCCTCATCCCTCTCAATCCGAATTTTCAAGGTAATATTTCAAAAACCTCTATTTTATTGATTTTTAATTTTAGAACTAGTTTTGATTAGTTATAGGATGAACATTATATCGGGAATTGATTGTTTGTTGGTTCTAAACTAGATTTTACTACCAATTTCGTTAAAAACAAACAATTTTTCAAAATTTTTCTTTGAATTTCGAACTTAAAAAAATATGATTTCTAAAATTAGTAATATTTTTTATTTAATTGTGTTGTTTTCATGAAAACTATATTATGATTATCAAATATTATTAAATAGTTTTCAAAACATGCCCATTAGGATATGGTTTAGAGAACCTTGAATTATTGAGGACTCATTTGAGTTTTGGGATTGATTGTGCATACATGTGTTTCAAATTGCAGGTGATATTCCTTATTTCGATTTCCTTTAATGATGTCAAACCCTAAATGACCTAGGTCATCTTCGAGTCGGTCAAACCAAAACCGTCCTCCCGTTCCTCAACCTCCTAATAGCCTATTAGGATTTTGTTTTAATATGCCTGAACGTCGGAGAGAAGAATTGTACCATATGAACATGAATTCTTTACAATCTTATAGAATTAGGGAAGAACGTATTCCATCTCTAAAAGCCATGATAGACTTTAAATTTGAATACCTCTCGATTCTTAGAACATGAAAGTTTGATAAATTGTTCTCTCTTAAACCTGTCGTCTTTTATCAATTAGTCCGCATTTTCTATTCTAATGCGGTTTGTATTCAAAACGAAACTCAATGTGGAACTATAGGAATTAGATCCTACCTTTTAGGATAATATATTCTTATTGATTCCGCAACTATAGCTTCAAAATTTGGGTTAGATGACGATAGTGTCTATGACGAAAAAGAAACTATGGATTATCCATATCTCCCAAACAGTAGTGTTAGTACCCTTCGATCTCATCACAATCGTTTTCTTCATTTCATGATCTCATGGTGGTTTCGACCATCAGCGGGTAGGTACTCCACACTACGTATTATGAATTTATGGTGGATGCACTGTATAAAGAATAAGAAGAAAATAAATTTTCCACATATTGTGTTCAGCGAGCTTGTTGATACCATAAACATTATCCCGTCCAAACATGTCGAAACCTTAGTTTATTATTGTCTTCTAAGTAATCTCTTTATCAAACTGGGTCTAGATGTCTCCCTTGACAATCCTATACCACTTCAAAACCCTATCAATATCACATCCTTGAAGAAATCAGATTGGAAATTGGATGAGGTAACTGGTTTATGGGCTTTTAAACCCGGTAAACAAACTCCGGGAGCTAGTTCCTCATGAGCTGCTCCTAGCTCCTCTCGTGCTCCTCCTCCTCCTCCTGCTCCGGCTTCTGACGATAATCCTAAATTTCAACAGCTTATGCAAGACATCGATGATCAAGTACCCGATGACGAGCCTGTACTGGAACCAGCTTCACAAGAAGATCAAATGCCTCCATATTTTCGTTCGTTTTTGGAGACATTTGATTTACAGTATGCCTCCATGGATTCGCGCTTCACATTTATTGAGTCCCAGCTCTCTACCTTGGGAGCTCGACAACAAGATATGAATGATCGTTTGGATGCACTCACGCTTGAGATGAGAGCTCGTTACCCTCCTCCTCCTCCTGATCCTTCGATGGATGAATAGACTTATCTTGCTTTGATTGTTTTTGGGTTTGAACTTGAATTTAAATTGTTAAAACATTTTGGATTGTCTTTCTTTGATTGTTGGATGTCTGTTTGATGGATATTTGAACTTTTATCTCATATATATTTTGGTTTGTTTCAATATATGCATCATTTACTTTTTAGTTGAAATATGACCAATTTACCATTTCACATGAATATTGATTATGAACACTAATGGCTAACCTCTCTTTTGATCTTTGATCTTAGCAGCTTAAGCTATATTCAATTAAAATGTTTAATCAATTGGCTATGTTTTTCAATACCTTCTTTCACTCAGTTTTTGAGTCTTTTTGATTTAACAAAAAGGGGGAGAAGTATTAAGTGTTAAAAGTTTTAAAGGGGAGAAGTGTTATAGTAAAGGGGAGTAATTTTCAAAATTGATTTCAAAAACTTATTTTCAAAGAAAATCTTAAAATTACTAAAGAGTTTTTGTTATATCAAAAAAGGGGAGATTGTTGAAAACATTTTGATATTTTGATATAACAAACTAAGTTTAAATGAATTTTAAGATTTTACAAATGATTTTCTAAAGTATATTCGATTAAATTACTCGAATATCAAGCCATTACTCCTAGTCTTTCAAGATCAATTTTAAACCTTACTAATTGTGTAAATTTGTGTTTTATACTTAAACTATTTTTAAACAAATTTTCACAAAGTATTTTGAACCAAAATCAAGCCTAAAATCAATTTTTCAAGGGCATGCACCGATGCACCAATCCATGCATCGATGCATCAATTAATTTCTAGAACATCGAATGCATTTTATGCATCGATGCACATACCATGCATCAATGCACTCAGTGCATTTGATGCATCGATGCACATGACCATGCATCGATGCACAAGACCATGCATCGATGCACTCAGGCTTTTTCAAAACATCGAATACATTTTATGCATCGATGCACTCTTAGTGCACCGATGCACTGAGAGTCCAACGGTTAAAATATTTGAATTTTACACTGATGCACCTAGGGTATGCATCGATGCACTGACGCTCCCAACTGAATTTATTAATTGTTTTCACACTTAAACGGCAATATTGACTTCACTAAGCATCCCCAACGTTCAGAATCATTTGAAGGTGTATTTAAACAAGCTTAGAAGCCATTTATCAATAACAAGAAACATCAAGCAACTAGAATCAAGAGAGAATCAAAGAGAAAGCATCAAACCTCAAGTTTGAGCATTTCAAACCTATTTTTCATTCAATATTCATTTTGCTTTCAAGAACACTTATTGTGCTCAATTGTATTTATTATTGAGTGTTCTTTCTTTGTTCTAGAATTGTGCAAACATATTTGCCTTGTGAGGTTTTTCTTGTGAGTTTGCAAATTTGTAATATTCTCTTTGAGAAAATAGTGTTTTCAAGAATTGGGGTATATTCTTGAGGGAGTTGTAAGGTTATCTCTTTGGCCTCAAAAGAAAGAACAAATTAGTGAATTTGTTGGAAAATCCTTAGTGTGGATAGCTAAGGTAGTGGACGTAGACTTTGGTTGATAAAGTCGAACAACTGTAAATCGCTGTGCAATTACTTTCAATTTTCTGCAAAAGCTTCCACCAAAATTTTTATTGCCAATTCACCCCCTCTTGGCCGATTCCATCGATCGATTAACTTAACATGAGATTATATCCAAGTTGGGTCTTTTCAACATTTACTCCCCAACTTGAGGGGGAGTGTAGGTTATGCGATAGATAAGGATAATTAATTAATATTTTAATATAACACTAACTCTTAGAAAGTTAGATAAAGATAACTACTAAGTAGTTTAGTTTAAATTAACTCTTAGAAAGTTAGATAAGGATAACTACTAAGTAGTTTAGTTTAAATTAAATACTTGTTCTCACCTACTATATATACATATTAAACTTATAATCTATTGTTACTTGAATATACGACAGTGAAGTTTTTCACTTTTTCTTACATTTGTCATTTAATTTATTTCATCACCCAATTCCTTTTATTTCACTTTACATTAGCCCTATTTTCAACAATAATTTACTTAAACATCCCTTTACAATTACTTCAATTGAGAATGGAAAAGTAGAGAAAAAAGCAACCTCTAGTTTCCTTATGGCTGCATCAGCTTTTGCCTTCTGCAGGTTTTCCCACGAAGTGATTTTGGCTTCTTCTCTTTTGACCCTGCAAAGGTAAAAGAAAGAAGTTGAAGTATGAATATTGATCAAATCAGTTCTGTAAACATTTGGATTTTTTCTCAATATTCTATGGTATTGATACACTGCATCAGCTTTTGCCTTGTGCTAAAAGCATTTCTATGTGAAGTTTAAACAGTCACTTCTAAAGTTTTGATCTAAATCCTAGAAAGATGACACAAACGAGCAAAAGAAACAGAGGTGATGTAGTAGTAAAGTAGAAATACTTGGAAATGGTTTTTGCTGTCTCTGTCACATCCCAGAATTTCAGAGCTCTTCGCAGTCTTTCGAGCTCTCTGCTTCTTTGCCCACAGAGCCATGGTGACTCTTTCATCTACCTGCACATCTTTCACTTCTGGTTTAGAGGAATGGATGCTCTGCAATATGATAGGTAGAGCAGAAGAGTTGGAGCGAGAGAAAGATGGCGATTCTTTGGGAGACAAGTGCATGCTGTACTGTGGGCTCATCTGGGTTGCCATATCTCTTCTTGAAACAGTACGAGAAATATCAGTGGCTGCGTCCTTGACTGAATCAAGATTTTCATCGGCATCTTTGATGAAAAGCAATGGAAGGTTAGGGCTATGCAAGTACAATCCATCTCTCAAATAGAACAAACAGGTTTAGATTTGGAAAATAGCCTATATTAGTATTTAATGAATGTAACATCAAATTCATGAATTTGTCAAATGTAGAGCAATAGCATTTAGTGAAAAGGATTTTAAGTTTAGATCAGCCAATGTGTTTATGATTCTTCTAATCCAGGAGTTTATGATAGAAAACGTACCTTGAGAATAAAAGGATGGTGCATTGACTACTTCAAAGCATCCATGCACGCTAACAGAACGGGCTATGCTAGGCACAGTCCGAACAGCAAATCTTCCACCATGACTACGAGAATGAATTGACAAACCATCAGCTGCAATTACACCAGTTAAAAAGGAGAACCTGACATGAAATTCCCAGAATCTCCCCCATCAAGCATGTGCATCTCAGGCGAGTACAATGAATAGTAAGCAATGCCAGGACGACCGAGCGGACCACTCTTTGATATTGGTTCTTAGTGGAGGAGCAATGGATTGTTTCACACCAAAATCCCCAGAAACAGGACTAAAAATCCACCGCTCAGCATCTTCCCACTTTGAAGGCAAAGTCCTTACACTGTTAAAAGGCAGTGCTGCGGCCACATTCCCCTGCCTCCTTCCACCATCGTTATGCAACGACACATGCTCAGAACTCCAACCATTCTGCATTCCAGCACTCGAAGCATGATGATGATTGGGAGCCCCAGGACTAGGAAATGAACCCGATTTCCGAGTTGCGACCGAGCTTTTCTTCACGGCCCCCAACGGCGGAGACGAAACGGAGACATTGTTTAAATCTAAAGAAGCCTGTCTTCGCCTGTGATGATTCTTCATCAAAGCTTCAGACCTGGTCCTTCTATCTTGAAACTAAACAATGAAAACGAAACAGCGGAAACAAATACACAATTATGACTTATTTTTAAAGAAAAAATTAAAGAAAATTAAAGGTACCTTTAAGAGCAACAGAAAATGAATTTCTTGCTGAATCTATGAGTTGGTTATCGTCCTCTGGAGGGTCAGCTACGCTCTCTGTTTTTTGAACTGCGTGTTATTGTAAAACGGAAAAAGGTGGGTACAACGAAAACATGTGTCGTTTTCTTCTCTTTTTCTTTGATTCAATTTCAATTTTAACATTTTCAGAATAAGCTAATAATGAACGCAAATATTGCGAATACCTTTCACCTTTTCTCCTTTTCTGGAGAAACGACTGGGCTTATGGACCTTGATAGCTTTCTTTGGATCTGGATCTGGATCTGTTCCACTTGAACTCTCATTCTGATCTCCTCCTTCATGTCCGACCAAATGCTACCAAAAAATTCACATTTAGAACATAACTGTTTTTCCATTTTTCAAAGTAAAAACTATTTGGGTGGGTGTTTTTAGGAGTCTCTTTTTAGTGAGAGCTTCTCTCTAGATTCTAGATTTTTTAAAAGTTACGTGAGTGTTTTTAGGAGTCTCTTTTTAAGTATGAGCGAGAGAGTATAATAAGATGGCGAGTAAGGTGAAAAGAATCTGTTGAGAAAAATTGTGTTACGGTGATCATCTTCAATATTCCAGAGTTTCTTCATCATCAAGGTATTTAGCTAATATTCGATAAATATGGCGAGGTTGTTGATTCTTTCATCCCCAACAAAAGAAGTAAGGAAGGAAGTAGGTTTGGTTTTGTTCGCTTCACCAGATTGGAGGATGCAAGGAAGGCTATCATCTGTGCTAACAGATCTAGGATTCAAGGTAATAAAGTTAGAGTTTTCATGGCGAGATTTCAACCTCGTGAAGCTTTCTGGAGAAAGAAGTTTTCTGGTCCATATCCAACCGAGGCAAAGAGTAAAGTGGAGGATGATAGTCATTTTGAGGCTCCCATTTTCGGTGTTGTTGACGAGGATAAGCTATTATCTTTTAGAGATAGCTTGATAGGTTGTTGCAGAAAGTTTATTAAAATGAAAGAGTTGGCTGCTATTATACACAAGGAAGGCATATTAGGTCCGAAAATTATGAGATTAAGCGGGTTAGCTATTTTAATCATATTTGAAGATGAAGAGAGTAGGGATTATACTCTAAATAATCAGTTTGGGGTGTTGAAAAAAAATGTTTTGACAAAGTGGAAGTGTTGTCGAAAAATTTTCAGTGCAGTAGTCGTCGGGCATGGCTATCGTGCAAAGGGATCCCACCATTTGTGTGGAGTCATTCCACCTTCAGAAATATTGCAGACAAGTGGGGAGAACTTATCTCCATTGAGGAAGGAACCTTAAATACCCACTCATTTGATAGGATTTTGATTCAAATTATTATGAACTGCCAAGCTCGAGTGGAAGAAACCGTTGTTTTGAAAGTCGGGGATTGGATCTTTACAGTATATGTTTCTGAGTTTGAACCTTGTTTCAGTCCAGAATCTGTCTGGGTAGATTCGTCTTCGACGGAGAAGGAAGTTGCCTCCCCGTTAACCATAGTGGGGGAGTATGTTGGTTTCTCACCAGTAAAGTCTCCCGAAATAGAGGTATGTGCTGAGGAAGCAGGTAGAAGCGTGGACTCATCGGAGGAGAAGAATTCTGAGAGGTGTTCTAAGGAAGAAGACAATCTATTTTGTTGTATGGGGAACAAAACTAGAGGCAGGTCGGGTGAGAACGAGGAGGAAATGAACATAGGGGAGGAAATAATTATGGGTATGAGGAATATTGTTGGTGGTCAGGGGAAGGTTCAAACGAAGATCGAGGAAGTGGTGGAACACGAGATAGTGTTGGATCATGTGGAGAGAGAGGCAAAAGATGACAACAAGAATTGTTGTAAGACTGCACGTGCTAATGAGGGAATGAAGGATTATTTAATAGATTTGCCCATCAAAGGTGGTGCACGAAAATTTATGGATGATTTATTCTCTCACAATTCCAGGATGAATCAAAGAGCTAAGGAGGAGAAATACAATAAATTTAGCTCTATCCAAACATTTCAAGAGGAATATTCGGCTCCCCAAAGGAAGACTAGTTACTGCCGAAGCAAGTATAATCAGAAGAAGGTGCAACGCGAGGAAGAATTGTCTGATCTTGAAGGCAGATCCCTCTATGATTCTGACTTTCCAACATTGGGGCAAAGATAAAAGAAGGAAGCGACAGAATCCTTAAAGATCGGGAGAGAATTAGGTATAGAGTCTAAAGGCTCAGTAGTGGTTCTGATTTCGGAAAATTACAACAGTGGAAGTTTTAGAAGGTGACTCACATATGATCATTGATTTTGGAGTTGGAGGTTCATATGGTCTCCGCGGTCAAGGCGAGCAATAAGTAGCAGAAAGGCGGATAGAGTGTTTTTGAAGCTTGCTTCTCTGCACTCTTATCATGTGGAAGCTCATGACTTTTGTGTTTGATTTTGGCTTTTATGTATTGAGTCAGCTGATTTATTTGGCTTCTATTATAGTTGTTTTGTTTTCTGGTGTCTTTCAGGCCAAGTTCAGGCTTTAAGTCTGGTCAGTCATATTAAAGGCTGTTGTTGTAGCTAAGTTGGTTTAGGCTGAGTTAGTGGTGTTGTTTAGGGTTGTTTTCTATTGTTTTTGGTGTTCTATTTATGTTTGGGGTGGTTCTCTGGATGTATCTTGTAATTTCTTATGATTAATGAAATCTTAAGGCACTCTTTTCGTCCTTTCGCTGATTAATGAGTTTCTCTATAAACTTCTTTAATCAAGAAGAGTGTTTTTAACGAGGACTTCAATTCCTATAAAAAAGTAAAAACTATTTAATCCAACATGAAAAACAAAAAGGCATGCAAATTGATACCATGATCAAATCATAATGTAACACTATTACAGCTTACTTTGCTTATGCATTGCAAATTGAAAATAATAAAGAAAAAAATAAAGTACTTGTTAAAAGATGGGAGAAGTTACTAAAGAGAGTTCGGAAACGAGAGAATCGTGGATGCGAGCAACGTCGGAAGCAAAAGAGGAGCGATCGACACTAGCGGAAGCCGAAGAGAAGACGCTGAAGTTGGACTCCCGAGTGAATATAACGGAGTCGGGGCTCGAATCTTGAGCAATGTAACTTGATCTCACTGAGCTTTAGCCTTGAAACCCTTGCTCCGCCATTTTCCCCCTCAAATCTGTTGTTTCTTCTTCTTCACATGCCGGTCATTTACGTTTCCTTATTCTTTCACTTATAGTTTATTGGCTATTTTCCTTTTTCTGTTGTAGGAGTTGTTATACAGGGCGAAATGAAGCTAAAAGTCAAAGACAGAGACAGACCAATGCCATATTTATAAATGATGGTGTATGTTAAGCTGAAAACGATACCGTTAGAGAGATTAAAAAATTAAGAGGCCTGGTTTTAGGGATAGGCAGAGACCTCCATCTGAAAAATGGAAATATTACAGTTTAAGTCCCTTTCAAATTGAATTTTGGCCTTCAAAAAAGTAGTAAAACTTCAATTTCATCTATTCGAAAGTTATAACTACAATAATAAAATTTTATTTTAACTTTCTTAATTTTTTAATTTAATTTCAACTCTTGTGAAATAATTATGCTATTTAATAAAAGTTGCTTTATTAAATCCATCGACTACTAAAAGTTATAAAATAGTCCTCTAACTATAGAATATTACATTAATAAGTGCCTCGACTATTAAAATTTTTAAAATAGTCACCCGACTATTCATTAAGTTCCAAACTCACCATTTTCCATTAAAAAATTAGCGGTTGTTTAAGTTGGACGTTAACATGATGATTGAGATATGATAGTCGCTTGAAATTCTAAGATCAGATTTTATCATATCACAATCAACAAGTTAACGTTCAACTTAGAATAGCGTTTATGTTTTAACAGAAAATAAAGAGTTTGAATCATAATGAATAGTCAAGTGACCATTTTATAACTTTTAATAGTAGAGGGACTTAATAAAGCAATATTTTATAGTAAGGATTATTTTATAACTTTTAATAGTTGAAAAACTTAATAAAATAATATTCTATAATCAGATGACCATTTATATATTTTACTCATTTTATGATGATCTCGTCACGAATCACCGTATGAATCATCATATGATTGTCTATCTCACTTATCTCAACCATGGTTATCAAAACCAGACTGG
The DNA here is from genome assembly GCF_006381635.1 of Hibiscus syriacus. Classification (NCBI taxonomy): domain Eukaryota; kingdom Viridiplantae; phylum Streptophyta; class Magnoliopsida; order Malvales; family Malvaceae; genus Hibiscus; species Hibiscus syriacus. Next base: position 1,054,006 of record NW_024062599.1, on the reverse strand, counting down.
ACCGGCTGGTTGAACAGTGAACCGATGGCCTGTCCGGTCCAGTTACCTCACAAAACCGATCTGGCAATAAACCGACTGAAAACCGGTAAAACCAGGGTGAACCGGCTGAAAACCGACAAAACCGGTTTGAACCGCCGATTCACTTTTTTTCTTTTAAAAAAAAATTAAACCAAACGACGTCATTTGTTCAACGAGCCAAGTCAAATTCGAGTATTGCTGAGCTCGACTCGAACTCGAAAACTTTAAAAGTAAGCTCAACTCGACTCAAAAACTCACGAGCTAAAAATTATCAAGTTCAACTCGAACTCGAAATATAATATTATAACTTGAACTCGAAAAGGCTCGAACTCAAAAAAAAATTAGAAGTTCGATTGAAGCCTAAAATTTGAGCTCAATTGAAGCGAAAAAAATAGTTCGCTCTGTGCTCACCAAAAGGCTCCATGATTTTGAATGTCAAATTACCTCTATTATTTATAGAAGTAAGTTGGGATGCTCTTCTATGTTTCTTAGCCATATGAGATTATTTTGTTATCATATTTTTACTCTTTAAACTTTTGGGATGCTCTTCTATGTTTCTTAGCCACGTGAGATTATTTTTTTTAAAAAATTAAACCAAATGACATCATTTGTTATGATTTTTTTAAGCCCCAAATTTTTTATTATAGTTATATAATTATATTTATTATTTAATATGTTTTACCTTAAATATTATGTTGTAGTTGATTTGAATCATTTTGTTTCACTTGATTTTATGGATTTTAATTTATATATGTTATGACTTGTGATATTTTTATACGTTTTAATATTGTAAACGTAAAAAACGTGTTACATATATATTAATATTACTTTGAATATTATGTAAAATTAAAAAAAAATAATTATTTTATATAAAATCTGGTTCAACCGCGATTGAACCCGGTTGAACCAGTGAACCAGTATCTTTACCGGTTCAATGTCTAGTCCGTTTTTAAAAATATTGATCTCAACTACTAAGACATTCGACATAAAATTAAACAGTTAAAAGAATTGTTTTATGTCACTTATCACAAAACCATTTTTTTCTTATTAAATATTATATCTGATAAGATAATTATCATCACTACATTTTAAATTTCATGACCACTTTTTTCTTTTCGATGCATGATGACCTGACCTCTTTAGGATGTGAAACATATTTGTACTTGGATTTTTATTAAATAATATATTATCAATAAAAATAATAATCTAATAAATATTTTTTTAAATAATAATAAATGATTTATTTAATTAATTTTTAATGTCTTTAAAAAATATTTTAAAAACTCATCATAAATGCATGTAAAATTACTTTTGTCGAGACGTTTCTCTGTCCGGTGACGGAGAGTGCAAATAGTACACTCAAGGTGTAACTAGCCTCGAAAAAGTGAGTGTTTATCTTCCTTGAATCAGATGAAATACTAAGTTGTAGAGTTGCCACCAATCTTTTAATATGGTGAGATTAGTCACCAAAATATTATATTATTCTAATATAATTCCTAAGAATAATATTAAAATAATACAACACAGGGTCTGCTTTATCAGAAAAATTTGAGAGTCGGTTACGTATGGAGAAGGATTAGCACCCCACAACGCCCAAAATTGGTACCGATGTTTATTAATTAGTGTTTTTGCAATAAATTATAAATTTGTTTTTAAATTTAAATTTACAAATAACTTAAAATAAATAATTACTAATTACTAATTAATATTTAATATAAATATTTATAGCCTTATTATAATATTTAATATTAAAACTATATTTAATAATTACTATATTATAATTAGTCTTATAATAATAATTAATGATTAAAACATAAAATATTGATATTAATTAACCTAATTCGAAATAATTTTAAAATATTGTACTAAGAACGTAATTTACCCTAAATTATTAATACGAGACATAAATATAAATAATTAAAGTATAAAGGACTAAATAGGTTATTGTACCCTATATATATATATATATATATATATATATATATATATATATATACGTAGCAGTGATGAAAATGAAAATTAATAAAACTTGAAAATGAAATTAAAATATACTAAAACATGCTTTTAGTGACTAAATTGAATGTTTACAGAGTTACAGGGACCTCGGACACAATTTGTCCATAACCGATATTATACACAGGCCCCTCCCGAAAACGACACCGTTCGGGGAGGGGAATAAATAGGTCACATTAGTCCTGAAGAGGCTTAAAGCCTCATTTCTCCTTCTATGCTTCTCACTAGAATTCCCTCACCGGAGGGAATTCGTCTCCGGCCGGCAGCCGTATGCCATCGTCAACCGCCACCGCCAGCCACCACCCATGGTGGTTGAAAAGTACCAAACTAACCCAAAATGTTTCTTTCTTCCCCTAAAGCCTAAATCGAAAGCTATTTACCCTAAAACCCCCTTAATCAGAGCATATCTAAGGTTTATAGCTTCGATGTTTCGTCTTCTCCGATGGCGCGTGGAGGCACGTAGATACTCTGACGACGGTAAGACTTCTCTCTCTCTCTATCTATTATCTGATTTTATGTGATTTGGTTGCTATTTTGGGCTTGCTTGCTTGCTCTCTTTTTTTCTTCGTCCTCTTCTCTTGCAGGTTTGCCCTATTTATAGGGTCCTTCGATGCTCTCTTTAGACCGGTTAAATGGGTAAACCTGGGTGAGTCACCTAAGCTACGGTGGTGACTCACCCTAGGCGTTGTGAACTGTACGGTGGAGGGACTGGGTGCATTAAATGTACCAGATCTCGTGGATTCAGTGATGACGTGGCAGTGTCGTGGCATCTGCTGGTTAGAGCATTTAGTGCTGGAGGCATCATAACACTATGGCGGTGGCTGGAATAGCCCTATGGTTACAATGAGTACCCTAGGGTTTTTGCTGGTTACACTTGGGGCTGTTGGATCTCTCCAGATCCAATAGTGGAGATTTGTGCGGCACTGGAGATGCATGTGGGAAACCCTAACTGAACTTGGATTTGTTTCTGGGCTTGTTGCGTTGTTCGGGTCAAGTCTGGGCCTGAACCGGGTCTGGTTGTAAATAGACTTTGGGTTGTATTTTTCATTTGGGGTATTTGATTTGTAATTTGGGCTTCATATTTGGACCTGTAAAATTGTAATAATTAATATAATATAATATAATAATATTATATAATAATAATACTTATAATGAATCGAGACTCGGACGAAAATGATTATCGACTGCTGCCCCTCTTTGCTTATTTTTGTGTTAACAATAATAAAGAAAAGATAAAAAGACAAGAAGTTTTCGTCCAATCGGCTTTATATTTGATAAAAATTTATTCCACTACACTTCCATGGAGATCGAACTTTTGATTTGTTCCTGCTTCATTACTCTTTTGTGAAGGTTGGATGTGCATCGCTTTACTACTCTTTTGTGAAAGCTTGATTTGTATCGCTTCACTACTCTTTTGTGAAGGCTTGATTCGTATCGCTTCACTACTCTTTTGGGAAGGCTTGATTCGTATTGCTTCACTACTCTTTAGTGAAGCCTTGATTGACTTGAAAAATATCTTGAACCTTCGACTTTCTTCTGAGAAACCTGCAGATGTGACATTATGTTTGCTATCATGCATTTATGAATGTCATGATCCTATTTATGCCTAAAATGTGTGCAATGACAAAGTTTCAGAGTATTCTCTTTTTCTTCGAATGAGGACCCCTTTTTGTTGTCCATTTTTTTGACTTAATCTCATCATGGATGCAACAAACATAATCATTTTATCTCTGCTGACTATCTTGATCCTTTTGGTCGAACTTGAATATGTTTTTGTTCTTCTTGAATTCCACCAGTACAAATGAGAAATCATTCAATTAATGACAAATATTTCAGATCATCATCAATTATCTGAATTCTCCTATGTACTTTAATGTGTTGAGTTAATCGATTGATGGAATCGGCCAAGATGGGGTGAATTGGCAATTAAATTTTGGTGGAAGCTTTTACAGAAAATTGAAAGTAATTGCACATCGATTTAGAGTGGTTCGACTTTCTTAACCAAAGTCTACGTCCACTACCTTAGCTATCCACACTAAGGATTTTCCAACAAATTCACTAATTTGTTCTTTCTTTTGAGGCCAAAGAGATAACCTTACAACTCCCTCAAGAATATACCCCAATTCTTGAGAACACTCTTTCTCAAAGAGAATATTACAAATTTGCAAACTTACAAGGAAATCCTCACAAGGTAGATTGTTTACACAATTCTAGAACAAAGAAAAGAACATTAAAAAATGAATACAATTGAGTACAAGTAGTGTTCTTGAAAGCAAAATGAATATTGAATGAAAAATAGGCTTGAAATGCTCAAACTTGAGGTTTGATGCTTTCTCTTTGATTCTCTCTTAATACTTGATTATTTTTGTTTCTTGTTATTGATCAGTGGCTTCTAAGCTTGTTTAAATACTCCTTCAATTGATTATGAACCTTGGGGATGATTAGTGGAGTCAATAGAGTCGTTTAAGTGTGAAAATAATTAATAAAACAGTTGGGAGTGTCTGGTGCATCGATGCATAAGCCTAGTGCATCGGTACACTATGTGTAAAATTCAAATATTTTGACCGTTAGACACTTAGTGCATCGGTGCACTAAGAGTCCATCGATGCATGAAGTGCATTCGATGTTTCAAACAAGCCCGAGTGCATCGATGCATGGCTTGTGCATCGATGCATCAAATGCATTCGATGTTTTCATAAAAACCTGAGTGCATCGATGCATATAATGCATTCGATGTTCAATTTATTCAATGGTGCATCGATCCATGGATTGGTGCATCAGTACACTCTTTTGAAAATTTTATTTTAGGCTCGTTTTTGGTTCGAAATACTTTGTGAAAATTATTTCAAAAATATTTTAAGATTAAAACACAATTTTACACTTAAGTAAGGATTGAAATTAATCTTTGAAAGACTTGAAGTAATATTTGGATATTTGAGTAATTAAATCGAATATACTTAGAAAATCATTTGTAAAATCTTAAAATTCATTTATACTTAATTTGTTATATCTAAACATCAAAATGTTTTCAACAATCTCCCCCTTTTTGATATAACAAAATATTTTAGTAATTTTAAGATTTTCTAAAAATTTTGAAAAATATTACTCCCCCTTACTTTAACACTATCTTCTCCCCATTTTTGTTAAATCAAAAAGACTCTAAAACGTTTTGAACAAGGTTTTTGAAAAACATAGCCAATTGATTATTAATAAATATAGCTTAAGCTTCTAAGATTAAAGATCAAGAGAAAGGTTAGCCATTAGTTTTCATAAACAATATTCATTAACATGAAATGGATAATTGGTCATATATGTCTAATGATGCAAAAATAAGTATTAATATCAAAAAGAAAATTCAAAGCAAACATATATATATATATTAAGATTTAATATCCAAAATAACCAAAACATTAATCCAAACATTCAATCATCCAAAATAAACAATCCAGAAACATCAAAATATATATCAATCCAAGTTTTAAATTCAAGAAAGCATAACAAGGAAAAATCTAATCCATTGGAGGATCGAGAGGAGGAGGAAATCGTGCTTGCATCTCAAGGGAGAGAGCATCCATACGTGCAAGCATCTGTCGTTGAAACTCCATTTGTTGAGCTTCCAAAGTGTCTAAGCGATGATTCATCGCTTCGTTGTTAGCAGTCAAATGGGATTCGATGGAAGCAAACCGTAGATCAAATGTCTCCAAAAACGAACAAAAATATGGAGGCACTTGATTCTCTTATGGTGTTGGCGTATTGTCGGGATCTTCAATGTATTGAAATAATCCTTGAAGCTCGGGATCATCATCTGCAGCCGGTGCCGGAGGAGGAGGAGGAGCACGAGAAGAGCTAGGGGCAGGAGGTGCTCGTGAAGAACTCGCTCCCAGATTTTTCTTAGAGGGTCGATAAACCCATTGACCAGTTTCCTCATCCTGTTTCCAACCAGCTTTCTTCAAGGAGGTGAGATTGATTTGGTTTTGAAGAGGAATGAGATTGTCGAGAGAGACGTTAAGACAAAGTTTGATAAAAAGATTACTAAGATGACATCCATAATCTAATGTTTCGACATGATTTGAAGGAAAAATGTTTATGGTATCCACTAGCTCACTAAATATAATGTGTGGAAAATTTATTTTGTTCTTATTCTTGATACAGTGCATCCACCATAAATCCCTAATACGAAAAGTGAAGTACCTACCTCTAGATGGTCTAAACCACCAAGAGATCATCAAATAAAGAAAATGATCATGATGAGATAATAGAGTACTAACACTAGCATTACAAAGATAGGGATATTCCATAGTTTCTTTCTTATTATATAAACCATCGTCATTTAGCCCAAATTGTGAAGCGATAGACTCTGAGTCAATATGAATATATTGTCCTAAAAGGTAGGATCTAATTCCTATAGTCCCACATTGAGTATGGTTTTGAATACATACCGCATTAGAGTAGAAAATGCGGACTAACTGATGATAGACGATAGGTTTTAGGTGAAATAGTTTATCAAACTTCCATGTTTTGAGAATCGGAAGATATTCGAAGTCAATATCAATCATGGCTTGAACAGAAGGAATACACTCTTCCCGGATTCTAGAAGATTGGAAAGAATTCATGTACCTATGGTACAATTATTCTCTATGACGTTCAGGCATATTAAAACAGGATCCTATAAGATTTGTAGGTTGAGGAGGAGCGGGATTAGGAGGTCGGGTAGAACGACTAGAAGAGGTCCTAGGGCGTTTAGGATTTGACATGGTTTAAGGAATTGGAATAAGGAATGTAACCTGAAATTTAAAAAACACATGTATGCAATTTAATCAATCCCAAAACTCAATTGAGTCCGCAATAATTCAAGGTTCTCTAAACTAAATCCAAATGGGCAAGGTTTCGAAAACTTATTTGAAAATAATTTTTGAAAAATCATAATATGTATAGTTTTCATGAAAAACAACATAATCGAGTCAAAAACATCTAAATAAATCAAAAGATTTTCAATTTTTTTCTCGAATTTCAAAGAAAATTTTGAAATATTGTGTGTTTTTAACGAAATTTGTTGTAAAATATTGTTTCTAATCACCAAACAATCAATGCCCGATATAATGTTCATCCTAGAACTAATCTAAACTAGTTCTAAAATCAAAATATGATAAAATATAGGTTTTTAGAAAAATACCTTGAAATTTTTAGATTAATGAGAATGAGAAGTTGTTTTGCACGATTTAATGATGTTAGCAGGATATGGAGATGAAAAGCTTGAAGATTTCGACTATTTTTTGTTGATTTTGAGAAAAAAAGAGAATTTGGAGAGGGAGAGAGGCGAACAGATGGAGAGGGTTTAGTAGGGTTTGAAACAAATAAGAAAATAAGCCTTTTAAACCCAAAACCCGACGGATGCATCGATGCATGGCTTTGTGCATCGATGTACATTCAAGGAGTGCATCGGTGCATCTTCATGATGTATCGATGCACATACAAAGGGATGCATCGATGCACTGTTCAATGTATCGATGCATTAAGCACAAAAATCTGTATTTAAACACTAAAAATGCTAAAATAAACTACTCTAGTGGTATTGGCAACTCATATAACGAAAATTAATCATGTCCAATCAATTAATTTTATCCTTGAACTTCATTTGAACATATAATCAATTTTCACTAAAAATCATAAACTCCCCCTAACTAAAAACAAAGAATGCAATAAAAAATATTATTAATATAAGCATTTTCATTTATTCTTAAAAGTGCTAAAATTAATTTAAACACTAAGTGAAGATAGGTCAGTTAAACCTAATTCTCTTCTAAGTGTCCAAAATCTTTCTTTGTCTAAAGGTTTTGTAAAAATGTTCGCTAATTGGTGCAAAGTATCAACAAATTCTAGAACTACATATTCCTTAGCGACGTGGTCTCTAATGAAGTGATGTCTAATTTCAATATGATTAGTTCTAGAGTGCTGGATGGGATTTTTAGTGAGACAAATAGCACTAGTATTGTCACACTTGATAGGAATGGTACCTACTTCAATTCCATAATCAAAAAGTTGTTGTTTTATCTATAAAACTTGTGCACAACAACTACCGGTTGAAATGTATTCCGCTTCAATGGTAGATAATGCCACACAATTTTGTTTCTTTGAAAACCAAGAAATCAACATATTTCCAAGGAATTTGCAAGTACCGGAGGTGCTTTTCCTATCTAATTTGCATCCTCCATAATCCGCATCAGAGAAGGCATGCAAGCTCATGCAAGCTAAAGCTAGAGTCTCTAGGATACCAAAGTCCTAAACTAGGAGTGTCCTTAAGGTATCTAAAGATTCTCTTAACAGCTAGTAAATGTGATTCCTTAGGACATGATTAAAATCTGGCACATAAGAAAACACTAAACATAATGTCCAGTCTACTTGCGGTTAAATAAAGCAAAGAGCCAATCATTGACCTATATAATTTAACATCCACACATTTACCTCATTCATCTATCTCAAGCTTTGTTGATGAGCACATTTGAGTGTTATGAGGTTTCCCATTTTCCAGTCCAAACGTCTTGAGCATATCTTTGACGTACTTAGCTTGATTGATGAAGATGCCAACTTTTATTTGCTTGATTTGGAGTCCCAAGAAAAATGAGAGCTCCCCCATCATGCTCATTTCGAATTCACTTTGCATTAGCTTAGAAATTTCTTGGCAAAGAACATCATTAGTAGAACCAAATATTATATCACCAACATAAATTTGAACTACTAATAAATCTTTACCTTTATGCTTTAAAAACAATGTAGTGTCAACCTTCCCTTTTGAAAAACTTTTTTCGATTAAAAATTTGGCAATATTTCATACCAAGCTCTAGGAGCTTGTTTTAAACTATAAAGAGCTCTTGTCAATTTAAGACATGATTTGGAAATTTTGAATCTTCAAAACCAGGAGGTTGTTCCACATACACTTATTCTTTTATAAAACCATTTAAAAATGCAATTTTAACATCCATTTGATATAATTTGAATTCATTGAAACATGCAAATGCTAATAACATTCTAATTGCTTCCATCCTAGCTACGAGAGCGTATGCTTCATCATAGTCTATGCCCTCTTCTTAAGTTTACCCTTGAGTAACAACTCTAGCCTTGTTTCTCACTATATTACCAATTTCATCAAGCTTATTCCTAAATACCCATCTAGTACCTACAGTAGATTTATTACTAGGCCTTTCAACTAATGTCCATACTTTACTTCTCTCAAATTAATTTAACTCTTCTTGTATAACCATAGTCAATGTTCATCATTTAATGCTTCTTTAATATTTTTAGGCTATATGCATGAAATAAATGCAACATAATTACATATATTTCTAAGAGAAGATCGAGTTGTTACCCTTTTGGATGGATCACCTATTATTTCACTATCCTTGACATAGTTGTATTCCCTTGGGTAAGAGACTTCCCTTTCTTCAATGGTTGGATTCTCGAGAGGATCTTGAGTTTCCTCATCTTTCGTTTCTTCCTTTGATGATAGTTCTCCAACATCATGTCCAACGTCATTTATATTTATGATGCCTACATCATCATTCACACAAGAATCCTTCCTCAGAAGGGGATTATCATCGAAAACAACATGTATAGACTCTTCTACAACTAAAGTTCTTTTATTAAATACTCGATAAGCTTTAGAATTTAAGGAATAACCCAGAAAAATTCCTTCATCACTTTTAGCATCAAATTTACCAAGATTGTCCTTACCGTTGTTTAAAACAAAACATTTACATCCAAAAGGATGAAAATAGCTAATGTTAGGTTTTTTATTTTTGAAAATTTCATATGAAATTTTCTTTAAAATTGGCCTAATCATTACTCAATTTACAAAATAACAAGCGGTATTTTGGCTTCCGCCCAAAAATATTTTGGCAAATTATTTTCACAAAGCATGGTTCTAGCCATTTCTTCTAAATTTTGATTTTTCCTCTCAACAACTCCATTTGTTTGAGGGGTTCAAGGTGCTGAAAAATTATGGCTAATACCATTAGAATTGCAAAACACAATAAATCCAAGATTTTTAAATTCAGTCCCATGATCACTTCTAACACTAGTGATAGAGTACCCTTTTTCGTTTTGGATTATTTTTGAAAATGTGATAAAATGTTCTAATGCTTCATCTTTAGTACTTAAAAATAGAACCCAAGTATATCTAGAATAGTCATCTACCAAGACAAATGCATATTGTTTTCCACCCAAGCTAGTAGTTCTAGTTGGCCCAAAAAGATATATATGGATCAATTGTAATACTCTACTAGTTGATATATCATTAATGGATTTAAAAGAAACTCGCTTTTGTTTTCCTTTAGCACAAGCATCACAGATTTTATCATTATCAAATTTTAGTTTAGGCAACCCTCTTACTAAATCTCCTCGAATTAGCCGTTGCAAAACACTCATACTAGCATGTCCTAGTCTCCTATGCCATAACCAACTATCATGCTCATCCTTAGAAACTAGGCATAAATTAGTCATATCTATAGAATCTAAATGCACTATGTAAATGTTTCCTATTCTATGACCAACAAGCATAATCCAATTAGATGCAATGTCAATAACTTTATAACTATTAGTTTCAAACATGACATTGAATCCCTTATCACAAAATTGGCAATACTCAAAAGATTATGCTTTAATCCATTCACATATAAAACATTCTTAATTTGTATGGAAGAGGTATTACCTATAGTGCCTATACCTTCAATGTGACCTTTTGAGTTATCACCAAAAGTCACCTCTCCTCTATTTTTGGCGTTGAGCTCTATGAACTGGCTTTTGTCTCCGGTCATGTGTCTTGAGCATCCACTATCAAGGTACCATGAGTTTGAGTTTGTTTCTCATGCCTTTAGCAATTCTCCTTTTCCTACAAACATAGATTAATTTTTTATTTTTGGTACCCAAATTCTTTTGGGTCCATATTCATTAGTTTCCAAAATCCTAGTCCCCTTAGGTATCCATTTGTATAGTATATAATTATCTTTAGTAGTAATGAGTCCTTTAGGAACCCATATACTTCTAATGATCTTTCCATTAGAGATTCTTCGGGGACCTCTATGATTGTAGTTTCTAAAACTTTTTCTAACAAAGTTGGTTTTTGAATTTTGTCATTTTTCAAAACGTTTTGATCCAACATTATCAAAAGAAGCTTTAAGATCATCAATTTCCTTTTGATGATCATCATTGACTCTTGAAAGTAAATTTTGCAAATCAGTATTTTTCTTTTCAAACTCTTCTAGTTTGATTTGTAAATATTTGATTTTACTTTCAAGATCATTGTTGGTATTGGATATTAGATTATTTTCATTTTTTAATTTTGAAATATCATTTTTTTATTTTAAAAACAATTTCTCATAATCCGAAGCCAACCTATTATATTCCTCTAATAACTCATCATAAGATAAATCATCTAAATCAAATGAGTTAGAGGTTACCTTAGAATCTTCCCCAATACCATCAAGCACAAGTTTACTACTTATTGTTCCTCTTCATCGGAACCTTCTTCATCGCTCCATGTAGCCACGTGAGCCTTGTGCTTATTCTTTGATTGACCCATTCTCTTCAATCGTGGGTAATCATATTTGACATGCCCCGATTTTTTGCATTCATAGCAAATGATCGAGTATTTTTCTTTTGGTTCATTCTTGAAGCCTACATTTCGTTTGAATTTTCTTCCTCGATTTGGCCTCATCATTTTCCTAAACCGTTTGGCAAACAATGCCATCTCCTCGTCATCGTCATCTTTATCTGAATCACTCTCATCTTTTTTTGATTTGAGAGCAACTCCCACGTTCATCTTCTTCTCCTTCTCCTTTGGTGTCTCGTCAATCTTATCGAGGTCCACCTCATCTTCAAGCATCATTTCATGAATGAGGAGAGAACCGATTAGCTCTTCAAGAGTTAAGGATTTTAGGTTCTTAGCCTCGACGATTGCCGTCTTCTTTGATTGCCACGATTTTGGAAGTGAATAAACTAACTTCCTCACAAGCTTTTTGTTTGGATTGATCTCTCCATATGATTTGAGACCATTAACAATCGTTGGCTTTGATATATTCATTTGGTTTCATCTTGAAATTTTCGTAGCTATGTGTTAGAAGACTAATTTTAGATTCTTTTACCTCGTCCGTGCCTTCAAGAGTGGCTTGTAGTTTATCCCATATTTCTTTGGCGGTTGTACAAGATGAAACTTTTCCGTATTCATCTGGTCCAAGAGCACAAAATATGATATGAATGGATTTGGAGTTGAGCTGGAACATTATTATCTCTCCTTCACTCCACAATCTTGGATGAGTGAGAGGCTTGATATATCCGTTTTCTGCAGCATTTCATGCTCCCATGTCACTTGCTTGAATGAAATACATCATCATATTATTCCTATAGGCATAGTTAGCTCAATTGAAGAAATGAGGCTTGTTGACGGGCATCGAATCGAGACCGGAGTCAAAGTTTGAATTGGAGGCCATTGATGACTTGATTATCGATGTAACTCTTCCCGAATCGACTCAAGAAGCGATTAAACCTTCAAATGAGTGAGGCTCTGATACCAATTGTTAAGTTAATCGATTGATGGAATTAGCCAAGAGGGGGGTGAATTGGTAATTAAATTTTGGTGGAAGCTTTTGTAGAAAATTGAAAATAATTGCACAGCGATTTAGAGTGGTTCGACTTTCTCAACCAAAGTCTACGTCCACTACCTTAGCTATCCACACAAAGGATTTTCCAACAAATTCACTAATTTGTTCTTTCTTTTGAGGCCAAAGAGATAACCTTACAACTCCCTCAAGAATATACCCCAATTCTTGAGAACACTCTTTCTTAAAGAGAACATTACAAATTTGCAAACTTACAAGGAAATCCTCACAAGGTAATTGTTTGCACAATTCTAGAACAAAGAAAAGAACATTAAAAAATGAATACAATTGAGTACAAGTAGTGTTCTTGAAAGCAAAATGAATATTGAATGAAAAATAGGCTTGAAATGCTCAAACTTGAGGTTTGATGCTTTCTCTTTGATTCTCTCTTAATACTTGATTCTTTTTGTTTCTTGTTGTTGATCAATGGCTTCTAAGCTTGTTTAAATACTCCTTCAATTGATTCTGAATGTTGGGGATGATTAGTGGAGTCAATAGAGCCGTTTAAGTGTGAAAACAATTAATAAAACAGTTGGGAGCATCTGGTGCATCGATGCATAAGCCTAGTGCATCGGTACACTAAGTGTAAAATTCAAATATTTCGACCGTTGAACCCTTAGTGCATCGGTGCACTAAGAGTGCATTGATGCATGATGTGCATTCGATGTTTCAAACAAGCCCGAGTGCATCGATGCATGGCTTGTGCATCGATGCATCAAATGCATTCGATGTTTTCATAAAAAACCTGAGTGCATCGATGAATGGTATGTGCATCGATGCATATAATGCATTCGATGTTCAATTTTTTCAATAGTGCATCGATGCATGGATTGGTGCATCGGTACACTCTTTTGAAAATTTGATTTTAGGCACGTTTTTTTGTTTGAAACACTTTGTGAAAAATGTTTCAAAAATATTTTAAGATTAAAACACAATTTTACACTTAAGTAAGGATTGAAATTGATCTTTGAAAGACTTGAAGTAATATTTTGATATTCGAGTAATTAAATCGAATATACTTAGAAAATCATTTGTAAAATCTTAAAATTCATTTATACTTAATTTATTATATCGAAACATCAAAATGTTTTCAACACAATGTTTCATGTATCATGTCATCATATGTTAAAATCATTGTTAGCCTCAGAATATCTATATTCTTCAAAGACTTTTTGTACAATAACACACCATGATTTTATGTACTTTAAACTAAACTATATGTTTTAAATTTTCAAAGCAAGATGTTTGCAAAACGAATTAACAAGAAAATGTTTCTTTTTATTCATGCAAAAAATTTACATGGCAAACTTTTACTTGTAAAAGACAAAGTAGCATATTCAAATACCAATAGCACAAACGCTTTTGAACTGGCACACCACAAAGTGATTCGAGCGTAGCTTCTGTCAAAAGGATTTCGAGATTATGATGAAGGTGTGGAACCCCTTTTTTATACCACCAAATCTCCAATACTGAAACTTATCATTAATCCTAATGTTGAACAACAATTGATGTTGTTACCCCAGGATCAGGGAAACATGAGCCCTGAATTACTCAAATCATCATTTGGCTCCAAAATATTCTCTATTTAGATTTTCATCTGTAATCCTCTTCTTCTTTGAAGCAAAATATCTTTTAACCGCATCATAATTCAGTAGATAAGGTAATTTTGGCCTATCCATTTCAGCAAGGACTAAAGCTCCTCCAGAAAAAAAAAACCTTTTTTACAACAAAAGGTCATTCCCAATTTGGCATCCATTTTCCTCAGAAATATTTTTGAAAAGATAAAATCCTTTTGAGTATGAGATCTCCTTCATAAAATTCTTGAAGATGATCCTTCTTATCATGTGCTCGTATCATTAGCTTTTTTTACATCTGACCAAGACAAATAGCTTTCATTTACTTTTCTTCAATCAAATTCAACTGGTCATATCTGGTTTGTACTCAATCTACCTCATCTAATTTTACTTCTGATAAAACTCGTAGTGAGGGAATTTCTACCTCAATAGGTAAAACTGCTTCCATCTCATTGGTTAATGAAAATGGAGTTGCCCCAGTTGATATTCGTACTGAAGTTCGATAGGCTAACAGGGCAAATGGTAGTTTCTCATGTCAATCTTTATAAGTTTCAGTTATCTTCTTTATAAGCCTCTTGACATTCTTATTAGCTGCCTCAACCGCTCCATTCATCTTTGGGCGATAAGTGCTAGAATTATGATGCTTTATCTAGAACTGTTCATAGACTGATTTCATCACCTTGTTGTTTAGATTCAAAGCATTATCAGTAATAATCCTTTTTGGCAAACCATATAGACAAATGATTTCTTTTTTCAATAATTTACAAACTGTGGACTGAGTAATGTTCGCATAAGAAACTGCTTCCACCCATTTGGTAAAATAATCTATTGCTACCAAAATAAAGCAATGGCCATTTGAGGCTTTGGGAAAAATTTGTCCAATAACATCTATACCCCACATAGAGAATTGCTAAGGAGTTGTCATCACATGAAAATGATGAGTATGCTTCATGTCTCCATAAATTTGAAACATGTGACATTTTCGAGCATAATTAATACAACCAGTTTCCATAGTTGACCAATAGTATCCAAATCTCATAATTTGCCTAGCCATTGTATGCCCATTAGCATGAGTACCACATACTCCTTCATGTACTTCTTCAAGAATTGTTTTAGCTTCTTTGATGTCCACACATCTGAGTAGGACTTGATCCATGCTCTTTTTGTACAGGACTTCACCATAGAGTACATACCCTGATGTCATTCTTCTGATAGTTCTCTTATCATTTTCGGTTGCTTGTTCAGGATAACTCTGATATATGATATATTGAAAAATATCATAGTACTAAGGTTTCTCTTTTTCTTCCTCTTCAATGTTAAAAAATGAACTAGAAATTCATAAGCCTGTATTTCAATAGGCCTCATGCTCAAATGCTCATCTGCCTTAAATGTGGCTGCCAAAGCATCTGCCATTTGTTTTTCTTCTCTGGGAAGATAATTGAAAGTCACTTCTTCAAATTCTTTGATGAGTTCCAGAACTAATTTATGGTATTTCACAAGCTTAGAATCTTTTGTCTCCTATTCTTCTCCAATTTGGTAAATTACCATAGCTAAATCCCCATATACCTTGAGCATTTTTATTATACGTTCGATAGAAGCTCTAAGACCCAAAATACATGCATCATACTCAACCATATTGTTTGTGCAGTCAAAATTAAGTCGGCTAGTAAACGGATAATACTTTCCTTATGGTGAAACTAAAATTGCCCCAATTCCATGTCCCAAAGCAGTTGAAGCAACATCAAAAGTCAACTTCCAATATTCATTGGTAGATGTAAATGATTCTTCCACGGAGATTGCCATCAAATCTTCATCAGGAAAATCATAATCTATTGGCTCATATTATTGAGAAGTTCTACTTACAATAAATTCAGCTATTTCACTCTCTTTTACTATTTTTTGACTGACATATTGAATGTCGAATTCTGACAATAGAACTTCCCAATGAGCTAATCTTCCAGATAATACAGGTACATTCATCAGATACTTCAAATGATCAAATATGGATATAAGCCATGTAGTGTGATACAACAAGTACTGCCTAAGACTTCTAGTGGTTCATACCAAAGCACATCATAACTTTTCAATTAGAGGATATATAGTTTCACATTCAGTGAACTTCTTACCGAGATAATAAATATCATTCTCTTTTTTCTCCGTTTGATCATGATGTCCTAATACACACCCCCATTGAATTTTTCCAAACCGATAAATAAAGAATTAAGGGTTTTCTTGGGATGGGTGATACCATGATTGGGGTACTTGATAGATATTTCTTAACTGTCTCAAAAGTTTATTAAATTTTTTATTCCATATCCCAGAATCACTTTTTCTAAGGAGACGAAAAATAGGATCACATTTCTCAGTTAGATGTGAAATAAATCGATCTATATAATTTAGTTTACCCAAAAATCCTCGAACTTCTTTTTGTGTTCGTGGGGGTGGCAAATCTTGAATAGCTTTAACTTTATTTGGGTCTATTTCAATCCCTTTTTGGCTCATGACAAATCCCAAGAGTTTGCCAGATGTCACCCTGAATGTGCATTTATTAGGGTTAAGCTTTAATTGACATTTTCTTAATATTTAAAAGAGGTTTCTCAAATTCTCAACATGTTCCTCCTCTGACTTGGCTTTGAAAATCGTATCATCGACATAAACTTCTTTTTGTTTATGCATCATGTCGTGAAATAATGTTACCATAACCCTTTGATATGTTGCCCCCGCATTATTTAATCCAAATGACATCACTTTATAACAAACGTTCCCCACAAGGTGACAAACGTTATTTTTTCCATACCATCAGGGTGTATTCTGATTTGATTATAGCCAAAGAAACCATCCATAAATGAGAATAGATAATTCTTAGCAGTGTTATCCACCAATGTGTCTATATGTGGTAAAGGGAAATTATCCTTTGGACTAGCTCTATTGAGATCTCTGTAGTCAACACATATTAGGACCTTACCATCTTTCTTTGATACAGGGATAATATTTGCTACCCATTCAGGGTACCTAGTCACTTTAAGAAACCCAATATCAAATTGTTTTTTTACTTCTTCTTTGATCTTAAGTAAAATTTCGGGTTTCATTCTTCTCAACTTTTGTTGTACCGGCTTACATTATGGTCTTATTGGTAACTTGTGTACTACCAATTCTGTATCCAATCCTGGCATGTCCTCGTATGACCAAGCAAATACATCTTTGTACTTTTGCATCAATTCAATTAAATTCTGTTACCCTTTATTAGATAAAGTGGTGCCAATTTTTACCTCATTCTTGTCCACATTGTCCCTAAATTCAGAACCTCAATTGGTTCCTTATGTGGTAGAATTTTCTTATCCTCCTTTTCCACTATTTTTAATAGCTCAGAAGGTAAATCACATTCTTCACCATTATCATAACCCTCGACTTCCTCAGGACACATAGGCTGCTCAAAATCAATTTTCGAGTCAGTGTCATCAACATCTATGTCATTGATATCTGAGTTCCTGAAAGGAAAATAAACAAGAGTATATATATATATATAATCATGCAAATGCACTTAAAAATGATTGCCATTTGGAACTAATGCATCTTTTATTGAAAAAACACACGTAGTTTAACCCTTTACACTAAATCAAACTATTGCCCTAGGGTATAAGCAACAGTGAAAGTTCTGGTGTATTACTCTGAAAAAGACTTGAAAACTGCAGGTAATTCTTCCGCAGTCTAATTATTTAACTCAAAGTCTGATGATGTGGGGTAAATGCCCATAACTTCATTTTCTACAAATCCACCATCTGAAATGACATTGATACTCATTTCCTTCAAAGCATCTTCAATAATTAGCTCTTTACTTTGCTGATTCTCTTGGAAAATATGTCCTCCAGATACAAAAGTATTACTCAATAGTGGAAAAATCATAGGTTCCCCTGTGAGATCTTCTCTAGCTAACTTTTCCTTTCTCAGTTCTTGACTTTTTCTAATGCCCCTATGTTTGTCCTTTATGGTCGGCTGATATCCCAAACCAAATCAACCTTTTTTTGGAGATAGAAAGAACTGAATTAACTGGTCCTTGCAAATAACTTCATAATCCTTTTCCAGTTTTTGCTCTTATTCCTAGGGTCAATTTGAGTCCCATTTTATTAAAGTTCGAAATTTTAGGTTTAGACATTCTTTTACCTTCGGCTACAAATGTGGCATTGAAAAATTCCAATGACCGGAAAGAACACTCAATAGCTTCTTCATCCAACTCATCATATGGAGTCGTGGTAGAGACTGAATCAATGATGTCTTCTTCAACATTAAGACATATCAGTCTATCATCTATTATAAATTTTACCTTTTGGTGTAACGTAGATGGAACTACCCATGCTTGATGAATCCAGGGTCTTCCCAATAAACAATTATAGGTGGGTATAATATCCATTATGAGGAATTCTATCTCATATGTAGCTAGACCAATAGTTAAAGGAATGCTGATTTTTCCCAATACTTCTTTCTTGGTTCCATCAAAAGCTCAGACAATACTCTGACTATTTCTCATGAGTGTGTCGTCAATTGGAATTTCTTCAAAGTCATTAATGGCATTACATTCAAAGCTGAGCCATTATCCACTAAAACTCGAGATAGAATATGTCCTTTGCACTTTACCATGATGTGCAGAGCTTTAGGGATACCACTCATCTCAGAAGGAATTTCATCTTAAAAAAAAGGAAATTATCAGCCTGTATATTTGCAATCAACCTATCCAATTTTTTAACAAACAATTCCTTTGGCACAAAAGTTTGATTTATCACTTTTAACAAAGCATCACGATGTGCTTCGGAGTTTAATAGAAGTGATAAGACTGATACACGAGCTGTCAATTTGTGCAATTGTTCAATAATATTGCATTAACTGTGTTTGAGAAACTTCAAGAATTCTACAGCTTCTTTTTCAGTTACTGGTTCATTGATGATAGTTTCATCATCTTTCAATTGTAATTCAACCTTTTTCCCTTTATCAACCGGACTTTGCTTCTCAGGTTCCTCAGAATAACACCTTCCACTTCTGGTAAAATCTCCAACTTCATTTACTTTTTCATTTTCTCCCATTATTTCATTCATTTTGCAGTCATAATTCCACGGTACTTGCTTTTTATCTTTATAACAGAACAAGGATGGAGAAGTGATGACCACCTTTGGAGCTTTCTTATCTAAAACCTGAGTCCTTAGTATGATAATTAGAGGATAATTAGAGTTGTAAACCTCTCTATATAATCCTTCAGAGGCACAAATATCTATTTTCTCATCTTCCAGTACTTCTTTGAAAATTTCCATTTCCTTGTCGTCCATCATTTTCTGTATCAAATCCCGAAAATATAGACATTGTTGTTTAACATGTCCTTTGCAACCATGATAATGGCATACATTTTCACAGTTTAATTGTTCTGCTAGCATATTAGATTTCAGCAAACCAACTTTGACCATTTGAGCCCACACCCAAAACATAGGTGATTTTACTTCACTGACTTGCCTTATCACATGTTTTCCTTTCTCCTCTACAACAGCATTAATTCCTGCTACTATGTGATTGGGCAATGGATTTTGAGCTACATTTGGTTGCTCTTTATCACCAAACTTTATGATATTCTTTGTTCTCAGGCTTTGAACGATTCTTTTGAATGTGATGCAGTTTTCTATAGATTGTCCGCGCGCACCTGCATGATATTCGTATTGCAAGTTATCATTGTACCACTTAGGGTATGGAGTTTATAGGGGTGATATATGATAGGGTGATATTATATTATTGTCATATAATATCTGGTATAACTCTTTGTATGTCATTGGAATTGGGTCAAACTGAGGTCTTTCTTTTTCCATCATTGGTTCCCTTTTGTCTAGAGGATCCAATGTCCTGAGGTTAAGACACCGTAATATTATTAGATTCATATTTCCTTGCGTCGTTTACCTCGTTTTCTTTCTTTTCATTAATGACTTATTGCTAGATTCACCACTTTCAAGCTTCCCACTCTTAATTGCCTTTTCAATTATCTCACCTGCTGTGACTATGTCAGTAAAACTCTTAAAAGAATTCCCTATGAGGTGCGTAAAGAAATGAGCCTTTAAAGTGTTCACAAAGAGCACATTTGTTTCTTCTTATTCCATGGGTGGATGTACCTGTACAGTTATGTCCCTCCATCTCTGGGCATAATGCCTGAAACTTTCATTGAATTTCTTTTCCATGTTCTGCAATACCATTCGATTAGGTCTTATATCCTTCATATGCTTATATTGTTCCAGAAAAGATTTAGCCAAATCTTTCCAAGACTTAATATGAGCTCTACTTAATTGGTTGTACCATCAGATGGTCGAACATGTTAAACTTTCTTGGAAACAATGGACCAGTAGTTGATCATTCCCTATATAACCTGTCATTTTCGTGCAAAACATTGTGATATGGTAGAAGGACATTTCATGACATCAAAATTTTTAAAATCTGGGATTTTGAACTTGGGTGGTAATACCAAATCAGGTACCAAACTCAATTCTTTGGCTTCAATTCCATATGCATTGGAGCCCTCTTTCATGACCCTAACTTCTTCCATTAGTTGTTCCAACTGTTTGTTTGATTTTTTCTTTTTTTCTTGATCGAAATCTGGAACACTTTCAACTTGTTGTTGGTTTATAGAAGCACTGGGTAAGCTTATGTTTACTCTTTCTGATTGAGTAACATGAGGTGTTACAAGATCTGGGGGTATAAAGGTTTCTCATCTACTTTAGCTTTTTGACGATCTGCTATTGGTGTAAAGCCTGGAGGATATAAGGGTTCTTCAGTGAAAGTACCAACATCTGGGGTATTTATTTGATCCACATTTCTTCTTTGTAACATACTTGAAAATTTTTCCATCATATCATTCTGGGATTTTATCAACTGCTCATGCATTTCTTCCTGAGCTTTCTTAAAATTCTCTTACATCTCAAGTTGATTCTTTTTAATTTGAGCGATCTTATCATCCATTACCCTTTTCCTGGTATTGTATGGATGCTTAGAGGTGTCCAGAATTCTTCAAAAATGAAAAAACCCCTTTTTAATGAATATGAATGTTTATTAACAAATATGAATATAATGTCAAATGTTTATGCAAAATATGTAAAATGCAAGGTGTTGATATTGAGATGATTCCTTTAGAACAACTTTTATACTAAAACAAATTTATTACAAAGCTTTAAAACATAGTACAGATACAACATCACAGATACATCTGAGCAACTTCTCCTAACTGTTGTATGTGCTCAAGTAACTCAATGACCTTATGATATTCTTCAGTTTATGGGTCTAATTCTTCACTCAAAGTGGCAGCCTCGTATGCCAATTCCATCAAATATTGTGCCACTCCCTGAGCTTGCTCCAAATATTTTAGCAATAAGATCATCTTTTTGCTTGACTTTCCATTGGGCACGTTCCAATGATAGCGCCATTGCAAAATTCCATCATAAGGGACAATAGGAAGTTGATTCCCCTTTCTCTGAAAAATCCTAAACTTTAGCCTCCAGTTCATTTACTTGCTTTCTCAGGCTTCTAAATTCCGAATTACTTTACAATGTAGTTTCCAACCTTACAATCTTATTTTTTAGTTTCTAGTTTTGAGCTTGATTTTCCAACAATTGATGCTCTAACATCTCATTTTCTTTGGAAAATATCTTGGCATGGTGTTTACTTTGTTTGAGCTCTTCTTTGACTTCTTCAGTTTTTCTTTTCACACCCGTCAATGTTTGTTTACTTGAACCTTCTATAATTTGAGTCTTTACCATATGTTGATAAGATAACTGAAGATCGTCAAAGTCTACCCTGAGCTGTTTTTCAACCTTGATAACTTGATCTGCTCGTCCTTTATGGATGTCTATTTCGATTTTTTTATGGTACGCTTCCTCTTCCAGCTTTTGTAGAGTTCTTTTCCATTGCTTTGTTTCAATCTCAAAGTCTTGCTTTTCCAGCTCTAGCGGAGAAGGTATAATTCTCAAATGTTCTTTTATAGGTAGAATATTCTCAAAATTAACCATTAGAATGTTGTCGTTGATTCGGCTAATTCTCCATTGCTCGTATTCTTGTGAAAGCTTTTGACTGAAAGTGAATAAATTTACTCGATGAATCCATTTCCAAGCCTCAACAACCTTTCTGATCTTATCCTTGTACTGATCACTTCTAAATGCAAACTCTGATTCAAACAAACCCGATGTCGCAGGAATAAACTGTCTTGATCCATATTGTCTGAAAACCATCAAAGGTGCATATCATATTGAACCCCAATTTCCAGGCAAAGGAACCCAATCATGCTCTCCACACTTATACAGTATATTTGAAGAAGTATTCCATGAGGCTCGCCAAAACACGTCACTGTCTTTGAGAGTTTGGAAGATGCTCATCCATTTTTCTTCATCGTAACCTCTGGGCCATTTTCGAGAAAGAAAACCTTGCAGAGGTGAAAAATCTTCCAAAAATACTCGACCAGGTGCTCTTTCCTCGTACTTAAGATGATTATGAATCCATACCAATAGAAGAGGTGCAAAGCCTATAAAACATCTATCTCCTTCAAGTCTATAGGAATTCAAGGAACGAAATGTTTCAACTCATATAGCAGGAAGCGGATCTACATTCTTGTTCAATCTTTCAAACAGGTCTATAGTCAATATATCCACATGCCCCAGGATTTTTGGAAAAATGACTAATTCATAGATACCTAAAGCCAACATATCGATCTTCTTTCTTTTGTCTGGATGGCGGTAGATCACTTCTCTCAAGCCAGTCCAAGTGATACATTCACTATCACCCTTCTTTTTTATGTTTATTGTGGCCCACTCTTCACTTTTTCTGGTCAGTAAGATCACTTTATTCTTAAAATGAGCAATATTAGGTGGCTTGATATATACACTGTCTTCATAGGATCTCGGACAGCGAATAAGAGCTCGATATTCTTCCACAGTAGGTGTTAAATCTACTTTGCCAAAGGTGAAGCAACTGTAGCTAGGGTTCCAAAATTATGATAAAGCTCTGAACAAATATCGATCAATATGAATGTCTAAATGATTAGCAATGTCTCCATATAGTTGGTAGAATAGCTGCTTGTCAGTCGTTTCTCACTTCCCCAAATTTCCTTTAACTCATTCAAATTGTTTTGGCGTACGTTGATATGTGTATATCTGATCAAGTCTAACACGTACCCCGATGATAAGCTATTTCCCTTGATAAGTTGAGACTGCTCAGACCATCTTAAAACAAATGCATTATTTTCTACTTCATGTTTGACTCTTTGTTCCATATTTCCAGCTTTCTATATGAAATCAATCATGAATCAACACCATGGTATGAAAATGCAGAATGCATAATGCAGAATGAAAATGGAGTATAAAATTAAATTAAGAATAATTATTCAAGAAATCCTAATTTCATGCAATCTAGTTTCATGCTTTATTCAGAACATCAATCCTAGCCGCATGATTTCTATTTCGCATGCATTTATTAAAAACAAAGTAACAATTAAAACCTAACAAGCTTTTCCTTGTGTGCTATTAAAATATTTAATCAGGTTGGGTTTCACCTAGATTCAAGTTCTAGGCTTTACTATATGTTGGGTTTTGGCTCTAAGGTAAAAGGGTCAACGAATTGTCCTTTTTTGGGGTCCCTTTGGACTACTAATCCCTCAATCCTGGTCCATTACAGACTTGAGGATTAAGTTCAATTCAAAGGAACACACTTCCTTATGTCCATACGAAGGTGAAAACCACACGAGGAACATAAGATGTGAGCTCAAGGAATGGTCCCATATCCCATACGGAGGTGAAAACCACAAGACGGAATAGTTTCTCATTCAAACTAAAAAGGATAAGAGCGGGGTTTTAGTTCACATCATGAATGCAGTGCACAGTGGGTGAGTAAAAGCATAACAGGAATAAAATAATGTACACCCTACTTATTTTATTCTAAAGACATTAATTAAATCTGTACACATAAAAATACAAAAGTTAGTATGATTAATAAAATAATTAAAGGATAAAAAAATATATTTAAAACAAATTTATAATTTTATTGCAAAGACAAATAATTAATAAACTGGTGGCTTGACTATCTTTTTTTAAAAAAAAGGTCCCCAGTAGAGTCGCCAAGTTGTCGAGACATTTCTCTGCCCGATGACGGAGAGTGCAAATAGTACACCCAAGGTGTAACAAGTCTCGAAAAAGTGAGTGTTTATCTTCCTTGAATCAGATGAAATACTAAGTTGTAGAGTCCCATCAATCTTTTAATATGGTGAGATTGGTCACCAAAATGTTATATTATTCTAATATAATTCCTAAGAATAATATTAAAATAATACAACACGGTGACTGCTTTACCAGAAAAATAAGGGAGTCGGTTACGTATGGGGAATGATTAACACCCCCGCAACGCCGAAAATTGGTACTGGTTTTATTAATTAGTGTCTTTGCAATAAATTATAAATTTGTTTTTAAATTTAAATTTACAAATAACTTAAAATAAATAATTACTAAATAATATTTATTATAAATATTAATAGCCTTATTATAATATTTAATATTAAAACTATATTATAAAGTTATCCTAATATGTAAAATTATACTAATATTATAATTAGTCTTATTATAATAATTAATGATTAAAACATAAAATATTGATATTAATTAACCTAATTCGAAATAATATTAAAAGATGTACTAAGAACGTAATTTACCCTAAATTATTAATACAGGACGTAAATATAAATAATTAAAGTATAAAGGACTAAATAGGTTATTTTATCCTAAAATAAATATAAATATGGCAGTGACCAAAATGAAAATTAATAAAACTTGAAAATTAAATTAAAATATATTAAAACATGCTTTCAGTGACTAAATTAAATGTTTACAAAGTTATAGGGACCCTTGGCATAATTTTCCCATAATCGATATTACACACATACCCCTCCCCAAAACGACATCGTTCGGAGAGGGGTATAAAAAGGCCTCGTTAGGCCTGAAGAGGCTTAAAGCTTCATTTCTCCTTCTCTGTTTCTCTCTCTAAGAGAGAGAAGCTTTCGCTTTTCACTAGAATTTCCTCACTGGAGGGAATTCATCCCCGGCCGGCAGCCATACAACGTCGTCAACCGCCACCGTCAGCCACCATCCACGGTGGCCGAAAAGTACCAAACTAACCCAAAATGTTCATTTCTTCCCCTAAAGCCTAAATCGAAAGCTATTTACCCTTAAAAAAACCCCTTAATCAGAGCAGATCTAAGGTTTATACCTTCGATGTTTCGTCTTCTCTGGTGGCGTGTAGAGGCGCGTAGATACTCCGATGACGGTAAGACTTCTCTCTCTCTCTCTCTCTATTATCTGATTTTATGTGATTTGGTTGTTGTTTTGGGCTTGCTTGCTCTCTTTTTTTCCTCGTCCTCTTCTCTTATAGGTTCGTCCTATTTATAGGGTCTTTCGATGTTCTCTTTGGACTGGTTAAAAGGGTAAACCCCGGTGAGTCACCTGAGCTACGGTGGTGACTCACCCTAGGGGCTGTGAGCTGTGCGGTGGAGGGACTGGGTGTATTAAATGCACCCAGATCTCGTGGATCCGGCGACGACGTGGTATTGTCGTGGCATCTGTTGGTTGGAGCGTTCGGCGACGGAGGCATCATAATACTATGGCGGCGGCCGAAATAGCCCTAGGGTTACAATGAGTGCCCTAGGGTTTCTGCTGGTTACACTTGGGGCCGTTGTGAGCTGTGCGGTGGAGGGACTGGGTGTATTAAATGCACCCAGATCTCGTGGATCCGGTTATGACGTGGTAGTGTCGTGGCATCTGTTGGTTGGAGCGTTCGGCGACGGAGGCATCATAACACTATGGCAGCGGCCGAAATAGCCCTAGGGTTACAATGAGTGCCCTAGGGTTTCTGCTGGTTACACTTGGGGCCGTTGGATCTGGCCAGATCCAACGGTGGAGATTTGTGCGGCGCTTGAGATGCATGTGGGAAACCCTAGCTGAACTTGGATCTGCTTCTAGGCCTGTTGGGCTGTTCGGGTCAAGTATATGCCTAAATTGGGTCTGGTTATAATCGGGCTTCGGGTTGTATTTTTCATTTGGGGTCTTCAATTTGTAATTTGGGCTTCATATTTGGGCCAGTAAAATTGTAATAATTAATATAATAATAATACTTATAACAAATCGGAACTTGGACGAAAACAACTGTCGACAACTTTATTTCACTATCATTGTATCATATAATAATTTACACACCTCCCTATTAATACTCAAATAGAGAAAATTCGCTTTTGGAACAATATTAAATAAGACGATGTCAGAAAAGGAAGTAACAAAGAAACAGAAAGAATTAAGGGCAAACTATATTTTGTCATTTAAATTTGTTCGTATGTTTCAGTTTTGTAAATTTAATTTAATTTAAATTTTGTAATATTATCAATTAACTTTTAAATTTCGTTTATCATTTTTTTAGAAGAAAGATAATTAATACTAAGTATCTCGTTAAAAACCTCTCTAAACCTAATGGAAGAAAAGAATATACCTGATAATAATTATAGAAACTAGAAACAAAATCAAACACAGCTTCGTTTATCTTTAACATCGTTTATATTTTTTGATATATTTAAACGAAAAAAATGAAATTTCATTTCAAGCTCAGATTTTGGGGCTCCCTCTAATTCATTGATGTCATGGAATTATCTTCTAAAATGATGGAGAGTTTGATAACGAGGAGAAAAAGCAATTCTAAGTTGATCAAATGGTGGAGATTATATATTTTACGTTGAAGTTTTGATTTGATTTTTTTATTTTGATAAAATATTGAGGAAACCCAAATTGGGATAAAAAGAAGCATTTCAATATTAATTATGTCACAAAATAATGGAGAATAATTTTCGGGTATAAAGAAAAGAATGTTACAATTTTATGAAAATTTAGAACTAAAAAGACTCAAAACTTAACGGTCAAGTTCCTAGAATGAGTGGAATTTTTAAGTTGAGTGATGAAATTTAAAATTTTAAAGTTAAATGATCAAAATATAAATATAAGTAAATTTTTATTGGTAGAATTTAAAAATTTTAAAGTTGAATGGTCAAAAATGGGTAGAGTTGAGTGACCAAAAGCGTAATTTACCCAAAACTAATTATGTCCACAATTCTAAAACGTTAATCGGTATTAATGGATATATGTTAAAATGTGACGTTTTTCTCGATATATCACCTATACCTTATAAAATTTCCTGTCAGACACCCTTCAGACTATATTTCTCGATCTAACACCCTTTGCAGTAAGGAGCGCCCTTTGTAGTAAGGAACGCCCTTTGTAGTAAGGAGCGCCCTTTGTAGTAAGGAGCGCCCCCTGCAGCGCGCTTTACGCTGATCTGGCGCCACGTGGGATAAGACGCACCCCCTGCAGCGTGCTTTTATGTTGAGTTGGATACACGTGCCTAAAGCGCGATCCCTAGGGCGTGCCTTACGCCACGTAGGGCTATAGCGTGGGGCAGGGGCCACGCTTTTCAATTATCACATGCTCAATTATCAGACATGCAAAATGCAAGGTGCGGTGCAGGGACCGCGCCTTGCATTATTTACCCGAACTTCTCGGCTTTAAAACATCCTCTCTCGGCTATAAATAGCCCTCTCCCCGTAAACTCTCTCACAATTCCCTCTCAACAGTGAAATTAATACAACAATCCTTTCAACCAGTAAATAACACCCAACAATTCTCTTATATTTGATTCAGAAGTTCGTTCGATCTTTCGTTATAAGGTAATTTTGTTATAATATTTTTTTATTATACTTATTGTTTATTATGATTATTTGAAAAATATTATACTAATTGTTTTCAATTAATTTATGTGCCAGTTCAAGAGAAAAGCGGGAGCATAAGTCGAAATATCAAAGGGACTATCGTCATCTAAACATTTGATAGGCCCCTCAACTCAGGTGGGATCACCATCCTCACACCATCATTAGAATATGACACCCATTCAAACTAAAACAAATATATATAATTTTTATCAAAATAATAATCTAATTATATAACTATAATCTAAAATCGATTTTTAAACATTAAAATGCATACATGTGTGCCAGCCTTCTGATCGATTAGCACCTTTATTTTTTCTAAATCATCAGGTAGCTCCTGATGATTTTTCTTATCAGTAGACCACCTATTCAAGGAATTTTTTTATTATACACTATATAAAATGATTAATATACGAAATCAGTTTTATAATTACCTTAATAGTAGCAGAAATACGAATGGGTTCTTGACAACGGGACATAAAAAGGGCAATCGATACCATGCCCAAGACTGTAGCAGCAGGAAACATCCACCGATAGCATTTTTCCTGTAGTCAGTGGCTCGACACATCTCCCTGTACAGGAAAGTCAAAACTGCCGAGCCCCAACTGAGTGATCCGACCAGACGAAAGTCGCCAAGATGTCACAACCACATACAGTGAACTTGGTTGCGCGATTTGTCCGGCATCAGAACCCATCTTATCAGCTGCAGTATGCATGCCCGTGCATACATTTTAACTTCATCATTAGAGGCGTCCTCGCTCAACTCCCGAAAATTGGCATCTAACTAATTTAATGGTATCCGACCACTGCTAAAACTTTACGAGACATGTCCTAGATACTCCCGGCACAAAGTAGTCCAGGAACAGTGCGCCATCCCCGATATCATATCTCCATCCACCGGAAGCCTCAGGTGCATAGAAACATCCTCAAGTGTAATAATGCACTCTCCGCACGGAAGATGGAATGTGTGGGTCTCCGGCCTCCACCGCTCTACTGAGGCAGCAATAAGATCTGGTTTTATCTTACAGTGACCCTCATATCTACCTATGTGGCCGAATCCAGCCTCTACTAAATACATCAAGACACAACTAGGTATAACTAATTTAAGATTCCTAATAAAAGAATTTAATACACAGTCCCTCTTCTAAAATTAAATAATTACAAAAATTAATTTTTAAATTAATAATCATGCATTAAATAAATAAATAAATTATTACTAATAATTTAAATTAAATTAAAACGTTAAAATGTTACCGTATCATAAAAATATCGAGATATATAATTTACATCTAAACGAAATAGACCACATTCATTTTATATAGGTTATAAGTGATATATCAGGAAAAACGTCTTAAAATGTGTAGATATGAAATATTATTTGATGGATCCAAAATTTTATAAATGCTTCGAAAAGAGCAACTCATGTTTGTCTGGTTTTTTGGTAATGGTGAAGGCAGGTAGGCCAGACCTTTAACTATTCCTGCTGTCAGTTTAGTTTTCACTGCCCACGTGAGGTGGAGCAATTTCAGAGAGTCGCTGTCGCTATTATTATTGGTAGGTTTATCATTTGCCGATACTACTAACAAATATAACATTAAAATATAATTATTCTATAAAACATAAAATTCTAATATAATATTGACATGTTTTTTATATTAAGAGATCTAATTAAAAAGTTATATTAAATATGAAATTTTAAAAATATAATATTAAATCATCAATAAAAAGTATTTAAATTATATAAAAGTTTAAAATCTATATGAAATGTGAGTGTATTCCAAATACATCCTAATCTCTAACTCAAGAAATAACTCTAAATTTTCTCTTTAAGAATGTCATATATTTCATAGTTACACCATACACATATTAATAAAATAATCTAATGTACTAATTTAAAAATAAAGATAAACTATGTAATTAGTCATTAGGTTTTAAATTTTATATTATTTTTATTATTAAATTATTTTTATTTTTTCACTGCATTTTTTGAATTAATTGTTTTATTATTGTGTTGTTAATTCATTACTAATTGGTTAACGTGATATATATTGGTATCAACAGGTGTTGAAGTAAAAACTAAAAAATATTTTTTATTCATTTAACATTTTCTTTCTTTTTTCATCTTTAGCTGTTGTTGGAAATTTACATATTTTTAGCTTAATAATAACCACAAGCAAGAATTTACCTTTAAGATAAGCCGAAACCCAAGTCAGCTCCTCGTACCAACCATAGATCAACCTAGATATGTGGCAAAGACCTAGGATGCTAGATCAAATATCTTTAGAAAAGGGATAGTTAAGGGAAATG
The DNA here is from genome assembly GCF_006381635.1 of Hibiscus syriacus. Classification (NCBI taxonomy): domain Eukaryota; kingdom Viridiplantae; phylum Streptophyta; class Magnoliopsida; order Malvales; family Malvaceae; genus Hibiscus; species Hibiscus syriacus. Next base: position 1,023,650 of record NW_024062599.1, on the reverse strand, counting down.
TGGTCTCTAGATTCTAAGGATGCATGTCTCATAGAGCAGACAAGAATTCACCAGCGTAAGACCTATCCTTTGCACCTGATCGGAAGTAGGAAGCCTATTCAGGATAGACATTTAACTAATTATGGCATGTTTAGGGATGTGCAATGGGAACCACAACAACTTTTGTCAAGCCACTTTGCTCTTTTTATCCCTGATTTTCTCCTAAATTCACCTTGCTTTAACAACAGACCAATCATTAACAGAAGCAAACACTCCAGCTGCTTCGCTCCTAAGCTTCAAGAGATTCTTGATAATCTAATTGAAATTAGCTTTGAGGTCAACATGCTAGAAATCAACCCCTTTCAAAATCTACTCACGCATCCAAACAACCCATAAAGACCCATGACTAGCTATGATATTCCTCATTAAAGCCAAAATACAAGCTTTAGACTAGCACTATAAAATTTTCAGCCCTAGACCTCCTTATGCTTTCAACCTATCCTCATTCCCTTGATTTAATTGTCACAACCCTTACAAAAGAATCACGAAAAAAGTTACTCAATCCTCTTAATCACTGTCTTGGGAAGGGGGACTTGCCTACACCAGCAATTAGAGATAGTGTAGAGGACCAATTGAATGAGTTGAAGCTTACCCCATAATTGAGCAGCTACCCTATCCACAGCTTCAACTTCTCTACTATCTTCTCAACCAAGGGGTGTAGTCCTTAATGGATAACTTCCTGGTTATCAAAAGAATTCTTAACGATTTGATAGCTTCCTAATTTGGAACCTCATGCAACTAACAAGATCAGTAATATAATCGCAACTCATACTAGAGAGAAAAAGTTCAGAACTAGTAGCATTCAACTTCAAGCTAAAAATGCTATAAGAAAACATCCAACACACTCAGCACACCTAGAACAAAATTAATGTCCCCTTTACAAAAAAGATCAAGAGGCCATCCGCGAAAAATAAATGGGTATGCGATACCCTTTTACATATGGGATGGAATTTAAAATCCCTTGAAGCGTAGTAGAGTTAAGGGAAAAAATATGACATTCATTACTAACGCAAAAGGATAAGGGGACAGGGGGTCACCCTGCCTAACACTCCTCTTACCTTTAAAAAACCACACAAGACTTCTACTGAATGAAATACAAAATCAGGAGAGGTAACACAAGCATTAATCCAGTGCAATGACAGTGACATTAAAAGCTGATATTAGGGAGGATGACTGAAAGAAGAGTTGCACAGTCTTAATAAAATCTTCACTAACTATTTCCCAAATAACTCTAAAAAACCTAATTGTAAACCCATTAGGGGGTGATTGGATCATGGAATATAAGATTCCTGGTGGGTATTTTTTTTTCTAGATTCAAAATCCCATGTTTGGATCGGAAATATTCCCACTAGGAAGGAATAATATATTCCAAACAGTAAAAAAATTCTCCGTTTATTAGGAATGTTATTCCCATGCTTTTCTTAGGTATTCTTTTATTCCCTGTTCTATGGGCTAAAATACCCTCTTTTCCCGTTTACCTCCGCTTCTTCTCCCAAGCGTTCTTTGTTCTTGATTTTGATTTCACAATCTTATCTCCAATCCAATCTCTTTGATTTTCCACCGTTAATTCTTCCATTCTTGTATCTTCCACGATTCCAAGCTCTCTCTCTTATCTTCTCTTAAATCCCATATTTTCCCCAGATTTTTTTCTTTCTTTTCCTCCCCTTTTCTCAGGAAGAACGAGAAAGGAAACTTGTTTAAGGTATACCCAGATCTTGTTCACTTCTTGCTTCAGTTTTTATCGTTTTCACAAGTTTGTAAACTGTAGGTTTCTCTTGATTTTCTGAATATCCTCTGTTCTATTACTTGGGTGTTTGTTTCTCAGGAAAAAAGAGAGAACCTTTTTACTTCTTGGGGTCCAGTTTTTCATCATTGTCTCAAGGTTTTGAACAATGGTTCCTCTTGAATTTCTGAAACAAGGGGAAATATTTGGTCTGGAAGAGTGATTTCAATCAAAGATCCAAGCTTTAGTGAAAGAAAAGAAATGAAAATCTAGTGTGATGTTTGTGAAAGAGCACAAGCAACAGTGATATGTTGTGCAGATGAGGCTGCACTTTGTGCTAAATGTGACATTGAAGTTCATGCAGCTAACAAGCTTGCAAGCAAGCACCAAAGGCTTCTCCTTCAGTGCCTTTCCAACAAGCTTCCTCCTTGTGATATTTGCCAGGTTCAGAATTTCGCTTTTTCTGGTTTATTTCATGAATTTTTTGTAATCTTATTTATCACTAGCGTTACGAAATCCGAACATAGTAATAGTATAAGAAATTATCACGTCGTACTATGGATTTGAATCCTCTTAATACATGCTGAGTTTGAATGTTCTAACATAGACTGTGAATCTTGTGCATATATGTCATACAGGACAAAGCAGTTTTCATCTTTTGTGTTGAAGATAGAGCCCTTTTCTACCGTGATTGCGACGAACAGATCCATCCTGTCGGTAGCCTTGCCGCGAACCACCAAAGTTCCTCGCCACCGAAATCTGAGTCGCCTTGAGTTCGAGTTGCAATAAAAAGACTGAAAACAATGTGTTGGAGCCACCCAACAAGAGTGCACCTCAGACTTCAATGAAAACGCCGCAACATCAGCACTCAAGCTTTGCTTCCCAATGGGCTGTTGATGATCTGTTAGAACTCTCGGACATTCAATCTCTAAACAAGGTGAGAAACTATTATTAATCCAACACTACGATTCGAGTTCGATTGAATTTTATTCGTCTTCCAATAATTTTTTTGTTCCTTGTTTTGTTGCAAAAGAGCAGTTTGAGCTTGGAGAGCTTGAATGGCTGGCAGACATTGGTCTTTTCGGTGATCAATTGCCTCAGGAGGCTTTAGCACATACCGACCTACCCATGCCTCTTAAGAAGCCTAGAATCGAGATCCCAGACGATGACGACGAGTACTTCATGGTCCCTGATCTAGGATGAGGTTGTATGTGATGTGATCAAACTATATAGTTTCACATGTACGCATAGCATCTCGTCTTGCTTTCTGATTATGTTGCCTTCGTTTTTCTTTATAGGAACAAGTTTTCGATGCGCTTTCGAACATGAACATACATATATGATCTTCAAGTTCATGGGAAATCATACTGCAATTTCATATAGATTTGGCTTGATCAATTCTAGAAGAGTTGTTTTTGAGGTGAATAAGATACTATTTGTTCAAAATCTTTTTAGCCTATTAATATATATATACGTTTTACAGAAATTGTTTGGAACCCGAATCTTTTAGGAAGAATAATAGTCTTTTATACTACTGATGTTACTCAACATATTAATGAAAGTTATAGTTGTGTTTCAATCCCATTAAGGAGAATAATATTCTCTTTTACTATTGGATTTACATGTAATTCCCGTTGAGTGACTCATATACCAAAATTAGATGTGCGACGTGAGTCGGTCCGGTTTAGTCGGGAAGAAGACTTGGAACCTGAAGACAACAAAAAGAATTAAAAAAATTAAATAAATAATTTGAACCATGGACAATCTAGTGACAGCTCCATGCTTGTTTCACCAAATTACAAAATTTTTGTATAATATTTTTGTTGATAGAAAGTAGGTTGAAAGGAGTAAGATCAAATTTTGTGCCTTAGATAAGAAACCAGTTCACTATCTTTCTACTTGATGTTCAGCGTCTTTACTTTATTATCATCGTGTAAATTATACCATCTAAATGTAACTGTTTATACCTTATGCCCCCTAACTTACGTTACCATCAAATAAATCTTCAAAGAAACGGATTCGATCTCATCCTCTTCTTCGAATTCCGTTGTCGTTGCAATGGTTTTAGCTTCATGTTCGCACTTGTTCATTTGATAAGGTTGAGGTCGGACACCAGAGCTCTTCAAGCGTTGAGACGTTCTATTGACCCCAACATGATTCCACCGTCGTCGTACATCAGTTCGTGGGATTTCTCGGTGGATCACTGTTTCGTTTCCTGAGATGAAAACTTCTATAGCTCTAAGCCATATTTGTTTTGTATGCAAGATTTACACATGATCCATTGAGACAGCAGAAAAAGCAATGTTTTATTTTATTTAAGCATTGCAAAAAAATAATGAATTTTAAAGCACAATGAGAAGACAACAACATTTTATTAAAATATTAACAAATATAATGATGATGACGGTGAAATATAAAATTATAGATAATATGATTTTTAGTGTTATATTTTCTTACTTATTTGAATTATGTTTTTGTAATATAATTAATGAGATAAATAATAATGATAAAGTATGCATATTAAGTATAAATATAAAGATAAATAAATAAATTATTGTATATAGAAGATATAATAAATATTATATATTAGATAACAAAAATAATTTACATCTTTTTATTATTATGAATATCTATGAAGAATTTCCACAATGTAAACATTTAGTTAAATGTTGATGTAAAATTTTAATATATTTTTACATAAATTATGTAAAATTAATATTAATTAAAATTAAATAATACATGATATATTAAATACTCAAGTAATATATTATCAACAAATAGAATTTTTATATAAATAATTTTTATTTAAATATTTAGAATTTCACTTGTTAAAAAACAAATATAAAACAAGGACAATTTGGTAAAATATACATTCCAGTAATCTTTTATTCCTCAAACCAAACACTGTAATCTTACATTCCTGCCAAACCAACCAAACACAGTAATGTAACATTCCCAGTAATCCTATTCCCTGGTAATCTTTTATTCCCACTGGTAATCTTACATTCCGTGAACCAAACACACCCTTAGGGTAAGGAATCTTAACCTTCCCTTGCTTAAATAGCCCCTCTTTAATTTCAATATCAGTGTCGATAGCTATTTTCGTCCGAGTTTATATTATATTATATTTATATTATTAGTATTATATTATTATTATAATTATTATTATTAAATAATACATTTATTACAGGAAAACCAAATACAAAATAAAGTTGACCTGGAGGCCCAATTTACAACAAGAACCAGTCCAAGCCCAGACCCGGAAGCCCAACAACCAAACCGGAGAAGGCCCAAGACCCATCTAGGGTTTCATCATCTTCTCCAGTCACCGCTAGCTCCCTCAACCGTTGGACCTGGTGAGATCCAACGACCCAGATTTGACCAGCAGAAACCCTAGGGTTTTATTACAACCCTAGGGCTATTTCGGTCGCCGTCATAGCTTGATGATGAACTCACCGACGCCGCCTCCATGTGTTCCATTCAGCCATCACCACAAAGACACCGTCATTGAAGACGCATGCCAAGATCGAAGGAGATCTGGGTGCATTTAATGCACCCAACTTACTCACCGCACACCTCACTGCCCTTAGGGCGAGTCACCACCGTAGCTCCGGTGACTCACCGGGGTTCCCTCTATTAATCGATCCGAAGGATGCATCAATAGGGCCTATAAAAGGCCGTCGAACCTATAAGAGAAGAACCAACATAGAGCAAGCAACAAATACACAGCAACCAACCAACAAACAAAATAGAGAAAAGTAGAGAAGAAGAAAAGCCTTACCCTCGAAGCCTCAGCCGTCATCAGAAGCTACAAACATCACCGGAGAAAATATTTTTCGAAAGTAAAATTTAAAGATCTACTTTGATAGGATAGTTTTTAGTTGAAAACAAGGTCGAACGGTGGTCGACCAGTGGTTGTGTTTCCTCCAGTGGAGGATTCTAAAGAGAGACGAGAGAGAAATTTTATTTCTCTCTTAAAGAGATAGAAGAATTGAAAAAATGAGAATGATTAGGCCTTTTGGGGCCAAATTTGGGTATTTATACCCCTTACCAAACGACGCCGATTTGGGTAAGGGGTATTTGTGTAATTCACGAATGGGAAAACCCCTTGCGTAGTCCTTCTAGTTTTGTAACCTTTCAATTTAGTCACTGGAATTAATTTGTGTGCTTTATAATTTGGTTTTCAAATTTTATTTTATTTTATTTTAATCATTAATCGCATGCATATATATTTTAAAATACTATACGTAAACCCTTAGGTTTTAATAATTTACATTTTAATCCTTATTAGTAATAAAGGTTAATTTATACTATTAGTACTTGTATTTCATAATATTTTACTTTAGGGTTATTAATTTAGATATTTTGCATTTTAATCTATATAATTTTTAATATTTATTTTATTTTTTTATTCGGTTATATTATTTTATACAATGAATTATAAAAATATTTCCTTAACTTATTAAGGATGTATTTTAGATAATTATTGGCATAAAATAATACCTTTAATATTAATTAGGAATCATAAAACTAAATTAAATACAAATTTGTTAATTTACTACAAAGGCGTTAATTAATAAACAAGGTACCAATTTTGGGCGTTGTGAGGGTGTTAATCCTTCCCCACACGTAACCGACTCCCGAACTCATTTCAGGTAAGCAGACCCTTTTTGTGTTATTTTAATATTATTTGTTATAAACTTTATTAAAATAACATAACATTTTGGTGACAGATCACACCTCGACAAATGATTAGTGGCGACTCCTCAAATTTGTGTTTTATTTGATTCAAAGAAGAAAAACACTTACTTTCTCGAGATGAGATTTAGAAAGCAACAACACTTGTTTTTGCCAGGCAAATACCATCTCGACAGCTTGTCGACTCCGCTGGGGACATTTTTTTTAAGAGAGTCAAGCCACCAGTTTATTAATTAATTGTCTTTGCAATAAAATTATAAATTTGTTTTAATCCCTTAATTATTTTAATAAATAGTTGTACTAACCTGTTTTTTATGTTTCCATATTTAATTATGGTTTTTTAGAATAAATTAGTATGGTGTACATTGTTTTTCATATTTCTACTTTTCCTCACACATTGTGCACTGCATTAATGACATGAGCTAAAACACTGCTCTGGACCATTTAGCTTGGATTAGAAACTGCTCCCTCGTGTGGTTTTCACCTCCTTATGGGATAAGAGACCATTCTTTGAGCTTACACTTTATGTTCCTCGTGTGGTTTTCACCTCCATATGGACATAAGGAAGTATGTTCCTTAGAATTGAACTCGATCTGAAAGTCTGTAATGGACCAGGATTGAGGGCTTGACAGTCTAAGGGGGCACCAACAAAGGACAATTCGATGGCCCTTTTTACCTTAGAGCTAAAACCCACCATATAATAAACTTAGAACTTGAGTCTAGGTGGAGCCTAACCCAAAAAGAGTATTGTAAGGTTAGCACACAAGGAAAAGCATGTTGAGTCTTTTAATTTACTTAGTATTACTTTATTTTCTGAATAAATGTATGCGAACTAGAAATCATGCGGTTAGGTTTATCTTTCCAAATAAGCATGTGAACCAGATTGCATGAAGTTAGGATTTTCTGACTAATTATTCTTGATTAATTTTATATTTTTCATTCTGCATTGCATTTTTGATACCATGGTGTTGATTCATGATTGATGTCCATATAGAGAGATGGAAATATAAAATAAATAGTCCAACATAAAGTAGAAGACAATGCAGTTGTTCTAAGATGGTCTGAGCACTCTCAAATTGTAAAGGGAAATAGCTTATCACCAAGATACATGTCACATCTGATGTGTTATACTCATATCAATGTCCGCCAAAACAATCTGAGTGAGTTGAAAGAAATATGGGGAAAATGGGAAATAACTGACAAGCAACTATTTTATCAGTTATACAGTGACATTATTTATCTCGTAGACATCCCTAATGATCCACATTTGTTCAGAGTTTTATCACAATTTTGGAATCCCGCCTACAATTGTTTTACCTTTGGCAGAGATGATATTTAACACCTAATATGGAGGAATATCGAGCTCTTATTCGTTGTACGAGATTCCAGGAAGATAAGGTATATGTCAAGCCACCTAATACTGTTTCTTTTAAGAAAGGACTCTTAATGACTGGAATAAGTGAAGAGTGGGTCACAAGAAATATCAAAAAGAAGGGTGATAGTGAATGTATCACTTGGACTGCTCTGAGAGAAATAATCTACTAACATCCGGACAAAAGAAAGAAGATTGATATATTGGCTTTAGGTATTTATGGACTTATAATTTTTTCAAAGATCCTGGGGCATGTGGATATATCAACATTGGACTTGTTTGAAAGATTGGATCAGAATATAGATCCCGTTCCAGCTATTTTAGCTGAAACATTTTGTTCTTTGAATTTATGCAGTCATGAAGGAGATGGACGTTTTATAGGTTGTGCACCTTTGTTGATGGTATGGATTTATAATCATCTCAAGCTTGAGAAAAGAGCACCTGGCCAAGTATTTCTGGAAGATTTTTCACCCCTGCAAGATTTTCTTTCCCGAGAATGGCCCAAAGGTTACGATAAACAAAAATGGGTGAATATTTTCAAAAATCTTAAAGACAATGATGTATTATGGCGAGCCTTATGGAATAATTCTTCAAATATATTGTATAGATGTGGAGAACATGATTGGGTTCCTCTACTAGGCATCTGGGGTTCCATAGGATATGCATCATTAATGGTTTCCAGACAATAAGGATCAAGGTAATTTATTCCTGCAACATCAGGTTTATCTGAATTAGAGTTTTCATTTAGAGGTGATTAGTACAAGAATAAAGTCAAAAGGGTCGTTGATGCTTGGAAAAGGACTCATCGAGTAAATTTGTTCACTTTTAGTCAGAAGCTTTCATAAGAATACGAGCAATGGAGAATAAGCCGAGTCAATGAAAACCTCCCAATGGTTAATCTTGAGAATGTTCAACCTATCAAAGAACATTTGAGAGCTATACCATCTCCATTAGAGTTGGCAAGACAGGACTTCGAGAATGAAAGGAAATAATGGAGAAAAACTCTGCAAAAATTAGAAGAGGAAGTATACCATAAAGAAATCGAAATAGACATCCATAAAGGATGAGCATATCAAGTTAGCAAGGTTGAAAAGTAGCTCAGATTAGATTTTAATGATCTCCAGTCATCCTATCAACAGATGGTAAAGACTCATGTTATAGAAAGTTCAAGAAAATTACTTGTTGAATGGAAACAATAATCGAAAGGTTTGAAAATAAAAGCTGAAGAAAGCAAGGAAGAGCTCAAATAAAGTAAACATCATGCCAATATTCTTTCCAAAGAAAATGAGGCATTAGAGCAACAATTTCTAGAAAATCAAGCCCAAAATCAGAAACTAAAAGGAAAGATCTTAAGGTTGTAGACAACACTGTAAATCCAAGATAGTAACCCTGAAGTTAAAAGCCTGAGAAAGCAAGTAAATGAACTTGAGGCCATGGTCCAAGATCTTCATAGGAGGGAAAATGAACTCCCTATTGTCCCTTATGATGGAATTTTGCAATGGAACTATCGCTGGGAACGTGCTCACTAGAAATTCAAACAAATGGATGATCTTATTGCAAAATATTTGGAGCAAGCTCAGGGAGTTAGCACAATACTTGGTTGATTTAGTATATGAAGCTACTACTTTAGGTGAAGGATTAGAGCCTGAAACCGAAGAAGCTCATAAGAGTTTTGAGTTACTTGAGCATATACAACAGTTAGGGGAAATTGCTCAGATGTATCTGTGATCTTGCATAAGCAATTTTATTTTTTCGTATATAACATTTTACATTACATTTTATTTATCATATTCATTAATAAAACATCCACATTCATTAAAAGGGTTTTTTTATTTTTCAAAGAATACTGGACACCTCTAGGCATCCATACAGTACTAGAAAAAATTTAATGGACGATAAGATTGCCCAGATCGAAAGGACTCAGCTTGAGATGAAAGAAAGCTCAGGAAGTAATGTATGAACAAATGTTGAAATCCCATAATGATATGATGGAAAAATTTTCAAGTATGTTGCAAGGAATGAGTATGGACCAAGAAAATACACCAGCTATTGGTACTGCCACTAAAGAACCTTTGTACCCTCTAGGTTTCACACCACAAGCAGATCGTCAAAAAACTCTAGTTATTGAAGAACCTATATACCCTCCAGTCTCTATACTATCTTATGTTAAGGCCCAACATGGAATGGCTACTCAGTCAGAAAGAGTAAACTTACCTAGTGCCTCTACAAACCAACAACAAGATGAAGATGTTCCGGATTTAGATCAAGAAGGCAAGAAATAGTCAAATAAAAAATTGGAACAACTAACAGAAGAGGTTAGGATTATGAAAGAGGGCCCTAACATGTACGGAATTAAGGCTAAAGAATTAAGTTTGGTGCCTGATTTGGTGTTACCAACTAAATTCAAGATTCCAAAATTTGAAAAATTCGATGGCACGAAATGTCCTTCTGCTCATATCACATTGTTTTGCAAAAAAATGAAAGGTTATATAAGAAATGATCAACTACTGATTCATTGTTTCCAAGAAAGCTTAACATGTTCAGCCATTCGATGGTACAAACAATTAAGTAGAGATCATATTAAATCTTGGAAAGATTTGGAAAAATATTTTCTTGAACAATACAAGCATGTGAAGGATATAAGACCCAATCAAATGGTTCTACAGAACATGTAAAAGAAATCCAATGAGAGTTTCAAACATTATCCCCAGAGATAGAAGGACATAATTCTACAAGTACATCCACCCATGGAAGAACAAGAGACAAATGTGTTCTTTGTAAACACTTTAAAAGCTCCTTTCTTTACACACCTAATAGGAGGTTCCTTTAAGAGCTTCGCTGATATAGTCACAGCCGGTGAGATGATTGAAATGGCAGTTAAAAGTGGGAAACTTGATAGTGGAGAATTCAACAAGAAAACACCAATGAAAAAGAATAAAGTAAATCACGAGAGGAAATATGAATCCAATAATATCACGATGTCTCGACCTACGGACATAGGATCGTCTACACAAAATCCTGCCAAGCAAGGGGTAAGAGAATTGAGGCAAGAAAGAGAGAAGCCCCAGTTTGACCCAATTCCTATAACGTACAAAGAATTGTTCCATATATTGTATGGCAAACATATAGTGTCACCTTATCATGTATCACCCATACAACCTCCATATCCTAAATGGTACGATGCAAGTTTGCAATGCGAATATCACGTAGGAATTCGTGGACATTCTGTTGAAAATTGTACGACATTCAAGAAAGTTGTTCAAAGTCTTAGAAAAAGAAATGTCATCATTGTTGGTGACAATGAGAAACCTAACGTGGCTCGCTCAAAACCCATTTCCAAACCACGCAGAAACAGGAATCAATGTGGTTATTGAGGAGAAATGAAAGCAAGTGATAATGCAAGTCGGTGAGGTAAAATCATCTATGTTTTGGGTATGGGTTCAAATGACCAAGGTTGGTCTATTGAAGCCTAATTTGTTAGCAGAACGATTAAACACTGGAAATATATGTCATTACCATTACTGCGAAGGACATGTTATTCAACAATGTCCAGATTTTCGGGCTTTGGTACTAAAGATGCTGAATGAAAAGGAAATGGAATTTTTCAAGGAAATATCAGGAGAGGAGGAAATGGATATTTGTGCTTCTAAAGGATCATCTAGAGAAGTTTATAACTCTAATTGTCCTCTAATTGTTACTACAAAGATTCGTGTATCAGAGAAAATAACTCCAAAGGTGATTATTACTCCTCCATCCCCGTTCATGTATAAAGATGACAAGCAGGTGCCATGGAAATATGACTGTAAAATGGAGGAAACAGTGAGAGGAAATGAAGAAGTATATGAGGTTGAACTACAACTGAGAGAAGATGAAATAGACATCAATGAACCAGTAACTGAAAATGAAGCTGTAGAATTCTTAAAGTTTCTCAAACACAGTGAATACAATATTGTTGAACAGTTACAAAAATTGTCTGCTCATATATTAGTCTTAGCACTTTTATTAAATTCTGAAGCACATAGGAATACCTTACTGAAGGTGTTAAATCAAACTTTTGTGCCAAAGGAATTGCCTGTAAACAAATTGGATAGGCTGATTGCAAACATATAGGATGACAATTTCCTTTCTTTTTCTGAAGATGAAATCCCTTATGAGATGAGTGGTAGCCCTAAAGCCCTGCACATCACGCTTAAGTTCATATGACATATTATATTCCAAGTGTTAGTTGATAATGCTCAGCTTTAAATGTAATTCCATTGGTGACTTTGAAGAAATTACCCATCAACAGCACACTCATGAGAAATAGTCAGAGTATTGTCTGAGATTTTTACAGAATCAAGAAAAAGGTATTGGAAAAAGTTGAAATTCATTTAACTATTGGTCCAACTACATATGAAGTGGAGTTCCTTATAATAGATATTATACCCACTTATAATTGTTTACTACACTACAAGAAAATATACCTTTAATGACACACAAATGATGACACACTAATTTATGACTTGCAAAACATGTGTGTCATAAAAAATGTCATGTTTTTTAAAATCTGAACGATTTATGAGTTACAATAATGTGTGTCATATTTAATAGTCATAATCCAAAAAATTTAGAAAAACACGGAGTATAGATGAATTTTGTGTGTCATCTTTAGGAGTCATATTCTAATTCCGCCCCCTATTTTTCATCATTTCCCACTTTTGCTTCCCCCCTCATTAACAAAAGTTCACGCCGCGCTTCCCCCATTTTTCTCTATTTTCCCTTTTTGTCTTTGCAACCTCCTAGTACCAGTTTGGCCAGTCACCACAACGCAATCAAGGGAGTCAAAAATCAAGGGTTTCCATAGGTAATCCTCGTTCTCTATTCCAATATTTGTGGGTTTGTTGATTTCTATTTTGTCTGATTTAATGGGTTTGATGCTTTTACTTCATATATGGTTTTTTTTAATCGAGATTTGTTGCATGCATGCTTGTTTTATTTTCTATTATTTGTTTAATCTCTACTGATTTGTTCATTTTATAAGTTGTTTAAGTGGGTTATTTCGGTTTTTTTACTTCAGTGGACTCTTATGCTAGTTCTTGATCTCTTTTTTTTATTTTTGGGTTTTGATGGATTATGTATTTTGGTTCAAAAATGTTGAACTTTGATTGTCTTGTGATATTTTTTTTATGCTTGTTGAAATGTTTACAGACTTATCTTGTTTCACTTGACTTGAAGTATCATTATCCGACATAAGGAGGGTATGGTGATATGACTCTCCAAGTACATGGACAAACCTAAAAAAGAATCTCGTATCCGTTACTCACTTCCGAGTCCAAGCGAGATAGGTCTGAATGACCCTACAATAGTATATATTTCTAGGATTTTTGGAAGGTTATATTATGTTTGGGATTCTTTTGTTTAAAAAAAATGAGGAGTCAGGGAGGTGCCTCTGCTTCCCAGTTCCCACATATGTATTTTATTCGCTAACTAGAATGGTTCCAAGTTTTTATCTAATTGCCATGTTTCAGATGGATTTACTTTTGGTTGCTTATGGCTGCTGGTTGTGGACTTTTCATTAGTAAAGAGGCTTTAAATATCTGGGTCTATCATTTGCATTGGTACTTAATGTTTCACTAACATAACTTTTCCTGTCTTTTTCTACTTTCTATGTTGTTTGGATTCTTCTTTTCATTTGAAGTATCAGTATCTGACATTTTATGTCGGACATATAGATATGTGGATATGACCTCAAAAGATCTTCTAAATGCATAGAAATAACTTTAAAAAATCTAATAATACATGTATTCAACACTCATACTTACGTTCGAGAAGCATAGTTCCCTTTTTATTGTTTTGCTAGTTTAACTAAACACTCCCTCTTGAAATTTGATTTTTGTTTTTGATAAATGTATGTTGGCACAACTTTGGCATGAATGCTATCATTGGATGGAACATGACATTCCTTTGCTGAGTCTCTCTCAAGAAATGCCCCATACATAATATCCACAGTTCTCTGGGTATACTGGTTAGTGGCATCTTATCTTATTATTTATTTTAGTCAAATTTTGTAACTATATGTTGCTCCAACTTTTCATTCTTTTATTAAAGTGTTTATTTCTAACATTTTTGTCTGTCATATGGGTACTAGCATATGACTTTTAAGAATCTTCTGTCTAATATAATCGTTTCAGACATGTACTCCTATCCGATGCTCACACCCAAATTCAAGTTACGTAAAATACGATTATTAACTTATATAAGAATACATTCTCTGAATGATGATTACGAATATAGGCAATGAGGCTTTCTCATGTTACAACCATGTGCTTCAACATAAATTACAACAAGCACAAGAAAGAGATTTTGAGGCTAACACCAAGAATGTTAGAAGATATCGAATAGGCTAACACTAATAATTTATCTAACATTGTTAGGGTTTGTTCCAGTTTCGAATGGGTTTTTTAGATTTTATGAAGGGGGTGATAACCCTTGAACATTTTTCTATATCATAGTACAAAATGAATTTGTTAGGGTTACTTTGTACTCGATAATTTGGGGTAAATATTTTGTTCTTCATATCTTACATAAATATTTCATCAATCATCAGTTATAAAGTTGTAGTTTTGCTAATACTTTATAATTATTTAGGTTGGTAAGTAATGGTCGATGGATAAAGCATGGATTTCGTCTGATAGGTTATCTAATGCATATGAAGTGGGTGTAAACACCTTTCTAGACTTTTCACAAAGTAATGATCCAAATTCAGATCTTATTTGATGTCCTTGTATACATTGTATTAATTTGTGGCACCACTCAATTTAGACCATGCGCTATCATCTGTTTGCCTATGGCTTTGATGAAAGTTATAAGGTTTGGTCTTTCCATGGAGAAAGATAGCTCGAGCTTGATTCTAGATGCCCTAACAAATCTATTCCTCCCGACTTTGATTATACAAGAGATATGCTAAATGATGCCTTCAGAGATATAGAGAAAAAGAACCCGATTCATGGAAGTCACTTCTTGAAGAATGTGAGAAGCCACTTTACGTAGGGTCAAAGTATAATGCACTTAGTGGATTATTGAAATTCCAACATATCAAGGGTCAATTTGGGTGGTATGAGGCTAGTTTTGAAGTATTGTTAGGTGCCCTAAAAGATGTCTTACCATTAAACAATAGAATACCTAACTACCTATATGATGCCAAGAAATTGCTAAAAGGAGTAGGTCTACAATATGAAAAAATTCATGCATGTGAAAACGATTGTTTTCTATTCTGAAAAGAACATAAGGAAGCTTCTCAATGTCCAACTTGTGGCACATCTCGATGGAAGAAGAATACCAAAAACGTACCTTCGAAAGTTTTGTGGTATTTTCCTCCCATCCCTAGATTTAGGAGAATGTTTTCGTCACCAGAAATGGCAAAAGACTTAACTTGCCATGCACAAGGTCGGGCTAATAACGGTATGGTAAGTCATCCTTGCGATTTGGTACCCAGGAACTTTAGGAGAGGTCAGTTGTGGAACAAATGACATGCTTACCCAAGCCTTAGGTACCTAGGAACAACGTGGGCATGTACGAGGGATGGGCAAATTTGTAAGGCCACACCAATACTTTTACTAACCCAATACCATAAAGAACAACTTAGATGGTGAGAAGAAAAAGATTGAAAAAAGGTTCAACCAAATTGAAGGTACAATAGAGAAACTACAAAAAAGGATGAATCATGCTTCTGAAGGCACAAGTTGCAAAGGGTGGGGCAAAGCAGATTTTGAAGATAACCCACACGAGGAATTACTTGTAAGTCTTATTAAATTATAGTATAAATTAAATGTAAGTCTTGACTACAACTAATATATATATAATTTGTAGGATACTTCTTGTTATCTTGCGATTGATATTGCCTCCAATATAGTTGCCAAAGAAACGATAATGAAGCACAATGATCTATCAGGTATTACAAAAAATATCAGTTTCTTTTTGACTTTTTAGAATATTGTATCTTAGTAATAACTTTATATAACAAGTGAAAACATTTAAGTAATGATGGAAATGAGTGTGCAATGAGACGCTTTACTACCGTTTCCATTAGATGAGGAGTTCATTTACAAAATTAAAGATGCAGTGGGGTTTCTAGTGAAGTGGCCTAGACATCTAGTCATTCGATGCTCTGATTTGGTAATATTTTCATTTATTTAAAGAAATTATATATGTCTAATTTAAATGATATCTTTATATTTTTTTTGTAGGAAAAAGTGTTGGCATTTATGGGGAAAAAATGTGTGAACAGAGATGAAGTAGGAAGTAATAAAGGAAAAAAAACGACAAAGAGAACATGTTGAAAAGGAAGAGGAGAAAGAAGAAGGGACACCGAAGATGGAAAAAGAGAAAGAAAATGAAGAGGGTAAATGAGAAGGGACACAACAAAGGAAAAAAGAAGAGGAGAAAGGAGAAGGGACACCGAAGAGGGAAAAAAAGAAAGAAAATGAGGAGGGAACACCACAAAGGAGGAGGATGAGAGCACAAATGAGGAAAAGGCTAAGAGTTGAAAGCAACCGTGTTTTGAAAGTGTTTGCACGTATGGTTGATTAACAACATAAAAATGTGGAGTCCGTGAAAGTGCAATGTGAGGACGATATGTTTGGGTACGAGAGTTTCACGTACATAACTTGGGAAGATTTTGAAGTGGTTTTTATTGTGGATGAGATGACCAGTTTTGCGATTATTTGTTATATGATGTAAGTGCATAATTTTAATTTTATTAAAATACAATATATTTAATCATCGTACTTGTCTAATGTTAATATATAGGTACTTGTTTGAGGAAATCAAGAATGGGCCAACAAGAGATAATGGAATTTATTTTATGAGCTCTTCTGCAATCTCGCCATCAGGACGTAAGGCAAAATTCAAATATAGTGATAAGGCAATTCGAAGCGTTGCAGATCGATTGTCTCTAAGAAAGGAAAATGACATCGTCCTAGTGCCATATAATCTCGGGTTTGTTTTTTCATTTGATTATCAATATATTTTAGTAACTTAATTTGGTTTTTTGTTTTTATAGAAGACATTGGGTGTTGGCGGTGATAGATATGAAAGCAACAAGTTGTTATTATCTTGATTCCTTGGGGCCCACCAATGTTCATCATCAGTTGAAGCAAGTTATTGATGCATAAGTAATATAAATTATCGAAACATTATAGTATATTCTTTGATATATTTCATTAATTTTTATAGGGCAATGAAATTGTACACTGCTCAACGTGGATCTAACAAACAGGTTAGCCTCAATTGGATCAATGTTTTGGTGAGGACTTCGAACGATCATTCCTTGTTTAAATTATAGCTTTCAATTTGACTAATCATTTATTGTAAACTGTTTGTAGTGCCCCCGTCAGTCGGGAGGTACCGAGTGTGGATATTATGTTTGTAAGTTCATGAAAGAGATAGTCAAGAACGGACTTCAAGTGTTGGTCAATAAGAATGTAAGCAAACTTTTATGATACACATCTGTCATATCATACATACACATTAGTCATACAACTATCATATGGACTTGAAGTAGGATGATATTATTGGAAATTCATCTACGATAACATCTTGTCTATTCATATTAGCTCTTTTTATTTCTGCTGAAAAACTCATAGTTAGATGATATTCTAGACTTCTAGTTAACACCTTGTAGTTTGAAATGTTCTTTTATTTTGATGATTCACGTTTCTGTATGGAATGGAAGCTATCGTTTATAATTTGAAACAAACTTAAAAATCTTGTGAATTTAACTTAGTGAAAGATTACATTGATGGTAAACTTCTTGTTATTTGCTTATATTGATAGATTCTGTTGTAAGTAATGAGTGAATTCTTGAATCTAATTACACGTTTTAAGCATGTGACAATCGATACTATTTTTTGATATATGAATCAATGTCTAAAGGAACAATTTGAAATGTTCGGTGGAGTTATGAAAGCATTTGACATGTACTAGCACTTAAAATCCAAAATTTGATTTTGTCAAGTACTCTAGACGTAATAGGGACTCTCTTGTGGTGATAAAAGGTCAAAAAATGATTGTCGAGTTTTACGTCCTGTAGATTCAATAGTTCTATATGATGCAATTGTTACTATCACTTTCTTTTTGGATGCGAAATGGACAAAAATGAGATTTTATGATGAATAAGACATATTGAAGCTTTGTGAGTCTCATGAATTTAGGAAGCAAAAGATAATTCATTTTTGCACGAGGAATCATGGTGCCAAAAGTTAAAAAATTAGAGCTCTATTGTGGAACAAAATGAGGTTGATTCAGTTGTTCATGCCATATATATTTTTATTGAAAGCATAGACATCGTTAATTTTCACATCGTATAGTGCATAATGTTATTATTTGTGGTGATATTATTGTGAACAAAGTTGGTACTTTTTATAATGCTATTGATTTGATGACTTTGCATAATGTTATTATGCTTTAAAGAATGCATATGTAAAATTAGTCATTTTAGTACTCTTTAATAGTTCATTATATACTTCACTTTAAATAAGTATAAATTATATACTTATTTCATATTTTTTACTTAGGTTGGCTATGGGAAAGAAGAATACACAGATGATGATATTCACAAAGAATGGGTATCTTATGTGGCAAACTTTATTGTGCCTTGATATTTTGTATCGATATATGATTAATACAATATTTTTGATAACTTAATGTGAATATATTGTATGCAAATGGATTGCTTATATATAATATGATACATAGATTTAGTATTATGAGGCATTCAATGTGATTTAGTTTAATTATTTGTCAATCTACAATATATATATATATATATATATATATATATATTTATATTTATATATAATTTACAAAATACAATCACGACACACAAACGTTTTTCATCTTTTTTAATGACGTGTGATTGAATGACACGCAATGTAAGTCATACATGCATGTCATAAATTTATGACACCCAAATGTATGTCAAGCAGATTTATGATGGGGGCTTCATTGACTCGCAATATAAGTCATACATGCGTATCATAAATTTATGACGCATAAATGTGTGTCATCTTAATTTATGACGGGGGGCTTCAATGACACTAAATGAACGTCATTAATGCGCGTCATAAATGGTGTCATAAATGCGCGTCTTAGATTTATGACACACAGTTGCGTGTCATCTGAAATTCATGTCGGTGGCTTCGACGACAGGAAAATGTGTGTCATCTGCACCCATAGATGACGCGCAATGTGCGTCATTAAAGGGGTTTTTTCTACTAGTGCTAGGGAGGCCTAGGATCCACCAGGTAGGGGTAGTTCCATCCACACTACACCAGAAGTTAAAATTCGTAATAGATGGAAGGTTGATATGTCTTAATGTTGAAGAAGATATCATTGCTTCAGTTTCTACCACTGCTCCATATATTGAGTTGAATGAAGAAGCTATTGAATGCTCTTTTAGATCACTAGAATTTGTTAATGCCATATTTGTGGCCGAAGACAAACGAATGCCCAAACCCAAAATTTTGAATTGCACTAAAATGGGGCTCAAATTGACCTTAGAAAAAGGAGTAAAAGCTGGAAAAAGATTAGGAAGGCACCTACAAGGACCAGTCAATCCAGTTTTTCCTATTACTAAGAAAGATCGATTTGGTTTGGGATATCAACCGACTTTAAGGGAGAAACAGAGGGGCATTAAAAAGAATCAAGAAACGAGGAATACAAAATTGGCCGGAGAAGATATCATGTGGGAACCAATGACTTTTCTATCATTGAGTAATACTTTTGTGTCTGGAGGACATATTTTCTAAGACGATCAATAAAACAAAGGGTTGATTGTTGAGAATGCTTTGAAAGAGATGAGTATCAATGTCATATCAGATGATGAATCTGTAGAAAAGAGAGTTATGGGCATCTACCTTGCACCATCAGAATTTGAGTTGAATAGTTGGACTGCGTAAGAATTACATGTAGTTTTCAAGTCTTTTTCAGAGTAATACAAAAGAACTTTCTCTGTTGCTTATACCCTGGGGCAATAGTTTGATTTTGTGTAAAGAGTTAAACTATGTGTTTTTCTTGTTCAATAAAAGATGCATTAATTCCAAATGGAAAACATTTTTATGTGCATTTTTATGATTATATGTATATATACTCTTGTTCATTCTCTTTTCAAGAACTCAAATATCAATAACATGAATGCTGATGATACTAACCCGAAAATTGACTTCGAGCAGCCCATGTGTCCTAGGGAAGTCGAGGGTTGTGATAATGGTGAGGAATGTGACTTACCTTCCGAGCTGTTACAAATGGTGGAAAAAGAGGACAAGCAAATTCTGCCTCATGAGGAACATACTAAAATTTTAAATTTAGGGTCTGATATGGATAAGAAAGAGGCGAAAATTGGCACTACTTTATCTGATAAAGGACAATAGAGTTTGGTTGAGTTACTGCAAGAATACAAGGACGTATTTGCTTGGTCATATGAAAACATGTCAGGATTGGATACATAATTGGTAGTACACAAGTTACCAATAAAGCCAAAATGTAAACATGTGCAACAAAAGCTGAGAAGAATGAAACCCGAAATACTACTCAAAGTCAAGGAAGAAGTAAAAAAATAATTCGATGCTGGGTTTCTTAAAGTTTCCAAGTACCTTGAATGGGTAGAAAATATTGTCCTTGTATCAAAGAAAGATGGTAAAGTCTATATGTGTTGACTACCGAGATCTCAATAGAGATAGTCCGAAGGATAATTTTCCTTTGCCAAACATAGACACATTGGTGGATAACACTACTAAGAATTCTTTATTTTCATTCATGGATGGTTTCTCTGGCTATAATCAAATCAAAATACACCCTGATGATAAGGAAAAAACAACATTTGTCACTATATGGGAACGTTTTACTATAAAGTGTCATTTAGGCTAAAGAACGCAGGGACAACGTATCAAAGGGCTATGGTAACATTATTTCATGACATGATGCATAAAGAAATAGAAGTTTATTTTGATGATATGATTGTCAAAGTCAAGACAGAAGATGAACATATCGAGAATTTGAGAAAGTTTTTCCAAAGATAAAGGAAATGTCAATTGAAGTTTAACCCAAATAAGTGTACATTTGGGGTAACATTTGGCAAGCTCTTGGGATTTGTTGTGAGCTAGAAAGGAATTGAAATAGATCCATATAAAGTCAAAGTCATTCAAGATTTGTCATCCCCGCAAACACAAAAAGAGGTTTGAGGATTCTTGGGAATACTGAATTATATAGCTCGATTTATCTCACAGTTGACTGATAAATGTGATCTTATTTTTTCGTCTCCTTAAGAAAGAGAAATTCTGGAGCATGGAATGACTATTTTCAAGAAGCTTTTGAGACAGTTAAGAAAATTTTTTCAAGTACCCCAATCTTAGTACCACCCATCCCAGATAAACCCATAATTCTTTATTTATCAGTCTAGGAAAATTCAATGGGGTGTGTATTAGGACAACATGATAGAACTGAGAAAAAAGAGAGAGCTATTTACTATCTCAGCTAGAAGTTCACTGTATGTGAAATTAGATACTCTCCAATTGAAAATTTGTGTTGGGCTTTGGTATGGACAACTTGAAGGCTTAGAAAGTATATGTTATATCACACCACATGACTTATATCCAAATTTGATCCTTTGAAGTATTTAATGGATGTACCTGCATTATCTGGAAGGTTAGCTCATTGGCAGATCTTGTTGTCAGAATTTGATATCCAATATGTCAGTCAAAAAGCAGTAAAAGGGAGTGCAATAGCTGAATTTATTGCAAGTAGAACTTCTCAAGAATATGAGCCGATAAGCTTTGATTTCCCGGATGAATATTTAATGGCAATTTCAGTGGAAGAATCAATTACATCCTCCAATGAATATTGGAAGTTGACTTTTGATGGTGCTTCGAATGCCTTGGGGCATGGAATTAGGGCAATCTTGGTCTCACCAAATGGAGAGCATTATCCGTTTACCAGTTGGCTCAATTTTGATTGCACAAATAATATGGCCGAATATGAGGCATGTGTTCTGGGTCTTAGAGCTACCATTGAACGATAGGTAAAAATGCTCAAGGTATATGGGGATTCAGCTCTAGTAATTTACCAAATCAGAGGGGAATGGGAGACAAAAGATTCCAAGCATGTAGAATACCATAATTTAGTTTTAGAACTTATCAAAGAATTTGAAGAAGTAACTTTCAATTACATCCCTAGAGAAGAAAACCAAATGGCAGATACCTTGGCAACTTTGGCAGCCACATTTAAGGTAAATGCACATTCGAGCATGATGGTTATTGAAATGCAAGCCTATGAATATCCAGCTCATTGTTTTAACATTGAAGAAGAAGAAGAGGTGAAACCCTAGTACTATGATATCTTACAATACATCAGATATCAGAGTTATCCTGAATAAGCAATCGAGGATCATAAAAGAACTATCAGAAGAATGACATCAGGGTATGTACTCGATGGTGAAATCATGTACAAAAAGAGCCTGAATAAAGTCCTATTGAGATGCGTAGACACAAAAGAAGCCAAAATAATTCTCGAAGAAGTGCATGAAGGAGTATGTGGTACTCATGCTAATCGACATACAATGGCTAGATAAATTATGAGATTTGGATAATATTGGTCAACTTTGGAAACTGATTGTATCAATTATGCCCGAAAATGTCACAAGTGTCAAATTTATGGAGACATGATGCATACTCCTCCTCATCTGTTGCATGTGATGACAGCTCCTTGGCCATTCTCTATATGGGGCATAGATGTTATTGGACAAATTTTTCTCAAAGCTTCAAATGACCATCGCTTCATTTTGGTAGCGATAGACTATTTTACCAAATGGGTAGAAGCAGTTTCTTATGCGAACATCACTCAGTCCATAGTCTGTAAATTCTTGAAAAAGGAAATCATTTGTCGATATGGTCTACCAGAAAGGATTATTATTGATAATGTTTTGAATCTAAACAACAAAATGATGAAGTCAGTTTGTGAACAGTTCCGAATAAAGCATCATAATTTCACCACTTATCTCCCAAAGATGAATGGAGCAGTTGAGGCAGCTAATAAGAATAGCAAGAGGCTTATAGAGAAAATGACTTAAACTTATAAGGATTGGCATGAGAAACTACTATTTGCTCTGTTGGCTTAACGAACTTCAGTACGAACATCGACTGGAGCAACTCCATTTTTATTAGCCTATGAGATGGAAGCAGTCCTACCTATTGAGGTAGAAATTCCTTCACTACGAGTTTTATCAGAGGTAAAGCTAGATGAGATAGATTGGGTACAAGCCAAATATGATCAATTGAATTTGATTGAAGAAAAGAGACTGAAAGCTATTTGTCATGGTCAGATGTAACAAAAGTGGATGATACGAGCACATGATAAGAAAGTTCACCTCCAAGAATTTTACGAAGGGGATCTTGTACTTAGAAGGATTTTACCTATTCAAAAGGACTTCTGGGGAAAATGGTGCCAAATTGGGAAGGACCTTATGTTGTAAAGAAAGCCTTTTTTGGGGGAGCTTTAGTCCTCACTAAAATGGATGTACCAGAATTACCCTACCCAGTGAATTCTGATGCGGTTAAAAGGTATTTTGACTAAATGAAAAAGGAGAGTTCAAGATGAAAATCCAAAAAAAGATATCTTGAAACAAATTAGCTCCCAAGTTGAAAATCCGTAAAGGGCTGCTTGAGTGTTATACTTCAGGATTCATGTGTGGAAAATATCTTGGATTCATAGTATGATTGAGAGGTTCATGTATGGGGTAACAACATCAAGTGTTGTTCAACATTATGATTGAAGATAAGTTTCAATACTGGAGATTTAGCAGTATAAGAAGAAATTTCACACCTTTATCATAATCTCGAGATCTTTTTGACAGCAGCTATACTTGAGTCACTTTATGGCATGCCGGTTCAAAAGAATTTATGCTATTGATATTTGAAGATGCCTACTTCTTTTTCTTTTATATTTTTCAATAAAAGTTTGCCATGTATTTACTTAAAAATCTCTTTATATGAATAAAAAGAAACATTTTCTTGATAACTCTCCTTTTTGTAAGCATCTTGCTAACATGTAGTTTAACTTAAAGTACATGCAATCATGGTGTATTGGTGTACAAAAAGTTTTTGAAAAGTACATGTATTCTAAGGCTAAAAATGATTTTAACATGTGATGACATGATACATGGAAAATAAAACATTGAAGTACATAAAAAGCTTCAAACATTTGAAAATGATCCGAAATATTTGTCACTAATTGAGTTGTTTGTCATTCGTACTGGTGGGGTTCAAGAAGAACGAAAACTAAGATCATGTTTGACTAGAGAATATGGGATCAAGATGTTCAACTGGGGTAAAACGGTCATGTTTGTTGTACCCAAAATAAAACTGAGTCTAAAATGGATAACAAAAGAGGGTCCTCATTCGAAAAAGAAAATACCCTAAAATTTTGTCATTGAACACATTTTAGGCATAAATAAAATCATGACATTCATAAATGCATGGTAGCAAATATAATATCATATCTACAGCTTTCTCAAAAGAAAGCTAAAGGTTGAAATTGAAAATCCAAGATGAGAGTAATCATTTTAAAATCCCAAAATAAGGGATGTTTAAAGAATTTATGAGTCTGATCTCTCCTGAATGAATAGTGGAGTAGATATGTCTTTAAGTTGATCTGAATACCCGAAAAAATGGTAAAGATCCAGTCTGATCTCCCATGAATGAATAGTGGAGTAGATAAGTCTTCAAATTTATCTAAATAATCGAAAAAGTGACACATATCTAGTCTGATCTCCCCTGAATGAATAGTGGAGAAAATATGTCTTTAAGTTTATCTGAATACCCGAAAAAGTGGCACAAATCCGGTCTGATCTCCCCTGAATGAATGGTGGAGAAAATAAGTATTCAAGTTGATATGAATACCCAAAAAAATGGCACAGATCAAGTCTGATATTCTCTAAATGAATAGAGGAGTAGACTCGTCATCCTTCAGATCTGACTACCCGAAAAAGAGGAACAGATCAATGTTCGATTTCCACGGAAGAATAGTCGAATGGATTTCCTATCAAAATATGAAGTTAACGGGATGAAATTTTCTTGTCTTTTATCTTTGCTCTATTCTTGTTAACACAAAAATGAGCAAAGATGGGCACCTGTCGATAGTTATTTTCGTCCGAATTTATATTATATTATATTTATATTATTAGTATTATATTATTATTATTGATAAATAATAAATTTATTACAGGAAAACCAAATACAAAATAAAGTTGACCTGAAGGCCCAATTTACAATAAGAACCAGTCCAGGCGCAGACCAGTAAGCCCAACAACCAAACCCGAGAAGGCCCAAGGCCCATCTAGGGTTTCATCATCTTCTCCAGTCGCCGCTAGCTCCCTCAACCGTTGGATCTAGTGAGATCCAACGACCCAGATTTAACCAGTAGAAACCTAGGTTTTCATTACAACCCTAGGGCTATTTCGGCCGCCGTCATAGCTTGATGATGAACTCACCGACGCCGCCTCCATGAGTTCCACTCAGCCATCGCCACGAACACCGTCGTTGAAGACGCCAGCCAAGATCGAAGGAGATCTGGGTGCATTTAATGCATCCAGCTTACTCACCGCACACCTCACTACCCCTAGGGTGAGTCACCAACGTAGCTCCAGTGACTCCCCGGGGTTCCCTCTATTAACCGAAGGATGCATCAAGAGGGCCTATAAAAGGCCGTCGAACCTGTAAGAGAAGAACACAAAGAGAGCAAGCAACAAATACACAAAAACCAACCAACAAAGAAAATAGAGAAAAGTATAGAAGAAGAAGAGCCTTACCCTCTAAGCCTCAGCCGTCATCAGAAGCTACAAACGACACCAGAGAAAATATTTTTCGAAGGTAAAATTTGTATATATACTTCGATAGGATAGTTTTTGGTTGAAGACAAGGTCATATCTAGGTTCAGGGGAGATAGGGCCTTTATTCGGGGTATTTTGATGTTTTACGGTCGGTGCCAGTGTACGGTGGCTGGTCGATGAGGATTCTAGAGAGAGTCGACTCTCTCTCTTAGAAAGAGAGAAGAATTGAAAAAAAATGAGAAGGCTTAGGCCTTTTGGGGCTAAATTTAGGTATTTATACCCCTTACCAAACGACGCCGTTTTAGGTAAGGGGTATTTGTGTAATTCACGCATGGGAAAACCCCTTAAACATTCCTTCTAGTTTTGTAACCTTTCAATTTAGTCACTGGAATTAATTTTTGTGCTTTCTAATTTGGTTTTCAGATTTTATTTTATTTTAATCATTAATCGCATGTATATATATTTTAAAATACTATACGTAAACCCTTAGGTTTTAATAATTTAGATTTTAATTCTTATTAGTAATAAAGTTAAATTACACTATTAGTACTTGTATTTCATAATATTTTAATTTAGGGTTACTAATTTAGATATTTTGCATTTTAATCTATATAATTTTAATATTTATTTTATTTTTTATTCGGTTATATTATTTTTTACAATGAAATATAAAAATATTTCCTTAACTTATTAAGGATGTATTTTAAATAATTGTTGACATAAAATAATACCTTTAATATTTTTTAAGAACCATAAAACTAAATTAAATACAAATTTGTTAATTTACTGCAAAGACATTAATTAATAAACAAGGTACCAATTTTGGGCGTTGTGGGGTGCTAATCATTCCCCACACGTAACCGACTCTCGAACTCATTTTCTGGTAAGCAGACCATTTTTGTGTTATTTTAAAATTATGTTTTATAAATTTTATTAAAATAACATAATATTTTGGTGACCAATCACACCTCGACAAACGATTGATGGCGACTCCTCAAATTTGTGTTTTATTTGATTCAAAGAAGAAAAATACTTACTTTCTAGAGATGAGATTTAGAAAGCAACGACACTTATTTTCACCGGACAAATACCGTATCGACAGTCAGTGACAAGCCTGACAAAAGCATCAACCGCAGAAGCAAGGAGAGAATAATGCAACAGATCAGAAAGCCTTCATAGAACACCCCTCGACAACCTCATCCTTACTTTCAACAAAAATATAAACCATCTCATAGGACATACCATCAAAAGTCTCAAGCATGTTGTCAGCCTCATCCACAAGCAGTCTAATCGTACACTTTTTTTTTTTGCCAACGTTGTGAAAAAACCTAGAGCCAATAACCCCGTCTTGGATCTATTGCACTCGAACCCTTTACTTGAGAAAAGAGGTTTTTGCTTGCTCTAAATCCACCAGCCTGCAAACAAGCTTCCGCAACAAGGTCAACATTTGCACCTGACAGATTAACC
Source organism: Hibiscus syriacus (assembly GCF_006381635.1). Lineage (NCBI taxonomy): Eukaryota > Viridiplantae > Streptophyta > Magnoliopsida > Malvales > Malvaceae > Hibiscus > Hibiscus syriacus. Next base: position 996,494 of record NW_024062599.1, on the reverse strand, counting down.
AACTGTTGAGCCTCTAACTACTTTCTCTTCATACAACTTTCTCAATCAGGTCATCAAAATGGGTCTTATTAAACTCCTTAAGACTTAACTTCAGTCTTTTCAACTTAGTAAAAAAAGTTGCATAGGGTCACCCTCCGCCTCTACCATCAAAGAATTAGCAACAACATTCTTGAAGTCAGATTATTGATCCCAAAAATTGAAAAATAATTTGAAATACTTAAGCCAGGATTATCCTTAATAGACCATACCATGCCAGGATAGTGGTCCGATAAATCAGGAGCCAAAAACTCCACAAAGGAACTGGAGAACAAATGAAGCGAAGCAGAATTAACTAAAATTTGATCTATCCTTCTAGCCAGAAAGCCCTCATCCTTCTTGTTGGTCTAAGTGAACACAAGCTCACTAAAAGGATGGTCAGAAAGTTCAGTCTCATCCAGGAAGTCACTGATATCCAACAAGTCTGAATTGAGATTAATAAAAAAAAGAACTAATATGAATCTTCATACAACATACAAATTTTTGGGATAAATTTGTTAAAATATTTTTTAAATATAAGGTGTTAGAGAAATTATTTCTTCAAATAATGTGAATGTTACAATATTATCAGAAGTCGTTGAAATCATTTGGTGTTTACTAGAAGACGCCTAAAAAACACATCAACATCTTCCCATATTTGGTCCCATGCTTGTATTTTTCGTCTTCCGGAACTTCATCAACGTCATCTTTATTTTTACGTTTTTTTTTTAATTCGTCTTCCGAAACTTCTTCAACGTCATCTTTATTTTTACGTTTGATTTGTTATATTCATGTAGGAATGGACCCAATCCTTGTTTTGGAATATAAAGGGATGAGATGGAGGTTCAGGTGTTTTTCCATTTTTGTTTTCTGATACGATTCACAAGTTTTGATTTGCTTGGATTTCATCTCTTGTATATTCAACTCAACCCCATGACCCCACTTCCATTGCCTTACCCACACATGAAGTTGAAATATATTTCAGCTTGGTATTATATACGACTTCTATTGTTTTCTTTATTTTTATATTTCATATCAACTAATTTAATAAAAATAATAATAATAATATTAGTAATTGTACTTAAAATTTTAAATACGAGTATGAAATAAAACCTTTTGATAAACTCCATGGACGCCGGTTTTATATTGTAAATGCTATGTGGACATAACAGCTCACCATATATTAATTAGTCTCAATTAGATTGTCAAACTGGTTACAATTTGGTTATGTAGTGATTACAGCTACATCCTCCTAACCGAACGTGCGTTTCTATAGAAGCTATAATACCTTAATTTTTAAAAAGCATAAACCTGGAATCTTTGTTACACCTTAACTAAAATCAAGCTGTGTTGATATTTATACTGATAATTAAAATTTTAATTGGATTTAATATCATAAGTTAATTGAAATTATTAAGGAAAGTAATAAAAGAGAATGTTATTCTTTCTAAAGGCTCTTGATTCGAGCAACTGCGTTTGCAGGATGAGTGTTGTTAATGACTAAAAATGATTCTGAATAAATATTAACTTGTTATGAATATTTATTTATGTGTATGTTTATCTTTATCTATAAGATCAAATTTTGATTAGATCTCTAATATTCATTACTGTTAAAGTTGTACATTACATCTACTACTTATGACTATAAATAGAGAGGTTAGAGAAATCATTATACACAACTCATATTGAGATAATAATACAATTCTCTCTCCTTATTCTTATATATTTTATTTTTATTGTTCTACTTATTGCTTCATTTCGTTTATTTCACAATATGTTATCAGCATGAGTTTGTTCAGAAAATTTTCGATTAAAACGCAAGGGTTGTGTTCATCTAATTTAAGGTAAGCCTAACTCTTCAGAATTTTCATTATATTATTTCGTTAAACATTGAAAGGACTACATCGCATATCTATTATCTTATTTTGATTTTGATATCACTATTGTTAAGATTAAACTGATCATGAAAATAGAATAAATTATTCTGGTCATTAAATTTTTCTTCAGCCACATATTATAAATTGTTCTAATTATACTGAAATATTTTATATAATGTGTAAGATTTAAGTAAAAAGCAGTGCATGAATATTGATATCATCAACCAGTCATACTTTTAATAATGAAAGATTTGTACTTATAATGAGATAGATTAATTAAGAATAAAACTAAAGAAAACATATCTCCATAATAGAAATCCAGTTGTTGTCCACAAAAATAAATGAAATAATTGAATTTTATTATCAACATATTTTCTATGTATATTGAAGCCTTTGTATACTAATAATAGATATTCTACCTTTATAATTTGCTATGTATGACAAGTGCTATTTGTCATGTATCATGGGCCATTTGAGTTAGTACACTATCCTCTACCTTTGTACTTTGAAATTAAATACAAATTCTCAAATATTTGTATTATAATGCTAGTGTATGATAGTGAAAGAATTTATTGTACATAAATCTCAATAGGGGGTGTTCATTTTTTTTGTTTTAACCGAATTAACCGACCGAACCGAATTAGTTCGGTTAATTCGGTCGGCCACCGAATTAGTTCGGTCGGGAAACAGTTAATATTTTTTTTAGAATTCGGTTAACGGTTAATTCGGTTCGAAATCGGTTAATTAACCGAATTAACCAAATTAACCGAAATTAAATTTTAAATATTAAATATATTATATATAACATATGGGCTCAGCCCAAACTATTTAAAACCCAATTAATAATATAAGATCTAATAATTTTTAAATCTAAATCGATATTAATTAAATAAAAAAATCATATAAATTTTTTATTTTATAATTATATATTATTTAAATTAATTATAATTTTTTTAATTAAAAAAATATTCAATTTTTATATAATTTAAAAAAAATTTAAAAATTTCGGTTAATTCGAAAATTAACCGAAATTTATTCGGTTCGGTTAATATTTTCAAAAAAAGTTCGATTCGATTAACGGTTAAAGAAAAAAATCGATTAATTTGGTTAATGGTAATTCAGTTCGGTCGACCACCGTTTTAACCGAATGAACACCCCTAAATCTCAATTTAGAAGGCAATCCAATAACCTCAAATTGCATTATAATGCTGAAAGTAAACACTTGGTGGAAATTTGCATTTTATTCTTCTGCTTTAAATTTCGTTATCAATGAAAAATTATGAATCTTGACCTAAAGTGAATATGAGATCTTATAATAAAAAAGATAAATGTAATATTTTAGTCTGACCGACCCGAAAATCAAAAGATTAAAGCATTACACGAGACCATCAAAGCGGTTAACGTAAAATTTTCTTTTAAATAACATTATGATCATCATTAAAATGTTATCGATTGAAAATGTGAATGAAAATATAAATATCCTAATTTATAAAAGCGAGGATCTCCAGAATAGATCCCAAAATAACATCATAGTATTTATATTAAAATAGAGTTACGAAATGAATACATAAAAGGTCTATGAATCATGCACTCTAAAATAGACTCAAAGACGTAATCTGATACCTAGACAAAATCTGAAATCCACAAACCAACGATAAGCTTCTTAAGACACTATAATAAATTTGTTTATTTTTTTACGTTTGAAATATTGTCATTGAAAGTTATATTTACGTAACAAATTGTGTTTTGTGACATAAAATTTGACGTCACGATATTTGCCACCATAGGTGTGTCATTAAATGTCTAGCGTGACGATGTATATTTTTAATGTCACGTATGATTAAACATATAGTGATATTTACGTATAACGACATCTTATAATTTATATTCAGTGACAATTAGTCATGTATAAAATAAAATTTTGACATTAATAATTCATATTGTCACTTATAATATTAAATTTTACTACATAAATGACGAAGAAAATACAATAAAAGTATAATTTTTTCATTAATAATTTATTGTCACTAATAATGTCACAATTATTTATTTAAAAAATTGAAAAATATTAAAAATAAAAATAATAAAATTACAATAAAAGTGTTAATTTTTATATAAATTACAATAAAAAAATCTAGTTTTTTATATATTACAATAGAAGGTAAAACCTTCTATAAATTAGAATAAATACAACTTTTTATAAATTACAATAAAGACTATTTTCTTTCTATAAATTACAACTAACGTCAATTTTTTTATAAATTACAATCAAAGAGAAACTTTTTATAAATTACAATAATGACATACTTTTCATAAATTACATTAAATGTCTACATTTTGCAAAATACAATAACATCCTCTATTTTTTTTACAAATTAAAATAAAACCCAAAATTCTACTATCATTTCAATAATGGTATTCCAATGTCCAAAGACAACGCTCCCTTTTCGTTTTGATCGAAGGTTAAGCAATTATAAATTCAGAGGTGAAGGAGAATCACAAGTGCAACCTATAATACCCTAATTTTGTCCATAAATTAAAGAGGGAACAAAGTGTAAGGATTAAATTTGTAATTGTACCTATTATAATTTGGGACTTTAAAGGTCAATGTAAAAGGGGGAGAGAAGGGGAGATGCCTTTGGTAACGGGGGAGGCTATGTATTAAACGAATAAAACCAGGGGCCTGATGGGGAAATTTTGCTCTCTGGAAAGCTGCATTTGATTTATGTATTTATTTATTGGTTCTGATCCCATGCGTAAAAGGGATGATGTTGGCCAAAGTCGAAAATATGAAGAAGAATGGTGGAGAATCATTCACGAAAACCTGTCATTTGGAGCCGAAATGAAGGATTAAGAACGCTGATGAGAATTCATCACCACGTAGAGACAAGAAATTCTTTTGGAGCTGGAAGGCGATAAAAGCATTTTCGAATGATAAAAGCTGTAAGTTTACTTCTTGTTTCACACTTCAAGTACACTTTATTGAAGACTTGTCGGTCAGTTTTAAAGAACTTAGTCTACGCGTGCATTGGAGGAGGAGAGAGCAAGAACAATGCAGAAGAAAGAAAAAGGAACTAAAGAGAATGGTGCTATGGCCTCTCGGCCATGGCTCGATTTCACCAAGTAGTATAACCTTGCGCCAGTCTTACTCATCGAGTTTTCATTCCCGAACCTAGTTAACCCATTCAACAACACATAAACCCTCACAACACAGTAGCCCCGTTTTCCAATACACCCGACCATAATCTTGAAGTACCTATTCAAAACCCACCACAAAAGAACCCATGACCAGCGATGAGGAAGAGATGGAAACACATGAAGAAACCTACGAAAAAAGATGTCAGCAACCGAAAAGGTAAAACCGAAAAAATAAGAGAAATGGAGAAACTTACCTTTCGACTTTGGGTGTTTTCAGATGATCGAAGGCTCGTTTGATTGATCCAAACGATCAAGCAGTAGAAAATGAGAAGAGAAACAACAAAATCGAAGGTCACCATGATCCAACGGTTCAATCTCACGCAATCAAAGGTGAAAAATGTCACACCCTAAAATTTGGGGTTAGTTTTTTTTATAAAGTTGAAATAACATACCAATAATAATGTTGGATGCCCAAGGAAATGTTGAAGAAATTAAGGGAAACTAAGTGTAAATTTACCCTTCTTTAAATCAGCAAGTATCAGAGGACTTCCACTCCTGCATAGGACATATGTTCCTATAAAGTCAAAAATCTAGATTTGATATATCAATATCAATTTCTTCTTTGTCTGGCCAACACCTTTGTTTGCTATTGCTAGTTGCTTCAAAAGTGAACCCTACAATAAAAAAATAATAGTTCTTAAACCATAGTGTTTCTATCTCTTACAAGATTAAAATTAGAGATTCAGAACTCTTTTAGCTTTAAGAGGTTCTGGAATTCACCTGAAAGTTTATCTTTCGGATTGATGGGAATTTTATTATTTTTAATACTATAACTTGGAAATTGAGAACCACACAAATGGAAGATATTTTTCAAAGATAAACCGGTATAAAACTAAGAAAATAGGAGATTAGAAAGCCAAGCAAGAACTCTTGGTAGATCGGCCTACATCCAACACCAGTTTGCTTATTAGCCGTCAAAGGAATGACACGATTTTCACGAAGTGGGATTGGAGACATCACCGAACCATCCCACTTGAGGCTGTTTGTCAACTCTCTTCAGGTACATGTTAATGTGGGATATTGCAGATCCCATGCGAGTGTTCTGGAGATAGGTCCTTGGAAATTCTTATCGAATTTGTTCATTCATACTCCGCTTGACTTGTTTAGCTGGTTGTGTTCGATTTCAGTTTCAAGAATATGGGATTTATCCAAGGACCAAGGATTTAGCTTTGAGGATTCTGCCATGTCTGGCAAGCCCGCTTCCTTGCGTATGAATGAAAGAAAGCTTTGAGATTCTTCATCATAATATGAACTGCTAATTGATTTTGAGTCATTGACATGATAATTACTTCTTCCATTTAACGAATTATTGCTGAGTTGAACAATGTCCACTGATCTATGTCATAATAGGTTCTTCCAAGATTTCATAGAAAAATATGAGCCGAGGTGAGAGTAGACATCGGTGTGTCCTTGGATCGAACGGTGAGTTGAGAATCGTCGCATGGTGGCACCGTTTCGGTTTCCCGGAGTCTCTCGACCCGATCGTCTTTATAAACTTGGAACATGGGATATGAAGGGACAAACACCTTGGCTATTTCTGGGGGAACATTTTGAAGGCCTCGGACACAGCTTCCACAACATTCCAGCAATCACGTTCTACCACCAGCTGCTGCACATTTTTTTTAGTTCCCAAACTTCCTTCTATAAACACCTCTATTAGACCACAAATTCCTCTGGCAAATTGGTTTCATGTGATCAAGATTTTTGTTATGCTATAAACGGTGGACCGTTGGCTGGTTGTGTAGCTAATATGTCTTGTCCATATCTTGAGATATATGGAGATGAGAGTTCGACTGCTGAATACTTTGTAAATGATATCGTGCTATATGATCGAGTGTTGGGTGACTTGGAGACCTCATCTGCAAATGGAAGTGTTATATTTGGGGCCATTTGGAGGCTGAGATGGTCCTTCTTCACAAGGTGGCAGCTACTGCAATTGAAAATTCACGTGGGTGGTGAGTTAAAAAAATAAAGTGAAAAATCGCATCAAGAGTCCTCAATGATTGGTAAGAACTTGGCCTTGTCTCATAGTTTCCTTTAGTATTAATTTATAGCTCAATAGTGCAAATTAATTCAGTTCAGTCCCTAATTTTAGTGATTAATTATTAAAGTAGTCCCACAAGTATTCTATTATACTAATTGGGTTTCCAAATTATTATTTCAATTCTAATAAGCTATCTTTATGGCAAGGGAAATTTTTTAGATACGAGTAAGTAATTTTGATGCCTGGATCGTGAGGAAAATATTGGAAGTTGAATTAAAGATAGTGGGTGTTCGAATGAAATTTAAATGGTCGACCAGTATGGCACGGAAAATGAGGTAATACTTTACTACCTCTTTATGCTTTATGGAACATGTGAATATTGGTAAATGCATGAATAAGATAATGTTGATCTCATTTGGGTAGTTAATGAATTTCTACACTTGATCCGAATACAGTAGAAATTTTGTAACTGATTATGGTTCAGAGAACTTTTATAAGAAATTGAGGAATTGTTAGAATTAAATTTCAAGTTATGTGTTTGGTAATAAAGAAATCAATCTGGATCGGTATCTTATAATTTATTTCATCAAATGTTAAAGGTACTTGGATGGGAAATTATAAGAATACTCTAGTAGGGTAAAATTATGAAAATACTCTTAAGTTATAAGATGTAAAGAATTGTCTCTAGAAGTTGATTAATAACTCTAAAAGGATATATTGATATGATAAAACTACATATGTGCATAAGAAATGCTAGTTTTCTTAGAAAATTCGGATAATCGATTTTCAAAACCAAGAGGGTTTATGCAAGATACAAGAAGTCTGTTAAGAAATCATTTCAAGATCAGAGAATGTCCGGGAAAGCAATTAATCATAGGATCTCTAAATTATATTATTTTTATTAAGAGTTAATACCGAAATTATCTGGTTAAGAAATTACGAAAATGCCCTTGAGAGGTAAAATAGTCCGAGTTGACCCTGAATGAGAAAGTACTTTAAGGATTCGTACTTAAACCGATTAAGTACAAATTTGATTGTTAAGACCCTGACTTAGTGCAAAAAAATTCCTGATATTCCTTTGGTAAAAATATGAGAAGGCACTTGACCCGAAAATATCCGAGTTATGAATAAATACCTGAAGAACAATTTATAGGGAGTATTCTTTTGTAAGAATTGTTCGAATGGACTGAAATAAATGATAAGTTTGAATTTAATAATAAGATCGAACGGAAAGAAATGATTGAAATACACTGGATCTGTAAAACGACCAGAATACCCCTGTAATGAAAATGACCCAAGAATATCACCAAGCTCAAGAATGATGGGATATTCTCGAGCTCTGTAATGATTGGAATAAAACTGGACACCAAAATACCCTTATGACCTAGAATAAGTAAATATCTTGGATTAATTAAAGAATCCAAATAAGCATAGGTGTCGGACTACCTTTAAAAGTTATGAAACACAACTTAAGTGAGCCGATCAACTTTAATGATATGTCAGTACCTGAAAGACATAAATATTACTTGAATGTGTGTTCCTCTACTCAAGTGTGGCTTGATGATAAGTTTAGAAGTATTCAACTCAGCTAAACTCTAGATCGTATTCAATATTAAGAAGTGGATATTCATTAGACAAATCAACTACGACTACCAAATTGAATAAAATGGAAGTACAATATGTATCTGAAATTTAGAAACGTCTGAATTACTATGGAAAACCCCGAAGTAACTATAAAGGACTTGACTGCTAAATGAACTAAGTAACCTCAAGGACTGAGGATTAAGTAAGTGCTTGGAATAAGTTTGGAAACTCGGATGAACTTATGTGATGTATCATCCCTATGGATTATGAACCACAAATCAAGTACATCGACATTTCCTGGTATAGTTGAAACATGCAAATGAAATAAAGTCCATTAGAATATTTGTTCGTCTCCTTAAGATCTGTTCAGTGATGACTCAGAAGATGATCTATGTATAAGAATATTTTATATTAAAGAGTAAATACCCTGGAAGGTTAATGAATTGACAACTTGATAACTATTGGTTCTGGGAGCTATTCATCTGGAGTTGTTCGATAATAGGATTAATTGTCATAGATTGTAAAGATTCTGAATACCTTCAGATTTCGTAGAGCTTCCGAAAAGTGTCCGAATAAGATGATCATGATAATTCATATTTTGAATAACTGATGATTCTGTCAGTTAATAAACTCTTCCAATAGTGATTCTAACTTCCGACATTCTATCAGTATATTGAAAATCTGCGTGTCTTTGCCTGTTAAGATTATCCAATACCTCTGAATAATATCTGTAAACTATGGTGTGTTCCTTAATCATATAAATATTTTATCTGATTTGCGACTTGAATTTTGTTCTGATACATTATCTGAATTCTGTTCTGATTTTTGATCTAGATTCTGTTCTGATATCTAATCTGAATTCTGTTTTGATTTCTGATATCTCCATTTACCAACAGAGAAATGTTTTATCTGGGGGGTTTATTGTTGGAGGAAGATTATCTGCAGACTCCTCGGCTTTGTGCTCAGGGTCTAAATGGCATGTGCGGTTGGGTGTATGGTTCTGGGGAACCTACACATTTATGATGTGAACGGATGGGGATATATATATATATGTGTGTGTTTTAAAAGATTTGTATCTTTTTACTGGTTTTACGGGAACACACTAGATAACCTATTCTGATCTCCTGAACTCAGTCATTCGAAATATTTATCTGAACTGAAAGCTCATTATCCGTTACCATCTGAAATATCAGCAGGATCTCCGATTAGCATAAAAATCTGTAGATGTTCGGAAACAATAAGAAAACATATGTTTATCTGTATTTGCACGTTCTTCAGCATCATCTGGTAGTTTTGTATTACTGAGTTTTTCGAAGCTCACTCTATTACTCAACATTGCAGGTTAAAAGAATTGTGCCAGTGCAATTATCGTCATCAGTATGGGAGTTCTTCCGGCGTTTCTTCTAGAGATTGGTACATGTGATTAGGGGGTATGTAATTGTATTTTGTTTTAAATACGAGTCTGAAAATCTATTTAATTTTTTTTAATATTGATAAATGGTTTTATGAGTTTATATGTTATGATAAAAAGTTTTAAATTTTCTGTTATTTTTACAGTGGGTCGCACCGGTGGCCCTAATGTGACACTCCAAATCAGATCGGGTTACACGCATCGGTCTGAAGAAGTTACATTTAGTGGTATCAGAGCTTTGGTTTGAGTCAAAATTTTCAAGATAGATCGGCCGGTCAAATTTCAAAAGATGTCTAATCAGTACATGCCCTTAGACTACAATCGTATTTCTCTGAGCTGGAACTCCAAGGCTAAATTATCTGTAATGAGCAAACCTAAGTTTTATCTTGTAAGGCTCTACCTTTGCACAAAGGAATACCAGTAACATCTATTTGAATTCTGTAAAGTTTCTTACGAGCCATGTGAGAGCTATTCATCTGAAAAAATGATCCAACTCCAGAAATAAAATTGAGATATGTTATCGCTCTATGAGCCTAATTTCGTAAACAATGCTAAATTGATTCTACCAGGATATTTCCTTTCTAATTCTTTTATTGGTAAGAGGGAGAGTTCTGATAAGAATGTATACTCACCTGGTTTAAGATTAATAGATGGCCGATACTTCTGTAAAAACAACTTGAAGATATGATAGAATTGATTGAATTTTCATTTCTGCATTTCTGTGACATGAATGAATTTCGAGGATGAAATTCTTTTAAGGGGAGGAGAATTGTCACACCCTAAAATTTGGGGTTAGTTTTTTTTTATAAAGTTGAAATAACATACCAATAATAATGTTGGGTACCCAAGGAAATGTTGAAGAAATTAAGGGAAACTAAGTGTAAATTTACCCTTCTTTAAATCAGCAAGTATCAGAGGACTTCCTCTCCTGCATAGGACATATGTTCCTATAAAGTCAAAAATCCAGATTCGATATATCCATATCAATTTCTTCTTTGTCTCTTTCTGCAAGTAGTACAACCACTCCACCGCCAACACCTTTGTTTTCTATTGCTAGTTGCTTCAAAAATGAACCCTACAATAAAAAAATAATAGTTCTTAAACCATAGTGTTTATATCTCTTACAATACTAAAATTAGAGATTCAGAACTCTTTTAGCTTTAAGAGGTTCTGGAATTCACTTGAAAGTTTATCTTTTGGATTGATGGGAATTTTATTATTTTTAATACTATAACTTGGAAATTGAGAACCACACAAATGGAAGATATTTTTCAAAGATAAACCAGTTATAAAACTAAGAAAATAGGAGATTAGAAAGCCAAGCAAGAACACTTGGTAGATCGGCCTTCATCCAACACTAGTTTGCTTATTAGCCGTCAAAAGAATGACATGATTTTCATGAAGTGGGACTGGTGACATCACCGAACCATCCCACTTGAGGCTGTCTGTCAACTCTTTTCAGGTACATGTTAATGTGGGATATTGCAGATCCCATGCGAGTGTTCTGGAGATAGGTCCTTGGAAATTCTTCTCGGATTTGTTCATTCATACTCCGCCTGACTTGTTTAGCTGGTTGTGTTCGATTTCAGTTTCAAGAATATGGGATTTATCCAAGGACCAAGGATTTAGCTTTGAGGATTCTGCCATGTCTGGAAAGCCCGCTTCCTTGCGTAAGAATGAAAGAAAGCTTTGAGATTCTTCATCATAATATGAACTGTTAATTGATTTTGAGTCATTGACATGATAATTACTTCTTCCATTTAACGAATTATTGCTGAGTTTAACAATGTCCATTGATCTATGTCATAATAGGTTCTTCCATGATTTCATAGAAAAATATGAGCCGAGGTGAGGGTAGACACCGGTGTGTCCTTGGATCGAACGGCGAGTTGAGAATAGTCGCATGGTGGCACTGTTTCGGTTTCCCAGAGTCTTTCGACCCGATCGTCTTTATAAACTTCGAACATGGGATATGAAGGGACGAACACCTTGGATATTTCTGGGGAACAGTTTGAGGCCATTTTGGAGAAGAAGATGATGGATTCTAAAGCTCAAGAAAGAGCCTCGGACACAGCTTCCACAACATTCCAGCAATCACGTTCTACCACCAGCTGCTGCACATTTTTTTAGTTCCCAAATTTCCTTATATAAACACCTCTGTTAGACCACAAATTCCTCTGGAAAATTGGTTTCATGTGATCAAGATTTTTGTTATGCTATAAACAGTGGTCCGTTGGCTAGTTATGTAGCTAATATGTCTTGTCTATATCTTGAGATATATGGAGATGAGAGTTCGACTCCTGGATACTTTGTAAATGATACTGTGCTATATGATCGAGTGTTGGGTGACTTGGAGACCTCATCTGCAAATAGAAGATAGAAGTGTTATATTTGGGGCCATTTGGAGGCCGAGATGGTTCTTCATTACAAGGTGGCAGCTGCTGCAATTGAAAAATCACGTGGGTGGTGAATTAAAAAAAAGTGAAAAATCGCATCAAGAGTCCTCAATGATTGGTAAGAACTTGGCCTTGTCTCATAGTTTCCTTTAGTATTAATTTATAGCTCAATAGTGCAAATTAATTCAGTTCAGCCCCTAATTTTAGTGATTAATTATTAAAGTATCCCCACAAGTATTTTATTATACTAATTGGGTTTCCAAATTGTTATTTCAATTCTAATAAGCTATCTTTATGACAAGGGAAATTTTTTAGATGCGAGTTAGTAATTTTGATGGCCTGGATCGTGAGGAAAATATTGGAAGTTGAATTAAAGATAGAGGGTGTTCGAATGAAATTTAAATGGTCGACCAGTATGGCATGGAAAATGAGGTAATACTTTACTGCCTCTTTATGCTTTATGGAACATGTGAATATTGGTAAATGCATGAATAAGATAATGTTGACTCATTTGGGTAGTTAATGAATTTCTACACTCGATCCGAATACAGTATAAATTTGGTAACATATTATGGTTTAGAAAACTTTTATAAGAAATTGAGGAATCGTTAGAATTAAATTTCAAGTTATGTGTTTGGTAATAAAGAAATCAACATGGATCTGTATCTTATAATTTATTTCATCAAATGTTAAAGGTACTTGAATGGGAAATTATGAGAATACTCCGGTAGGGTTAAATTACAAAAATACCCTTAAGTTGTAAGATGTTAAGAATTGTCTCTAGAAGTTGATTAATAACTCTAAAAGGATATATTGATATGATAAAACTACAGATGTGCATAAGAAATGCTGGTTTGCTTAGAAAATTCGAATAATCGGTTTTCAAAACCAAGATGGTTTTTGCAAGATACAAAAAGTCTGTTAAGAAATCATTTCAAGATCAGAGAATGTTCGGGAAAACAATTAATCATAGGATCTCTAAATTATATTATTTTTATTAAGAGTTAATACTGAAATTATCTGGTTAAGAAATTACAAAAATGCCCTTGAGAGGTAAAATAGTTCGAGTTAACCCTGAATGAGAAAGTACTTTAAGGATTCGTACTTAAATCGATTAAGTACGGATTTGATTGTTAAGTCCCTGACTTAGTGCAGAAAAATTCCTGATATTCTTTTGGTAAAAATCTGAGAAGGCACTTGACCCGAAAATATCCGAGTTATGAGTAAATACCTGAAGAACAATTTATCGGGAGTATTCTTTTGTCAGAATTGTTCGAATGGACTGAAATAAATGATAAGTTTGAATTTAACAATAAGATCGGACAGAAAGAAATTATTGAAATACACTGGATCTGTAAAATGACCATAATACCCCTGTAATGAAAATGACCCAAGAATATCACCAAGCTCAAGAATGATGGGATATCCTCGAGCTCTGTAATGATTGTAATAAAACTGAATACTAAAATGACCAAAATACCCTTATGACCTAGAATAAATAAATGTCTTGGATTAATTAAGGAATCCAAATAAGCATAGGTGTTGGACTACCTTTAAAAGTTATAGAACACAACTTAAGTGAGCCGATCAACTTTAATGATATGTCAGCACCTGAATGACATAAATATTACTTGAATGTGTGTTCCTCTACTCATGTGTGGCTTGATGACAAATCAACTACGACTACCAAATTAAATTAAATGGAAGTACAATATGTATCTGAAATTCAGAAACGTCTGAATTACTATAGAAAACCCCAAAGTAACTGTAAAGGACTTGACTGCTAAATGAACTAAGTAACCTCAAGGACTGAGGATTAAGTAAGTGTTTGGAATAAGTTTGGAAACTCGGATGAACTTATGTTATGTATCATCCCTATGGATTATAAACCACAAATCAAGTACCTCGACATTTCCTGGTATAGTTGAAACATGGAAATGAAATAAAGACCATTAGAATATTTGTTCGTGTCCTTAAGATCTGTTCAGTGATGACTCAGAAGATGATCTATGTATAAGAATATTTGATATTAAAGAGTAAATACCCTGAAAGGTTAATGAATTGACAACTTGATAAGTATTGGTTCAGGAGCTATTCATCTGAAGTTGTTCGATAATAGGATTAATCGTCATAGATTGTAAAGATTCGAAATACCTTCAGATTTCGTAGAGCTTTCGAAAAGTGTCCGAATAAGATGATCATGATAATTCATATTCTGAATAACTGATGATTCTGTCAGTTAATAAACTCTTCCAACAGTGATTCTAACTTCCAACATTCTATCTGTATACTGAAAATCTGTGTGTCTCTGACTGTTAAGATTATCCAATACATCTGAATAATATCTGTAAACTCTGGTGTGTTCCCTAATCATATAAATATTTTATCTGATTTGCAACTTGAATTTTGTTCTGATACATTACTTGAATTCTGTTCTGATTTCTGATTTGGATTATGTTCTGATATCTGATCTGAATTCTGTTCTGATATATGATCTGAATTCTGTTTTGATTTCTAATATCTCCGTTTACCGACAGAGAAATGTTTTATCTGGGAGGTTTATTGTTGGAGGAATATTATCTGCAGACTCCACGGATTTGTGCTCAGGGTCTAAATGGCATGTGCGGTTGGGTGTATGGTTCTGGGGAACCTACACATTTATGATGTGAACGGCTGAGGGTATATATATATATATATATATGTTTTAAAAGATTTGTATCTTTTTACTGGTTTTACGGGAACACACTAGATAACCTATTCTGATCTTCTGAACTCAGTCATTCGAAATATTTATCTGAACTGAAAGCTCATTGTCCGTTACCATCTGAAATATCAGCAGGATCTCCGATCAACATAAAAATCTATAGATGTTCGGAAACAATAAGAAAACATATGTGTATTTGTATTTGCTCGTTCTTCAACATCATCTGGTAGTTCTGTATTACTGAGCTTTTCAAAGCTCACTCTATTACTTAACATTACAGGATAAAAGAATTGTGCCAGTGTAACTATCGTCATCAGTATGGGAGTTCTGGCGTTGCTTCCAGAGATTGGTACATGTGATTAGGGGGCATGTAATTGTATTTTGTTTTAAATACGAGTCTGAAAATCTATTTTATTTTTTTAATACTGATAAATGATTTTATGAGTTTGTATGTTATGATAAAAAGTTTTAAATTTTCCGCTATTTTTGCAGTGGGTCGCTCCGGTGGCCCTAATGTGACACTCCAGATCGAATCGGGTTACCCGCATCGATATGAAGGAGGTACAAAAAAGGCTAAAATTTCCTTTTTTTTTCTTCTTCTTGTATTTGAATTTAAAAGGAACGAATGGTGTGCAAATTGAATATAAGTGTAAAAACCCTTTAAATTATATTTTATAAGGGGCCCATGTTTGCTTGACACATGTGACAATGTGCAAGGTAAGTTGTCTTTGGATTTTCAAGGATTAATTCTTGGTGTAATCATTTTATCTTTGAATATCATTCATTTTAGTCATTTTTATTTAATTTTTTATCCTTTTTTTCAATTTTTTCTTTTTATTTAATATTTATTTATTTTTATTGTACAATTTAACAATATTTTTTACTTTTTAGGGGAATTTTTAAGTAATTAAGACAACCAACAAATTAAATGGTACCGAAAGGGCAGTTTAAGGGTGTTAATCCTTTCTTGATTGTAACCGACTCCCGAAACTGACATATTTCTAGTAAAACGCAGATAAGGTAAGATGGTGTACGATTAGCCTAAATATTTTTTTAAAATAATCGGTGGCAACTCTAACGTTTTTATTCAAGTCGAAACCCAATTCCGAGCCTACTCGAAAGACGGCTGCGACACAACCTTAGCAAAGTAAGTAGCAAGGCACCCTGCAACACAGAAGCCACTAGTTGTTCTCATTGCCTGCACATATCTAGAAATGAACATAATGCTACATCATATAATTATCTATACCAAAGGAAAACTATTATTAAAACTTATCCCTTTCGGACCAATGAAATTAGCAATCTGTCCGCTCATGATTGCACCAATATCCGTCTCCAGAAATTTATCAGAATTCTGAAAATCTTCAACAAAAGCATCGACAAAAGGAAAGCTTTTAGAGTTACAACTTCCAATCATCTTCAACAACACACCGGGTTCCTCAGGAAAATTATGAGAGTTCTAATGATCTTCAACAAGGCTAACGTGCACTTCCCATGATTCATAAGCGCACGACAACGAGCTTCGGATAGCAGAATTCAAGGAATCGGTTCGACATCGACTTATAAGCGTTACAGATGGAAGATCAGAGGTCACTGGCGGTGGCTTCAAATAAGTTGCTTGAACAGTAAGAGGATTGACACTGGTCGCAGTGTTCTCATTTTCAGGAACACACCAAGAGGGCTTAATTCATGAACGAAGGTAGGGTTCATCGGTGATGGCACGAACGGTGACGGTTGAAAGGCGACGGGTGAAAGGTTGAGAGTTTAGTCTACTCTTTATATTATAGGTTAGGGTTAGATTTTTTTTTAATTATAATATACTATCTAATTATAATAGAGGATTATTTAATAATGATGCCTCTCCCTGTAGAGATAATATCGTTGATGGGTCAGCCAACTATCATACTACTGCCAATGACTGCCCTACAAGTAGGATTGAGTTTGAGGAAGTCAAAATGGCTCTTAGAAAGATGGGGAGGGACAAAGCTGTCGGTCCAGATCAAATTCCTATCACTGTGTGGTTGACCCTAGGAGAAGAGGGAGTTAAGTGGTTGACCAACATCTTTAATATTATTTTAGAGACTGCCAAGATGCCAGAGGAGTGGAGAGAGTCTACGGTGATACCAATCTATAAGAATAAAGGAGATCCCCAACGTTGTGGCACTACGAGGTATTAAACTACTCACCATGAAGCTATGGGAAAGGATAATAGAGGCTAGGTTGAGACAGGTTACTAGGGTTTCAGAAAACCAATTTGGCTTTATGCCAGGCAGGTCTACTACGGAGGCGATTCATCTACTTCAACGACTTATGGAGAAATATAGGGAAAAAAATAGTGATCTTCACATGGCATTCATTGACCTTGAGAAGGCGTATGATAGCGTTCCCCGCGATACGATCTGGAAGACCTTGGAAATGAGACGGATCCCAACTGCTTATATCCGGGTGATTCGTGATATGTACTGTAGATCTACTACTACCGTCAGGACTACAGTTGGCGACACCAAGGCATTCCGGTGGAAATCAGACTTCACCAGGGGTCGGCTCTTAGCCCTTACATCTTCGCCTTGATTATGGACGACATCTATTGTGCGACACCAGACGGTGTTCCATGGGGTATGCTTTTCGCTGACAACATTGTCCTAATTGTTGAAACAAAAACTGAGCTGAATAGTAGACTTGCTACCTGGAAGACTGCTTTGGAAGAAAAAGGTCTAAGGATCAATATTGAAAAGACAAATTATGTGTGTTCAAACTTCAATGGAAACCAAAACGTTGAAGATGTAGAAGTATGTATAGAAAGACACATTATCCCCTCAAATGATTGTTTCAAGTACTTAGGTTCTATGATACATAAAGATGGGGGTGTAGATGAAGACGTTACACACCGTATAAAGGCGGGATGGCTAAAGTGGAGGGTTGCTACTGGAGTTATGTGTGACAAGAAGGTGCCTCTAAACCTAAAGGGAAAATTTTATAGAATGGCAATAAGACCAGCGCTGCTGTATGGATCAGAATGTTGGGCAATCAAGAAGGATCACGTAAGGAGGATGGAGGCGAGAAATGAGATGCTTCGATGGACAGTGGTAGGACTCGTGGACATGACACTAACTCTGCTATTAGGATGTACTTGGGGATCATGGAAGACTACGGTGGTTTGGCCATGTCCTTAGACGACAATCGACGGATGCGGTCAGGAGGGTAGAGTCGAATACAGTCGACGGTGTCAGAAGGAGATGACGACCAAGACGTAAGTGGGAACACTGCTTGAGATATGATTTGAAGGAATTAGCCCTTACCGAGGACATGACCTCTGATAGAAAAGTATGGAGACTTAAGACCAGGGTAGTTGAGTAGTGCGGTTCACAGCCATAGGGTGTAACATCTCTGTCTTCTTTTTAATGTCTTTGTAGTACTTTCCATGACTCCTACTTTATACATGTTTCTGTCATTGAAATGTATGAAGGCTTAGAACTAGGGTATCGGAGTAGTGTTGCCTTAGTTTAAGAATTACTCATTTGAATTTATTCCTCCTCGTAGCTTGCTATTATTGACTTATGTATCATTTCTATCATGTTTCCTCTTTTTAACTGGGTCTTACATTTTCAGTCTATATGCAGAGATTTCTATGTAGGGAATTATTGCAGGGAATTATTTACAGGGATTACTCTTCCACGGAAGCTGCTCTCACCTGGCGTTGGGGTCAGCCTACTACCATACCTCTCCCTTACCCCATTGCATATGGGAATCAGGGTTTTGTTGTTGTTGTTGTTGTATCTAATTATAATAGAGGAACCCCTATAATTTCGAAGAAAATGATGAAATGAAGTTTAATTTTAAATAAGTATGGGTAAACTACCAGGTAAGCCATCAAACTCTTTAGGGTTATTTTTCTAGAATTATAATTTTCAACCTCTAACTTTTGTGTTTTTATAATTTAATCCATTAATTTCATATTTATCACATTAAACCCCCAAACTTTATTATAAGCCCAATTAACTCCCAAATTATCATGATAATATTTAAAACCTCAATTCTTGTTAAATTATTTTTTTGAAATTTCAAAATTTAAATAAAAATTAAAATTTAAAAAATTATTTTATTTTAAAATTATAAATAAATATTAGTTATTTTATAAAACAGTTATAAAAATGATAATTTTTAAAAAAAATTAAAAAATTATTAAATTTATTTTAAAATTTATTCAAATAATTAAAAAAATAACAAAATAACAAAAAAAATTTAAAAATAACTAAAAATACTTTTCAAACTATTTTTTATTTTTTAAAAAATATTTTAAATTTGGATAATATTTAATAGTTTTATAATAAGTTTTATTTTTTTTATAAAAAATAATAATATTTTTTTAATTTTAAAATATTAGTTAAAATAATTTTAGATTATTTATATTTTTAAATAACATTTAAAATAACAATTTTTAAAATTTTAGAAATACAATGCGACATTATCATAGTGTGCCATAGGGTACACTTTGATGCTACCATATGACAAATAATTGCTTTTCATCATGTTAAGCTTTTTTGTGACAATAATAAAAAGTCACCTTTTATGATTTGACGAATCAAATTGTCACAAATAAAACTTATCAATGACAACTTTGTAACGTCATTAAATCAAATGGAATCACCATTATAATAAATTGTCACTAATACTTTAATTTCATTAGAGAAGATTTTATAACGTAACCATTTTTATCTCAACGTCATTGAAAGTTTTCCCTCTAATTTTTTTCAAGGAAAATTTTAGTTTTAAACATATAGTAACGAAGATCAATGACTAATTATAAAGTTATCATAAAATATATACCATCAATCTTAACATGTGACAAAAACAAAAAAACATCACGTTTATAGAACAATTAGTGATGTTATACGCAACGTCATATAGAAATTTTGTCACAAATTGATAAATTTATTATAGTGAGATATCTCTTAAGAATTTGTGCACAGAAAAAAAATTTGAACGCTGAGCTTACTAGCTCAGTGTCACACAAATAACTCTATTATAGTATGTGCATTCACTACATGAGCATACTAGTAGGTAGAGACATAAGCATACAAGAACACTAAACGCAAAAAGCTTGGGTAGGCATCATGGTGTCGTCAGAGGGTTTGCTATATGATTCACACCCCTCTAGCCTACCTATGATACCCTTGGGTATTTAGGGTGAGATCTGGAATTGCATCGAAAACGTACACCCGACTAAGTTACCCATTGGGGTACTTCGGACATCTGCATCAAGCCAGTAAAGATAAGTGCCTTGCACTAACTGAGATATATCAAGATATTCTAATGAAACAAGACAATCTTCATACTTCCTGGAGTAACTCTAGTGTCCTTGTTATTTCCTGAGCGCCAAACAAGGTCTACTTTTATGACATCATACCTCATAAAATTATTAGCTTTTTTTTGTAATCATTAGTTGTTCTCACTTTTGAGTTTATTAGAGAAGTATTAGCACTCCTAGACCCCTTCTCGAGCCCTTAGCCCCAAGTTAGGCTTCTTTTCCAAAACTGTGCGATGGTATCATACTCATCCTTTTAGTATTGATACCAACCTGATAGTATCGATACCCTTCCTTGGTATCAGTACCATAAATATATTCGATGTTTTAAAAATATCTTATAGTATCGATACCCTCAAATATAGTACCGATAATTCTCTATAAGGGTATTGATATTGTCTTGTGTACTGATACTCCCTAAGAAATGGTACCAAAATTAGCAACTAGAATTTACAACTTAATGTTGTATCGATAAACTACAATTGAGTATCGATACGCAAAGAACAATATTGATACCATATCAATATGGTAACAATACTACACAACCAAAACCCTTTTTTGGTTATATGAAGAATAATATCGATACTGTTATTATATTACTAATATCCAAGTCCAAAAATGCTCTGTTTTCTCACGAAAATGGCACCCCAACTTTATCTATTGTAATCATCATATTTTATCCAACCTTTATTATTATTATTATTATTATTATTATTATTATTATTATTATTATTATTATTTTACAAACCAAACCAAGCCCATCACTAAATTAAGCCCAAACAAAACCCTAAGCCCACAACCTAAACTAACCTTGTAACATCCAAGAAACCAGGTTAGTGACCAAAGTGAAAATTTTTAAAACTTCATGTTTAATTTTGAAAAGTTTAAAAGTTTAGGGACTCATTTGGAATATCTTTGTGTATGATTGAATAACAAAGAAGTAAGGTTGAAGGGTATATTGGTCATTTGATAAGAAATGAATTTAAAATTTATTTGGGTGTTTTTATATCCATGTGGAAAGAAAGAAAAAAAGGGAAAAGAAAAATCTGGAAACTTGGTAGTTATTTTCTTCTTTTCTTCCTGTGACTCCATAGATGAGGTGAGTTGGTCTCAAGCTTATTGTTCCTTTCATTTTTATGTTGGTTTTGATTCTTGGAGCATTAGGAAAGATTTTGGAAACTTAAAAAGAAGTGGAAACTAAAAGATTTGCAAGTTAAGAGAGATTGAATATAAGGGGTTTTAAGTGAATTGTTGAGAGTGAGTGTGTAAATGAATTTTGAAGTCATATTTGACTTGTCATCAGATAGGATAAGAGATTCAAGTGGTTAAAAAGGATTAAAAACCAAGTTGAATAATTGGTATGATTTTAGATTTTAAGTGTTCTATGGGAATTTTGGATGTTAAAGTGTGTTAAAGTGTTATAAGTTAGTTTTAATAAGTATGATATAGTTTAAAGGTTTGAAAGGAGTTAAAAGTAAGGGTTATGGCTGGGTTTAGTACAATTTCGTAATGGAAAAGATGATTTTTGGTCAAGGGGTATAGGTACTAGATTAACAGTACCGATACTCCAAAGCAAAAATAGGTGATGTTTGGGTTTGGGTATCGATACTGGATGAACAGTATTGATACCATAAGGAAAAAGTTGATAAATCCTTCATAGAGTATTGATATTGGAATAGTAGAATCAGTACCAGGGGTATCGATACCAATGTTTAAGTATCGGTACCATTTTTTAGGGCCGAATTCAATAATGTTATGAGGGTATTGTTACTGAAGTGTAGTATCGATACCACATTAAGGAAGTATCGGTATTGTACCTTGGGTACCGATACTATTCAAATGGAAATTTTGAATTAAATACTTCGTTTAGCTTAGATTATTAAAGATTGATTAATAGTGATTCAGATTAAGACATTCATACAAATTATATGTATTATGTAGATATCGAACGAAAGCAAGTACCAGACGAGTCAATGCAATAAGCTTAATCAAGTGAGAATTAAGAGTGGAGCTTTGATAAGTGAGACTAAGGTGAATGTATATTATTATAGTTATGATTATATGAAAACTAGACTTGCGATAAGTCTAATTCAAATGTTTTGATTTCATAATTACATGAATTCTAATATGTTGTTAACATGGTTTATATGTGTACATGACTATGAGTATATGTTATGTGTGATATGTATTATTCTACCTGATTTATGTGATTACAGGAAAATGTGAGACAAGTTATGCAACATTGAGTTATATGATTACATGAAAATATGATATAAGCTATGTGAAAATGATTTATGCGATACAAGTTAAGTGAAATAAATAAATTGTAAAGCACGTAGTATGTGATATGAGAGCTAACGATATAATTAGAATGCCAAGAGTCGAGGGTTCTAAGCGGTCTTTCGGGATAATTCTATGTGGTCCTTCGGGACATTTCTACACGGTCCTTTAGGACAATACTATGTGGTCCTTTGGGACATTTTATGTGGCACTTTGATGTAATTTATACGAGTTATAGTGACATCATTTATGCACAACCTCAATGCACTCGCATACCTTAAGATCTTAATGATGTACCATGGGCAATTAACATAAATAACATAAATGAATAGTATATGATATTTTATGTTTTATTTGAATAAATGCATAACAGTTTATGTATACTATGTTGTTCATGGATATTAAGTATATGGTTGCATGTTTTGATGTTTCATTTATTTTTATATGCCTCACTAAGTCATTGACTTAGAGTGTGAGTGTTTCACACGTAGGATTGAAGAAGCAAGAGGAGCAAGGATAAGAAGTCAGAATATCATATCTTTACCAGAGATCAGATCAAAAGCTATTCAAACCATAGGTTCTTTTGTTATATCAAATATTGTTGGCATGTAATTAGAGGTTGGAATGATATATGCTCTGATTGGTTTTGTAAACCTTTTTGATTGTATTTATGTAAATTATTCAGTTTTTATTGTAATGTAAATTTGAATTTTTAATTTATCTTGTAAAAGAAAATGATTTTGAAAAGTCAATGTGATACCTCAGATTTGTATTCGGGTTAGATATGGTTGGGGTGTTATATTTAATGGTATCAGAGATAAGGTTTAGCTAATTTTAGGCTTAAACCGAAGTCAAATGAGTTTTAAAAAGTATACATGCCAACAAAAAATGAAAAACTTCTGATCTGATAGAGTAATGAGTATGATGTCTTACTAATAGCGTTATATGGTTATGTCTTATTAGATGTCTGACCACGAGATCTCCCGAAGTAAAGCGGGTGATGAGCAATAAGGTAGTAGCAATTCACCTGCCCTGGCCAGGCAAGGTGAATAACATGCATATTAGGGAGTGCCTGTACAAGATCAGGGAGCCTTTTTCAGTACGTTGGATGATATCTTGACGCGTTTCCAACCTCATGCTCCCTCAACTTCTAGAATGAATATTGAGAAATAGTTGAAAAGATTAGGAGGTCCTAAATTCAAAGGTGAATCGGAGGGAGGTCCTGTTGTTGCAGACCGTTGGTTGAACGATGTCAAGATAATGCTAGATGGACTCCACTGTTCTGAAGTGGAGAAATTAGATGGAATAGTTTCGATGTTGCGTGGTCAAGCTAGAGTGTGGTGGACAAATGTCATCATGAGATTGATAAGTGATCAAGTGACATGGTCCTTATTCTTAGAAAAATTCAAGCACAAGTATGTAGGAGATCAGTTCATTAGACAAATGCAGCAAGAATTTATAAGCTTAAAGCAAGGGAATCGCACCGTATATGAATACGAGTGTGAGTTTAATATGTTGAGTTGATTTTCTGTTGAACTAATTCCAACCGATAAGGATGCTTGTGATTGGTTTGTTGAAGGTTTGCATCCTAGATTGAAAGAGATATTAATAGTATTGAATCAATCATCATTCCAAGAGGCGGTCAACCGTGCTAAAGCTCTGGAGAGAGCTCAGAATGAAAAGTTTGGAGAACAAAGAGATCAGATATCCAAGACTGTTGGTGCTCTCTCGAGTTCAACACCATAAAAAAGGGTAGAGATTCTAGTTTTTGATCTCAGGCGAGGTCTGAGTCAGCTGCATCCTCTGCCAGAGGATCAAATCAGATGAGAGCTAGATAAACTCAATCGGTAGGGTTTAGAACTAGGAGATCAAATCAGGGTCAATCAAGACAGTGTCAGCATTGTGGGAAGAATCATTCCGGAGTATGTCGGGTAATCTCCGGAGCCTATTTTTGATGTGGAGACACCAGACATTTTATCTGGGATTTTCCCATGATAACAGTAGAGATGACCCAATCTGAGCGATCTCCTTTTGTATCTTTGATGGGAAGAGGAAAAGGTAGAGGAAAAAATTAATCTGAGTCTTCCTCTCAGTAGGAGATACGTTCAACTGCCCGAGTGTACAACATAAAGACAAATGAAAGAACGAGATGATCCAGAGATCATTGCAGGTACTTTCCAGTTACATCATAAATTTGTTTTGGTATTGATTGATCCGGGTTCCACTTATTCATATATTAGTAGCAAGTTAGTGAAAGAATTGAGAATAAAACTATAAGCAACAAGTAGTGATGTGATAGTGACTAACCTATTAAGGCATAGTGCTCGGGTAAATCAAGTGTGTCGAGGGTGCCCGATAAAGATTCAGGGAATTGAATTCCCTGCTAATATGATAGAATTACCCTTTGATGAATTTGAAGTAATTCTGGGAATGGACTGGTTATATCATTATCATGCAAATATCGATCGTAGATTGAAGAGAGTAACTCTGATTAGTCCTGATGGATTAGAAGTGATTGTGATTAGTGAGAAATTTAATCCGTTAGCAAACATTATATCAGTAATGTTGGCAAAGTAATTATTGTTACAAGGTTGTCAAGGTTTTATTGCTAATGTGATTGATACTCGAGTCAAGGAAGGTGGATTAGAGGATATTCTGACAATCAGAGAGTTTTCAGATGTCTTTCCTACTGAGTTATCGGGATTACGTCCAGATAGGGAGGTTGAGTTTCAAATAGAGCTAATACCTGGAAGAACACCGATTGCAATGTCCTC
The DNA here is from genome assembly GCF_006381635.1 of Hibiscus syriacus. NCBI lineage: Eukaryota > Viridiplantae > Streptophyta > Magnoliopsida > Malvales > Malvaceae > Hibiscus > Hibiscus syriacus. The sequence continues at coordinate 970,966 of NW_024062599.1, read as the reverse complement.
TTACCGTATTGCTCCAAAAGAATTGAATGAGTTAAAGATTCATCTGCAAGAATTGTTAGACAAAGGATTTATTAGACCTAGTGTGTCACCTTGGGGGAGGTCCAGTGTTATTTGTTAAGAAGAAATATAGTTCAATGCGTCTCCGTATCGATTACCGACAACTTAATAAGATGACAATTAAGAATAAGTATCTCCTCCCTAGGATCGATGATTTGTTTGATCAATTAAAGGGAGCTTCATTCTTCTCTAAAATCAATCTACGTTCTGGTTATTATCAATTGAAGATTCAAGAGAAAGACATTCTAAAGATAGCTTTCAGAACGATATATGGTCATTATGAGTTTATTGTTATGCCGTTTGGACTGACTAATGCACCTGCTACATTTATGGATCTTATGAATATAATGTTTCAACCTTATATGGATCAGTTATTAGTTGTTTTCATTGATGATATTTTTGTATATTCAAAGACAAATGAAGAGCATGACTCACACCTTAGAATAGTTCTGCAAACTCTATGAGATAAGAAACTATATGCCAAACTTTCTAAGTGTTAGTTTTGGTTAAATGAAGTGGCATTCCTTGGGCATATGATCTCTACAGAGGGGATTTGAGTATATCCTCAGAAGATTAAAACCATTTTAGATTGTGAAATTCCAAAGAATGTGTCAGAAGTTCAGAGTTTCCTAGGTCTTGAAGGTTATTATCAAAGATTCGTTAAGAACTTTTCGATGATAGCTTTGCCTTTGACCAGGTTGCTAAGGAAAAATGTATCATTTACTTGGACCCCTGATTATCAAGAGAGTTTTGAAGCATTAAAGAGAATTTTGACAGAAGCTCTGATATTGGTCCAAAATGAATCTGGCAAGAACTATGTGGTTTACAGTGACGTGTCCCATAATGGCTTGGGATGTGTATTGATGCAAGAAGATAAAGTGGTTCTCTTATGCATCGAGATAATTGAAATCGCATGAGAAGAACTATCCGACACATGACTTGGAACTAGCTGCAGTGGTGTTTGCTCTCAAGATATGGCGTCACTATTTATATGGTGAACGTTGTTATCTTTATACAGATCATAAGAGTTTGAAATATTTGATGACTCAGAAAGAGTTAAATTTTGAGACAAAGAAGATGGGTTGAGTTTCTTAAAGATTATGATGTGATAATTGACTTTCATCCCGGGAAAGCAAATGTGGTAGCTGATGCGCTTAGTCGGAAAATGTTCTCCGCCTTATAAGCTTTAGATGCGAGACTGTCTTTGAGTGGAGATGGTGCTTTATGTGTGGAATTAAAGCTTATGCCATCATTTCTAGAACAAATTAAATATTTGCAACGTAAAGATGATAATTGTTTAAAAAGAAATGAGCAAGTAAAAATCGAAAGGAACAAAGATTTTGAAGTTAAGCTCGATGGACATCTGTATTATCAAAGAAAGCTTGTTATTCATGATAATGAGGAATCGAAGAATGATTTGTTGGCAGAAGCTCATTGTAGTCCATTGACTATGCATCATGGTGGAAACAAGATGTATATGGATCTTAAAAGTCGCTATTGGTGGGCAGGAATAACAAGATATGTCACGGAATTTGTGTCCAGATGTTTGACGCGCCAACAAGTTAAAGAAGAACATCAAGTTCCTTCAGGATTATTGCAACCAATCTCAATTTCGCAGTGGAAATGGGAGAATGCGACGATGTACTTTGTGAGAGGATTATCTTTGACTACGAATAAAAGAGATTTTAATGGGTAACTGTTGACCGACTGACCAAATCAGCACATTTCATTCCCATTAGAAATGATTTCTCCATGGATAAGTATGTTGAGTTGTACATGAGGGAGAATGCTTGATTGCATGGTGTGCATGTTTCAATAGTTTCTGATCGAGATCCTCGATTTACATCGAGATTTTGGAAACCTTTACACGGAACCTTAGGGACTCAATTAAATTTTAGTATAGCATTTCATCTTTAGACGGATGGACAATCTGAGATAACTGTTCAAATCCTATAATATATATTAAGAGCTTGTGTAATCGAGTTCAAAAGGTCTTGGGAGAAGTATTTGCCACTTGCCGAATTTGCCTACAACAATAGTTATTAGTCAATCATTAAGATGGCTCCCTATAAGGCTTTATATGGGAGAAAGTGTTGAAAGTCATTGAATTGGTACGAGCTCAATGATCGAAAAGTTATTGGTCTTGAGTTGATCAAGGAAGTGGAGGAGAAAGTTCAAGTGACTAAGCACAATCTAAAAGTGGCATCCAACAGACAGAAGTCATATGTTGATCTTAAGAGAAAAGAGATTGAGTTCGAAGTTGAAGATAAAGTTTTCTTGTAGGTATCTCCTTAAAAGAAGGTGTTACGATTTAGACGGAAAGGAAAACTTAGTCCTAGATTTATCGGGTCATATGAGATTGTTAAGAGAGTGGAACCAATGGAATATCAGTTAGCGTTGCCACCGAAAATGGAGAAAATTCATAATATGTTTCATGTTTCCATGCTTCGAAAATTATAGATATGATCCTTCTCATATCATTGCACTGGAAAAGATAGAAGTCCAACCTGACTTGACTTATAAGGAAGAACCGATACAGATTTTGGCATATGACGTTAAGCAGCTAAGGAATAAATTGATTCCGTTAGTCAAAGTTTTATGGAGGAATCACAAATTAGAGGAAGCAACATGGGAACGTGAAGAGGATATGCGTAGGCAATTTCCCCATCTATTTGTGTAGTGAAAATTCGAGGATGAATTTTCTTAAGAGGGAAATTTGTAACAACCCAGAAACTAGATTAGTGACCAAAGTGAAAAATTTTAAAACTTCATGTTTAATTTTGAAAAGTTTAAAAGTTTAGCGACTCATTTGGAATATCTTTGTGTGGGATTGAATAACAAAGAAATAAGGATGGAAGGGTATAATGGTCGTTTGACAAGAAATGAATTTAAAATTCATTTGGGTGTTTTATATCCATGTGGAAAGAAAAAAAGAAAGGGAAAAGAAATATCTAGAGACTTGGTAGCTATCTTATTCTTTTCTTCCCGTGACTCCATAGGGTGAGGTGAGTTGGTCTCAAACTGGTTGTTTCTTTCATTTTTATGTTACTTTTGATTCTTGGAGAATTAGGAAAGATTTTGGAAACTTAAAAATAAGTGGAAAAGATAAGAGATTCAAGTGGTTAGAAATGATCAAAAACCAAATTGAATAATTGGTATGATTTTTTATTCTAAGTGTTCTATGGGAATTTTGGATGTTAAAGTGTTATAAGTTAGATTTAATAAGTATGTTATAGTTTAAAGGTTTGAAAGGAGTTAAAAGTAAGGGTTATGGCTGGGTTTAGTAAAATTTCGTAATGGAAAAGGTGATTTCTGGGCAAGGGGTATCGGTAATGGGTGAATAGTACCGATACTCCAAAGCAAATACAGGTGATGTTTGGGTTTGAGTATCGATACTGGATGAACAATATCGATACCATAAGGCAAAAGTTGATAAACCCTTTAATAAAATATTGATATTGGAATAGTAGCATCGGTACCAAGGGTATCGATACCAATGTTTAAGTATCGATACTATTTTTTAGGGTCGAATTCTAGAATGTTATGAGGGTATTGTATTAAAGTGTAGTATCGATACCACAATAAGGAAGTATGGGTACTGTACCTTGGGTATCGATACTATTTATATGGAAATTTTGAATTAAGTACTTCGTTTAGCTTAGATTATCAAAGATTGATTAATAGTGATTCAGATTAAGACAATCATATATGTTATATGTATTGTGTAGATATCGAACGAAAGAAAGTACCGGACGAGTCAACGAGATAAGATTGATCAAGTGAGAATTAAGAGTGGTAGTTTGACTAAGTGAGGCTTACGTGAGTGCATATTATTATAGTTATGATTATATGGAAACTAGACTTGCGATGCGTCTAATTCGAATGTTTTGATTTCATGATTGCATGAATACTAATATGTTGTTAACATGGTTTATATGTGTACATGACTATGAGCATATGTAATGTGTGATATGCATTGTTCTACCTTATTTATGTGATTACATGAAAATGTGAGAAAAGTTATGCAACATTGAGTTATATGATTACATGAAAATATGATATACGCTATTTGAAAGTGATCTATGTGATACAAGTTAAGTGAAATTTATAAATGGTAAAGCCCATAGTATATGATATGAGAGCTCAGGGTATAATTGACATGCCAAGAGTCGAGGGTTCTACTCAATCCTTCGAGATAATTCTACGTGGTCCTTAGGGACATTTCTACGCGGTCATTCGGGACAATACTATGTGGTCATTTGGGATATTCTATGTGGTAATTTGGTGCAATTTATACGAGTTGTGGTGACAACATTTGTGCACAACCTCAATGCACTCGCATACCTTAAGTTCTCAATGATGTACAATAGGCAATTAACATAAATAACATAAATAAATAGTACATAATATTATATGTTTTGTTTGAAGAAATGCATAACGGTTTATGTATACTATGTTGTTCATGGATATTAAGTATATGATTGTATGTTTTGATGTTTCATTTATGTTTATATGCCTCACTAAGTCAATGACTTAGTGTTTGAGTGTTTCACGCGTAGGATTAAAGAAGCAAGAGGAGCAAGGATAGGAAGTCAGGACATTATATCTTTACCAGAGAACAGATTAGAAGTTATTCAAATCGTAGGTTCTTTTGTTATATTAAATATTATTGGCATGTAATTAGAGGTTGGAATGATATATGCTCTGATTGGTTTTGTAAACCTTTTTTTATTGTATTTATGTAAATAATTCAGTTTTAATTGTAGTGTAAATTTGAATTTTTAATTTATCTTGTAAAAGCAAATGATTTTCAAAAGTCAATGTGACACCTCAGATTCGTATCCGGGTCGAATACAGGTTGGGGTGTTACATTTAATGGTATCAGAGGTAAGGTTTAGCTTATTCTAGGCTTAAACCGAAGTCAAATGAGTTTTAAAAAGTATACATGCCAATAAAAAATGAAAAACTTTTGATCTGATACAGTAATGAGTATGATGTTTTGCTAATAGCATTATATGGTTATGTCTTGTTAGATGTCTGATCACAAGATCTCCCAAAGTAAAGTGTGATATGAGCAAGAAGGTAGTAGCAATTCATCTGCCTTGGCTAGGCAAGGTGAAGAACATACATCTTAGGGAGTGCCTGTACAAGATCATGGAGCCTTTTTCAGGACGTTGGACGCTATCCTGACGTATTTCCAATGTTCTGCTCCCTCAACTTCTAGAATGAATATTTTGAAAGATTTGAAAGGATTATGAGCTCCTGAATTCAAAGGTGAAATGGAGGAAGGTCCTATTGATGTGGACCTTTGGTTGAACGATGTCAAGATAATGCTAGATGGACTCCACTTCTTTGAAGTGGAGAAATTAGATGGAATAGTTTCGCTGTTGGGTGGGCAAACTAGAGTATGGTGGACAAATGTCACCATGAGATTAACAAGTGATCAAGTGACATGGTCCTTATTCTTAGAAGAATTCAAGCACAAGTATGTAGGAAATCAGTTTATTAGATAAATGAAGCAACAATTTTAGAGCTTAAAGCAAGAGAATCACACCGTGTATGAATACGAGTGTGAGTTTAATAAGTTGAGTCGATTTACTGCTGAACCAGTTCCAACTGATAAGGATGCTTACGATTGGTTTATTGAAGGCATGCATTCTATATTGAAAGAGATATTGATAGTATTGAATCTGTCATCGTTCCAAGAGGTGGTCAACCGTGCTAAAACTCTTGAGAGAGCTCAGAATGAAAGGTTTGGGGAACAGAAATCTCAGATATCCAAGAAAGTTGTTGCTCCCTCGAGTTCAACACCATCAAAGAAAAAAGAACTCAGATTTGACCAAAAATAAACACTTCAAAATAATATATGATAAGAAATGAGGTTCTCACCATGCTCGTCGTTCGTCGAAAAGTTCAAGCGTCACCAGATTTGGAGTGGCCGAGAGGTATTTTCTTTAGATCTAGGAATTTCGGTTGGATTTTAGGGAAAAATGATCTTGGTTTCGGGATTATGAAGTAGAGAAGAGCATTTCGGTGGGGTTTGTTTATTCTCCCGCCACCGTGAGCGGCGACGGAGAGCGCCGGCAACCGGAGGCGCTCCTCTCTGGTGGAGAGGAGTTGAGAGAGTTTTAAGAACTTTATCTCTTTTTTAAAAACAAAAAAATAAAATGGCTGTGAGTTTTAAGCCTTAAACCGAGGCTTATGTACCCTTTCTAAAACTACGTCATTTCAGGGGTTAATCACACAAGTGATCATTCATACTTTTTAACATTTTATTTTAGTTACCGGATGGAGTTTTCATTTATTTCTAATTCGAGTTTCAACTTTTACTCCGCTAATTTTTCAATCACTAGGCGTGTTTATATAATTTTTGGCTAAATATATGATTTAATCCTTTATATTTCAAGTTTATTTTGTTTTAGCCCTTAATCTGTTATTTAGTAGGAAGTGAGATAGTTTTAGGTCCTTCTAATTTGGCCGCATTTTTACAAGTTAGTCACATGTAGTGTTCTTTTCATTTTTATTATGAATTGCATGTCCTTGTTATGCTATTTTGCATCTTTGTGATTAACTCATTGTTTAGGATTAAATTCAAGGGTTAATTGGTTTTTAATTTCTCTAAATTTGACAAGTTTTTACACTTTAGTCATTTCTTTACTTTTTTAGTTTAACAATATTCCTACAGGTGTATCATGAAAAATACACACTTTATTTTATTTAGGTTTTATTTAGTTTCATTACCAATTTTTATTATATTTAATATATGAAAATATGTGCTATATAAAGTATGATGTCTAAATTGAATAATATACCTTTAATATCATTTACAATTTTATTTCAATTCCCTTTCATTGTTATTTATTTATTTAACAAGTTGATTCACTTTTCAAGTGTTTCAAATTTAATTACCCTTCTTATGCATAACCGTCCATATCTTTGGAATATACATGTTTACTATTAATTTTTCCTTTCTATATTCACATGTATTCATTTTACTATTCACTTATTTACTTATCTATTTTAAACTCATGTCCATTTTCAAGAATGAATTTTGTAGAATGGGCATGGAAAGTATAACCTATTGAGGTAGTACGATCTAATACGACGTTTGAACGAATATGAACTTAAAAATAATTGAGTATATTTTTATAATAATAAATGAATAATTGTTTTAAATAATTATGGTCGTATATATGACTTTATCATGTGGTTTAATTTATTTTTTTATTTTTTATTCATGATTGATATGTGACCCCGAATAATTAATAAAATGAATATTCTCGTATAGGGAACAGATAGATGAGATAGCCTTCCTGAAGGAGGATGTGTAAATCTTTTGATCTCTCCTCAAATTAGAGAATATTCTTTAAAGCTCAAAATAAATTAATTCATGAGTGATAAAATACGTCGTGAAAAGATTTTTTATTTCCACTACCAAAATGAAGTATGGACGATTATGTACCAATTTTTGGCACTGTGGGGATGCTTACCCTTCTCCACGCGTAACCGACTTTCGATTTCTAAAAAATAAATTTTTGGTAAATGCATACCTAATTGTCTTTAAAAATGATTTTTTGAAAATGATTTTTTAAGATGTTTTTAGGTACTCGACCTACCTAACTCAAAGGTCGATGGCGACTCTAAATATTTTTTGAATTCAACCAATTTAAAATTTATTCAATTTTCTAAAAAAATGACTTTTCATACACCTATAAAAAATCGTTTTCATTTTGAAAAAAAAATGTTAGGACAGCTTGGCGACTCCGTTAGGGATAATTTAGAGAGTCATGCCATTTGTCACTTATACGTTGTTATAGTTGTGGAAATTTTATATTCGAGTGTAAAAATAATTTTATGATCCTTTTCATCGAACATTGGTTAATTTATTATTCATTCTTTACATAAATAGTTGTACTAACATTTGACTTCATGGTTGCAGCTTCATTGATATTTTTCATATCGAAAGTTCTTTTATCTTTGATTTGTTTTTGTCAAAGGTTTGTGAGTTCCTCCTCACACACATCACATGCACTGGCATGAAATAAGCTCTATACCTGAGCTCTATCCCAATTAAGTAAGGGTTAACACTATGCTTTCGTGGTGAATTTATTCCCCATATGAGCTATAGTGATTTGCCTGTGGGATACACACCTTATACCTTCATGGGAATTTATTGCCTAGTATGGGTAAAGGGAAGTGGATCCCCTCGAATTGAACTCGATCCGTTTGAATCATGTAATGGGTGAGGATTGAGGGTCTAGCAGCCCTAGGGGCACCAACATCAAGGACAATTCCAGTACCCTTTCGCTAGAGCCAAAACCATGCATATAGTGAACCATAGAATGGTCACCCTCGGTGGAGGCATATCGAATCTCTGTCCATCAGTATGTACCAAAATAAGTACACATAAAGGAGGAGCGCACTGTAATATTTTCTCTTTATTTTAAAGTCGTAGAATAAATTCATTTTTTAATAAAAGCATGTGAACTAGATACCATGCAGTTTAAAATCTACTTTTGAGCATGTCATGGTAGGATTGATATTTAATAAAAGCATGTTTGAGTAGATACCATGAGGGGTAAGTGTTATATTCATCTTTGAATAACATTTTTATCTTTATCGATTATCTAACTTGTAGTAACTCATTTCTTCTTATTTTTTTGTATATTTTTTGCATCACGTCATCATTATGTAATAAAAAGATGTTGATCCAAAATTGAATATCTAAGTGGAAAGGTTTCAAAGGGAGAAATAAGTTTTCAATCAAGTAGTCGTATACAGATACATGCATTGATGGCTAGGAGCAACTCAAAGTAAACAAGGAAGAAGCTCGCCTAAAGAATCAAGCATCAGAGTTGATAGATAGAATGACATCCAAGATTAGAGGGCATCGCAAGGGCATCATCTAAGATAGGCCATATCTTGAATAAAGTCTCTACAAAAGCCCAAGGGATCATAGAACACTTGAGAGACTGAGTTTCTGAAAATGAAATTCTCGCTAAAACATCGAAATACTTTAGACTAAGTGCCTAAGTGAAGGCATGTCTGTAAAATGGGCTACTTTTTAAAGTGAAGTCTTTGATCTCTAATGAAACTTTTTCTATAATATTTATCGTTGGAATCAATACCGTTTTTATTTGCATTCTCGTCTTTGTATCTTTGTGTTTGCATCTATATACACTTGCATTTATTAAATAATTATAACATTCATTCAATAATAAAACACTGAATAATAAGAATAAGTTTTCGATTGAAGTGATCCTAGCCCCTACTAGTAGCAGGAGCACTCTGCACCCGTACAATACAAGAAAGATGACTAAGGAAATGGAAGACAAACTATAGAGAATTGAGAAAGAGAATAATGAACTACATGAAAAGATAAGAGGTCAGTTGGCCAAAATTAAGGTTGTTATTGCTAGCTCTCAGCTAGATTTGCTGAATAAGATGGAGGAGATGTTCAAGAAACATGTGATCGTTGTGAACAGTGTCGCTGAAAACCTTACGCATCCCTTGAGCTATACACTTCTTCCAATGTTTGCCCTGGTGCATCAAGAATATGGAACTTAGGCTTTCTTTGCTATTGAGAACCCATGACATCATCAAGTTGGAACTTTTCTCTATCTTAACCATTCTGTTGCATCTAGGGTTAAGCCAATGGACTTTCATGTAGATAATAAAGTCCCTGATTTAAATGAAATGTCTTAATAAAGTCCCTGATTTAAATGAAATTTCTTAAAAGAAAAGAGTTGAGGACGACCTCTCCATACAACTTAAAAATTTGGAGGCAAAGATAAAATCAAGGGAACTAGCTGAATCTTTCTATGGGTTTGATGCCAGAGAGCTAAGTTTGGTCACCGATCTAATCCTCCCGCCAAAGTTCAAAGTTTTTGACTTTGAAAAGTATGGTGGGACCACCTTCAATTTGTCCCATGTCACCATGTTTTGTGGGAAAATGGTTGGTCACTTATAGAATGGAAAACTACTAATCCATTATTTTTAAAATAGTCTGACTGTTCCCACTTCTAGATAGTATAATAAGCTAAGTCGTACTTAAATATGTTCTTAGAAAGATTTAGCTTAGGCCTTCTTAGGCTAATACAAACACATGACTGACATGGCCCCTGATCGAACAACGTTGCAAAATATGGAGATGAAGTACAACGAGAGCTTCTGACAGTATGCATAACAATGGAGAGACGTTGCATCTTAAGTGCATCCACCAATAACTGAAAGGGAGTTTACCACCATGCTCATCAATACCTTAAAGTCCCTATATATCGATCATATGAAAAGAGTTTCCACTTAGAGTTTCTCTAACATTATCATGTGTGGAGAAATGATCGAAAAAGCTATTGGCAAGATAAGGGACAATGACAGGGTTGATATTGAGACAAGAGTTGAGGTCAATATAATGGGATCTTATTCAAGTAATCATTGGGACCATATAATATAGGGTGATCCGAGAAAATACTTCTATTAGTTTGATCCCGATGACATATGAGAAACTACTCTTAATATTGGTTGAGAGGAGCCTAGTGACTCCAGTGCAATCCAAATCAGAGGAACCCCCATTTCATGAAGACTATGATGTTAATGTAGTGTGTAGATATCACATAGGAAGAACATGGCACATAACCGAGAACTATGGGGCACTAAAATGCAAGGTCCAAAATATGATTTATTCCAGGACATGGGCATTGAATGAATGATGAGGCATTCTGATACGAGTCAAGAAGAAGGCATTACATTCATAATAAAGCTTTATTGCACTTGCATTAAAAACATATCATATTGTTTGAACTTTTATAGTCATTTCTTTCTTTATTTACTTTAGTATTTGTAAAAATGTTTGATGATTGAACTTACGTCACCTTCTAAGGTTATGAGCAGTGAAACAAGTTCTAATTTGGTAGTTCTTTGAATATCATTTTAATTAAAGATTCTTTTAATTTTTCAAGAATTATAGATTTTTTACATGTGACAAAATTATACCTTTTGTATTTTGTCTGAAGCCAAAATACAATCACTTGATTCTTTACCCTATATAATTTATAATTACTACCAAAAACAAATTTTGACACTACCTCTCTTCGAGACACCAAATTCATACTACTACCTCTCATTGAGGCACTCAAATCCATACTTTTACCTCTCTTTGAGGCAATAAAGTCACACCCTCGACTTCTCATTTGAATTAAATATTCTTTTAATTTTTCAAGAATTATAGATTTTTGACATGTGTCAAAATTATACCTTTTGTATCTTGTCTGAAGCGAAAATATAAACACTCGATTCTTTACCCTATATAATTCATGACTACTACCAAAAACTAAATTTTAACACTACCTCTCTTTGAGGCATCAAATTCATATTGCTACCTCTCTTTGAGGCACCCAAATTCATATATTTACCTCTCTTTGAGGAATAAAGCCACACCCTCATCTTCTCATACAGAAAACCCCCATTTTTCCACCACAATAAAATCTAAAAGCAATTAGTATAAGATGTTCATTTGCACGAGATTTTTTTCTACATTGGAAATGAGTTGGGGCATCCCGAATCAAGTTTCTGAAGATAATCCTAAATAATTAGGGCAGGCTAGGAGTAGAAATAAGAATAAATAAAGGAAATTTATTCAAAGTAATTCTATCATTCATTAATTATATTATTTTCACACGAATAAATATAAATTCTAAATAACCATCCCCCTGAGATACTTCTTCTTGTATGAAATGATGAATGGCTTTCTTTCAATATCCCTTCACAAAAGGAGAAAATATGTATCCCTTGTTGTCCCCATTTGAGCATGAATTATTTTTCTTCTAATTCAACCATAACCAAGTATCACCCTCCACATTGGGGGGCAAGGTGAAGGGCACTTGCTCATAGGAGAAAAACTATCAATCCAGGTTTTATTATAAGAACAAGTCCTTGTGAAATAAAGTGACAAATAACATGATAACAAAGAGAGAGAGAAAATATGAAAAAAAGATTAAAAAAATCAAAAGAAAATAAACAAAGAAAAAAATAAAAAGAGAGAAAAGAAAGAAAGAAAAAAAAATAATGAATAAAGAAAACAAATCAATTACTTCAAGATGAGTGACTCATCGAGCCTCAAACCACAAGGTCGATCACGTACAACTGGTTGAAAGATTCATATTCAATAAGAAGATCGAGAAATACTAAAGGTATACAAATGGAGATGAACTCTAGGGTGAAAACCAAAAAATATGGGTTGTCTAGAGAGATCCAAAAAAATAAAAATAAAATAAAACACAGGTTGCAAGCAGATTCAAATCGGGCAAGGCAAGATTAAAGACATCATAACGAATTGATCCTTGGTTCGATCACCCTTAAACACTTGTTTGGGCCTCTTTATCCCTTTCTTTTATAATCATGAACCCTAACCTACATTATGTGTCTAAAAAGTCCATTCTAATCATACATGGATTTCTAAGGAAAAGAGACTATCTCTAGATTTCATTTTGCCCCTTAGTATTAATCTTTTATTCGGAAAAGATTTTCTAAAATCTTTAATGTATGATAAGGAAAAATAAAAAAGGGGGTTCAAGACGTTAAATTTCAAGTAACATCTTGAAACTAAAGGAGGATTCGAGTTGAAAACCTAAAAAGGTGACTCAAATACGCAGATAGTGAAGCTGTTGCATAGGAGGCGGTCTTAATTTCTTGATGAGGCACCGCACAACATGAAAATGCTCACACGAGCAGAGAACGAAGAACATTTATAGAAGATGGACATAATGACTACTTCATCAAATTAATGAACACCAGAGAAGCAAAAAATGCAAGATCTTGACCAAAGAATCAACTCGAGACACTTTTTCTTTCTAAACTTAACCCTACCTCAAAATTAACATTAATCTTGACACTTGTCAAAGAGATATAATTTTTGAAGGATTCAAAGAACAGTTGATTCCTTTTATATTCAATGAACTCTCATTCTATAATTTGTTTCAGTTGTGAACCCAAATTAAAGGGGACCTTTTTTCAAAAAGAAGAATATTTTTTTCAAAATTCTTTCATTATTTAAAATTCTTTCATAAAACATTTTAAAACTTCTTCATCAAACTTTTTCACCTTTTTTCAAGAAGAAGTAGGAAGAAAAAAACATTTTCAAATAAGAAAATCTCTTTGAATTAGATCTTGGCAATTGATAAATGTTTCTCAAACATAGATGCTTATGCTCAGAATTGGAACAATAAAAAAATGAAATTTTGAGGAAAATCAGAACTAGGGCTAAGAAACTGAATGCCAAAGTGCAACATTGTTTAAGGCAGGCAGAACAATTTGTCATGAGATGAAGACCTAAGAAAAATTAAGACTCAGAAAAGATTCAGGAGACAGTAGAATTTTCAACACTAAAATGACATTATGCGTGCATATATAGCATTTACAAAATAGAAGCATACACATTCATTCTCTTATTAAGTCTTGAATGTTTGACAGAAATTCAAAAATGTCAACAAAGACTTAATTTCATGACTTTGTGCAAAAAAAATAAAAGAGGATTTCAACAAAGATCCAAACCACCATTTCATCGTCAAATTGATCTCATAAAAGAATTAGTGAATTTTGGGTCACTACCTTCGGGTAATTTGAATACATATCAATGACATATGATAATCTTCTGCAGGTTAAAATTTCTTCAAAGAGAATATACACCAAACATTCCAATGGAAAGGTTCATAACGAGAAGAACTCTGTCGATGAGGGAGAAGAACTTGTTCAACCTTTGCTCGATTTTATCAAAGAATGAGGTGGATCAACATATCCAGTGAAGAAGTTCATAATGAGAAGAACTTGTTCAACCTTTGCTTGATTCCATCACAAAATGAGGTAGATCAATATTTCCAGTGAAGAAGTTCATGATGAGAAGAACTTGTTCAATCTTTGCCCGATTCCATCACAGAAGGAGGTGGATCAACAATTTTAATTGAGAGTTCATAAGAGAAAAACTCGTTCGATGAGAGATGAGAAATTCATAATAATAAGAAATTGATCGACTTTAGCTCGTCCATCACATAAGGAGTTGCATCAGTATCACCTTTTGTTTCATGATTCCATCACATGAGGAGTTGGATCAGCGCCACCCTTGGATCACCCATCACGGAAGGAGGTGGATTGACATGCCCAATAAAAAGTTCATAATGAGAAGAACTTTCTCAACTGACTTATCCATCACAGAAGGAGATGGATTGACACTCCCAGCAAAGAGTCCATAAGGAGAAGAACTTGCAGCTTAAGAGTTTCAGCAGTTCAGGCTGGATAAAAAATGGTGTTTTATATATTTGCTTCATTCCCATTTCACAACAATAAACAAAGAAAGGTAGTTGTAATCAACATCTTTTATCCAACCTTTATTATTATTATTATTATTATTATTATAATTATAATTATTATTATTATTATTATTATTATTATTATTATTATTATTATTATTATTATTATTATTATTATTGTTATTATTTTACAAACCAAACCAAGCCCAACACTAAGTCGGGCCCAAACAAAACCCTAAGCCAATAACCTAAATTAACCTCAACCAAACCCTAGCCACAATTAGCCATCTATTATTGTTGTCGCCACTGTAAACTATGAGAGCACGCCGTCATCGTCGATGAAGCCATTCCTACCACCAATCACTATACCATCGTCATCTACAGTAAAACAAATAAAAAATATCATCTACAGTAAAAAAATAACAAAACCATTAAAAAATTTGATCTCAACCACCAACCATCATCACCCTCACCAACTCACCTTACCCTTACCGACCTAACCTGCTGCTATGGCCACCAAACATGTAAACTTCATCATTAAAAAGAAGAAAATGAAAGAAAAGAGGGGAGGCATAAAAAAGAGTTTCAAAGAAAAAAAAATAGAACTCAAAATCGAGCGAAAATAAACACTTCAAAAAAAGAGGAGAATAAAAGAGGTTCTCATCGTGCTCATCGTTTATCGAAAACGTTCAAGCATCGCTAGATTTAGAGTGATAGAGAGGTATTTTTTAGATCTAGGCATTTCGGTTGGGTTTTAGGGGAAAATGGTCTTGGTTTCAGGATTTAGAAGAAAATATGAGCATTTCGGTGGGCTTTGTTTCTTCTTCGACCACAGTTGGTGGCGGCGGAGAGTGCCAGCAACCGAAGGCGCTCATCTCCGGTGGAGTTTTAAGCCTTAAACCATGGTTTATGCATAACTGACTTTCGATCTCTAAAAAAGGAATTTCTGGTAATGTAGACCAAATTATCTTTAAAAATGATTTTTTTGAAAATGATTTTTTAAGATGTTTTAAGGTACTCGAACTACCTAACCCAAAGGTCAATGGCGACTTTGAATCTTTTTTTTAATTCAACAATTTTAAAATTTATTTGATTTCCAAACACATAACTTTTCATACACCTATGAAGAATCATTTTCGTTTTGAAAAAGACGTTACAACACTATTTATCTCTGTAAGGTCCTTAACTATAAATTAAGTACTATGTAAGCTGAAAGGGGTCATCATAAGTCATTTTTATACAATATAACATCATAAACCATAAATTACCATGAATAAAATTACATTCTTAATGAACTCATACAAGCTTTCAAGCACATCTAATGACTCACAAGTGATATAGAGGAGTTAGAAATGTGTTAACTTGATTCTAAGCAGCTGGAAACACTCATCGTTCTACCAAGTACTGAGTTTTCTTTCCTTTCCTCTTGGAGCTCTCTCCAACTTTCTTCACTAATCAAAAACAAGGAAAATGTGTTACCAACTCATTTTAGAACTTAAGGGAAGTGAAAAATCGATTCTTAAACTTTATGAATAGATTGGATTTAATTTATATTTCCAAAACTCAAACCCCTCTAAAATTCCCATCATGGCCAAACTTTGATGTTGAGGGCTTGAATTAAAGCTCTAGAGGTGAAGATTACAAAACTTACCTTAAGAATCTCAGACTAAGAAATGTAGAAAACAAAGCTTTCACCTTTACTCTAGCCACAAAGGAGAATGGATGAAGATTTTGAATAGAGAAGAAGACATGTTTGGGTAAAAAAATAGAGAAAAGAAAGTAGCTTTTTTTTGTATCTCAGCCATGACCTCACTCCCAATTAATGGGATTCAAACTTTGTAAAATAAAAAGGGTAAATCACCTCCTTATTCCCACTAAATTTGTCCCTAATTCAAAAATATCATTTTTTTTCTCAATTTGGGCTCAACTCAAGCCCAACATATCTCAATATTAGGCCAAGGCTTTTTATAAGGTTAATAGGTTTATCCAAAACCCTCTTGGGTTAGCCCGAAACTACTAACCTGAGATTTCTAGTGTTAAAACTATCTCATCCTAAGAAGAAATTTCATCCTCAAAAGTTACCTGGATAGAATAAATGTAGATACCGAAGTTGCACATCTTCCTCACTCTCTCATGTTGCCTCTTCAGTACCATGGTTTCTCCATAGAACCTTTAATAGAAGAATCCTCTTATTTTTTAGCTCCTTAACATCTCTCATCATAATCCTTATCGATTCCTCTTCATACGATATGTCTTGACTCACCTCGATCTGCTCTACGAGAATGACATGTGAAGGGTTAGAACGGTACCTCCTAAGAATAGACACATGGAATACATTATGAATGCACTCTAACTCTAAGGGTGAAGCTAACCGGTAAGCTAAGGGTCCAACCCTCTCAAGTACCTTGTAAGGTCTTATAAAATATGAGGTTTACTTTCCCTTGTAACTAAACTAAAACACTTTCTTTCATGGAGATACCTTGAGGAACACCTTATCCCCCCTAAAAATTTGATATCCTTACATTTCAAGTCCATACATGACCTCTACTATCAAAAGCTTCTTGTAAATAACCCTAAATTAATCAAACCTTCTTTTAAATTTCTCTAATTAAGTCAAAACTCACTATCTTTCCTTCACTAAGCATTGTCTAACACAACACGGTCCTACACTTACGCTCATACAAAGCTTTAATAGAACTATCTGAATGATAGATTGGTACTATTTTTGTAGGCAAACTTTATTGATGGAAAGTGGTCATTCTAACTATCCTTAAGGTCTATGACATTACACCAAACCATAACCTCTAAGATTTGAATCACACGCTCAGACTGACCCTCTTTTTGAGGATGAAAGGTGGTGCTAAAGTGTAATTTGGTGCCTGAGGATTCATGAAGTGTATTCTAAAATTGGGAAGTTAAACATGGGTCTCTATCAAAGATGATCAAAGTTAGCACCTCATGTAACCTCACGAATGTACAACTGAGCCAATGTTTTAAATGTATATTCCATCTGAACTGGAAGAAAATGAGTCGTCTTCGTCAAACGGTCTACTATAGCCCATATTGTTTTGTAACTTTGTCTAGTTTTTGTAACCCGATCACGAAGTTTATAGTCACCATATCTAATTTCCATTGTGGAATCTGAATAGGTTGGAGTAACCTTGAAGGAACTTTATGTTATGTCTTAACTTGCTGACATGCCATGTACATAGAGAAAAACTTAGATATTTCTCTTTTTATGCCAGACCACCCAATTGTCAGAGCACTTGGTAAATTGTGTTACTAACTAGATGAACAGAGAATATACCACAATGTGCCTCATAAAGAATCTTACTACATAATTTCTCATTAGTTGCTACACAAAATTGACCCCTATAGAATAACACATCCCCACTTTGCAACTCAAAACTAGGCACCCCTCTATTGCATACTTGCTCTACTTGAGCCTTTAAATATTCTTGGTACTCTAAAACCTTTTAACTTCTCTCACTAACTCGGGTTCAAATCATAGCTCAACTAACAACCCACTATCACTAGTTAAACTCAAGCGTGTCAATAAAGCTCGTAATTCTAACATCGATTTTCTGTTCAAGGCATCTGCAATATTTTCCTTAAGTGATAGTTAATTATACAATCGTAATCCTTTAACAACTTGACTCACCTACACTATCTTATTTCAACTCTTTTTACATGAGTAGGTATTAAGGCTCTTGTGATCAATAAATATGTGACACTTTTCCTCAAACAAATAGTGTCTTCAGATCTTCCTAGATAAGACCACTACGGTAGGATCTAGGTCATGAGTAGGGTATTTACGCTCGTGAGGCTTGAGTTGTCGGGAAGTATTCGCTAAAACTTTCCCTTCTTGCATCAAAACATGTCTTAGCCTATTTAACGGTGCATCACTGAACACGGTGAATTCCTTACCCGACTATGGTTGAGTCAAAATAGGGGCTTAAGTTACGATAGAATTCAATTGATTAAAACTCTTATATAGTTTCTCATCTCATATAAAAGGAACTCCCTTATGATGTAATTTGGTTATAAGGGCAGTTATCATCAAGAAACCCTTAATGAACCGATTATAGAACCTGATAAGACTCAAGAAACTACACACCTTAAACATATTCTTTGGTGCTTTCTATTCAACTGTTACTTGAATCTTTCGAGGGTAAATACGTATGATGTCTGTTTCTATATCATGACCCAAAAATGAAACCTCAGATAGCCAAAACTCGCACTTCCAAAACTTGGCCTACAATTATCACTCCTATAATGTTTGCAGTATGATACATATGTATTGGTCATGTTCTTCTTTCGATATCAAGTACATAAGGATGTCATCTATGAATACCACTAAAATTGGTTGAGGTATGGGTGAAAGACTAGATTTATCAAATCCATAAATGTCATCAATACATTGGTGAGTCTGAACAAAATTACTAGAAATTCATAGTGACCATATAGAGTCCTAAAAGTCATCTTCATTACATCGGCATCCTTGACTTTCAGCTGATAATATCCCGATCTTATGTCAATCTTTGAGAATGTATGTTTCCCTAAACTATTCAAAAGATCATAGATCCTAAGAAAGGAATAATGGTTTTTATTGGTTAACTTATTCAACTGTCGGTAATCGATGTATAACCCCATTTACCTATCCTTTTTATTCAAAAATAAAATCGACGTTCCCCTTGGAGATATACTTGGTTGAATGAAAATTTTCTCTAGAAACTCTTAGATTTTGATTTTCAACTCCTTTATCTTTGTCGGTGTAATATGTTAGGGAACAATTGACATAAGGGCCGAACTCGGTAACATTTTAATGCCAAACTCTAACTTTTGGTCGAGATGTAAACATGATAACTCCTCTAAGAATACGTCAAAGAATTCTCTTGCGGTATAAATATCCCTGAGTGTTGAAAATGATATTCTGATATCGACTACGTGAGCCAAAAATGCCTTACAACCCTTATCAATCATTCTCTAAACCATTGTTGCCAAAACAATCCACTACAAGAAAATACCCTTTAATGACGCGCATTGCGCGTCATCTATGGGTGCGGATGACACACAAATGCCTGTCGTTGAAGCCACCGACATGAATTTTTTATGACGCGCAATTGTCTGTCATTGAAGCCCCCGTCATAAATTAAGATGACACACATTTGTGTGTCATAAATTTATGACACGTATATATGACTTACATTGCACGTCATTGAAGCCCCCGTCATAAATTAAGATGACACACATTTGTGCGTCATAAATTTATGACACGCATGTATGACTTACATTGCCCATTGAAGCCCCCGTCATAAATCTGCTTGACATACATTTGTGTCATAAATTTATGACACGCATATATGACTTACATTGCGTGTCATTGAAGCACACATCATTTAAAAAGACGACAAATGTTCGTGTGTCATAATTTTATTTCAGAATTTATATATATATATATATATATATATATATATATATATATATTATAGATTGACAAATAATCAAACTAAATCACATTGAATGTCTCATAATACTAAATCTATGTACCATATTATATATAAGCTATCCATTTGCATACAATATATTCACATTAAGTTATCAAAAATATTGTATCAATCATATGTCGATACAAAATATCAAGGCATAATAAAGTTTGCCACATAAGATACCCATTCTTTGCGAATGTCATCAATGTCATCATCCGTATATTCTTCTTTCCCATCGCTAACCTAAGTAAAAAATATGAAATAAGTATATAATTTATACTTATTTAAAGTGAAATATATAATGAACTATTAAAGAGTACTAAAATGACCAATTTTACATATGCATTCTTTGAAGCATAATAACATTATGCAAAGTCATAAATTAAATAGCATTATAAAAAAATTCCAACTTTGTTCACAACAATATGATCACAAATAATAACCACAAGAGAGTCCATGTTACGTCTATAGTACTTGACAAAATCAAATTTTGGATTTTAAGTACTAGTACGCGTCAAATGCTTTCACAACTCCACCGAACATTTCAAATTGTTCCTTTAGACATTGATTCATATATCGACAAATAGTATCGATTGCCACATGCTTAAAACATGTAATTAGATTCAAGAATTCACTCATTACTTACTACAGAATCTATCAATATATAGAAGCAAATAAAAAGAAGTTTACCATCAATGTAGCTACCAAGTCAAGGCCCTTCTCCTTTGCAAATGTCCAAGCAGAATCCTCAGCTATGGTTTTGGAGACTACATAACAGAGATGAATTAAAAAAATGACATTCAGAAATAATACCCTTTTATTATAAAAGAAACAGTTTGATATTCTAAAATATTAAGTTGTAGCATGAACAAATTGTATAGTGCACAAACAAGACAACAATTAGCCAGTTCATGCAACTAGCAAAAGAAGTTATGAAAAGTGTGATCAATATCCTCAATATGATAAAAGTGCATGATGGTCACTAATTAGCTGCTAAAATAAGATACCAAGAAAAATATTGGAACACTACCAAGAAAGTGCAGAAGTCAGTTCATAATAAATAAGTTAATAGAAAGACCAATGTAAATTGACATTCATACCTTTATGTCTCGATGCAGAACAAAATTTGAATGCAGATATTCAACTGTCAGAAGTAGCTGCGCAAACCATATGCAGCTTTTGTACGCCCGCCTCTCATAGGGGAACCACTTTCTCTTACTTGCCCTTCTTTCGAAGTAGTTACTACGCCTTTGATGGATTTGGGTTTCTTTGATTGAACATGAGAAGGTTTCATCCTTCCTTTTTCATCAACTTTACTAGAGAAACTAATGGGGCAAATATCTTCTTCCTTAGAACTGGAATCTGTGCCAGTGGCCTCATTATTGTTATTTGGAATTCTTGTGTCAGTTTTCCTGTGACTTGAAACCGAACTATCTTTATCATTACATGAGCTATTACTATTCTGATTCTCGACCATATTTTTCCTATTACCACGACCACTGGTAACATGCTTATCCAAGCAGCAGTTCTTCGAAAGGAAGCTAAATGATGGACGATACTTATCAACATATGGCTGCAAATAAGGGTGCTTCAAAAGCTCTGATGCCTAATCAAGGTGAAAACTCAAAATGTTTCATTGAAGTCCTGCATGTGGAGAATCCTTGGAATTGAGCAAAAAGAAACTTACACTTGGTCGATGCTTTGGATTCTTTCTTAGCATGCCCTTGATAACTGCCTTCCTGTTTGTGTAAAATTAAATAAATTAACAATCATGTAGCAAGGACTTGATTACTTGACAAAATATATAGCACTAATCATGCTTAGTGTTACTGCCAAAATACAGATCACCAAGTCCCTTGGGAATTTAAACAAAACTTCACTATTTTTGCCTTATTAAGGGAGAAGAAATAAATTTTCATGGAACCAATTTAAAAATTCATACATTTATAAGAAATAATCTGATCAAGAAATCTGCACATTGTTGAAACCTAATACATAAAAGAATAATTAAAGCAAATGAGGAAACAAGGGTAGAAAAACACAGTATGAGCATGAAAAATCACAGAGAATACTTAGTCATCATAAGAACATACAATAAGAGTGGGCTCTAAAGTTAATATTGAGACTTATAATGATGGAGAGTAGCAAGAAGGCAAAGGGCCCATAGAAGAACGATTTATCTTGCTTATCAACCCTGTCATGTCCTAGAACAAGAAGTTTAACAAAAATTAATGGAAATAAATTTGTATAATTTACACAGATAGTGGAGTCATACAAATGGTAATTTATAGAAAACCTCTCAAAGGACAAGACATCACACTAGATGAGGACAACATTAACTACTTTGAAAGCATTATTTTAAAGAGTGAAGTGCAGAATTCATGGAAACTGTTATGAACCTAGCAAAGGTTGCTACATATTATTCTCAATTCAGATAACCAAAAGATAGAAAGTTCCATTATATTTGGCAATGGAAAAAATTCCATAATGAGAAAAAAGGAAGGGAATAAAAAAGAAAATTTTAAATTCCCTTTTAATAAAACATCAAATGAAATTCGTGCTATTTGTCAGAAAGAGAAACTGTGTAAACTCATTACTGAATACAAGAAGCAGATTCAACAAAAACATTTGTGAGAACTCTTACAAAAGCTTTAAAAACAGGGAGACGAGCAGTCATCTCATACATACAGCACCCTGTTCAACAAGAAGCAATTCAGCTAATATATATACATGTATGTAAGTCAAACACTCGAGAAAAGACATACCCAGAGACCAGATATCAGACTTGAAACCATAAGGAATATCTGCAAGCAGTTCAGGACACATGTAATTGGGAGTTCCAACCACCTGAGGCACGTACAAAACCACTATTATCTAGCACTGGAACTAAAAATAATTAGCACATTCTAATACAAGAATAAATAAAAAAATAGAACAATGATATCAAAAGGTAAATAAGTATTGTTCATTGTCAAATATAAGGGATTGAGAATACCGAGTTTTAGACTAGTGGTTGTTCTCATACTCATTGCATTGGAGGCTCATGGTGCAGGTTTCAACTCCCTCCTCCACACTTCCTTTGTCCAAAAGTGTTTATGAGAGCAAGGATTGACGAGTACAAAATTTAACCCAATAGATACATTTATATACGCTATTTCTTTGGATATTTATGATCGATACAACATGAGTGACAGTTAATTTACAGCACTCCAGTATTTAATCCTTGCACAAATTTTGGGCCCTTTTATGATTAATTATTAATACATCTCTCCTATCACCAAATGTAACACACTTCGACTAACTACCCAGAAGTCGCATACATGCATATATTTTTAGTTCCTAAGTAATGATGCCATACCAAAATATACTAAGGTAACAGCAAATGATTCTTTTTTTGCTTAGTTCTTTCCTTAAAAATGATTAAGTGATTATTTATGTTAATCTACTTGGTATTGTTATAAATTTTACTCGACAATTAGTTACACTTTGGTCTCGGTCAATAAAATTAAAATTAGCACCAAGTTTAACTGTAAGCTTGGCACACACTAGGCCTGTTCATTTTAACAAATCATATTATTTTTCCAGAAAATGTAACTATGCTAGATTGTGACAGCCAATCTGGAAGAGTGGAATATGTTATTAATTACCGAATGTGAGTAATATGCTACCATGCAAGAATTTTTGCAATAAAAGTAAAGGGAAATTGAGGCATCTGCCAACAGAACACAAAACTGCATTTCGAGCTTTGCAGCATAAGCTACTAAGCTTATTATACCAAACTGTAGGAAGATAAGGAAAAGAAATGCTAAAAGAATGACCCAAAACAATTATTTTCAATTTTAGATATGGTTGAAAAAAGACTAAAAGGAAAATGTATGTCAAAAAATCATTTCATTACAATGTACATACCGAGGAAGCCAAATCATCTGCCTTTAGAGTTTTAGCAAGCCCAAAATCCCCTAAACCAATACAGACAAGAAAGGAATTTAGGATAACAATAGCAGAATAGCCAATTAGGTAGGATATCTGACAAAACTTAATAGGAAACATAGATAAAGATAACCTGTAAGAAAGCAAGAAGAAAAGGGAAAAGACAAACTCACCAAGGCGAACATCCTGATCTTCTTCAAAACATTATTTGATAATTACGGAGTAACAAGAAAATGAGCAAATGGACCACAAGCATTATTGATTTCCCCAACATCAATGCCGCAAATGAGCAATCAATTCAAAGTCTATGTATATCAGCAAACACATCTATAACTAAAACTGAACCATTATTTGATAATTATGGAGTAACGACACATTTCCTTTCACTTTCAGTTCTCTTTCACAATCAAATTGTTGTAACTTTTGTGTTTGTCATCAACAAGCGAGACGTCTGGTACTTGTTGTTTACAGGGCTATATACATTAAGCACTAAATTTATAAACAAGTTGATGCGAAACTTGCAGCATCGGGTTCCCCTTTGAACATTAAGATTTATCTATTTTAACAATGTAATGTCAGTACTCCAAGAACAATTCACAGAAGATATGCAGTGATACACATGCTTCGTGATGCAGGGGAAGAAAATTTTCATTATTCAAATATAAGAAAAAGATATTGGTGAAAGTTAGATAGACGATGAGATACCAGGACGTAATTCTTGAAATATTTGCGGATTGATGGATCATAGAAGAAGGAATCATTAGAAGAGCTCAAACCAATGCCTTCTTGCCACGCCCAGTTGACATACTGCGTCTTTCCACCATATGGGTGCAAATTATTTACTAAGCTCAGAAGCAGCCTGACTCTATGCTGCCTTGCTTCTGCAATGACATAATCCAAGGCCTGGAAAGATCGATATTCATCAACATAAATAACATTAACTGAGAAACTGTACTCTACTATCATACTAACCGACATTCGAGAACACAACTGAGTTGATTATTCAACGATTTTTGACAGATTTCTAATAAATCGGCCTAGAAATAAAAGCAAATTGAAATCCGAATAGCTTATCCTGCTATTCTCTTTCATTTCCAAATTCTAGATTACAGTTTTAGAGAGCCCTATCATATTTATATTCAAGACAATCCTAGTTTAGATTAGCAACTGTGCAATAATCTCTTGTAAATTTGAAACCAAAATGGCGCTTGCATTGAACACACAGATCATATAGGATTGAGATTATACAACTGATAATTTGCGATGCAAATATCAAAATTTACAAAAAAGAAAAACCCAAATCTCGAACAAATACCTTGAAAACTCGCTCATCGAATTGCCCTGGGGAAATCTGGAGAGCATTATAGCCACCGTCATTAAAGGCCCAGGTTCTACAAACAGTGAAACCCATCCTTGCACCAGCTTGAAGCATTGCACTGACCTTAGGTCTAGTATTTTCCTCCACAGAATGGGACATTAACCAGTAAGAATTCCAGCCATTAACGAACAATGGTTTCCCATCTAAAAAGAAATGAGTCCCATTCCTTTCCACAAAACTTAATCTCCGTTCCCTAGGGAAACTACTAAGCTTCAAATCACCATAAGACATAAACAAAAGCCATACACGAAGCAAATCCAAGAATTGGGTATAACATCCCATTTCCAGCCATCGTCTTCCTATATAGTAAGAAATCTGAAAATCAATCAACATGCAAAAATCCCAGAAAAAAAATAAGAAAAACAAAGAAAGATTATTTGGGTACCCTTTTGGCTCTATTTCAACAAAGTTCTAAAATTTGAGGATACCCAAAGTGGAGATTACAGACTTACAGTACCTTAAACTCCAATGTGAACGCAGATCTTTCTTCATAAGTTACACACAAAAAAAACAGTATAAAGAAAACTCCTTTCAAGACATAACAAACAGGGGCAGATAGATTTGCAAGTTCACGCGTTTATATTCAGGATTTTGGGGGGTTTTAATACTAGAAAACGAGACCACATGAAGGAAGTGAAAAGGATGGGGTAAAGATTAAGAGAGCTTCAAAGAAAAATGTAAGATTGGGAATGGTGGAATGTTGGTATCAGCAATCTCATATATAAGCACTGCACCTAATTTTCCCCCCAGTTTCCTTGGATTTTATAATAGCTACTCCTGAAACAAATAAGTCTCTTTTATTCAGTAACACCCATGGATTAGATGGCCAATGTGATTACCTCCCCCTGTAAAAAAACAAAAATGAATATTTACTAGGGAAAAACACTACGAAAATGATAATAATAAAGAAAAACAATTCCAACCCTCATTTGCAAGGGGAACTTAGATTCTCTATGCGTTTGCAACTGCTAAAGTCTGGAACTTTTTCTCTGGTTGTTTGTTTTAAAATAGGTTAAAATAAGAGTGGGATTCCATTTGCTGTGTGATACATGGTCGGAAGAAGCGGCGTGAACTGATAATTATGGAGGGGAGAAGCGGGAAAGGATGAAAATAATATTGGTGAAATTATAATATGACTCCTAAAGATGACACGCAATTAAAAGTGTACTCTGTGTTTTTGTAATTTTTTTGGATTATGACTATTAAATATGACACACATTATTGTAAGTCAAAAATCGTTCAGATTTTAAAAAACATGACATTTTTTTATGACACACGTGTTTTATAAGTCATAAATTAGCGTGTATCATCGTTCGTGTGTCATTAAAGATATATTTTCTTATAGTGATCTTTAAGAAGACCTCGACTTTTTACTGGTCATTATTAAATTGGTACCATCAATCATTCTGAGTTTGAGATGCCTAGCTTTGCACCTTAAATAAGTTCAGACAACCAATCTATTCCCATGATCATATCAAATTCTCTGAATGAAAACTACATTCGGTTGGTTATGAAGATTTGACCTTGGATCTCTACTAGGCATCAACAATAAAGTTTATCTACAAGAACGTCTAACCCTAGGAAACTAGATATTCAGACTTCTATCTCTAGGTCTTCTACTGGGATGTGTCTTTCTTGGACCAAATCATAACAAACAAGGATCTATTAAAATGAGAAATAGAATGAAAAATATCATATATGTACTTGAGGTTACATCTGTTGCTTCACACTCCTAAGCTCTTATTGCATATTGTATTCAAGCTACTCTCGACTCATAACTAGATATTAATCTAGATATATCTCTATTGTATTATCCAGATCCAACACCATTACCTCTCGAAGACCCCGACCTTGTTGAACATATGGTGTTACATTATGGGTCGACATAGGAGATATTTTAAGCCTCTAGGCAATCCTGGATGAAGTGGTCTAATGAGCCACAACTGAAATATCCCCTCGACTCATGCTGACACATCTCAAGGTACCTTATCTCATAGTGCACGTAAATCAGGTGAGAAAAGGTTCTCACTAAACCACTAGTGCTCTTTTTAAAGGCTGATAATAAGGGCCTCCTATGGGACTCAAATATACTCCTATGATCGAAACTATATCTTGACCTCATAGGCTGGCCTTCTAGGAACCTCCACGATCACTAAGTGTCTTTGTCCCTCTTGACCGATGTCTATAAAGGCATCACTAGCTCTAAATCTTTCTAAGTTTGTCATGTATACCCATTCATTTGCCTAGGTCTCTTACTCTGGACCCTTTCAATTATTTTCATCTAGCAAGTCAACTCAGAAAAGACCCTATGAGGGTCAATTGCTAGATGAGTAAGGATATCAAGGTGTAGGCCCTCCTTGAACCTCTGATAGTGGTGGTTCTCTAACGCTACCAACTCTAGTGTATACCGGCTCAACTGAAGGAACTCTAGTTTGTATTCATACACTAACTGATCATCTTGAACTAGATGTAAAAACTATCCCCTTAAATTATCCGTGTGAGTCTCTATGATGTACTTCTGACAGAATTCAGATAATAAGTACTCCTATATTGGTCTCTCTTGCTCAAATACTATCTATATTGTTTCTCAAAAGTATATGACATTACCTGTCAATAGGGTGGTGACACACTCGAGCTTACCCTCAAGGGTAAGGGTAAGGTGCAGCTGACAAAGTTTGTGGATGGTCTCTCTAAGTCTGCTACGATGGGTCATCATTACTAGAACAAAAAAAATTTGTAGTCTTGTACCTATGAAGCTTCTTGACCGGAGACTCTTGTGGTGTTATGGTAGGTGGCCAGGTGGAGCAGCTGATGCCCGAAGGATATCACAAACGATAGACCTAAGTGCTAAGTAGGGGTGCTCAAAATCAGGTACTCGTATTTTTAGGTACCTGAAATACTGGGTACCCAAAATTTTCGTGTACAAAAAAGTCAGCCTGTGTCCCAACCCTTTACATCCGAGTACTAGTAAAAGTTGGGTACCTGAATTTTTGGGTCATGGGTACCCGATTGATAATTTTTTATTCTTTAAATTATATTATTTTAAAATATTATATAAAAATTCTAAAATTTAAAGGTATATAATATATATATAATTCACACATAAAGTTTAAAAATTCAAATTACATAATTAAAATAAAATTTATTAAAAAATAAAATAAAGAAATATAATTAAATTTCAAATGTTTTGAAGTTAAAATAAATATTTTAAAAAAATAATTTAAAACGTTAATGTGAAATAGTTTAAGAAAATAAGAATTTAGAATTCTATGGTGGCAAAATTTAAGAAATTAGAGATTTAGAATGCTAAAGTGAAATAATTTGAGAATTATGAATAAAATATTTAATATAAAATAAAATGAAAAATAAAAATTTTATAACAAAGGTGTACCGGGTCGGTGGCTACCCAGTTAAGCAATATATTTTGACCCGAGCTTGACCCAAAAACCAAAAAAATAATGTGTCGGGTACCCGACCCAAAAAATATGGTTTTTTTTATTATAAATACCTCGTGTTTTTAACTTGGTAGGTGAGTTGGCGGGTCAAGTCAATTGGGTCGGGTATTTTTTAACACCCCTAGTGCTAAAGTCATGTCCCTAAAGAAGGTTTTCTTGTCAACCCTTACAACTCCTAAAATATCACATCCCTCTAAATATAGGAAAAACTCATTGCCAATGTCTTCAGCTAAAGAGACGCGACTCTCATCTCTATCATCCTAACTAGGGGAAAATTATCGATTATTAATGTTTTTCTAAAATTCAAGGAAGAAAAGATAAGTCATTATCATCATTCCAGATAACAAGTACTCTTAACACTTTAGAGGGGTGTATATACACAAATGCTTACTAACTCTAACCTGTGGGTCCTAGCAACGACTGAACCTGACACTCTTATATCACTAAATGTAACACCCTAGTCCAATCCGATCCAAAGATCAAGGTATTAAAGAATCACACGAGATCGCTAAAGCATCTAACCCAAACTTTTCTTTTAAAAAAAACATTGTAATCATCATTAAAATGTCATCAATTGAAAATATAAATATTATAGTTTAAAAAATGGGGAGCTTCTGAATCTATCATAAAACAACATCATAATATTTTTAATAAAATATAGTTATAAATCAAATACACAAAAGTTCTATGAATAGTACATTCCCTCTGAAATAGACTTAAGATGTACTCTTGTGCTTCGATAAATATGAAATTCGCAAACTGATGATAAGCGCACCGAGAGATCTCCTAAGAACCTAGACATGAAAACAAATTTTGAACGTTGAGCTCATAAGCTTAGTGCCACACAAATAACTCTACTATACTGCGTACATTCACTACATGAGCATACTAGCAGGTAGAGGCATAAGCATACAAGAACACTAAACACACAAAGCTGAGGTAGACATCATGGTATGAGCGGGGGGTTTGATGTATCTTGGGACTCACACCCCTCTAGCCTATCTATGATACCCTTGAGTATATGGGGTACGATCCAGAACTGCATTGAGAACGTACACCAGGCTAGCTTACTCCTTGGAGTACTAGGGACATCTATGCCTAACCAAAAAATATAAGTGTCTTGGTACTATATGACATATATATATATATATATATATTTTTAATCAAATAATATGATCGTCATACTCATTAGAGTAACTCATGTGTCCTTGTTGTTTCATAAGTTTCACACAAGGGCTAGTTTTATGATATCTTAACTTATGAAATTCTTAGCTTTTGTTGTAATCATTAATTGTTCTCACTTGTAAGTTTATTAGAGAAGTATTGATAGTCCATGACCTTTTCTCGAGCCCTTAGCCTCAAGTTAGGCTTCTTGCCTAAACTGTGTGATGGTGTCGATATTAGGCCTTTTAATATCGATATCGACCTAACAGTACCAATACCCTCCCTTGGTATACCTTGGTATACCAAAAATACATTTGATGTTCTAAGAATACCTTACAGTATCGATACCCTTAGATGAAATTTTGATACTTATATTTAAGCGTATCGATACAGTCTCGGGTAACAATACCAAAATGAGGTTTGATGTTTGGAAAAATAATTTAGTATCGATACATTTACTTAAGGTATCAATACTTATGATTTAAATAGTATCGATACTCCCCAAGTATTGATACCAAAATTGGCTACTAAAATTTACAACTAAACATTGATATCAACACCTCATTCTTGGGTATTGATACCTGAAGAACAATATCGATACCCTATGGATATGGTATTGATACTAACTAACATAAAACCCCTTATTTTGGCTCTATGAAGAATAATATTGGTATTATTCTTCCAATACCAATACCCAAGCCTAGAAATATATGTTGTCTCATGAAAATAACACCATAACTTTACTCATTTTCATGTTGTATAATATCATAAACCATAATCTAACATGAATTAACTTACATGTTTAATGAACTCAAAAAAGCTATCAAACATATATAATGACTCGCAAGTTGTATAGAGGAGTTAAAAATGTGTTACCTTGATTCTGAGCTGCTAGAAACACTTGAGGTTCAACCAAGTACTAGATTTCCCTTGCCTTTGCTCTAGGAGCTCTATCCAACTTCTTTCAGTAATCACAAACAAGAAAAATGAGTTACCAACTCATTTTAGAACTTAAAGAAAGTGGAAAAATGATTCCTAAGCTCTAGGAAAAATTGGGTACACCATAGAGTTCCCAAACCCAAACCCCTCTAAAACCCCCACAATGACCAAACTTTGATGTTGATGGCTTCAATGAAAGCTTTAGGGGTCAGGATTATAACGCTTATCTCAAGAATCTCGGACTAGGAAATGTAGACAACCAAGTTTTCACCTTTGTTCTAGCCACAAGGGAGAATATATGAAGATTTTGAATAGAGAAGAAGACAAGTTTGGGTGAAGAAAAATAGAAGAAAATGAAAGCTTAGTTTTTCTTTCTCTCAATCGTGACCTCACTCCCAAAATGAGATTCAGCCTTTGTGAAATAAAAGGGGTATATAAGCTCCTCGGTCCCTCTAACTTAAGTCACAGTTCAAAAATATCATTTTCTCTTAATTTTGGCTCAACTCAAGTTAACCCAACTCAAAATTGGGCCAAGGCTTCCTAAAAGGTTAATGGGTTTATTTTAAACTCTTTTGGGTTAGCTTGAAACTATTAACTCGAGATTTAGGGTGTTATATTAAAGGTCACTTTAGCAATCATGGTCATAAAAATGAATGTTTATAGTGATTTTTATAGTTGAGGACACTAACAAAGTGTTCATTTTAAGATTACTTACACCCATTAGAAGTGGGATTATAAAAATTAAAAAAGTGAAAAAATCTGATAATGGAAGCATAATTTTTCATTTGAGTTGTATGCGTTGTATGCCAAGGCATCTTGTGAATCATTATCAATAATCATTAAATGATAAATGGAAGAAAATGGAGACAAATTTTTCCAAGAATAGTGAAATGATTAAGGTATTGTTGATCCAAGTTAATTGGAGATCATTGATTTCTTCATTACCCCGAAAGGAGTAATTCCCAAATAAAAAATGATGAGAAAAATTATTAATATTTACATAAATATTAATTAAGAAACCTAAAATTATTATGTTATTTGTTCTCAAAATGAATTATTAACATCAATAATTAAAGTTGAGACTGAATATCTTGTATATATGATTGAAATATGGGTTCATTTATCTGGCAAGTAGACAATTTTGATATGATGTTAGTAGATGCATCTGCAAGGTAAATCACATATATGTTATCAATTTACAACATGTAGTTTGTGAGATTATTTACTCGATTAAAAATGAAAAGTTTCAGATTATGCAATTAAGACTATTCATCTTGCTAAACTTAGTGAGTTTATATTTCAAGCTTGTAAAGATTATATTTTATATTAGTTGAAATATCTGCCACAAAGACTATTATTCATGAACAAATAGTTTACCAAAATTTTGATTGATTGCCTCATTTTAATAACTAAACTATGAGAACAAAACTTCTAATATTTATATGACAATTCACATATAGAACTTATATGCATCAAGCCATCAAGTTATACTTCTCCTTATGATTGACTTTTGGTCAGAAGCCATATATTTCTCATTGTAATTTTTTTGTATGTATTATATGATCATATTAATCCATCATAAATGCACAAAGTTGGTATTTAAAGTAGACCGGGAATAGATATATACACGTTTAGTATAGTCTCACTTTATTGAATGCTCTGAGATTCAATTATGGAATGAACTGCCTATTAGTTTCATTGAAGGGAAAGATGAATCAGTTTGATGAAAAATATACATGAATTACCATTTTATTTTGATCATCGTACATAGTGATGTCAACCAAAAGTTCATAAGATGATTCATTACAAGTTAACTGCTAGAAATATTTACTAACCTAATGAAAGTAATCAAGTCTCATATGCTAAGTGGAAATGCTCTAAATTTTAAATAAAATCCCAAAAGGATAACATGTTAGAGTAAATGAATGTAAACCATGCCCAAAGCATGATATTTGAATCGGTTCCAATGATTAAAATTCTCGTAAATGAAAACTAGTGTATGATGGTCATATAGTAGAGGTGTGTGCTCTTGAAAAGACCCAAAACATAACTAATAAAACAACTCTAGAAGAGTTTTAGGTACCTGAAAATGAAAATAATATAGATCTCAATAATTTATGTCATTACGAGAAAATAATAGAATGAAAATAGAAAAGTTGTCGACAATAATTTTACAAAAATATTTCTATAAAAGTAAAGAAATAAAATGAGGATCTTGAATTAAAATCTATCCAATAGTATAAATGTGGGAATAGTTGGCCAAAATGGAAAGAAGTTACTCAAGTGAAGTTAAATCAACTTCCAAAACATGGAAAAATAGTCCAAACACCTAAAGGTGTGAAGAATAAATGAGTAGTCATGAGATATAAAATACAATTTGAATCATGAAGAATTTTATTTTGTGGTGGATGCAATTATTTTATTACTCTGACGATTATAGAAAATTTATAATGTGTCTAATGATTTGTGGATCCATATATTGATACTTATCCGTGAAGGATTAAAATGTCAAAAGCATTTGAAAACTCTTTGAAATTTTTTACAAATATATTTTCTTAAATATTTAGATAGAATGGATCATTATTAGTGTATATATTATATCTGAATCAATGAAAATCTTTTTGCTTAGGTGTCTTTATAAAGACATCAAGATCAAATTATAATTTTTGTATGCATTGAATTGTAACTCCCAAAGAGATTTGAAATAGAATTCTTGAATAGTTTCAAGCTCATCTTGACTATTTAAAGAATGTATTTAAGATAAAACAATTAACTCAACTTATCCAGAAGATATGTGATTTGATTTCACATAATAAGATGTCAACTATCTTATATAAAGATAAATGCATATCCAAATTGAAAAGAGAATACATTTAAGGAAACATATTTCTCTAAAGTTTCCTCCATTCCGATCTTCAACAGAACTAGAATATAAATATTGGATGAATCCGTTCAAGTGTTAATTTGAAAAGATCTATTAATTGATGTATTGCTTACTTGAACATTTGAAGATCGTGTTCAAGATTGAATTGTAAAAGTCAAAGATCTTATGTGATATCGTCATGAATGGAGTAAATATGTGTTGTACTCCTTTTCCTTTAACCAAGATTTTGTCCCACTGAGTTTTCCTAGTCAGGTTTTTAATGAGGTAGTATATTATGCGTATTAAATATATGTGTACTCTTTTTTCCTTCATTAAGATTTTTCCCACAGGGTTTTATCTTATTAAGGTTTTAACGAGGCACATTATCTTCATAGACATTTAAAGGGGAGTATTATGAATATTTATTTATGTGTATGTCTATCTTTATCTATAAGATATGATTTTAATTAGATATCTAATATACATTAGTATTAGAGTTTTATATTACATCTATTACTCATGGCTATAAATTGAGAGGTTAGATAAAACATTATACGCATATCATATTGAGAAAATAATATAATTCTCTCTCCTTATTCTTATATCTCTTATTTTTCTTATTGTTTCGTTTGTTTCACAACATATCTTAAAATCACCCCACATTATTAAAAAATTCAAATATTAATTCAATCAGTATTATAAATTTATTTATTTTTCAAATTATATCAAATGTTCTTGTATAATACTTTGTCATTCTTACTTTTATAATGTTTTAATACAATTATTAAATATTATTACTTAAAATTTGAATATATGATCAAAGCTTTTTTCATATTAAACTAAGGAGGTTACAAAGTAGTATTTGTTCTAGGGGTGCTTAATGAGTTGAGCAGATAAAAACTCAACTCAGGATGACTCGACTCAAACTCAAGCTCGACTCGAGACCTTAACGAGTTGATTCAAGAAAAGTCCAACTCGGCTCGATAAGTTCGCGAGCAACTCGTTAATTTTTTTATATCATTTTTTCAGTAGTTATCTTAAAAAATTATTTCATTAAAAAATACTAATTTACTAATAGATAATAGAAAAATGATACATTGCTAATCTATTAATTTTCTAATAAACAATAAAAAATACTAAATTATTAATTAGTATTTTACTACACTAAAAAAATCAAATCATATTTATTATGTTAATGTATTTGTGTATTGTTACTTTGGAGCTTAGACTTTGAAATTGTTTCATACACTCTTTTGATAATATTTTTAGTTAAATTTATTAATTTATGTTTATATTAAGCTCTGTATAGTATTAGTTGGTTATACCTATAATTAAGAAAATAATATAAAAATTTCGGTGAGCTTAACGAGCAATGAGTCGAGCAACAAGTTTTTTTAACAAACATGAGTCGAGCAAAAATTGAACGACCTTAACGAGCAACGAGTAGAGTCGAACACTGTTCAACTCACGATCGACTTGCTTGATAAGAAGCCCTAATATGTTCTAAATACTCTCAACCATTTAACAATGAAAACTCAATTACACTGCTGTAGTTGTTGGTGCTCGAACTCGTGACCTCTAGGAACAACAATGATTCCTTTAACATGAGGTATAATATTTTGTCATTCTATACTTTTATAATTCAACCATTTCTTTAATATATGATCAAAGCTTTTTAAATAAGTCTTTTATCAATTCATTTATGACTATTTGATAATTTATTTTTTAAAAATAAAATTACTAATATAAAATATTTTTAATATATTTTTAAAAAAATGTATCATTTAACTTAATAATATCTTAGATCATAAAGTATGTTTAAATTAAAGTATAATATAAAAATTAAAAAAATATATTTTATAAGGATAAAATAATAACTCAATTCTAGTTACATTAACAGAAAACCATAGATAGTTATTTTTAAATTATGAATATTTAAATTATTTTTAATATTTAATTAGTTTAAAAATAAAAATATTTTAAAAAATTAAATTATTTTTAAAATTTATATATTTTATTATAAAAATAAATAATATTTACATGTATAAATTTGTATCTAAAAAATTAACACAGAAAACAAATACCTACTATATATATAACTGTCATATGTCAAGTATCGTAACTAACTGTGGGAGGAACTCATCATAAATTTTAATAGTCAGTGGCCAAATCCTAATTGACAAACCTCACTTTTCAATAATAATGCCAAGACTAGTACGAGGCTGGGCTCTCCGAACTGATTTCATATAGGTTAAACTATGTGAGTGGTGACTTTTGATTTTAATGTCTTATTTTAATCATCAATTTTTAAAAGGTAATAATTTAATCATGATATTATCGATTGTTGTATTTTGATTATTAAACGACTAAATTTTATAATTTTATAAATGTAACACGTTAATGAAAGTATTACTTTTAAATTTAACTTATAAATTTTAAAAGTTTATTTTTTTATCATCTTAAAAAAATAAAAAATAAAAATCATCTTTCTCTCAGAAAAGAAAAACTATATTCTATAACCCAAACATTAGCCTTAGACTTTATGTCATCACCTTCATGTTGTCTCTGATAAAAAAGAAAAACTTCAAAGAGATCGGAAACTATCTCGACAACCATAACTTCATCTTGCTTGCTTTGTTGAGACCAACACCTAAAGGAAGGGAGATCTACTTTATGGTGGATTTAGAGGCTAACAAAGCATGCCGCATGCATATCTTCATCTTGGGACGAAGAATGCGGCATTCTCACAAAACGCCGAGTCGTTTATTATTATTATTTTTTATATAAGTAAGGATGTAAAATTTTATGTTAAGAGAATGGATTTATATAATTTTAATGCGATAAATTTATAAAACTTTAAAAACATAAACAGTAGAAAATATAAAAATAGTTAAATTATATACACATTTAAAGTGTTGAAAGAGTGACAGATCCAATCCCCCGGGTCCATCATGTTTTTCAGCCAATATATGGTTGAAAAAAAAGATATAAATGAGCAAATATGAAACAGCTACGCATTTCATTAACAAAAATAATGAAGGATTAGTGAAGAAACAAAAACAACTCATAGTTCAACTCGTTAGTTCAGATACTGCAAACAATAACATATCACGAATAGAAGTTCATATTCACAAGCTAAAAGATGTACAGTATATATTTTAATTTTTCAAAGGAACACATTTTCACTGTCTAATCAATGAAGAAAAGAACGAGTAAAACTAATAATGATAATCATTTTATATTTTCTTGGTTAATGTACCCAACAGATTATCCTACAGAATCCTAGGAATCAAACTCTTTTAATTCGGATACAATTTTTTTTAAAAAAAAACTGATTTTATGTAATATTTAGATTTGTTTTATATTTTATGAGTTTTTTAGTTTTAAAATTGAAAAATTTAAAAAGAAATAGAAATTACTAGATAAATGGAAAAAAAACACTGTAAAAAATCTAGAATTAAATAAACGGATTACAAAAGTAGACCCTTTTACATTTTCTATTTTTAGGAATTTCTTTAAATTTATATGATTCTTTAAATTTTAAAAATAATTCAAGTATAACTAGTTTTTAAAAAATATATAAATTCATAATCATAAATATTGTTTTTTTTTTGTATTTTTGGATTCTTTTATATTTTTTTTATCATTTTATTTAAAATTTTAAACTTTTTATTGGAAGGTGGGGAAATGTCCAAGGGTCAACAGTATATGCCAAATAAAAATTGAGGGATTTAATCAATCAAAAAATAATAAAAGTAATTGAAGTAAAAAATTTATTGAAGTAGGTGAACTAAAGTATATATTAAACCTAAATAAAACTAAGGTTCCATGAACATGAGGTATATGAAATATACATACAAAAGCTAAATAAAACTAAGGTTCCATGAACATTAGGTATATGAACATGAGAACACAACCAAATACACATACAAAAGATAAAATAGGTTTCTTGAATTCGAGTGCGAGTGTTTAATATATAAATTCTGTTCAATTTTTTTTGAGATTTTTTTTCATGTAACTGATAAAAATTCCATTCGATATTTATGGTCCAAGTAAAAATGTTGGATCATGAAACCAAAATAGCTAACAAAACATTTTGCATACTGCTTATAACAACCCAAAAGGAAGGTGGGAAGAACCGAAAGCCTGAACTAGTGTTACCTAATTTGCGGTTCGTTTTGGTTCGGGGAATAAGCACTTGTAGGAATTAGTTGTTAGAAAAAATCACTTTAGTCCGAAAATGATATATAAAAATAATAATAAAACAAATATCGTTATAATTGTAGATACTTAATTTCGTCCACTTCCATTCGATTTACATTATTATGTTATATAATGTATTTACATTATAAATTATATTATATAATATAAGTATTTATATTTATTATTGTTTGATTACATATGGTAGGTCCATTACAAAGACCAAGACCCAATAATGGCCCAATAGTGATCCACTACACGTTGCCCAGCAAAACAACCCACTACACGCCAATGCCCAACACCCGGATCCAGTGGAGCAGCCAGAACCTGACCCACGAACCGGCCTGACCCGAACCAGTAAGCTAGGGTTTCCAGAACTCTAGCCCTTTCTCTCCCATCAGCATCGCATGTCCCAGCCGAAGACTCCACGCCTCACGCCTCACCGATTTCCCGGCGGTTCCCTCGACAACAACAAGCAACCAAGTTAAAACAAACCACAACAAACCCATGTAGCATTTCATTCAGATTTAAACTCCTAAAAATAGGATTTCTTTTGCTATAAATAAATGTAAATCGAGACATTCGAGACACACGATTTACACGAATAGAGCAAATACACAAAATTTTCGAGAGGAAAAAATCAAAAATCCGAAGTCTTGTAAACGATTCAAGAAGCAATACAAAGGTGAAAGTTTTTACCTTTCTTATTTTTCTACACTTGCATGCATCGTTCCTTGTTGTTTTTACTTGGAAACCCCAAAAATAGCATTTGGCCGATGACCGAAGGGGAGGGCATTCGAATGATCTTTGTCAGATCTAGCCCTCCCGAGGCTTGTTTTAGAAAAAAGAATTTAATTTTCGAACTGAGGGAATAAAAAGCTTTTAAAAATACAATTTTTTTTCGACCACCGCCGATGAACGGCGGCCGACCGGTTTCTGGAAAATCGCGGTGGGTGTTCTTTTGAAGAACACCCAAGAACAATACAAAGAAAACGATGGTGGGGGCATTTGATCTGTTTGGGCTGAATGGAAATAATGACTAAGTGTTTAAGGCTTTGGGATTTATCCCCAACCCGTTAGTCGACCCGTGACCCGGTCCGACCCGTACACGATCCACGTGTTTTTTATAAGAGGGAAAATTACAATTTTGGTCCCCCCATCTTTAAAGCTTTAATTTTGACCCCCTTTAATCCAATTCAGTCCCGAATTCCTCTTAACATTGACCTTAAATTTTATTTTCTTTTCAATTTAATCCTTTTATTTTTACTTTTTTTTATTATTTTTATCATTTTTTTATTTTATTTGTTCATTTTATTTTATTTTATTACTTATTATTTTTTAATACTTTGTTTATACTTTTTTATATATATATTTTTTTTACTTTTATTATTATTATTATTTTCTTATATATATATATATATATATATATTATTTTGTCTTCCTAGTGTACATATTATATATATATATATATATATATATATATATATATATATTTGCTTTCACATAATATTTCTATGTATATATATTAATTTTATTTTTTTTCTTTTTCTTTTATTTTCTTTTCTTTCTTTTATTCTTGTATTATTTTTCTTTTATTGATTTTTTTTGTTATGTTATATTTTTGTTCACTTTACCATTTTGTCTATTTTATTTTATTTTTCATTTCTACTTACTTTATTATTTTTCTTTTCTTTTTTTTTCATATTTACATTTTTTATCTTAATTTGACTCTGTACTTCACTATAAATCTAACATCGCTATCTTTTTAAGGGTACATTTTTCAATCAATCAAAGGGCAACTGAAAATTACAACTTTAAATTTAAATTTAAATTACAACTTTCTTAATTAAAGACAACTGAAAATTACGTAGTACCGAAAGGGCAATTCAAAGGTACTAACCATTCATTGACTGTAACCGACTCCCGAATTCGACACATCTTTGGTAAGACGCAGATCAGTAAGAAATAAGGTATATGATAACCCATTTGTTTTAAAATAAATGATCGGTGGCGGCTCCAATACATTTCATTCAAGTCGAAGCCCAATTCTGAGCCCACCCGAAAGACATTTCGACAATAATCAAAGAAACAAAGAGATAAATGCATAGAATGAGTTTACTTTAAGTTTATTATTCAAAATAACAATCTGAGACGATATCAATCATGAGAAAATCAAACAAAGAAGTTAAACTTCTTAAAATAAACCAAATTAAATGGAGACAAATACTCTTTTTTTTTTGATAAGTTGATTGGAACAGTTGAAGTCTGTCGCTACATAGTTTTTTTAAGACAGATTTTCGGCCACTCCTGTAGCGATCATGCTCGAGTTCGTTGGTCGTCTGTCTCCTTGAATACAACAACTAGATGATAAACTATAGTAGCACAACAGTAGATATCACAAACTATTCATGCCTATCATTGCCTTCGACTATCATAGAATTTTCAAGAGAGATTTAATCTAACCAATATTCAACTTTAAACAGATAATAATATCTTTAATTGAAATATTCAAAAGACAAACTCATTTTACCATTCAAACTTAAATAAATATTATTTTAATTTGAAATATACAAAAGTATATATTATAGTTAACTTCAAAGTTAAAAAAGATTGCAAATATCTTTTTAAATTGACATATTCATAGAGTAATTATCCTATTAATATAATATTCAAATTAAAATTATCTTTTAATTTGCAATAATTAAAAGAAATATGAATTTAATATAAATATTAAATCCATCAATTAAATTCACTAATTTTATTTGGAACAAAATTTTAGAATTTTAGAATGAGTATATTTATGTTAAAAGTCCAAAACAATGGGTTTCATCAATAAATAGTAAGAAAACAAATGCATGGACTGTACCCCAACCAAATGCAGAGTGCAGAAACAGGGGATTACTTCAAATCTTCAATGACCAAGAACCAACAATTTGAGCTCTGAGATGCTTTGGAATATACAGATACTGCGTCTAATTAACATAAACATGTTATCCATAAAGAAACAGATTAAGAAAACAACTACTACCAATATTATGTATTCTTTTTTTTTTTTTATCTACACTGCACTAATCCATCAATTCAAATCTAGAGGAAGACCCAACAAACTGCCCTACGACTTAAATATCTACAACCATCTACTAACCAATATAGCACTATGTTTTAAGTTCACCATGGACTGGTGGCTGTTCTTCGCAAGCATCGCTTCTTAGCTCCTTGTTGCATGTTCATCGTCTCCATGACCTGTGGTGTCACCAAATAGTTCTTGAGAATTGAACAAAATACTTCAAATCTAAATAACTAAGCACCCAACTTAGAGATTACAAAATAAAAGAAAAATATAAGTGGATTGGTACCGGATTTTTCTTCATTTCCATTAGTTCTGCCTGAAGTAACCAAAGTACAGTCAAGAAAGAAAGTGAGTATGTGTTTGCCATATCCAATAAGTAGTTATATTGTGAGCAAACTACAAAGATCGCACTGGAACAAAGAAAGGAAAGAACATACGTTTTGCTTCTCCAATTCTTCGTTATCCTCTTTTAGCTTCGCGACTTCTTCTTCTAGTTCCATTGTATAAGCCTAACAGACAAAACACAGTGAATGCCATAAGAAACATCAAAACACAAACCTGAGGGCACACTATAAATTTTACCAGTGATCGTAAGATAGAACAATTTTGATTCGTTATGTTGATAACAAAATCAACTAGTTCAAGGAATGTTAACCTTAACCAATGGTTTTATTTGATTCTTATAATATGATATACAGCTTCAAACTTCTCATGTTGTCGAAACAAATGCTCCATTACCTGGCAACAGGAATCCTTATAACTCCAGACCTCGAATTCTCACAATCTTCCATCGTTTCTCATGTCAGATTGCTATCAAATTACCACACTGCAGCATAATCTTTCATGAAGTTTGAGATGCAAGCATGTTATAGATGATAAAAGAACGAGGTCAATGGTTTGTAAAACTTGTTAATCCTTAATAAGAGTTCAAAATCTATGAGATATCAAGTAAATGTGATCGATCTAGGCTATTTCTAAACTTCAACGGATGCATATTCCGAATTGTCTACCTTTACTACAATGAACAAAAAACAGCTATGAAAAGAATGTGTAAATAAGAAGCATACTCACCTGCTTGCGAGCTCGAGATCTTGCAGCGGATTCTCTGTTCTTGATCATTCTCCTTGCCTCCTCTCAGCAACCTTTTCAACTGCACCGGATTTCCTACCCCTCAAACTTCCACTAAACACATAAGGAACCGGCGAGATACACGAATTATCGGCACTACTTGTCCCTATCCCATTCGATGCTAGCTGGTTAGCCGGTGATCCGGTAGGAACGCCGGCTGGCCCTCCTAAGCCAACCATCCCCAACCCTCCACCCTGTATAAGACCATTGCTTAGCTCCTGCTCTTCAATCCCAGTAGTTCCACCTCTATTTCCAGGACTCCCCAATTGAGATCCAAATCCTACAACAGTTTGTTTAGGAAAAATTGGTTGCGGGTGCCGATGCTTCTGGTGATTATGCTGAGTTTGCTGCTGAGCTAAGTGGTGGTGGTTTGAGTTAACTCCATTAACATTGAAAGGCAAATTGGAAGCCTGAAATCCAATTTGATTACCACCTTCAGAAACCCTATTCCCCATCAAATTTGGACCTCTACCAGCTTGTTGAAACCCATCAAAGAACCCTCCATTAACATCATTGACCTTCCCAGAAAATTGGGCGTCCTCTCTTACCACACCAGCCCTCGCCAAAAACTCTTCCAAAGTCATCTCCCCTAAAGTTTGCTGCCTTTGGGGCATATTATCATTAGTCCATGCAGCTCCAATCCCATCTTTCCCTATGGAATACTCCTTTGAAATATTTTTCCAAACTTCATCAACAGTCTTCTGGCTAAGTATCCTTCGCAAAGTCAGGACCCTTGCCTTTGTAACCCTCCATTTCCGTCTAGGCCACCACCGGCAGAAGCCAATGTTTGCGTTTCTTCAGCGCTCCAAATGTTCCTCAATAACTCATCCATATTCATCGACCCAAAATCTTTTCCTGTGACACCCATAGTGCTTTGAAGCTCATCGAAGGTCAGAGAATAGATTGATGACTGTCTACTTAACAGAGTATCCCACCGCCGTCGGCTGCTTGTGGCGGTTGGTTACTTCCGAAATTCTTGAAGTTCATGTTGCTCGCCATTAAAATATGGATAAGCAGTATTAAAAAGTTTTGCCTAAAGATTTATACATATACAGACTCCTCTACTGCACTTCAATTAAAGAAGAAATTAAAACTTCTTTTTTCAATATTAGGGAAAATCAGATGATCCAAACTAATATAAGACAATTAATAAAGGATAAATTATAATTTTCATCATTTAACTTTGACCTCATTTCTATTTGGCCATTAATGTTTAAAACTTATAAATGTAAACACAAAATTTTTAATTTTAGTTTATTAAAGGTGAGATAATTAAAAAAGCGTAAATTATAATTTTCAATTTGTATTCAGAAATTAAAATTTTTTATCTTATTTTTTTATCACATTAACATTATATAAAAATGAAAATTTGATATAACAATCACATGATTTGAATTGAACTATTTTTCACTGATATGGTAGCCAATGTTACATATAACATTTTTTCTTGTTTTCTTTTTTATTTTCTTTTTTTTCCTAAAGTTGAAAGTTTTTTCTTTATAATATTAATATCAAAATTATTATTCTATGATATATTCTCTAATCACTTAAGATATTGATGAACTTGTTTACCTTCTTTTACTCTATCAACTTAAAATTTTCTAAAATGATTTCAAAGCTAACAAAACTCTACACAAAACTCAAAATCACCCCAATTTACAATACAAATCATATTATTAGCATGAGATCAGATATATAGGTCACCTTTTCTTTCTCTATCTCTTCATCATTAGAATTTAGAAGAGGATACTTTATTGTCAGAAAATCAAATAAAATCTAAAACTAAGGTTTTATTTATTACAATATAAAGAAATT
The DNA here is from genome assembly GCF_006381635.1 of Hibiscus syriacus. Classification (NCBI taxonomy): domain Eukaryota; kingdom Viridiplantae; phylum Streptophyta; class Magnoliopsida; order Malvales; family Malvaceae; genus Hibiscus; species Hibiscus syriacus. Next base: position 927,178 of record NW_024062599.1, on the reverse strand, counting down.
TTAGGTTCATTATATATATATATATATTTGAAAAATACTTATTCATAATGTCGCAATGATTAGAATAAGAAAATCAAATGTTTAATAGTTAAATTAAAATTATTAAACTTTTGTAGTTAAAATAGAAGTGAGAAATATTGAGTATTGAAATTTATAATTTACCGAAAATAAATAGTTATATTTATGTGAGCTTGTCTTAAATAATGTTTTTGGGATTGTCTCAGGAAGACGGTTAATAACGGCGTTACTGGATACATTATAATATATTTAACAAATTCGGTTTAGCGCTACCTGAAATATCGAGTAATAACAATGTTGTAAGTGGAAATCAGAGAAATATTAAAAAATTTGGCAATCGGCAAACTTAGCTTGTCGGTTTTGTCGATACAAATGAAAAATGTATCGATCCATAGCAATATATAGGTAAAAATATGATAAACCGGTGTCATTATGATGAAACCGGTAAACCGCTACCAGATATATTGAAAGTGTCGATAAATTAATATAAGTATTGACACTTTTGTAATTTAAAAGAGAAGAAGTTATAGCGCCTAAAAAGTGTCGATACTTTATACAAATGTATCGATCCATAGCAATATAACATGTAATAATGACAAAACAGGTCTCGAAATGATAAACCTGTAAAAAGCTACAGATATATTAAAATGTCGATACATTAATATAAGTATGACACTTTCGTAATTTAAAAGAGAAGAAGTAATAGCACCTAAAAGTGTCGATACTTATACAAATGTATCGATCCATAGCAATATAACAGGTAATAATATGATAAAATAGGTCTCGAAATGATAAAACCCGTAAAAGATGCTAGATATATTGAAAGTGTTGATAAATTAATATAAGTATCGACACTTTCGTAATTTAAAAGAGAAAAATATAACGCCTAAAAAGTGTCGATACTTTATGAAAACATATCGATCCATAACAATATAATAGGTAAAAATATGACAAAACCGGTATCGAAATGACAAAACCGATAAAGCGCTACCGGTTATGTTGAAAGTGTCGGTACTTTAATAAGTACGCGTAAACAAGTGTCGACACTTTAAAAGAAATAGGTAATATCCTATCGAAAGTATCGACATTTAACATAAAAAGTATCGACTTATGTAATTGTATCGATTAAATATAAATAACATATCCGGTATAAAGTATCGACACTTATGTAATTGTATCGATTAAATGTAAATAACATATCCGACCTCTTTCAATGCTGTTGCCTCATCGATATCAACCTTACTTACAGCTCTATTAGAACGCATAAATGGTGTCATAGCAGGTGTGCACAATGCATGATTATGTTTCTGATAAGACTTACTTATAACCCACTGATCGTTTGTATTTGTTGCTGTAACTACGATTCTAGCTTTGCATCCTGTTCTTGTGATTGACGTATGAGCACGTTGACGATCACGTATTGACTTTTGATTCTCGAACTTCTTTGGAACAACAAAATTCTTGTGTCTTCACATTCCCTTCCATGTCAAGCCGTGTTGTTCCCCGACGTACACTAAACCCATGTTCCCGTGCGAATTCCTTGTAAAAGTACCAAGCTTGATCACGTGAAGAGAAGAGCTTACCAATCAATATATCAGATTCATCAACATTATGTACTTTATGGCATTCCTCGGTTTGCTTAACATTGTCTGCATCAGTATCCATGTAAAAATTTTGTTGTGCAATTTCAGTAGTCCCAACAGGATTGATGGAGATGTATGTAGTAAAGGTTCATTCATGTTTCAGTGGTGCTTTCATAAGATGTGGTGTGGGGTATTGGTAGTGGTGGTAGTTGAAGGGTGGGTACAACATTAAATTTTGCAGGACATATCAGGTATGTACATAACTACAAAATTCAACAACTTTAAAGTAATAGGTAAAATTAACAATGTAGGTGGTAAATTAGACTATTTTTAATGACAATAATTATAATGTAATAGGTAAATTGACAATGTAACCAACATACATATACCGTTTAATTATAAAATAAGTTAACATAAAGTATCGACACTATTAGATTTTGTGTCGATGCATTTATAACAAGTATCGATCCCAAAATCAAAGAGACCGATAATTATAATGTAATAGGTAAATTTCCAATGTAACCGATAGAAATATACCGGGTTCATGAGAGAATAGGTCAACATAAAATATCGACACTTTTTTAATTTGTATCGATACATTTTTTCAAAATGAATGGCAAACGAGGTGTACGCATAAAGTGTCGATACATTTGTAAAAAGTATCGATCCGGTAAATTTACAATGTAACTAGTTAAATATACCGATTAATTAGCAATAGTCTACATTATGTATCGACACTCTTAAATATGTGTCGATATTTTTTTCCAAAATAAAGCACAAACGAATTGCACGCATAAAGTGTCGTACATTTAAAAATGTATCGTTCTCGAAAACATCGCAAACCGATATACATAATGTAATAGGTCATTTATAATGTAACCAGTTTAAATTTACCAGTTTTATAAGAAAATAGGTCAATATAAGCGCTACTTAATTTGTTATTGTATTTGATAATTTTCGGTTAAATATATTTATTATATAGCGGACCTATTACATTATATAAGCGCTACCTAATATGTTATTGTGCTTGATAATTTTCGATTAAATGATAAACATAACCGATCTAAATTTTAACCGATTACTTGTAATCATCATACCCTTTTCAGCCCGTTTTTAAGCGCCAGACGGCATAACTTTTCATGTTTTTGTGATTGGCAAAACGTGGCAATCAATCATACCCTTTTCAAGCCGTTTTTTAAGCGCCAGACGGCATAACTTTTCATGTTTTTGTGATTGGCAAAACGTGGCCGAATGAGGAAAGGTAGAGTGGTTGCTGGTGATGTGATCTAGACCGTCTACGTTGATATGCAAGGAACGGTAATGATTTGTTTGAGTTTTGATTGATTTGGATTTGTTGTGGTGTGTTGGTGTGGTTGGCTGGATATGCGTCATGGTGCCAAGAGTAGATAAACGCTGAAGAGAGGATTAGGGGGTATTTTTGTTTAGAGAATATGTTGGTCCCACATTTGTCCGCGCTTTCATACACGATTGAAAGCCAATTGATTTTTGGATAACTACGTCTACAGCTTCGGGACCCACAGTTTTTATGCGATTCCATTTTAGAAAGTTGGCCTCCAAAATTTTTATTATTTTTCTTGAATGACCAAATCACGACTTAAGGCAATGACTTATTCTAATAAAATAAATTTAGGTTTAATAATTTTAGAATTTGTTTTTGAAGAACATGGATATAACACAAATTAAATTTATTATGACATTAATAATAATTATTGAATCCATTAACATATTAAATTATATAAATTATTAATTTAAAATTAATACTATACCCAATCCATATGATCAAATTTTAAATAAGCAAAATTTCCAATAATATTAAATAAAGATATGTTATCTTTAATAGTTAAAAATATTTTATACAATTAATCTTTCTTTTTAAGGCTTGTGCTACTCTCTATAATTAGATCATTTTTATTTTGTTTAGTCGACAAACATTGTTAAATGTTGGTTGTCGACTGTCGATTTTTTTTAGATTTTTAATAATAATAATTTTACTTTTTTTGCATGTTTTTCTATTCTTTTTGGTACGTTTTTCCTCTTATTTTTTTTATCGTTAGGCTATATTTTATTTTATATTCTTAAGGTCAGATTTGATATGTCACGATTGTTTATATGACACTTATTTGTAATCATGTTGATATTCTCTGAAATAGACCCTCAGATTGAATTTGGATACACGATTTTGTGTTCATAAAACAGTTTCTCATGACCCTCGACTTGAGTTGTGGTTCTTGGTAGTCTTTCAATAGATAATCTCATTTTGTTGTTTGTTTGCCGATACAATCAGTTTATTCGTATCTATTTTCGTTTGAATATTTTGATTGGGTTTTTAACCTTTTCTATATGGTCATTATGTGATCTAAAATGATTAGTTTCGATGTTATAGTAAAAAATCCAGAATATATTTATTACTATTATTGTTGTAAACCATTAGTGATTTTAGATATTTTCACTTTTTAATAAGATTAATGGCTTCTATTAAAAATAATTTATACGTTCCTAGAGGTCACATGTTTGAGCACCAACGACTGTAGCAGGGTGATTGAATGTTCATTGTCAAATGGTTGAGAGTATTTAGAACGTATACAACCGAGAAAATTGTTCTTGTTTATGGTTGGGTTGTCTATATATGGAATGATGTGTGTAATAGTATAGTCTGAATCGTGGGATATGGAGAAACAATTGGTTTTTAGAAAGACCCTGATTGGGAAATGCAGGACCCCTGGAGCACTTACGATTAGAACCACTGAGCACTAAGTTCTTTTGTTCGGTCAATGGCCACAATGCTAGGAGAGAACTGGAATTTGTTTCGGCAAGACCTACCTAAATCAGTTTTACTACAGATACTATTGTGAAGCCTCCAACGCATGATGGAAGAGACACACCACGCTGGAAATGGGAGGAAACAAGGCGGTTCTCAATATCCACCGCATATAGCCATCGAGCAAATATTGAGGAAGGAGATGCAACCATGTTTGGAAATCCTGTCAGACTTTAAGGTCTCATCAAATACACGCCTCATTGTGCTGTTTTGTCGAGGACGAGTTTTGATGAATGAAGAAATAGTATACCAATATTTAATGGATGATCATAGTTGAAACCATTGCGCATTGTTGAATCATTATCGCATGTTTTCCGTGAATGCATTATAGCATGAACGTGGAATGAGTTAATTTTACCAGAGAGGCTTGATGAGTTCCTATGAATGAAGTACGTTGAATGGATTATCGATAACCTACAAAGCCAAGAAGTTTCCCTAAGAAAAAGGAGGATTGGGATCTTTTGTTTGGCTCGATCATATGGTGCATCTAGACTAGATGAATCGAGCTATCTTTAAGATTGATGCTTTTGAGGTTAAAGCATGGTTCATAGATCAATTAGGCCGAAGTTGGAAGCTGTGCATGCTCGAGAAACTAATAATGCGACAACAGCTAATCATCGAAGAACTGAAGGTTTAACTAGGTGGATCCATCCGCTCCCGTGATGGTATAAAATCGATCATAAGCCTAACACATACAATGGTGTTATACGGGAGGCTAATGGTGAATGGATTTGAGGTTTCTCGAAGCCTATAGGGATTTGTTCGATTATCGACGCAGAGATTTAGAGAGTTCTCGAAGGTTTAAACCTAGCTTGGAGTATTAATTTGAGAGAAGTGATAGCTGAAATGGATAACAAGAGATGTGGAACCTGCTTGAACAAAGAATGGATATGGAGATCTCTCTCTCCTCTTGTCTCACATATAGTGGAGTTTTGATGAGTGTTTTATTTGTTATTATTTAGTTGCTAATTACTCCGTGTTATCTCTTTGATATTGGTGATTTGGGGTCATTTATATTCAATTTTATGCAGGTCTCTATTTTCCAGAAACGTATTTTAAAGAGCGAATTCTGCAGATTTTTTTATTTTCTATAATCAAGGTTGGACACATGGACATGACTTTGGGCATAACGATGTCGACGTGGCAGAATTTGAAGTTCAGTCGGCATCATCTAGAAAACAATAACAGTCAACGAAATCAAGGAGGAAAGTATTTGAATGTACTTAGGATTATCTTTAGATGTTTATTTCCTTTAGCTATTTTATTTTCTAGGTTCTCAAACAAATACCTATTAGGGTGAAGTTTGAAATATGTACTGCTTTTTTGGTTTTAATTAGCTTTGAATTTTTATAAGATATTTTTTTTCATTTCTTTATTTTCTTTCTTTTATATTTTAAGTATAATTTCTATCATGCTTAGTTAAACTTCAATTTAGCCGATAGTTGAGCGATGACTCAACCCGTTCTGCAGAATTGAAAAAGAACTTAACACCTTCAGATTTCATTCTTGATTTTCGAAAATCTGGGATTGACAATTGCCCTTTCCTGTAAACATCTCATCACTTTCAATCCAAAGAGCACACGTTGATTTGATCGCGTTTTGATCTACCATTGGGGAGAAGAGTTGGCTTGTAGCAAATTCAACTCTCATATAATAATGTAGAATGTTCAAACTATATGTTAATATCGAACTAACAAATATAAGCGTAAATATAAAATTTGATATTAATAAAATTGATACTTAGATCGATAAAACTAAATCGTAATTCTATCGTAATTTCAATTTCTCAAAATATTTCCTTAAATTCCATAATATTTATTTCCATTATCAACCCTTCAACTTTTACCAATTACACAATCAAGCCACTAATTATGAATTCTTTCTAGAATTCACCTTAACTTTTCCGTTAAATTCATAATTATCCTTCAACATTATGATCATTGCACTTTAATTTCTAAAATTTACAGCACCTTAATAAAAATTCTAAAATAATACTTTAACATTTAAAAACTTGCAATTTCTTCCTAAACTTTCTTAGACTTTTGAAATTCAACCACCCAACTTGATAAACTTGTAATTAGATCCCAACTCAATATTAAACTCAAAATCAGCACAAATAAAATTTCCAGAAATGTACTATTTTACCCAAATGATACTTTCACATTTAAAAACTTGAAATCAAGTTCTTTTCTTGGACTTTTTAGTTCCACCCTCACATTTTACTAAATTTGCATTTTGATTCCTATCAACTTTCTAACTTAAAATTTCTAACTTAAAATTTCAGTATTTCAATTTTAAAAATTAACATTAAACACCCCAAAATATCACATTCTTGCGATAATATCCCACAATTCTCAAAACTTGTATATTAACCCTTTTACTAACTCAAGGTTCCAAATTGATCTCCAAATAACATAGAACACTTTTAATATCAATTCTAGACCATAGGAAAAAATTTCAATATCTTTCCCCTAATTTCCCCCTTATGGCCAAACCTTACTTTGTACGTAGGGCTTGATTTCCATTCAATTTCAAGCATAAATTCAACTTCCTTACATTAAATTCATGTTATTCTAATCAAACATCAAATTCCATCAAAATCCAAACATTCCTAAAATCCCTAATTAGTCCGAATTCAATACAAGGCTTTACACTTGATTTTAATCATCACACAAGCCTTAAATTTAATCTCCAACGTCAAAAACATAATAATCTTTCATCAATCTTCAAAATCCATAAACCCTAATTTCCAAATCTCATGAAATAAGCATGATTACCATGTAATATTTATAACAAATGATAGAGAATTTCATGTAGATTAATTCTCTATCTAATAGCTTAATCCAAAAATCAACCATAAAGCTTCAAAAATCAAATTAAAAATTTGCCTTACCTAGCAAGGAGAGTTTCGGCCAAAGCTTGATGGAGGATTTGAAATTTTGGTATCTCTTGATTATTCTAGTAATTTTTATAATGCACATGGAAATTAAACTAATTTAATTAAATTTAAAATTCAATTAATGAGAAATCTCCAAAATACCATTAATGAAAGTTGATGTTTACCAATTGACATTACATTATCATCCATTCAAATATTCCTTAATCAAAGATGAATTAACTCGATTTTGTCTTTCTACTTTGGCCATGTAATTTTTAAAAATTATATTTTAGTCACTAAAGTTTTCCACTGTTTGACCAAATATGAAAAAATTACACTAATATGTACTAAATTTCTCTATTCTAAAATTTTTAAATAATATTTTCAACCCTTATCTAACATTCTTCAAATTTTCATAAAATTATGGTTCTATCCAATTATCCAATTTCGATATCGAACTTTATCGCTTTATAGCTTTTAACATAAATCTCGTACCGAAAATCTGATTACCACGGAAAATCTTGTTTTAGGTCAAACTATTCATTTACGGGCTAAATATAAAACTTTTCAAATTACATTTTTAGTCACTAAACTTTTACAAGTTTATACTTTAGTCACCAAACTTTCAAATCGTATATTTTAGTTACTAACCAAAATTTAGGGCATTATAGAGATCTTTGTTTCCGGTGTCATGGTTAACTAAGTGGATTTGACCATGTACGTTACTGGTTTCCAAGTGGGGAAGCCTCCAGTTCGTTATCTGGGTGTGCCTTTTGTTACTAGGATGCTTTCCGAGAGTGGCTGCTCTACCCTCATAGGGAAAATTAGGAACATGCTTGGCCAGTGGGGAGGTAGAAAGCTTAGTTATGCTGGGAGATGTCTTGATTAGATCTGTTCTTTTTAGCATATCTAATTTTTGGTTTAGACAGTTGGTGCTGCCTCAGTCGGTTATTAAGAAGGTGGATCAGTTGTGTGATAGATTTTTTTTGGAAGGGAGATGACTCTACTGCTATGGGTGCTCACGTGTGCTGGAAGCAAATATGCTCCCTCAAATATGAGGGTGGGTTGGGGTTAATGGATACTAGAGGATGAAACAAAGCTTGCTCTATATCTCTTATTTGAAAGTTACTGGCTGGTGATGGATTGTTATGGGTCATGTGGCTTAATGCCTATGTTTTTAAAGGGCAAAGCTTTTGGCAATTTAAGAGGAAAGATATACTAGTTGAATTCTTCAAAGATTGCTGGATTTGAGAGGTGAGGCTCAATTAATCCTATATTCTTCATCGAACTATCAATGTATTAATACTCTATGGATTTGGAGTAAAGTTAAGACCGATGGGGTTAAAGTGAGTTGGCATAAGTCACTTTGGTTTCCTTCATGTCCCTAAGCTTGCTATTATTGGGTGGATGGCCATTTTGGGAAGACTTCCTAATGAAGATAGGTTGTTGTGTATGGGGATTGTGGAGGACAAGGTATGTGCTTTTTATTATGAACAGGAAACTCATGATCACCTCTTCTCTGAATGCCCTTTTTGCTATGGGCGTTTGGGAGGCTCTATTGAGCAAGTACAATCTTCGGAGGAGAGCTTTGGGGTGGAATGAGGAACTTGAATAGGTTGTGCGTTATCTCAAGGATAAAGTTTTGATTTCTTGTATACTTAAGGTTGCTAGGTGGGCTTTTATTTTTTTTTCTGGGAAGAAAGGATAGGAGGATATTTATGGGTGATTGTAGGGGACAATGTTCGATTTTGGAGGCTATTGAGGAAATTATTAGAATGAAACTAGTTCGTAGATGTATATATGCTACTGACGATGTTAATAAGGGTCTTTGTTCTAGTTGGGGCATTCATTTGTAAATCTTGTAAAGAGGGGTTGCTGGTTTTTCTTTGTAGACTGTAGCATGGATTCATGCTTTCTTGAATAAATTCAATCATACTTATCCAAAAAAAAAGTAACATCAATTAAAAATAATTTATTCAGAAAATTTCACGACAATATCAAAATATACTTTGTATTTATATTAAAATTATATTTATTAACGACATTCATAAAATTATAATTTTCTCTCATTGGTATACTGCTTATTTTTTTTGTCTTTGTTGATTGGCGCAACACTAATTTTAATGTTGCTGTCGACCGTCGGTATTCTTTATTGTTTTTTTTCTTTTCTTTATATCATATCTCTATTTTTTTTTCAATAAGTCTGTTGCTATGACACGTGTTCATTTACCTTTACGACACATTTTCTTATCATTGGTATACTGCTTATTTGATCTTTTTTTCATTTATCTTTTTCTAAGGGTTGATTTGACATCACCACGACTGATCAAGATGACACTTATCTGATAGCGATCTTTCTTGCATTGGACCCTCATATTGGATGTGTATACCCGATTTGCATTTGAGGATAGCTTTTCACATCGCTCGAATCTGATTTGCAATTTGTTGGTGGACTTTTAATAGCTTGATCCCCTTTTGTGGTCATTTACTGATGATATCAAATTTGTTTGTATCTATATTTGTTCAAGTTTCTTGGTTAGATTTTTAATCTTTCTTTGTTTAGTCATTATGTGATCTTAAGATGCTAGTTTTATTTTAATGATTATATGAAAATTTTCTAATTATGTCTTTAATTTACGACTACGATTGTAAATCTTTATTGTAATTTGAAATATTTCTTATTTTTGAATAAAATTGGTTGCTTCTAAAAAATTAAATTATATTTATTATGGGGATCCTCACCGGTTTGGCTCTCGCATGGAGCCATGACTTTGAGTTACTTCAAGTCCAAATCAATAGCTCCCAGGCTGCTCAGATGCTTAATGATCACGAGTTATCACAATGTTTTCCCGTCGTAGTTGGTATGTCGAGATTATCTGGATTTCACATGAAGAAATATAGAGGCCGTCGAGATGGCCAAAATGATTATTGCTGCAAATTTTCAAATTACCACCTTCCCTGATGCTCTTACTTTGATTTCTCAACTCTTCGATCGTGGCATCTCGGGGGTGCCTTCTCTTAGAACTCTTTGTAATAAGCTAAGGCGTCTATGCCTCCTTTCTATTAAAAAATATTTATTATTTTAGATTGATTATTATTAATCAACATTATAGTTTTAAATCGATTTAAATTAAGATTTCAACACTATAGATAGATGTATTAGCATCATACAATTAAGTGTTTCCATTCTAATAGCATCTAAAAATCATTAAAAACTAATTTTTAATATTATCTAATATGAATTTTAGATGAGTGTCATAAACGATGTTCACCACTAATATTATAAATAATATCCACTAAATTACACTCTATATTCGTTTCGAATTATAATTAATTATGATTTAAAATATTATTTTACTATTATATTTAAACAAATATAAAAGTTGATTAAATAAAATTCTATAAATATTAAATTACATTTTATGCTTATCTTGAATTATAATTTTATTATGATTTAAAATAATAAAATTTATAAATAAGCAATGCCTTATTATTAATTATTTATTACATAAACATATGATTCTATTAAACCAAAAAAATTAACCGATAAAGTCCACTAAATATTGATTTATATTTTTTATTGCACCTTCATTGTACATTAATTTATTAAAAAATATAAATAAGAGATATCAGAAAATAAATATTTAATTATTTTATTAAATAAAATAAAATATATAATTAATTAAATAAAATAATTAAATGTGTAATACGCAAGGAACACACGTGACCAAAGAAATTAATTATATTGAACAATAAATCGAACCTTTTGTTTGATTCAGTCTAGTTAGTTTGACCATTTAATCCTAATCCTACTTAGAGAACGGGAAGAGAGGACTCTAGAGAAAGAAGGAGAGTACTCCTAATAAGTCTAGAACCCATAACCTAAGAGAATAAGAGGCAACAATGATGAATAACTTGACCAACTGAAGAAACGTATGTTCTACAATATAATGTTTGTTATATATTTTTGGTAATATATATTATTTTTATTTTTAATTTTTGGTAGAATTTTATGTTTATTTAATGTGTCTGGTTTACATTGCATTTTATGTCATATTCAAAACTAATCATATCTAATAAAAATAACACTATTTAGTGGTTGATTGGCTCAAAGCAAATTAGAACAAAAGTATTGGCGACGAAAACATTGACAAAGAGATTGTAGAATGCTTTTCAAAGTCGTCTAAAGCAGGGTTTCACCTAATTTTTATCTGCCTCTTAATAGGGTAAAGGCTCTTTTTCAAACCAAAATTTAGTCATTCCTTTAGTTCTCAAAGCTCATGCATTGATCATCAAGTTTAAGCATAGAAGCTTATCAAAGGATGATTTTATGTTCAATTATTATCAAATTATAATTTTTTTCTAAATTAGCAACAATCTTCTAATTTTATTGTCCAAACTGTTACCAAATGAATTCCATTGGTAGAGATATATTTATGTTTAACTACTACCGACATTTAAAAAATCGACAATGAATTCAATTGGTAATGATAACCTTATGTTTCACTATCACCGACATTTAAACAATGGACATTGAATTCCATTAACATTTATGCTCATCCTTTACACACATGAATAACATTAGTCTGTATTAAGCTTGTTTTAGAATAAACTATATTAGTGCATCAAAGACACTTAATGATAACTGCCACGTTAGATCCTTTGGTAATATTTAACGGTAGATGGTTTGATTAATAATGTTTAAATTGTTAAGTGATATGATTGACAAAATTAAAAGATCGATAATTAAAATAAAAAAGGGACATTAACTGAATTATTATGGGTACAGTTTATCCTAATATTATTTTTGTAAACCTCATATTATTATATATAGTTTCATATATTTTTAATAGATTTTAAAATACATTAGTATGCATATCCATATATATCTTTGAATATTTTAAGAACGATAAATTTTTGTAAGAATGGTTAGGGGTAAAACTTTCTTAACTGCTTAAGTGTGATTTTGTAATATTGTTCGAATAAAAATGTATTCATATTTATTTTTAAATAAACCATACGTTACTATGATCCTTTGGGTGGTTTCGGGTTCGCGCTTTGACTTGGATTTGAATGATGGAATCTGTGAACACCATTTTTTAATCAGGCCATACCATGTCCACGTGAAGCTGCCAGCCATCCTATGCCCACTTGATGTTGCCATTACCACCCACTATTAGAAGATAAGCTAAAAATCAAAGCAACCAAGTTGCATGATTTTAAAATGAAAAATCAGTGTAAATTTGGCTAAAAAAAAAACAAATGCATGTATCAACAAGGGGGCTTTTCCCCGAGAAATATGAAAAAAAGGGTAATTAGTTCGACTCCATTTTCGTTTTTATTTTGTCTCCATTCTCCTCCTCTTCAGCTCTCTTTCACTATCTTTCTTTATTTGCATCTTAGCTTCCTTTTCAATGCTCTAGATTTTTTTTTGAAGTTTAACTTGTACTCCACCGTCGCCTCATGACGGCTGCCGAACGGAAGAGGCGAGGAATTTCTCATGATGACCAGTGTCCTCTCTGTCGAGCAGGCGAGGAGACCATCCTCCACGTGTTAAGGGACTGCCATCATACCCGATCTGTAATACCCCAAAAATTTAGACAATAACTAAAATGAAAATTTTAAAAGTTTGATGGTCAAAGTATAAAACTTGGGAAAAGTTTAGGGAATTAAGTGATAAATTTCCTAAAAAGATTTTTATTCCATAAATATATGGTTTACTCTTGAGATTAGAGTTTTATGGAAATCATATTGTTGGATTTGGAATTTAGTAAAGAAAGGGTTAAAGCCAATAAGGAATCGGAAATTCGAATCGAATTGGAATGTTACAAAAATTTGAAGGATGTTATAAAATGGTTGGAAATATTATTGTAATATTGTAGATCAGAGAAAGTTGGTTTGGAAATGTGCAATTTTTCAGATTTAACCGAAACAGTGGAATTTAGTGACTAAACCGCAAGATTTGAAAAATTCAGGGGAATTTTCGGATATAAAAGTCAAAATAATTTATATTTGACTTTGTAATAGGTTAATAATTAGATGGCTTGGTTTGATGGTGAATAAGAAGATTCATTAAGGGTGTTTTGGTCTTATCACAATTAAATGAATAATATATTTATTTAAAGTGGAATGAAATGTAAATTAAGATGACATTTCAACCAAATGTGTTCATCTTCTCCTCCAAAAGCTGCGTGGGTTTCTTCAAAGGTAAGAGATCTTCAACTCATTTTTCAAGCAATTTCTTTAGGATTATGAGTATGATGAAAATAGAAAATGGTTATTTGCAAAAAACGCTATCATTTGGTACCAATATTGCATGATAATATAGCTTGATTTCAAATATCCCCAAATATGGAAATTTGGGTTTATACTATGGTTGTTAAATTGATGATGATTATTGATGATTTTGAGGTTGTAAGAATTGATGAAGAACCTAAGGATGAAATTAAAGAAAACAGTTTGGATTTTGATTCTGGCAGTAGGTTCGAAAATTCACCAGAAAATATATAAAAATAATTTAGAATTTATTTTTATATATTGTGTTCATATATGGATCTAGTTTTGTTTAAAACAAACGGGGATCAATTTCAAGTTGTATACAAATATGTATGAATTTTTAACTGAGGAAAGGTCAGAAAAGTCGGACAGCAGAATTCTGTACAAAACAGATTCTGTTGGTGAACTTTGAAAATTCATCATAAATTGTACAGAATGAATTAAAAGGGGTTCTTTATATGGATAGATTCGTATTCGAGTCTAGTTTTTAACGGAATAAACGGAATTGAATTCCAGTGTCTATATCAATACAGAATAATGATTCTTTAAGGGTAGTGCGAGCTGTCTGAATTCTGGAAAATTAATGGGTTGTTGTGTAAGAGTTGTATAATTGATGTACTATGCTGGAAATTGTTGTTCGGGAATTGAAAATGAGTGTTAGAAGTGAAATAATTTCAATACTGGAATTATTGGTATTAATAATCTAAGTGATAAAATGGTGAAGGACCATTTTGAGTAAATTGGAAAAGTGGGTTCCAATGTTAAAGGAATTAATAAGTACTGAATTATTTGGTGGAAATGAGTTTGAAGTATGCTATGGAATTATTTTGGGATATGGTTATGTTAGTACAATACTAACATATGTATTATTATAAATTTGTGATTTATACAGATCATGGTTGATTTGCAATTGAAGCAAGTCAAGTATAAAAAGGGTATATTGTGGACAATAGTGAGGCTCATATATTTTGAAAGACATAAAGTGTCAAGGTGAGTGCAATACATGCATGAAATTATACATGGATGTTTTATACATCATAAGGAAGACTTGCGATAAGTCGACCTTGTTTATATCGACATGATTTTATATCATTTTTTATAAATTGACATTGAGATGTCAGAGTATGAAATTAAAATGCATTGATCATGAAAAAAAATGTGATATTTTACCATGAATGTTTTCGGGTATGAACTGCCCAATGTTAAATTTGATAATATACTTTGCCATGGATGGATCGAATAAAATAGACTATATGCCCAAGTAAGTCATTGAGGGACAGAGTATAGTTGGCATGCCATAGAGTATAGCAGCAGTTTATATTAGCACTATAGTGTGTAAGGACACTAAGTGCAGGTTTATGTCCGGATTAGCACTATAGTGAAAGCTTAGTGTAGGTGGTGGGCACGACCTTATGTGTATTGTCCGGATTAGCACAATGGCGTAAGCTTAGTGCAGGTTTAGCACTACGGTGCAGGTATTTTACTCGTATACCTAGGGTCCTCAAGGTTTAATATTGGGCTATTGGCTATGGATTATGTTTTATTGGTTAATAAATGGTAACCATGCAAATAAGCTTATGAGCTTACGGAATAATGGCAAGTATATAGGAAAAATAAGCTTACGAGCTTATGGAATTTAAATGGTAAGTATTTTGGTAAAATAAGCTTACGAGCTTATGGGATAAATGGTAAGAGATTTTATATTATTTTGATCATGGTAAAATATTGGATATGTTAGTAAAATGATTTTATGGAAATTTGATATTTGATATTGAAAATCATGCATGAATTGTATTGCACTGTTAAATGTTTTAAATTGCCTCACTAAGTTTATACTTAGCGTGTGATGCTTTTCACGCGTAGGTAAAAAGCAAAAAATAAGAATAAAAAGTTCAGAACGACATCAAGCATCGAGAGGTATATTTCAATATCAGTAAGACATCCTATTGTGAAATTTGATTTTAGATAGTGACATGTAAT
The DNA here is from genome assembly GCF_006381635.1 of Hibiscus syriacus. Taxonomy (NCBI): domain Eukaryota; kingdom Viridiplantae; phylum Streptophyta; class Magnoliopsida; order Malvales; family Malvaceae; genus Hibiscus; species Hibiscus syriacus. Next base: position 911,604 of record NW_024062599.1, on the reverse strand, counting down.
TTGAAAATGTTCAATTTATTTGTTTAATTAATTTTGGAAATTTTTATAGTGATGAAAGGTGAATTTTTATGAATTTTTATGTAAATTTTCGGAAGTTACTGTAGCATGAACAGGAACCACGGTTTTGAGCAAAATTTTTCATATTGTAAAAGTGGTACCGATTCCCCTGCTACATGGAATTGATTCCCCCACTGTTCACTATTCACGGGTACTATTCACTATTCATAAATAAAAATCTTTTGAATTAAATTGGTTATAATGAAACTTACTTTTTATGATATGGTATTTTTATAATATTAGTTACCATTTTAAGGAAATAAATTTTAAATCGCTCTCAAATTATGGAATGGTTTTTTAGAAAATTCAGATAACATCTATAATTTGTATAGGTATAATTATACGGGTTATGGGTGTTACATTTATTGGCATCAGAGCTATAAGTTTAGCCGATTCTAGGACTAAACCGAGGTTATTTTGAATTAAAAAGTGTATACATGCCACTAGGATGTCAAGAGTTACTGATATTTGTATATATTGTGATGATGTTTATAGTGAGTAAAAGTTACTCTATACTAAAGTATGATGATTCTGACTATGTTCAGATGTTAGAATTAAAGACAAAAGTAAGAAAGTCGAAATTGTTGAAAAGAAGGTTGAGAATGAAATCGAAAAAAAAGAACCAACTTGACTTATATAAACACCTTTGAAGGGTGGATGTTATAAAGGATTTTTCTCCATTTTGTGGAAGAAATACTTCAGTTTCAACGAAGTTTTTAAATGGAAAGAATCGATTAAAAAGTTTGAATGGCTTACAAGAAAAGTCGAATCGGATAAGGATTTAGAGGAGATTCTGATTCTAGTGATGATTCTGAGGTTCTCCAGGTAAGCTTAATAAGTGAGAAATATTTAAGCTAGGCAATAAATTGTTAAAAACATTATTGATTTGAGCAAGAGGAAATACATAAGCGGTAATATGATTTCCGCTAAACGTTTAAAGAAAGTTGAATTATTAGTAAATCAAATGGTTATAAGTTGGTTTGAAAATGGATATCAAGTCCATAAAATTTGATAGAGTTACCTTGTGAAGGTAAATATGTGAAAATGGATTTTCCAACTTTCCATGCTACAATGAATTATTGTTTAGATTGAGATGGATTCTCAAGAACTTTAAAAGTGTCAAGTTCGTAATGATAAGAAAATGAGTAAATTTGTTTACTAGTGTGATTTTAGCATTAACTGCTATGAAGTTATTGCTACAAATTTATCAAGTTTTCTTATTGAACAATGTGAACATTAAGACTTTCCTTGGAGATGGAAAATGTTTTAACTGTTCGAGAATAATTTCTATGGATCTAGATAGGTTATACAAGTTTCCTTAAGACGAAATAAGGAATTCCAAAGTAGAGATATTCAATTCTACTTGATATCTAGTGATATTATTGTGGAAGACCTATGGGTCATGGTCACGGTCATGATACAAGGGTTAGAAGGATAAATAGTAAATGTACGATAAAGATTTAGAAGCTTATGTTATTGATGAATCTGATGGGATTATCATTAACGAGTTTTAGATCATTTTGATCATAAGTTGGTTGTCTCTGCATTATGGTTAGGTAAATGGTCGCAAGAAGCGATTAATTTAGAAAAATATAGAGAAATAAAAAAATTTAATGATTGATGAAAAAATGAAATCATCAATAAGTGATATCAGCAATGGTTACGATTAAGATGATATAAAAGGATGCATAGCTTTTCTAGCTAAGGTAATAGATACTCAAGTATCTGAAGTAAGATTATATGCTATTTCCATAACTTGGGAATTTCCATAAGTCTTTTTAGATTTATTATTATGGGTTACCTCCAGATTGAGAGGTGGAATTCAATATTAAGGGTTATTAAGGCATTGATCTTGTATCTATGGATTCATATCGAATGATTGTGATTGAGTTAAAAGAATAAATAAACAAATGCAAGAGCTGATAAATGGAGGATGCATTAGATTGAATATTTTATACCTTGGGTAAACAGGTATTGGTTATAAAAAAATGGATATATGCAATTATGCATAGATTATTAAAAAGATTATTGATAGTTAAACAAAGTAACTATTAGAAACAAATATCCTATTTTGATGATTGATGACTTGTTTTATCAGCTTAAAAGGAAACCTCCAAAAAAGGTTCAAAGGTCCAAAGTTTTTGGGATTTGTTGGTTATTATCGAAGGTTTGTGAAAAACTTTTTGATGGTTTTCTTCTCCTTTGATCAAACTTTGGAGAAAGGATGTTTCATTTGCTTGGACTAAGAATGTCTAGAGAGTTTTAAAGCTTTAAAGAATATTTTATCGGAAGCACCAGTGTTGGTACAAACGGAATCGGACAAAGAGTATGTGGTGTATAGTGATGCATCTCATAATGGTTTAGGTTGTGTACTTATGCAAGAAGGTACGATGTTAACCTATGCTTCTTAATAATTAAAGGCACATGAGAGCAATTATCCTACTCATGATCTTGAGTTAGCACCGGTTTTTTTTGCTCTAAAGATTTGGCGTCATTATTTGTATGGTGAGAGATGCCACATCTACATGGATCATAAGAGTTTGAAATATTGGTTGACTCAAAAAAAGCTCGATTTGAGACAACGAATCTGGATATAATTTTTAAAGGACTATGCTTTGATAATTGATTATCATCCAGGTAAAGTAAATGTTGTAGCAGATGCACTTAAATAGAAAACTTTTGCAGCTTTGCGAGCTATGGATGTGCGGCTAGGGTTGAAAGAAAACGGCGCACTCGATGTTTTAGATCGAATGATAGAGCTACAAAAGAAAGATGTCAGTTATGAAAAGAACATTACTGAGTTTGTTGCTACATGTTTGACATGTCAACAAATAAAAGCTGAGCATAAAGTGCTTTCGTAATTGTTGCAACTGATTTCTATTCCAGAGTGGAAATAGTAAAGAGTCACTATGGATTTTGTTACAGGGTTATCTCTGACATAAAGAAAATGGATTCCATTTGGGTGATAGTGACCGGTTAATTAAATCAGCACATTTTATTTTGATGCAAATGGACTATGCATTGGATAATTATACAGAGTTATATATTAAAGAGATAGTTCAGCTACATGGAATATTAATATCAATTATATCAGACAGGGATCCAAGGTTCACTGTAAGATTTTGGAAATCTTTGCATAAAGTTTTGGGTACTTGATTGAATTTCAGTACGAATTTCATCCACAGACGGATGGTAAATTAAAAAAAAAGGTTCTATTCAGTTATTAAAAGATATGCTGAGAGCATATGTGATTGATTCCAAGGAATCATGGGAAAGGAAAAGTATTTAATTTTAGTAGAAATTTTCTACAATGACAGTTATCAATTGAGTAACAAGATGGCTCCGTATGAAACTTTATATGGGAGAAAATACCGAACACCAATGGGTTCAAGTTAAAAGATCGAAATCTTGTTCGTTCAGATTTATTAAATTAAGTTGAAGATAAAGTAAAGATAATCTCAAGATGATATTTAATCGGCAAAAGTCTTATGCAGGCTTGAAGCGAAAATAAATTGAATTTCATGAATGTGATAAAGTTTTTCTTAAGGTATCGCCTTGGGAAAAAAAATTTGCGTTTTGGGAGCAAAAGAAAAATTAAGTCTAAGATTCATTGGATCTTATGGGATATAAAAAAAAATTGGACTGATGGCTTATCAGTTAGCATTTACTATGGAGGTAATTGAGATCCAAAGTTGGACAAAGTACACAATATTTTCTTGTGTCAATGCTTGGAAAGTATCGACCAGAGTTTTAAATTTCAATAGAGGAAATTGGGATTTGAATAGATTTGATTTTTGAAGTATAATCCAATTGGATATTAGCTTGAGAAATCAAAGAACTGCATAACAAGATAATTTCTCTAGTCAAAGTGATTTAGCAAAATCATAATGTCAAAGACGTTACATGGGAAAGAGAGGATGATATGAAAATGTGTAGATATTTTCATAATAGGTTGAAGAAATGAATTGAACAGGTTCAAAATCTAATGATTAGCATGATCTTCTCAAAATTGTCAAATTAAGGAGGAAAAATCGGAATTTAAGAAGTGGGAAATATCAGAAGAAATCTACAGTTAAGGCATGGGCACGTCATACCAGTCAGCACAACCTTAAATTAAGGTTATGAATTCTCAAGGGAAAAAGAAAGTTATGGTTTTCATAGAAAGTTTTAAAATTCGAGGACGATTTTCTTAAGGAGGGGAGAATTGTAATACCCCAAAAATTTAGAGAATGACTAAAATGAAAATTTTAAAAGTTTGATGGTCAAAGTATAAAACTTGGGAAAAGTTTAGGGAATTAAGTGATAAATTTCCTAAAAAGATTTTTATTCCATAAATATATGGTTTACTCTTGAGATTAGAGTTTTATGGAAATCATATTGTTGGATTTGAAATTTAGTAAAGAAAGGGTTAAAGCGGATAAGGAATCAGAAATTCGAATCGAATTGGAATGTTACAAAAATTTGAAGGATGTTATAAAATGGTTGGAAATATTATTGTAATATTGTAGATCAGAGAAAGTTGGTTTGGAAATGTGCAATTTTTCAGATTTAACCGAAACAGTGGAATTTAGTGACTAAACCGCAAGATTTGAAAATTCAGGGGAATTTTCGGATATAAAAGTCAAAATAATTTATATTTGACTTTGTAATAGGTTAATAATTAGATGGCTTGGTTTGATGGTGAATAAGAAGATTCATTAAGGGTGTTTTGGTCTTATCACAATTAAATGAATAATATATTTATTTAAAGTGGAATGAAATGTAAATTAAGATGACATTTCAACCAAATGTGTTCATCTTCTCCTCCAAAAGCTGCGTGGGTTTCTTCAAAGGTAAGAGATCTTCAACTCATTTTTCAAGCAATTTCTTTAGGATTATGAGTATGATGAAAATAGAAAATGGTTATTTGCAAAAAACGCTATCATTTGGTACCAATATTGCATGATAATATAGCTTGATTTCAAATATCCCCAAATCTGGAAATTTGGGTTTATACTATGGTTGTTAAATTGATGATGATTATTGATGATTTTGAGGTTGTAAGAATTGATGAAGAACCTAAGGATGAAATTAAAGAAAACAGTTTGGATTTTGATTCTGGCAGTAGGTTCGAAAATTCACCAGAAAATATAAAAATAATTTAGAATTTATTTTATATATTGTGTTCATATATGGATCTAGTTTTGTTTAAAACAAACGGGGATCAATTTCAAGTTGTATACAAATATGTATGAATTTTTAACTGAGGAAAGGTCAGAAAAGTCGGACAGCAGAATTCTGTACAAAACAGATTCTGTTGGTGAACTTTGAAAATTCATCATAAATTGTACATAATGAATTAAAAGGGGTTCTTTATATGGATAGATTCATATTCGAGTCTAGGTTTTAACGGAAGAAACGGAATTGAATTCCAGTGTCTATATCAAAACAAAATAATGATTCTTTAAGGGTAGTGCGAGCTGTCTGAATTCTGGAAAATTAATGGGTTGTTGTGTAAGAGTTGTATAATTGATGTACTATGCTGGAAATTGTTGTTCGGGAATTGAAAATGAGTGTTAGATGTGAAATAATTTCAATACTGGAATTTTGGTATTAATAATCTAAGTGATAAAATGGTGAAGGACCATTTTGAGTAAATTTGAAAAGTGGGTTCCAATGTTTAAGGAATTAATAAGTACTGAATTATTTGGTGGAAATGAGTTTGAAGTATGCTATGGAATTATTTTGGGATATGGTTATGTTAGTACAATACTAACATATGTATTATTATAAATTTATGATTTATACAAATCATGGTTGATTTGCAATTGAAGCAAGTCAAGTATAAAAAGGGTATATTGTGGACAATAGCGAGGCTCATATATTTTGAAAGACAAAGTGTTAAGGTGAGTGCAATACATGCATGAAATTATACATGGATGTTTTATACATCATAAGGAAGACTTGCGATAAGTCGACCTTGTTTATATCGGCATGATTTTATATCATTTTTTATAAATTGACATTGAGATGTCAGAGTATGAAATTAAAATGCATTGATCATGAAAAAAAATGTGATATTTTACCATGAATGTTTTCGGGTATGAACTGCCCAATGTTAAATTTGATAATATACTTTGCCATGGATGGATCGAATAAAATAGACTATATGCCCAAGTAAGTCATTGAGGGACAGGGTATAGTTGGCATGCCATAGAGTATAGCTGCTGCAGGTTTATATTAGCACTATAGTGTGTAAGGACACTAAGTGCATGTTTATGTCCGAATTAGCACTATAGCGAAAGCTTAGTGTAGGTGGTGGGCACGACCTTATGTGTATTGTCCGAATTAGCACAATGGCGTAAGCTTAGTGCAGGTTTAGCACTACGGTGCAAGTATTTTACTCGTATACCCAGGGTCCTCAAGGTTTAATATTGGGTATTGGCTATGGATTATGTTTTATTGGTTAATAAATGGTAACCATGCAAATAAGCTTATGAGCTTACGGAATAATGGCAAGTATATAGGAAAAATAAGCTTACGAGCTTATGGAATTTAAATGGTAAGTATTTTGGTAAAATAAGCTTACGAGCTTATGGGATAAATGGTAAGAGATTTTATATTATTTTGATCATGGTAAAATATTGGATATGTTAGTAAAATGATTTTATGGAAATTTGATATTTGATATTGAAAATCATGCATGAATTGTATTGCACTGTTAAATGTTTTAAATTGCCTCATTAAGTTTATACTTAGCGTGTGATGATTTTCATGCGTAGGTAAAAAGCAAAGAATAAGAATAAAGAGTTCAGAACGACATCAATCATCGAGAGGTATATTTCAATATCAGTAATACATCCTATTATGAAATTTGATTTTAGATAGTGGCATGTAATTTGAAAATGTTCAATTTAGTTGTTTAATTAATTTTGGAATTTTTTATAGTGATGAAAGGTGAATTTTTATGAATATATATGTAAATTTTCGGAAGTTACTGTAATATGAACAGTAACCACGGTTTTGAGCAAAATTTTCCAGATTGTAAAAGGGGTACCGATTCCCCTGCTACAGGGAATCGATTCCCCCACTATTTACTAATCACGGGTACTATTCACTATTCATAAATAAAAATCTTTTGAATTAAATTGGTTATAATGAAACTTACTTTTTATGATATGGTATTTTTATAATATTAGTTACCATTTTAAGGAAATAAATTTTAAATCGCTCTCAAATTATGGAATGGTTTTTAGAAAATTCGGATAACATCTATAATCTGTATAGGTATAATTATACGGGTTATGGGTGTTACACGATCACTTTGGCTTCACCTAATCCCGCATCATCTTTCCACGCTATTTTTCTTAACCCCTTTGTTGGACTGGCTTCATTTGAATCTTACTAACAGTGCAGGAATAAATAATATGGAATATCATTGGCGTCATCTGTTTGGTGTGATTATGTGGAGGCTGTGGATCTTTCAGGCTTGTTTCTAATTTCGTTCATAGATCTTTGCACTTCTAGTTTAACTTGATTTACTAATATTCGATCTAATTATTTGATGTTTACGTAATTCACATTTGCTGTGTTATATAAGCTTTTGTTCTTGATGCCCTCTGTATTATGTTATGATTCACTTGAAGTGGAAATTTTGCTGATGTTTCTTGATGAATTCTTTTAACCCTTTTTGAAAACTATAAACAAAAATGTTTAACTGATATAGTAACAGATCTAGCACCATAATAAATATATCTTAAATATGCGTAGGATTTCCCATACATTGGTATTATAATGTTTGTCTTGTTTATATAGTAAATGCCGACGAGAGGGGAACTAGTAAGGATGGCTGTCTAGCATGCCATAGGATTAAACTCAAACTTCAGCAGTGGCCGATGGGCGAGAAAGATCGAATTACGGTCAATAACGCCGGTGGTTGGAGGCCGACGTGGAGGCATAAATAGAAATTTTATTCGATTTAGGTATAATAATATAGATAATAATTAGGTATTTAATTTAGAATTAATCCTTGACTTTAGAAATTTTCGATTTAGGTCCTAAACTTTTAAATGTTTTAGAATTCGATTCTTTAGACCTTGATCCTTTTAGTCCTTTGCCTTTGATTAAACTCTTAATATTGACATAATTAAATAGGTTAACTAGAGCCTCCATTTTAACTTAGATTTCAAATTAGTCTCTTAATTTAGGGGATAATTCGAAGCGGCTCTCGCTTAAAAGCTCGAGGGACCATTTTAGTTATTCTACTCAATAATTAACTAAACTCGATTAGGATTAATATTAGAACTTACATATTTAGGTTTGAGCCCCTAAGTTCTTTAATTTTCATAATTTGACATCGTAGGTTGGAAAAAGCCTTAATTTATTTTTAGTATAATTAAGATTAAATAAAATTTTGTTTGATTGCATTATTTTTAAAACTTAAGGCATTGTTCACTTATTAAGGAGTTAATAGTATATCCTCCGCGATCGTGCTTAGGGGGTGACTACTGGTAATTCCCTAAATAAGTCGACATCTTTTTTAAAACCACATCATGTTTTCTAAAAACGAGGCAATGTTCGATTATTAGACACAATAGTTGATCTCCCGCATTTACGCTCAGGGGACGAATGATATCGGTCTTAATAAATGAATACCCTTTTCAAACATTGCATCCTTAATGATTTTTAAATTAAATAAAGATCGAACTCAAAATTTCTAGTTTTAAATATAAGGTAATCAACTAGGTACCAATTTTTGGGCGCTTGTGGGGGTGCTAATCCTTCCCCACGCGTAACTGACTCCCGAACCTGATTTCTAGATTTTTGTAGACCCTAAAACTTGGTATTTTATTAAAATAAAATGTTTTATTAAAATCACCCAGTTTTGTATGGTGTTCCAATCTCACCTTTAATGATTGGTGGCGACTCCTTATATTCGAAATGATTTTCAAAGAGAAAAACCCGAATCGGTATCAGTCTTTCCCCGACCGGGCGAAAAACGGTGTCGACAGCTTGGCGAATCCGCTGGAGACATTTGTTTTTTAAACAAAGTGAGAGTCGAGCCACGAGTTTGTTACCCATATTTATTATTTGGAAATTACGAGTTCGATCTTGTTTAATTTATGGTTCATTATGTTTTTTTTCAAAAAAAAAAAAGGATTTTCTCTCCAGTTAATGCTTACACTTATGTGAAATACTTAGGATTGTTGCATATCATAGCTCTAAACCCGAGCTTAATCCTGGTTTACGTAAGTAGGGAGAAACATTACACCTCACGAGGAGCATTGGGCTTCTTTGTGTGGGTCTGACAAAGTATCTCTAGAAAGCACCCTAAGTTGCTTATCCAGATATCAGTTCCAAGGTACGCTTTTAAAGGTGTGATACCCTGAGCTAAACCCGATTCGAAAGTCTGTAATGGGCCATAATCGGGGGCAATCTTAGCAGGTTGTAAAAATGGCTTGGGAACCCTTTTCTAGAACCTAACCTCATATAGAGAATTTAGTAAGCATACCCCACTAGAGCCATGGATAGCCTAGGAGAACTAGAACACATGCGGTTAGGATTATTAATTTTCTTTGTATACTTTTTTTCAACCTCAACTTTGAGTCATATTTATTTATTTTTGCTAAGATTATGGACTAATCTTTTTCGACTAACTTGATTCTTGTTGTCTTGTTTCTACTAACATTGATTTTCTTTTGTATGCTCTTATTGTATTTTTGCATGTATTATTGTCATATCACATCATTTCATAAACGGTATTGATTCCCAGATTACCTAGTTATTATAAAAAGAGCTTAAGGCAACAATGTCTTCTGATGGGTTGAGAATGCAATCAGTGTTCAGACCTGATTCGAGTACGGGAAGACGCGATTTAGAGACAACCTTGTCACTACCGAAGATTCAATTTTTCCAGAGAAGGTAATTATCCGAGCCTAGTAGCATGCTTAGAGATTGAGAGAGCAAAGAAATGAGGCTAACCATGAATTAGCGCAGAGGCAAGCACAGATTGAGCAGCTCGAAGCACATCTGCTTAGTTTGGATAACACTTTTCAAAACTCTTACAACAATAACGGGTTTCGTCTTTAAAAAGAAAATGAGATGTTAAAGAAGAGGATAATGGAGCTAGAAGGAGCATGGTTGATCCACTCATCCGCACAATAGATAGCCAAACAAGAAAATGAGGCCTTAAAAACTAAGATTCTTGAGCTAGAAGTTACAGTACAGAGATGCCTTCAACGAATTCAGCAGTTAGAGGAGAGCCGACCATGAACTATTCAAAGATAACATGAAGCAATGTAGAGAGCAGTGAATCAGGCCAATGGTGTTTCTCGTCAAGTCTTCAATTTATCTGAAGAAGTGAAAGACTTAAGAGTTTTTGTGATCTCAGAATCAGAGGAAGAACGACGCATCATGGGATTGATGATAGAGCTCGAGAGATTAGCGAATAGGGCAAGATTCTACGTTTAAATTCCATGTTGATGTACTCTCTTTTCCTAAGTGCTTAGACGTTATGTGTTGTTGAGTACTTTTGTATAAACTAAGTTATTTTGGAATCAATATCGGGTTGCATTTGCATCTCGCATTTTTGCATACCCATTTTGCATTTGCATGTGCATCTTTTCATCTCTGCATTAGCATATACACATTGTACACTACATGGTATATATTGCATCTCGACATGCATTAATCACGAATCCCGAAGGTAACTCACCGAGAATCTTGTGAATAAAAGTTTTGAGGTGAGATGAAGTCACCCCATCCGTACCCAAAAAGGATTGAGAGCTATTGAATGTAATATTAGCCCCGTCTGAAGTTTGAGGCATCATCGAGATCTATGGAAGTAAGGCCTAGATTTTGTTTGACCAAGGAATATTGACCTTTAACTCGGAATGTGACATTTTGGGGCCAGTTACCAAGAAATTCTTCCACCCACTGTGAAACCTTGTTGCATTGGCCTTGTCCTATTTGAACACATTTTTTTAATTGGGCTTATGTCGTTTTCTAAGGTTATGAGCAATAAATCAAGTTTTAATCTTGTAATTCTTTGAATATCGAATGGATTAAAGGTTCTTTTACTACTTTATTAATTATAGATCTTTGATAAGGGGAAATATTAGACCTTCCATACCCCTTCCCAGACATAAATAACCTTTCCATAACATTACCTTTTTCAGAATTATGACTTTAAAGTCATACATTTCCCTTTCTAGACACAGAACCAACATTCATTTCCCAACCTCAAATCCTGGGGGTATTACGAGGACATTTTCTATAATAAAGACTAGATGGAGTGTTGCGGATCAAGTTGTTGTGAGAGAATTTGAATAAATGGGGGCAAATAGAAGAAGAAAAATAAGAAGAATAAATAAATGAAATCATTGAAATAATTCTATCATGCATTAATTACATTGTTTTCATGTAAATACGATTAATCCTGAATACTCGTCCCCCTGGGGATACCTCTTTTAAAAAGACTTCTATGCATGAGATGATGAACGACTTTGTTTCATTTATCCTTTTATATGTATATATACCCCTTGTTGTCCCCTTTTGAGCCTATAATATTGTTTATTCTGATTCAACCCTAACCAAGGATCACCCTCTACACTGGGGGCAAATGTTAAGGACATCTGCTCGTATGAGTGAATATCATCAATCCAGATTTCGCTACAGAATCAAGTCATGATGAAATAAGGTGAGAAATGACAAGATACCGTGAGGTAGACCAAATATGAAACGTTCGAAGATCAAATCAAGTTGATAAAATAGAGAGAAAGAGGAAAATATATAGAAAAAAAGAAAAAACAGAAAAAGAGATAAAAAGAAAAAAGAGAAAAATAAGAAAGAAGAAAATAGATAGATCCAACACTTCAAGACGAGCGATTCAAAGATCTATTCAAAGATCTAGAATCAATTCGCTAGAAGATTAGAGAATATGAAAAGAAAAGAGAATAAAAGACACATGAGCATATTCAAATCGAGCAAGACAAAATTGAAGACATCAAGACAAATTGATCCTTGGTTCAATAACCCTTAAACACTTATTTGGGCCTGTTTATCCCTTTCTTTCATGTATCGTGAGCCTTAGCCTACATTACGTGCCTGAAAAGTCCCTTCTAATCATACATGGATTTCTAAGTGGAGAGACTATCTTCAGATTTCATTCCGCCCCTCAAGGTTAATTTTATTTGCAAAATTAGTTTTCTAAAACTTTTTTTGCTTGACAGGGAAAAGTAATAAAATGAGGGTTTAAGACGTATAATTTTAGATGACGTCTTGAAACCAAAGGAGGATTCGAGTTGAAAACTTGAAAAGGCAGCTCGAACATGAAGGTTGTCAACCACTGCACAAAGGACGATCTTATAAATCTCTTGATAAAGCATTGCACAGTCCAAAGGCGTTCACGAGGGCTAAGAGCCAGTGAACATTTCCATAAGAGAAGCGTGACGACTGCTTCATCGAATCAATGAACGCCAGAATCAAGAATGCAAGAAACTAGCCTGAAACACATTACCTTCCCAAGTCAACCTGAGCCTTTTACCAACATTAATCTTTACACTTTTCAAATGTATATAATTTTTGAAAGATTAAAAGAAAATTTGGTTTATTTGATAATCAATGAACTCTTGTTTTACAATTTGTTTTGATTGTGAGCCAGAAGAAAATGAAAACATTTTTGAATTTTATTCAACATTTTTTCACATTTCCAAAATAAAAGAAAAGAGAAACATTTTCAACCATGACAATCTCAAGTGAAAAAGGTCCTTGAAGCTGATGAGGCTCATTCTGCCTCTAGCAAAGAAAAAAACAAACTATGCCAAATAATGAAGCATTTCTTGAAAGAAGATAGTCTGAGAAATCATAAGGACTAAAGGACAAAATTGCTAATACTTCATCATGACACTATCAGAAGCAGATGATCGCCTTAGTTGAATGTGGAACATACCCCAGCTCATGAAAAAAATAAAAGACAATTATGATTACTTCTTAAGTGTCCCTTTGGTTAGAGCATCGTGAAGAGAAGCCCTCAAGCTATTCGATAACATTGTTGATTAGTGACACTAGAGTGAAACCATTCGAAATCATGATTTTGGCACAAAGAGAGCCACGAGTACTCGCATTGGGGCATTACCTAAACAAGATTTCATTAAGATCACAAGATTCAAACAAAACAGACATGATGAATGACCCCGTCGCTTGGAGTTCCAGGGTCGAAAGATGAATACAAGCAGAGCTTACCCAGAGAAGTGAATCCTTCACGCTGTAATTAGCCAAGGACTCTAGAGAAACAATTTTGATTAAAAGGTCAAGTCAAAGATGTGTAAGGTACCCAGTCATCTACCTAATCACAACAAGAATTCAAAGGAGGAAACACTTCTTCTAGAAGCATGTTGAAGAAGCAAGATAAAAGATAGATGAGAGGGACATGATTGTTCTGGGTGATTAGTTTAACCATGCTGATATTAGGGGCATACTCCATACCAGAGTGATCAAGTGAAAGAAGATCGAGATCTCCATTTTAAAGTCAAAAGAGGATTAGTGATAAACATTTCTGCACATAAGAAAGTCATGCATTACACATAGATACATATTGCATTCACATTTCATGCATCAGAGCATATTTTTGTAGATTTTCAAGAAAAGAAGAGAAGAAAAAGACATAATTTAAGCCTTGAATGAAGGGAATTATATTCTGATTGGCAGAACCTCAAGAATTGAGGAGCCCAATCCAAGAAGAATCATTACTTTGATGTGGGGGCACGTTACCCAAACAACATGATATTTTCAAAAGGTTTTTTTAAGAAACTAAGCCTGATTTTCAGGGGTTTCTTGATGACAATTTTCAATGAATTTTTATAAGAAACTAAACTTGAGGGACCAACGTGATATGTAGGGGTTTTGCAAGTTTGAGGGACCAACGTGATATGTAGGGGTTCCTTGATGATAAGCTTGAAGTGAGCAATGTGATATGTAGGGGTTCCTTGATGACAAGCTAGAGGGACCAACGTGATATGTAGGGGTTCCTTGATAACAACTAAGAAATTGAGCTTGATTTTCATGGGTTTCTTGATGAGTAAGTTCTTTGGGCCATCAGTAAGTCTTTCATGCAGGATGCGTAAGTCCTTCAGGCCATCTATAAGTCTTTCGAGCAAGATGATAAGTCATTCACGCCATCCATAAGACCCTCGGGCAGGGTGTTTTCAAATGAGTTTTTAGAAACTAAGTCTGATTTTCAGGGATTTATTGAAGATTATCTCCAAAAAAATGAATTTTGTCTGACTTGAGATAATTTGTACTGAAGAATAAGTTTTGTCTCTTTTGAGACAGTTTCTCTTAAAACAAAAGCATGAGTCTGTTTCTTTTAAAACAAAGTTTGTCTCTTTTGAGACGGTGTCTCTTGAAGCGAATTTTGTCTCTCTTGAGACAGTTTCCCTTGAAACAGAAAATTTGTCTCGCTTGAGACAGTTTCCCTTGAAACCAGAAATTTTATCTTACTTGAGATGGCTTTTCTTAAAACCAATTCGTCTCGCTTGAGACAGTTTTCCCTTGAAATAACTTGAAATAAGAAATTTTATCTCACTCGAGAGAGCTTCTCTGAAAACAAGGTTCTTATTCATTTTCATCCAGATGTTGAATATTTGACAGGAATTCCAAAGTTAGCAGACGTTTCATTTCATAATCCCATGTTGAAGAGGAAAATTTAAACAAAGAATCAATTCACGACTTCATTTTTAAAGAAGTGGATCTTAACGAAGATTCGAGGACCTTTGGGTCAATACCTTCAGGTACTTCAAACACAATTATTACTGACACATGATAATCTTTTGCAGGTTTAAATATCTTCAGAGAGAAGATAAACCGATCAACATTTCCAATGGAGAGTTCATAATGAGAAGAAATCATCCGACAGAGGGAAAAGAAGTTCATAAAGAGAAGAACTTATTTAACCTTGGTTCGCTTCCATCACAGAAGGAGGTAGATTGATATTTTTATTTTCGCTCAAATCCATCGCAGAAGGAGTTGGATCAGCGTCAACTTTTACCTCGTTCTATCACAGAAGAAGGTAGATCAACACTGACATCTCGTTCGATTCCATCACAGAAGGAGGTGGATCGACATTTACTTCACTCAAATCCATCGTAGGAGTTGGATCAGCGTCAACTTTTTGCTCGATTCTATCACAGATGGAGGTAGATCAACATCGACATCTCGTTCGATTCCATCACAGAAGGAGGTGGATCGACATTTTTATTTTCGCTCAAATCCATCGTAGAAGGAGTTGGATTAGCGTCAACTTTTTGCACGATTCTATCACAGAAAGAGGTAGATCAGCACCGACATCTTGTTCGATTTCCATCACAGAAGGAGGTGGATCGACATTTTTATTTTCGCTCAAATCCATCGCAGAAGGAGTTGGATCAGCGTCAACTTTTTGGTCTATTCTATCACAGAAGGAGGTAGATCAACATCGACATCTCGTTCGATTCCATCATAGAATGAGGTGGATCGGCATTTTTATTTTCGCTCAAATTAATCGCAGAAGGAGTATGATCAATGTTAACTTATAGCTCTATTCTATCACAAAATGAGGCAGATCAGCACCGATATCTCATTCGATTCCATCATAGAATGAGGTGGATCGACATTTACTTTGCTCAAATCCATCGAAGAAGGAGTTGAATCAGCATCAACTTTTAGCTTGATTCTATCGCAGAAGGAGGTAGATCAACAACAACATCTCGTTTGATTCTATCACAGAATGAGGTGGATCGCCATTTTTATTTTCGTTCAAATCTATCGCAGAAGGAGTTGGATCAGCGTCAACTTTTAGCTCAATTCTATCACAGAAGGAGGTAGATCAGCACACACACCTTGTTTTGATTCCAACACAGAAGGAGGTGGATCGACATTTTCATTCATCACATATTGAGTTGAATCAGCAATACCTCACTTGAGGGATCAACATTTCTAGAAGAACCTGCGACTTGAAGAGAAGAGATTGAGTAAAAAAATGGTGCTCTATTATCTTTGCTTCATTCTCGTTTCGCAATAATGAGCAAAGAGGGGCAGCTGTGAACACCATTTTTTAATCAGGCCATACCATGCCCACGTGAAGTTGCCAGCCATCCTATGCCCATTTGCTGTTGCCATTACCACCCACTATTAGAAGATAAGCTAAAAAAATCAAAACATCATCACACCAACCAAGTTGTATGATTTTAAAATGTAAAATCAGTGTAAATTTGGCTATAAAAAGACAAATGCATGTATCAACAAGGGGGATTTTCCCCGAGAAATATGAAAAAAGGTGATAGTTTGACTCCATTTTCATTTTTATTTTGGCTCCATTCTCCTCCTCTTCGGCTCTCTTTCTCTATCTTTCTTTATTTGCATCTTAGCTTCCTTTTTAATGCTCTAAAAACAAAAATTTGAAGTTTAACTTGTACTCCATCATCGCCTTATGACGGCTGCCGAATAGAAGAGGCAAGGAATTTCGCATGATGACCAGTGTCCTCTTTGTCGAGAAGGCGAGGAGACCATTTTCCACGTGTTAAGGGACTGCCATCATACCCGATCACTTTGGATTCACCTAATCCCGCATCATCTTTCCACGCTATTTTTCTTAATTCCTTTACTGGACTGGCTTCATTTGAATCTTACTAACAATGCATGAATAAATAATATGGAGTATCATTGGTGTCATCTGTTTGGTGTGATTATGTGGAGGCTGTGGATCTTTCAGGCTTGTTTCTAATTTTGTTCATTGATCTATGCACTTCCAATTTAACTGGATTTAGTAATATTCGATCTAATTATTTGATGTTTACGTAATTCACATTTGCTGTGTTATATAAGCTTTTGTTTTTGATGCCCTCTGTTTTGAAAACTATAAACAAAAATATTTAACTGATATAGTTTAGCTTGTAAATTATGTGACATCTACAATTTAAGCTTCTCTTTTTAGTATTCAATTTAGTTTCGAAATCTAGAGTAACAACCTGAGTATGGATTTAAATTTGCATGTTACATAGAAAATAGATGAACATTGTTAGGCTTTCAGTTTTGTTCATATTATACTAATGTGGCTGCCATTATAAGCTTTCTCTAGGTTCATAATAAACAGATCTAGCACCATAATAAATATATCTTAAATATGCGTAGGATTTCCCATACATTGGTATTATAATGTTTGTCTTGTTTATATAGTAAATGCCGATGAGAGGGGAACTAGTAAGGATGGTTGTCTAGCATGCCATAAGATTAAACTCAAACCTCAGCAGTGGCCGTGGGCGAGAAAGATCGAGTTACAGTCAATAACGCCGGAGGTTGGAGGCCGGCATGGAGGCATAAATAGAAATTTTATTCGATTTAGGTATAATAATTTAGATAATAATTAGGTATTTAGTTTAGAATTAATCCTTGACTTTAGAAATTTTTGATTTAGGTCCTAAACTTTTAAATCTTTTAGAATTCGATTCTTTAGACCTTGATCCTTTTAGTCCTTTGCCTTTGATTAAACTCTTAATATTGACATAATTAAATAGGTTAACTAGAGCCTACATTTTAACTTAGATTTCAAATGAGTCTCTTAATTTAGGGGATAATTCGAAGCGGCTCTCGCTTAAAAGCTCGAGGGACCATTTCAGTTATTCTACTCAATAATTAACTAAACTTGAATAATATTAATATTAGAACTTACATATTTAGGTTTGACCCCCTAGGTTCTTTAATTTTCATAATTTGACATCGTAGGTTAGAAAAAGCATTAATTTATTTTTAGTATAATTAAGATTAAATAAAATTTTGTTTGATTGCATTGTTTTTAAAACTTAAGGCATTGTTCACTTATTAAGGAGTTAATAGTATATCCTCTGCGATCGTGCTCAGGGGATGACTATTGGTAATTCCCTAAATAATTCGACATCTTTTTCAAAACCACATCATATTTTCTAAAAACGAGGCAATGTTCGGTTATTAGACATAATAGTTGATCTCCTGCATTTACGCTCAGGGGCGAATGCTATCATTCTCAATAATTGAATACCCTTTTCAAACTTTGCATCCTTAATGCTTTTAAATTAAATAAAGATCGAACTCAAAATTTCCAGTTTTAAATATAGAGTAATCAACTAGGTACCAATTTTTGGGCGCTTGTGGGGGTGTTAATCCTTCCCCACGTGTAACTGACTCCCGAACTTGATTTTTGGATTTTTGCAGACCCCAAAACTCGATATTTTATTAAAATAAAATGTTTTCTTAAAATCACTCGATTTTTTGCGGTGTTCCAATCTCACCTTAAATGATTGGTGGCGACTCCTCACATTCGAAACGATGTTCAAAGAGAAAAACCCCGAATCAGTATCGATCTTTCCCTGCCCGGGCGAAAAATGGTGTCGACAGAATCGTCACCGAACTCTTTCGAAATAAGTGGATCGGGCACCTTGAACTTATCACCATATCTGCGTCTTACTAGTGATTTGTCAGATTCGGGAGTCGTTTACAATCGAGTAAGGATGAGCACCATCGAATTACCATTTCAGTACCATTCGATTACCCGATTGTCTTAATTCAAATTTAAATAAAAATTTAAGAAACAATTTATCAAAATTACTTACCCTTGACGAACGTTTGAGATTTAAATAAGATCCTTAAAAATAAAATTAACATAAAAAATAAAATGAAAATAAGTGGTTAAATACTGTAAAACAACAAAAGCATCAATGTATCATTTAAAACTAAAATTAAAATTAAAACCAGGGGTCAAATTGATTTGAAAATAAAATTAATTAGAAATATTAAATTTAGTGGTTGAATTAAGGGTCAAATTGGAAATAAAATTAAATTAGGGGTACAATTTACAAGAAATTCAAAATGAAACAAGAAAATGACTAAACTGAATTATGCTTTTAAAGTAGATGGATTGCGGAAATAATTTAAGATTTTGGTGATTATGTGTGGGTCGTCCCTACAAATAGCCCCAATTTTTTTTTGTCATTTCCTTACCTCACCCAAAATGTCTCTCCCTTAAGCAATCTAAAAAATTCTCCCCTCCCTTAAGAATTCAGTCATCTTTTCCGACAAATACCGTCGCTTTGTCATCGCTCTAGTCACCGCCTATGGTGATCGATGACCTAAACCCTAGTTTAAAAGTTTTGTCTCACTACCCTAGGCCCGAAACCACCCATCAAACTTACATACAACGCACCCCCATGGTTTAGATCTAAAAACAACTTTTCAGTTTTCTCATATTTTCCGGCGATATTTTGACTTTTCCAACGAACTTTCGTGTTTCAATGATTGACTACACTTCGATGACAAAGCTGAGTGATCTTCGTCTCCCATGCCTTGTTTCTTTATGTGTTTGTTTTATTTTGAATGGAAGCTTGATTGTTGTTGTTGATCATTTCTTTGGTCTTTGCAGAGTCTTTCGAACTTGCTTTAGGAAATCTTTGATGACTGCATCTCTAACCTTCATTTTTCGCTTAGCTTGTTCCCATCGAAATCACTATTGGAGTCTTCCATCGTAGGGTACTATCTAGTGCTCACTTGCTTGCTTCTTGTAATCGTCTAGGATGTCTTCCAACAAAGCAATGTGCTTCTTCATGGTCCTGTCATTTCACTTTTGTTGCCTTTGAAGAGATTTCTCTAAGTCTATCATCATGATTTTAAGTCTATTATTCTAGTACCGAGTTTCGAATAGTTGTCTCTAGAAGCTCACAGGTGATCCTTTAGCACTTCTCTGTCATCTTGTTCCTCTACTTTCATTTTTAGGCTATTTTGTTTCATCTTTCCATAGTTTTGATGACCTTTTCCAGTTAGCAATCGTTTGAGCCTGATCTTTGAACCTTTTTCTTGGATCCTCAAGCTCGTCACGATTTTTCTTCATTTCTTTCTCTCTTTTATCAACTATATCATTTTGGATCTCTACATCGGAACCTCTCGTCTTTCAGCTTCTTAAGTTTCGCCTCCCATTCTTTCCGTTCTACCTCAAATTCACTTCTTGCTATTTCTAGTTCGGATGGGACACAACTTTGGGATGTTCCTAATGGATCGAGTATCTTCATGGTCAACTACTAGGATGTTGTCATTTTTCCTTGGTCTTCTTTACTCAACATAATTTGGCGTGAGAATTTCCTGGGAACCTATAACATATGTTCGAAATATTTTCTTCCATGTGTTAGATACGTCTTTAACCCTTCTCTTGTATTTTTCCACATGATATGCGAACTCAGACTTCTAAATATCATGAGTGACCGTAACAAACTTCCATGCTCCATACTTTCGTTGGGCTAAAAGTGGAGTGTAGCTGACTCTTCCCCATAGTTTAAGTAGCATCACTATGCTCGATTCTCTACATCAACAGATTATATCACTGCATGCCAACCAAGGGACCCGCTATAAGATCTCTTTTTTCGAAAGGTGTGTGAAAATCTTTGACCACATTTTTCTTGGGACACCTTCCCACCATTACTGTGCGAGGAATCTTCCAGAGGTGAATACACCACTCTAAACCGTCCCACCATTACTGTGCGAGGAATCTTCCAGAGGTGAATACACCACTCTAAACCGTAGGTAAGAGATCCCATCAGTTTTCTAGAAGTAAATGTGGATTAAGACTTGTAGCAATTATACACAACCTCTGAAACACGCTCCTCCCACTCTTCAACAATGATTCATTGATCAGAATGTTTCAGCTAAGATTTCCAGAGTAGGATTCACCCTCATTGGTAAATGTTCGAACAATTCCACCAACACCGCTTTAGTATATCCTAAAGTCTTCAAGAAGATGACCAAGATGTAGATCCTTAGTGAAAATATATCTATACCTTCCATTCATTAGGATGATTCTTTATCAATTGATTAATGTGGATTCAGGAAATTCCTTTTCCCACGCCTTTATACTTCATCCAGTCGACAACCCACTTTTCGTCTATCCCTGCAATATTTGCTAGTGTTTTTTTCAAGGTACACTGTTGATGATCTTGATGTAGAATCAATCCAAATGGATTCCCTCGTAGTGTAACATAGTCGTGTACTCCTCTATCGTGGGCACCAAGTCTTCCTTGTTGAAAGTGAAGTAATTGTACCTTGAATTTCAGAACTCAACTAGGGCTCGGATCAAAGGCTCGTCACCTTAATATACTGTAGATATGCAATGTTGACATAACGCCAGTAGAACTTCTTTCTTCTCTCTTCCTTCTAATTGTCCCAGATGTTCCAAAGTTCCTAAATGTAGTTATGTTTAAAGCTGATTGAAGTGTAATCCACTAACCCTGACACATAATTACTTGATAGGCTATCCCCTTTTTCCTTCCAAGTCTTCTCGGGCCATATTCGTACTTCTACATTTTTAAACTCTTGCATCACAACCCCTTTATCTATTAATGAAGACTATCTGGAGTTTGACGAACACTTTGCAGATTGACACCCCTATGAAATGATGCAGATGGTAATAATTAAAAAAGAAAAGGAAAAGAAAGGAAAATAAATTGAGTTAGTTTGGTGATTTAATAATTAATGAAAATATTAAAACAATCCCTACTCCGCATGATATCTACCTCATATGCTTTTGTTCCTATCCAATCATGATTTCTAATCTTATATGTTTTCGTCATGATAAATATGCAAGTAGCCTAAAAGTTTCTTCTCACTACAATAAGCCTGAAAACACCCACCAAACTTACGTACAACATACCCCGTGGTGTAGATCTTAAAAAACCCTTTTGATTTTCTTACATTTTTTTTGTGATTTTTCAACTTCTCCGATGAACTTTCATGTTCCAATGATAGATTACACCTTGATAACAAAGCTAAGTGTTCCTTGTTTCTTTATGTTTTTTTGCGTTTCGAATGCAAGATTGATTACTGATCATATCTTTGATCTTTACAGGGTCATTTTATAGAGGACTCGTGAGGAGCAAATCCCCTAAATCTGGTGCTGTTTTTGTCCCAAAATTTGTGGGACTTGGCTATGAAGAGGGGATTATTTTCATTTCTTCTTCGATTTTCTTCATACCAGTTCATTGTTGCCTTTTTCCAATGGTTTTGACCTTGCATGTTTGTATTCTTTGATTTTGGGTTTTATTTGATTCGGTTTTCTTGTTGTGATCGATTTTGGTTTATTGACAAAGGATTGTTTTCTTCGTTTGCTTCAGATTTATTTATGGATTTTGAACTGTCAAGGATGGCGTGTGGACTTGACGCACCAATTAACGACCAATTATTGCTTATTGGGTTATCTGGTTCAATTGTGGTCGTTGGATCACAAGACTCAATCTAACGGTTGAGGATGGGCTACGCACTTGATACACCTCCTAGGGTTTGCTAACCCTAACTTGACATTCATCGTGGGCCATTGACTTACTCTTTGATCCTATAACTAGGATGATACGACGCTAGAAACCCTAACTCCCAATCACACAGGCCTTTATCTCATTAGGCCTGACAGATTACTCTGTTAGATCACGTAGGTTCGTTTGCTGGGCTACCCGATTTGGATTGATTTCCTTCTGCCTTTGATGGATCAGACAAATGAGTGCTTTTGTTTTGGACCCTAACTAGGCTTGCTTACTAAATTAGGCCTGCAAGCTCGGTTGGGCTTGGATTTGGACCCTTGTTAGATAATACTTGAAATCTACCCCTATTGGACTGGACCTCGTTAATAATAGTAATAATATTAAGATTAATAAATTATTATTAATAATACTAGTAAATATGAACACTACTACTAATAATAGTAATCATTAGTACTACCATTCATAATATATATATATATATATAACAATAAACATTTAATAATAAAAGTAACGTATAATAATAATACTAACAATGAAATGTTAATAATAACAAAGACTGATATAAGTAATATTAATAAAAAATATATAATACCATACAAATGACCTTGAGTAAATACTATATAATAAAAGATAATAGTAATAATTACTAATAATAATATAAAATAAATCAAAAGTAAAATAAAATTAGATTAAATCCGAATGAAAATAGGTGTCTACACCATAAATATTTTATTATTTATTTTATTCAAATATTTTTAATCTTTATTATTCACTAACATTTTATTCATGTATTCAATATTTTGGTGCATTCATTTTCATATTTGTGTTTGCATCATACTGTTGTTTTCATGAAAATAATTGAGACAATGTTGTTCTATTAAGAGTTGATGAGATAGATTTTTAAATTGTTGAAGCTTAACTTTGGTTAGTGTATCAAAATAGGACCCCATTTTTTTTTAAATTGAATAAACTACGTTGTTCTATAAAGGAATCAATTAAGAGTTTTAAATAAAAGTACATTCCATTCAAATAAAATTACAATTCTTGAAAAATATATTTTAAAGTATATTTAAACTCGTAAATTTTAATATCAAGACACCGTATAATCGGCTCCTAACCGTGTTTTAACGAATCTCTAGTTAAACACAAACTTTAAAATTGTCTTTAAAAAGATGCATTCAAATTTCTTTTTATATATATTTTTTATAAGTGTTTTATCATATCTAATATCAAATGATTAGTGACAATTTCAAGTTTTATTTTCAAAAGTGAAATTTTCAAACCGAATTACATATTTTCAAAATTATCGAAAAATCATTGAATTTAAATATCATTCCGAAAATTTTAAATAAAGGTTAAAATAAATAGTATTGTATGTAATGTTAAAACCAAAATAATAAATTTTGAAAATAAACCATGATCAAATCATGCTAAATCATCAAGAATGAGAAATACTAGATTTGCAGAATCGTACCTGGATTATTTGACTGGTTGAAATCTTTAAGTCTTTCTTTGGTTGATCTTCTAAGAAGATATAATTTCCTTAAGCATAAACTCTCTGATGAGGATAAGAGTAAATAGAAGATTGTCTATTTATAAAGAACCATAATCCCTTATATAGCTGATTTAAAATACAATATTGTTTGTACTTATAACTCTACCCCTCAAATTATAAATAAATAACAATAGTATCTACACTTTTGTTTCCATGACTTATAATATCTTAGGACTTTATAACATAATTGCTAATTTATGTATATTTATGATAGCAATATATATTAAAATATGTACCCATAATTATGGATTTTAATCAAACAATCTCCCACTTGGATAACATATGTTTGATGATAAATGTATAACCTTATGAGCTCAAAGCTTGTTATCATGCAATAAGTATTCTATCACAATATTTTCCATCAACTATATCCATATAGGATCAAAGTGGTCTTCGTCGTATCAATTATTACTAGACCCATCAATAGACACGTATACCGACACAATTAAATGACATATATTAATCATGGAGTGTAGCATGGAAATAACAAGCGATCTGAACCAAACATTCCTATTTCCAACTGGTCCTCATTAAACATTAGTGAGATCAATCCTTACCAAAGCCAGAGTGTGGATAAACCAAAATAAACTTTATTTCTACAAAAATTAACTTTATAATAAATATCCTAAAACTGAAGTAACTAAAATTGTTTTTAAAACAAATGATCGTTTAAAGTTACAAACTCTCACTAAAACTGAATATCCTGAAGTGATATCACATACATGTTGTAGTGTGCTAATTAAAGACCTAGGGTGACAATCCTTAGTAAGCGCAAAATAATGAGTTTTTACCAATATGCTATAAACACATGACCACTTTGACTTTTTTTAACAACCAAAAACATAATGTCTATGTGCTTAGACTTAAGGTGTTTCTTTTGCATATAGAATAAAGGATTGTACCTTAGTTGTCACAAAATAACTCAAGTGAAATTTCTTATCAATCCATAATTAATAGTTCATGTGATAAAATTTTGCATCCATATTTCAATAAGTCAGAGTCCATAAACCCGATTATCTCTTACATATTAGACCTTCGATATGTGAGAATGTAATATTTTTGTTCTTAATTGTATCACATGAATCAATTTGGATGCTATCTGACGATCCATACCTAAGTTACTTAAATATCTACTTAATATCCTAAAATCACATGCTATATCTGAATGCATATAAATGTGAGTATATATTAAATTATTTTTTTTGAATCATAAGGAACCTTTCTGAATTTTTTAGTTTCAAAATCATCCTTAGGGCATTGATCAAGACTAAATTTGTTTCCTTTAGCAATAAGGGACATTATTTGGTTTACTCCAATTGAACTTATAGTATATACAATTATCTACCAAATTCATCTTAAAAACAAAGGAGATATTCACTTCGTGAAATTGGTTATACAATTATTGAGAGTCGTACTTAAACTCATAAATGGGTTTCTTTATTTTGCATATCATTAATTTTATATCATTAGACATATTTCTAATTACAACATATAAAATTTTTCATCAATGTTACCATTGAGAAATATAATTTTGAAATCCAACTTATGTAACTCAAGATTAAATATGAGCAAGAAGTATATGATTATTTTGAAAGATTCTTTCATAAGATCTCTACTAAATTAATGCCTTATACTTGTCAACACCATTTGCATCCATCTGATTATAAATATCCATTTATAACCAATTGACTTTGCATCTTTAGATAATGTGATAAGTCCTTAAACTTTATTATCTGTATAGAACTTATACTCTTCTTACATGTCATCAATCTACTTTTGAAAGTCATAACTTTTATAACATGACGAAAATTGATTAGATCTTTTATCATTCTACCATTATCGATATTTCTTGTAGAAACATAATAATCTAAAATAATATTTCTCTAATCTCATGGATCTTCCTAATGAGACTTGTTTGTTTTAGGTTGTTGAGTTTGTTATTCTGTAATAATTTCTCGTCTTAATGGAGAGTTATTCAAAATAATATTGTTGAGATTCTAAATTAACTTTTGTTGACATGTATGAACACATATATGTCATCAAAAGTGATAATATGAATTGAGTTATAATCCAATTCCTCTTCAAAATCAATTCCTTAAGCCTTATTTCTCCTTCCAAACTCAACATCCTCAAAAATAATGTTATAGATTTTACCTTAAAATTATTTCTAATTATGAGATCATAAAACTTATAACCCCTAAATTGCTCAAAATAAACAAATTAGTTGTTTACTGTTGTAGAATTCAATTTTTTTCTCATATGTCCTAACTTATCTCAAGAGAGAATGATGTCTTTATATGCACTTTTGAGCTGGACCCTTAACAACTACATTTTGATTTTATTTTTGCCTTTACCTTTATATGCACTTTTCAAATGAGTACTTTAAAACTTATTATGCTTCAACCTTTCCTATTGCAAACAATGAAAAATAAGCTCATTTACAGTTCATTTCTCCATTGGAGTTGATTAAACTTTATA
Organism: Hibiscus syriacus; assembly: GCF_006381635.1. Lineage (NCBI taxonomy): Eukaryota > Viridiplantae > Streptophyta > Magnoliopsida > Malvales > Malvaceae > Hibiscus > Hibiscus syriacus. Next base: position 885,234 of record NW_024062599.1, on the reverse strand, counting down.
GGAAATGATATTTAATTCACAAGAACAAGTAATTTTTCAGAAAACTCAATCTTAAGTGCCTTAATTATGAAACATATTCATAATGTACTCTACACTTTCTTGACCTTATACTTTATTGACATCAAAAAAGTAAAAAATGATGTAATTTAAACCTTAATATTTATGAAAAAAATATTTATCAATTTTGTCAAGGAAACCATTAGCCTTAGTAATATTTTCAGATTATGTGCCCCTAAAGGCTTCTAAAATGTTGTGTTTCATGACCATTAGACTCATGTAATTTGAACAAATTTCACCTCTCAATCCAATTAATGATGTTATCCCCATGAGAGGTGGAAATTGTTCTTTACTTAGTGCAAAGTTTTGTTCATACAATCAAACCCTTATGTAAGTGCATGTGTAGAAAATGTACAATAACATATATTAGATAGCAATAGATAAATAATTAGTTGAATATAGAGCAAAACATAAAAAATTAAAGTTCACATCTTAAGTAAACAAATGAATTCAAAATTATGATTGGTTTCCATCATATCAAACACTACAATATCAAGTCTTTGGACAGTAATATTAACAGTAAATAATACTCTTATTGTAGTAATCAAACATTAACAATAAGTTATGTCGAACAATAGATTGATTTGAACTAACGTAATGCTCATATAAAGTATCTTATAATTGTCACATATTATTACCAAAGGTGTCGCTCGAAATCCGACCAAATATTAAATTTCTTTGGGTCCATTAATAAACGCATGAATCATAAGAAACACATAATCATCTTGATATTTTAAATAATTAGTCTACACAAAAGAGATCTTTTTGGCAGCATTATGTTTTAACTAATCTATCAAAAATATCTACATAATCATAATATGAGTTAATTTGTTTCGAAATATATATATTCTATTGACAAACAATCAAACTGAAAAATCGAATTGAATATATACATATATTGAATTAACAATATAAATAAAACTATATAAATATTGTCAACCAATTAATTTCTCTTAATTTTATCTTTCAAGTAAAATAAAAGATAACCAAAATAATAATAATTTTTTTGAATATACTTAAACCTTATCTCAAGATATCAAATACTTCATTAATATTTCATCTTTAGACCAAATATTCACCTTAAGTGATTTCTGATGTGATAATCAAACACTGACTATAAGAATATGTTAAGCAAAAATCTTTCTTTGGGTGGATTTACCACTCACACATCAAATGGATAATTATCACATGTTATTACCAAAGTTGTATATGCAATCATGTCAACTATTAATCTTCTTTTGGACCAATCAACTAACATATTCTAAGTTACATGTACATAACATGTATACAATATTTTATGTAATTGAGGCCACTTTAGTTAAGTCGTCTCAAAATAATATTAGTAATCAAATTCAATATTTCTATTACAATCAAAGGTCAAAACTGAAATTTCTGATTGCACTGTAATATTCGAAATAACCCAAAATAAGGTTACATAAATGGAGCTATCAAAAGTCATAAACTTTAAGTTTTTGATAGTTTCTGAAGAATTTCTTAAACATGCATTTATTTCATAACATCATAATTCACCAAAAAATAAACTGAATTCAAAATAATAAATATTTAACTAAATGTCAAGAGTACACTAGTGAATTAAAACTTTTCCAAAGATTAAAAAAATATTTTCTTAATCAAACTGAGTCGAATATATCAATGCCAAATATATTCTATAATCACAACATTAAAAAAATAAAAATAAATTTTCTATCACGTCGTAGTTTCTAAAGTAACCATTATAAAGTTGTCTAAACAACGTTATTAAAAACCAAAAAAACCTAATATTTGGTTGTTTCTCAATAATAACTTAATCATCAATTCACCAAATTTAGACCAAAATGATACAAGAAACCAAACCATATATCAAGAAGCAACAACACTATATATCCCAACGTTCATAGACTTTAAGAATTATAAACCGAAAATTAAATAAATCATGTACAATTGATTATACTAATAGTGTAACCTATTAAAATCTAATCGATTATAGACACAAATATCATGTTTCAATCTTTTCGTACATTACAACTGCCATTGTTAAATATTATTCTTTTTTTAAAAAAATAATAATATACACATGTATATAATTTGCTATTAACAATAAAAGTAACAAAAAATCAAATGATCACGAAATTAAAAAAAATTCAAATCACAATTTGAAGTCTATTGTTCTATAAAATGTCCTAAGAATTGTGATGTAGAGAACGCATAATCATGAAAATTAAAAAACTAAATCTAATAGTGAAATTATAAATAACTTTCACACTACTAGAAAACCTTCAAGCTCATTGCATTATCCATAAGAGATATTTTTTTTTGAAAGTTATTGCACAATTATAATAAGGTTTTAAACAAAACCTAAATACTTCAATGATATAAAAATATATTATAAAATTAAATAATGAATAAATTCTTAATGATTCAATATGATTGGGCGATCATGTCACTTTTTAGAATCAAATCATAATAAATATAAAAATAAACTACGATCAAATCATGCCAACTCATGAAGAACAAGAAATACAAGATTTATGAAACGTACCTGGATTATTTGATTGTTTGAAATCTTTAGGTCTTTCTTTGGTCATGATCTTCCAAGAAGATAGAGTTCTCTTAAGTATAAACTCTCTGACGGGTAAGAGTAAATACAATATTATCTATTTCTCGGGGACCATAACCCTTTATATACTTGATTTAAGAATCATCTATTGTGTACTTATAACACAATCCCTCATCAAATTATAAATACAATTTTAACAATATCTACACTTTTATTTCCATGATACTTCTAATACCTTATGATTTTATAGCATAATTAGTTATTTAATTTATGTCATATTTTATGATAACAATATACATTAAAATATGTGCCATAATTATGGATTATAATCCAATATGTAATACTTTTTTTATCCTAGTTTATTTTATAGTTATACAATTAAATTATACTTTAGAAATTTATTACCGTGTATTTTATAATTTAAAATCTATTTAATCTACATCAATAATATTTATAAATATTTATTTACACATATATTTTAAATTTGGCGTGTCTTATATACCCTTCTTAAACAAGGTGGATGTTGGATGCTGAAACCCCTCGTGATGTTGGTTCTGTAAACAAAAGCATACTGATAGAATAGACACAATTGGAATCACCTTGTTCCACCGCTTCACAAGAGTGCAAAGACTACTAGAAGGTAGATATTTATGTAGTAATAAATTTTAGCCATCCACTACAAGAATATCATATTCTAACCCTTGGATGTAAGGGGCCCTGATTTACAAACAAGACTACCCACCATTTATCAAAACATATGGAGTTTAGTATATTTAACTTTTAGTATTTATTTTCTTGCATATTTCATTGAAAAATAAATTTAGTTAAAAAAAGTACTCTAAAACAAACCGATAGTAATATGTACCATTTTCAATAAAAAAAAAGTATACATTCACTGTATCGATATTACTATCTTGATTGCAATGTTTCTCCTCACTCAAGGAAAACAAATTCTCAGGTCTAACCATAGCATATTTTTTTTCATCTTTTGATATGTAATGTAAACAAGAAAAGAACTTCCAAAAAAGTATAAATTCAAAAAGAAATTTAATTTTATTTATTTTCTTTTAATAGGTGGTCACAAAATCCATTGAGTGTGGTAACCTTGTACAACATCTGACTCTAACGGGTTAAAGTTGCTTGACGCAGGAGACACACACGTAAAAAGAATTCAAATATGCCTTTTTATACGAAATGTGTGAACACCACATGGGTATAAGAGGAGATATGTAACACCCCAAATCCTGAGTTAGTAGTTCGAGGGTAACTCAAGATGGTTGATGATAAATCCATTAACATTGTAGGAAACCTTGGTCCACTTTGAGTTAATTTAGGCTTGAGTTGGGCCCCATGAAAGATAAAAAGCTTTTTTTTTATTTAAGGGCAAACCTTAAGGGTCCAAAGAGATTATTTACCCATTTTATGATTCAAAGGCTAAATACCAATTAATGGGCATGTGGTCACGACTGAGAAGGAAACAAAGTTGTCTCCTTTTCTTTTTTTCTTCACCTAAGGTTAACTTCTTCTCTGAATCTTAATTACCATGTTTTTCCTTGTGTTTTGAACAAAGGTAGTAACTTTATGGCTTTGCAAGTCTGGCACGAAAATCTAAAGGTAATATTCGTAATCCTCTTATCCAAGCTTCCATTCAAGCTCTTAAACTCAAGCTTGGCCATGGTGGTCATATGTAGGGGTTTAGGAACCCTCGCTAAACCATTTTTAGTAGATTTAATCTTTAGGAAGTGTTCTTAACTTCTTTTAAACTCCCAAATGAGTTAGTAACTCATTTCCTTATCTTTTGTTTACTGAAAGAGTTTGGGGAAAGCTCTAAGAGCAAGGGCAGGAGAAGCTTGTGCTTGGTTGAGTCGTAATTGTTTTCCAGCTTAGGACTAAGGTAACATATTCTAACTCATCTATACCACTTGTGTGCCATTATGTGTACTAGATTAGCTTGTAGAGTTCATTAAGCATGTGAGTGCATTCATGATAGATTATGATGTTTGATGATACAATATAAAAAATATTTATTATGACCTTTATCATCATATATAAGACTTAAAAGACATTTAAGGGCCATAAATAGGCAAATGACTATAATGAGGTGTCATTTTCGTGAGACAATAAAGTATTTCTGGGCTCGAATATCGATAATGGGTAAATTGTATCGATATTGTTCTTCAAATAGCCAAAAAAAAAGGGTTTCGTCTTAGTAGTATCGATACCATGTTAATAGGGTATCGAATGGTATTGAACTGTTCGTCAAGTATTGATGTCCAATGGAGAGGTATCGGTAGCAGAGTTAAATTACAAATTCCAATAGTGAAATCTCGTAATGGTACCCTAAGAGCATAGACACCTCTCAAGGAAAAAGTGTCGATACCCTAAGTAATGTTATCAGTAATGAATTAGTTTCCCCTAACATTGTACCCAATTTCTCAATAGGGGTATCGATCTCAAATTCTAGTAAGTAGTTTTGGTATCGATACCTAGGGTGGGTACCGACACTAATGGGTTAGTATCGATATTAAAGGACTTAAAATCAGTACCATTGTCCTAAATTGGCCAATAAATCCAAATTTGATCAAGTGTTTGGGAATGGGTCCAAAATCACCAGAACTTCTTAAATGAATCTACAAGTGAGAACAAATAATGACTACATTAAGAGCTAAGAATGATATGGAAAAAGAATGTCATCAAACTAGCCATTTTGTGATGCTCATGAAACAATAAGGACACCTAATTTACTCTAGTTGTATAATAATCATCTTGTAAGATTAAAATATCTGGACATGTCTTAGTTAGTGCCAAGACACTTCAATTGCTGGTCGATCGTAGATGCCCCAAGTACTCACGAGGAGTAGGTCGTCAGGATGTATGTTTTCGATACAAAAATTTTGAATCTCAAAAAAGTACTCAAGGGTACTACAGGTAGGATAGAGGTGTGTGTATGCAGAGATGCAATGAACCTTCCGACCACACCATGTACGTTTTTCATACTTGCATGTTATGTATTTATTTGCTAGCATGACCATATGGTGAACACGTGTAATATAGTGCAGTTATTAGTGTGCCAATGAGCTTGTGAGCTTAGTGTTTGGAATTTGTTTCTGTGCGTAGGTTCTTAGTAGGAGCATTGAGGAGCTTATAAAATTCATTGCATATTATTCCAAGTAGAAAATACTTCTTGAGTCTTTTTAAAGGGCATATACTGTTCATAAACGTTCATGTATTCGAATCGTAACTATTTATGAAAAAAATTATATGTACTATTGAGATGAATTGGGAGTTCCCATTTTTGTTAAACTTATTTACTTATTTATTTTATCTATGTTTTAAAAAAAAGATGGCTAGATGATTATATTAGTATAGATTAAAGAAAATTTTGGGTTAGCCACTTTGGTGGTCCCATGTAATTCTCTAACCATTCGATTTTTGGGTAGGTCAAGTTAGGGTATTACATTTAGAGGTACCAAAGAGTCAGGTTCAATCGTTCGTAGGACTCATGGGTCATAGTCAGTAAGCGTCTATGTGGATACATGCCTCTTTAGTGTTAAGTGTACTTGAGTATCTGGAATGAAGATAACGATTTTTCTTTTCTTCTTAATTGTAAAAAAAAAACCTATGACCAATAGTTTAACTTTTAGTCACGAGAGTAGGAACGAGAGTCGCACCTTTCTAGCTGGTGACACCAGTTATAATTTCTTCTCGGATTCAAGGTTGGAGGTAATTAGGGACGCAGGGGTTGACGAGGTGGCCTTCTTCATATATCTTACCTTAGCACTTAGAAAAATATATGTGTCATCTCTAAGACCCTAATCGTTTTGTTGGGACAGTCAACGCACCCTACAACGCAGCAAAAACAAAACTTGATGGTTTCAACAGTGATCCAAGTACATAAAACCGAACTCAGGAGGAAGGGATACAAATATTTACAGTGAGTTCCTTGAAAATCAAGAAGAACAGCAGTGAATATTGGTGGTGTAGATCGATCGAATCGTAAGCCTCCACGAAATCACGTCTCATCCTCTACGAATACGTCTTGGCCTATACTCAGTTCACCCAATTGAGAGCAATATTTGTTTTCCCCAAAACTGTTTTGAGAGAAAACGGCTGAAGGTTTATGTGTGTTAAAAACGACTGCTAGACCTAACACACCCTTTTATATCTATTACCTAACATCTTAGGGTTTTCAAAGTTATTTCAAATTAACAATAAAATATTATTTAATTAATTCAATTAAATATACATTAAAGACTTATAATTTGAATTATAATCTTTAACATTATTTAAAAACTTATTTAATTATTCTGAATTATATATACCAATTAAAAGAGTTGTAATCAAAATTACATTCTTTTAATGCTTACTTACTATATTCGGGATAATTAAAATCATATGTGTATAAAATATACATATCATAACTCTAGATATATATTTAGTAACGTACGACAAATTGTACATTTTTGCTCATTTCAATCCTAGGGTGTGACCCTGTAGGTTCTTGTAATGTTAGTAGTAATTATTAGAACAATTCTAATTACATACAATGAGTGACATCTAGCAATATCATTGTCTCCTAAGTTATAAGAAATTATGATTTGACATATCATCTTCGTGATTAGCTCTTTTATGTATTACATCCTTTTGTCCTTTATATCTAGAATAGGCACAAGTCTTAGAATAGTCACACTTGTATAGCCCATCTATTGTTTCTTGATCTAGAGTATACTATAATTAACGAATATGATATCACATATCAACTTATTCGAGCATGACCATGCATTTCTAGTCTCACTCAATCAAGTGGCCTGTGATATTTCCTATTATGTAGGAAGGACAAATCCTATCTTAACCATATACACCCCACTACATATATCGAAAATATATTCAATAACAGTCTTTATAGTGCAACCAATTATAGAGCATGTTTAACTGTATCAAAACATATAACAATATATGTTGGGATGACATTGATCTCAAGTCTGAGGATCATACATATAGTCATCACCATGAGCAATATTATGACCGTTACATAATAATCCAAGACGTATGCCCATGATGGGTGAATCCAATACATTGTTCTCTAATAATATAATCATGTATCAATTCTGACATCTCTATGTCAATGACAACTCCTTGTCATCAATCAATAACATGTTAGCCTTAAGCGTATTATTATTGTCCATGCCCATAATAATACTTGACTATGGATCTTTTAATAATGTTATTATATGGTTATTATCTTTCAGTTTATATTAAACAAATACACGTAACTGAAAATATTAGTGGCAATGCCTTTATTCAATAAAATTGGTAAATAAACATTATTATAATCATCATATGACTGGTCTTTGGGCACACTCTAACAATCTCTCACTAGCACTAAGACCAATCACTCATATATCTAATATCGAGTGACTCAGTGTGATGATCTTACCTCTGCTGTGTAAGAGGCTTCGTCAAGGGATCAACAATGTTGTCATTCATGTGTACTCTGCATATTTCCACATCTCCTCGGTCTATGATATATGGGTTCCTTTGCTTGTGCAAGTGCTCCATTATTGTCACAACGGAGTTCTACAACATCTGATATGTTGGGAACAACCCCTAATTCCAATATGAACTTCTTGATCCAAACAACCTTTTGCTGCTTCAATGGCTGCAATGTATTCAGCCTCTATTGTAGAATCTGCTGTTGTGTCTTGCTTCGAACTTTTCCAGCTCACAACACCTCCATTAAGACAAAACACAAAACCCGATTGCGATCGTGAGTCATCCTTGTCAGTTTGGAAGCAACCCTAGAACATCTGATATGTTGGGAACAACCCCTAATTCCAATATGAACTTCTTGATCCAAACAACCTCTTTTGCTGCTTCAATGGCTGCAATGTATTCAGCCTCTGTTGTAGAATCTGCTATTGTGTCTGCTTCGAACTTTTCCAGCTCACAACACCTCCATTAAGACAAAACAAAACCCGATTGCGATCGTGAGTCATCCTTGTCAGTTTGGAAGCACCCAATGATTTTCACCAGGGTTCACTTATACCGACTCGTTATGCTTAAAGCATATGATACATCTGGTCGAGTACATATCATGGCATACATGAAGAACCAATAGCCGAAGTATATGGAATCTTATTCATCCGTTCTTTCTTGTGGAGTTGAAGGACACATTTCCTTCAAAAGACAAATGCCGTGTCTCATAGGCAAAAATCCTTTCTTGGATTATTTTCATACTGAACCTTTTCAGCACTTTGTCTATATGTACTTTGACTCAGACCTAGAAGTCGTCTGGATATATCTCTATAGATCTTAAATCCTAAGACACCGTGCCTCACCTAAATCTTTCAGAAAAAACAACTACCTTACCAAGTCTTAACAGACTGTAAAGTAGGTATGTCATTTCCTATGATGAGTATGTCGCTACATACAAATTAGGAAAGAAACAATGCTCCACTAGCCTCTTATAAACACAAGGCTCATCTTCATTTCTGATAAAACCAAACTCTTTGATTGCATCATTGAAACGAAGATTCCAGCTTCGAGAAGCTTACTTAGTGCATAAATAGACCTATGTAGCTTACAACCTTTCAGCATTTCCTGGAATGACAAAACCTTCGGTTGTGTCATACACATCCTCTTCAAGTTTTCCATTAAGAAAAGGTTTTGACCATCCATTTGCTAGATTTCATAATCATTGAATGCGCTATTGTGAGCAAGATCCGATGGACTTAAACATAGCCAGGGGAGAAATATTCGTCATGTCTACACCATGAACTTTGTAGACACCCGTTTTGTCCGGATTTTTATTTATTTATTTTTTATTTTATTTTATTTTTATTATAATATTAAATTAGATATTAATGTAATTATTATTATTTTAGGTCATTATAAAGACTCATTTGGGTTTAAACCAGTAACCCGAACAAACCCAACAAGCCTAACCAAAGCTATCCAAGTCCCATGAGCCAGTTGTCCCTCCTCAACCGTGGAAACGTACCTACAGCAAACAGGAGAGAATTATAGAACACCATTCAACACAACGTGGGGGAAACGATAAGCGAAACTGAATGAAACCGTTCATTTTGAGGGCATTCATCGTCAACAAAAAGGGAGAGAAAGCGATGGTAGAAGAGGGTGAGATCGGTTTTTGATAAAAAAAGAAAAAAACTACTGGAAACTGGGGGAAAGAGGAAAAGGACGAACCATTGACAATCAACAAGAGAACCAAGCAGAAAACACAAAAGAGGGGAGTTTTTAAAATTTTTTGGGGGGGTTTTAGAAAACCATGTAAACGAAAAGAGGGGAGCCTGTTGGTTCTTTTTTGACAGAGAATAAAAACATTGTACAAGGGTGGATTTTTCTTTTTTTTAAAGTCAAAGAAAATGGTGGAACTCCCTTTTTCATTGAATCAAGTAACATATAGCATCAAAAGGGTATTTGTTTTCAATTTCATTTTCCATTGCTTTCATAATATTATGAATTGTGCATATGTTTTGAATTGAAACCAAGTCAAAAGCATAAAGAATAGTAGTATATTTACATTAGTGATCGAAGCCATTTCCATGATGGGAGGTTAAAGGTTGGGTTATTAAGGCGATTAAAACTTGTTAGTTTAGCATCCTTGGGTCGATTTAGGAGATTATCTTTAGAAAGAGTATCTAAAAAAGCGTTATGAGTTAGAAATGGAACCTTGTCCATAAAACGAAAACCCAAATGAAATTTACCTTTCTTTTCATCAGTTTCCTCGTTGAGCGAGAGAGGACGGTGGTCGAGGCCGATATTTGGTGAGCGATCGAGAGAAGAGATAAAAAGATGAGTAGTCGGGTTTTGATTTCTAAAAATAACAGAAAAGAAATTCATGGGCATTTAAATTAGTTTGTTTAAGGTTTTAAAGAAAGGAAAGAGAGTGTCATCGATTTACCTTATCCGTCGAAGTGTCGTGTGAGCTTTGAAGGGTATATAGAGAAAGAGGTCTTGAGGTTTCGGTTAACCGGTGACGGCCAGGCGAGCGTTGGGAAAGGGTGAAGCTTCGGCCGAGTGGGTAGAAAGAATGGAAAGTGAAGAGCTTGAGTGGCTGGGTATGTTCTGCTTAAAGTTAGGCTAGTTTAGTAGTTTACTTAGGTTATATATTAATTTGTTTTGGGTAGATTAGAGTTTAGTCACCATGATGATTGAGTAAATTAGAGTTTAGGCCCTCACAATTTATGCTTTCTTTTACAATCATCCCTTTCTGGTGTTAATTTTCTTGTTTCGTTTCAAATATACATGAACTATTTATGTTATTTGCATATTACCTTAATTTAAACCGAATAGGATAAACTGTATATAAGACCCTCTAGATTCATGTGCACTTTGTTTAAGTCGCTAGTTTATTTCCAATTTTATATGTTTAATTTTACGTACATTTAAATTTGGTCTTTTTTTTATATGTATATACATACTTTTTTTTTAACTTTGTATTTAGCATATCATGCTTTTTTTTATATTTGAATCACATTTGTACATTATAGGTTAGTATGCATGGTTTATAATTTTAAATTTTAAATGCATGTAATTTTTTGTATGTCACGTTGAATGATTTTTAATTTTGTTTAATTAATTTTCTGCATGACATACTTTTTGCACAATTCACATGGTAACCTCATTTGCATAACTCGATATATTACATAATTGGATTAAGGGTAATACACTTTTAATTTAAAATCATTTTAAGTGGGTTGTCATAACGCATTTGAGGTCCGCTTTTAATGATTTTAAAATAAAAGTGTATCCCATTAATGACGCCTAAAAATTGATCCATCACTTTAAAATTTGGGAATGGAAGAAAAATAAATGTTCGACTATTTAATTTATCGAGAAAGGTTGTTATAGCTTTTAAGATATGGTCTCGATATTTGTAAATAATCGAACATTCTTTATCTTTCTAAACCGACTTGGTAATCTTAATTTAATTTATTTGAGTGCTTTTGAACATTATTAAATTAACATCTTTGTTTTATGGGATCAAAAATCAAATTATCGAATTTGTAAAGTTCATTGCAAAGATTAATTAATCGACTAGGTACCGTTTTGGGCGTGGGGGTGCTAATCCTTCCCCCGACGTACCGACTCCCGAACTCAGATTTTGGTAATGCAGACCTTAATTTTTTGTTTTAATTAAAATTAATTTTTATTTAAAATAACAAACATTTTTGGGTGCCCAATCACGCCCTAATCAAAGATTGGTGGCGACTCTTCGAACCCTATTTTTCGATCGTAAATGAAATCCAAAATTTTTCGAAACGAGAGGTATTTTAAATCATATTTCTTTTTAAATAAAAGAGGATAATTAATAATTAATGTGGTTTTCACCTTTTTACTTTTAAGGAAAAATCGTTTCCACAGCTTGGCGACTCCGCTGGGGATATTTTTAGAGAGTCAGGCCAATAGTCGATTAATTAATTGTCTTGGGAATTGAAAATTATAAATTCGTTTAATTTGGTTTTTGATCCATTGTTTGGTTTTTAATAAGTTTTGTTTGTATATGATTTTTTAATTTAATTCGATTAACTAATAATAGTTTTACTGATTTGTTTGCTAATGGTTTCAGATTAATTGTGTGAATTTAGGAAATTTTGAGTGTTTTATTATGTGTTTTTTCGCTTTTCCTCACACACTGCACAACTGCATTTTCATGACATGAGCTAAAACCCCGCTCCGTCCTATTTAAGTAGGAGTGAGAGACTATGCCCTCGTGTGGTTTTTACCTCCGCATGGGATAGTGGATCGCTCCTGGAGCTCACGCCTTATGGTCCTCAGGATGTAATCACCTCCGCATAGACATAAGGAGGGTGTTCCCTCAAAATTGAACTCGATCCCCTAAAGCCTATGATGGGCCAGGATTAAGGGTTCGACAGCCCAAGGGGGCACCGACAAGGACAATTCGAGAACCTATTACTTTAGAACCTAACCCAGCATATAGTGAACATAGAGCTTGAACTTAGGTTGAGCCAAACCCAAACCTTAAGAATCCCGTGAGGAGGCTACACAAGGAAAAGCTTTTTTTAGTCATTTATTTTTGTTTTTCGAATAAATGTATGCGAACTAGATATCATGCGGTTAGGTTTATTTTTCTCGAACAAGTATGCGAATTAGATATCATGCGGTTAGGGTTTTAATGTTCAAACAAAGCACGGGGTAGATCATGTTGGGTAGGATCTACTAAAGCATGATTGGGTAGCCAGTATGTAATGGTAGGTTTTATTTAATGATTATAATATTTATTATTTTGTTGATGATATTATGTGTACTAACCCATTTTTGTTCTATGTCTATTTTATTTTGATTTTATTGCATTCGCATCTTCATGTCATCACAAGGTGTTAATTCGCAAGTGATTGACTAATAAGAAGGCTGGACATATTGAGACAAGAAATTTTCAACCATGTAGTCAAAACCAGGAGATCCAAAGATGTTCAAATGATCCATGAAGAAAGACATCCAATGAATGAAGAAATCTGAAGCTGATTGAAGACTTCCTTTAAAGGAGTTAAGGCCAAGATATTCCCTCAGAAGATAGATACAGTTATAACAAGGAAAAGAAGACCATTCACAAAGACACGAAGACCATTTCGTATTGAAAGTAAAAATAGAGACCTCAAGATTCAATTTAAGGACATCTGGCGTCATCAAAGGTGATAAAATACGACGATAAATTTGGGTGCAATATTAGATTCCATGAAGAGTACGACTCAAGGAAACGAAGGAATGAAGAATCACATTTATATTTTGACTACATGGTGTACTGATTTCTTGTTGTCTAAATTAAGGTTGTTCTATGGTGGTCACTTTTGGAATTAACACCTTGTGCATTTGCTTGCATTCTTATTAGCTTCAATTTATTTTGCTATTGTTTCTTTTTGTCCTTTTGTTATCTTATTTGTACTAACCTGTTTTTTATGTTGTTTTTCTCTTTGTCTGCATTGCATGATCATGACATAATCAAAAGGTGTTGATTTGTGAGTGGTCATCATAAAAGGTTTTCATGACGGACAAGGGTTTCGTGAAACAGACTATAACACAGTCAATAAATGACATCCTAAGAAGCTTCGAGAATAATGGAGAGTTGCGCACATAAAGATCATATGTCTGATGAAGAGCACAAGGAGATAAGAGAGATAAAAGATCAAATGTCCAAGATGATGGATAGAATAGATGTTTTATCCAAATAAAGAGAGACTTTTACAAAAGAAAAGAAAGAACTCAATGAAAACAATCTCGAGGTGTCAGATAAGCAAGGGACTACTTTAGAATCTGTTGATTCTAGTCAGTATGAGAAATCACGCACAATCATTGTTCGTATCAACAAGTTGTTTGGAAATGCCAAGGAAATAGTGGAAACTATAGAAGTTCAGAAGGATGAAAAGAAGACATGCAGTCAGAACTTGTTGTTGTTTGATAGTTTACTTCCAACATCAGGGGAAATAAAACTGGAAACTCCAATTCAACCCAAGTTGAGAGGTGGCTCTCGTTGTGATTCCATCCCAATATCATATAAGGAATTGTATGATGAACTGTTAGAAGCCCGAGAAGTGGCCCCGCATTATGTGAAACCTTTTCAGCCTCCATATCCAAGTCGGTATGACGTCAACGTTCGTTGTGAATATCATGCTGGGATTCAAGGACATTCTATTGAGAATTGTTCTACCTTCAAACGTCGACTTCAACTTCTACTAGATCATGGAGTATTGGAGTTTGAATTGAAAGGACAACCTAGTTTGGTAACAGATTATCCTGTTGGGTTCGAACCAAAACTGACCAAGGTAAGGGTATTAGTGAGGACATCCAAGAGAAGATTGTTTGCCAAAGTACGGAGCTCAGATTCATCTTTTAAGAAGTGAAAATGATAAATTGAGCAGAGATATGGAAGCCATACGAGATGATTTTCAAAGGATCAGTCAAGCTTTTAAATTTGTTGGTATAGGAAATGTCTTAGATGAGTGGATAACATGAGTCGCTAAACTAAAGAATGACGCTGAACATGGAGAAGAATTGTAAGGTGCAAGAAGGTCGAGCCGAGAAGTTTTCTCATGATTTACAAATTGAAGAAAAAGAAGCAATATGCTATTGATGATTTGGGAAGATATCAGGCCGAATTCAGACGTTGAACAGTCCATTGCCAATATAGAAATCTCATATTAGCGCCACAAGCGGGACTGATGTTGAGCTAGAAGTCACTAGAGCCAAGAACAAGAATTGATGAAGATTGTGGATGATTGTAATGATCTTATGCAAGAGTTTCATAACCAAAATGACTTTTTTACAAGGATTTAGCAGCATGTCTGCAGTTCTGAGAATCAGCACTCATGATAGAGAAAAGGGACAACGTCATGAAAGAAGCTATGACCCAAGTAAGCGATGTGACTCACAAATGGGTTGATTTAGCTGGCTTTGCAAGATAATTGAAGCAGATTGACAACTCGACCCCCGAGCATGAGTGGAAATTAAATTGGCTTTTGAAGGAGATAGAAAAGTTCGGAGTGAAAGCTGTCTATTATATGTAAAGTTTGTTTGATGTACCGAGACCTTTGTGTTCAATGAAAATTGTTTTAAGATGGTCACTATGGAATGACACGTTTTGTATTTGCATTTGCATTACATGTATTTATTTAAGCATTTTACATGCATTAATTATAAAAACACAGAAATAATTTATGGAAGGTTATGTGACAGTAATAACAAGATCATCCATTCATACTACTTCATCATCGTCATGAATAAGCAAATGGAAACAATGGAGCAATCTCATAAGGGATCACAAGATCAGTTGCAAGAGCAGTTAGTCGGGTCACACAAGATACGAGGAATCAACATCGAGTTCTTTGCAAGGCGTATCAAATTAATGATCCAGGTACTGGTACCACAGGCTGCTGGTAAAGAGAAAATAGAAGATAAAGGAAATCAATCTCATTAGACTGGTACATCAAGAGTGATAACCTACACTGGAGCATCTAACTCAAACCAAGATAAGAGTTTTGTCAATTATGAGCAATTTGAAGACAAATTCAGGAGGTTGAATGAAGCCATTAAAGATATGAAGGTTGTTAAGGCCCCTCACAAGGAGTTAGAAGCTAGAGAACTCAGTTTGGTCCCTGATTTGGTCATCCCACATGAATTTAGGGTGACTAATTTTGAAAAATATGATGGTTCTAGTTATCCCCTAATTCATCTAAAGATATTTTGTAGAAAGATGGAAGGGTACTTAAATAATGACAATCTATTGATTCATTATTTCCATGATAGTCTTGCTGGGCCAGCTATAGTATGGTACAACCGTTTGAACAAAGAACAGATCAAGACATGGGTCAACCTAGCTGATGCTTTTCTGGGACAATATCAATATGTTAAAGGCTTAGCCCCAAAACATCATGACCTTCAAAGGATAAGAATGAAAGCTATTGAGAGCTTTAAAGAATATGCCCTAAGATGGAGAGGAGTGGCAGCACAAGTTAAGCCTCCTTTGTTAGAAGAAGAAATATCATATATGTTTCACGAATCTCTTCCAGCTTGTTTCTTTGAGTTAATGATGGGAAAGTCGACGAATAACTTCAAGGATATTATGACAGATGGGGAGTTAATTGAGGATGCAATCAGCAAAGGAAACTTGAAAGAAACTTCTAAAAACCCAACCGATCAAAAGGAACAAGTTGATGAGGTGAATGAATGTCACATCCAAAGCTCCCACAACCGCAAACGAAAAGGGCAGCAGGTCACTCGAGTCATCCAAAGAAAGTCCCAAGATCGAAAAATGCTTTGAAAGTGTTCCAAACTCCTATCTCAGATCTGTATCCCCATTTGATTAAAGGTCAATACCTCACACCGAGGCCAGTGAAAGTGCAACCAGAACCTTCTACTCATAGCTATGATCAAGATAGTGTATGTGATTTCCACTTGGGGGCATTGGGACATTCTACGGGAAATTGTAGGCCGCTTTTAAAAGAGATAAAGATGCTTATGGTAAATGGGACGTTGACAGAGGAATTAGTGGGATAGTGGATGAAGAGCTTCAGTGGGGCATCAAAGAATAATATGTAACATCCGTTTGAGTTAAGTACCACGATATCAGATGGGTAATGGGGCATCCTTGGTAGGAAGAGATCATTTCATTCTATCATGAAGCTTTATTCCATTTGCACATCATGTTTGAACTTGTTTTTCATCATTTCTAAGTTTTTTTAAATGATATTTAAATGAATTTATGCTACTTTAAAGATGGTGAGCATTGAATTAAATTTGCAATTTGAAATTCTTTGAATATCAACTGAATTAAAAAACTCTATAAATGGTCAGAGTTATTGTTCTTTGACAAAGTGACATGATTGAAAACTGGTAAAACAAGGACCCTGGACCTTACCCCTAGGATATACAATCGAACACCATACCCTTTCTTGCAGGATATAACATTCTCCTCTTATAAGGGAATGAACAAGAGGCTTGGTATTCAGGTATGTATAGGAGCAGACAACGTGGGGCATCTTTTGTGTATGATCTCACGAAACTAAATAGACCACACTTTTGTTGATGACATTCAATGATGATTATGATCTTTACAGATGGAATAGTCGAGTAGGTGAATCTAGTTTAGGTCAGTTGCTTAGGAATTGAATTTAACGATGAGATTTTCTTACTTTCAACAACACCTAGACTATGACAGGTTTTTCTTGACAAGCTTAAGAAATTGGATTCGTATACCCAAGTTATAATATTACATGTATACAATAAAGCTTGAGCTCTCCCTCTAGAGCAATTGGTTAAACTCCCTGGTTTTATGGACATAATTCAGCTAGCCTGATAAAAATGATTATATATTATATGTATACAATAAAGCTGAGCTATTCCACTAAGACAATTGGTTATAGAGGAAACTCGAAAGCCCTGGCTTTATGAATAGATTATATTCAAACTATGACCTTGATCGGGTACTTGGCAATTCGATGTATGCTCCACTGTGATTGTCAAGTCAAAGACTTTGTGATGATATGAACCCTTCAGCTAGCCCGATAAAGGCAAATTACAATAAAGCTGATTTCAGCTAGCCATACAATGACAAATTAAATCAATTTTATGAATAAGGAGTTTCGGTAAAGATGGACTAAGGGAGTTAAGGAACACCTGTTATAGTCATTTTCACACGAGCACTCAGGAATTTCGTTTTTAGATCGATATTTCGGCACTGCCTTTATTAGAGGAGTCTACAAAGCTTGAACAAATGGAAGATTTCAGAGAACTGAAATAGAAGTGTTCTAGAAAGTCTAGTAATGGATTATATTGGTTACGTCATTTTGTCTGCATCCGATTAAAATACCAAGCCAAGAAAGAGGGGCGTGTTGCGATGTCACAAGGACCGAGAAAGAAATAACATTTTGGTGGTCGAAACCTTAGAAAATAGGAAGCCAACCTAAAACCAACACATCAATTTTAACACTTGTCAAAGAGCTATAACTTTGAAAACATTAAAGAGCTATTGATTCTTTTAATATTCTGTGAACTCATGGTTATAATTTGATTCGATTGTGAGCCTGAATTAAGGGGTAATGTTTTATAAAAATTCTTTCATTCTTTGATCCCTATAATAAGAGAAAAGGGAAAAACATTTTCAAACATGACAATTTCAAGTGTGAAAGGTCCTTGAAGCTTGTGAGACTCATTATGCCTCTATTGGAGAAAAGGAATAAGCAATGCCAGAACATGAAGCATTCCACAATCTTGAAGCAAATGGTCCAAGAGAACAGAATAAATGAAGAATAGAACTTATAACATTTCCTTGTGACGTTGTCAATTACCCATCAAGAAGAAGATGATCTCAATATTCAGAAGGGGCACATATTACAGCTTGTATAAAATGCAAGACATTTTGTTAGAAAAATTGGTCACTTCTTAAGTGTTTGCGACAATGTGAAGAGGCGCCCTCAAACTACTTGACAACACTACTGCGTAGTGACACCAGAATGAGAACATTCAAGTTAGGATATGTTGGGAACGAAGAAATCCATGAGTAGCCACTTAGGGGCATGACTAGAAACCCAGATCATGTTGGGGTGACAAGATTCAAACCAAGAAGATTTTGAGAATGAGTCTCACGACTTGAAGTGTCAGGGGCAGACTGTGAATTTGACTAGAGCTTACCTTGTAAAGAAAATCAACCGAGCATCAATCAATGGCAGAGTTTTGAAAGAACAACTCAGAAAGCTTAATTGAGCCAAGGACGGAAATGGGGCAACACAGTGGTATTTCTGATCATAGCAAGAAGTTGAGAGAGAAAGCGATTTCTCCGAAATAAAGATAGAAAACAAAGACAATAAGAAGATAGAAGAAGATTAGAAGGCTCTTCAAAAATGCAAGTTGGAAATTATGAGTTGTTATACGGATATCTAAAGCAAACCCTGGAAAGGAATGATCAAGTAGAAGAAGACTAAGTTCTCCACTTTGAAGTCAAATGAAGATAAAATCGACATTTATGCATTCATGGGAACATCATTTGCATAAAAGAAAATGCATTACACTAATACATTTAATTACATTCGTGTTTCATGCATAAACACATGGTTTTGATAGATCTTCCAGTGAAAAGAGAAGATGCAAGATGTTAAAATCCCGACAATTGAAAGATAGAAGTTAGACATCAAATACAAGGAATCATGTTTAGAGAGGCAAAACCTGAGAAACGCAGGGGTCAATCCACAGAGGAAGCATTGTTTTGAAGCGGGGCACGTGGACCAATAATTAAGTCATTTTTATCAAGTGAAATGAGGAGGATTTCTCATTAAAATATGAAATTTGAGATTTTGAAAAACAAGTAAGGTTTCTTACCCAGTAAACAATTAGAGTCCTTCGGGCCATTAGTAAGTCTTTCGAGCATGATGATGAAATCCTTCGGGTCATCTGTAAGCCTTTAGAGCAAAATGATAAGTCCTTCGGGCCATCCATAAGACCTTTGGGTAGGATGTTTTCACATGAATTTGAAAAATAAGAAAGTGATGTTTTAAGAAAATGAAACCTTTGAAAACTAAAAAGGCAATTTCTAAAATTTCGCACTTAGTAAGTCTTTCGAGAATGTTGCTTAAGTCCTTCGGGTAATTTTTAAGCCTTCACGGAAGAGTAGTGAAGCAAATCTGTCAGTAAGTGCCATCAATAAGTCTTTCGAGTATGATGATTAAATCCTTCGGGTAATTTTTAAGGCTTCACGGAAGAGTAGTGAAGTAAATTTGTCAGTAAGTGCCATCAGTAAGTCTTTCAAGCATGATGATGTAATCCTTAAGTGTCATCAGTAAGTCTTTCGAGTATGATGATCAAATCCTTCGGGTAACTGGTAAGCCTTCACCGAAGAGTAGTGAAGCAAATCCATCAGTAAGTCTTTCGAGGATGATGATGAAATCCTTCGGGTCATTAGTAAGTCTTTCGAGCATGATGATTAAATCCTTCGGGTCATTTGTGAGTCTCTCGAGCAAGATGATAAATCCTTCGGGTCATCCATAAGACCTTCAGGTAGGATATTTTCACACCAAGATGATAAGTTATTCGGGCCATTTTAAGCCTTCTCGAGTACAAAGAAGTTGATCAATTGATTAAAAGGAAATGCGCACGAGGAGTCATTAACCAATTCAAAGTCCCAAGAAGAGATAGGTTAAGATGGCAGTCGAGTCCAAGAAGATTCTTATATCTAGTTGTTGCGAGACAAGCTCCCGCAAGAGAAATGGATTCTCAAAGATTCTCTTAAATTCTAAATTTTTCGATTATAATGTTTTTCAAATCTTCAAGCATACATTAATGAGTGGCAACGTTTGATTTTCAGGTTTAACCTTCAAAGTTGAGCCTTCATGAAAGAATAATGAAGCAGAATCACACCATAAGATTGTTCGAGTTCTACTCCCTGAAGCAAGAGGGAGTGAACCCGTAAATAGAAGATTATTCAAATTCTACTCCCCGAAGCAAGAGGGAGCGAACCCGTAGGCAGAAGATTATTCGAGTTCTACTCCCTGAAGCAAGAGGGAATGAACCAGTAGACAGAAGATTGTTCGAGTTCTACTCCCTGAAGCAAGAGGGAGCGAACCCGCTGGTCGAAGATTATTCAAAGAAGAGGGAGTAGATCCCTCATCAAGTTTTAAAGCACGAAGATGGAACTGGACAAAAGCGCACAGTCTTTTTTATCTTTGCCCTATTCTTGTTAACACAAGAATGGGCAAAGAGGGGCAGTTGTAGACACTCGTTTTGTCTGAGATTTTATTTATTTTTTATTTTATTTTATTTTTATTATTATAATTATTAAATATTAGATATTAATGTAATTTTATTATATTTTTATTATTTTTAGGTCATTATAAAGACTCAATTTGGGTTTAAGCCTAGTAACCCGAAACAAGCCCGAACTAAAGCTATCCAAGTCCCATAAGCCAGTTGTCCCTCGTCAACCGTTGGAAACGTACCTGCAACAAACAAGGAGAGAATTACAGAACACCGTTCAACAAAACGTGGGGGAAACGATAAGCGAAGTTGAATGAAACTGTTCATTTTGAGGGGTATTCATCATCCGCAAAAAGGGAGAGAAAGCGATGGTAAAAAAGGGGTGAGGGTCAGTTTTGATAAAAAAAAGAAAAAAACTACTGGAAACTGGGGGGAAAGAGGAAAAGGACAAACCATTGACAATCAAAAGGGAGGACCAAGCAGAAAACACAAAAGAGGGGGAGTTTTTAAAATTTTTTGAGGGGTTTTTAGAAAACCACTGTAAACAAAAAGAGGGGGGAGCCTGTTGGTTCTTTTTTGACAGAGAAGAAAAAGCTTTGTACAAGGGTGGATTTTTCTTTTTATTTGAAAGTCAAAGGAAACAGTGGAACTCCCTTTTTCATTGAATCAAAGCAACGTATAGCATCAAAAGGGTATTTGTTTTCAATTTCCATTTTCCATTGCTTTCATAATATTCTGAATTGTGCATATGTTTTGAATTGAAACCAAGTCAAAAGCCTAAAAGAATTGTAGTATATTTACATTAGTGATCAAAGCCATTTCCAGTGATGGGAGGTTAAAGGTTGCGTTATTAAGGCGATTAGAAACTTGTTAGTTTAGCATCCTTGGGTCGATTTAGGAGATTATCTTTAGAAAGAGTAATCTAGAAAAAGCGTTTAAGAGTTAGAAATGGAACCTTGTCCATATAAACGAAAAACCCAAATGAAATTTACCTTGGGAGAGAGGACGGTGGTCGAGGCCGATATTTGGTAAGCGATCGAGAGGAGAGATAAAAATATGAGTAGTCGGGTTTGGATTTCTAAAAAATAACAGAAAAAGAAATTCATGGGAATTTAGAAATTAGTTTGTTTAAGGTTTTAAAGAAAGAAAAGAGAGTGGCATCGATTTACC
Organism: Hibiscus syriacus; assembly: GCF_006381635.1. NCBI lineage: Eukaryota > Viridiplantae > Streptophyta > Magnoliopsida > Malvales > Malvaceae > Hibiscus > Hibiscus syriacus. The sequence continues at coordinate 863,228 of NW_024062599.1, read as the reverse complement.
TTATCTGCCGGAAGTTTCGTGTGAGCTTTGAAGGGTATATAGAGCAAGAGGTCTTGAGGGTTTCAGTTAACCAGTGACGGCCAGGCGAGCGTTGAGAAAGGGTGAAGCTTCGGCCGAGTGTGGGTAGGAAAGAATGGAAAGTGAAGAGCTTGAGCGGCTGGGTAAGTTCTGCTTAAAGTTAGGCTAGTTTAGTAGTTTACTTAGGTTATATATTAATTTGTTTTGGGTAGATTAGAGTTTAGTCACCATGATGATTGGAGTAAATTAGAGTTTAGGCCCTCACAATTTATGCTTTCTTTTACAAAGCAGTCCCTTTCTGGTGTTAATTTTCTTGTTTCGTTTCAAATATACATGAACTATTTATGTTATTTTGCATATTCCTTAATTTAAACCGAATAAGATAAATTGTATATAAGACCCTCTAGATTCATGTGCACTTTTGTTTAAGTCGCTATTTTATTTCCATTTTTATATGTTTAATTTTACGTACATTTAAATTTGGTCATTTTTCTATATGTATATACATACCTTTTTTTTAACTTTGTAGTTTAGCATATCATGTTTTTATTTTTATATTTGAATCACATTTGTACATTATAGGTTAGTATGCATGGTTTATAATTTTAAATTTTAAATGCATGTATATAATTTTTTGTTTGTCACATTGTATGATATTTTTAATTTTGTTTAATTAATTTTTGGCATGACATACTTTTTGCATAATTCACATGGTAACCTCATTTGCATAACTCGATATATTACATAATTGGATTAAGGGTAATACACTTTTAATTTAAAATCATTTTAAGTGGGTTGTCATAACGCATTTGAGGTCCGCTTTTAATGATTTTAAAATAAAAGTGTATCCCATTAATGACGCCTAAAAATTGATCCATAGCTTTAAAATTTGGGAATGGAAGAAAAAGAATTGTTCGACTATTTAAATTTATCGAGAAAAGGTTGTTATAGCTTTTAAGATCTGGTCTCGATATTTGTAAATAACCGAACATTCTTTATCTTTCTAAAACGACTTGGTTATCTTAATTTAATTTATTTGAGTGCTTTTGAACATTATTAAATTAACATCTTTGTTTTATGGGATCAAAAATCAAATTAAGTTCGAATTTGTAAAGTTCATTGCAAAGACATTAATTAATCAACTAGGTACCATTTTAGGGCGTTGTGGGGGTGCTAATCCTTTCCCGCACGTAACCGACCTTCGAACTCATATTTTGGTAACGCAGACCTTAATTTTTTGTTTTAATTAAAATTAATTTTTATTTAAAATAACAAACATTTTTGGGTACCCAATCACACCCTAATCAAAGATTGGTGGCGACTCTTCGAACCGTATTTTTCGATCGTAAAGAATCCATACTTGGTTTACTGATATAGAATCCATCTAAGATCTCATGGCCTCAAGCCATTTCTTAGAGTCTGGGCTAGACACTGCCTCTTGATAAGTTCTGGGCTCATCTTGATCCATAAGAAGAACATCTCCATGTGTCGTAACGAGAAATCCAAATATCTCAGGTGCAGGTGCACGGCGTTCTCTTGTGGATCTTCGCAAAGGTTGTATTTCTAAATCTGTTGAATGCTCCTCAATAACTTGTGAAACATGCTCAACTTCAGGTTCATTTATATGTTGTTCTTGAACTTCTCCAAGTTTAATATTTCTACCCTTCCCTTTCTTTGAGAGAAATTCTCTTTCGAGAAAAACTCACGTTCGAGCAAAAAACACTTTGTTCTCGTTAGGGTTGAAGAAATAGTACCCCTTAGTTTCTTTAGGATATCCAACAAATATACACTTATGAGATTTTGGTTCGAGCTTTGTAAACATTTGATGTTTTATATAAGCGTCACAACCCCAAATCTTCATAAAAGACATACTAAGACATTTCCCAATCCATATCTCATATGGTGTCTTTTGAATCGATTTAGATAGAACACGATTTAGTGTGAAAGCGACTGTTTCAAGTGCATGTCCACAAAAAGAAGTCAAAATATCACAATGACTCATCATTGATCGATCCATGTCTAACAGTATTCGATTACTTCTTTCAGAAACTCCATTCCACTGTGGTGTACCAGGTGGTGTATGCTGTGAGATAATCACACATTCTTTTAGGAGTTCTTCAAACTCTATGCTTAAGTATTCTCCACCTCGATCTGATCAAAGTGCCTTAATACTATTGCCTAGTTGGTTTTGTACTTCATTTTTAAATTCCTTAAACTTTTCAAGGGCTTCAGATTTATGGCGCATAAGATAAATATACCCATACCGACTGACGTCATCGGTGAAAGTAATGAAGTAATGTAATGCACCTCTGACTTGTCTATTCATTGGTCCACATAAATCACTATGTATTAACCCCAATAAATCACTTGCTCACTCACCTTTACTATTAAAAGAAGATTTATACATTTTCCCAACAAGAAAGATTCATATACATCATATTGTTCGAAAATAAATGAATCTAAAAATCCATATTTATAGAGTTTTGATATGCGTTTCTCACATATATGGCCTAAACGATAATGCCAAAGATAAGTTTGATTCGAGTCATTTGTTTTTGATATCTTAGTATTTATGTTATAAATGGTGTTTTCTTGATCCAAAATATAAAGACCATTAACCAATTGTGTTGAACCATAAAAAACACTATCGAGATAAAAAGAACAATAATTATTCTTAATAATAATTTCAAAACCAATCTTATCCAAACAAGAAATAGAAATAATGTTCTTAGTCAAACTAGGCACATAATAACAATCCTCTAAATTTAAATCAAGTCCACTAGGCAAAGATAAAACATATGTCCCTATAGCTAATGCAGTAACTCTTGCTCCATTTCCCACTCGTAGGTCTACGTCTCCTTTAGACAGATTCCTTCTCTTTTGCAGTCCCTATATAAAAGTACAAATATGAGAACCACAACTAGTATCTAATACCCAAGAAGTAGATGTTGAAAAATTAACAACAATAACATAAATACATGAAACAAACGTTCCGTTTTCTTTTGCCTTCTTGACCTCTTCAAGGTAAATAGGGCAGTTTCTCTTCCAGTGTTCGTTATTATCACAATGGAAACATTTTCCTTCCTTGCTAACTCCCCCTTTGGGTTTCAATGCATTTTTCACTTTTGGTTTGGTCTTACCATTGCATTAGACTTTGCCACTACCTTTTTCTTTCCCTTTCCTTTTTCCTTGTGAACCATCAGAATGGGCTTAGGTCTAACCTTTTTCATGTTACTTTCAGCAGTTCGTAACATGCCAAGTAACTATGGCAAAGTCTTGTTAATTTCATTCATGTTGAAATTCAGGACAAATTGGCTAAAGCTATCTAGCAACGATTGCAGGATAACATTGGTAGCCAATTCATCTTTGAGAGGAAATCCCAGTTTTTCCAACGTTTGGATGTAGCCCATCATCTTGATGATATGAGCTCCTACAGGAGTTCCCTCTGCCATTTTGAATTGAAATAGAGATTTAGAGGTCTCATATCTCTCTTGACGTGCTTGCCCTTCATATATTTCTTTGAGATTTTGAATCATCTTATATGCAACCATGTCCTCATATTGCTTCTGAAGCCCAGGAGTTATGGTGGCAAGCATTAGACATCCAACACCTAACATATCATCCATATGTTTTTTGAATTTGTCTTTGTTAGCTCTTGAAGTATTAGCTGCCGGTTCATCAGGAACAGGTTCCTCAATGACATATTCTTTCCTTTACTGTTTGAGAACAATTCTCAAATTACGAAACCAGTCAAGGAAGTTTATTCCATTAAGTATATCCTTCTCAAGGAGTGATCACAATGTTGTTTGCCATTAAATCTACAACAATGGAAATATTAAAGTAAGTAAATTTACCGAATTAAAATTTATAAATAGGACTTTATTTACAAATTACTCCCACTATTTTATTCAAAATTAAAAACCCTATCTGTTTTAATTTCAGAAAAATTCAACAAATATTTTTCTAGTGGATGAGGATCCATAATACATCAATTTCCTAAATCAGCTTTGGCTTTTTTTAGGATAGTGATTATTTACGTAAGTAACACTTTACTAGTTACATCTCATGTAACTCCTCATTTTAGTTAACAACTTTTGTTCAAGTCATCTCCTGACTTATCCAAATATTTAACATCTAAGTTTCTAATCCTATTAGAATAACCTAGCTAAGTTATTACCAATATTTCAACTGATGAATATCACTTGCTTCTTCTTCACGTTTAACCAAGATAGATTTATGTGACAATGCTTTGGCAAAGCCCACACAATATCGATCGAAGCCTTAACGAGGGTAAATATTGGACGGTTAAGTTAACTTAGATTATAAAGAGGGATTTGCGTAATTATCTCATCATTGTTCATTTTAATATTAGGCCCTTATTGCTCTCATCAATATTCATTCTTATTTTATCATTTGATGCATTGCATACATAACAAATATAGAAATAAATAAAATGCAATGGTTATAGCCCATAACAATGACTATGGTGGCCTATCCCAAGTTAATAGGAGAACCAAGAACCCTAAAGCCTAAGACTGCTCTCTCGGTATCTTATCACCATTCTTCTGCTCCTTGTGAATCTTCATAGGTTTACAATTTTAAAAGAAACTCGTTCTGCATACGAGGGAGTAAGATGAAAAGAGAAATACAATAGAGATATAGAAAGGCACGACTCACAGACTGTATTTCAAATTAAACAATTATAAAGTGAACAAGGGCTATAACCATGCATGTGAAACACCGTGCAAAACAAACATATCATATATATATACACGTTCTTACGCCTTTGTTAAAAATATTAATATGGGCCTTTAATTTGAAAAATAGTACTTACGTTTATATAGAAAAACCTCACGATTTGATAATATTTATCAACAGAATCGTGCTTTTGTGATTTTCAATCCTGAAGGTTTTCTGCATCAGAACAAACTTCGTTCCACTGCCAAACGTGATCTGTTATCGCACTCCCACGGATCATCATATCAACGATTGACATATGGATTTCGTAAAATCCTTGCAGCAACAAATCGATTGAAAAAATATTAAAAAATCAACATATTAATCATTCCGGTTATCGATTCGAACAATGATATTATCATATTTACCGAAATCGATAAAATTAGAACATGCATCTCATACATATCGTATCATCCAAGAATTTAACTCGAATTCAGATCGTACAAGTGGCTCTTATACCACTGTTGGGACCATTGGTGCACCCCACGGCGCAGCAGAAACAAAACTCGATAGTCTCACCAGTAATCCAAGTACTTAAAACTGAACTCAGGAGGAAGCCTCCACGAAATCACGTCTCGGTCTGTACTCAGTTCACGCGATTGAGAATAATATTTGTTTTTCCCAAAACTGTTTTGAGAGAAAACGGCTGAAGGTTTATGTGTGTGTGTTAAAAACGGCTACTAGACCTAACACACCTTTTTATATCCATCACCCTAACATCTTAGGGTTTTCAAAGTTATTTCAAATTAATAATAAAATATTATTTAATTAATTCAATTAAATATAAATTAAAGACTTATAATATGAATTATAATCTTTATTGTCTATTTAAAAACTTATTTAATTATTCCGAATTATATATACCAATTAAAAGAGTTGTAATCTAAATTACATTCTTTTAATGCTAACTTACTATATCCGGGATAATTAAAATCATATGTATATCAAATATACATATCATAACTCTAGATATATTTTAGTAACATACAACAAATTGTACATTTTTACTCATTTCAATCCTAGGGTGTGACCCTGTAGGTTCTTGTAACATTAGTAGTAATTATTAGAATAATTTTAATATTACATACAATGAGTGACATCTAGCAATATATCATTGTCACCTAAGTTACAAGAAATTATGATTTGACATATCATCTTTGTGATTAACTCTTTTATGTATTACATCCTTTTGTCCTTTATATCTAGAATAGGCACAAGTCTTAGAATAGTCACACTTGTATAGCCCATCTATTGTTTCTTGATATCTAGAGTAGACTATAATTAACGAATATGATATCACATATCAACTTATTCGAGCATGGCCATGCATTTCTAGTCTCACTCAATCAAGTGGCCTGTGATATATTTCCTATTATGTAGGAAGGAAAAATCCTATCTTAACCATATACACCCCACTACATATATCGAAATATATTCAATAATAGTCTTTATAGTGCAACCATTTACGGAGCATGTTTAATTGTATCAAAACATACAACAATATATGTTGGGATGACATTGATCTCAAGTCAGAGGATCATACATATAGTCATCACCATGAGCAATGTTATGACCGTTACATAATAATCCAAGACATATGCCCATGATGGGTCAATCCAATACATTGTTCTCTAACAATATTATCATGTATCAATTCTGACATCTCTATGTTAATGACAACTCCTTGTCATCAATCAATAACATGTAAGCCTTAAGCATATTATTATTGTCCATGCCCATAATAATACTTGACTATGGATCTTTTAATAATGTTATTATATGGACTTTATTATCTTTCAGTTTATGTTAAACACAGACACATAACTGAAAATAATAGTGGCAATGCCTTTATTCAATAAAATCGGTAAATAAAAATATTATTACAATCATCATATGATTGGTCTTTGGGCACACTCTAACACGTTTCAACTGCCCCACTAACATAACCAGCTCCACTGGTTGTAGCACCTTTGGACTCTCTAGTTGAGTGGCACTGTGGATATAAGAATATAGATTTCTATGTTTCAAGGGAAGATGAACCCGTCATTATATATTAGTTGCTTACAAAGACCCTCTACACATTTTATCAGTTACACCTTACCCCCGAGGGTAAGTTTAAATTCATCATCGCCCTGCTAAAGGTGACACTATAGATTGGTGGGAGACGATAGAGATGGCGTTGGAGCTAGAGAGAATGATATGAGAGTAATTCTTATTTGAGTTTCTCTAGAAGTACATTGGAGAGGCTCACACCAATCATTTGAGGGAATAATTTCTATATCTGGTTGAGGACGATGAGACAAAGTTTGAGTATGAGTAAGAGTTTCTTCAGTTGAGCAAGTATGCATCGGAGTTGGTGACGACTGAGGACCACCATTGTAGGAGAATCAGAGTGGGCCTCCATGTCGACATCCTTACCCATCTAGCTAAGATCCTCCCACTATCTTCACAGAATTGACCTGATAGGCAAAGGCGACTGAGAGGGTTATGAGTATGAGAACTAGGGCGTCGAGTAGTATAGTGGGTAAGAGCCAGAGAGCTATGAGCCTCCAAAACTTTTACAAAATTTAGCCAAGATGGCCAGAGATTCGTAGGGTTTATGGAGGACCTATCATGCTAGTCTAGGAGACCAATGGAGAGTGTGAATCGTGGGTGTAGATCTGAGCCCTGTATGAGACCCTTAATATCATCTTCTGTGGGGAGCGCTAGTGGTTCCATGAGGAATCTTCCTATCTAATTTGCTTGTCTTGTTGGAAGAGGCATCTTGGGGTATACAAACATGGGTTTAGGGCTTACTTCAGATGTGGCCTATTAGACCATTTTATCAGAGATTACGTTGAGGCATAGAGTGTAGCTCTAGCATAAACCTAAAAATTAGAACCATCGATTCAGAGATGTTGATAGGCATCAGGAGGTAGGGTATTACATCCGAACAGTTCAATAGGTGCATAGCTAGATCTATTTATGGGTCTGAGCTGAAAGTAGGTTCGATACAACATGCAACCAAAGCTTAGAAGGAGTGTAACACAAAAAATATGATCTCAAGTATATTTATCATATTTTCTATTTCAGTTACATCTTTAGTAGACCCAAGATCAAAGCACTCCTATAATTGTTATGATCTTATCCGATAAAAAATATCCCAACTAAAGACTTAGAAGTAGAAGTCTGTGTACCTAGCCTTTTAGGCTTAGATTTCCTATTTGAAAGGGTTCACCGACGATGTATAGTAGAGATATAAGGTTAGACCTTCTTATCAGACTTAATATAGTTACCGTTTTAGGATTTTGATATGATTTTAGGGATGAACTGGTTATCCGAACATGTTTACTGGCTAACTTAAATTTAGAAGGGTTGACAATAAAAAGGTGATGATGACTAATAAGAGGTCGAGTTGTAAGTCAACGATCATTTCTCCAAAAGTCCTCAAAGAATGATTGGCCAGGGTTGTGAGTATTTTCAGCTCATGTTGTCGACACTAGACTTTTTACTTTAACACTCAGGGATATTCTTACTATACGAGATTTGCTTAATGTGTTTCTAGAGGAGTTGCTAGGGTTACCTGTTAACTGATAGTTAAATTTTGACATTGAAGTATTATTGGGTCCAGCTAGGGTGTCTATTGCTCCCTACTACATGGAATCGACTAAGGTAAATAACTTAATTACCTAAATCCAAGAGTTAATAGAGAAAGGTTTCATCTGACCAAATATTTCTTCATAGAGAGCACTAGTTGTCTTCGTTAAGAAGAAGGACATGTCGATGAGGTTATGCCTTAACTACTGAAGATTGAAAAAGTTTAGCGTTAAGAATCATTATTATCTCCCTAGAATCAATTACATTTTAACTATTTTAGGGGATCATGTGTATTCATTAAGACTAACATGAGGTCGGGTACTACCAATTGAAGTTGAAGGATGTACTTGTGGCAAAGATGAATTTCAGGACACAATATGGTCACTATGAATTTGTTGTAATGACATTTTGACTCACTAATGCCCCGATGGTATTTATGGACTTGATGAAAGTTTTCCACCTATACATAGAATAGTTTATGGCTGTCTTCATTGATGACATCCTAGTGTACTCTCGATCAAAAGAAGAGCACGATCAACATCTCTTCATTATTTTGCAAAGGCTTCAGGAGTACCATTTGTTTTCTAAATATAGGAAGTGTGGGTTTTGGTTGTCAGAGGTTTTATTTTTATGTCATGTCACAACAATATATGGCATTTGAGTTGACCCTTAAAAGATCCAAACTGTATTTGAGTGGGAACCACCCAAGAATGTGTCCTCGGTACACTGTTTCTTGGGTTTTGGTTGTTAGACGTTTTATTTTGTGTCATGTAACAACAATATATGGCATTTGAATTGACCCTTAAAAGATCCAAATCATAGTTGAGTGGGAACCACCCAAGAATGTGTCTAAGGTACATTGTTTCTTGGGTTTTACCAGGTACTATCATTGATTCCTTAAAGATTTCTCGATGATAGAGGCCCCATTGAACAAACTGGTATAGAAGGGAGTTCCTGTCATGTGGGACGAGAAGCAATAAAAACGCTTTGATTAGCTAAATTCATCTTAACTCAAACCTCTATTTTGTGTAAGCTAGAATCGAGTAAAGTGCTCACAGTGTTTAGTGACACTTTTCTAAATGGGCTAGGTTGTGTTCTGATACAAGAAGATTAGGTAATAGCATATATGTCCTAAAAACTCAAGTCTCCCGAGTGTAACTATCCTACTTACGACCTAGAAATAGAAGTAGTTATTGTTGCCCTAAAGATTTGAAGGCATTATTTGTTCAAAGAAAAGTGTCACATCTTTATAAACCATAAGAGCCTTAAGTATCTACTCACATAGATGAACTTGAACTTGAGATAACATAGGTGGATAGAATTTTTAAAGGACCACGATTGTGTGATCGATTACCACCTGGGAAAGGCAGATGTAGTTATAGATGCCTTGAGCAAGAAATTAATAATAGAATTGTGAGCCTTATAAGCACATTTGAGGTTGACCAGTGAGGGTGGATTATTAGTCGAGTTGTGAATAGATAGTAGGTGAGGTTAAGAGGTTGTAGAGTGTCAACAATTGTTTAAAGGCTGAAGTTGAGCAAGTTCTTCGAGGTGAGGTAACGAGTTTCAAGTTATTAGATAGAGATGTGTTCTACTTTACGAGTTAATTGTGTGTACCCATAGTTAAACAGTTTCGTAGAAAGATTGTATACGAGGCACATTGCAGTCCATTCTTGGTTCATTGAAGCAGAAACAAGATCTATCAAGAACTTTGACAATTGTACTAGTGATCGGACATAAAAAGAGAGGTATCCGAGTTTGTCTCCTAGTGCTTAGTGTGTCAGTAAGTCAAAAATTGAATATATTATTCCTTCAAGGTTACTCTAGTAGAAATGGGACATGGTAAATATAGACTTCGTGATCGGTTTACTAATGACTAAATAGAGACATGACACAATGTGGGTTATAGTTGACTGGTTGACCATATAGTCTCATTTTCTCCCAGTTCATATATAGTATACCTTAGACATGTTAATTATGTTGTACATCCGTGAGATAGTGAGGTTGCATAGGGTGTCTACTTCGATCATATCTGATACAGACCAATGTTTCACTTATCAGTTTTGGAAATCACTTTATGAATCATTAGGCACTAAATTCCACTTTAGCATCGCTTTTCACCCCAGACAGATGACTAGTTTGAGCGTGTTATTCAGATCTTAGAGAAAATTTTTAGGTGTACCATTATAGATATCGAGGGTAGTTGGGAGGACCACTTGCCATTAGTAGAGTTTTCTAATAATAAGAGCTACCAGTGTAGCATTTAGATGGCTCTATATAAAGCCTTATATAGGTGTAAGTGTAGGACTCCACTATGTTGGACAGAACTTAACAAAGGAAAATTATGGACCCTAATTTTATTAGAGAGACCAAAAATAAGGTTTGGATGATTTAGAGTCACTTGAGAGAAGTCTTCGATAGATAGAGGTCGTATGTAGATTAAAAGCATCAACATATCGAATTCGTGGTGGAATAAAAGATGTTCCTCAAGGTATCTCCATGGAAGAAAATACTCAAGTTTGGTCGTAAGGGAAAGCTAACCCCGTGTTTTATATGAACCTATAAGCTATTTGATAGGGTTGAACTTGTAGCTTATCGGTTGGCTTTACTACCAAAGTTGGAGTGTGTTCACAATGTGTTTTACGTTTCCATACTTTAGAGGTATCATTCATACCCTTCCCAGATCATACCTCTATAGTAGATTGAGGTGAGCCAAAACCTGTCTTATGAAGAAGAGTCGATAAGAATTTTGTCAAAGAATGTTAAAAAAATGAGGAATAATAGAATTCCGATTGTGAAAGTCTTGTGGAGGAACCATGGTGCCGAGGAAGCAACATGAAAGATCGGGGAAGATATGCAAATATAGTACATGCATATATTCTATCCAATTAAATTTCAAAGATTAAATTTCTTATTTGGAGGGAAGAGTTGTAATGCCCTAAATCTTATGTTAGTAGTTATGGGCTAACCCTGAATGGTTAAGGATAAACCCATTAACATTGTAGGAAACCTTGGTCCACTTTGAGTTGGTTTGGTCTTAATTTAGGCCTAATTAGAGATATAAATGGTGTTTTGGTTTAGAGGAAACTAGAATGACCAAGGAGGTGATTTATGTAACACCTTATATATACCAAGTATGTTGACCCGAACATTCTGGTTGCATATTAGATTCCAATCAAGGTAAACAAGTAAAAACCATAATCATGTGAACTAAACAGAAGAAATTAAAAATAAACATTCATCATACAATAAAAAAATGATATATAACATAATCATGTTTAAGACAATCATACAAGCATGCATCGCAAGATAAATGTTAATAACTATGTAGAGCTAAAATAGTCATTTCACATGTCATTGTAAAATTTTATGGGAAAATCAAAATTTAAACTGACCAATATGAATTATTAATATTTAATTAGCCACATGAAAAATTCCAACTTAATCAGATGTCGTTTAGGGACTTAATTGAACATGCTCAATTTAGGGACTAAAACTAAAACTTTTCAAAATATTAAAATAAAAAAAAACATGAAATTGAAGGTTCCATTATGATATTAGTCGTATTATAGTGTCATAGAACAAATTTCAACCAGATATGACTTAAAATCAATATTTAATTAAGAAAATAAGTTCTGGATAAAATTGAATACATCTTAAAGTTTAAGGACCATCCAAGGACTTAAAAACAATTTAGGCCTTTAATGAATGGAATTTTAACTATTTTTATTGATCAAAAAATGATGGGATCGATACCTGATGAGTGTTTTATTTTGTTAATATTTTGTTATTAATTAATTTGTGTTACTTTTTTAATAGTGCTAATTTGGGTTATTTATATTCAAATATGTATATAACTCTATTTTCTAAAAAAACAATTAAAGGGAAAATTAATCATATTTTTTCTCTATTTTCTATAATCAAGTCGGCGCCAACTTTAATAAAACAATATAGTCAACAAGATCAAAGGAAGAAAGTTGGGCGAACCTCAATTCTTTAAGAATCAAAAGTTACAATTAAATTCAAACGTTTGGATTTTATTATTTAATCAATTAGGATTCTAGTTTGCTTAGAATGTTAATTAGGATTTTATTTATTTATTAATACCTTTATTTTATTATTAATTAGGAATTAAGTGTTTTAATGTTCTTAAGAGTTAGTATTTTATTTTCTTTAGGTTTTTTCAAGCTATAAATACCCATCAGGGGTGAATCTTGACAGACATATTGTTTATTGGCTTTAATTAGCTTTGAGATTTTTATAAAGATTATTTTTCTTCTTCATTTCTTCATTTTATTTACTTTATTCCACATGCTAAGTTTGATTTCCATCATACTTAAATAAACTTCTATTTAGCTAATAATTGAGCGACGACTCAATCCGTTTTGTGAGAATTGAAAGAGTGCATCACACCTTCACTTTTTTTTTTCGGCAACCAAAGATTGGAAATCAATCTTTCCTTTAAGCATCTCAACATATTCAATCCAAGGAGTGCACTTTGGCTTGATTGAAGTTACGATCTATCGTTGGGGAGAAGAATGGGATAGTAGCAAATTTAACTCCCTCAGAACAAACTTAGCGGTGGTCCACTAAGGGAAATCAAGATCGGGTTCGATTATCATGGAGTGAGACAAAAAGATGGAGAATCATTTTACGATTACTGGGAACGATTCGAAAAACTCTGCGCATGCTGGCCACAACATGGACTAGCAAAGAAAACACTTCTTCAATACTTTTACGAAGGATTACATCATTTGGAGATGAAGATGATTGATGCAGCTAGCGGATAAACATTCCTTAATATGACTCCAAACGCAACCATAAATTTGATTTCAACTATGACCACTAACTCTCAACAATTTGGCTATTCTACTGAAACGACTCGATGAGCTTACTAAATAAGTACAATTACATTGGAAAATGAAATTGACAAATTGGCTGATATAGTTCAAACTCTTGTTGCAGGCAAAACATATACTGCTAGACTTTGCACAATATGCATAATATCAAACTATCCCACAGATTATTGTCCGATGTTACAAAATGATTTTTCCGCACAAGTCAATGTAGTTAGAAATTTTCTGAGACCTCCTAGAGAAAATATAATCCAAACATAAATTCCTATAATATTGGGTGGAGCGACCATCCTAACTTTAGTTATGCATAAAAGCTGATACCAAATCAGCCATATCAATCGAGTCTGACTCTACAACAGTCATATCAATCACCAAAACCTTCATTGGAATCCATCGTTGAACGATTGGCACTATCTCAAGAACAATTTCAAATTAGAACTGAAGCTTGCTTTCAAGAGTTCAAAATAATTAGTCAACTGGCTCAGACCATTGGATGCATAGACTCGCAGGGAAAACTACCATCTCAAACCGAGGTAAACCCATGAGAAAATGTTAGCCCTTTGGAGTGGCACGATTATCACAACAATTCTTAAAGATGTTTCCAAAAAACTCAAAGAAAAATAAGATATTATCACATACTACCAAGAGAAAGAAATCGGCGTAAGAGAAAGAAAAAAACTACTACTGAAAATTACAAGGAAAAAAAGTACTACTGAAAATTACAAGGAAAAGAAGTCGACACAATATCCTAGAAGAAAAAGAAAGATGCATCACCAACTCCTCCTGTGCCATCTCCCTATGCGACACCAGTACCTTTCCCATCGAGTTTAGTGAAACGAAAGTGGATGAGAAAGTGATTTTAGATGTTTTTCGAATGGTGGAGATAAATATACCATTTCTCAAGATAATCCAAAAAGTGTTGATATATGTTAGATTCTTGAAAGATCTTTAGGTATTTTTCAATGTAAGCTTCCACCAAAGTTAAAGGACCAAGGTATATTTACTATACCCTTCAAAATTGATAAGGTAGAAATTATACATGTTTTGTGTGATCTTGGTGCCTCCATTAATGTTATACCACTTTCTGTTTATAGGTCACTTTCTGTTGAGCCTTTGAAGGAAACTAGAGTATCGATTCATCCGACCGAAAGATCTATTATCTATCCTGAAGGAATTCTAAAAATGTACTGGTTAAGGTAAATTAGTTAACTGTTTTGGTAGATTTCTATGTCATCGACATGAAAAATGACCGAACCAACATATTCTCTAAAATCCTTCTTGGCCACCCATTCTTAAGCACGGCTAACACTAAAATTTACATTAAAAGCGGAACTCTCACCATTGAGTTTGACGGTGAAGTGGTGAAATTTGATGTTTATAAGGCGATGAAACATCATGACTTTGTGGCTATTGTTAGCTTTGTCAAATATAATTAAGCCTTCTGTTAGTGAATATGTTTAACATATTTTTTTTATGAGTTGTACAAGAATTCAAAGGTTGAAACTGATATCGTTTCTAACATGGACTTGCATTCATCAGGCAAAGAGTTAGGTAATAATTTAAATTTGATGACTTCTCAATCTAATTTTTTCCATATATTTTGCAAGCATCAAAGTTGGGATTAAAATTACTTATAAAATATTTAAATGAAGAAGATAATTTGTCTATTTTGGACAAGCTTCCAAAGATAAAAAAGATTCGAAGTAATGCTTATGAAAATGATCGAATCTATAATAATAAAATGAAGGAACTTATTGATCATATAATTTCTCATAAGACAATTCTTAGTTGGAAAAAGTGTATGACCTAGAGGAAGCATCTCTCGCGTAACCTGTAGTTTGAACCAGGTCATCGATCTAAACGAAGTTAAACAAAGCGCATTAGTGGGAGGCAACCCACTTTTAACTTTTTTCATTTATTTTATTTCTTTTTTGATTATTTATTTATTCATTTTATTTAGGTACACTAGGTATTTTCTGATCAAGCTCTAATGTATGACCATGGTGTTGATTAGCATGGAGAACAGTTTTAGTTGCAGACAAGAAAGAAAGAAATTTGTTTGTTTCTTTCAACCATTTTGCAATTCATTATCTAAAACCCTTATGTGCACCATTACATTAACCCAATTCCCCTCACGTGAATTTTTATTTCTCCCAAAACCCACAACATCAAAAAACCCACCACACATGTTTTTCCCATGTTCCATTTAACCAAACCTTAGCTTTCATCACTTGTTTTCTTTTTATCAACCCCAAAGTCACAACTTTTTAAGCTAATCAGACCTTTCACCATTGTTTCATCATCTTTTCCGATCTAGAAATTGATCACACATTGATTAAGTTCAAAGGACTGGATTTCGAAATTAGTTCACCAAGTAGAAGTGTAAGTTACAACGGTTGGGCCATGTAGACTGTAACTGGAAAATATATGAAGTAAAATCTATTTTAGTGATCAAGATGAATTGAGGCAAAGCTGAAGGCTATCTCTCATCATAATTAATTTCTCTACAGATTACTTTTCTTGCTTTCATTACTTTAATTTTAATCAATTTATTTAATTGATCTAAATCCCCTCTTTTCTATTTTTATTATTTTTCGTTCTTATTGATCAAGATCAAATCAATTTCGAAATAGAAATTTTTAAATCCGTGTTGACTGGCCCCTTCTTCCTATTATGTGTTTATAGCTTATTTATCTAAGAAAAAGGGCTTATTTATTTGGAAATTACGATGCTTGTCAGTCCCTTTTCATAGGGAATCGATCCTTTTCAAAACAGTAGCTAAACATTAAAAAGGGATGTATTGCTTTTAAAACGGATTGATCATTTTTCAAAAGGGATTGATTCTTTTCCAAAGGGATCGATCATTTTTCTAGAAAATGCAAAAACTTCATATGAACATGCAAGAACAAACCACCAAACTTCCATGCAATCAATCCTATGGTTCATGAACATGCTTTGACACACTCAAACCATTTAAAATATATCATAATCTATTTTAGATTATTGATACTCTGGGAAGTATTGATACTCTGTTCATAATCTATTGTTACGATTCCTTGAGTATTGATACCAAGAACAAACCACCAAACTTCCATGCAATCAATCCTATGGTTCATGAACATGCTTTGACACACTCAAACCATTTAAAATATATCATAATCTATTTTAGATTATTGATACTCAGGGAAGTATTGATACTCTGTTCAGAATCTATTGTTATTATTCCTTGAGTATTGTTACAACACTATCATACTTTCTTATATTTTAGTAAGTAATTTTGGTATCGTTGCCAAAGGTGGGTATCAGTATAGAAGGGTTAGTATCAATACTAAAGAGTTAGTATCAATACGAAAGGGCTTAATATTGATACCATCATCTTGAATTGGGCAAAAAAATTAGATTTGATCCAAGGGTTTAGGAAGGGATTCAGAATCACCAAAACCTTTTAAATGAATCTAAAAGTGAGAACAACTAATGAATACAACAAGAGACAAGAATGACATAAAACTAGTCATTGTTTGATGCTTAGGAAACAACAAGGAAACCCGAGTTAAAATAGTAGTATGAAGATCATCTTTTACGATTCAAATATTCGGGTATGTCTCAGTTAGTGCTAAGGCACTTCAGATGCTAGCTAGGTGTAAATTCCTCAAGTACTCACAAGGAATAGGTTGGATGGGTGTATGTTTCCGATGTAGAAATTTTAGATCTCACCCAAAGTACCCGAGCTACTATATGTTAGATAGAAGGGTGTGTGTCTCGAGATATTGCGAACCCTTCGACCACACCATGATGTATACATCAACATGTGCGTTTAGCATACTTGTATTCTTATGTATTTACTTGCTAGCATGATCATATGGTGAACGCATGTAGTATAGTGGAGTTATTAGTGTGGCACGGACCTTATGAGCTCATTATTTGAAATTTGTTTTCATTCGTAGGTTTCTAAGAGGATCATCGAGGAGCTTATCATACATCGAACATTGTATATCGTTCAAAACACCAGAGTATGACTTGTGTCATTTTAGAAAACAATATTATTTATAGACCTTTATGTATTCGAGTCGTAACTCTATTTTAGGAAAGATTTGACATGTATTATTTGAGATAAATTGGGAGATCCCCATTTCTGTTAAACTAAATTACTTATGTCTTTTATCTATGTTTTCAAATATGACAGTTTAATGATTATTTCAATATTGTTTAAAGAAATTTTTAGGTTAGCCACTTCGGTGATCTCATTTAATTCTATAAGCCTTCAATTGTCATGTCAGATTGAATTAGGGTGTTACAAGATAGGTCCATGGCTGTGGGAGGAAAGCAGTTGAGTGTGAGAGTCCCACGTACCATTGATAGGAAACATGATACTTTTTACCATCATATGAGGCAATGAAAAAGTATCCACATATCAACAACTTGTCAAAATGTCTTTAAGGTCGGGAGCTGGATCCCACTTTAAAGTTCCATTTTGAATATATATTGAACAATGGATCGAGGAAGTCACCACCAATCTTTTCAAGGGTGTGATTGGATCACCTAAAAGCTTGTTACTTTAATAAAATTAAAATAATAAGGGTTTATCTACTTACCAGAGAAATCGATCTAGAAGTCGATGACATGTGGGGAAGGATTAGCACCCCTACAATGCCCTTTTGGTACCTGGTCGGTTATGATGTTGTCCTGAAAAAAATTCAAATGATTAATTAATTTAAGATCCCTTAAGAAAATAAATCTTAGTTTGCATTTAAAAAAAATTGTTAATATTCAAGATAAAGAAAAATATAATAAAAACTAAAATATTAATATAATGAACTAAAATAATAACAACTCAAATAAACGAATAATAAATTAAAAGGCAACCTAAATGTCAAGTAGACTAAGAAAGCAATTTGAAATAAAGATAATTAAAACCAAATTAAGTTAGAATTTTGATAAAAATTAATCAGAAAAACCAAACTAAAAAATAATATCAAATTATAAGGAAAAATTCACTCATTTACCATAATATATTAATGAAAATTAAAAGTAAAATTGGATTAAAATTACAAATAAAAAAATAAGGCACGAGGTAAAAAAACCAATGGATCATTGATAACTTTGTAAAAAAACTATATTTTCTTTGCCTTTTTACTTAAGTTATTGAGTGTTGAAAAGTCGTTGTCATAGCATTTAGGTATATAATTGCATGCGGTGGAAAAGTTTTTTTGCAGTGTAATAAAACTGATGTTGCTGAAGGAAAGGGTCTTGTGGTTGTGGTGTTGTGCATGTAAAGAAAACAGACGTGGAGAAAAGTTTTGTTGTAATATTCTAGATTAGAAGATCTAAAGTATTGATGAGCTGGTCGAGAGAAAATATTACTGCTGCATTTTGGACAGAAATTCTGCGAGCAAAAAATGATAAAATATTAAAAAAAAATTAAGTTGCTATGTCGTTCAAGCCTCGTGTGATTGCATTACAATTATGACATTTTGGGACCATCTACCAGCCTAGCTCATATTCACGTGAAGGGCATAAATCCTAAAGTACAAAGGGAATTTTTGGGCCCAAAACCCTAGAAAATTTCCTACTATAAATTCCTAAGGATACCCTGCATTTTAAAATTTTTTTAGGGAATGACTTAAGCCAGGGAGGCAACAGCTCAAAAACCTTTATTTTCTTCTTCTTTTCGACCTTTTTTGCTGTGACCTCGAGCTTTGAAGAGGTAGAAGTTAGGACCTTGAGAGAGGCTATCTTGCTAAGGAGGTTCACGACGGTGGTTCTAAGTGTTATGGTAGTAGCTCATTTGAGAGTTTTCTTCTCCTTGCGCTTTCATTTCTTTATTTTACATGGGTTTGTACTTAACATTGATGATGGATGAACTTAGCCCCGTCATGAACTAGTTTATTTGTTGTTGGGTTTGCCTTGAATGATTTTTATTTTTTTGTTAATGAACGATTAAAGTATTTTTATGTTTAAATGTTGTTTTGCTCATTGTTTATATTTTAAATACTTAGTCTTGTAAGAGTTTTCGAGAGATAGCCATTTTCTAAGTATAGATGCCTAATATCGAGAGAGATAGGCTAGATCTACATGACCAAGGGAACTAAACCGGGATGGTTAGGTTCTAATCCACCTTAGAGATAAGGAGATAGTTTCAAACGACTAAAAAGGATATGACATATTCGATAAGTTAGTGTTACAGTTCATGCTGAGAGGTACTAGAGATAGCCTAGGAGCACTTTTAGTAAATCATGTCGAGCAACATAGGTATAGAATGCTCATACCATTCTAGATGTAGAATAACTTTCTCCATAGCAAACACAACCAATTACCCATACATAAGCTTGATTGTGTGAGGTTGTCAAGTCTTATTTCCTTCTCTAAAGTTCAAATTTAATTCTTGCTACAACATTATTTTTTATATTGTTACTTCAATGTTTCACTTAAACTTTCACCACATCATTTTCTTCCTCGCACTACTTGCACATACCATTTTTTCCACAACCAAACTTTATTCATTTGTCTATACCATCTTATATATATATATAGGTTTACTAGGTGACACCCTTTTGTTATAACTTACTTTTAATTCCCTCCAATCCCCCGTAGAGACGATACTCGCTCGCTACTTTATTACTTGATCGACTAAGTATACTTGCACATTTTTGCATTCAACTTAAAACACTAACAACACACATCAAGTTTTTGGTGTCGTTGTTGGGGATTGGAAATTGGTGTTTTTAAAAGTTTTATTATGGCATTATTTTATTTCTTTATTTTTGTATAACTTTACTTGTTATTTTCTTTTGTTTGTCGTTTCTGGTTTTTGCTAGTGCATAACTCGATGGAGACCTGAAGGACTAGTATTACCTATTGAACATGAGATTGAACAATTTTTCAAACAAATGAGCCGTGCTCAACGAAACATGTATGCATTAAAAAACCAATGAGGTGAACAAGTAGAGGTTTCTGAAGATCCAAATATATAGCAAATCCCAACAGAAGAAATGCAACACTCCTACGTGATATTCGAGATCAGTTAGCTCCTATCTTGGATTATCTCAACCATGGTATAGTGGTACCCGAGATTAAGGCAGCCCACTTCGAACACAAATCAGTGATGTTTAACATGTTGAACTCGATTGGGCAATTTGGTCTTGTGCCTCACCCATGTTTTTTTTGGAAGTGTGTGATTCTTTTAGATAGAAAGGGATGCATGAAGACGTACTAAAGCTAAAGTTATTCCTTTATTCATTACGTGACCGAGTAAGGGATTGGCTAAGTGGAGTTCTATCCGTCTCGATAGAATCTTGGTCTGACCTGTTTAAAAGCTTTTTGTCACTGTATAATCCGCCCAACATGAACACTCAACTCAGAAATGACATAGCATCTTTTCATCAAGCTGATGACAAATCAATGTATGAGTGATGGGACCAATATAAAGGATTTCTACGTAAATACACCATCCATAGATTCCATGACTTGACGTAAGTTGTGAAGTTTTACAATGGAGTCAATGCTCCCACATGGATGATGTTAGATGCAGCAAAAAATAGAACTTTCCTGGATAAGTAACCTAAAGAAGCCTTTGACATCCTGAACTGAATAGCAAAAAAATGACTATCAATTTTCTTCTTCAAGACTAGGATCATGGTAGAAGGCTCAAGGGACCTTTGAGTTGGATGCTAGGGACTCCGTTTCAGCTCAACTGTCTACCATTACTAACATGTTGAAAACTTTTCAGTGCCCTAACGAAGTAAGGGAAGTAAAGGTAGTCAGTTATGTATGTATTTTACGATGAAACAAACATCATGTGAGTGAATGCCTTGACAACCAGGAATCTATAAACTATGTGGGGAATTTTAATAGGAAAACAACAAACCCTGCTCGAACACATACAACCCTAGTTGGTTACAACATCTAAATTTCTCGTGGGGAAATTAAGGGAATCAAAATGCAAGCTATTCTACGTTACAACAGAATGTGATTAAGACCCCAGGTTTTCAAACATAATATGCCATGGTAAAATGTTAACAAGGGTTCAACATCTTCATCAAATACAAATTCTTTGGAAGCTTTACTCCAAGATTTCATGGTAACTACAAAGGCTCTATTACAAGATCATTTTACAACTATCAAGAACCAATGATCCTTGTTGCAAAGTCATATTTCATCACTGAAAGTCTTAAAGAACCAAGTAGGTTAAATTGATGCAATATTACATGCTCGTCCATAAGGTAGTCTGCCCAGTGACACTGAAGTCACTAAACTACATGGTAAAGAGTAATACAGTGCACTCACGCTGAGGAGTGACACCCAAATTGATCAAGATGCTAAGTTCAGGGGAGGGTGAACGAATGATTCAACCCCTAATATCATGCCAGACAATCCTGAAGTGTAAGATGTTAGACCTTCGAAGAAGGATGGCTATGAAGGATCCACAAGTGAATTTGATGATGTTTGAAAAATTAAGGCTACAACAAAAGTTTGGCTTCCACCAGTAACAGAGGAGATAAGACCCCCACCACCCTTTCTACAACGGTTGAAAAAACAAAATGAAGACCTTCAATTCAAGAAGTTCATTGTCCTTGACCAACTATATATCAATATCCCACTCTTGAAGGCCATTGATTAGATGCCTATGTATTCTGAATTCTTTAAGGATATCGTTACTAAGAAGAGGAAGTTCGAGAGGGTTGAAATAATTGCTACAACAAAAGAATGTTTTTTGTGCTGAGCAAGTTTCTGCCAAAGCAAAATGATCTATGCATCTTTATCATCCCTTGTTATATTGGTAATAACTATGTGGGTAGAGCCCTGTTCGATCTTGGACAAGTTTAAACTTAATCACAAAGTCCACTTTCCTGAAGCTTGGGATGGGAAATACACGACCAATTACCATTATCCTTCAACTAGTCGATCGGTCCCATGTCAGACCCGATGGAAGAATTGAGGATGTCATGGTAAAAGTTGACAAGCTTGTGTTCCCAGTTGATTTCTTCATCCTTAATTGTGAGGTCGATGATAATACACCCATTATTTTGGGGCACCCATTTTTATCCACATGAAGAATTTTGATCGATTCTAAGAAAGGTGAATTCACCATGAGGGTGGTCGATCATAGTGTAACCATCAATGTATTCAACACACTTAAGTATGTGGAGGATTACGAGGAGTGCTAGTGTAGACATGGACTTGATGGTAGACGAGGGAGCTGTAAACTTTTATTGCAACAATTTTGTGCAAATCGAGGACTATGTGCAGGTCAACAAAGATGACAATGAGGAGCTTATGGAATTTCCACCAAAGGTGCAATAGTCTACTTACTCATAGCTAGACTAGGTATTCGATTCGAACCTTTGAATTTTGAAGAATTTATTCCTGCAAAACCATCGCTACAATATATACCTACATTAGAGCTGAAGCCTTTGTCGTCACATCTTAAATATGCTTAATGGGGTAGTAATGAAACATTGTTGGTAATTATCCCTTATACTTTTATTCTTGACCAAGAATATAGTTTTCTAAAAAAATTCACAGTACAAGAAAACTCTAGCTTGGACTATGGCCGACTTGAAGGGTATAAGCCTGACGATATGCATGCACAAGATCCTACTAGATAAATGTCACAGTAATTCTATCAGACCACAAAGATGACTGAACATTGTTATGAAGAAGGTGGTAATAAAGAAAATAATTAAGAGGCTTGACAGTGGAGTGATCTACCCCATATCCAACAGCTCACGGGTTAGCCAGGTGCATTGCATCGCCAAAAAGGAGGCATAACCATGGTGAGCAATGAAGACAATGAGCTCCTACCCACATGAACCATGACCGGATAGAGGATATGAATGGATTACCGCAAGCTAAACAAGGTCACCAATAAGGATCACTTTCCCCTCCCCTTCATCGATCAAATGCTAGATCAAAAGCTCGCTATTGCTTCCTCAATGGATGTTTTGGACATAACTAGATTTCCATAGTGCCAGAGGGTAAGGAGAATACCATCTTCACGTGCCCTTATTGTACTTACACCTTTAGAAGGATGCCCTTTTGATTATGCAATGCCCCAACAACTTTTCAAAGGTGCATGTTGGCTATTTTCTCATACATGGTTCAGGGGTTCTTAGAGATATTCATGGATGATTTCTTCATCTTAAGAGATGACTTAGAAAAATACCTTGGAAATTTAGCTAAGGTACTGAATAGATATAAAGAGGCAAACCTGGTGCTCAAATAGGAAAAGTGTCACTTCAAGGTGACTAAAGGCATTGTGTTAGGCCATAAGATTTCAAGCAAAGGGATCGAGGTGGACAAGGCAAAGATCAAAGTTATCGAGAAACTACCTCTGCCTACCACTATGAAGGGCATCTGAAGCTTCTTAGGGCATACAGGTTTCTATCAGAGATTTATAAAAGACTTCTAAAAAATCTCCAAGCCTTTTTTCCTT
The DNA here is from genome assembly GCF_006381635.1 of Hibiscus syriacus. Taxonomy (NCBI): domain Eukaryota; kingdom Viridiplantae; phylum Streptophyta; class Magnoliopsida; order Malvales; family Malvaceae; genus Hibiscus; species Hibiscus syriacus. The sequence continues at coordinate 839,609 of NW_024062599.1, read as the reverse complement.
TTGCTACAACAAAATTATCCTTTCATGTTCAACAAAAATTTCTACGTCATATTTAAGGAGCTAAAGGAGAGGCTGATCTCGGTACTAATAATTGTCTCACCATATTGGGCTACTATACATTGAAGGAGCTAGATGAGTAGTTCTAGGAAAAGGTGAGGTAAGAATTTTCACATTATTTATTATGCTATCGCACCTTGAATGAAGTACAAGTAAACTACACAACCAGTGAGAAGGAATTACTTACTTTAGTATTTGCATTTGGTAAGTTTAGATCTTACTTGATAGGCAAGAAGGTCAAAGTTCACACCGATCACTGAGTTATAAAATAATTAGTAACCAAGAAATACTCCAAGCCTAGACTCATTAGGTGGATACTACTATTGTAAGAGTTTAACTTAGAGGTTAGAGATAGGAAAGGAACTGAGAACCAGATGGCTGATAATCTCTCTAGGCTTGAAAATAACATTGCATGTGATGAACACTTAGAGATTATAGAGGACTTCAAAATCGAGAAAATTTTATTTACTATGACAATACTGTTGTACGCTGAAATAATTAATTTTCTTATTAGTGGTGTTTTGCCTCTTGATTTAAATAGCCACGGCAAAAAGAAGTTCAGACATGTCATGTGATTTTATTACTAGGACAAATACTACTTGTTCAAGCAATGTACAGATCAGGTGATTCAAAGGTATATCCCCAAAGAATAGCATAGAGAAATTCTATTCAATTTCCACACATCCCTATGTAGTGTCATTTTGGTTGAACTAGGACTGCAACGAAAGTCCTCCGATATGGTTTTTACTGGTCCACTTTATTCAAGGATATTCATGACTTCTACGGCATACGATTGATGTCAACACATTGGGAACATATCAAGGAGACATAAAATGCCATGCCAAAATGTTTTGGAGGTAGAACTCTTTGACGTATAGTGAATAAATTTCATGAAAACCTTCACGTCTTCATTTGGTGATCTCTACATACTCACATAATTGGATTATTCTAAATAGGTTGAGGCCATGAAAACTCTAAGGAATAAATCCAAGATGGTGCTCAAGTTTCTCTACAATAACATTTTTATGAAGTTTGGAGCATCCAGAGCTATCATAAGTGATTAAGGCACCCACTTTGACAACAAATTAATTGCTAAAGTATTACAAAGCTATGGGGTGGGACATAAAATTGCTACACCATGTCATCCCCAAACCAATGGACAGGCTAAATGAAGCATTATGGGCCTATCGTACAACATTCAAGACTCCACTTGGGTTTCACCGTTCATGCTTGTCTGTGTAAAGCCATACCATCTTCTCGCGGAGCTAGAGCATAAAGCTTATTAGGCAATCAAGAAGCTCAACATGGATATCCAGCTAACTGGTGAAAACAATTTTTTCTAGAGCTAAATGAGATAAATGAGTTTAGTGCTCAAGCATATGAAAAAGCATGTCTATACAAGGAAAAAAATAAAGAAATTACATGATAGAAAACTCTTGTTGCTACATTTTCATGAAGGTCAATAGGTACTCCTATACAATTCTAGGCTGAAGTTATTCCCAGGAAATCTCAAGTCCCGATGGTCTGGGCCATTCCAAGTATATCATGTCTATCCTCAATGAGTGATGGACATAAAAAACCTAGATAATGGACCATCTTCATGGTGAATGGCCAACGTCTGAAGGCCTACACTGAAGCCCCCATCCTACGAGACAAGTCAACAATTATTCTCCACGATATTTGAAAGTTTGCCCTATCTTCCTTTAAAAAGTTTTGCCATAGCATTATATTTGTGTTTTGTATATAAATAATTTTTTACTTAACCATTTTGTTTCTTAACCTTTTAATTTAATTTTATCTTTAATTTATCTTTTATATCTTTCTTATTACAAGTGGCAACTTAGGGTGAGAAGCATAGAAAAGTATAAGCAAATCCCTAATATTTTATAAGTTTGGATGGAAAAAAGGGGGAAATCTTTTTTATTTAATTTTTATTTTTTAAACCAACCAATCACCATTTAGTTTATAATTATTTTCCTTTCTCTTTCTTACTTTTTCACTTTTGTATTAACTCCCTTTTCCCCAAAACCACCCATCATCCCACTTTATTTTTCAAAACTGCCCACTCTCTTTCTTCTCTACTCCACTTTTTATTTTTCCTCTTAACTTATCATGCTCTTTGTCTTTTCTTTCTACTGTAAAACTTTTATCGTCTCCGTATTCAAGCTTTCTCTTCAAACTTTTCTTTCATATTTTTATTATAAAAAACTCATGGCTTGTTCAAAGAAGAACCACAAAGTTTCCTTGTCCTCACGAGACACCACACAATTTCAAAGATTCAAAGATGAAGCAGTGGAATCATGCTTCCAACTCATTAAAGAAATGACCATTTATATAGAGAATTGTTTTGTTTTCCCGGCTGCTGGGAAAGAAACACTTGGCCTTGAGGTCATGGATGTGGTAACGAAGCATAAATGGGAGCTATTTGCCAAATAACCCGGTGATATTGCTCCAAAGATAGTGAGATAGTTTTACACTCTTCTCATTGATCCTTCACAACTTGCAATCTACGTGCATGGCAAGAAAATATGCTTTACATCATCGACTATAAACCGCTTCTTTAAGCTCAATAATGTGGAACGTTGCCATGAAAAATTTATGGTCGAAGCCAAAATCAAGACATTCAATGGAGTCTTAGAGGACTTGTGCTTTCGAAGGTCCAATTGCAAAGGGGAAACGCCAACAAATTAAATGTGGAACATCGCTGCTTGAAACTCCAAGTTAAGCTTTGGAATCATTTCCTCAAAACTCGTTTGATGTCGACTTCACATCATACCATAGTTCAGCTGCAGCGACTGCTTCTCCTCCACTCCATTATTGTGGGGTGCTCGATTAATATTGGTGAGGTTATTGTGCAACATATATATGAATGTATTAAACAACATAAGGGTAACTTGATCTTCCCTAAGTTAATCACTGCCCTATGCCGAAAAAATAGGGTGATAGAAGAGGCTCTGGAGGAAATCATGCCAAGTAAGAATGGAATCACCAAGGAGGAGATTCCCTGGGTAAAACTTTGGAGAAATGCACGAAACTATTATTGTAGTGAGAATGGTAGCCATGGGAATTCCTTGCGCAAAACAAAGAAACATGTAGATAGGTTAATTTGGACACATTCTTCAACTATGTGAACCAGCGAGACGTGATGAGATATTCCTTGTTAAGGGAGTTGTTCCTCGTTACCCTCGATGAACTCCCTCCGTTCCTGGATGAGATTTTGGCCAAACCAAAAGAAGCTGCAACACTTACTAATGAGACCCCACAAGAAGAAAATTCTGCAGTAGATGAAGTTCCACCCAATGTGGTAATCCCAGTTTATCTGATCACTACTTACCACTCCCTGGTCATTGAGGAAAATGAAGATGCCCCTAATACCCAGAACAGCCCGGAGCATTCTAAATACACCCAAGTGTTAGATCCTGCTCAATTAGAAGAGGGTGAGATCTCCCAGCATGAGGAAATGGAAAATAAGCCCACTGAGCAACCAGACGAGAACCCACCTCCAAATATCCACCGTAGAAAATTAATCCACCCATGACAAGACGTAGACTAAAGAGATCCGATAGACGTACAATCCGAACCCCTACCGAGACATCTGTTGTTTCAATTCCTCCATGCTCCACCGATAAGACTAATCAGGATAGCCCTACCTCGTTGAAGAAACGCAGAAGGCGTGTAGGGAGCAAAACCGCCTCACTACCACAATGAGGTACCTCTCTTTGCATTTTCATTTGCAATCATATAGCTTAGTTTATTTTAAAGTAGTCTTCATGCAAGGAGGACAATGCATCCCTCAATTTTTTGGGAGGTGTTGTTCATACTTAGAAATAGTGTTAACAGAAATTTTGCTACGAAATTTGTTAGGATTAAATTAGTTAATTGGGATAAATTGATAATGCCCAATGATGATGAAAAGTTTTTTGTAGCTATAATTGAGTGTACATAACTGTTGAGAATGATAAAACCAACTATAGGACTTGATTTTTTGTGATTCATTGAGACACAATTGTATGTCTTTTATGCTTAAGGAACTTAGAAAAAATTTATAAAATAAATTTTGATTGCCTTAGCATGAATTGTTGTTAATAAACTTAAATGTTATATGAATATTTATAGGCTAAATTAAACTTCTTGGTGTTTGATAATTGTGTTGAATTGTAAATAAATGCTTCGACATAACTGTAAAGGGACACTCCTCTTTTTCTATGGCGCTTCCTTGGAACCCTTTTGAATAAATGGCAGTCATAGCATATAAGTGAATGAAAGTAGTCACAAGACGACTCTACCTACTAGCTCAGGGATGGAATGTTTACTCTAATTCATATAGAGAGTGTGATGATAGTTATGATAGGTTGATTCCCCTCGTAGCAGTGCAAAAAAAAAAAAAAAAACCAAGGAGATGGGAGTAATTGTGTGCTCAATGAATAAATAAATGCTACAGCAGAACTAGAGAACTTACCTAGAAATGTATAACTTTGTTAAGAATAGAATAGATACAATCACACACACACATGCAAAGGATATTAGAATAGGGTAGAGTTCTTAAATTCTTAACTTGTCTAGCATGTTGAAGCCAATTGTTTCTGAGGTTCGAAATTCTATCCCACATGATTATCTTGATTTGTACTTTTCCATAGCAATTTTCTTTTGTAACCACTATCCTTTGCTTGAGGAAAAGCAATAGCTTAAGTTTTGGGGTGTTATAAGTCCGTAAAAAAGCTATATTTTGAGCCTTTTTACTTAAATTATTGAGTGTCTAAAAGCCATTGTCATGGTATTTATATACATTTAGATCATATTATTGCATATGGTGGAAAAGTTTTACTGCAGTGTAATTTAATTGCTAAAATTGATGCTGCTGAAGGGAAAGTCTTATGGTTGTGGTGTCTAAAATCAGACGAGGAGAAAAGTTTTGTTATAGCATTCTAAATTAGTAGATATGAAGGAATGATGAGCTGGTAGAGAGAAAATATTGTTGCAATATTTTTGGATAGAAATTTTGGGAGCAGAAAATGAAAAAATAGAAAAAATATCAAGTTGTTAAGTTGTCTAAGCCTCAAGTGATTGCATTGCAATGATGAAATTTTTTGGGACCACCTGCCAGCCTGCCTCATATTAACTTGAATGGCTTGAATCCTAGGGTACAAAGGAAATTTTTGGGCCCAAATCCCTAGAAAATTACCAACTATAAATACCTAAGGATATCGTACATTTTAAAAAAACTTTTAGGGAGTGACTTAAGTATGGGAGGCGGAAGCTCACAAAGCTCCATTGTTTTTTCTTTTCCTTTTTTCCATGGTGTCCTATATAGCTGAGCTTCGAAGGGGTAGCAACTAGGACCATGACAGAGGCTAGCTCACTAAGGAGGTTCATGGTGGTGGTTCTAAGGGTCATGGTAGCAGCTCATTTGGGAATTTTCTTCTCCTTGTGCTTTCATTTCTTTATTTTTACATGGTTTTTTACTTAACATTGATGATGGATTAACTTAGCCCCGTCATGAACTAATTTATTTGGCATTGGGTTTGATTTGAATGATATTTATTTTGTGTTAATTAATGGTTGAACTATTTTTATGTTTAAATGTTGTTTTGCTAATTGTTTATGTTTTAAATGCTTAGTGTTGTAAAAGCTTTCAAGCGATAGTTATTTTCTAAGTATAGATGCCAAATATCGAGAGAGTTAGGCTAGATTTATGTGAGCAAGGGAACTATCTAATTGTCGCAGCATTAGTTTTATTGGGTTCCTTACAAGAGATAGCCTAAGAGCACTTTTACTAAATCTTGTTGGGAAGCATAGGCATACAATTCTTATACCATTCTAGACGTAGAATAAATTTCGCCATAGCAAACCCAGCCAATTACCCCTGTAGAAGCTTGATTCTGTGAGATTGTTAAGTCTTATTTCATTCTCCGAAGTTCAAACTTAATTCTTGCTGCAACATTATTTTTTGATACTGTTACTTAAACATTTCACTTAAACTTTTTCCAGAGCATTTTCCTCTTCACACTACTTGCACACACCATTTATGCCACAACCAAACTTTATTAATTTATCTATACCATCATATATATATTTACATAGTGATACCCTTTAGCTATAACTTACTTTTAATACCTCCAATCCTTGTGGAGATGATACTCACTCACTGATATGCTACTTGATCGACTGTGTATACTTGCACATAGTTTGCGCTCAATTTAAAGCACTTACAACATGCATCAAGTTTTTGGCACCATTGTCAGGGATTGGGAATTGATGTTTTTAAAAAAAAATTATAGTATTATTTTATTTATTTATTTTTGTATAGTTTTACTTGTATTTTCTTTTGTTTGTCTTTTTAGGTCATGCTAGTGCATGACCCAAATGACCAATATTACCTATTGAACCTAAGATCGAACAGTTTTTCAGACAAAGGACACGTGCTAAACTTGCCCAATGAAACATGTATGCAATTAAAAATCAAGAAGACGAACAAGTGGAGGATCCTAAAGATCCAATTGCTGCAACAAATCAATTTGTTCGACTAATGAAAAAGCATGCCAGACAAGCAAAATAAAAGATGAAGGGAAAAACCAAAAGAAACTTTTTTTATTTCTTATTTTTTTGAGATGTACAATAGTTGTTTCCCTCTTTACTTTTCATTCTTGATTCTTCGACTCCCTCATTTTCCTCTCATCCAATTCATTGTCTTTCGCCCCCTTTTACAAATAAAGCATAGGTTTATATAGTTGTAAATTCCTCACTTTTAGTTCATGAAATCAGAGGAGATTTGGAGATTTCATTCTACAATTTGTTTTAATTTCAAAATATTTGAAATCATCTCTTCCCTTTTTTGTGAATAATATGATTCCATATCTTGATGATATGTGATTCGCACGATTTGTTGGCTACGATTATTGAAGCACCGGCGTGTGGCATTGACGCTAGGTAGTCGCGTGAACAACACACTCCCTACTTGAAAATCCAATGGCGGCAGGATGGAGGCTTGCATCCTTAAGGTATTCCATTGTTGTATTATTTTGGGCCTTCGGGCTTGTTTTGGTATTGGGTCTTGGACATGATTTTTATAACATGTACAGATAGTCTCAGATGTAAATGTGTGTCTACATATTTATTGGTTATTAATAAAAAAAATAACAATGTATATTAGTTAATAAAAAACAATGTCTATCGATTATTTTTCAAAAAATTGTCTATTGGTTACTATAGAAAAAAGTCTATTGGTAATAAGTTTCATTTGAGGCTAAAAAATCATGAATGTATAAATATGTTTTAATCAACGATGATGATAAAGGGTTTGTACTTTACTAAAATATGTTCCTTTGGATCAAACAATTCCTTTTCCATTTATTGAACAACTCTTTGAATCCTTAAAGTTAATGGTAACCTTATTTTTGTTGACTTGAATGACTAGGGATAGGGTTAAGAGTTTGTGATTTGTCTAGGAATAAAAGTAATTTGGTAGGTTAGGATTTGACGAAGGTTGAAGAAGGTTTTCAACCTAATGATCAGACTCAATGTTCATTATGGAAAGAAGTGAACCAGAATGGTTGAGAAGTACTTGCACTAGGAGATGTTGCTTCATCAGTGCATTATACGAGAAGTAAAATCTCTAGGAATCTTAGGGAATTTGATTCCCTTAGTTTTGTACATTTAAATCGAGCATCTTCGTTGAGTCATCGTGATAAGGATTGAGAAAAGGTTAAGGAGAGTTTAAAATTTTGTGTTTGATGGGACAATGGTTCTTCTGACCCTATAGTAGGTATGCTAATGAGTAGTGTAGAGAAATTATGACGTATATCGACCTCTAGTGATACATGCACCACACGCCACAACCCTTATGAAGATGAACTGGTTCTTCCACTTAGCCCAATCACAAGAAACTGAGCCAAACTTCTAAAGGAAAAACTCCAAACTATAGTCCAAGCCTTCATTAGCAAAGGATTACAAGCCCACATAGAGATTGAAGAATTTAAAGAAGGAAGGCCCCATTCTTCCTCCCACATCCACTTGGATCACCACAACACAAGTTGAAAATAATTCAGGACCAAATTGCAATATTCAAGAAAATATTCCTAAAAATATTTTCAAACACCCATTGATACGTGCATTAGAAGGATTAAATCAAAGGAAGATGGACTAACACTTCCAATTGATCCACATGACAAAGCCTTGGAAAAGAAGAACATAACAACAATAGAATTTTGACTACTTTTTGAATGAGATCCTAATTTTATTTGGTTAATATGTCTTCTGAAGTTACGACCGATTGTCTCTTAATTTTATAATGGTTCTTGAATTGCATCAATCCGATATCTGAAACTCAAGATACACTCATTTAATTGAAGACATGGCATGCGGAAATTCTTATACGAGATTCATAAGAAATTTTGTAAATCTTAGAATTTTTTCAATATTTTTATTGATTATTTGTAATATAATTTAATATAGGATGATGCATTATCTTTTAGGATTATATTTATTATTTTATTATAAATTAATATAGATTTAAAATAATTATCTTTAGTTTATTGTTACTAGGAATTATGACACTATTTTATTGTTATTTTTATTATTATATTCAAGCATTAGTCATACTACAACAATGACTCCTTCACCCTATATAAAGAATGCTCCTCCCACCATTGTAAACACATATTTTCTTGAATAAAATACATCGAGAGTTTATCTTTTCAAGTGTTGATTACTTGTTCCTTCGAAGCTTCTTTTCATCGAGTTATTTTCAAGTTTTTTTAGAGAGATCATCACACTCTATTTTGCTTCTTCATTCCGATTAGGAGGACTGGTGTCTATTATCGAGTTTTCCTAGTTAATTGTTACAAGAAGGGTTCGTAGGACACTTATCCATCTATTTCCATCAACTTTATCATCATCAACATCATCTACACGCCAACTTCCACCTTATCCACAAGATCAATTTTGGCTGAAAACCCTAATTTGGCTAAGTTCTTTCTATCCTATCTTATATATTATCTTTATCTATCTCTATCTATTTATTACCCTTATTTTTCCTTGTCTTAATCTTTTGCTTGTCTCAATTTCCATCAACTCTAACTTCTACATCAAATCTTTTTGTTGTCGCCCATATCTCAATTTCTCCCCATTGTTCTTTGATCGAGTCTAGAGCTTTATATGTTTGATTATTCGGGAAAAATATTCAATCATTTGATGCCACATATCTATCAATTGTTATTATATTTGGAATGATTCTTGAGAAGAATTAATTAGTTTTGCTTTATCTTGTATGCATACACTGCCATTGTACCCCGATGGAGTTAGTTTGCACAAGTTCATCATTTTTAGGTTATTTTTCATTTTTTTTTCAATTAGTTTCAATTCCTTGTTGTTAGTTTAATGATTTTCATAAAAGAAAATAAAAAATAGAAAAATAGAAAAAGCTAAAAAAAATCTCACAAATCGTAAACGAAGGAATTTGGGGCTTATTTTTTTGCAGGTACTTGTTTCATCCTAAAAGCAATTTCAGTCCTAAATTCAGACCAATTAGACTTCATTTGACCCCTCAAAACCATTTTTCAAGTTTGATTGATAGATTTGATAACTTGTCGTTGATGAATTTCTAGATATTTTTTCATATCGTAACTACATCTATTGATGAATATTAAAAAAAATTAGAGATTGGTAACCCCTAAAAAACGTTGCTCAAGTCAATCATACGTTTTAGGATTTTTGGGTTCAGTTTTCCAATTTTCTTGATTCTTATTGTTTTGGGTTCCTTTGTTTTACCTCTTTATTGTTCCTCTACATCATCTAACATATTCTTCTCCTTATGTTAGTAGGGTTAAAAGAGTCTGCATACTTATTATTCCTTGCATTCATACATTTGTTTGACCTTTTAGATCTTTTAAGAAATCTTCTCGTCTTTATTAGCGATTGAACTACGATACGAACATTGAAAAGCTTTTTGGTAAAGAGAGTTTTAAAAAGTACAAGATTAGATTACTTTCCTCTAAGTGTGTTACTTTCTTGGAGTGATTTATGAGGTTTCTTGTTTTTTTCTTTAATTTTCCTTTCCACCTTAAATTATCTTTTAGTGTTGTGACTTTCAGGATGACAAGAGAAGAAGCTCTCCACGAGAAAGTAACTAGTCTTTTGAATGTTATACAACTACAAATTAACATATTCATTGGGCTTCAACAACAGTTTAATGACTCAATATCATCTTATGGCAACAACAACATCCACCCATTGATCATCCGAGACAATTCGATTAAGACTAACCAAACAATTATATTATACCCAGTCGAGGAAAACCAAGACTCAAGATGTTGGAACTCTTTACAAAACCAAAATTCACAATCCCACAAACTCAAAAATGAGTACAATCTGGACGGTTGCACAGATTCGGAGAGCAAAGTTGGCCTTTCATTTTCCTACAATGACTGTCCTATGGAAGAACAAGCACCACTCATAACCTTGAAGTTCTAGGATTATGCTCTCATTTAGTGGATGCAAACAAGAAAGGCTATACAAGAAAGGTGTAGACAAGCTTATCTGACGTGAACACTTATATACTAACATGGAAAGTGTGTGTTTTGTAGTGATAAGCTTATCTTGTTAGGCTTTATAATAACTGCACGAAGAATCCATTTTGATAATGAAAGTTAAAGGTAAATCAAGAATGGCCCACACCATCTTCCATAACAGAGATAAGATTTTTACATGGCTTACCAAGCTTCTACCATCGCTTTGTGAAGGATTTCTCTACCATTGCCCCACCATTGATGGAAATCATCAAAAATTCAGTTGAATTTAATTGGGGACCACAACAACAAGAAGCATTAAAACTCCTCAAAGGTAAGTTTTGTTCTGCTCCCATTCTATGTCTTCCCGATTTTTCTAACACTTTTAAGTTAGAATGTAATGCTTCATGTATAGGCATAAAATAATTTTAAAATTTAAAATATATAGATTATTATTAATTTGAGTAAAGTATTTACCTATTAAGATATATGATATATATTGTTTGTTGACCAGATTATACTAAATTGTTGTCTTGGCTCAATGGTTTGGTGCTTGGAACATCACGTCATCTTCTTATTACAGAAAAATAAATCTATTAAATTAAAATAAATTTAGTCTTTTAATGGAATGATGATATGTGTCATCAATTACACATATCACCACATGATTCAAGGGTTAATTTTATTTTCATTTATTAAAATTAAGATCAAATTGAAAGAATATATAAGTAACATTGAATAATTGTGTAATTATACTACAAATATTTTAACTGCCATGACACCTACTCCGTTAAATGTTAATAGTAGGTGATTTGATTGAATCAATTAAATAGTTAGGTGTTTTAATTAATTAAATTAAAACATAGGTGGTCAAAATGTTGTCACCAGCGTAGTTTACTCAAATATGAATATATATTTTTGAAATTAATGGGATTCTTGCAAGTTTGGCTCTTGGATTAACTTGGCTTCACAGTTTGGCTCTTATCCTTTCAAAATTTTCAAAAGTTACCCTAGTTTCACATTTTCTTTATTTCGCCCAAGTTTCAAGGTTTAGAAAAAAAAAAGATTTATATATTTTTACTCAAAATTTTAACTCCAGATTTAGGGAGCGACATAAAAATTATATATAAAAATATAAAATAAAATAGAGAATTTATATATTTATTTTTATTTTGGATTTTAGAAATTCACCATCAGTGAAAACCCTTATCACGAACCAACCTAGTCAACCCCGATGACGGCCTCGATCCTCCAGCATAAGGTTCTAGTCCAAAACTTCATGGCGTATCAACAAAGTTGAGTTGCGAAATAACCAATCCTTAACATAAGATTTGATATTTTATAGTTATACGTTTAAATTTTTTTATTTAATTATACATATATAATTATTTATAAATAACATAAAAGGATAAAATAAATTATATTTTTAATAACTTTATTATAAAATTAAATTACATAAAAATTTATATATAATTACGTAAAATCAAAATTTATATGATGATATTATATATTTAACCAAAATTTAGATATAATTTCAACATTTATCTTTTAATTTACCTTAAGACAAACCACTTCAGTAATTAAATAGGTAATTGCTATTTGTAAACGTTATGAAATAGAGCAAAACATTTGTAAGGACCCGTGGCATATCTAGGCCAGGCCTACTTACCTAGGTCATGGGCCCTATGACCAAAAAAGGATAAATTAGTTATTTAGTCTCCCATTTATTATTTAATATTTGTTTTGAACACTCAATTATTATTTATTTTAAATCATACTTAATGTTATATTTTGGTTATGTTTTGGTCACTTGTATTTAAAAAATTCGTTGTGATGTTGATGTATCATCATAAGATAATTCCATGTCATGATTGAAGAATAATTAAAAATATCATATTAATATCATTCTTAATTTTTTTAATGGTAGGCGATCAAGATATAATCAAATCGTAAGGTTGACTATTATTTTGAAAAAAAATAATTGTTAAGTGACCAAAATATAAATTAAATAATATGTGGGGTGACCAAATAGTTAGTATACACTAAATTAAAAGGTATGTATGAATTATGTTAAGAAAATTATAGTAGTTTGTACCCAAAAAAATTATAGTAGTCCAATTAATTTACTTTTTCTAGATTTTATATATATATATATATAATTTTTTATATTTTTAAATTAAAATATATATGAATTATTTTTAGATAAAAATTATATTACATTTATATTGGTCTGATCTAAAAAAAAATTCTGGATTCTCAAATGGTAAAAATGTTTGAACATTCATTATTCAATAGTTGAGAACTTTTCAAACAAATACTATTACATAAACACCTCGTACTAGTAAAATAATATTTTAATTTATTTTTGTAAATCTAAAGCGAATAAAAGATAATTTATTATACTAAAGTCGGTCAACAAAAGTTTGCTTCCAGAAAATAAATTTAAAAGCTTCTAGAAATGAAAATAGGTCAAAAAGTTTATATTTAAACGTATCCAAGTTATTTTTTGCATTTAATAAAATCTTATTGAATGGGATATGATTTTCATGCATGTTACACGAATGACAGTAGACTACCAAGTCTAAACTCGAAATTGCAGCTGGGGAAATTTTAGGTTCCTGCAAATTCCCTATATAAACAATTCACCAATTCATCCTTTTCTATACCCCAAAATAAGCTTTACCAACATATTTGCACTTCAAAAAATACTTCGTTCTGCTGATTTTCCGAAGCTTAATCCCCGCTTGAATTGCAGTAGTTGTAGCAAGAAGAGTAACTGCAAAGGGTGCAGGAGTAAGTGTTTCCCGGTGGCTTTGACAAAAACACAGATGAAACATATACTTGAGAGGTTTGAAAGCAATGGAGATCATCGGCTTAGCAAGCAAGAGTTTAAGAATGCGTTGTATTACCTTGGGTCGCATTCCCCCAACTGGAGAGCTGCCCAAGCGCTGAACCGTGTCGACGAGAATCAAAATGGTTACATAAGCGAGGGCGAGATGGATGGTCTTGTTGAATACGTTTGGCAATGTGGTTACACTATTTCAAACCACGAGGGATTGGAATTCGGAGTCTAATGAGAGCCGAGAGAGAAGCCTTTTAGCTCTCCTACCAGAAATTTAGGGCCTCTCTGCAGGATTTTAATATATGTAATTTTGCCTTTCGTGCAGTTTCTATGTCCTTGTGTGTCTTGCTTTAAAGTCCAAATTGAAAGAAATTGCACAGTGATTTAGAGTGGTTCGACTTTCTCAACCAAAATATACGTCCACTACCTTAGCTATCCACACTAAGGATTTTCCACAAATTCACTAATTTGTCTTTCTTTTGAGGACAAAGAGTAACCTTACAAACCCTCAAGAATTATACCCCAAATTCTTGAGAACACTCTCTCCCAAAGAGAACAATACAAATTTGCAAACTTACAAAGAAATCCTCACAAGGTAGATTGTTTGCACAATTCTAGAACAAAGAAAAGAACACTAAAAAATAAAAACAATTGAGCACAATAAGTGTTCTTGAAAGCAAAATGAATACTGAATGAAAAATAGACTTGAAATGCTCAAACTTGAGGTTTGATGCTTTCTCTTTGATTCTCTCTTGATTCTAGTTGGTTGATGTTTCTTGTTCTTGATCAATGGCTTCTAAGCTTGCTTAAATACACCTTGAATCACTTCTGAACGCTAGGGATCATTAATGAAGATAATATAGCCGTTTTAGTATGAAATCAATTAATAAAACAGTTTGGAGCGTGGGGGGAATCGGTACCCTTCATAGGGAATCGGTTCCCTAAGTGTAAAATTCTAATATTTCGACCGTTGAACAGTGGGGGGAATCGGTACCTACTGGGGGGAATCGGTTCCCTCCGAGCATACTGGAATTCTCGGAGCCAAACCATTCAGGGGGGAATCGGTACCCCCTTGGGGGGGAATCGGTTCCCTCTGAGCAATCTGGAATTTTTGGTTTTGAAACGGTTTGAAATACTTTGTAAAATTATTTTGAAATTGTTTTAAGATTAAAACTTAATTTTATACTTGAGTAAGGATTAAAAATGACTTTTGAAAGATTTAGAGTAATGTTTTGAATTCGAATAATTATATCGAATATACTTAGAAAATCTTTTTGGAAAATCTTAAAATTCATTTAACTTAATTTGTTATATCGAAATATCAAAATGTTTTCAACAATCTCCCCCTTTTTGATATAACAAAACATTTTAGTAATTTTAAGATTTTGAAATCAAGTTTTGAAATTACTCCCCCTTACTTTATCAGTTCTCCCATTTAAAACATTTAACACTTCTCCCCCTTTTTGTTAAATCAAAAAGACATTTTAAAAGAATTTTAAACAAGGTTTTCAAATCACTTAGCCAATTTGATTATATATAGTTTAAGCTTCTAAGATCATAATCAAGAGAAACATTTAGCCATTAGTTTCATAATCAATATTCATAATTAATGTGACATGGCAAAATTGGTCATATATCTAACATGATGTAAATGATGCAATAATGAATAAATTTAACCACACCAAATATATAAGTTCAAACATACAAACAAATCCAAAGTCTAACAATCCACAAAATCAAACATTCCAAAATATTCAAAATGTTGAAACAATAATCTTTTAGTTCAAAGTTCTAAAGCTAAACACAGAATCAAACATCTGGATTGGGAGGAGGAAAACGAGCTCACATAGCGGCCATCTCATGTGAGAGTGCATCAATACGTTCATTCATCGAAGCGTTGTTTGTGCGCATCTCTCGGAGAATTTCTAATTGTTGAGCTCCCATTGTGGATAAATGGGACTCTATAGAAGTAAAACTCGAATCCACGGTAGCATATCGGAAATCGAATGTCTCCATAAAAGATTGAAAATATGGAGGCATTTGATGCGTTTGTTGTGCTTGCTCCTCGGGCTGCTCCTCGGGCTATTCTGGCTCATCTTCGGTTTCATCGATATCTCGCATTAATTGTTCAAGCTCGGGATCGTCGTCAGCTTCTGGTAGAGCTTGTGAAGAATTAACTCCCGGAGGCTGAGGCAGGACGTTTGCTACAGTTCGAAAGTTGGTTGCCAAGTGTTCCAGGCGCTGTTCCCCTGTAGGTCGCCATGCATGCCAACCTACAATTAAAATTAAAATTAAAATTGATGGAGAATTGTTGTGTCATTGCTGTCCCTCTTACAATTAAAATTATTGCTGCATGCAGCTTTAAAATTTATTATTGCCCCTTCCATGCAGCTTTAAAAGTGGCTTCCACGTGAATGAATAAAGCTCATTTATTTTTTCTTTTGAATTTCAACATGAATATTCATGCCATGCAGGAGCCCACGTCAATTTCAACGTGATTCATGCCATGCAGCACACGTGATTCATACCAAACAAATTTGTTAACTGATTTTTATAAATTTTAATACTATATTCGATTCAATTTTTACTCCTTACTCAAATAAAAAAAATTTACTAAAGGTTTTGAAATTTAATCGAGTAAAAAACTCAATTCAGACTAAGTAGTACCGATACTGCTAAGGCAATACCGAAACCATGGAAATAGAACCTCAAAATGATACCGATACTATTAATGATTTATTATTAATATTTAATGATTTGATATTTAATGATTTAATAATGATATGATTTAATAATGATTGTTAATAATAATTTATTATTAATATTTAATGATTTGATACTAATAATTTAGTAATAATTAGTAATAATGAAATTATAATAGTTACAACTAATGATTTAATAATGATTAGTAATAATTATTTAATAATTATTACTAATAATTATTTAATAATGATTAAATATTTAAATAAATTTATTAATAGTTGAATTTAACTAGTCGAATTTATATTTAACATATGCAACTTTAAGTTTATTTTAAATTGAAATTTTTAAGTTAAGGTTAAAAAATTATAAATACATAACTTATGTTTACAAAATAATATGCTAGTCTAATTTAAATATTTAATTTTAAGCAAATAAAAAATGAGCTTATAATTGTTGTCGATGTCGGGGTGTTGTTGAATGATAATGTCGGGGCAGACGACTAATGCGTTGTGGTCTTTGTGGTTGCTCAGGAGTATTGGGAGCATTTCAACTGGTGTTGTAAATATATTACAATCAATATGTTGTGTCATTCCACCAGTTTGCTCTTCCATCCCATTTGGAAACGATGACTGACAAATACTGGTAATTGACATCATAGATGTCATTTGGTCAAAGTCATACGTCGACTCAAACATGGGAGAGTAGATGGGTGTCGTTCTTGAAAACAAGAGTAGAAAGGCGACAGTGTTTGAAATTTAAGAAAAAATTTGGTAAAGCGCATGTGGATAATAACCCAAGTAGATAATAGCGCACCGCAACCGTACGACGATGCGGGATCGTTGCATCACGCATATGATGACTCTACTGTCCCGGCATACGTACCAGAGTTTGTGCAGCCTCAGGCACTCATCTACTCTCCCATGTTTGATTCGACGTATGACTTTGACCAAATGACATTATGATGTCAAATACCAGTATTTGTCAGTCATCGTTTCCAAGTGGGATGGAAGAGCAAACCGGTGGAATGGCAGAGCATAGTGGTTGAAATAAATTTACAACACCAGATGAAATGCCCCCAATGAATGAGGAGGATGGGTACCATACTCCTGAGCAACCGCAACGATCACAACGCATTAGACGTCTGCCCCGACATTATCATTCAACAACACCCCGACATCGGCAACAATTATAAACTCATTTGTTATTTGCTTAAAATTAAATATTTAAATTAGACTAATATTTTATTTTGTATACATAAGTTATGTATTTAGAATTTTTTAACCTTAACTTAAAAACTTAAATTTCATTTTAAAATAAACTTAAAGTTGCATATGTTAAATATAAATTCGACTAGTTATAAATTCAACTATTTATAAATTTGATTTAAATTGAATAAATTCTATTTAAATATTTAATCATTATTGAATCATTATAGTAATTATTATAATTTTATTATTACTAATCATTATTAAATCATTAGTATTAAATCATTAAATATTAATAATAAATCATTATTAGTAATTATTACTAAATTATATTATTACTAAATCATTAAATATCAAATCATTAAATATTAATAATAAATCATTAGTAGTATCGATATCATTTTGAGGTTCTGTTTCTATAGTTTCGGTACTGCCTTAGCAGTATCGGTATTACTTAGTCTAAATTGAGTTTTTTACTCGATTAAATTTCAAAACCTTTAGTAAATTTTTTTATTTGAGTAAGGAGTAAAAATTGAATCGAATATAATCTTAAAATTTATAAAAATCAATTAACAAATTTGTTTGGTATGAATCACTTGTGCTGCATGGTATGAATCACTTGTGCTGCATGGCATGAATCACGTTGAAATTAACGTAGGCTCCTGCATGGCATGAATATTCATGTTAAAATTCAAAAGAAAAAATAAAAGAGCTTTATTCATTCAATTGAAAGGCACTTTTAAAGCTGCATGGCAGGGGCAGTAATAAATTTTATGGCTGCATGCAACAATAATTTTAATTGTAAGAGGGGCAGCAATGACACAACAATTACAATTTTAATTTTAATTGTAGGTCCGGGGACGGCTTGTTGACCTCCTTGGTCGCCCGGAGCACTTGGCGACCAACGTTCGAACTGTAGAAAACTCCCTACCTAAATAAATAATTCTTCAACAACATTATCTCATCAATTTTTTTTCACACACCATTATCTAAGAAAATTTTCCAATATAAAGGGTTATTGTGACAAAAATATTATTTGTTGAAATAAAAAATTTATTTTATCACAAAAAAGTAAATTTTATCACAATTAACTTAAATTATAACATCGAACAAAAATGTTTTTGTGATAAAAAAACATATTACAACAAAATTTAAGTTTTCACTACTTTTATTTCGTCACTAAATATTTCTTATAAATTTTTTTGTGAATAAATAAATTTGTTACAATTCATTATTGTGAAAACAATATTATTTGTCATAATTCGTTATATTGAGAAATTAACATTTGTTATAATTTTTTTATTATGACTAAATAAATTTGTCAAATGTTTTTATTTTGAGAAAATATTGTAACAAAATAAATTTGAAATAATTTTTATTTTGACTAAATTTAATATGGTATTGTGACTAAATAAGTTTGTTTCAATTTATTATTGTGAAAAATGTTATTTATCGTAAATTTTTATATTGATAAATTAATTTTTGTTATTGATTTTTATTTTGACTAAATAATTTTTTCATCATTTATTATTTTGAGAAAATATTATGACTAAATAAATTTGACATAATTTATTATTTTGACTAAATTTAATATATTATTGTGATTAAATAAATTTGTTACAATTAGTTACAAATAATTGTAATTTTTTATAGCATAGAACTGAGGATTAACAACAAGGCTCCAGCGAATCTTTCTGCAGAATTGGTAGAAGCTCGATCGAGGGTTCTGAGAACAGAGTGACATCGATCCGGGCTTCACGACTGATGACAGCAAGGCAGTCTGCAGCAGCGTTTTGTTCTCTGCAAATATGACAAATCGAACAGTCCAAGTGCGATGGCAAAGTTCACGGATTGCTTCGACCAGTGCAGTTCCAACAAGAGCCATTCATGTGCTATTCCATATCTTGGTAACCTCCATGTTGTCCGTCTCCACGATCACCTTTTAAACCCAAGGTCCCATGTTTAAGAAGAGATATATAGAGCAACTCAAAACAAATGAGGAAAATAAAACTTGTAGCCATCTTGTAAAAAACATAAATAAATATGCAAACCTTTAGGTCCTTGATAAACTTATCAAAATGCAATCGCACACCACGAAGAAGCTCGAGAACAAACTCTCCACTCTAACATGAAAGTTTAGTTGTCTTAGATATGTGGGAACCATGCTTAGCCTCTGCAACTCCCAAGTTGAACTTTGTCTTCTTTCCTTCCTTCACTTTTGGGAGATTCAGCTCCAAAAAACTCCTCAACTCATCAGTCATAAGCCCTACCAAATGAAACCAAGCATAACCCAATAGTTAACCCAACCTGAAAAACAAGCAAACTCATTTAAAATGTGTCATACAGAAACACTAATTCGATCAGTTCAGAATGATTATTAAGCATTAAAACTTTAAGAGGAACTTGTCTTCATCAGATATCACAAAAATCAGCAAATAAAAAAGGAAAAACCCTTTATTTCTAGTATCCCAATAAAGCACCGAGTAAACACGATAACCCATCTAAAAGAGCAACTAAAGCTTCGCAATGTTATACTAACTTATGAAAACAAATGTGTGTGGATACCGATAATTCAAGAAAAATGAAAGTCACAGCAACAATGTTAGAAATTACCAATGTTCCTAAAAGTTTGAATTTCCAATTCCTATACAGCAAATTAACCACCAACCTCATGAGAACCGTGTGTCACGGCACAAATGACTTTAAATACATTAGGGCAACCTTCAACCCGTGACATTCGCTCGAGCTCAATCCACCTTCAATTTCAAACGATTAACCATTAATTAAAATACCAATCATTCGTCTAAATATCATATCAATAACATATTAAAAGAAAGAGAGATGGTTTGAAGTATCACCCATTGAAAGAGCCGGATACGGAGACACTTCTTCCACCATATGGCCATGTAAATTGAACTGAAAACAACACCATGCCTGCTGTGGAAACTCTGCCGGCATCCCTTGCCGGATTCATATCGGAAGCAAACATTTGGCAGCCGCCTTTTTTTTAATTGAATTAAGCCTTTCTAACAACCAAAGGGGAAAAGCACTTTTTTAGCACTCGACACCCTTTTTAACAATTTCTCTTCTACAATCACTGCAAATAAAGAAAATTAAAAGAAAAGGTCAATAAAACAACAAGTATAACATCAAAGATTTACCTTTACTTGATTGCACGGACAATCTTCACATGTTTTGTTCGGTTCGGTCATAATGAAGAGGATTTTTAGCAATGCTTATGGCTGATTGATTAGCACTTTGTATCTTGAAGTGATCCTTTGAGTCAACCTCTAACTCTTTTAATAGTCTTTGAATCCATATTCCTTCACAAATTTTTGAAGCAAGAACTCGAAATTTGGTCTTCGCACTACTTCTTGAGACTACAGACTACTTTTTGCTTCTCCAAGTAACTAGATTATAATAGCCACATAGAGAGCTCCTTTTAGTCAATTCTCTAGCTCAGCTTGCATTTGTGATACCTTTACCCCACGGTTCACTCTCTTTAAAGAGTAATATGTGTCGTGGAGTCATTTTTAGGTATCTTAGGATTCAATTAACAGCCTTTAGTTGTGCTTCACGTGGATCCTTTCGACTAGCATTAGTTTCTCCTGCTTTCTTCTCTCTCAGTTGGAAGGAAACGGTTTGTTGTCCAAGATTCTCAACTTATTTTATCTCAACTTTGTATGTAACTGTGTGTTTATTTTTAGGAACAACTTGTTTTATCTCAACTTTGTATATAGGGTTGCATCAACATTCAACCTCGGATGGGAAATTCTGTTGGTGGCATGACTACTCAACCTCAAGTGGCAATAAGCGAGAGAAGAAGAGAGGATATGAAGAACTTCAAAATCAACTTGAAGCTATAAAGCAGCAGAATCAAGTAAAAAATTCTTCATCCTAGGTGATTTCTTAGGTTAATGTTTTGTTTATTATAGTGAACAATATTGAACTACGTTATATTTTTTTGGGTGTTTGTAAACTTTGAATTATTCATAGTTTTATGTTTTATTGTTTAATTGGAAGCGTAATTTTATTTTTAGGTTGTTATTAGATACTGTTACAAGTTAAATTTGGGTAATACAAAGTAGGAACAAAACATATTGAAAATAGTGACATTTGTGGTAAAAATGCCACTACAAATCATAATATATAATGTCGTTTTGTATTACAAATGCAACTAAAAACAATAGAATTAACGACGTTTGTAGCAAAAAATACCACTAAAGACAAGTGAATTAGCGGCGTTTGTGGTAAAAAACGCCACTAAAGACAAGAAAATTAGAGGCGTTTGTTGCCGAAAACACCACTAAAGATAAGAGAATTAGCGGTGTCTGTGGCAAAAACACCACTAAAGACAAGAAAATTAGCGGCGTTTATGGAAAAAAATGCCACTATAAATCATAACATATAGTACCGCTTAAAAGAACAAACGCCGTTATATATCTCGACCTTTTGCGGCGTTTTAGTTTCACAAACGCCGCTAACTATTGCAACGTTCGTTTTAGCGGCGCTTCTTGCGGCCATCTCACTAGCGCCGATAAGTTTTTTAGCGACGCTTAAAAATTCCGCAATAGGACTAAAACACACCGCTAAAACATGTTTTGCTGTAGTGGTAACAATGGGGTTAAGGTCGGAGGTGGCATATACCCAAAACCGCCCCTACACATAGTAATGCAGGAGGTAGTTGAATCCTTGAAAATCAAATCAATCTTAGTGTAAGGAAGGGGATAAGGATAAAATGGTTACTGAAAATATCTAATAGAGGTTTTTTCCCTTCATCACTATTTTTTATGGGTTTTAAATTACTAACGTGGAATTGTCAGGGCTGTGGCGGTGTTAGATTCTCAAAGATCCTTAGAGAGTACACTATGGAGCATAAGCCATAAATGGTTATCCTGCTTGAGCCTCATATCAACGGAGACAAAGTTGATATGTTATTAATAAACTTGGCTTTGAGTATTCCTATATGGTTGAGACCATTGGATTTTTCGGGGGTCTTTGGATCCTTTGATATATGCACGTGCAGGTGGAGGTCTTGGCTACGCATCCTCAATTCATAAGTTCGAAAGTAAGTTTGAACTCTTGTTCTCCGTTCATAGTCACTTCGATTTATAGACAATTGGAGAGGAGAAAGCGTCGTGCATTGTGGGCAGACATAAGTAGGTCTACTAGCGTGGCTAACCACCCTTAGCTTTTGACAGGGGATTTTAATGCTATTTTAAATAGCTCGAAGAAAAAACGCAGGGATAAGAGAGGTATCGACTGCTAACTATTCTAGGAGTTCATGGAGTGCCATTCCCTTTCCGATCTTAACATAAAAGGCTCACCCTTTACGTGGACGAGATGAGGTGTCTATGAAAGGCTTGATCGTATGGTTGCTAACAATTCTTGGCTCTCTATTGCTCCAAAGTCGGTGGTGTTCCACCTTTCCCAATTTAAGTCGGATCACAGGCCGATGTTGCTGCATACTACCGAACCCTCCAAACCGGTTGTTCAAACGGTTGTTCAAACACCCCAAACCGATTATTCGAACACCTTTTCAGTTCATTTTGAGTTAGGTTAAATGCCCTGATATAAACAAATTATTAGTGAAAGATGGCCACAATCAGGTAATATTTTCTAATTCCTTTAATGTTATTACTATTGGAAATGAAATACTCACACAAACAACTTTTATTGAAACTCAAACAAATATTACAAGAGCACTCTCACTCAAAAACAAGATACTACAACTCACTCTTATAAGACTTTGCTTCTTCATTCACTTAGAAGATCTTAATTTTTCTTGATGCTTAAACTAAAATGGAGAGGGGTATTTATACTACTTAAGAACAATCCTACACCACATAAATAAACTAATTTAAACCATTAAAAAATGAGACATATACCTAACTCTCACCTAACAAAATTGATGTAAGCAATGACATCTTCACCTAATTGATGTAAGCAATGACATCAACTTAGTTTGAGTTTGGGTTTAGGCTCCCATATGGATCAAGTTTATGATTCAACACCCCCTTAAACTTGATCTTGTGACCCCTAGTAAGTTCCTTAATCTTATGAAGTCTTCGTTTGTCAATAGCTTGGTAAAAATATCGGCAACTTGATCTTGTGACTTCATGTATTTAACTTCCACATCGTTTCTTGCTACACACTCCCTTATATAGTGGTAGCTAATAACGATGTACTTGCTTCAATCATGGAATACTGGATTCTTTGCTAAGGCAATGGCTGAATTGTTGTCGACACAAACCTTGGTAGGCTATTCTTGTATCAAACCTATCTCCTTCAATAGATTTCTAAGCCAAATTGCATGACAAACGCATAAGGTAGCAGCAACATATTCCGCTTCACAAGTGGACAATGTGACAATAGGTTGTTTCTTTGACATCCATGTGAAAACAATATCTCCCATGAAAAATATGAATCTAGTAGGCTCCTTCGATTATCTATGCCTCCACCCCAATCACTGTCGCTATATCCAACAAGCTTGTAATTATTAGAATCTGAATAGAACAAGCCAAAGTAAATTGTACCTTTCAGATAACGAAGAATTCTCTTTGCGGGTTTAAAATGGGTGGTTGTTGGAGATTCCATGTAACGACTAACCAATCCAACTGCGTGAAGAATATCGGGCCTCGTACAAGTTAGATAGCATAGACTTCCCACCAAACTTTTGAAGAATGTTGGATCTACACTTTCGCCTTTTTCATGTTTGGACATCTTGATCCCGTATTCTGTCAGTGTGCTTATTGGCTTACAGTTCTCCATCTTGAACTTCTTCAGTATCTCATTTGTATAGCTTTGCTGTGAAATGAAAATTCCATCCTTTTGTTGCTTAACTTCAATGCCAAGGTAGTACGTCATGAGCCCCATGTTTGTCATCTCGAATTCCTACATCATCACATACTTGAATTCATTAAACATGCTTGGGTTGCTTTTGATAAAGATCAAATCGTCCACGTAGAGGCACACGATCAAAATATCTCCATATTTGATCTTATATATAGAGCGTGCTCGTAGGGACATTTGTTAAAGTCATTATCTTGGAAGTACTTGTTGATTTGACTATTCCATGCCCTTGGTGCTTGTTTTAGCCCATAAAGAGTCTTCTTCAACTTCAACACATTGTCTTCATGCCCTTTGACTTGGTAGCCTGATGGTTGCTAAATGTAGACTTTCTCTTCAAGAACTCCATTTAGGAAAGCAGACTTTACATCCATCTGCTGTATCTTCCACTTGTTTTGAGCTATCAAAGAAATGATTAGTCTGATAGTCTCCAATTGAGCAACAGGAGCAAATACCTCATCATAGTCAATTCTAGCCTTTTGACTATAGCCTTTAGCAACTAGCTTCGCCTTGTGCCTTTCAATCTCTCATTTGGTGTTTTGCTTTGTTTTGTACACCCATTTGACACCTATCACCTTATGTCTCTTGGGAAATGAGGTAAGTTACCATGTTTCATTCTTCTGATGGCCTTGATTTCTTCGTCCATTGCATCTCTCCATTTCTTTTCTTGTACTACTTCTTGAAAGTTCACTGTTCACAATCGACAAACAGACAAAATAATGTAAGATTATCTTGTCATTCAGTTACCTCATAGAGATCTCTATGGCTACTTGTACGTTACACAATTCTTTCACTTTGACTCCCACTTGACGATGATGAAGGTGATGAGTCTACTTGAGTGGTTGATGTTGGTGAAGAGGGTGGAGTTTTAAGCTCTTGTTGAGGTTCACCTAGTTGTTCCCTCATTGTCTGCTCGTATTCTTTAAACTGAGGAAAGAAATTAAAGCCATCTGCATGAGAGTTAAAATCACATTCTCCTTCTTTATTAAAGACCACATCTTAACTAATCACAATGTTCTTATTGTCTGGATTGTACAGCTTGTAACCTTTCGAATTAGCATCATAGACGATGGAGATAAAACTCTCGCTTTTATCATCAAGCTTCGTTCTTCTCTCGTCCGTACATGAACATGAGCTATACTTCCAAAGATTCTCAAGTGGGAAATGCCAGGTTTTCTTCCACTCCATGCCTCTTGCTGTGTCTTTCCCCATACACTTCTTGTTGGAGATCGGTTTGTTAAGTAGATTGCACACGCTACTGCTTCCGCCCAAAATTTATTGGGTAGTTTCTTGCTTTTGAGCATGCTTCGTGCCATGTCGAAGATTGTTCTTTCTTTCTTTCTACGACATCATTTTGCTTGGGAGACCTAGGAACTGTCATTGGTTGAAAAAATCCATTTGCTTCATAGAACTCTTGAAACTCCCTGGAAGTAAATTGTACAACTCGGTCGGATCTCATGGCTTTGATCTTTCTATCGCTTTATCTCTCCACTGCTGCTTTGAAATTCTTGAAGACTTCGAAAACTTTTGACTTCTGTTTCAAGAAATATACCCAGTTTTTTCTTGAAAAATCATCAATGAAGAGAAGAAAATAGTTACTATTACCGAGAGAGCTTGTCTTGATCAGTCCACACATATCGGCATGATGAGCTCAAGTGGCTTATTGGCTCTTGTCTCTGACTCCTTTGGAAAAATTTTCCTGAATTTTTTTATGACTAGACACCATTCACAAAGCTAGTCAGGATGGTCAATGTGAGGTAGTCCCTTCACCATCTCCTTCTTAGGTTGCAGCTCTAGACCTCCAAAATTGAGATGCCCAAATCGAAGATGCCAAAGCCATTATACATCTTTGTAGAAAACTTTTAGGCACTTTGCAACATCATTTTGTATGTTGATAAAGAACATTCTATTCTTTGACATCGACACTTTAGCAATGAAGTTATTCTTATCATCTTTTATAGAAAGATTATAATTCTTCATATGAATATCATAACCTTTCTCTAACAGTTGCCCTAAACTTAAGATGTTACTTTTCATATTGGGCATATAGTAGGCATTGGAAATAAATTAATGTCTCCCATATTTTAAACGGATAAGGATGTTACCTCTCCATTTCACTGCTATTGTGGAATCATCTCCAAAAAAACATTTCCGCTTACTGACTCATCTAGCTCCACGAACATGTCTTTCCTTTCGCACATGTGATTGCTTGCACCACTGTCAAGATACTAGGAATTTGCTTGGCCACCATCAGTTTCCTTTCGTACTAGAAGAAGAGTTTCTTTTCCATCTGTCTTTTCCTCCACGTAATTGGCCTTCTCCTCAATTTTGTTGTTGGGAGCTTTACATTCTGAAGCATAATGCCCAAACTTTTTGACAATTATAACATCTAACTTGATATTTGTCATACTTTAAGTTCGGATTGATTCTTCCACGGCTTTGTGTTGAGTTTTCTCCTTTCTCATAGTTGTTGTTGGAATTATTATTGTTGTAATTTCAGCCTCGTCCACGACCGTGACTTCCACCTCATCTATGGCCTTTACCTCTGTCTAGGCCACGTTGGTTTCTATCATTGGGTTGGCTTTCATGCATGTCCGTGAGTTGCAGCTTGAGGAGTTGCTCAGTAAACCCATGCTTCTTCTTATGCTTCTCTTCATATACTTACAATGATCGTTGGAGTTGCTCAATCGTCATTTCTTCCAAGTCTTTAGTTTCTTCAATCATCATGATGATGTGCTCAAATTTGGGATCCAATGAATGGAGTATATTCTCTATTATCCACACATCTTCTAACTTTTCACGTGTAATCTAAAATAGACTCCAATGCTTTCACGTGTAAGGATTCGAATTCACCTCTTAATGTTTGGAGACTGACCTTCTTCACTTGTTCAGATCCTTTGTAAGAGGTTTGTAGCTTCTCCCAATCTTCCTTGCTAGAGCTTGCAATTGAAATCTTTTCAAAACCATCATCATCTAATTCTTAATAGATGAGGTAGAGAGCCTTATTGTCTCTCTTTCTTAAATCTTTCAAAATTGTCTTTTGATCTAGTGTAAGAGTAGAAAAGCAACATCATCCGCAAGCTTGTTATAGCCTTTCTCTATGATATCCCACACATCTTGGGATCCAAGAAGTGCCTTCATTTTTATACTCCAGTTGTCATAGTTGTTGTTGTTGAGTGTCAGAACTTGGAACGGTGTCATACCTTTGCCATATCTCTATATAATGAGAATTTACAAAATCCAATTGCACGAATGAGTCCGGAACACCGAAAAACCTTTGGAGGGACTTGGACAGCTCGATCAAGGGCTTATAGCTCGGTCAACTCGGCTTAACTATGTGAGTCAACTCAATTTTCTGGCAGCAGTCTTCAAACGGTGTATGGCGGCGCGTCAGAACTCAGATTGGGAAGATTCTGGCGACGTCAGACTTCTATCGTCGAGACCTTCGATCTTTCCAACTCTCTCTGATGCCACTTTGTTGGAAATGAAACACTCACACAAACAACTTTTATTGAAACTCAAACAAATATTACAAGAGCACTCTCTCTAAAAAACAAGATAGTACAACTTACTCTTATAAGACTTTGTTTCTTCCCTCACTTAGAAGCTCTTAATTCTTCTTGATGCTTAAACTAAAATGGAGAGGGTATTTATACTAATTAAGAACAATCCTACACCGCACAAATAAACTAATTTAAACCATTAAAAAATGAGACATATACCTAACTCTCACCTAACTAAATTGATGTAAGAAATGACATATTCACCTAATTGATGTAAGCAATGACATCAAATTAGTTTGGGTTTGGGTTTAGGCTCCCATAATGGATCAAGTTTATGATCCAACAATTACTATTGGCCTCATTGCTTGGAACATGAATGTTTATAGGAATATTTTCCAAAAGAAAAAAAGCCTCAAGAGGAAATTAACTAATATTCAAAGGAGAATGGATATCACTAGGGATGATAGCCTTCTAGCTGAGGAGCTTTACATCCGTGCTGATTTAGAAGAGGTTTTGGATCATGAAGAGATGCTCTGGAAATAAAAATCGAGAACTATTTGGCTCATAGAAGGCCATCGTAACACAAAATTCTTCCATAGTCGAGGGATTATTCACTAGAAGTCTAATCGAATTCAAGCTGTTAAGCTTAATGACGAGAAATGTTGCTATGAAGATTCCATTCTCCTCAGGGTAGCCAATAATTTCTTTGCAGTCCTTTACATGGACGATGGTCGAGCCTCAAACATATTTCCGATTAGAGGAGCTTTTCCTCGAATTTCCAAAGAGGATGTCAACATGTTAAATGCGATGTTACTGATGATGAGGTCAAGAAAGCCATGTTCGACATGAACCCCATCAAGTCTCCTCATAAAGTTGGTCTCAACACTCTCTTCTACCAGTCTCAGTGGCACACGGTGAGCCTTCTATATGCAATAAGGTTAAGGGAATTTTTGAAGGTAAACCTATGGAGCAGAACCTCAATAAGATTTTTTTGGTGCTCATCCCCAAAGTGGATTATCCTAAAACATTTGTTGAATTTCGATCAGTCTTTGATCGGTGTTTTTGTAAATTACTGATGAAAATCATCACCAATAGATTCAAGGTTATCTTTCCAAAGATCATTGCTCCTAACCAAGCTAGTTTCATTGCTGGTCATAATATTACGAATAACATCATTTTGGTGCAAGAAATTATTCACTCAATGAAAAAGAAAAAAAGGGAAAACCAAATGGATGGTTGTCAAGGTGGATTTAAAGAAGGCCTATGACCATGTTAAATGGATCTTTCTTTATGACTCTTTGAAAGACATGGGTTGCCCAGACAGAATGCAGTAGATTATTTTGAATGTCGTTTCCATAGCTTCCACTCAAATTCTTAGAACGAGTCCTTATCTGAGGAGTTTAAACCCTTTTGGGGCATCCGTCAAGGATATCCTTTGTCCCCATATTTGTTCATCCTTTGTATGGAGCATATTTCCCATAGCATAAATTATGCTACGAGTGCCTATTTGTGGGAACCATTGATTTTATCTTGTGGAGGTCCTCCTTTATCTTATCTTTTCTTTGCAGATGATCTTATCCTTGTTTTTAGTGCTTCAAACTACCAGACTAATCTCTTGAAAGCAATCCTTGACTAGTTTAGCATGTTCTCGGGGAACAAGGTCAATTCTAGCAAGATTAAAGTATTCTTTTCTACGAATACGGATAACAAGTTGACGGAAAAAATTTGTATGGCATGGGCTTCCAATGTTCCAATGACCTTGGTAAGTACTTAGGTATGCCACTCTTTCACAGCAGGGTCACGAAGGATATTTTCCAATTTATAATTGATAAAGTCCGCAACAAGTTTAACAATTGGGAAGCCACAAAGTTCTCCATGGCAGGGCGGGTGACTCTCTCCAAAGCTACTATGTGGGCTATTCCCAATAATTTTATGCAGAAGGTCACCATCGCTAAAGGAGTGTGCAATCAGATTGAAAAAATAGCGCGCCGGTTCATTTGGGGTGATTCCAATGGCTTTCATAAACCGACACTGGGGGCCTCGGTATTCGATCATTGCATGCTCAAAACACTGCTTTTATGGTAAAGTTGGGGTATAACCTCATCATAAAACCGGATGCTTTGCGGGTTTAGGTTCTTCGTTCTAAGTATCGGATACAGGGAAGTATTCCTAATACTATTAATGCCAAAAATGGTTATTTTATTTGGAAGTCTTTATCTTGCATATGGACTTTTGTTCATGCTAACATATGTTGGTCATAGGTAATGGAAGAAGCACACTTTTCCGGAAGGACGTGTGGATTCCCGAACATGATCCGCTGATGGGTTATAACGCTATTGCCCCCAGTTTTACTGGCCACGAGACAGTTCGGGACTTCTCCACAGACGATGGGCAGTGGAACCACCAACTCCTTAAGCAAGCCGTGGATGATGCTATGTACAAATGGGTAGTAGCTATTCCCCCCCTTCTCGAGATGATCTAGACAAAGATCGGCCCTAGTGGTGTTTGGACCAAGCTGGGGAGTGCTCTGTTAAATCGGCCTATAATTACCTTCAACATGACCAATGGAATGCTCAAAACAATGACCGGAATTTTCTCTGGTTGGTTCTCCATCACAAGATCATGACAAACTCGGAACGAGCTAGGAGAGGCCTCGTCTGTAGCCCCCTTTGTCCGGATTGTGCAAGTGCCGAGAAAACCATTTTACATATACTCCGCGACTGTCAAGTGGCTAGGTACGTTTTGGATCAACTGCTTACACATCAGGTTAAGATAAGTTTCTTCTCGACAAATATATTTCAATGGCTAAACTGTAACCTCTCATGCAGTTCAGGATGGGTCCACGTGAACTTTTATTGGAGGCACATCTTTGGCATACTAATTTGGAGGTTTTGGAAGCAAAGAAATAACATTGTTTTCCAGGGACAAATCTGGTCTACCCCAAAAATGATTAAGTTAGCTTGGACGGGGCCAAAGCTATAAAGGTGGGAAATATTGGTTGTACTCGGAAACTCAAACCTCGGATCCAAAAGCAACGATGGCATGCCCCGAGTGCTAATTGTGTCAAGTTGAACACTGATGGTTCGGTTCAGCAGGCCTCTATGGAGGCAACTAGCGGGGGTGTTATTCGTAACAGTGCTGGTTGTTGGGTGGAGGGATGTCATCGATATATAGGTCAATGTCCCATATATCAGGTCGAGTTGTGGGCGATTTTCGACGGTCTCAATGTCGCCTGGGACCTTGGCTACCATAATATTATCGTGGAGACGGATAATAGTATGGCAGTTCGACAGATAAATTCCCCAGATCATTGCCATGAAAACGCCCTTATCAAACAGATCCAAATTCTTCTCAGCAAACAATGGAGTCCCCGGGTCTACTTTATCTGCAACGTCCCCCAAGCGATGTCTATTGTCTGCTCTAAGTTGACAATGCTAGTTTAGTTTAAGAGTTAACCCACTGATCGAACAGTGACTTTATTTATTACCAAAAAGAACAAGAATAATTAGTAACCCATAGAAATCCCCCATAATGAGGTGAAAATGAATATAACCCTGTCAAGTCGAGGGAAAATGGAGTAACCACTTAATTATTGTTCTTTTCATTTTAATTATTAATATTTTAATTTCGTCAATCAAATCATTCAAATATTTAAATACTTCAAACAAGTCATTGTTATTTAACTATTTAATTTTAATTTAATTAAATAAATTTAATCTTCAATTAGATGATGACACATGTTAATTATTGAATAATAGATATTTTTAACTTTTATTTATTTAATCTAATAAATTTATCTTTTAATGAATTGATGACACATGTCACCACCGCATTACGAGAAAAATATATTGGGTAGATTAGGCACCGACGAGATTCAATTCTAAGAAAGAGGGAGAGCAAACATGCAACTAAACCACTTAGCCAAGGACCTTGTTTTATGTTACAACCATTTTTATATATTTTATTCCAATATATGAAAAAAGTAAAAATACTAATAGGAAGATTCAAACCTATAATTCCTTAATTCTAAATAAAGATAGAATCACCGTAATCATCAAGTCTGTCGAAAATATTTTGATGTTTCGATATAACAAATTAAATGTTATTTGATTTTAAGATTTTATAATCATTTTTAAAGTATATTCGATTAAATTATTCGAATATCAAAATATTACTCCAAGTTTTTCAAAGGTAAATTTCAAACCTTACATAAGTATAAAATTGTGTTTTAATCTTAAAATATTTCTGAAAACAAATTTTACAAAGTATTTCGAGCCTTAATCGAGCCAAAAATAATTTTTAAATAGAAGGGCTTCGAGAAAAACCAGATTACCCAGTGGGTACCGATATCCCTCATAGGGTACCGATACCTCTATGCAAGTTTTGGCTCCAAGAAAAACAGAATGCCCTATAGGTACCGATACCCCCTTATGGGTACTGATACCCCTAATCATTTAACGATCGAAATATTTGAATTTTACACTGCAAGTACTAATACCCCTAATCATTTAACTGTCGAAATATTTGAATTTTACACTGCAGGTACCGATACCCCTGCTCCCAACAACCTTTTTTAAGAGGATTTTCACACTACAACGGCTCTAACATCACCCAAATGATTCACAGCGGCTAGAATCAATCCAAGGTGTATTTAAACAAGTTCTGAAGCCATTGATCAACAAGAATTCATTGAAAAACAAGAGAGAAAGCATTAAACATCAAGTTTAAGCATTTCAAGCCAATTTTTCTTCAATATTCATTTTGCTTTCAAGAACACATATTGTGCTCATTTGTAATCACCTTTGAGTGTTCTTTTCTTGTTCTAGAATTGTGCAAACACATTGTCTTGTGAGGTTTTTCTATAAGTTTGCAAAATTTGTATTGTTCTCTTTGGGAGAGAGTGTTCTCAAGAATTTGGGGAATAATTCTTGAGGGATTTGTAAGGTTACTCTTTATCCTAAAAGAAAGACAAATTAGTGAATTTGTGGAAAATCCTTAGTGTGGATAGCTAAGGTAGTGGACGTAGACTTTGGTTGAGAAAGTCGAACCACTCTAAATCGTTGTGCAATTATTTTCTATTTTCTGCAAAAGCTTCCACCAAAATATTTATTGCCAATTCACCCCCTCTTTGCTATTTCATTGATCGATTAACTCAACAAAGTCAAATCACATATTTAAATATTTATTTTTAACAAACAATTTTAACTTTTATTTATTTATAATTATAATATAATATTATATCTATATTTATTAATAGTCATATATATATATTAAATAATAATTTATTGGAAGAAATAATTTTTTAATTTTTATTTATTATATAATATATATATAAGAGAAAATTAAGAAACTTTGACCTAGAATAAAATACATTAATATATATATAATATTAAATTATAGTTAGAAAATAAAATTAAAAATTATTTATGTTATTAATAAAAATTAAAAATATTTAAAAATGTTATATTTTATATTTAAATATGTGATTGATTTAGTGCCTAAGGTGATTCTATCTTTATTTAAATCCTAAGCTTTTTTGTTGATAAATCTAAGATAAGTACAAGACAATATCTGTTCAAAGATAACTCTTAACCTCTTGACATTGAATGTTCACACCCTTGACATTCATGATGTTCGAACTCGAATCCTCAAGGAACAACAACAATTCCTTTACTAGACTATTTAGTTCGTACTTAAATCCTAAGTTTGAATCTCTCTTGTAGATACTCGATTTGTCTGGGGCTAAGTCGGAGCAGACCCGAAGCAATGGCAGGCCTAAAGAAGAACCCAACTCGTTGAAGGCCTAGTTCAAGCCTAATGACCCAGCATTGTTATCATCCAAGCTTCCAGTCCGTGAAGTCCTGGAAAACTGAAAAATGGTTATCAGGAGTTTAAAAAAACTGTAAATGGAGTGAGGGGAAGTTTTTATTGATTAAGAATGATAAAAGAGGGATTAAAAAAAAAGAGATACACACAAGGAACTGAGAGAACACGAGTGCAAAAAGAGAGTAAGAACTAGAGGATAGTTTTTTTTGTAAAATATTTCTTGGTCAAATAATCAAAAGGATCAAACGATTGTACAAAGAGTGTTCGAAAATCAAAGGAAAGAGCCCCTTTTTCATTGAACCAAAGCAATATATAGAATCAAACGGGTATTTTTTTAGTTTCCATTTTCCATTACTTTCATAATATTCTGATGTGTGCATTTTTTTTGAATTGAAATCAAATTAAAATCATAAAAGAATAGTAGTATGTTTACCTTAGTGATTGAAGCCATTTCCAGTGATGGGAGGTTAAAGGATACGTCCTTAGGGCTATTATAAACTTGTTAGTTTAACATCCTTGGGTCGATTTAGGAGATTATCTTTAGAAAGAGTAATCTAGAAAAAAACGTTTAAGAGTTAGAAATGGAACCTTGCCCATAGAAGTAAAAAACCCAAACGAAAATTTACCTTTCTTCTTCATCTATAGATTTCCTTCCATTGTTGAGGCTTTGAGCGATGGAGGGTTGTGGTGGCTGTTTTGCTTCGGTTGGAGTTTCGTTCGGGTTGTCATAGAACATAGGTGTTGGGTTCTTTATATAAAGGATTATTTTGTGGTGGTTTGGGTAGGAGTGGCCACCAAAATATGGTGGCCGACCGGAGTTTATTAGGCTCAAAGAGCCTTGCTTTTGACCATGTGAAGTGGAAGCGATGAAGAGTAGAAGAGGGGTAGAGTTGGAGAAGAAGAGTAAAGCGTGAGGTTTGTGTGAGTGCTTGTATGCGTCAGGTAAGTTTAGTTTTAGCAAAGTAGATTAGGTTTATTTATTTAATTAAGTTATACAATAAAATATTTGGGCAAATTAGGGTTTAGTCACCATGACTTTAGGGGTAAATTATGTCTAGACCTTTCAATTTAGTCGCATTTTACAGAGTAGTCCATAATTTGTTTTGATTTTTTTTATTTTGAATGTGCAGACTCTATTATGTTATTTTATTTTATTTTAACTTAAACTAAATAGGAGAAATTGCATATAGAACCTTAGTTATGCGTATTTTTATATTTAGGTCACCGAATTATTTTTGATTTTACATTTATTTAAATTTAGTCATTTTTAATATGTACATATATATATATTAATTTATAGTTTAGCATATCATGTTTTTACTTTTTCATATTTAGGTCACATATGTATATTATATGTAAATATGCATAATTTATGATTTAATTTAAATATACGTATATAATTTTTTGTAAGTCACGTTGTATGATATTTTTAATTTTGTTTAATTAATCTTGGATTGACATCCTTTTTTGCATGATTCACATGGTAACTTCATTTGCATAACTCGACTTATTACATAATTGGATTAAGGGTAATATACTTTTAATTTAAAATTGTTTTAAGTGGGTTGTCATAACACATTTGAGGTCCGCTTTTAATGATTTTAAAATAAAAGTGTATCCCGAAAGTGAAACCTAAAAATCGATTATTCACCTAAAATTTGGGAACGAAAGAAAAGGAAGTGTTCGTTTATTTAAATTTATCGAGAAAAGGTTGTTATAGCTTTTAAGATCTGGTCTCGATATTTGTAAATAATCGAACACTCTTTATCTTTCTAAAACGACTTGGTAATTTTAATTTAATTTATTTGAGTGCTTTTCAATATTATTAAATTCACATCTTTGTTTTATGGGATTAAAAGTTAAATTAAGTTTGAATTTGTAAAGTTCATTGAAAAACATTAATTAATCGACTAGGTACCGATTTACGGCACTGTCGGGGTGCTAATCCTTCCCCACACGTAACCGACTCCCGAACTCGATTTTGGTAATGCAGAACTTAACTTGTTGTTTTAATTAAAATTAATTTTTATTTAAAATAACAAATATTTTTGGATGCCCAATCACACCCTAATCAAAGATTGGTGGTGACTCTTTGAACCGCATTTTTTCGATTGTAAAGAAAATCCAAAATTTTCGAAACGAGAGTTTTTTTAAAATCGCATTTATTTTTTAAAAATCGATTGAATGAGATAAGTTAATGTGGTTTTCAAAATATCACTTTTTTCACTTTAAAGAAAAAATCGTTTCGATAGCTTGGCGACTCTGCTGGTAACTTTTTTTAGAGAGTCAGGCCGATAGTCGATTAATTAATAGTCTTTGCAATTGAAAATTACAAATTCGTTTTAATTTGGTTTGCAATAAATAGTTGTACTAATCTGTTTGCTAATGATTTCAGAATAATTGTGTGTTTTGGGAATTGATTTTGAGTGTTTTTATTGTTTGTTTTTTTTCACTTTTTCTCACACACTGCACAGCTGCATTATCATAACATGAGCTAAAACCCTGCTCCGTTCTATTTAAGTAGGAGTGAGAGACTATGCCCTCGTGTGGTTTTCACCTCCACATGGGATAGTAGATCACTACTGGAGCTCACGCCTTATGGTCCTCGTGATGGTAATCATCTCCGCATGGACATAAGAGGTGTGTTTCCTCGAAATTGAACTCGATCCCCTAAAGCCTGTGATGGGCCAAGATTGAGGGTTCGACAGCCCAAGGGGTAGCGACAAGACAATTCAAGAACCTATTACTTTAGAACTGAACCCAGC
Organism: Hibiscus syriacus; assembly: GCF_006381635.1. NCBI lineage: Eukaryota > Viridiplantae > Streptophyta > Magnoliopsida > Malvales > Malvaceae > Hibiscus > Hibiscus syriacus. Next base: position 803,357 of record NW_024062599.1, on the reverse strand, counting down.
ATATAGTGAACATAGAGCCTGAACTTAGGTTGAGCCAAACCCGAACCTTAAGAATCCCGTGAGGAGAGTACACAAGGAAAAGCTTTTTTGAGTCATTTATTTTCATTTTTTGAATAAATGCATGCGAACTAGATATCATGCGGTTAGGTTTATTTTTCGAACAAGCATGCAAATTAGATATCATGCGGTTAGGATTTCTTTTTAAATAACAAAGCATGGGGTATATATCATGTTGGGTAGGATCTGATAAAGCATGATTGGGTAGCCAGCATGTGTGGGTAGGATTCTTGAACAAATTATTATCCCGACTTAATTGTTTTATGTTTACTAACCGATCTGTTGTTGTCTTTGCTTTATTTCTTTTTTTTTTGCATTGCAATATCCATTACATGGTGTTGATTTGGGATTGATGTCCATATAAAAGGCCAGTAATATGGAACGAATGGTTCAGAGAGAGGTTGAGGACAATGCAGATGTTCTGAGGTGGTCAGAACAGTCCCAATTGACCAATGGGGATAGTGTGATACCTGGATACGTGTCGGAGTTATTTGGTTACACTCACATAAACGTACGTCAGAATGATCCGAGTGAGCTAAAAGAGGTATGGGGAAGATGGGAAGCAGCCGATAAGGAGATATTTTATCAGTTGTATGGCGATATTCCTTATCTTCTGGATGTTCCTATTGATCGAAATCTGTTTAGAGCATTGGCGCAGTTCTGGAATCCGGCTTATAACTGTTTCACATTTGGTAGAGTGGATCTAACACCAACAATATAGGAGTATCAAGCTTTGGTCTGTTGTTCGAGGTCCCAGATAGATAGAGTATATACCAAGCTGCCAGTCACTCCTTCATTTAAGAAGAAATTACTATTGATGACCGGAATGAGTGAAGATTGGGTAGTTAAAAACATTAAGAAAAAGGGAGACAATGAGTGCATCTCTTGGGCTGTTTTGAAAGAAGTAATTGATCATCACCCTGATAAGAGAAAGAAGCTTGACTTGTTTGCTTTAGGGATTTATGGTCTCGTTATTTTTCCAAAGGTACTGGGATATGTAGACGTATCAGTCGTTGACTTGTTTGGAAGATTAGACAAGCGCGTGGATCCTGTTCCAGCCATTCTAGTTGAGACGTTTCGGTCTTTGAGTTCTTGTAGGCGCGAGGGAGAATGACGCTTTATAGGGTGTGCGCCATTGTTGCTAGTGTGGATTCTAATTCATTTCAAACATGTTGAAAGGGCACCAGGACGAGTGTTTCTAGATGGGTTTTCTCCTTTGAAGGATTTTCTTTCTAAAGAATGGCCTGGGGGTTTCACCGAAGAAAAATGGATGGTCATTTTAAGGATATCAAATATGGTGATATTTGTGGCGAGCTTCGTGGAATGTCTCTTCGGATATACTTTACAGACGTGGAGAGCGAGATTGGGTTCCTTTGCCAGGTATATGGGGTTCTGTCGGGTATGCACTGCTACTAGTTTCCAGACAGTATGGATCAAGACAGTTCATTCCAGCCACGTGGGACTTGGTAGGGTCGGATTTTGAATTTAAAGAAGATCAGTATAAGGGTAAATTTAAAGGGGTTACTAAGGCCTGGAAGCAAACTCGTCTTGTGAAGTTATTCACTTATGATCTCGAGTTATCTCAAGAGTACGAGCAGTGGAGAAGCGGTCGAGTAAATGACAACATCCCGATGGTGAATCCTGAAAATATTTAGCTTGTGGAAGAACAGTTGAGAGTGGTGTCATCTCCATTAGAGTTAGCTAAGCGCGATTTCGAAGCAGAACGGAGACAATGGAGAATGACTTTGTAGAATCTGGAAGATGAAGTGTATCAAAAGGGATTGGAGATCGACATTCAGAAGAGTAGAGCAGATCGAATTGAAAAAGTGGAGAAGCAACTTCGGCTAGACTTTGACAATCTTCGATCAACTTATCAGCGAATGGTAAAAGCTCAGGCATGTTCTAGCTCGAGTAAGTCTGTCGAATTGAGGCAAAGGTGGCGAGCCTAAAAAGAGTAGCCGAAGAGAGTCAAGAAGAGCTCAAGCAAAGAAGACACCAAGTTAAGATTTTATCGAAGGAAAAGGATTCTTTAGAGTCAAGCCCAAAATGAGAAGTTGAAGGGGAAGATTTCAAGTTTAGAGACTACATTACGATGATACCGAAGCAGGGAAGGTAGCTCGAGCCAGGGGAGGTTGAAAGTTTGAAGAGACAAGTGAGTGAGCTTGAAGCCATGGTTCAAGATTTTCAGAGGCAAGCAAGTGAGCTATCGATAGTTCCTTATGATGGGATAAACAGTGGCGTCTTCGATGGGAGCGAGCTCAGGCGAGGGTTAAGCAAAAAGAGGACCTTATTGCTTGTTACCTAGGACATGCGCGAGAATAGCTCAATATTTGGTCATTTTATCTGAGGAAGTTGCTGATGTGACTGAAGAACTGGATCCCAAGGCTGAAGAAAACCAAAAGATTGTGGAGTTGCTAGCGCATGTACAACAAATAGGAGAGATTGTTCAGATTTATTTGTGATACGTTCCAACTTTGTAATTGAACGTCGTTATATTATAAAGAGTTGTTCTAAGGAGTCGTTCCAGGATCAACACCCTGCATTTTGCATATAAGTTTTTTAATGCATTTAAACTTTTGCATCTCATTTTATTCATTCATAATCATATATTTCAAATTCATTAATAAACATCAACGTTAACAAAAGGACTATGTGACAGAGTAATACTGGGAACTTCTAAGCATCTCTATAATACCCGGAAGAAGGTCATGGATGATAAAATTGCTCAACTTGAGAAAACTCAGCTGGAGTTACAAGAGAATATGAAGAAAATGCAAGAAGATACGATGAATGCCCAGAAGGAGATGTTTGCCAAGTTTGCGAGTCTGTTGGAAGGAAGAAATCCGGAACATGAGAAAAGCCCTGTGCCGGTAGCTGTAACTGAGGGCCCACTTTATCCTCCAGGGTTCACCCCAGAACAATCTCAGAATGTTCAACTGACTCTTGTTCATGTCGGGAAGGTGCACATTAATCCAGTCGGTGCTTCTGTTAATGTACAACATGGATCTAGTTCGTATGAGGAAGAACATCAACATCATCAAGTTTCGGACCTTGATGAAGAAGCCAAGAAGGACCAAAACAATCCACTGGAAGAGAAATGGAAACAGTTAGAAAGAGAAGTCAGAGCCATGAAGGAAGATACCAGTGTCTATGGATTCGACGCTAAGGAATTAAGTTTAGTTCCTGATTTGGTTTTGCCTCCAAAGTTCAAGGTTCATGACTTTGAGAAGTTTGATGGTACCAGGTGTCCCTCTGTGCATATCACGATGTTCTGTAGGAAGATGACCAGATATATAGATGACGATCAATTGTTGATACATTGCTTTCAGGAAAGCTTAATTGGTTCAGGAATCCGGTGGTATAACCAGTTGAGTAGAGCTACTATTAAATCATGGAAAGAGTTGGCTAAGTCCTTTCTTGAGCAATACAAACATGTAAAAGATGTTAGGCTCAACAAGATGATGTTTCAAGGAATGGAAAAGAAGTCTAATGAGAGTTTTAGACAATATGCTCAAAGATGGAGAGATGTAGCATTGCAAGTCCACCCGCCATTGGAAGAGGAGGAAACAAATATGCTTTTTGTCAATACCTTAAGGGCTCCTTTTTTCTCGTATCTTATCGGTAATCCTTATCGAAGTTTTACTGATGTAGTTAAGGTGAGAGAAATGATTAAAATGGTGGTTAAGAGTGGAAAGCTCGAGGGAGGAGAGTCTAGTAAGAGGCCACCAACGAGGAAAAAGGAAAACGAAGTAAGTAATGTGAGGCAGTACGATTCTAATAACATCATTGTTTCCCGTCCTCAAGGAGCAGAGTTTTCAACACAAAATGACAATAGACAAGGGGCAAGGGACAAGAGGAGAGAGAGGCCTCAATTTGACCCCATCCCGATAACTTATAAGAAATTGTATCAGATTTTGTATAATCGACATTTGGTTTCGCCGTATCACGTGACATTAATGCAACCTTCTTTTCCCAAATGGTATGATGCTAGTGCTCAGTGTGAGTACCATGCAGGGAATCCCTGGCATTCCATTGAGAATTATACTATGTTTAAGAAGGTTGTCCAAGCTTTGAGAACGAGGAATGTCATCAACTTTGGTGACAGTGAGCTGCAAATATAGCTTAGAATCCGTTGCCAAGCCATGCAGGGGCATGAGTTAACACGATTACTGAAGAGAAAAGAAAGAGAATTGTAAGGAAGGTTAGTGAGGTGGTATCACCCATGAGTTGGGTGTGGTGCCAGATGGTTAAGGTAGGATTGTTGAAGCCCAGTTTGATGGGTGAATAGTTTAACAGTGGAGAGGTATGCCAATATCATAACAGTGAAGGACACAGTATTCAGCAATGTCCTAACATCCTATCTTTGGTACAAGACATGATGAACAGTAAAGAAATTGAGTTCTTTAAAGCGGTTTCTGAAGAAGAGGAAGCGGAAGTTTGCGCTTCAGAAGGATCGTCTAAAGGGGTATACAATACTAGTTGTCCCCTAATCATTACTCCCAAGAATCGATTGCCAGAAAATGTAGCTCCAAAAGTGGTTATTACACCTCCATCTCCATTCCCATATAGAGATAATAAACAGTGCCTTGGAAATATGATTGCCAGATAAGAAATGTAACAAAAGAGAATGAGGAAGTAGATGAGGTGGGACACTTTACTAGAAGTGGTAGGTGTTATTCTCTTAATCCACCTAAAGAGTCTGAGAAGAAGGTTGCGGTTGATAAGGGGAAAAAGGTTGATGTGCAGATAGAAGAAGATAAGCATGTTATAAATGAACCTGTAACTGACAGTGAAGCAATAGAATTTTTGAAGTTTCTGAAGCACAGTAAGTACAGTGTTGTGGAACAGTTACACAAGTTGCCTACCCGTATTTCTGTTTTATCATTACTTTTGAGTTCAGAGGCCCATAGGAATGCTCTGTTAAAGGTTTTAAAATAGACTTTTGTTCTGAAAGAGTTACCCATTGAAAAGTTGGACCGGTTAGTTTCCAATATATAAGCTGATAATTTTTTATCTTTTTGAGGATAAGATCCCTTATGGGATGATTGGTAGTCAGAAGGCTTTGCACATCACAGTTAAGTGTAAAGGGCATGTGTTGTCCTGGATTTTGGTTGATAATGGTTCAGCTTTGAATGTGATGCCCTTAGTGACTCTGAAGAAGCTTCCATTAGATAGTACGCTTATGATAACCTGTCAAAGTGTGGTTCGAGCTTTTAATGGGACTAAAAGAGAAGTGTTGGGCAAGATTGATGTTCCTCTGACTATTGGTCCAACAACTTATGAAGTGGAATTTCTCGTAATGGATATTATGCCTACGTATAACTGTTTGTTAGGAAGACCTTGGATTCATCAGGTTGGTCCAGTTCTGTCCACATTGCAGCAGAGACTGAAATTTGTGATGGATGGAAGGTTGGTATGTATTCACGCTGAAGAGGACATTATTGCTTCTGTTTCTACTACTGCTCCGTATATTGAAGTTGATGAGCAAGCAGTCGAGTGTTCTTTCAGATCGTTGGAGTTTGTCAATGCCAAATTTATGGACGAAGGCAGGAAGATACCAAAGCCTCGATTGTCAAATTGTACCAAGATGGGGCTTAAATTGACTCTTGGAAGACGAGCGAAAGTTGGAAAGGGGTTAGGTCGACAGTTATAAGGACCGATGAATCCAATATGCCCTATTATTAAAAGAGATCAATTTGGTTTGGGGTATCAACCAACTTCGAGGGATAAGCTAAGGGGAATTAAGAAAGGTCAGGAAATGAGAAAGGCCAGATTGGCTGGTGAATACCTTAGCTGGGAACCATGACCTTCCCGCCGTTGAGCAGCATTTTCATATCTGGGGGCATATGTTTCAAGGGAATTCAAGGAATAATGAAGTGATGGTTGAGAATGCCTTAGGAGATTTAGGCATTAATGTTATAACTGATGATGATTTTGAGGAAATGAGAGCTACGGGCATTTACCCTGTACCGCCGGGCTTCGTGTTGAACAATTAGACCGCGGAAGCAATAAGTGATTTTATGTAAAGGGTTAAGTTGTTTTTTTTTTTTCTTTCAATAAAAGATGCATTCTGTTAGTTCCAAATGACAAACATTCTCCCATGCATTTTATTCATTCATTCTTTGTTGTATATATGTATTTATTTATATTGGAAACGATCCTCCCATATGTATATATGTATATATCTTCTCTTTCATTATTTTTTCAGGAGCTCAGATATCAATAATATGAATGCTAATGACTCTGACCCGGATATTGATTTCGAGAAGCCTATATGTCAAGGGGAAATCGAGGATTGATGATGATGAGGGATGTGAACTACCTTCTGAATTGCTGAAAATGGTGGAGAATGAGGATAAGCAGATTCTGCCTCATAAAGAGTCTACTGAGATTTTGAATTTGGGGACAGATGAGGATAAGAGAGAAGTAAAGATTGGTACCACTCTGTCAGTTGGAGGTCGACAAGATTTGATAGAATTGCTTCGAGAATACAAGGATGTGTTTGCTTGGTCATATAAAGATATGCCAGGTTTAGATACAGAGTTGGTTGTCCACAAACTGCCAATAAAGCCTGAGTGTAAGCCGATACAACAAAAACTGAGAAGAATGAGACCTGAGATGCTGCTTAAGATTAAAGAGGAAGTGAAGAAACAATTTGGTGACAGGTTTCTTAAAGTAGCTAAATATCCTGAATGGGTGGCGAATATCATCCCAGTACCGAAGAAGGATGGAAAGTTCGAATGTGTGTCGACTACAGAGATCTCAACCGAGCTAGTCCAAAAGATAATTTTCCTTTGCCACATATAGACACTTAGTGGATAATACTGCTGGAAATTCTTTGTTCTCTTTTATGGATGGTTTCTCTGGCTATAATAAATTAAGATGAACCCTGAAGATATGGAAAAAATGACGTTCGTTACCATGTGGGGAACATTTTTTTATAAAGTAATGCCATTTGGATTGAAGAACACAAGGGCAACATATCAAAGGGCTATGGTGACGTTATTTCACGACATGATGGATAAAGAAATAGATGTTTATGTCGATGATATGATTGTCAAAGCCAAGAAAGAGGAACAACATAGTGGGAATTTGAGAAAACTCTTTAAAAGACTAAGAAGATGCCAGCTAAAACTCAACCCAAATAAATGTAGTTTTGGGGTGACATATAGGAAGCTATTGGGATTCGTGATAAGCCAAAAAAGAATTGAAATAGACCCAGATAAAGTAAAAGCTATTCAATACTTGCCAGCCTCATGAACACAAAAAGAATTCAGAGGATTTTTGGGGAGATTGAATTATATAACTCAGTTTATTTCACAGCTGACGGAAAAGTGTGATCCCATATTCCACCTTCTTCGCAAGAATAACTCAGGGGAATGGAGTGAGGATTGTCAAAGAGCTTTTGAAGCAGTGAAAAAATATTTTCGAGTACTCCAATCTTGGCGCCACCCATCTCAGGCAAACCATTGATTATGTATTTCTCGATTTATGAAAATTCAATGGGGTTTGTGCTGGGGCAACGTGACCAAACTGAGAAGAAAGAAAGGGCTATCTATTATCTCAACAAGAAGTTCACTGAATGTGAGACTAGATACTCACCATTGAAAAGTTGTGATGCGCTTTAGTATGGGCTACCCGAAGGCTTAGGCAATATATGTTGTATCATACTGCTTGGCTTATATCCAAGCTTGATCCCTTGAAATATCTAATGAGTGTGCCTGCATTATCTGGAAGATTAGCTCGTTGGCAGATCTTATTGTCTGCATTTGACATCTAGTATGTAAACCATACGGTAATTAAAGGAAGTGCTATAGCGGAATTTATTGCAAGCAGGACTTCGAAGAATATGATCCATTGAGCTTTGATTTCCCAGATGAGGATTTAATGTCTATTTCGTAGAAGAAGCAGTGGCATCCACTAGTAAATATTGGAAGTTGAACTTGATGGTGCTTTAAATGCCATGGGACATGGAATCGGGGCAATTTTGGTCTCACAAGAGGGAGAACATTATCCTTTCACCAGTCGACTTAATTTTAAGTGTACAAACAATATGGCCGAGTATGAAGCTTGTGTTATGGGTCTTAGAGCTGCTGTTGAACGTACAGTAAAAATGCTCAAGGTATATGTGGATTCAGCTTTGGTAATTTACCAACTCAGGGGAGAATGGGAGACAAAAGATCCTAAGATTTTAGAATACCATAAGTTGGTTATGGAACTTGTTGAAGAATTTGAAGAAGTAACTTTCAATTATCTCCCCAGAGAAGAGAATCAAATGGCAGATGCCTTGGCCACACTGGCAGCAACATTTAAGATGAACGAGCATTCAAATATGATGCCCATTGAAATGAAAGCTTATGAGTATCCAGCCCATTGTTTTAATATTGAAGAGGAAGAAGATGGAAACTCCTGGTATTATGATATATTACAATATATAAAGTATAAGAGTTATCCGGAACAAGTTACTGAGAATGATAAGAGAACCATTAGAAGAATGGCATCAGGTATGTGCTTGAGGGTGAGACTCTATACAAGAAAAGTCTGGATCAGGTCTTGTTAAGGTATGTTGACACAAATAAGCCAAGTTGATTCTTGAAGAAGTGCATGAAGGAATATGTGGTACCCATGCTAATGGGTATGCTATGCCTAGGCAAATTATGAGATTTGGGTATTATTGGTAAACAATGGAAATAAACTGTATCAATTATGCCCGAAAATGTCACAAATGTCAGATTTATGGAGATAAGATACATACTCCTCCTCATTCGTTGCATGTAATAACAACGGCGTGGCCATTCTCAATGTGGGGCATGGATGTTATTGGACAAATTTCGCCCAAAGCTTCAATTGGTCATCGCTTCATCCTGGTAGCCATAGATTACTTCACCAAGTGGGTAGAAGCAACTTTTTATGCAAATGTTACCCAGTCGACAATATGCAAATTTTTAAAGAAGGAGATCATTTGTAGATATGGCTTACCAGAGAGGACTATCTCTGATAATGCGTTGAATTTAAACAATAAGATGATGGACTCGGTCTGTAAGTAGTTCAAAATAAAGATCATAATTCCACCACTTATCGCCCAAAGATGAATGGGACAGTAGAGGCGGCTAATAAGAACATCAAAAGGCTCATAGAGAAGATGACTGAGACCTATAAGGATTGGCATGAGAAGTTTCCATTTGCTCTGTTTGCCTATCGAACTTTGTAGGGAAGTCAACTAGGGCAACTCCATTTTCTCTGGTATATGGGATGGAAGCTGTCTTACCTATTGAGGTAAAAATTCCCTCACTTCGGATTTTGTCAGAGGTGAAACTAAATAAGGCAGAATGGGTACATGCTAGGTATGACTAATTGAATTTGATTGAAGAAAAGAGATTGAAAGCTATTTGTCATGGTCAGATGTACCAGAAACGTATGATACGAGAACATGGTAAAAAGTTCGCCTTCGAGAATTCCATGAAGAAGATTTGGTGCTTAAAAGATTTTGCCTATTCAGAAGGATTTCAGAGGAAAATGGAGGCCCAATTGGGAAGGACCTTATGTTGTTAAGAAAGCCTTTTCTGGGGGAGCTCTAGTCTTAACTAAAATGGATGGATCATAATTACCCTATCCAGTGAATTCCGACGCTATTAAGAGATATTTCGCTTAAAGAAGAAATAGAAAAAAGAAAAAATGAAAAAATGAAAAAATGAAAAAATGATAAAAAAGAAAAGAAAAAAGAAAAAATGAAAAAAATGAAGAAAAAAATGAAAAATGAAAAAAAGAAGAAAGAGAAAAAAATGAAAAAATGATGAAAAAGAAAAAAAATAATAGGGGGTTCAAGATGAAAATATGCAAAGGGCGTCTTGAAATTAAAGGAGGTCTCAAGTTGAAAACCCACAAAGGGTGACTTGAGTTTTTTTTAAATTCAGAATTCGTGCATGGTGGAGGTTCTGAATTGATTTTTAGAAGTAGAAAGAGCTCTGATATGGGTAGTAACAATGACAGTTGGCGATCAGGGTTGAGACTAAAGATCAATGAGTCTCGATGAAAACAACCAGGAGTGAAATTGAATGCACATGAGATTCAATATTGGTTTAGGGAATCCAATGATGGGAGATTTGGGAGTTTAGAAGTAGATTCACACTCTTAAGCATCATCACAATTTTGGAAATCCTTTCGACAAAAGCTACACTCGAGTATTCTAACGGCGTGCCAGTTCAAAAGCATTTGCATTATTGATATTTGAAGACAAATATTCTTTTGTTCTTTTACTTTTTTTTTCAGTTAAAAGTTTGCCATGTAGTTACCTAAAAATCTCTGCATTTATATAAATAAAAAGATGCCTTTTCTTGTTAATTTCCCTTTTGCAAGCATCTTATTTTGAAAAGTTAAAACATATAGCTTAACTTGAAGTAAATGAGATCATTTTGTATTATTGTGCAAAAGGTTTTGGAAAATGCAGGTATTCTGAAGCCGACAATGGTTTTAACATGTAAGCTTGTGTGGTTACGGGAGGTTAAAACCTTGGAGTTCATAGAAAATCTCAGCCATTAAAAGATGACCCAAGGAGAGTGTCATTAATTAAGAAGTTGGTTATGGGTACTAGCGGGTTTCAAGAAAGAAATAAGTCAAGGTCCTGTTAAGCCGAGAGATATGGAATTGAGATTGTTAACTGGGTGAACTGGTCAAATGTTCTGTACCCAAGACGAAACTGGGTTCCATCAAGATCAAAATGAGATGGTGTTCTTTCGAAGAAGAAAATGCATTAAATTGCATAATTGCATACATTTTAGGCATGAATAGGATCATGGCATTAATAATTGCATGATGACTTAAGCATGTATAGGTTTCCCAAAGATAGTTGAAGATTGAATATATTAAAGCATTGAGATGAAGATAACTAGTTTTGAGATCTTGAAAAGAATGATGTTTAGATGAAAACTAAGCCAAAGTAGATTCACGTATCCAATGGCTTCCAGACAAGTTTTCGCGATGGAGATGGATTTTCTGAAATTTTCTCAAATTCTAAATTTTTGAGTATAATATTTTCAAACATACATTAATGATTGGTAATGTTTGATTTTCAGGTTGGACCTTCGAAATAATTCAAACTTAAGCCTTCACGGAAGAGTAGTGAAGCAAATCATCTTTAAGCCTTCACGGAAGAGTAGTGAAGCAAACTCGTTTGTTGAAGATTGAGAAGATAACTAGTTTTGAGATCTTGAAAAGAATGATGTTTAGACGAAAACTAAGCCAAAGTAGATTCACGTATCCAATGGCTTCCAGACAAGTTTTCGCGATGGAGATGAATTTTCAGAAATTTTCTGAAATTCTAAATTTTTGAGTATAATATTTTCAAACATACATTAATGATTGGTAATGTTTTATTTTCAGGTTGGACCTTTGAAATAATTCAAACTTAAGCCTTCACGAAAGAGTAGTGAAACAAATCATCTATAAGCCTTCACGGAAGAGTAGTGAAGCAAACTCGTTTGTTGAAGATTGAGTCCTATACTCTCTGAAGGAATAGGGAGAGGACAAGTTTGTTTAAGATTGTTCAAGTCCCATACTCTCTGAAGAAATAGGGAGCGAACATATTTGTTGAAGATTGTTCGAGTTCTATACTCTCTGAATGAATAGAGAGCGGACCCGTTTTATGAAGGTTGTTGAGTTCTATACTCTCTGAAGGAATAGAGAGCGGACCCGTTTTATGAAGATTGTTCGAGTTCTATACTCCCTGAATGAATAGGGAGCGGACCCGTTTATTGAAGATTGTTCGAGTCTTATACTCCCTGAACGAATAGGGAACATACACGTTTGCTGAAGATTGTTCGAGTCTTATACTCCCTGAATGAATAGGGAGCAGACACGTTTGCTGAAGATTGTTTGAGTCTTATACTCCCTGAACGAATAGGGAGCAGACTCGTCATTAGAAGATTTATCAAGTTTCATTTATCCCGAAGGAACAATGGAGTGCTTTAATCTTTTGAAGTTTTCAGGACCGGACAAACTCGATCATCTTTTGATATTTTCCTTATTCTCATTATATGACAATGAGCAAAGAGGGGCAGCTGTAGATACTCGATTTGTCTGGGGCTAAGTCGGAGCAGACCCGAAGCAATGGCAGGCCTAAAGAAGAACCCAACTCGTTGAAGGCCCAGTTTAAGCCTAATGACCCAACATTGTTATCATCGAAGCTTCCAGTCCGTGAAGTCCTGGAAAACTGAAAAATGGTTATCAGGAGTTAAAAAAAATTGTAAATGGAGTGAGGGGTATTTTTTATTGATTAAGAACGAAAAAAGAGGGATTAAAAAAAAGAGATACACACAAGGAACAGAGAGAACACGAGAACTAGATGATAGTTTTTTTTGTAAAATATTTCTTGGTCACTGAATCAAAAGGATCAAACGATTGTACAAAGAGTGTTCGAAAATTTAAGGAAAGAGCCCCACTTTTCATTGAACCAAAGCAATATACATAATCAAACGGGTTTTTTTTAGTTTCCATTACCACATTTTTTTTGAATTGAAATCAAATTAAAATCATAAAAGAATAATAGTATGTTTACCTTAGTGATTAAAGCCATTTCCAGTGATGGGAGGTTAAAGGATACGTCCTTAGGGTTATTATAAACTTGTTAGTTTAACATCCTTGGGTCGATTTAGGAGATTATCTTTAGAAAGAGTAATCTAGAAAAAACGTTTAAGAGTTAGAAATGGAACCTTGCCCACAGAAGTAAAAAACCCAAACGAAAATTTACCTTTCTTCTTCGTCTATAGATTTTCTTCCGTTGTTGAGGCTTTGAGCGATGGAGGGTTGTGGTGGCCGTTTTGCTTCGGTTGGAGTTTTGTTCGGGTTATCATAGAACATAGGTGTTGGGTTCTTTATATTAAGGATTATTTTGTGGTTGTTTGGGTAGGAGTGGCCACCAAAATATAGTGGACGGCCTGAGTTTATTAGGCTCGAAGAGCCTTGCTTTTGACCATGTAAAGTGGAAGCGATGAAGAGTAGAAGAGGGGAAGAGTTGGAGAAGAAGAGTAAAGCGTGAGGTTTGTGTGAGTGCTTGTCTGCGTCAGGTAAGTTTAGTTTTAGCAAAGTAGATTAGGTTTTTTTTATTTAATTAAGTTATACAATAAAATATTTGGGTAAATTAGGTTTAGTCACCATGACTTTAGGGGTAAATTATGTCTAAACCTTTCAATTTAGTCGCATTTTACAGAGTAGTCCATAATTTCTTTTAATTTTTCTGTTTTTTTTCTTTCGAATGTGCAGGCTCTATTATTATTTTGCATTTTATTTTAACTTAAACTAAATAGGAGAAATTGCATATAGAACCTTAGTTATGTATTTTTATATTTAGGTCACCGAATTATTTTTGATTTTTATAGATTTGATTTTACATTTATTTAAATTTAGTCATTTGTAATATGTACATATATATATATTTTAATTTATAGTTTCATGTTTTTACTTTTTCATATTTAGGTCACATATGTATATTATATATAAATATGCATAATTTATGATTTAATTTAAATATATGTATATAATTTTTTGTATGTCACATTGTATGATATTTTTAATTTTGTTTAATTAATTTTGGCATGACATCCTTTTTTGCATGATTCGCATGGCAACTTCATTTGCATAACTCGACTTATTACATAATTGGATTAAGGGTAATACACTTTTAATTTAAAATTATTTTAAATGGGTTGTCATAACACATTTGAGGTCCGCTTTTAATGATTTTAAAATAAAAGTGTATCCCGAAAGTGAAACCTAAAAATCGATTCTTCACCTAAAATTTGGGAACGAAAGAAAAGGAAGTGTTCATTTATTTAAATTTATCGAGAAAAGGTTGTTATAGCTTTTAAGATCTGGTCTCAATATTTGTAAATAATCGAACACTCTTTATCTTTCTAAAATGACTTGGTAATTTTAATTTAATTTATTTGAGTGCTTTTCAATATTATTAAATTCACATATTTGTTTTATGGGATCAAAAGTTAAATTAAGTTCGAATTTGTAAAGTTCATTGCAAAGACGTTAATTAATCGATGAGGTACCAATTTAGGGCGCTGTGGGGGTGCTAATCCTTCCCCACACGTAACCGACTCCCGACTCGATTTTTGTAACGCAGACCTTAACTTGTTGTTTTAATTAAAATTAATTTTTATTTAAAATAACAAATATTTTTGGGTGCCCAATCACACCCTAATCAAAGATTGGTGGCGACTCTTTGAACCGTATTTTTTCGATCGTAAAGAGAATCCAAAATTTTCGAAACGAGAGTTTTTTTAAAATCGCATTTGTTTTTTAAAAATCGATTGAACGAGGTAAGTTAATGTAGTTTTCAAAATATCACTTTTTTCACTTTAAAGAAAAAATCGTTTCGACATCTCTATTAACATTTTCATCTTTTATTAATTGGAATAAAATATATAAAAATGGTTGTAATATATAACCAAGTGAAGTCGATGGTTGAGCACTTTAGTTGCATGCTTGCTATCCCCCTTTCCCAAGAATTAATCCCGTTAGCACTTAATTTGCCCAATTCATATTCCAACGAGACGGTGATACATGTCATTATCTAATTAGATATTAAGTTTATTTAATTGAACTAAAATTTAGACTAAATTGATATAATATATAAATATTGAAGACCAATATGTAATTATATCAATTTTTAACAATCACGTCACCTCATCCGTTAAAAGTTAATAGCAAATGGTTTTATTGAAACATTTAAATAGTTGGATGATCTGATTGACGAAATCATAACATCGAAGGTCAAAATGAAAAGAAGCAACAGTTGAGTTGTGACGGGTATAGTTTACCATTAATTAAATAGAGAATCTAGTCCGCCCACGTTCACTACCTTTTTATGCGCAGTACTTTACATTTTAGTTAAAATTTTCTAAAACCTTCATAAGCAAGACTCATTCGAATCAATACGAACAATAATTGGCTCTGGCATTGGTTCGTAGAAGTCTATATAAACCCAATGATATAACACACAAGTCTTATAAGACAACGAAAGAGGGAGAGTACCAATTTTTTTCCTGTTTCCGGTCGACCTCAAAATCCTTGTTGGACAATGGTCATCAACGGTAAAGGCTTGCCGAGCAATGCAGCTAGTAAGCAGCAACTCCGGAAAGTATTCTTCGATTGCGACATAGATGATAACAGCATACTGACAAAGGAAGAGATAAAGAAAGCGTTTGATCGATTCGGTTCGGTCTTCCCCGGTTTCAGAGCTTGGAGAGCATTGAAGCGTGTGGATAAAAACAAGGATGGATGCATCAGCTTGGAGGAGCTTGACGACCTCATTGAATACGCTTATAAACGTGGATACATCAACATTAGTTAATTAGAAACTCAGGGCTTAAACATAAGTAACTCGTACTTCTATCGATGTCAAAATACATATTCCCGTGAGATTGATAGTATGGCTAGTTTGAAAGTTTCAACCTTGTGATTTTACTCATGGGTGTTACTATTTTCATCTTGTAATTTTAATATATGAAATGAAATTCCCCAACTTCAAAGGTTTTGATTTCATAAATCTCACGTAATTTATAGTGGAGACCAATTCTTCTATTATTGTTTCCACAGGTGAATAATACTCGTGAGATCAAACACACGTTACATTGATCCCTTAAAGCATATATCTTGACCACAATGGAAATACTGTGTAAGTGATAGTTCATAAATTCTTATGATCAACTTGAATTCATAGCTTCACTTTCTTAATAAATTCAATAACAAGACTAACATATAAAATTTTTGGGTTGAAATTCAAACTTTAATTAGAATATTTTTAACTTTTAGGGTTATTATTGTAATAGAAGAACTAAAATATTTCAATATGGAATTTTAATATTATCATGTGTTCTATTTAACATATTAAATTCTAATATCTAAAATTTAAATTATAAAATTTTAACATTTAAATCCTAAATAGGATATATGTCATCATCATAACCCCACTTTTGAAGTATTTTATTTTCACTGTAAACTGTTAGTTATGAAATAATTTCTCTAATTTTAAGGTGAGCTTTTTTTAATGAAAATATAATAATTAATTTAATAATTATACGCGAGTGTAATTACATGGATTTCTAAATATGTTTGATTCATATAGTGTAATTATATTTCAATTCATTGTGTCATATATGAAAATATAACATATAGATATATAAATCCAAAATTTTAAAATATATTAATTATAAAACTGAAGTGTAATTACACGTATAATCACACAAACTCTTATTTCCTAAATTGTGAAGTGTAATAGAAAGCATAAATTATACTTATTTCAATGAAATTTATTGATTATAACAATTAACAAATATGTCACATCTGTATAATAACGTTATACTTAATTTCAATTATCATATAACTTTTAAAATACATCCTTAAAAGAAAAAAATAAATGAAAATCGACGGTCGACGATCAACACCAAGGTTGATATCGCCACCGGTCATAAAGATAAAGAAAAAAAATGATGCAGTGTAGCACACCCTTGTTGATAGTGATGCTGGGTTGCCCTTTGTTTGTAGGATCTAGGAAGTTAAGTAAGTGTACCTACAAAGTATGATTGACTTGTAAAAGAAAAGGGTAAGGGTTTAAGATGTAAAGGTAATATGTAGGCTTAGAAATTAATAAGAAAAAAAGAATGAAATACAATTAAATGTGGGTTATTTTGGATGAAGGATATGACGTGGTGATGGTTATGGTGAAGGAAGATGGTTTTGGTGATGAATAAACATAGCAAGAACAAAGAACAACAAAGAAACTATGTTATATGAAGCATAACCCTAACCCTTAAAGGTCCAAGCTTCGTATGGAGATAAATACTTGGACCATTTAGTTATAGAACTAAGAACCACAAGTATCAAGATGGGGGAGTGAAGTCACAAGTACAAGTACTTGATCAGTCGATAAAGTTCTACAAAGAACCAATAAGAGAGAAATTCTCACAAAGTGTTTAATTTAGGAGAAATGCGATGCATTATAAATGCCCCCTTCGAAGTTACATATTTGTTCAAATGAAATCAAATGACTTTTCCTCTTGGGCCGAATGGTAAGGAGATGGTTTTGCTAGGTGCCTCCTTGGATGCTCATGCCTTTGGCCTAATGAGTAGGTGATGGTTAAGCTAGATAGGTTTTTCCTTGAATGCATATGACTTGACCAAATGAATAGGTGATGGTTTGACTAGATGGGCTCATCCCTTAGATGCACATGATGCTTGGATGAAGGCACATGACCCTTCCTCCTTTTTGGCGCCAAGATGAAGTTACATGATGTTTGGTGAAGGCACATGACAAGGTAGGTCCTTAGGATGAAGCCTAATAAGTGCTTTATTTGGTTATTAATTTTCTTTTAAATTTCTCCTTAATCGTTGATTTTTGTGGCTTATTTGTTCGTTTTGATTCATTTTCTGTGCAGGACACTAGATTCTAGAAATTGCACTAAAAGGACAGAATTCTGTAGTTTTTTTTTATTTTTGGAATCAAAGCTGGATTAGTGGGCATGACTTTGGGCATGACGTATCTTACGAGGCGATGACATTAGTACCTTCTAGAAGGTCCAGTCATCGCTTCTAGAAGAACGAATGAATCAACCGCATGTTTATGCAATTCAAATTTGAATTAAACTCATGTTTTAGAATATTATTTTAAATATTATATTATATTATATTTTATCTTTGTTTTTAGTATTTTAGTTTAAATAGTTTTAAGTATTTTCATTAGATTTTATTTCTTTATTTTAGAATTTGTCTTTACCTTGTTTTTTAGGATTTTGAAGTCTATAAATACCCTATCAGGATAAGCCTAAAAATTCATCTCTCTACAACTGAGAATTTACTCTTGTTCTTCTTTCTAGTTTTATAAAGTTCTCTCTTTTCTTTTCTTTACAAGTTTTCATTTCATTTCATTTTATTTTATGTTTTATTTTTTAAACATGCTAAGTATGACTTTTGTCATGCTTAGCTAATTTTCTTTTAAGCTGAAGGCTAAAGCAATGGCTTAATTCCAAATGTTAGAATTGTAAGTCACTTAAATCGCTTCAGATATCTCTCTCTGTTTTCTGGGCTTATTTTCAAATCAAAACAATTTTCAAAACCAAAAAGCCGACATTAGTCTGGATGTTGTTATGGTTAACGTGGGAGGAAGGATTGGCTTATTGAAGCACATTCGATTTCCTGTGAACACACTTAGCAAAATTGTTTGCTAAGAGGAAACTGATATTGGAACCAATTATTGTTGAAACAACATAATCCGAGTCGACAACTTTTCGAGCCTCAACGTTTTTAGATCTTCAACATTGTTGTTGCTTAGATCAATTCACAAACAGATATTAAAGATTGCACTTGGGTATTCGATTCACAAAGCATAGTCACAAGGATTTTCCTTATAACAAGTAACCGATGTGAATCTTGAAGTAAATATCTATTTCGATGATCCGAGGAAACTGAGTCAAAGCTGAAAGCTTGAGGCTACATTTTACAACAAGTCTTCTTTTCGAATTCCAATTATTATTTTATTTATTATTTATTATTTTCCTTTATCTTATCTTTAAACATATTTTCAAAACCCTCATATTTATCTTATTCTTATCTCACATTTATTTTTATATTTTTTAATTATTTTTTATCTTAAATTTTATCCCTATCCAAACTCTACCATTAAAAAACAATAAGATAAATAAATCAGAAACTGCAGAGTCTCTATGGGATCAATCCTTACTTTCCACTTGTTATATTTTCTTTATATGTTTTTTGGGTTTAAGGAATTATTTTGACACGAAAACAACGCTTGTCAAATTGGCGCCATTACCGGGGATTAACACCAAGTACTGATTTATTTTTCTTTATTTTTTATTTATGATCAGAAGAAACCTGGAGGAATTAGTAGATCTTGACCTGGAGATTGAAGCACGAGCATGAAGAATCCACACAAAAATGCTTCGAGAAAAAAGAAAAAGACAAGAAGAACAAGAGCAGAGTTCAGAAAAGGAATCAAATTCGGAGAAAGACTCTGAAACAGATGCATATAACGAAGATCAAATCACAACGAAAAAAGAAGAAGAATAAACGATCCAAGAGCTAGCCACAACTCCTGTCATTCTGACGCCATTATGCATCATTTTTCCGAATGATGGAATCCATTTCAATTAAAGACGAGACTTATTCATATTCTTCCCACTTTTCATGGCCTTCCCAATGAAAATCCCCACAAACACTTATTGGAATTTCACATGGTTTGCACTAGCATGAAACCCAGTGAGTTACCGAAGATCAAATTAAATTGAGAGCTTTCCCTTTCTCTTTAGGCGGCTTGGCTAAAGATTGGTTACTTTATTTACCTCCAAATTCATTTAATTCATGGGCTGACATGAGTCGAATTTTCTTGACAGGTTCTTCCTAGCGGCTAAAGTAAGCGAGTTACGAAGGAGCATTCTCTGAATTCAGAAAAGAGCGAAGAAAGTCTTTATGACTATTGGGAACGATTTAAAAAGCTTTGCGCAAGTTATCCACAACATGGATTGAGTGAGCAAACGTTATTTCAATACTTTTATGAAGGACTTTTACCTATGGATATGAAAATGGTAGATTCCGCTAGCGGAGGAGCATTAGTCAACATGACCCCAACAACAGCGAGAGAATTGATTTCAACCATGTCCGCCAAATCTCAACAGTTTTCAAGTGAATCCAGTAGACGGGTTCATGAGATAAGTACCTTTTCTATTGAAAATAAATTAGATAAATTAACTAAAGTAGTTAATTCACTTATTGCATGAAAATTTAGGGTAACAAGAGCATGTGAGATATGCATGAAGCTGGACTGCTGCATGATAATGCAAGAAGGACACAATATAGAAATCAATGTCATAGGAAACTTTCCAGGTCCTCCATATAGACCATACAACCCCTATAGTAATACTTATAATTTGGGATAACGAGACCACCCAAATTTTAACTATGCGCCGAATCAAAGGACAATTTATCAACCAAGACCTCATTCTCAACAACAAACACATGATTTCAATAAACAAGAAAAGTTAGTAATTTCACAAGAAAAGCTGGTTACATCCCAGGAAAAATTCCCAAGCTGAACCGTAGCACATTTTCAAGAGTTCGATAAACAAGTGAGCAGACTAGCTCAAACTGTAGGGAAATTGGAATCATAAGGAAGACTACATTCTCAAACGAAGTTAGATCCGAGAGAGAATGTTAGTTCCATCACACTCTAAAGTGGAACAAACATTTCACCCGAAGTTCTAGAACAAAAAAGCCGCACATTTCAAAGAACAAGCCGCACATTTCGAAGAACAAAAGAATTGCCATCTCTAGGAAACAATGTACATCTATAACAATTCCTCCTTCTTCTCATGAAATCACACCACCATTCCCATCCAGATTGATAAAGCATGATAAAAGAGCTGAAAAAAGGAGATCTTACGGTGTTCCAAAAAGTTCAAGTTAACATGCCTCTTCTTGAAGTAATTAGGCAAGTATCGAGGTATGCTCGATTTTTAAAGGATCTTTGCACTACAAATAGGAATTAATGGGGAACGAAAAGGTAAATTTGGGAGAACAATTGGTTAAGTACGATTCATATGGCTCCCAATAAAACAGGAGTCACAATGGTCGAAAATCAATAAGAGGAATTAGTACCAACAGAAGTTCAAAATAGATAGGGAGTATGCATTGATTACAAGAAGTTGAACTCTCTTACTCGAAAAGATCATTTTACTCTTACTTTATAGATCAAATGATTGAAAGATTAGCTGGGAAAACTCATTACTGTTGTCTTGATGGTTTTTCATGTTTTTTCCAAGTCCCAGTACCGCAAGAATATCAAGACAAAATTACTTTTACTTGTTCCTTCGGTACATTTGCATGTAGACGAATGCCCTTTGGCCTTTGTAACTCACCAACCACCTTCCAAAGATACATGTTGAGTATATTTTATAACTATATGGAGAATGACATCGAAGTCTTTATGGATGACTTCACGGTTTATGGTAATTCTTTTAGTGAAAGTCTTGATAATTTAACTGATGTGCTTAAAAGATGCTTAGAGTATAACCTTGTTTTAAACTATGAAAAATGCCATTTTATGGTTGATAAAGGGTTAATTTTAGGTCATATTGTTTCCTCAAAAGGGACTGCGGTTGATAAAGCTAAAATAGATATTATAAGCTCACTTCCTTACCCCACAACTGTAAGGGAAATTCGTTCTTTTCTTGGCCATATAGGATTCTATCGCATGTTTATTAAAGACTTTTTGAAGATAGCACAACCTTTTTGCAATCATCTCCAAAAGGATCAAGACTTTGAATTCATTAAAAGAAAAGCTTATTTCAGCCCTAATTATTCACACGCTAGATTGGAATTACCCCTTTGAACTTATGTGTGACGAATCATATACTAGTGTTCGAGTTGTTATCGGCCAAAAAATAGGCAAAGAGCCTCATGTCATAGCATATGCATCCCAAACTTTGGACTCGGCACAATCAAATTATTCAACTACGGAAAAATAACTTTTTGCTACAATTTTTGCTTTATAAAAATTTAGATCTTATTTGTTTGGCACTAAAATTACTAGTTTTTCTGATCATCCAACTTGGTAGCTAATCACTTAATCCGAATTCCCCTTTACATAATTGATTCACCACTTCGAGAAGAATTTCCTGAAGAAAATCTGATGGTGGAGCAAAGCATAACTCCGTGGTTTGCTGATATGGTTAATTATTTGCCACATGTAAGTTACCATTAGATTTGGCGAGAGCTGAAATCAATAGAATTAAACAAGAATCCTGATATTATATTTGGCACAATCCTTATTTATGGAAGCATTGCTCGGATCAGGCAATTTGACGATGTATTTCCAAAAAATGAGGTAAATTCAATTTACAATTTTGTCACTCTTACTATTGTGGTGGTCATTTTGGGTCCAAACGTACAACCCATAAAATTCTTGAATGTGGTTTCTTTTGGCCTTACATCTTTCGGGATTCTTATTTGTTCTATAAAACTTGTGAGAGATGTCAACATACATGTAATTTAATCTGTAGAGACGAGATGCCACTAAATCCGCTATAAATTTGTGAAATTTTTGTTGTTTGGGGAATCAGTTATATGAGTAATTTTATTTCGCCATTTAGAAATACTTATATTATATTTTAGCTGTAGATTATATTTCTAAATGGGTGGAAGCTAAGTCTAAATGGAATAATGATGCTAAAACTACATTTAAGTTTTTGAAATATTCTATTTTCTTCCAGGTTTGGCACTTCACAAACTATAATAAGCGATAGAGGAACTCACTTCATTAAACGAGTAATCGAGTCGCTAATGAAGAAATTTGGAGTAACTCAAAGAATTGCTACAGCTTACCATCAACAAAAAATGGACAGAAAAAACTATCGAATCGGGAAATTAAAACAATTCTTGAAAAAATTGTTAAACCGGACCCAAAGGATTGGAGTATAAAATTAACTGATACATTTTGGGCATATCGAACTGCCTATAAAGGTCTTATTTGGATGTCACCATACCGACTTGTTTTCGGTAAACCATGCCATTTACCGTTTGAGTTAGAACATTAGGCTTATTAGGCTATTAAACAGTGTAACATGGATATGGATGCTGTTGGAGAAGCTCGAGAATTACATATTCAAGAACTTGAAAAAATCCAAAAAATGCCTATAACAGTGCTCAGATATTTAAAGAAAAAAAAAGAATTTCATGATAATCAAAATTCTTTTAAAACATTTTCTGACTGTCAAAAGGTTCTGTTATTTAACTCCAAATTTAAAATTTTAACAGGAAAACTCATATCAAAATGGCTCGAACCATTTACAGTGGCTCAAGTATTTCCTCATGGTGCTGTTAAAGTTGAAAATAACTTAGGAGTTCGATATAAAGTTAATGGTCAAAGATTGAAGCCGTATTATGAAAATGCTCCAATTGGTCTAATGGAAGAAATCAATTTGGAGGAACCCACAGTCTGAAAAAAGTCAGGTTGTCGAGCTAACAACGTTAAAAAAAGGTGCTTGATGGGAGACAACCCATTTTGTTTTATTTTTAGCAAACTTTATTTGATTTGATTTTATTTCATTCAATTTGTGTTATTTTATCAGATGCTTAATTTTATTTATTTTTTCTAAACATGTTTGAATTCCGATCGAATATATAATGAAGGAGCATTGTCTCATTTGTGGAGACAAGAAGCAGGTACATGTTAGCATAGCCCAACCCCATATGGCGCACCATAACATTCCCCAAGTAAAAAAAATTCCGCTTCTGTTGAAAATTCTATTTTGAGGGATTTATTTATTTTTCAATATTTGGTAGACCCACCTTATCTATCACTATCTACACCTTTCTACAATTTTAATCCAATCCCAACACATCCATCTATTTCCATTCTACCTTTTTAGTTTGACTCAATGTCAAACTCTCTCTTTTTATTTTTATATAACACGTGACCTAGCCTCCCCATTATATAAAAACCATCTCATTTCTTTCATTTTTCCTAACTCCATCGATCGACCTCCAAGCCCACGTCATCGACTACACCGCTGAACACCACCTCCCTAGCACCGATACTTGTTGATCACTTGCCCTCCTCTTTCCCTAACCCCACCTCCTCTATTTTTTCCATAATGGTGCGAACACGCAACAAAGAAAATCATAAAGTTTCTCCGTCACTCAACCTTGAAGGATGCCGCCGCCACAACGCTCTGACTATCATCGACGTTCAAAGAGATTCCAACTCGCTGTCCGCTCCAACTCCTCCTCGACGTGGTGGACACTGACCGTAAGGCTATCCATCGAGAATCCCAATGCTCAACCTCTTTCCACTATCACGTTGCCAATCCAAGTAATCCATAACCGTCCAGACCTTCATCACCGGCCACCCCAATATTCTACTAAATGTCGTCATGTTTCAATTCCCGTTCCATGTCATATGTCGCATACCCGTCGTTTGCAGCACATGAACAATCTGAGGAAAATTCGAAACTTGTCGATATTAAACCATTACTAATGTGGCATCTTGTTTTTGGCTATTCCAAAGATTTTATGAATGGATTCAATTTCTCCAGCCATGCGTCCTCACATAGACCCGAGCCTTCCTCATCTCACCGCTCATCCGGGGCTCAAGCTTTGTCCTTTGAGGTATGCTTAGATGAATCCGAAGGAGATAGTGCAAGGTTACCTTCATTTTAATGGCAACGAGGCTAGGAGTTTTGATAGCATTCCTCATCGTAGGTTTCAAGTTTTTAGGTATATTCCATCTCGTACACTTGACACTTTACATTTACGTGATGTTGTGATGCACTATTTTGATGTAATTTGTTGGACTCTCTATTCAAAAATTAGATGTGATACTTATTATGAGTTAGTCTTTGAGTTCTATACCACTTTTATTTTCTACAGCGTCATGTCGTTTCTATCAATACACCTGATGTTATTGCTTTTTGGCTGCTAGGGCAATACTTTAGGATGTCATTAAATGACTTTAACTTTTCTATGTGGTTTGTGTCTGATGTCATGGATAATGGTTATTTGACATATTTACTTGAGATTCTGCATGACTTCGATACTGATATGGCTTATAAGCGCTTACAGGTTTAGAAGACATTCAGTTCAATGCACGTACTACAAAGGTGTTGAATATTCACAACCCCACTCTCCGTTATATACATCGGTTCCTTCCTTACAACTATTCCATTCGTAATGAAACTACATCTTGCTAGGGTAAGGTAGAACTATTTTTCTTATGGTGTATGCAAACTGACACGAAGATAAATTTAGGATATTGGTTCGCTCGAACCTTCGTGCGAGTTGTACGAATCAGTCGACCCTTGATCCTTATATTATACATTTATCATCCCATTTGTTTCCATTGACCTTTGGCACTGTGAATTTCACTTATAATTTTGCTATGGATCCACTTGCTGCTAGGTGTTTGGACTCGATGAGACTTCTTGCAGGCATTCTCGTTGCCCCTCACATTGTACCTCCCTATACCATTACACCCTGTAATGGGCGCGTTTACATGAGGAGCACTAAACCACCTACAACAACCAGCTCCTAACTGGATATGCGAGCTGAGATGTAAGCAATTTCTGGCCGCCTTGACACTATTAAAGCCAACCTTGCTATGGTTCATTCTTACCTTCGCTCGGGTTCTTCTCGATGTGGTCATGGCCACGCTCGCCACTAGATAGGGGAGTATTCCTTTTTCCTATCTTTTTTATAAATTTGATATATGCTTTAGGACAAAATAGATTAAGTGAGGGGGGAAGGATAAGCTTGTCAATTTTTTCCCTGACTTGTTTGATTGCTTCAAATTGAGTTATTATGATATTGATCTGTTGGGATCGTTGGTTGCTATTCTTGAACTTCACTTTATACTTTTGCTTTCTTTAAGATTATGACCATGTTTTGATCGAATTTAATTTTCATGATGGTAATTGGTATAGCTGGTGATTTTTTTTGTTGAGTATAGTTATTTCATTCTTTTGTTAATAGAGATGAACTAGACTCAGTGCATATGAACTATTCTTGTGAGATTCGAGCCTAACGAGCTTACATTTTCTTTCTTGCTCATTGTTTGATTTGAGTATGTCAGGCTAATTAGGATATTCTAGAACTTGTAATCACAATGCATATTAAGACTACATTTTGATCGTAATTTTTTAATGTGATAGGGGAACCTAGAATAAACTTACTTTTCCCAAGAAGCCTACCCATTTATATATCCACTAGTGAACCATATTTGAGCCTATTCCTTTTCTATGTTTTACACCTCATAATTATACCCAAAGCCTTTTTTTTATTTTCCTCTCTTTTCACACCCTTGCCTAGACTTGAGATCTTGTATCACTCTTGTCACACAGAACAAAATAAAATAAAAAAATAGAAAAAAGAAGAAATAATTTCGAAAAACTATTAACTGTTTAGAACATAAAAAAATGAAGAAGGAAAAATCGATCGTTTCAATTGCCTTTCATTTATTCTTTTTCCTTGTTTTATTTTTCATTGTGCTTCATGTTAATTCATGATTTGTTCCTAATTATTTTGATCTCTTGTTTTGGCATTTCTAAAAAACTTTATTTTCATCTTTTTTCCTACCCATACCTTAGTCACGTTAAAACCCAGATTAAAGACCCCTTGATTATTACATTATGTTGGCTTTTAGTAGTGGAGATTTGATTTGATTCCAAGCCTATGGTAATATCTTGATTAGTCTCGATTTGACTTTCCGTCAAAATAATTCCTTCTTCTCAATTAATAAATAAATGAAATTTAACGTAGTAAAAGAGAAGTAAGGATCGATCCCATAGAGACTAAGGAAACTTCCTGATTTATTCGTGCTTTATTTAATATTTGAGCCAAGAAGTGACTGGAGTAGAATTTGAGTAATGGTGGGGATTTATAGATGAAGAGAAATAAAATAGAAGAAAGAAAATAAAAAGAATTCAAAGAAGATTAAAATGAAAATTAAAAAGAAAGTTTAAAAGAAAATTCAATATGGTAAAATCAACCTTAGGCTTTTTCTTTTACTCAATTTCCTTCGGATCATCGAATTAGATTTTCGTTTCGGGATTCACGTCGGTTACTTTGTCTACAAGGACAAATCTTGGTGACCATGCTTTGTATACCTAATACCAGTTGCAATCTTCAATATCAGTTTATGGATTGATCTAAGCAACCACAATGTTGTAGATCTAAAAACGTAGAGGTTCAAAAAACTGTCGGTCCAAGTAATCCATGTCCCTCCAGACCTTTATCATCGTCCACCCCGACATTATACTTTATGCCGTTGGGTTCCACTTCCCGTTCCATGCCAAATGTCGTGTGCCTGCCGTTTGTAGCACATAAACAACCAGAGGTAAATTCTGAACCTGTCGATATTGAACCATTACTAATGTGGCATCTTATTTTTGGCTATTCCGAAGATTTTAGGAATATATTCAATTTCCTAGGTGGTGTACCACCAAAACCGAGCCCTACGTCCTCACATGGACCTGAGCCTTCCTCATCTCGCCGCTTATCCGGGGAGCCCCAACCTTTTTCCTTTGATGCATGCTCGGATAGATCTGAATGGCCACCAGACGAAACATTTGATCCTTTCGATGAAAGAATCGAAGAGGCTGAACCTATTCCATACCACTTGAGGAGATACTGCAAGGTTACCTTCATTTTAATGGCGAGGAGGCTAGGAGTTTTGATAGCATTCGTCACCATAGGTTTCAAGTTTGTAAGTATATTCCTTCTCATACACTTGACACTTTACATTTACTTGATGCTTTGATGCATTATTTTGATGTAATTGGTTGGACTCTCTATTCAAATATTAGATGTGATACTTATTATGAGTTAGTCTTTAAGTTCTATACCACTTTCATTTTTCTGCAGCATCTTGTCGTTTCTTTCAATACACCTGATGTTATTGCTTTTCAGCTACTAGGGCAATACTTTAGGATGTCATTAAATGACTTTATCTTCTCTATGGAGGTTCGTGACTGATGTCAAAGATAATGGTTATCTGACATCTTTAAGTGAGATTCAGTAGGACTTTAATACTAATATGGCTTATAAAGCACTTATAGTTTAGTAGGCATTCAATTCGATGAACGCATTACAAAGATGTGGCATATTCACTACCTCGCCCTGTGTTACAAATATCATTTCCTTGCTTACAATTATTTCGGTATTTGGACTCGATGGGACTTCTCGTAGGCACTCCCATTGCCCCTCACATTGTACCTCCTGACACTATTACACCTCGTAATGAGGACGTTTACATGAGGAGGACTGAACCACCTCCCACAGCTAGCTCCCAATCGGATATGCGAGCCGAGATACAAGGCGTGTATGGTCTCCTTAACACTATTGAAGCCAACCTTGCTAAGGTTCTTTCTTACCTTCGCCCGGTTCGTCTCGACGTGGCCATGGCCTTGTTCGCCACTAGATAGGGGAGTATTCCTTTTCCCCCTTTTTCTTTTATTTGATATACATTTTGGGACAAAACATATTAAGTAATGGGACGAAGGATAAGCATGTCAAAATTTTCCTTAACTTGTTCGATTGTTTGAAATTGAGTTATTCTGATATTGATTTGCTGGGATCGTTGGTTGCTATTCTTGAACTTCACTTTATACTCTTGCTTCCTTTTGGATTGTGATCATGTTTTGATCTAATTTAATTTATATGATGGTGATTGGTATAGCTTATGATTTTTTTGTTGAGTATAGTTATTTCATGCTTTTGTTGATAGAAATGAACTTGACTCAGTGTATATAAACTTTTCTTGTAAGATTTGAGCCTAAACTAGTATACATTTTCTTTATTTCTCATTGATTGATTTGAGTGTACTGGACTAATTAGGATATTCTAGAACTTGTAATCACAATGCATATCGAGACTACATGTTGAACGTAATGTTTTAATGTGATAGGGGCACCTAGGATGAACCCATTTTTCCCAAAAAGCCTACCCATTTATATATCGACTAATGAACAACTTTTGAGCCTATTTCCATTTCTTTGTTTTACACCTCATAATTAAACCTAAAGCCTTTCTTTTTATTTTCCCTCTCTTTTCACACCCTTACCGAGACTTGTGATCTTGTATCACTCTTGTCCCATGAAGAAAAAGGAAATAAAAAAACAATTTCAAAAAAAAAATTGTTTATTGTTTCGAATAGCAGAAAAAAAAGAGAGACACTCTATTCAAATGAAAAAAAGAAGGAAAAATCGATATTTTCAATTGCCTTTCATTTATTTTTTTCCTTGTTTTATTTTTCATCTTGCTTCATGTTAGCTCGTGGATTGTTCCTAATTATTTTGATATATTGTTTTGGCATTTTAAACTTTTTAGGGTATTTTTCCCTACCCATACCTTAGCCACGTTACAACCCTAATTAAATATCCCTTGATTATATCATTATGTTCACTTTTAGTAGTGGAGACTTGATTGTATTCCAGGCCTTTGGTAATATTTTGATTAAGGTTTGAGCGATTTCATTTACCCCAAACACTTTGAGCGGATATGTGTGAATCTTTGTGAGATATCGAGTCATGTTTCATTGAAGTTAGCAATTAATTGGGATATCTTGCTTGCTTTAGATTTTCTTAGTTGTGTCTTTGGTTTATTGTAACTTGAATTCGGCAATTATGAGGGGCTTAGTCCGATTAGAAGTTTGAGGAATAAATTGAAATTGAAGATGACAACTTGTGATTTTGATGTGTTAATTGAGGAATGCTTGAGGACAAGCACTGAATAAGTGAGGGTAGTTTGATAAGTGCTTTATTTGGTTATTATTTTTCTTTTAAATTGCTCTTTAATCGTTGGTTTTTGTGTCTTATTTGTTCGTTTTGATTCATTTTCTATGCAGGACACTATGTAATTTTTTTTTATTTTCGGAATCAAAGCTAGATTAGTGGGCATGACTCATCTTACAAGGAAATGATGTTATCACCTTATAGAAGGTCCAGTCAGTACTTCTAGAAGAACGAATGGATCAGCCGTATGTTTCTACAATTCGGATTTGAATTAAATAGTTTTTAGTATTTTATCTTATCTTTTTTTAGTATTTTAGTTTAAATAGTTTTAAGTATTTTCATTATGATTTATTTCTTTATTTTAGGAATTATCTTTACCTTAATTTTAGAATTTTGAAGGCTATAAATACCTTCTCAGGGCAAGCCTAAAAACACATCTCTCTAAAACTGATAATTTACTCTTCTTCTTCTTTCTAGTTTTATAAAGTTCTCTCTTTTCTTTTCTTTTCAAGTTTTCATTTTTTATTTCATTTTAAGTTTTATTTTTAATCATGCTAAGATGAATTTTGTCATGCTTAGCTAATTTTCTTTTAAGTCGAAGGCTAAAGCGATGGCTCAATTCCAAACATGAGAATTGTAAGGCACTTAAATCGTTTCAGATATCTCTCTATATTTTCTGGACTTATTTTCAAATCAAAACAATTTTGAAAACCAAAAAGTCGACGTTGGTCTGGATGTTGTTATGGTCAACATGGGAGTAAGGATCGACTTATTGAAGCATATTCAACTTTCTGGGAACACACTTAGCAAAATTGATTTCTAAGAGAAAACTGAGCTCGGAGCTAGTTATTATTGAAATAACATAA
Organism: Hibiscus syriacus; assembly: GCF_006381635.1. Classification (NCBI taxonomy): domain Eukaryota; kingdom Viridiplantae; phylum Streptophyta; class Magnoliopsida; order Malvales; family Malvaceae; genus Hibiscus; species Hibiscus syriacus. The sequence continues at coordinate 773,134 of NW_024062599.1, read as the reverse complement.
TCCGAGTCGGATTCTCTTTTTGAGCCTTAACGTTTTTAGATCTACAACATTGTTGTTGCATAGATCAATTCACAAACTGATATTAAACATTGGACTTGGGTATTCAGTACACAAAGCATAGTCACAAGGATTAGAACTAATAGACAAGTAACTGGCGTGAATCTTGAAGTAAATATCTATTTAGATGATCCAAGGAAACTGAGTCAAAGCTAAAAGCCTGAGGCTAATATTTACAATAAGTATTCTTTTTGAATTCTAATTATTATTTTATTTATTATTATTTTTGTTGGCCTTTATCTTATCTTCAAATAGATTTTCAAAACCCCCTATTTATCTTATTCTTATCTCACCTTTATTTTTATATTTTTTTAATTATTTTTATCTTAAATTTCATCCCTATCCAAACTCTACCATTCAGAAACAAAAAGATAACTAAATCAGAAACTGTAGAGTCGCTGTGGGATCGACCCTTACTTTCCACTTTCTATGTTTTATTTATATTTCTTTTTGGGATTAAGGAATTACTTTGACACGAAAATGACGCTTGTCAAAGAATTATGTCATTCCAACTCCTTAGGTGAGCTTGAACTCCCCTGGTAGCTAGCTTCACTCCGTTAGTTAGCTTCATAGCCTTCAGATCCCTTACATTTGGTTTTGGATATCATGCCTAGCTCTTAGCTACCTAGAAGCTAGTTAAACTCACTTTTAGCTTTTTGAGCTTCCATTCCTTAGCCATTGGTACTGATGAAGCATGTAAACAAACTAGTTAGCTTAAATGAAGCTGAAAATACTTTGTTTCATTTGCATTTAGCCATTTTGCACTTGTTTTGGAGTCAAGGGTTCCAAAACAATCTTTTTTCCCTTATGCTTGAATGTGTAACGGTTGGTAAAGTAGTCATGAATTGTCCTCTTGCCATATTTCTGATAGATGATTTATTTAGTTATTATTATCTTTAAATTGCTCCTTATTTTTTAGTTTTTGTGTATGATTTATTCATTTTGAATAATTTTCTGTACATGACACTAGATTCTTTAAATTACACTTAAAGGACATATTTATGCAATTTTTTATTTTCGGAATCAAGACTAGATTAGTGGGCATGACTCCGAACATGATGCATCTGACTAGATGATGAGTCTTCCGCGTTTCTGAAATTCGAATACAAGTCAAACTCATGTTTTTAGGATTTTATTTTAAAAGTTTTAAGAATTATATTTTATCTTTTTTTTAGAATTTTAGTTTAAATAGTTTAATAAATATCATTAGGAATTATCTTTTGTTTTTAGGAATGATCTTTTCCTTGTTTTTAGGATTTTTTAAGGCTATAAATACCCTTTCAGGGTAAACCTAGAAACACATTCGAAAATTATTCTTCTTCTTTCCTCTTGTTTTTAATAAAAGTATGATTGTCATACTTAGCTAATTTCACTATAGCCAAGGGCTGAAGCGATGACTCAATCCCAATTGTGAGGATTGAAAAGAACTAAAATAATTTCGAGTTATTTTCTCAATTTTTTGGAGGAATAAGATTGGTAATCGACCTATCTTTTTAAAATCAAAATGCTTTTTAATAAAAAAAGAGCTCATTGATTCGGAAGTTGTTCTGATTTATAGTTAGGAGGAAGAGTTGGTGGTAGCAAATTCGACTTCTTGTGAACACACTTAGCGGCAGCCCGCTAAGGGAAATTGAGATCAGGCTCGATTCTCATTGAGGCAACATAGTCTGAGTCCGGTTTTTCCAGATCTATAAAACAGGTTGGTGCTGACGACAATAGTAGTTAGTCTCATTAAAGGACTGATATCAAAAAATAAATTTTGGGTTATCAGTTCATAAGAGAGAAAAACAAGTTACAGGGGTTGGGCCCTGTAGATTATAACCGGTAAATAATTGAAGCAAAAACTTATTCCGAGGATCAACTGGAAATTGAGGCAAAAGCCGAAGCCCAAGGCTAATTTCACTATAAGTTTCACTTTATCTCAATTATTTTAAATTTATTTATTTAACTATTTTATTTTATTTAATTCTTATCTTTTATTTTAAAAATAATTTTTAAACTCCCTATTGAATCTCATCCAAAACTCTTCCTTATCTCATCCTTATCTAAATCAAAAAGTTCACTTCATCAGAAACACCAGAGTATCTGTGAACTGATCCTGCTTCCCTACTCTACTCCCTCTCTCTTTATTTATTTATTATTAAGAAGTTGGATTTATTTTGACAGTAAAAGGACACGCGTCAAAATGGGACCGTTGCCAGGGACTTCGGCTAAAGTAACTGATAAAGTTATTTCTTTTTATTATGACCAGAAGTAATCCAAGTGATTTGGTAGAATTTGATCAAAAAATCGAAGCTCAAACAAGATGAAGTCACATAAAAACGCTTCGAGAAAAAAGAAGAAAACGACAATAGGAACAACTAGTGCAATCAGATCCAGAATTAAATCTGGAAGGATCATCTTTCCTTCAATACAAACAAAAAATTGATAACCATAGATACACTAGGTATAGACAACACACCAGAACCAATGGCATATAAAACGATTCAGCAGTTAGGTACGACACCTGTCGTACAATAACCTCTCTGCATCACTTTTCCTCAAGGAACAACTCTATTTACTCTGAAAATGGGCCTTATTCATCTTATCCCTATATTCATGGGCTTCCTAGTGAGTGTCCACACAAACGTCTCACAAAGTTTCATATGGTATGTTTAAGCATGAGACCTCAGGGAGTATCTGAAAACCAAATAAAACTACGAGCTTTCTATTTTTTATCTTTATCTGGTTTATCTAAAGAATAATTATTTTATTTACCTCCCAATTCTATTAATACTTGGTATGATTTACCTCAAATTTTTCTAGATAGGTTTTCCCAACAGCAAAAGAAAGTGAATTATGGAAAAGCATTCTGGGAATAAGGCAAAAAGATGGAGAATCATTTTACGATTACTATGAGCATTTAAAAAGCTTTGTGCAAGTTGTCCACAACACGGATTATCTGAGCAAACATTCCTCCATTATTTATGTAAAGAGCTGCTTCTAATGGAGATGAAAACTATATATGCTGTTAGTGGAGGAGGTTTTGTGAACAAAACACTAGCTGTAGCAAGGGAATTAATTTTGACAATGACTGCCAACTATCAACAGTTTGGCACTTCAAGCGAACCCAGTAGATGGGTTCACGAGATAAGTACCATTTCCTTAGAAAACAAAATCGGTATGTTAACTGACATAGTTGATTTTTTGGTTGCAGGAGAAATTGGATTAGTAAGAGTATGTAGGATATGCACAATGCCTGATCATCCGACAGACTGCTGTCCAATGCTACAAGAGGAAGTTAGCACAGAAACAAATGTTGTAGGGAATTTTCTGACCCTTTATAGAGACCCTATAACCCATACTCTAATACTTATAAACTAGGATGAAGAGACCATCCAAATCTAAGGTATGGACAAAACCCAAGGCCTAATCAAGCCTATAAATCAAGTCCACCTCCATCACCTCATGAACCACCAAAGTCCTCTTTGGAATCTATCGTTGAGAGGTTGGTTATTTCTCAAGAAAAATTCTAGAATTGCACTGAGCCTCATTTACAAGAAATATATAAACAGATTACTCAACTATCTCAGGTCGTGGGATGCTTAGAATCACAAGGTAAACTTCCATCACAAATTATGGCAAAGCCACGAGAAAATGTTAGTGCCATCACCCTCCAAATCGGTACAATTGTCAAACAACAAGTCTAGAGGATTGTGTAAATCCAAAAATAAATGAAGAAAACTTAAAATCCTAAATAAAAGAGTAAAGTTGGCACAGATCCCCCTAAGGGAAAGGGAATTGGCGTAAATCCCCAAAGAAAAAAGAAAGAAGTTTCAAATCCCTATCCAACACCATATCCCTATGAAAATCTGTCACATTTTCCTTCTAAGTTAGTAAAAAGAGACAAACAAGTTGAAGAGAAGGAAATTCTGGAGGTATTCCGACAGGTTGAAATCAACATACCCCTCATTGACGTAATCCGAAAAATACCAAGGTATGCTAGATTTCTTAAAGACATATGTACCACAAAAAGAAGGCTCACCGAAACAGAAAAAGTAAATATGGGAGAGCATGTTTCAACTATTTTCCAATGAAATCTTCCACCAAAGTTAAAAGATCAAGGTATGTTTGCTATATCTTGCAAAATTGGCAAAGTTGGAATTAAACGTGCAATGTGCAATTTAGGAGCTTCTATTAATATTATGCCTTTACCTATATACAACTTACTTTCTAATGAACATTTGAATGATACAAGAGTAACAATACAGTTGGCGGATCGATCAATAATATATCCCGAAGGACTCTTGGAAGATGTCTTAGTTAAGGTAAATGAGTTTATATTTTTGGCATATTTCTATGTCATTGAAATGGAAAACGATTGAAAAAATGCTTGTTCAAAAATACTTCTGGTTCGTCCCTTCCTTAGCACGACAAATACAAAAATCGATGTAAGAAGTGGAATTCTTACATGGAGTTTGACGTTGAGATCGTAAAATTTGATATATACAAAGCAATGTGACATCTAGATTAAGTTTCTACTATTAATGTTTTTGATATTATTGAGTCTCACATTGATGATTAAATGGAATCTAACTTTATTGATAACCTATGCAGGGAATTGGAGGAATTTGACAATGAAATCAGGGAGTTTGAGAAAATATTTATTTGTTAATTTTGATTCATGCTTTACTCCCTCAAATCCTATAATGCTATGTTCTGTTTTGCTGACTCCTTAAATCGATTTAAAGTAGTTTCCATAAAACTTGAGGAACATATTTTTGGGAAAAAGAGATACTTTGCATGTATTTATTTGGGACAAGATTCGAAGAAACACCTATGAAAAAGCCAAAATGTACAAGAAAAAAAATAAAAGAATTATATGATCATAGAATTTCTCATAAGTTCTTAGTTGGGAAAAACATATGAAGAATATGAAGTATTTCTCAAAGAAATTGAATTCCTTTTAAACTTTAAGCCAATTTTTGTTGGTTCTACTGCCAACTTAAAATTTGGAGGATTTATCTTTGTTTTCAAAAGCTTCAGTGGGTCCTACCTTACCATCTTTCTAACCTACATCTAATCTCATTCCTTTTAAACTTATAATGGGTTCCACTTATCCTTTTACCATATTTATTTAATACTTTTAATAATTTAACAATCCCAATTCTTCCACACTTTTACTAGCCAAACTTCCACATTAACCCGACTTTTTTTTATTTTCTTTTCATTCCTATCTTCACTCACCATGGACCACACCTATCAATATATTCTTTTTCAAATAATTAAAAGCCAAAACCCATACTTTACCCATTCACACAACACTACCCCTTTCTTCCTCTCTCTTTTTATTTTTCCTTAACCGGCCGATTCACTCTAACTCACCGCCCACACCGCCGAACGCCGCTTTCCTTCTGCCAGTTATTGTAGCTTGTCTGTCGCCTCCTTTCATTACCAAATTCTCCCCTTTCCTCACAGTGGTGAGAAATTGAGACAAAACAAGCCTTCACTTCACTTCGCACCTCACCTCCTTCGCCGCTACTTTCCAATCGCAATTTATAGCCGTGGCCGCCATTAAACATGGGAGTAATTATATTCCTTCTCTTGTGTTTTTCTATTCATATTGGGACAATATGGTCTAAGTGGGGTAGAATTTTCTATCAAAATTTTCACTTGCTTGTTTGATTGTTTGGAATTGAGTAATTCTGATATTGATGTATTGAAATCCTTAGTTGCTATTCTTGAAATTCACTTTATACTCTTGCTTCCTTTTCGATTTGGACCATGTTTTGATCGAACTTATTTTGCATAATAGTTATTTGCATAGCTGGTTATTTTCTTCTAAGTATTGATATTTCATGTATTTGTTGATGGAGATGAACTTGACTCAGTACATATAAACCTTTCTTGTGAGATTTGAGCCTAAAGAGCGTACATTTTCTTTCTTGTTCATTGTTTGACTTGAGTGTACTAGACTAGTTATGATATTCTAGAACTTGTAATCACAATGCATATCGAGACTACATGTTGGGCATAATGTTTTAATGTGATACGGGCACATAGGATTAAACTCAGTTTTTCCCAAACAACCTACCCATTTATATATCCACTGGTGAACCACTTTTTTTATCCTTTATCATTTTCTTTGTTTTTACCTGATAACTCCGTAAAAAGACTTAATTCATAGTCTTTTTCTTATGTTATTGCTCATTTAAACAAAGTATGCACTGCATTTTTAGTTGCATATAGGTTATATTAGATTGTGGTAGATAAGTTTTGCTTAGGCAAGATTTATTTGGTTTTGACTGATGGTGCTGAAGAGAAAGGGTTGTTTGGGTTGTGCTTGTACAGGAATTCTATAGAGGAAGAACATTTCAGTCATGAAAATGTAAAAGTGCAGAGGCCAACGAAACATATGTGATTTTGAGAAGCAGATTTATCTCGCCAAGCCAAGATTTATTTGAGGAATTCTGAAGCATGAGTGGCTAAACTGCCTATGTCACACGCCAGCTGGATGACCTACTTCGCGTGCAAGCAAGCCTCAATTATTTTGACAGGCGCCAGCCACCTTTCCTTTTTAAGTTCGGGCAATTAATAACGACTAGTTAAGGAAACTCCAAAAGTAGACAAAAACCTAGGAGGTCTTTCTTTATAAATAACCAAACGCAGCCGCCAAACAAAGGAGGCAATAAATAAGAGAAAAGAGATTTACCTAAGGCGCGAGTAAGCAATTGCAGTGCTTTCCCACCATCTACCCACTAACCTTCCTTGGTGTCCTCCATATCCAATGATAGCATAGCAGTGATCCGGCCTTGAGAGAGAGTGATCACCAAGGCAGGCGCGGTGCTGATCAGATTGTCGCGACAGAGCCCTTGGCTTTGGTAGTCGTTCTTCCTTTGTTTTTAAATCTTTATCTATTTGGGGTTGTATTAAATGTTGAATCTTAGATGATCTTTGATAGCACCATGAATGCTTTACTTGGTGTTAAACTTTGTTTTAACTTAACAATATTTTTATGTTTATGAATGATGAATTATGTTTCGCTTATGACTGTTTTGTTCATAGTTTAAATATTTTACCTTAGCACTCTAAGAGCATCGAGAGATAGCCTCGGTTTTGGTAAAACATGTCTTGACATTGTAAGAGCATCGAGAGATAACCTTTTGTCTAGATAAGGGATTCTTAAATTCGAGAGAATTAAGATAGATCAACGTGAGCAATGGAATGAATCCGGGATGGTGAAGTTCTAACTTGTCTACCTTAAAGATAAGTAGTGAGTTTCAAACGACTAAAAGGGATAGATTCTAGAGTAAGAGAGACTACGTCTATAGTTAACGCCGAGAGGTATTGCCATAGCAACCGTCTAAGAATACCTAGTAATCCTGTCAGGCAGTTTTAGTGAGTCATAATAAGTCATTCTAAACTGAGAATATTTGTTGTCAAGACAATGGTTTAGCATAAGTGCTATGTGACAAGTCTGAATATGTGAGGTTGTTTGCATTATATTTAAACCATCACTTGTTTTATTGGTCTACATATTAATTTTGCCTCAACCAAACCTTTATGAAATCATTGAATCATTTTCTTAATTCATTAATATTAGTTCTTAGGATAATACTTAGTAGGACTTAGCTTGTGACATTAGTTCTAGTTGTGGTGAAAATATATTTCTAATCCAATCCCTATGGAGACGATACTCATTCACTACTATATTACTTGCATCGATTGTGTATACTTGCACATATTTGCTTGCCTTATCATATACATTTACAAGCGATCAAGTTTTTGGCGCCGTTGTCGGGGATTGTCAACTATGATATTTTTATCCATAATAAGTTCTCTTTGTCACGTTATATTAGTCTAACGTAGTTTACTATTTTCTTTGTAGGTTTTAATTATTGCATGACCTTGAGATCTTCTGGTAAGCCTTTAGAACCATTTTACCCTGAAATTGAGCAATCACTCAGACAAAGGTTGCGTTCCCAAAGAACCAGAGAACAATCAAATATATTTCAAATGCAACACAACATGGGAGATTTAGGAGATCCAGATACAACAATTAATCTTCAAGTTGCAAGACCAAGAGCGATACGAGAATATTTGAACCTTATTCTCGATGACCTCAACCCAGGAATAGTGGCACCTGAGATCCAAGCCACTCACTTCGAACTCAAACCGGTGATGTTTAACATGTTAAACTCTATCGGATAATTTGGTGGTTCACCCAATGAAGATTCGAGACAGCATGTTCGTGCTTTCCTTGAAGTATGCAACTCATTTTGGAAACAAGGAGTACATGAGGATGTGCTAAAACTGAAGCTTTTTCCTTACTCCCTACGTGATAGAGCAAGAGCATGGCTCAGTAGAGTTACTTCCGACTTAATGGAGTCATGGGAAAACTTATGCAAGAGTTTCCTACTTCGATAAATCAGCCTAATATGAACACTCAGCTTTGCAATGACATTGCTAGTTTTCTCCAAGGAGATGACGAATCAATGTACCAATAGTGGGATAGGTATAAAAGTCTACTTCGCAAATGTGTTAACCATGAATTTCACAATTAGACACAAGTGGTAATGTTTTACAATGGAGTCAACTCACCAACTCGAATGATGCTAGATGCCTCAGCGAATGGCACCTTACTAGACAAATCACCCGAGGAAGCTTTTGACATCCTCGACAGGATATCAAAGGTAAAGATTAGGTAACAACTCAACTTTTGGCTATAACCAATATGTTGAAAAATTTGCAACGTCCTAATGAGGTAAGAAAAGTCAAGGTGACCTATAATGTATGCCTATTTTGTCATGGCAATCATCATGTGAGTGAATGTCTTGAAAACCATGAGTTAACCAATTTTGTGGTCAACTATAATTGGAATAATAATAACCCTTATTCGAATCCGTATAATATTGGTTAGAGACAACACCCAAATTTTTCATAGAGTAATCAAGGGAACATTAACAATCAAGCCATAAACTACAGGCCACAGTAAAATAATTCTAACCATCAACATTTTCAGAATCAGCATCATCAACAGCCTTGGCAGAACAATAAAGGTATAGCTTCTTTCTCTAACACCAATTTGAATACTAATTTCTTGGAGTTATCATTACAGGAATTCATGGCCTCGATAAAAGATTTCATGGCTTCCACAAAGACCTTGATGCACGAACACTCTGCAATAATTAAAAATCAAGGAAATTTTCTACAAAGCCAAGCAACGCTTTTGCAAAGCCATAGTTCATATTTCAGAGCGTTGAAGAATCAAGTGGGACAAATTGCTACGACATTACATTCTCGCCCACATGGAAATCTAGTTTGTGATACTGAACTAACTAAGCATCATGATAAGGAGCAATTCAATGTACGTACGCTAAGGAGTGGAAAACAAGTCAACTAAGATGACAAGTTTGGGGGAGAACACCTGAACAGTCCTCGCCAAGGCGTAACACAACTGGATGATCAATATGAGAATGTTGAACGAAGGGAAGTGCTTGAAGAGAAGGAAAAAAGTAAAGGCTCAGAAGAGCATCGATTGAATAATAAAAAATTCATGGTTAAGGCTAGCGATTACTCAACACCATCAACAGTCGATGTGAGACCTCCATTATCAATCCCTCAACGATTAAAGAAGCATGATGATGAAATCCAGTTCAAGAAATTTGTTGATGTTCTGGATCAGTTGTGTATTAATATGCCCTTACTTGAAGCCATTGAACAAATGCATTCTTATGCCAAGTACCTTAAGGAAATTGTTACAAAGAAAAGGAAGGTAGAACGTGTTGCCACGGCTACAGAAATCTGTTCAGAAGTAAGCAAACTCCCACCAAAACAAAAAGACCCTGGCAGTTTTATAATACCATGTTCCATTGGTAATGACTTCATAGGATGAGCTCTTATTGATTTGGGATCAAGTGTAAACTTGATACCAAAATCAATATTTATGAAGCTAGACGGGCATCACGCCCAGCCCATTTCGATCATCCTACAGTTGGCTAATCGGTCTTATGTGCGACCCGATGGTAGAATAGAAGACGTTATAGTAAAGGTGGATAAATCCGTATTTCTGGTAGATTTTCTCATCCTAGATTGCGAAGCCGATGAAAACGCACCAATCATTCTGGGACAACCCTTCTTAGCCACCGGGAGAATCCTCATAGATTTTGAAAAGAGATAATTCACCATGAGAGTAGGCGAGCAAAGCGTCACTATCAATGTATTCAACTTCATGAAATATGTGGAGAATTCAGAGGAATGCCAATGCATTAACAAGCTTGAAGAAAAGGCAATACTTGGACAAGGTGAATCCCTAAGGCTCGAAAATACAATATATTGTACCATGAACCTACAACCAGATAAATGAAACAGAAAACTTTGGCCCAGATGAACTATTTTCAGAAGACGATCCTCAAAATCATGGCTTCGACCATATAAATATGAGCAATGAACACCCCGAAAATAATACCAATGCAAGATGCGGAGGAAAGACAAGGGACCAATCGAGACTTCTTCATAACATATCAGGTATAAAATTTGAACCCTTAGATTATGATGAAGTTAAATCTCATTAGTTATCTTCACAACATGCACCGAAGTTGGAACTTAAAACTTTGCCATCACATTTGAAATATGCTTATCTAGGAGTTGATGAAACCCTACCACTGATAATTTCTGCCAACCTAACCTCCGAACAGGAGAATAGTTTATTGAATGTCTTGTCACATCATAGGAAAGCTATAGGATGAACAATGACAGACTTGAAAGGAATCAGTCCAACCATATACATGCACAAAATCAACCTTGAAGATAGCCATGACACTACGGCTCAACCCGATCATGAAGAAGGTAGTCATGAAGGAAATTATAAAATGGCTGGATGCGGGAGTAATTTATCCTATATCTGATAGTTCATGGGTTAGTCCAATATAATGCGTACCAAATAAAGGTGGTGTGACCGTGGTTAAAAGCGAGTATGACGAGCTACTCACCACAAGAACAGTCACGGGATGGCGCATATGTATGGATTATAGGAATCTCAACAAAGACACAAAGAATGATAATTTTCCTCTCCCTTTTATCGACCAAATGTTGGATAGACTAGCGGTAAAAGCATTTTACTGTTTCCTCGATGGATAATTGGGGTATAACCAAATTACCATAGCACCGGAGGACCAAGAAAAAACAACTTTCACGTGCCCATATGGTACCTATGTATTTAGATGAATGCCGTTTGGACTGTGTAATGCTCTAGCTACATTCCAAAGATACATGCTGGCAATCTTTTCGGATATGATGGATGGGTGCATGGAAATATTTATGGACGAATTCTCTGTATCGGGTGATGATTTTGACCGATGTCTCGGCAATTTATCCAAGGTGTTGAAACGCTGTGAAGAAGCCAACCTAGTACTGAACTGAAAAAAATGTCATTTTATGGTGACCGAAGGAATAGTGTTGGGTCACAAAATTTCATGCCATGGCATCGAAGTCGACAAAGCCAAGGTGGATGCAATTGCAAATCTTCCCCCACCTACTAATGTGCGAGGTGTACGCAGTTTCATGGGACATACAAGCTTCTATAGGCAGTTCATAAGAGACTTTTCACAAATTTCTAAACCCTTATGTCTTTTGCTTCAACAAAATCATCCATTTGAATTCACTAATGATTGTTTGAATGCCTTCACAGATTTGAATAAAAAGTTTTTGGAAGAACCAATTGTTATCCCACCAGACTGGAATGAACACTCGAGCTAATGTGCGACGCTAGTGACTATGCAGTCGGAGAAGTGCTAGGGCAACGAAAAAGTAAATTTTTTCACGTCATATACTATGCAAGCCAAACTCTTACCACTAAAAAAGAACTCTTAATAGTAGTATTTGCATTCTATAAGTTTAGGCCATATCTAATAGGTACTAAGGTAATTGTGCAAACGGATCACTCTGCCATTAAATATCTTATTAATAAAAAATATGCAAAGCCTAGACTTATTTGGTGGATATTACTACTACAAGAATTTGATTTAGAGATCAAGGATAGAAAAGGTATAGAAAATCAAGTGGCATACCATTTGTCTAGGCTAGATAACAAACCTGATTGTCCTGACTTCACAGAAATTAAAGAGGATTTCCTAGATGAGAAAATATTATTTGTCACGGCTGCGTCGTGGTATGATGGCATTGTTAACTTTCTTGTTAGTGGTATTGTCCCTCTTGATTTATCGAACTGGGGCAGAAAAAAGTTTCGACATGATGTGCGACATTACTACTGGGATGATCCATTTCTATTCAAGTAATACGGAGGCCAAATAATCCGAAGATGCATTATGGGTAAAAAGCAGCAGGATATCTTACACCAATGCCACTCGTCACCATATGGATGGCATTTTGGTGGAATGAGAACAACAGCAAAAGTGCTTCAGTCTGGATTTTATTGGCCAACCCTATTAAAGATACGCATGAATTCTACAAGTCATGCGATAGGTGTCAACGAACAGGAAACATCTCGAAACGGCATGAGATGCCATGGAAAAATATTCTGAAAATCAAAATTTTCGACGTATAGGGAATATATTTCATGGGATCTTTCCATCATCATTTGGAGATTTTATATTCTCTTGCCAGTGGATTATGTATCAAAATGGGTGGAAGCCATCGCAACACCTAAAAATGATTCCAAGGTAATGCTAAAGTTTTTGTACAAAAACATATTCACCCGCTTTGGATCACCATGAGCTATAATTTGCGACGAAGGCACACATTTTGACAACAAATTGATTGCCAAGGCACTGAAACGATATGGAGTACAACATAGGATTGCTATGGCGTATCACCCTCAAATGAATGGACAAACCGAAGAGTATAACCAGGAGATTAAGCAAATCCTTAAAAAAGTGGTCAACCCGAATCGAAAAGACTGGTCGCCGAAGCTAGATGAAGCACTATGGGCTTATCGTACAACATTCAAGACACCACTGGAAAGGTCCCCGTTCAAGTTGGTCTACGGAAAGGAATTTCATCTACCGGTTGAACTTGAACATAAAGCCTACTAGGCCATAAAAAAGATAGACATGGATGCTCACCTTGCTGGAGAACGAAGACTCTTGGAGCTGAACGAGATGGATGAATTTAAAGCACATGCATACGAGAATGCCTACCTTTAGAAGGAGAAAACAAAACGATGGCATGACTGAAAAACATTGCCGAGGTAATTTTATCCTGGACAACACTACTCTACAATTCACGTCTTAAGTTATTCCCAGGTAAGCTGAAATCAAGTTGGTCATGACCGTTTATCGTTCACCACGTCTATGACAATGGAGCAGTTGAAATTCAAAACCAAAACGATGGTTCAATCTTCAAGGTGAACGGGCAGAGACTCAATGAGTAAAAAGTAAACCCAGTAATGCGCGACAAACCAACATCATTGGAACATGATGCTCAAGAATTTGCTTTACTTAATTAAGCAAATATTCATTGCCTAGGCAACAAAAATCTGACTTCTGTACATAAATAAGTTAAGTTATTTTCTGCTTTAATCCGTTTTATTTTATTATTTTCTTCTTTCTTATTATAGGCAAGCAAGGAACACATGGAAGCATGGGGAGTTGAAGCATGCATGAAGAAAAAGCCCTAGGGTACACGGTTTTGGCGGCAGAATAATGAGGGAAAGAAATCTTTTCTCCCCCTTTACGTCCAATGAAATATTTCTCATTTAATGAGAAATCGTTTCCCCACCATAAAATGACTGAATTACCCCAAAACCACCTATCATTTTCCCAAGAAAAACTACCTAACCTTATCTTCATCATCGTGTTTCACTCTCTCTCTACAAACAAGAAAATCTTTTTTTCTCTCAATAATACCTCCCCATCGCCACCACTAAATTCAACCAAGTAAATGGTGAGAACAAGGAAAGCCCCAGCCCCAACACAAAGTTTCGAACATTTCCAAATAGTCAAAGCAGAAGCACGCTTCAAGACCTTCCAGAAACGCCAAGTATATTTGGAAGATGGATTCGTTTTTTCAGCCGAGGAAGAGGACCCGTTTAGACCGGAGGTGATGGACACTATAAAGAAACACAACTAGAGAAGTTTGCTCGTAATCATAAAGCTGTAGCACCGGCGATGGTACGGGAATTCTATGCCCATCTCGAAGACCCGTCTAGCCACGCAGTTTATGTTCGAGGAAAGCTCATTCGATTTTCCCCTCTGCACTCAACCGATATTTTAAGTTAGGGAAAGTTGAAGAGAAACACAAGAGATTTATGTTAGAGGTCGATCAAGAAACATACAGTGGCGTACTGTAGGATCTTTGCTTCGGGTGGGCCAAGTTCGAAGGGAGTGCCCCAACTAGGAAAAGAGTTGATCGCCGAGCATTGAAACCACACATGAAACTGTGGAACCACTTTCTCAAAAGCAAGCTGATGCCAACCTCTCACAATACCACTGTCCTCGTGAAGAGATTGATGCTCCTATACTCGATCATTTACGAGAGGAAGATTGACACTGGAGAACAGATTTTTGAGTAGATCCATGACTGTGCCAAGAGGAATCGGGGTAACCTTCTATTTCCCAACATGATAACCATATTATGCAAGAAGAAGAAGGTTCTAAGGATCACTTCGAATATTACATTAAACCAAATGAGGCAACATAAAGGAAAAGGTCCCTGAGTTGATGAGTTTCAATGACGATGACCCAAAGGAAAGTTTGGAGCGAGGAGCAAAATCGATTGCCGCAGCTAGAATAGCAGCTGTGGTCACGCACACTCGAGAAACGCGTTAAAAGATCGATCACCTGGAAGACCATATGGAAATTTACTTTGAGTATGTCAAGGCTAGGGATATGCAACTCAACGCCTTCTTCAAGGAGTTACTACCGAGCACAAACATCATACTATTAACTTTCCCCGTTGTTATCTTCAAATACAATATGTGCGGGAGCATATTCCATGCCTCGACATCGCATGCACCTCCAGAGGTTCCCCCAGAAGTACCCGTTGATGTACCACCACATGCAACTCAAGTACACCTGTACCAGAGGAAGGCCAAGGTGACACAGAAGAATTTCTCAGCTCCTCTTCCTTTTCAACCTCCGAAAGCAGCGATGATACTCCACCCCACTTCTTCTCTGATGTAGATTTTACCCCAGCACCACTACAACTCGATCATGATCCTACTCGTCCCTTGTCCGTCCAGCACCGCTATTTCCAACATCAACTACTAGTCCAACACCAATCCGAGCAAAACCAACTCCTACGACCGAGCAAACCACTCCAGCAAGAGCCTCATCCAGCAAGAAGCGTTATAGAACCGTAGGCCGTATACTTAGTAGTCTCCTTCTGAACTAGTAGTAGTAGAATCTGAATCTGAGAGTTCCTCTCCTCTCAAACGACGTCGAACGAGGGCGTCTAGTAATGCCACCCTACCACAGTGAGTCTTTACTTTAGTTTTTTTCTTTTTTGCATATGCATTTAGAATCATGTAGTTTAGTTTTCATGCATCGATGAAAATGCATCCTTCAAGTTTGGGGGAGGTATTGTACCATATTCTGCCATAATTTGTTAGAAAGCAATTGATGTTAATTGGTTGAGAATTTTGGTTGTCATGACATAAACAGGTTGAGATTATTATTAGGAATGAATTAGGGATGCCCAATGATGAATGCATAATTTTATTGCCTAGGCCAGAATTATTGTTAAGACTGTCTAAAGAAGAAAACCAAACCTAGGCTTGATTCCTTGAAATTTATAAACACAATTGTAGACTGTTTTTGCTATAGGTAATCTGTAAATTTTAGGAAAGAACTTTCTATTTGCCGAGACTTCAAAAATATTCTAAGGGTAAAGTGCAAACTCTCTAGTGTTTAAAAACTTGAAAAACTCGAAAATACAAAGGGACACTCCTCTGTGCAAAGACACGAACAAGAAAAACTCCAAAACAAATTAAGTGTAGCCAAGGCATATGACTGAATGAAAGTAGTCACAAGATGACTTTTCCCGACTAGCTTGGGGGTGGAAGGTATGCTCCCTTTCACCTAGAGTATGGAACGATAGTTGTGATGAGTTGATTCCCCTTCAAAAAATATGAATAAAGAGAATAAAAGTTGATAAATAACTAGAAGTATAAACTAAGCCAGATGAATAATTTGTTGCCTTGACAAACCAGAAGTGCTTACTTTAAGTTTTCAAATTACCTCTATGCATAGACTGATTACAATCACGTACACACAATAGCAAGGGATCCTGACTAAGGAAAGGACTTGACTGATATGATTGTCAACATGTTGAGTCCAAACACTTTTTTTGCTGAGGGCTGAAATCTCAAACTAGATGATTTTCTTAATACTGCTTTGCCATGATAATTTTAATTCTCTTCTAGCTACTATCCATTGCTTGAGGACAAGCAAAACTTATGGTTGGGGGTGTGATAGCTCCGTAAAAAGACTTAATTCCTAGTCTTTTCACTTAAGTTATTACTCATCTGGACAAAGTATGCACTGCATTTTTAGTTGCATTTAGTTGCATATAGGTTATATTAGATTGTGGTGGATAAGTTTTGCTTAGGCAACATTTATTTGGTTTGACTGATGCTACTGGAGAGAAAGGGTTGTTTGGGTTGTGTTTGTGTAGGAATCCTATAGAGAAAGAACATTTCAGTCATGATAATGTAAAAGTTTAGAGGCTAACGGAACAGATGAGAATGCGAGGAATAGAATTATCTCGCCAAGGCAAGATTTATTTGAGGAAGTCTGAAGCAGGTGTGGCTAAACCGCCTATGTCATACGCCAGTGGATGACCTACTTCACGTGCAAGGAAGCCTCAATTATTCTGACAGCTGCCAGCCGCATTTCCTTTTTAAGTCCGGATAATTAATGATAGCTAGTTAAGAAAACTCCAAAAGTAAAAAAAGACCTAGGAGGCCTTTCTTTATAAATAACCAGCCGTAGCTGCCAAACAAAGGAGACAAGGAAGAAGAGAGAAACGCTTTACCTAAGACATGAGTAAGCAACTAAAGTTCTTTCCCACCGTCTACCCACCAACCTTCCTTGGTGTCCTCCATAGCCAGACGATAGCAGAGCGATGATCAGGCCTCGAGAGAGGGTGATCACCAAGGTAGGCGTGGTACTGATCAGGATTATCGTGACAGAGCCCCCAATTTTGGGATTCGTTCTTCCTTTATTTTTAACTCTTTATCTATTTAGGGTTATATTAAATGTTGAATCTTGGATGATCTTTGATAGCACCATGAATGTTTTACTTGGTGCTAAACTTTGTTTTGCCTGAACAATATTTTTATGTTTATGAATGATGAATTATGTTTCGCTTATGACTATTTTGTTCATAGTTTAAATATTTTACCTTAGCACTATAAGAGCATCGAGAGATAGCCTTGGGATTTAGTAAAACATGTCTTGGCATTGTAAGAGCATCGAGAGATAGCCTTTTGTCTAGATAAGTCATTCTTAAATTCGAGAGAATTAAGATAGATCAACGTGAGCAATGGAATCAATATGGGATGGTGAAGTTATAACTTTTCTACCTTAGAGATAAGGAGTGAGTTTCAATCGACTAAAATGGATAAATGCTAGAGTAGGAGAGACTACGTCTATAGTTAACGCCGAGAGGTATTGCCGTAGCGATCGTCTAAGAATACCTAGTAATCCTATAGGGCAGTTTTAGTGAGTCATAATAAGTCATTCTAAACTGAGAATATTTGTTGTCAAGACAACGATTTAGCATAAGTGCTCTATGACACGTCTGAATATGTGAGGTTGTTTGCATTATATTTAAACCATCACTTGTTTTATTAGTCTGCATATTAATTTTGCCTCAACCAAACCTTTGTGAAATCATTGAATCATTTTGTTAGTTCATTAATATTATTTCTTAGGATAATACTTAGTAGGACTTAGCTCGTGACATTAGTTCTAGTTGTGGTGAAAATATATTTCTAATCTAATCTGTGGAGACGATACTCACTCACTACTATATTACATGCATCGATTCTGTATACTTGCACAGATTTGCTTGCCTTAGCATATACATTTACAAGTGATCATTACCACATAATTAAACTCAAGCCTTTATTTTTATCCCTTTTTTCTACCCTTATCAAGATGAGTAGATTAGTTGTTTACATTGATATATGTTCTTTAGTTTATTATTTCATTATTTTTGTCATTTTTATATTTGTAAAAAAAATGGTTCGAACAATAGTACAATGAAAAAAAACAAAAAAGGGTGAAAAAAGAAAAAAAGAAAAATATTGAAAAAATATGTTTATGTTTATGTTTATGTTTTGATAAGTTTATATTTTTATTTTATTTTAGGAATATTTTTAAATCTATTGTCTTTGTACTTAAACTGACATCGTGGCCTTGTCTCTACCCTAACCTAAGCCCCATTACACCTTGATTTAAAGACCCCTTGATTATTGCATTATGTTTACTTTTAGTATTGGAGACTTGATTGGATTCCAAGCCTATGGAAATATCTTGATTAGTTTTGGTTTGAGTGATTTCATTCTACCCTAAACACTTTGAGCATATATGTGTGAATCTTTGTGAGTTATTGAGTTATGTTTCATTAAAGATGGAAAATAATTGGGATATCTTGCTTGCTTAAATTTTTTCATAGTTGTGTCTTTACTTGATTGTACATTGAATTCGACAATTTCATGGACTTAGTTCAATTAGAAGTTTGAAGAATAAATTGAAATTGAAGACGGAAACTTGTGATTTTGATATGCTAATTGAGGAATACTTGAGGACAAACATTGAATAAGTGAGGGAGAATTTGATAGGTGCTTTATTTAGTTAATATTTTATCTTCAAATTGCTGCTTAGTTATTTGTTTTTGTGGCTGATTTATTCATTTTGATTCATTTTTTGTACATGACACTAGATTCTAGAAATTGTACTAAAAGGACATAATTATGCAATTTTTTATTTTTGGAATCAAGGTTGGATTAGTGTGCATGACTCCAGGCATGACGCATCTGACGAGACAATGAGTAAGCACCTTCTAGAAGGTCTAGTCAGCACTTTTAGAAGGACAAATAAGTCTTATGCGTTTCTGAAATTGAATCCAAGTCAAACTCATGATTTTAGGATTTTAGTTTAAATATTTTAAGAATTATATGTTATCTTTGTTTTTAGTATTTTAGTTTAAATAGTTTAAAAACTATCATTAGGAATTATCTTTTAATTTTAGGAATTATCTTTTCCTTGTTTTTAGGATTTTTTAAGGCTATAAATACCCTCTCAGGGTAAGCCTAGAAAAATAATCAGAAATCATTATTCTTCTTTTCTGGTTTTTAATAAAAGTTTTTCTTTTCATTTTCAAAAAGAATATTCTTTTTTTTTCAAAGATGCTAAGTATGATTGTCATACTTAGCTAATTTCTCCATAACCAAGAGATGAAGCGATGGCGCAATCCCAATTGTGAGGATTGAAAAGCATTAAACTAACTTCGAGCTATTTTCTCAATTTTATGGAGGTATAAGATTTGTAATCGGCCTTTTTTTTAAAATCAAAATGCTTTTTAATCAAAAAGAGCTCATTGATTTGGAAGTTGGTTTGATTTATTTGGAGGAAGAGTGGATTGATAGCAAATTCGACATCCTCTGAACACACTTAGCAACGGTCCGCTAAGGGAAATTGAGATTGGGCTCAATTCTCATTGAGGCAACATAGTCCGAATCAGGTTTTTCCATATCTATAAAATAGGTTAGTGCTAACAACGATAGACGTAGTTAGTCTCATTAAAGGACTGATATCCAAAAATAGATTTTGGGTTATCGGTTCACAAGAGAGAAAACAAGTTACACGGGTTGAGCCCTATAAATTATAACATGCAAATAACCGAAGCAAACACTTATTTCGAGGATCAACTGGAATTTGAGGCAAAAGCTGAAGCCAAAGGCTAATTTCACTATAAGTTTCTCTTTATATCAATCACTTTAAATTTATTTATTTAATTATTTTCTTTTATATAATTTTTATCTTTTATTTTAAAAATAAATTTTAAACCACATATTTAATCTCATTCAAAACTCTACCTTATCTCATTATTATCTAAATCATAAAGTTCTCTTCAACAGAAACACTAGAGTCCCTGTGGACTGACCATGCTTCCCTACTATTCTCTCTATTTTTATTTATTTATTTATTATTAAGAAGCCGAAATTATTTTGAAAGTAAAACGACACCTGTCAATTTCCATGGCCTCGAAGCAATAAATTGCTTGCATTCATGGGCACCACACCACATTAGACTTCATCTTTGTAACTTCTATAGAAAATATAATCAATGCTTACTTTTTCACCTTCAACTAGCCTCCATCGTTTTTCCATTGAAGTTTTTAAGGATTGGGAAGATTCATAGTCTTCAAACCTAACTTGTCGATTATAATGGTACTTGCAACATTGGTGTAACTTCCTCCATCAATAATCATGAAACATACATTTCTACTGACATGACACCTCGTATGAAAACTATAATTTTTGTGATTAGAAGTCTCTTGACTACTAGGATCTCACCATCAACAACAACCTCAATTTCTGTTTCTTTTATTTCTTCCTCTTCTTTTCCAAGAACTTCATTTTTTTGTCCTTATGCTCGAATTCAACTTCACCATTGTCTAAAACTAGCATTACATTCCTATTAGAAAATTGGTTCGCCATGTACTCTCTAAGAAGGCATTTGAGGAACTTAATGTCCCTCGTGCGTTCATTATTTGTCACTTACTTGCTTTTAATCGTTTATGCAATAGGTTACTTTGGCTTGGATGATTTGATCGTTTCCTTAATTTGTAGGGGAGTAGAATTATTGTAAATGTTTTGATTCCATCTTGGTGTTGTGCTTTTATAACTCTAGGACAAGTATATCTTAATTTTGGCGTTCAACTTTCATCACTATGTGAACCATCTCATTTATCTCCACATAATGTTTCAATTCCACCATGTTTGCAATTTATGGGTTAAGTCCAGCCCAAATCTTTCCATGGTTACCCCTCGATTATACTCAAATTTGGAACGAATCATTGATTTCCATCCCTTTATAATATTCTTCAATGATCCATTTATTTTATTTGAGATTCTGTAGCCTTTGGAAAATATCTTGGTGATAATGAGTTGATATGAACCTTCTCCTCATGATGTCTTTCATCTCGTACCAACTGGTGATTGGCCTTTCTCCGTTTCTCCTCCTAGTAATGGTTAATTGATCCCACTATACTAAACCATAGTTAATGAACTCCATGGCTACCAATAGTACCTTAGTTTTCTCTGAGTAGTTTTGACATTCAAACACAAGATCCACTTTATTTTCCCAATCAAGATAAGCCTTTGGATATATTTTCCCTTGAAATTATGGTATGTTGACCTAAATAATTCTAGGGTTGTCATCAAATTATAGATGCCCTTCTTGATATCTTGGAGCATTCCTCCTCAATCCTTGTTGTGATGTGTGTTCAACCTTCTCTTATGCATTTATCTTGTCCTCATATTCCTCATAATACTCTTCTTCTTAACTTCAATATTGGTTTTTGTTGACTTGTGCACTTTCACCCTTTTCTTTCTTCTTGAATATTTTTGTTTTTTTTATTCTTTTAAACTTTGCTTGAATTCTCCTTTCATGTTGTTGTAGTCTTTTTCCTTTTTTTCTTTTCTTATCTTTTTCTTTTACTTTTGTAATTGAATTGGGGATACAATGTAGCCATTTCTTGCTTCTACCAAGGCATTGATTACTAAATGTCGCAGTGTAGGTGATAGTGATGTTGGAATGTCCTTTGATTGTAGGATTTAGGAAGGCAAGTAAGTATACCTGAAAACTATGACCAACTTGCAAAAAAAGGGGTAAGGGTGGTAGATGTAAAGTTATTGGTAGGCCAAGAAATGAATAAGAAAGAATAATGTAATATAAAGAAAGTTGGGATGTTTTGGATGAAGAGTATGATGTGGTGATGGTTATGGTTAAGGAAGATGATGTTGGTGATGAATGAAGTAGTAAGAACAATGAACAAGGAAGAAACTGTGATATATGAAGTAGAACCCCAACCCTCATAGGTTCAAGGTTCGGATAGAGATAAGGAACTGGAACATTTATTTATAAAACAACTAAGAACCACATGTATCAAAATAGAGGAGTGAATCTAGAAGTACAAGTACTTGACAAGCCGATAAAGTTAACAAAGAACCAATAAAAGAAAAATGTTCAAAAAGGGATTTTATTTAAGATAAATGTTATGCCTTGCAAATTCCATGTAATTGGCTATTTATAGTGTTTTAAAGGGTTTGGCTGAATGCTTATACAATTATTTGGCTATGATAGGATCCCCTATGAAGTTACATATTTGTTCAAATGAAATCAAATGACTTTTTTCTTAGGTCGAATGGTAAGGTGATGGTTCGGCTAAATAGGTGTCTCCTTGAATGCATATGACTTGGCCAAATAGATAGGTGATGGTTCGACTAGATAAATGCCTCACTTGGATGCACATGATGATTACTTGAAGGCATATGACCCTTATTCCCTTTGGGTGCCAAGAAGAAGTCACATAATGTTTAGTGAAGGCACATGACAAGATAAGTCAGTATGAAGCCTTGTGTTCTTTAGCTCCTTAGTTGAGCTTGATCTCACTAAGTAGCTAGCTTCACTCCACTAGTTAACTCCCTAGCCTTTAACTCATTTGCACCTAGTTTTGCTCCCATTCTAGCTTTGAGCTACCTAACATTTGGTTTCACTCCCTTACTTTAGCTTTGAGCTCTCTTTTAGATGATTGAGCTTCCATTACTTAGCCATTGGTACCTATGAAGCATGTAAACAAACTAGTTAGCTTAAATGAAGCTGAGATTATAATATAATCATGATACACCCCTAGGATGAATGCAAATGCAACATAAAACATATGAATGATATGTATAACCTAAAATAATCATGTAATAACTTAACAAAAGCTAAATATAAAAACGTGGATTATATATTATATGTGATGGGAACATATATCCTAACACAAAATGCATAATACAAAGTATGTTTATGACATGAACATAAATGGTATGCATAACATGATATCTTAAGCATACTATGATATAAGAGTTAATGAAACATGTATTATAAGTATGCAAATTCAAGATATAGAATAAAAAAATATGTGTAAGGATAGAAAAATCTCTCTCCATTTTAATCCTTATTGATACAAATGATAGAGTGATGATCACAAGTAGGCATTTGAGCAGGATCACGTCAAAAAGAGACTAACGTCAACTAAGAAAAAAAAGAGAAAAATTGGACACGTCTTCTTCTACCTTTAGTTATGCCTTTATGACACGTTTTCGCTTGTTTGGTTGTTATTTTTGTTTATCTTTTTTTAGGGTTGGATTTAACATCGCCATCATTGATAAAGATGACACTTTATTTATTATCATATTGATCTTCCCTACTTTGGACCATTGGATTGGATTTGGATACACGATTTGCTTTCGTGGATATTATTTTCACATCGTTCAAATATGATTTACGATTTTTTGATGGCCTTTCAATAGCTTCATCCCCTTTTATGGTTTATTTGCCAATGCGGTCTTATCTTTTTGTACTGATATTTTATCCGAGTTTATTTTGGTTAGATTTTTTAACATTTCCCTTGTATGGTCCTTGTTATCTTAAGTGACTAGTTTTCTCGTGTTTAGGAAAATATCTTTATTACATTTTTAATTTACGATTGTAGTTGTAAACCTTTATTATAAGTTAAATATTTTTTATTTTTAATAAAATTAACAGTTCCTATAAAAAAATAAAAAAAATAAAAGAGGGTGACACTGCTTGGATGGCAAGTCTTTATAGACTTTTCATATTACATATATATATATATTGATGAATATAGTTGATGCTTGATATCGACATACAACAAAAATGAATAGACATGATAAGATTAAAAGTGGTTTTTCAGAATCTTATCTCTTTTTCCATTTCCAATCTTCTCATAAAAGCTATAATTGGTATCTCTACGCATAGAATGAACCACAATTTAGTATAAAAGTAACTTAATGTCTATATTAAATTTATACTCTAGATCCAAAATGTTTTTATGACGTTCATAGAGTTGATGTTATTTAATTTAGGGAGATTAATTCAAATCATAGAAGGATATAAAATTTAAATTCAATTATTATTATCTAAATATATCGTATTATTATGTGAGTTTTTTTTTTTTAAAAAAAGGAGCAATAGTTTAAAAAACAAAACATAGGTGACTTATTTTAAAAGAGTTGTCAAGTTTTGGTATTAAAAGTAAAATAATTTCTATATTAATTCGAACTCTATATCAAAACTGATTTATAGTCAGAGGTCTTTAAACTTTTCTAAAATCCAATTATTATACGATATTTGGTCAGGATGACGAGATTATAACACATTTGGTTAAAATCAATTATTACCGTCATATATTTTGTTTTCTTTCAGATTTTTTACAATAAATTGAAGATTGTGAGAATCTTACTTTTATATTGTTCCATTTTTTCCGTGTACTTTATTGACAAAGAATTAAAAGATGCTACACTTAGAGGCTGGAGGTTTCAATAATTTTCAATGAACGAGTGGGCAATAAAAGATGATTCGAAGTTGATATGATGTCGAGAAGATGCAACACTTAGAGACTTGGAAACTTTAATAAATTTCTACAACTGTGTAACTTTATGTGTCATTATTTATTGAACAAAAGATGGGTAAATCCATATTTAGGGACCAAATTATAATTTTTCTAAACTTTATGGACCAATCTGTAATTTATCAAAAGTTGAGTGACCTATTGTAAGTTATCCCCAAAGTTTTATTTAATACATTAATAAGCCCAATTTATTTTTACGGTAAACTATATCATTGACCAATTAACTATTTAACTCTTTTACTTTTACCATAGATTTTTCAATTTTGTCAATCAGGCTACCTAACTATTTAATTGTAGTCAATCAAGCCACTATCCATTAGCCATTAACAATTAAAGAAAATGATGATTGGAACTTAAATATTATGGTATAATTAAAATAAATTTAATCATTTAATTTAGTCTTATTCGATCCAGGGGTGATTAGAAAACAGGCACAAACCCAATCACGAAACCAATACCACTTCTTGGTTTAGAGTAGACTACATATTGTATATTTTATATCTTAGTGGATAAATACTTAACTTAAATTCATAATATTATATATATCCTTAAAAATATACCAGAACGATCCTTAAGCTTTTTATGTAACACCTCAAATACTGAGCTAGTAGTTTCGGGTAACTTGTTGGGCTTAGAGTGTTTATGGTAGGCCTTCTTGGAGAGTTGGGCCAAGTTTGGGCTTGGATAGGTTAGTTTTGGATCCATCTAGGTGTAAAAATGGCCCTTTTGAATTGAAGTTAAAGAAAGAAGGACTATAATGTGATCCTAATCAGCCCTAACTTTCTTTTTTATTTGATCACATTATTGAAGTTCACCTACGCTGATTCAAAGGAAGTTTACCTTATATTAACATTTACTTTCTCATTTATGCACTACATCTTATCATGTGTGCATTTACCTTTTAGGATATGCCAAGATTGGACATCAAGAAGGAGAAACAAAAATGGAGGAATACTTTATTTTTCTTATGCATGAATTTGCATGAGAATTTAAAGTTTTATAAACCTTTATTGCATTTAATAAGTGTGTTGATTATTAAAGCATGCATTTCATTTAAGTCTAGTTGACTTAGGGAAGTAGTTCATTTATGTATCTAGTCATTTAATAAACTACTTTATTCATGCATTTAGTTCATTAATAAAGTTAGTTCATTAATCAAACTAGTTCATTCATTAAATTAGTGTATTAATCAAACTAACTCTTAATTATCCCATGCATATTTACCTTTAAAGATTGAATAAATTTCACCTTTTTGTGTCTAGGTGCATTCACGTGGAATGGAAGCTTGAACCGAGAAGGAGACCATTCATCATCAACCATGAGGCAAGCAATTGAAGGCTATCTTAATGCTCATATTCAAAGCAATTCAAGGTTGAATTCTTTTCATCATTTCAAGGCTCTTCATATTCATGGAGAGACAATGCATTTAAGCCTTTATAATTCACCTATTCAAGACTTCTTTATGATCCTTTGAAGGCTTTAAACGTTCTACCAAGAAGACATGTAATAACAACCACTCAAACCTTGCATTCAAGGCCCTATTATCATCATTTGAAGGCTATTCACGTGAAAAACAATGAAGGCTGATTTATTTCATCATTTATCACATTCAAGTGTACAAATCAGCAAGGAATAGGAAGAGACAACGCTGATATTGATGGCAAGGTGTCTATATACATTCAAGTCCACATTCATTCACTTTTTTCATTCATATGAAGAAAGCAATGGAAGATCAAGAGTCACCCCTTATTTTGGACGAAAATAAGGCTAGATAAATTCAAAATTTAGCCCAAATTCAACCAATTTTAATCTACATGGCTAACCATCAAAAGATAAGAAGAGGGACAACACATTTAAGTGAATTCAAGTGCATTTAGATGATTGTGTTAATTCAATTGTAAAACCTTCATATGGTGTTTATCAACACTATAAATAGGCACCTCTATTGCATTTGTAAATAGAACTTTTTGCATAACAAACACTTTGAAAGGTTGCTTTCATTTTAGTTATTGATTCGAACTCTATGGGTTTCTTGTCAATCTTGAAGGCTTCTTCTATTCCATCTTGTTATAACTTTGGTTCCTAGCTCAATATAGCTAGTGGGTCACGTTCCATAACCTACCACTTCGTTTCCACCTAATTATATTCATGGTTCCTAACTCTATATAGTTAAAAGGTCACAATCATTCCTTGAAAATCACCTTAGACCATGTATACATCCTTCATCATTTTCATTTCATTATTATTATATCACAACACCTAAAACTCTTCTAATACATACAAACCATTTTAACAACACTTGCAATAATTTTATTTCATTCTCATATATTTCAATTTCCTTCTTACAACATTACCAGGGCAATTTCAGCGTTCCGACAAAGTACTTCTGGTTTCTTACCTGAATCACGATCGAGAAACATTACATATGACACGAACATCTCAACTGGGTTTATATCATGTGGTATAAGAGCCAACTAATTCAGTAAGAGTGTGACTTTCTCTCCCGAGTTAGTTTCAAAAATAAAAAATATGAAAAAAATCAAAAAATCAAAAGAAAGGCTCTTAAAGAGGGAGAAAGCACTTTATTCTTCTTAAAAACAATATATACATATTGTCATGTTATTTCTCTCATTACGATTTCATTGCCTATTATCATCTTCATTATTTCTTGTAGACATTTCTTTCTTTATTCACACCATTCTCCAACTATGCCACAATTGTTTTAGCCAAAATATACAAGACACCTTGTAAGCCTCGAGGGAGTTCCAGAAGAACTTTAAAAGAAAGAAAGAGTGGAAAAGGAAAGAGCGGAAATTAAGGGTAAAAGTTATCCCGAGAGAAACACAATTGGAAGTGATTTTTCCTTGGAGTGATTGGTTAGGAGTTTATGTTGGTAAGGATTTATACTTTTTTTTACTAACTATGTTGCAATAATCGAGAGATAATTCTCATGTTTCAGGGCAAGGTGTCAACCAAAATGATGGGAGTGTACCTAATCTACAAATGCGAGCGATGATTCAAGAATTGCCTAGAATATTGAGGGAAGAATTGAGAACCATTTTAATAGAAAATAATGATGCAAAGCACTATTCAATCTCTAAATTGAGTCAAATTCCTAGAACCAAAGATCAAGTTTCTCAATCGAGGAAGTACATGTCAAAAGAGAAGACTACTTTAATTAAATACAACTTACATCCAGGTTTTAGAAGCTGTCATTAATTGGGAAAATGACACACACCTAGCCAATGTCCTAATCGAAGTCCTACAAATCCTAAACGAGATCCCTTAGGAAACATCTAAGTATGATATTTCTTTATTTTGCACCACTGATATTGAAATTATTCCTAGTTCAAGCAAAGGTGAAAATGAGTTTATATATGAGGAAAATCCAAAGGCAAAAAGGCAAGCAAGATAGATTCTTCCATTGAAGGACGAAGGAAATCTATGACCATTTGTAGTGACATTGATAAGAATGTATGTTGTGTACCCAAAAGCAAAGGTAAAGAAGTCTCAAGAGCAGTTCTTGAAACTACTTACTACACCAATGAACAAATCAAAGACAAGGGCATTTGAATGGAAGAAAAATAGTGGAAAAATGAGAGTGAGAGTGAGAAAATCAAAAAACGATAAGAAAAGAGGGAAAAATAAATGAAAATACCATTGAAAAAATTGTGAAGGTTTTGAAAAAGAAGGAGAGAAGGGAAATAAAATCAACATCTTTGCGAGAAAAAAAGAGATTCAAAAAGAGGATGAGAGTGAGAAGAAGGAATGTGGAGAAGAAAGAAATTTCATCTTACACTAACCTTTATTTTCTTCCTACTCTTGATTTTTCATTATGTAGGGTGTTGAAAATGTTTCCAAAGGCGAGGAAAAGCATTTCCAATCATGAAGACAATTCAACGTCATTTGTGTGTCAATGATACAATGATGAAACTTTTCCAGAAGATTTTTCAAGAAGGTTTTCCATGACTAAGTAACAAGTGCCCATTAGGATCATTAAACATCCTCCATGGTTTGATATTTCCATTTCTTTTGTTATTGAATTATCTAGTTCTAACATTTATTTATTTTTCAAATGGAAGATTCTGAAACAAGGAATTAATGTATTGAGTTGCGAGGAGAAATTTCTTTGCAATCTTGAGATGAAATTGCAACTCTCCATTTCGCAAATTGATGATTTGAAGTAAAAGCTATCCACCTATCCAAGAGGTACATTTCTTCTAGATCAAGAACCAAGGAACATGACTTTTGGAGGACCAAAAGATTTTATACTTGAAGTTTCAAGTGATGTGTTCTTTGATATCTCAAGTTCATCTCAAAACATGAATATAATCCTGCCATATTCAAGTTTTGATAAACCAATGATGTTTTCCAAGAAGAACATCAAACATCAACCACCATCCATGACATTGTTAGGTTTGTTTTATTTATCTCTTTAAATTTGATTTCTTTTCTACTAATCTAGTTGTGATTGTAGACATCAAAAGAAGAAGAATTTTGAGAAGAAACTACACCGGATGATGCGAGGAAAAAAAGATGTAGTTGGAACACTTAAAGTCATGTAGTTTTCTAAGTCATATAACACTTCATTGACTATAGATAATTGTTTGAAGACTTTTTGGAAAGAATATGAACGAAAGATCATGCATAACCCAGCAATGGATGTTCAAATCAAATAAATGGATTGAGGTCTTTCCATTCATTCAAAGGCTACCATTCTAAAAGTTACAAAGGAAATGAAAGATGCGTTCCACAAGGGGTTGTGTTTATGAAAGGATTCGAATATTGTGAGCAGAATATCCTTAAATGTTACAAGAGAATCAACTTCAAATAAAGTGAGCAACATGGAAGCAAAGTTCACGAGCGAGAAGATCTTGACCCTAGAGAATGGTTATGGTGCAAGACGAAAATGAAGAAGTTCATTGTCCAAAGAAATTCAAAGTTGTTACCTTTTGTAGCATGCATCAATTTGAGGAAAAATCAGTTTAAAGAGGGAGGGGATGATGTGATCCTAATCATCCCCAACTTTCTTTTCAATTTGATCACATCATTGAAAAAGGGAGTTTTACCTTTTTTCATCCCCTACTTGTTCACTTATGCACTACATATTATCATGTGTATGCATTTACCTCTTAGGATATGCCAAGATTGGACGTGAAAATGGAGGAACAAAAAGGAAGGAATACTTTATTTTACTTATGCATGAATTTACATGAGAATTTAAAGTTTCATAAACCTTTATTGCATTTAATAAGTTTGTTGATTATTAAATCATGCATTTCATTTAAGTTTAGTTCATTTAGAGAAGTAGTTCATTTATGTATCTATTTATTTAATAAACTACTTCATTTATGCATTTAGTTCATTAATAAAGTTAGTTCATTAATCAAACTAGTTTATTCATTAAACTAGTCCATTAATCAAACTAACTCTTCATTATCCCATTCATATTTACATTTAATGATTGAATAAAGTTCGCCTTTTTGTGTCTAGGTGGATTCACGTGGAAGGGAAGCTTGGACCAATGAGGTAACCTTTTATCTTCAACCATGAGAAAAACAACTAAGGGCTATCTTAATACTCATATTTAAAGCAATTCAAGGCTAAATTCTTTTCATATTTTCAAGGCTATTCATATTATTGGAGAGTCAATGCATTTAAGCATTCACAATTCACCTATTCAAGGATAATTTATCATCCTTTGAAGACTTTCCATGTTCTAGCAGTTATACATGTAATAATATGCATTCAAACCTTGCAGTCAAGGCTTTATTATCATCCTTTGAAGTCTATTCACGTGCAAAGAAATAACAAGGAATATTAAGAGACAAGGTTGATATAGATGGATAGGGTGTCTACATACATTCAAGTCCACATTCATTCACTCATTTATTCATATGACGAAAGCCATAGAAGATCAAGAGTCACCCCTTCTTTTGGACGAAAATAAGGCTGGATAAATTCAAATTTTAGCCTAAATTCATCCAATTTTAATCTACATGGTCATCCATCAAAGGATAAGAAGAGGGATAACTCATTTAAGTGAAATCAAGTGCATTTAGATGATTGTTTTAATTCAATTGTAAAAACCCTTCATATGGTGTCAATCAACACTATAAATAGGCACCTCCATTGCATTTGCAAATAGAACTTTTTGCATTACAAACACTTTGAAAGGTTGCTTTCATTTTAGTTGTTGATTAGAACTCTATCAGTTTCTTGTCGGCTTTGAAACCATCTTCGATTCTATCTTGTTGTAACGTTGCTTCTAGCTCCATATAGCTAGTGGGTTGCATTCCTTACCCTACCACTTCATTTCCACCTCATTATATTAATGGTTCCTAACTTCATATAGTTAAAGGGTCACAATCCATTCTTTGAAAATCACCTTATACCAAGCCTACATCTTTCATCCTTTGCCACTTACCTTTCATGCTCATTCCACAAGACCCAACACTTTTCCAATACGTATAAACCATTTTAATAACACTTGAAATCATTCCATGTCATTCTCGTATATTTCAATTTTTTTCTTAAAACATTTTCAGGGCAATTTCAGTATTCCGACAAAGCACTTTCGGTTTCTTACCTGAATCACGATCAGGTAACATTATATATGACGCAAACATTAGAATCGAGTTCATATCATTTTCTATCATAGCCAACTGATTCAGTAAGAGTGTGACTTTTTCTCTCCCATGTTTGTCTAAAAAAGAAATCAAAAGAATAGCTCCTAAAGAATGAGGAAGCACTTTATTCTTCTTTTAAAAAAACATACACATATGTCATCTTATTTACCTCTTTACGATTTCATTGCCTATTCTCATCTTCGTTCTTTCTTCTAGTCATTTTTTCTTTATTCACATAAATTGTCCAACCAAGCTACAATTGTTTTAGCCGAAGTCTACAAGATACCTTGTAAGCCTCGAGGGAGTTCTAAAAGAACTTTAAAAGAAATAAGGAGTATCAAAAAGTAAGAGTGGACATTAAGGGTAAAAGCCATCTTGAGAGAAACACAAGTGGGAGTGATTTTTCCTTAGAGTGATTGGTGAGGATTTATACTTTTTTGTTTACTAACGGTGTCACAATAATCGAGAGACAATTCTCATGTTTCAAGGCAAGGTGACAACCAAAATGATAGGAGTGTACTTAATCTACAAATACTAGCTATGGTTCAAGAATTGGCTAGAATGTTAAGGGAATAATTGAGAAGCATTTCAAGAGAAAATAACGATGTGAAGCACTATTCAGGTTCAATATCTAAATCGAGTCAAATTCCAAGAAGCGATGACTTAGTTTCTCAATCAAGGAAGTACATGTAAAAAGAGAAGACTACAATAACTAAATGCAACTTACAAACAAATTTTAGATGCTATCATTGATTGGGAAAAGGACACATACCAAGCTAATATCCTAATCGAAGTCCTATTAACCCTAAAGGCATTTTTAAAATTTCTCCAACTGTAAACCAATAGAAGAAATCAAAGTAGAATAAGTTAATCTGAGATAATATGAGAGAAAAGTTGCAACTGAAGTAAATTTGAGAAACAAGATCTCTTTGGAGACATGTAAGTATGATCTTCCTTTACTTTTCACCACTAATATTGAAATTATTTCTAGTTCAATCAGAGGTTGAAATGAGTTTACACCCGAGGAAGAATCAAAGGCAAAGAGGCAAGCAAGATGGTGTCTTCCATTGAAGGACAGAGTCAATCCATGACCATTTGTAACGAAATTGAAAACAATGTTTGTTGTGTACCTAAAAGAAGAGGTGTATAAGTCTCAAGAGCAATCCTTGAAACTAACTACTCCACCAATGAACAAATCGAAGACAAGTGCATTTGCATGGAAGAAAAAGAGTAGAAAAATGAGAGCGAAAGTGAGAGAAAAACATAAAAAGAAAAGAGGGAACATAAATGAAACTGCCATTGAAGAAATTTTGAGAGAGTTTCCAAAAAGAAAAAGAGGAGGGAAAGAAAATCAACATCTTTGTGAGAGAAAAAGAGATTCAAAAAGAGGATGAGAGTGAGAAGAAAGAATACGGAGAAGAAAAAAATTTCATCTTACACTAACCTTTCTTTTCTTCCTACTCTAGACTTTTCTTTAATACAGTATGTTGAAAAGGTTTCCAAAGGCGAGTCAAATGCATTTCCAATCATTAAGATAATTCATCATCCTTCATGTGTCAATGATGCAGCTGGTGAAAATTTTCCTGAAGATGTTTCAAGGAGGTTTTCCATTATCAAGCAACAAATGCCCATTAGGATCATCAAACATTTTCCATGGTTTGATATTTCCATTTATTATGTTATTGAATTATCTAGTTCTAACCTTCTATTTATTTTTCAAATGGATGATTCAGAAACAAATAATTGATGTATTGAGTTGGAGTATCTTTGCAATCTTGAGAAGAAATTGCCACTCTCCATTTAACAAATGGAGGATTTGAAGCAAAGGCTATCCACCTATCCAAGAGACATATTTCTTCAAGATCAAGAACCAAGGAACATAACTTTTGGAGGACCAAAAGATGTTATACTTGAAGTTCCAAGTGATGTGTTATTTGATATATCAATTGCATTTCAAAACATGAAAATAAACCCGCCATATTCATGTTTTGATAAACAAATGGTGTTTTCCAAGAATAACATCAAGCATCAACCACAATCCATGAACATTATTGGGTTTGTTTTATTTATCTCTTTAAATTTGATTTTATTTTCTACTAATCTAGTTGTGATTGTAGATAACAAAAAGAAGACATAATTTTGAGAATGAACTACATCGGATGATGCGAGGAAACAAAGACGATGTTCAAACACTCGAAGTCATGAAGTTTGTTAAGTCATGTAGCACTTTCTTGACTCTAGATCATGTTTTGAAGACTTTTTGGAAAGAAGATAAATGAAAGATCATGCATAGCCCACCAATGATTGATCAAATCAAAGAAATGGAATGAGGTGTTTCCATTTATTCAAAGGCTATCACTGGAAAATGTACAAAGAAAATGAGGGATGACATTTCATAAGGGGTTATGTTTCTGAAAGGATTCGAATATTGTGAGCACAATATCCTTAAAGGTTGCAAGAGAATCAACTTTGAATCAAGTGAGCAACATGGAAGAAAAGTTCACAAGCGAGAAGATTTTGACCCTGGAGAATGGTTATGGTGCAAGATGAAAATGAATAAGTTCCTCCCCCAACGAAAATCAAAGTTTTTTCCTTTTTAGCAAGACATCGATTTGAGGATAAATTGCTATAAAGTGAGAGGGGATGTGTGATCCTAATCAGCCCCAATTTTCTTTTCGATTTGATCACTTCATTGAAGCTCACCAAGGCTGATTCTAAAGGAGTTTTACCTTTTTTTCATCCTCTACTTGCTCATTTGTGCACTTCATCTTATCGTATGTATGCATCTACCTCTTAGGATGTCCCAAGATTGGATGTGAAGAAGGAGGAAAAAATGGAGGAACACTTTACTTTACTTATGCATGAATTTGCATGAGAATTTAATGTTTCATAAACCTTTATTTCATTTAACAAGTGTTTTGATTATTAAAGCATGCATTTCATTTAAGTATAGTTCATTTAGGGAAGCATTTCATCTATGTATCTAGTCATTTAATAAACTACTTCATTCATGCATTTAGTTCATCAATCAAACTAGTTCATTCATTAAACTAGTGCATTAATCAAACTAACTCTTAATTTGTCCATGAATATTTACATTTAAAGATTGAATAAATTTCACCTTTGTGTGTCTAGGGGCAATCACGTGGAAGGGAAGTATGAATAAAGGGGGAGACCTTTCATCTTCAACCATTAGACAATCAATTGGAGGCTATCTTAATTCTCATATTCAAAGCAATTGAAGGTTGAATTAATTTCATCTTTTAAAGGTTGTTCATATTTTTGGAGAGACAATGCATTTAAGCCATCATAATTACCTATTGAAGGCATATTTATCATCCTTTGAAGGCATTTCAATTTCTAGCAAGAAGACATGTAATAACAAGTATTCAAACCTTACATTCAAGGCCTTATTATCATCCTTTGAAGTCTAATCACGTTCAAAGTGATGAAGGTTGATTTATTTCATCATTTATCAATTCAAGTTTACTAATCATTAAGAAATAAGAAGAGACAAGGTTGGTATTGATGGCAAGGGTGTCTACATACATTGAAGTCCAAATTCATTCATTCATTTCATTCAGATGAAGCAAGCCATGGAAGATCAAGAGTCACCCCTTCTTTTGGAGGAAAATAAGGCTAGACACATTAAAAAAATAGCTCAAATTCATCCAATTTTACTATACATGGACGACCATCAAAGCACAAGAAGAGGGGAAATTCATTTAAGTGAATTCAAGTGCATTTAGAAGATTGTTTTAATTCAATTGTAAAAACCCTTCATATGGTTCCTATCAACACTATAAATAGGAACCTCCATTGCATTTGTAAATAAAACATTTTGCATAACAAACACTTGGAAATGTTTCTTTCAATTTAGTTCTTGATAAGAACTCTATTGGTTTTTAGTCAGTCTTGAAGCCTTCTTCCATCCATCTTGTTATAACGTTGGTTCCTAGCTACATATAGCTAGTGGTTCGCGTTCCATACCCGACCACTTCGTTTCCACCTCATTACATTACTGGTTCCTAGCTCTATATAGTTATAGGGTCACAATTCATTCCTTGAAAATCACCTTAGACCACACCTATTTCCTTTATCCTTCACCATTTTCCTTTCATCCTCATTATTCCACAACGCCCAACACTCTTCCAATACCTATAAACCATTTTAAAAACACTTTTAATCATTCTATTTCATTCGCATATAATTCAATTTCCTTCTTACAACATTTCCAGGGTAATTTCCTTCTTACAATATTGTCAGGGCAATTTCAGCATTTCGATAGAGCACTTCTAGTTTATTACCTGAATCAAGATCAAGCAACATTACATATGAATTAGACATCATAAATAGGTTCATATCAAACTACATGGGTAATTAGACCCCTATTTGAAAATAAGGTCCATTCTTATTAAAATGGGTGACGTCCGACGTTAGGAAGGCATGCTTCATTGTCTTCTTCCTCTTCCTCTTCACCTTTCTTTCTTTTTCTTCTTATTGTTATGAGAATTATAAAGGTCAGAAATTTATCTTTTTTACCTTCTATGCTAGATATTTAAAGGTAAGAACAATAACCTGCTTCCCTGAAGCTTTATTTAAATCCAACCATCTCATTTTTTGCTATAGTGGCCATGGTCGGTGTATAGAGAGGTTTTGGGTTTTAAGGCTCTAGGATGTCCTTAATATATTCCTAAGGGTTAGAAATTATATTTATACTATTTTTAAGTCCTTACGTAAGTTACTAATCCATTGTATTGCTTTTTATTAGTGAGAGATGTTGGAGAGAGCTCCAAGCGAAAAATCAAAGATAAGCTTGTTCTTGATTGACTTTGAGGTGTTTCTTAGCGGCTAGGATCAAGATAACATACTCTTAACTCATCTATATTACTTGTAGATAATTAAGTGTAGCTTGCTTGCTTGTATGAGTGCATTGGTGCATTATGATCCCCTTAATATCTTATAAGCTTTAAATAACAATTGGGGGCCTCATGAGGGCTTTGGGTATGGGAGAAGTGCCTTTCTCGAGAGGAAATAGAGTTTTCTAGGTTCATGGCATCAGTAATGGATGAACAATACTGATATTATTTATTTGGAAGGATAAATTAAAGGGATTTGGGTCAGGTATTATCGATACCCAGTTAATAGGGTATCAAAACTATTCATAGTGTATCAATATCTAGGGTATTATATCGATA
Source organism: Hibiscus syriacus (assembly GCF_006381635.1). Lineage (NCBI taxonomy): Eukaryota > Viridiplantae > Streptophyta > Magnoliopsida > Malvales > Malvaceae > Hibiscus > Hibiscus syriacus. The sequence continues at coordinate 736,602 of NW_024062599.1, read as the reverse complement.
CAATCGTTAAGTTGTAAATATCAGTAGAAAAATTCGATATAAGTACTTGGGCAATATCAAAACCACAAAAAGATTAGGTTTCGATACACTAAGTAATGTTATCAATATTGAATTAATTTTCCAAACATCGAATCCAAATTTAGTATCGATACCCAGGATGGTATCGAGACTCTAACAGAGTAGTATCAATACTTTATGTTTGAGTATCAATGCCATAAGATTTCTCAAAACATCAACTATATTTTGGGTATCGTTACTTGGGACAATATCTAATACAATCAGATTTATGCACCTACTCATCTTCTTCATGCTTTCATCTTGTTACGCAAGGATGGAAGTAAATGGAGTTTCCAAATACTCTTTATCTTTTTACTTTGTTTTTTTCATACTTAGTTACATATTACTATACCTTGAACATATGCATTATGATACTATGTCCATTCACTATTATTATGTTATTATACTTTATGTTATGCATCTTATGTTTAAATGATTGATTATGTACATTAGTCATCATATTATGCATTTTCATTAACTCCTTTAGCATGATAGTAGCCCCACATCTTTATACTTAGTTTTATATCATGTTCATGTTAGCTCATGCATCTTATATTAGCTCATTTTCATACTTAACATGGGTAAAAACATGTATTTTGATAATTTCTAGCTCATCCACATTTCACTTAGTTGTTTTAATGATTTGTATAGGCACACACAATGGTAAGGCATCTTAAGGCAGCTTGCTGGATTGAAACTTAAAGCATGGCAACTGAAATCTAACTCAAAGCAAGGATAAGGAAGATCACTTACCTGAAAGGATCTCAAAGCATAAAGATATTAGCTCCAAGCTAACTAAAGGAGCTGAATAGGAGCTGAAGGTAACTTGAGAGCAGCTAAGAACATGGTAGCTGAGCTGAAGACTGAAAGAAAATGAAGGGTAGTTGAGTAACTAGAGTGTCACTAGCTAGCTAGCTTGAGTCTACCTTGTTAATACTCATTTAGCTACATACTTGACACTCACCTAGTCACCTAAGCATCAAGTGATCTATGGTCGAGCCTATCATCATCCTTAGGCATGAGGGACATGTCATATCAAAGAATATCATACATGAAGTATGTGATACCAATGGATCATTCTAGTGTACGACTACACAAAGGCTTACCATGTGGTATCCTTTAGGTGCCCAAATTCAAATAGAAAGGAGGTTATCATTCGCCCAAGGCATAATTATTCACTTAGGTGCCAAAATGATGTGAAACAAGCACCATTTAACCAAGGCATGTATCCCTTCATCCTATCCAAACCAACCTATATTTTTAATCCTTTTGTAATGTGAATAATCATGTATTTATGAAATAAAACAAGGTTGATTGAATACTCTTGTAACCGTTCATCCTTGTCCTTCAATTTTCTATATATAAGCTAGTTAATTACATTTTAAACATCATCATCGAGCATTAAAACAAGTATAAGATTATTCTCTCTTTCTTCTCCTTTTGTTACTTTATTGACTTATCAAGTAGCAATACTTGCGGCATCAACCTCTATCTTTTTCCATTGATACTTGTGGTTCCTATATCTATATAGATAATGGGTCCAAGTCCTTTTTTATCACCCCTTAAAGAAGCATATAAAGGTAGGGTCTATGCTCTTTAGCATAAGTTCTTATATGAGCCTTCTTAAGATACTATTTTACTTCACCATCCCTTTCTCTCATAAGCCTACACCAGGACCATCATCATCCAAAACCATCCCTTAATTTTTCATCATTTCAAGCCCATATTTCTACATTAACATTAATGATCCAAGCCCTCTCATTTGAAGCCTTCACTTTGCAAGTTATTTGCTTCCTTCCTAGATCCACAATCAGAAGTAATCTACATCAATATTGGTACAATAAGAGATTACTACCAATACTACGGGTGAGGATCGGTACCATCATGATTAAAAATAGATTAGAGCATGTTTAGTTTCGAGATTCAAGTGAGGGTTTTAAGGTCAGTAACCTTAACAATAAAAGTTTTTAAGTGAAACCCTCAAATAATTTTTCAACGAGCATAAGAATGTTATAAGGTAATATTCCATAAAACATATGCTTTTTGTTTGATATTTGAGAAAATAATGATAACACTAGAGTTACTTTAACGCACGATGATCATCTAAATTTATGAATATGAATTATCCAAATAGTCTCCCTCCAATGCTAAGGCACTTTAGTACCAATGCTAAGGCACTTTAGTTACGTGATGGCATTATCGATATGTTCCTTAACTCCAAATAACACTCGATGCTTTTTATGAACCTATGCTTACTGCATTATTTTGCTCCATGACTATACTTGTTAGCATACTCATTTGGTGGATGCATGTAGTATAGTAGAGTTATTTGTGTGGCACTGAGCTCATAGCTCAACGTTCAAATTTTTTGTTTTTGTTCATAGGTTTATAGGTTCCAGTTGAGGAGCTTATCTCTAGTTTGAGGATTTCATATTCAGTAGAGCTTAATAGTACATCTTAGTTATTTTAGAGGGGTGTATTGCATAAACCTTAGCTATAGTTGAGTGGTAAATCATTATTAAACTCTAATGTATTGGGATGTAATTTGGGATTTCTCTATTTTTAAAACAAAAATTTTTACGATTTAATCTTTGGATAGTTCTTATTTGATTATGTGTAATGATTTCAAGAAAAAAATGGTTAGCCATTTTGGTACTTTGTGTAATATCCAAATCCCTTAGACTTCGGGTTGAATCGAATTTGAGTGTTATATTCATTGGTATTAAAGTGTCCAGTTTAACCTTTCCTAAGACCCGCGGGTTAGATTCGATAAGTGTAAGTGATGTACATGCCCCTAGAGCGTCAAGAGTACTTAAATATCTGTAATGATGATCATAAATCCTCTTTTTCTATAAATTTCATAGGATATTGCTGACGATCTCACAAATAGTCAAGAGGGTCTAAAAGAGAGTCGTACCTCACTCATCGGGGATACTGGCAATGAATTCGTCTCTAACTCTGGGGAAATGGGTATCCCTTAGGTCGCAAGAATAGACGAGGGAACCTTTTTTTAGAGAACTTATAAATTCCCTTACGCATATTTTAGGGCCATTTTGAGATCACCTACACCACTTGTCCCACCACTCGTTGTACATCAAGAATCACTAGTTGAAAGACTACTCCATACAAGATAAAAAACTTCTTGGGTTCAGGGGATGATGATTCCATTCCAGTAGACTAGTGGCTCCGTGAGACCATCCATACCCTCCAGTAATTGTACCTTACCCTAAGGGTAAGCTAAAGTACGTTACCACCTTGCTGAAAGGTGATGCCATATATTGGTGGGAGATAGTCGAGTTGGCTTTGGAGCTAGAGAGACTGATGTGGGGCACTTCCTAGAAGAGTTTAGGATGAAATACAATGAAGAGGCTCACAGGGATAACTTGTGGGACCATTTTGTACATTTAATTTAGGTTGAATGTTCTATATTTAGGTACATGCGTGACTTCCTCTTCCTCAACTGCTATAATTCAGAATTATTAGCAATATAGACCTTTATTATATGAGGTTCAAAGAGGGGTTACATATTAACATTCTTACCCACATGGCATTCGATTCTCCTAGGGTCTTTGTAGAGCTGAATAGGCAGGCCAAGGTGGTTCGAGAGAGTGAAATCCATAAGAGACTATCTAATAGGTATTTATGGGTGTTAGATCCAGAAAAACAAGATTCATATAAAACCTCCAGTCTTCATCCAAGAGGGCTAGGGAATCCTAAGGACTGAGGAGGTTCTCACCACCACAGTTTTAAATGATGGGATAGAGTTTAAGATGCCAGTAGAGTCTGGAGTCTCTTATGAGGTTTATGACTTTAGACTCTATAGAGAGAACTACAGAACTAAGTAAGGGTTCATGGGGTTCTCTAAATGGACATTACAATAAATAAAACATCAGAGAGTGTCATTGAGTTTCCAAGGTATTCTTTAGTTGTGGTTCGTTGAAGAATATCATAAGAGATGTCTCGATACAAGAAGCGCAATGCCACTAGTTGTGTCAGGCCAATTCAATCAATTCAGAGAGACCAAGATTTTGCATGAAGAGGTAGTAGCTAGGTGTCGGGTCAGCAGATTCAGGGGAACGCCAAATTAGTGGCTGGACTTGAGGCTAGGGTTACCTCGAAGTAGTATGCGATGAGGACCCAAGAGGAGTGTGAGCCAACTGATTTTATTTCAGGTATCTTTACAATTTTACAAATTCTATTACTATATTGATAGATCCGTGTTCCGATCATTTTTATATATGTTGTAAGTTTGTATGTGAGGAGGGTGTTCCAATTAAAGACTTTAAGGTCAAGGTTAGAGTTTTTAATCTATTAGGGTTAGATGTTCTTGTTGAGAAGGTCCACCGTAGATGTATGATAGATGTTTAATGTCAAATCTTTTTAATCGATCTTATAGAATTGCCTTTTCGAGAGTTTTATTTAATTCTAGGAATGAATTGGTTGTTAGATCACAAAGCGAGTCTAAAATATAAGGCTAGACAACTTAAGCTTAGAAAGGAACCTGGTACCAAGATTGTAATAGCTGACGAGGAACTTGGTTGTACTTATAAGATTACCTCAGCCTCATCGGCTCAAAGGTTTATATTAGATGTTGTGAGGCATTCCTAGATCCAGTGGTAGATACTAGAGTTTCAAGCTGACACTCGAGGACATTCATACAGTGAGAGACTTTCATGAAATATTTCTAGAGGAGTTTCCAAGGTTAACAAGAGATTACGAGTTAGTGTTCTACATCAAAGAATTTCCACGACCGGCTCCAATTTCCATCTTCCTCTATCGCATGGCACAAAAACGTACTAAAACTACTTAACACCCAAATTTAAGAGTTGTTGGATGAGGCTTCATTCGATCACGTATATCACCATAGAGTGCATCGATGTTATTTGTGAAAAAATGATGGGTCGATAAGGTTGTGATCAACTATAGGTAATTGAACAAGTTGTCGCTTACAAGCTAGTTTCTAAAATTGAGGATGATGATTTTTAATCAATTAGAGGAACAAGGGTATTCTCTAAGATATCATTAAAAATATTATCAAAATCTCTTTAAGCCTTTTATGTAACACCCCAAATAACGGTCTATTAGTTCTGGCTAACCTGTTGTGCTTATAGTGTTTATGGTAGGCCTTCTTAGAGATTTGGGCCAAGATTGGGCTTTGATAGGTTAAGTTTTAGGTTCATCTAGGTGTAAAAATAATATTTTTGAATTTAGGTGAAAGAAAGAAGGACTAAAATGGTAATTATACACCTATTTAAAAATAAGGTCAATTCTCATTAAAATAGGTTAGGTTACACGTTACGAAGGTATGCTTCATTGTCTCCTTTCTTTCTTCTCATTCTTCTCGTCTTAAGAAGTCTAATAGTGAGAACTTTTTCATATCTTTCTTCTAGGCCAGAAATTTTAAGGTAAGAACAATAACCTCCTTCCCTAGAGCTTAATATTAAGCCCAATATTTAACGTTTTGGCCATGGTGGGTGTTTAGAGAAGTTTTGGGTCTTTATATTGTCCCTAATGCATTCCTAAGGGTTATAAATCTTATTTATACTCTTTTAAGTCCTTAATTAAGTCAGTAATCCATTGTATTGATTTTGATTAGTGAGAGAAGTTGGAGAATGCTCCAAAGGCAAAACAAAGAAAAACTTGGGCTTAGGTGACTTTGAGGTGTTTCTCAGTAGCTAGGATCAAGGTAACAAACTCCTAACTCGTCTATACTCCTTGTAGATCATTAAGTGTAGTTTGCTTGCTTATATAGTGCATGGGTGCATTATGGGCATATTTGTGTTAATGAGGGAAACAAGGTGTTTTGATGTTTCTCATAGATGAAATTTAAGTATTATGATCCATTTAAACTCTCATAAGCTTTAAATAATATTTGAGGGACTTAAGATGTAACACCCATTTCCCGAATACCCTTCCGTACACAAGATACATATGCCACATTACTTTTAAAACATTTGATCATTTGAAAACTCATAATTTTTTTTCAAAATTTAAAACCACACCATTTAACAAATGACAAAACATTCACTGAAATTACTACTTTAAATACATTACAAAATATTTTCTTTGGTTTAATTACATACCAGCTAAGTTCCAAAATGAGTATGTTTGTTACAAAGTTACTTTCGAGTCAACTTTTAATTGTTGATAGTTGTTGTGGATGCACTTCTTACTCTGCAAATATTTGATTGTTACCTACGCGTGAAATCAACACACATTAAGTATTTTCTTAGTGATGCATAACCTTGTAAAAGAATTACAATTTATTCATAAGTATGTCCTGACTATCGAAACCATGATAAATTATCTACTTTTTGGGATTCCTTTACAAGCCTTTAAGTCAAATCAATAATTGACATCGTTTATGTCAAAATGTACTGTTAAGCATTTAGTCTTTTACCTAAAGACATTTAGCTTTTCATCTAACTTGCATTATTGACACCTTTCTGCCAAATGCACAACTAGGCATTTAATCTTTAACTCAAAGGCATTTAGCCTTTCATCTAATTGGAATAATTGACACCTTCCTGTCAAATGCACAACTAGACAATTTTTCTGTTACTCCAAGGTATTTAACCTTTCATATAACAACCATAATTGACACATTTCTATCAAATGCACGGCTAGGTCATTAATCTTTTACTCAAAGGTATTTAACTTCATCTAACTGGTATAATTGACATCTTTCTGTCAAATTTATAGCTAGGCCATTAATCTTTTACTCAAAGGTATTTAATCTTTCGTCTAACGGGCATAATTTACACCTTTCTGTCGAATGCACCACTAGGCCATTAATCTTTTACTCAAATTATTTAACCTTTCATCTAACTGGCATAATTGACACCTTTCTGTTAAATGCACAACTAGGCCAATAATCTTTTATTTGAAATAATTATTGCACTAAAAATCAATCATAATATCAATGCTACACACATTATAAACATATATAATATAAAGTAAAAAAACACATTAATTTAAATAATTGAGGTGGACTTATTGTGAGTCAACCCATGTAATTATAATGTATGCACTCACCTGATATACTGTAGTAAGGTCTAACTACTCGAAAACTTTATCTTCGACCATTTTCTTACTTGACTCGAGATTAATTTGTATCTACTCTAACATCCATTAAAGATACATGCCATACCAATTGTTAGTATATTCTCTAACATTTATAATTTAACAATACTCAAAAGTACTATTATTAAATTTTCTATAACAATTTCAGCCTACCTTAAAATTCTTAGCTCAATAGTATCGGTACCTCTACCATGGTATCGATACTTCTATATTGTTGTACCGATACACCATTTTAGTATCGATACCATTTTGGCATTTTGTAATCTATGGTATCGATAACCATCAGTATCGATACTACTTGCATCAGTACCAATACTGTTCATAATTTTTCTACCCATTTAAACCTATAGAATTGGTATTGTTCTAATATTATCGATACTCTCACCCAAAATTTCCATTTTTCAGCCCGATTCTTACCCAAATTTGGTCAATTTTCCTTATGTTTACTCCCAACAATACTATTAAACTCATAGTTACTTATACCTACTAACTTTCCTTCATTTAACAACTTATAAAGTCTAAAATCTCCATAGAACATCTCACCTCAAGAATCGTTTCACTTTTTCTAGTATGTTTTTAATCATACCTCATGCTTCTAATCTCTTATTCACTCATTTGACAAGTCAATTCTACTAATAAACCTAAAAAAAACTCATGTATCCACATATCATTCAAAAACCCATTTCCTTCACATATAAAACATCCACCTCTTAGTTTTAATCTTCTTTAACCCTTCCTTAAGCTTACATATTACTTAACGTTACAAGAGCAAACTAGATTTCGTTCTTTAAGTTCAAACCAATTTAATGGTGTCCGGTATTTCCTCCCATACAACGCTTTATATGGGGCCATTTTAGTACTTGATTGGTAACTGTTTTTATAAGCAAATTCAGCTAAAAGCAAATAACTTTCCCATGATCCTTTAAACTCAATCATACATGCCCTTAGTATATCCTCCAATATTTGTATAGTTCGTTCGGACTGCCCATCTGTCTGCAGATGAAAAAATGTACTCAAACTAAATAAAATGAGTCGTCTTGGTCAATATATCAACAATTACCCATATCGAGTCCTTTTTACCTTGTGTCAAAGGAAATCCCGAAACAAAATCCATTGTAACACGTTCCCATTTCCACTCAGGAATGGATATCAGTTGTAGCAATTCGGAAGGCACCTGAAATTCAGCTTTCACTTGCTGACATGTCAAACATTTGTCAACAAACTCCGATACAACTCTTTTCATACCAGGCCACTGATAATGACTTTTCAAATCCTGGTACATCTTATTCCCATCTGGATGCATCATCAAAGGACTACAATTTCCCTCGGTAAGAATATCTTTCTTCAATTCATCATTATCGGGAATGCAAAGTCTTCCACGATAATATAAACATCCATCGACTCTCATTTCAAAGTCTTTGGTCTATTCTTTTTTAACTTGCGCCATTCTCACCAAGCATTTATCACCTCGATCTTGCAGCTCTCTTACCCGATCCAAAAGCGTCAACTTTAACTTAAGTTCAACAATCAAGGCACCATCTTCATTTAAAGACAAATGCGCAAACAAAGCCCGTAAAGCTGCAAAAGTCTTTCGACTGACCATTTCTGTAACCACAGTAGCCTGTCCGGGATGATAATCAATAGTCAAATCATAATCTTTTATAGCTCAATCCATCTTCTCTGTCTCAAATTTACTCTTTCTCAGTTAGCAGATGCTTTAGACTCTTGTGATCCATATAAACATGGAAATCTCACTATACATATAATGACACCAAATTTTCAAAGCAAACACTACCGCTGCCAATTCCAAGTCATGCGTCAGGTAATCTCTCACGTGATTCTTCAGATGTCCTGAGGCAGAAGCCAAAACTTTCCCTTCTTGCATCAACACACATCCTAGTCCATTATGGGATGCATCATTGAAAATTACATAATTCTTACCTGACTCAAGTTGCACAAGTATTGGGGCCTCTAATACTATTCTTTTTAGCAATTCAAAACTTTATTGGCATTTCTCTTACAAAACAAAAGGAACATCTTTTTCGCAGCAACTTAGTTAGCGGTAAAGCTAACATTGAAAATTCATCACGAACTGTATATAATAACCAGCAAGCCATAAGAAACTTTTATCCTCAGAGACATTCTTTGGGGGTTTCCAATCTACTATGGCTGCAATCTTTTAGGATCTACTTTTATGCTTTTGCAGAGACTATATGACCAAGGAAAGAAATCTTAGATAACCAAAATTTGTACTTTAACAATTTGGCATACAGTTTCTTCTCTCGAAGTATCTGAAGAACCACTCGAATATGGTCAGTATGGTACTCTCTTGACTTGGAATACACCAAAATATCATCTCTGAATACCACCACAAATTGATCCAAGTAAGGTTGGAATACTCGGTTCATAAAGTCCATAAATACTGTAGGAGCATTAGTCAGTCCAAATGGAAATACCATGAACTCATGGTGTTGTACCATGTCTGAAAAGTTGTCTTCGAAATATCATCATTCTCGATCTTTAATTGGTGGTACCCTTTCCTCAGGTCTATATTAGAGAACACCGCTGCACCTTTTAGTTGATCAAACAGATCATCAATCATTGGGAGAGGATACTTGTTCTTTATCTTTACTTTATTCAACTGACGATAGTCAATACACAACCACATACACCCATCATTCTTTTTTCACAAATAAAACCAGTGCTCCCCAAGGAGAAAAAATGGGTCTGATAAATCTATTATCAAGTAACTCTTTCAACTGGGCTTTTAGTTCTCTTAATTTGTTGGAGCCATTCGATACGATGCCATAGAAATAGGTTCGGTACCTGGGTAAACCTCAATTCTGAATTCCACTTCATGATTTAGAGGTAACCCTAATAATTCCTCCGAAAAACCTCTAGAAATTCCTTAACTATTGGAATATTGTTTAATCTCACCGCTGCATTTAAGTATCTATCACATTATCTAGAAAAGTTATACACCCCTTTGACATCATTTTCTTTGCAGTCATGGCTGATATCACATTAGAAGAAAGCTTCACTGAAAAGTGTATATACTCCCCAGTGTGCTCTACCATAAGTCTGACATACATTTTTGTCTCCAACTGCTCTACCCGGGCTAGCAGCAACCGACTGAGATTGTTTTATTTTCCGTGAAACTACAGTAGAACCTTCTCTATCCATATATCTAGAATTTGAGCCCTTGCCTCTCTTAACATAATGGGGAGTTGAAGGCGTTCCAACCTTTTCCCCGTCTACAAACCATGTTCCGCTACTATATTTTTGCTTAAGCTCTCTCGATAGCTTTGGCTCGCTTAAAAACTTATTGCAAGTTAGGCAAACTCAAAGTTAACATAATTTCTTTCAACTTTGGCCTCAATACTTCAATAAACCAATCGCGTTGGACCTTGTCATTGGGAACCCCTCAGTAGAAATATGACTCAACTTGTTATACTCGACCTAATACTCAAGTACTGTTCAGTCACCTTGTTTCAAATTAAGAAACTTTAGCAGTATCGCTCGTCTGAACTACTCAACAATATACTTATTGTTAAATTATTCACGGAAAACTGTCAGGTCAATTGTTCTGGTGGTGCATTCATTGTAGTATTTGACCACCACACTCGAGTTGATCCCTTAGAAACGATACAGCTCCACCCAGCTTATCTGAATCTAAACAATGAAGACTTTCTAGCATTATCATTACATCATTCAACCATAAATCAGCCTTCATAGGGCATTCATACTCTTCTCCATGAAATTCAGAAGATCCTAAACTCTTCAGCTCCTTTGGGATCAACATCCTCGGTACTAGAGGAGCAGGGGGAGGCGGAGGACGTTGAAAATGGGTTAATATAACGTCAGAGCTTGTATAAAAACTCCAAACTCTGGTACCGACATCCCTTTATATGTAGGAGTACTAGCATTTTTAGATGGGATCAGCTACTCACTATTAGCCTCGTAACTTTTTCTACCAGTCCCTTCTCCCATCTCTTATGAGTAAGGAGTGTCATCAATTACACTCTAATGAAACCTTATCAGTAACCTTGACAATCTTAGTGGCATGTAATCCCTTTTTATTAAAAAAATGGTTTCGGTCGAGAATCAACCAAACCTGTAGCTCTGATACAAATGCATAGCTAGGCCATTAATCTTTTATTTAAAACAATTCTTGCACTAAAAAATAATCATAATATCAATGCTACATACATTATAAACATATATAATATAAAGTAAAACAAACATTAATTTAAACAATTGAGGTGGACTTATTGTGAGTCTCCCTCAACCCATGTAATTACATTTTATGCACTCACCTGATATGCTATAGTGAGGTTCAACTACTCGACAACTTTGTCTTTTCCCTTTTTTTACTTGACTTGGTAGCTTGATTTTGATCTACTCAAACATCCATTAAAGATGCATCTATTAAAGATACATACCATACTAATTGTTAGTATATTATCTAACATTGATACTTTAACAATACTCAAAAGTACTATTATTAAATTTTCTATAACAATTTCACGCCACCTTAAAATTTCTAGATCAATAGTATTGGTACCCCTTCTATGGTATAGATACTTCTATATTGTGGTACTGATACTCCATTTCAGTATCAGTACCATTTTGGCATTCTGTAGTCCATTGTATCGATACTTTCCTTTTTGGTATAGATATCCCATTAGTATCGATACTACTTGCATCGGTACCGATACTGTTCATCATTTTTCTACCTATTTAAACCTATAGTATCGGTATTATTCTATCAATATCGATACCTTTACCCAGAATTTCCATTTTTCAGCTCGATTCTTACCCAAATTTGGTCAATTTTCCTTATGTTTACTCCCAACAATACTATTAAACTCTTATTTACTTATACCTACTAACTTTTCTTCATTTAACTTCTTATAACATCTAAAATCTCAATAGAACATCTCAACTCAAGAATCGTATCACTTTTTCTAGTATGTTTTTAATCATATCTCATGCTTCTAATCTCTTATTCACTCATTTGACAAGTCAAGTATACTAATAAACCTCAATAAAAACTCATGTATCCACATATCATTCAAAAACCCATTTCCTTAAATCTCATATAAAACATCCACCTCTTAGTTTTAATCTTCTTTAACCTTTCCTTAAGCTTGCACATTACTTAACGTTACAAGAGCAAACTAGAATCGGAAGGAAGAACAAGCTAAAAGAAATTTACCTTTTGCTATTGAGGAGAGCACAACCCACAGGAAGAAGAAGAAGATAAGTAAAATAAATTAACTTTCTTTTTTCCTTATTAAAATCCCTAATAAGGAAAAATATATTTTAAATTTATTTCCCCTTAAAGGACCAAAATACCCTCTTAATTAATCTATTGTTACACTTTAGTCTAAAACACTATTCTAAATTATTTCTCATCTTTTATTATTTATTTAAATAAATATTCAAATTTTAAATCTTTTCAATAAAGTCCCTATCCTGATATGTGGGGTATTACATAAGAGGGCTTTGGGTATAGGAGGAGTGCCTTTCTTGAAAGAAAATAGAGCTCTCTAGATTCAAGGTATCGATACTGGATGAACAATACTAATACTATTCGTCTCAAAGATTGAATTCAAGGGATTTTAGTCAGGTAGTATCAATAGCTACTCATGGGATATCGATACTATTCATAGGGTATCAATAATAAGGGAATGGTATCGATTCCATCGTTAAGTTATAAATTCGAGTAGTAAAGTTTGGCATCAATACTTGGGCAATATCGATACTATAAGTAAGGGTATTGATTTTGAATTAAATTTCAAAATATCGAATCCAATTTTAGTATCGAAATCCATGATGGTATCGATACCTTAAGAGAAAAGTATCAATACTCTATGTTGACGTTTCAATACCGTAAGGTTTCTTCAAAACTTTGAATATTTTGGGTATCGATATTTAGGGCAATATCGATACCTTAAGGGAGTAGTATCGATACTACATGGGTGAGTATTGATACCATCGTCATTAAAAGTTAACTATCGTATGTTTTGTCTCGACATTGGAGTGAGGGGTTTAAAGGTCGGTAATCTTAACAATAAAAGCTTAAAAGTGAAAACCCCAAATGATTATTTGATAAGCATAAGAACATTATGAGGTTATATTCCATAAAACTTATGCTTTTGTTTGACACTAAGGAAAATGGCGAGGACACATGAGTTACTTGAACATACGATGATCATTTAAATGTATGAATATGAATTATCTGGATATATTCCCTCTAGTGCTATGGCACTTTAGTATTAGTGGTAGTGCACTTTCGTATCAGTGCTGAGGCACTTTAGTTATATGATGGTAATTCCACCATGTTTCGTAACTCCGAAATACACTCGATGATTTGTTAGGAACCTATGCTTACTGCATTTTGTTGCTCCATGACTATACTTGTTAAGATATTCATTTTGTGGATGCATGTAGTATAGTAAAGTTATCTGTGTAGCACTGAGCTCTTAGCTCAATGCTCAAAATTTATTTTCGTTCACATGTTTTTAAGTGTCAGTTAAGGAGTTTATCACCGGTTTAAGGATTCCAGATTCAATTGAGCTTTAGAGTACATCTTGGTTATTTTAGAGGACATGTGTTTCATAGAACTTGTATGTAATTGATTCGTAACTCTTTGTCACAATCTGATGTATTGGGATGTAATTTGGGAGCTCCCCATTTTGTAAAACTAAAATGTATACGTTTTAATCTTTATATGGTTTTCATTTGATTATTTGTAATGATTTCAAGAATAAAAAAATGGTTAGCCACTTCGATGTTCCGTGTAATATCCAAATCCTCAAGATTTCAGACATGATCGAATTTATGTGTTACATTTATAACTAGGAGAGTTCTAACTTACTTTAAAAATAAGGTTTACAAAACATATAAGTTTGGAGTCTCCATCAGCGTTTGGGTAAGTTTGGGCGAATACCTAAAATATATTTTTAAAAGAATTTTAAGAAAAAACAATTTAAGAGATAAAAATAGCATGTATTTAACTAAAAACTCATGTTAAAAAGGGTTTGAGATTCGATTACACATGGGGAAGGATAAGCACTCCCATAGCGTTGAAAATTGGTACCTAAGAGATTATAATTCATCTAAACTATGGAACTTGTAAATTCAAACATGCATTTAAATTATGATCATTTTTAGAAAAAATTAAAAGAGTATTATTTTGTATGAAAAATCCTCGATATCACACTTCTTGTTATTTAAGACATGTCTCCATAGATTTCCCTTAAAAGATCATTGCCTTAAGTTTTTAACAAATTATAAATATTTAATATATTAAAAATCATTCAAATATAAATGATATTATTTTGTACGAACAATCATAAAAAACACACTCCTTGTTAGTCAATACACGTTTCTAGGATTCCCCTCACAAAATAATATTGTCTTATTTTTAATAAATTATATATACTTAATACATTCAAGAATAACTCGAATATAGAAAGAATACAATTTTGTACAAACAATCCTCATAAACATACTCCTTTTCAGTCAAGGCGTGTTTCCGTGGATTTCTCTCTCAAATAATATTATCTTAATTTTTAGTAAATTATATATTTAATATATTAAAAAAACTCGAATACAAAAATAATATTATTTTATATGAACAATCATCGAAAACACACTTCTTATCAGTCAATGTGCGTTTCTATGTATTCCCCTCACAAAATGATATTAAAAAATATTCATAATCAACTCCAACAGAATATATATTTTAAAAGTTTTCTAATATATAAGATAATCTATTTAAAATTCTATTATATATATATATATATATATATATATATATATACATAATACTTTATGTGATATTTGGGAAATAAGCGTACAGTGCATACTCATGTATATACTAACATAAATCATATAAGGTAATACATATAAATGAATTCATTTGTTTATTTACATAAATATTCAACACGCGCATATATAATATTATAATTAAAACTATATACATATTAAGATGAAGGAATGCGAATATACTAAAAAAAACCGCGGATTGAAACATAACAATATAAATATAGTAGATTCCAATATAAATGATTAGAAATTTAATCATACTTACCAAATAAGGAACTATATCATAATCCGTGTAAAATAAATAAATCAAATCAAAATCTAGAAAAAGAAATAAATCAAGGATCAAATTGCATTACTTTCAAAATTGTAGAACCCTTCGATAATAAACCCAAAAGATGAAACAAGGGTAACCCTAGCTCTCCACAAGCGCAAATGATGCTGGTTGAAGTACCCACTTAGAGAATATAATTTAGGTTTAGGAAACCCTAACCCTTCATTTGTATCTCTTCACTCTTTTTTTTTATAAAAGTTATTGGTCTCGTTAAAAACTCCATTCGTATTCTTCCACATACTAAGAAGTATGTTGATGAACAATGGTAGGAAGAAAAGAGTGCCTCATAATTTATTAAATAGACACCCAGTACATGTGAAAACACAAAATACCATCATATGGGGATATACCATTACAAAAAATATATCACCTAAAAATCTGCCATCGTCAACCATAAAACCCCAAAGACAATAACCCTATTTCTAAAATACACCTCCAGTAAAAGGAAAAAACAACGCAAAATAACATAATAGAATAGAAAACCAACACTTGCAACCATTAGAACTAAATGAAATGCCTCTGAATAGAGCACCACTAAAAGAACAGTTACGATCCAATTGAAGGAACAAGTTCTAATGATTATCACAATCCTCACGGACCCAAAAATTTGGTTTGAAGGAAGTCTTAATTTCATGCAAACAAGGGGGAAACTTTTCACTTCCTCTCATCTCCTTTTGAGAGAAGGCAAAGCAACTTAAATGGTGATTGTGGCCACTCTCCGAAGAAGGGTAAACTCTCAAAATGAGACATTCTTTCAAACCCGAATCTAAAATGAGACATTTTAATCTCTAAAAAACCTATAACAATTCCTTTTAAATCCCAAACAAGGCCTAAATTTAAAGGTCTGTGAGGTTGCCTTCGATAATATGAGGAAGCGGAGGCTTCGATGAGCGACGATCATTCTTCTCCAACAAAAAAGGTAAGGGCTTTTTTATTTTTCCTCTTTTTTTATTTTAGTATTAATTGGATGATAAAATAACCCCTTTTTTGTTTTCCTTATGAGTTACATAACCTCTTATTCAGAAAAATGTATCATCTTAATTTCCTTGTTGTTTTCTACTTGCATGTGAGAAGAGAGGATATGAGGCATCTTTCCCCATTGATTTGTCTAATGTGGCTTCATCTAAGGGTCGAGAAATACCTCCCAAAAGTAATTGGCATTTTATGGTGCAATATCATCTACTACTGTGTTGTCATGGAAGAGGAATGCTAGAGCTCACATAAACGTCATAGGGTACAAATGAGGTGGCACTATACGAGGAAGAAGGAACGTATTTGGTAGTTCGAGACTGGAAATCACCAAACAGAGTGATAAGGATCATGATTGTCTCTGTGTGCATTAAACATAAGGCATATCAACGGTCAACATTACGAGATGACATTTGGGTCGTTGGTGTAACAACATAAATCCTGATCTATTAGATTTGTTTTAACCCAATAATTTATTCAATAAACTTATTATAACATGAGGTCCATTGGTTCGAAATTGAGTTCAATTAGGAGAGAATTTAGTTCAATTTGAGATAAAAATGGGATTATAAGTTGAGAGATAAAGAGGAAGGACTAAATGTTTAATTATACCATTATGCAATAAAAAATTTAATATCATTTATTTTTGATGAGGTCTCCGTAGGATTAAATTTGAAAACTTTCTATGTTTTCTCTTCACTTTATCTTAATTCATCTTCTTCCTCCTCTGTCCTTCTCCTCCAAGTAAGAGATATAGTCAAAGGATTTATATTTCATCATCTATTTCCTTATCCAAAAATCTAAAGTTAAGATCATAACCAAGAGTTCTTGAGCTTCATGAAAAGCTATCCATCTCCAAAAAAATGGTGTTCTTGAGCTCTGATTAGGTTTCGGGAGAGTTTAAGTCCCAAAGGCTTCTTCTATGGTTTCTATCTGATTGTCATGAGTCATATTCTCTATTTAATGTCTAGTATCCTTCATTTTCATGTTGGAATCATTTGATGGAATTTTTATGGTGGAATAGTGGTGCAAGAACCCCCCAAAGATCAAGGAATTTAAGAAGGCTAGTTATTGGAGGATCTAAAAAGGTATTGGGCAGCTGGGAGTTGAGGTAACACACTTTAACTCTTCCCTACTACTTGTAGTGCATATTATTTAACATGGCTTATTTGTATGTGGTGAAAAAACATGTGTGGACTTGGGTGTTTTATTTGTTGGAATAATAATTTTTAGTGTTAAATTAGTGTAAAAATGATGTATAATGACCCTTAATGAATTGCATAAGCTTTAATAATCAATTTAGTCCTTAAAATAAGTATTTAGCATGAGTTTAGGGATGTTTCTCAAGAATAATGAGTTTCTGTGCCACGGTGTCGATAGTTGTTAAACTAATATCTATATTGTTCATATTTTGGGTGAAAATTATGTTCTCTAGGTCTCAATATCGATATTGGATGAACTGGTATGATAACAATCCTAGGTATCGATACTGTGGGTTTTAGTGTCGATACAAGGAGCTCAATATCCATACCGGATGCTTTTTATCGATACCAATGGGTTAGTATCCATATCAGATCAATTGGTATCCATGCTAGAGGAGTGGCATCCATACTGAATAACTTGGTATCCATACCAACGATTAGGTATCCATATCAAAGGCTTGCTATCAATACCTAAAGTGGTTAAGTGAACTTCAAGATGTTAAAAATACTCAAGAGTGAGGAGTTAATAACGGTTGAGATCGGGCATCTAACGCCTTTAAGGGTTAAAATTACCAAATTACCCTAATGGGCCTTAGTGAATAAAATAACCTATGTGAGTAATAATTTAAGTTACATATTGTTTAAGCAATAATATGAGATGTTGAGCTCTATAATGAGAGGGTGTTTATGAAGACTTAGTAAGAATAATATAAATTACTAATATCAAGGTTTTTGGTTAGAGTATCGATACTGTTTTGTCGAGTATCAATACCAACGAGTGAGGTATGATACCATCGTTAAGTTATAAATTTCTGTAGCCAGTTTTGGTATCAGTTCTAAGGGTGAGTACCGATAATGAATGGTCGGTATCCATACTCCAAATAGGGGTATCAATATTACAAGGCCTCCTTAGATCATAAAATACAGATTTGGTATCGGTACTAAGAGTGGGTATCAATACTAAAAGGTTGGTATTGATACTAAAGAGCTTAGTATGGTTCTGTTAGAGTATGCCCAAGACCAATCATATGATGATTGTATTAACAAAATTTATTTATCGTATTTATCAAATAAAGGTATTACTGTTATTTTCTTTTATTTTATTTCTGAGCATTAAATAAGCTAAAAGATAATAATGTCCATATAATAATGTGATTATTATTTAAAGATCCTTGGTCAAGTATTATTATGGGCATGAACAGTAATAATATGCTTAAGACTAACATGTTATTGATTGATGACAAAGTGTTGTCATTGGCACAAAGATGTCAAAAT
Organism: Hibiscus syriacus; assembly: GCF_006381635.1. Classification (NCBI taxonomy): domain Eukaryota; kingdom Viridiplantae; phylum Streptophyta; class Magnoliopsida; order Malvales; family Malvaceae; genus Hibiscus; species Hibiscus syriacus. The sequence continues at coordinate 717,849 of NW_024062599.1, read as the reverse complement.
TAATACATGAATATATTGTCAAAGAACAATATATTGGATTGACCCGCTATGAGCATATGTCTTGGATTATTATGTGATGGTCACTATATTGCTCAAGTGACAACTATATGTATAATCCCTAGATTTGAGATCATTACAATCTCAACATACATTGTTGTATGTTTTGGTAAAGTTAAACATGCTCCATAATTGGTTGCACTACAAAAACTGACATTGGACATATCACGATATATTTAGCGGGGTGTGAATGATCGAGATATGATTTGTCCTTCTTTCATAATAGGAAACATATCACAAGCCACTTGATTGAGTGAGACTAGAAATGCATGGCCATGCTCAAATAAGTTGATATGAGATATCACAAATTATTCATTTATTATATTATACTCTAAATATCAAGGAATAATAGATGGGCTACATAAGTGTGATTATTCAAAGAATTGTGTCTATTCTAGATATAAAGAACAAAAGGATATAATACATTTAAAGAGTCAGTCACAAACATGTTATGTCGAATCATGACTTCCTGTAACTTTGGTAACAATGACATATTGCTAGATGTCACTTGTTGTTTGTAATATTAGAATAGTTATAATTATTACTACTAACGTTACAAGAACCTACAGGGTCGCACCCAATGATTGAAAAAGAGAGCAACTCATAAATGTGTCATATATGTACAATTTCATTGTACATGAATAAAATATGTATTTAATATATATATATGTGTGTGTGTGTGTGAGTAATTTTAATTACACATGAATATTGAATTTAATAATGTAATTAAAGTAATTATATTCATAATTAAATTTAGAAATTTTAAAATCCCTAATAGCTAGGGTGACATATATATAAGGGATATATTGGTATAGCAACCATTTTTTTAATGTTTTTTGGAAAAATCTTGAAATTCCTATAAAGGTTTTATTGTTAACTGCTATTTAATCGGGTGAACTAAGCAGAGGCAAAGACGAATTTCCTTGAAGGCTAGGATTCGAATTGTTCGTGACTTCCATTAGTTGTTGCTGTATTTGCTAATTTTCAAGGAACCCAATGTAAGTAATTACATATTTTCTTCCCGATTTTAATTAAACGTACTTGGATTGTTAGTGAGATCGTCACGTTTTGTTTTTGCTGTGCCATGGGTGCGCTGACAGTCCCAAAAGTGGTATTAGAGCCACTTGTGCGATCCAAATTTGGGTTAAAATCTTGCTTGATGTGATATGTATGAGATGCATGTTTTAGTTTTTATCGTTTTCGGTCAATATGTATGATATTATTGTTCGATTTGATAACTAATATGATTAATACATTAATCTGTTAAATTTACAATTACTGATTAAGAGTTAATCATATATTGGTTTGCTACAATAGTTTATGATATTGATATGTTAATTGTTATCATATTGATTAATGCGTATGCGATAACATATCGCATTTGGTAGAGGAAAAATGATTGTTCCAATATATAAAAAAACATGATTTTGTTGATAAATGTTATCAAATCATGAGGTTTTTCATAGAAACATGAAGTGATGTTTTTCAAAAATTTCGATCGGCAGTGCCGGTGCGACCTATCGTCGCAAGGCGCTTCGCCCCTTGACCCCTTCGTAGGCAATATAGATTGTAGGCCCATATTGGTAATTTAAAAAAATTGTAATAACATAAATATGATATGTTTAACTTGCACGCTGTTTGTCATGCATGGTTATAGCCCTTTTAATTTACAATGGTTGTAATTTTAAATATGGCCTGCGTGTCGTGCCTTTCTATATTTCAATTATATTTCTCTTCTCATCTCACTCCCTCATATGTAAAACAAGTTTCTTAAACTGTAATCCCTTGAAGCTACAAAGAATAAGAAGAATGGACCAATTAAAGGCGAGAATGTTCTTGAGAAGTAGTCTTAGGTTTTAGGATTCTTGGTTCTCTCATTGGCTTGGGATGGGCTACTTTAGTTTTGTTTTGGGTTATAACCATTGTATTTTATTTACTATTTATATTTGTCTTGTATGTGATGAAAAAAATTACATGTTGGCATGCTAAAATAATAATGAACCTTGATTAGATCAATAAAGGGCCTAATATTAACAATGATGAGATAATTTCACAAATCCCTCTTTATAATCTAAGTTAACATGACCGCCAAATATTTACCCTCGTTAAGACATCGATCGATATTGTGTGGCCTTTACGAAAGCATTGGCACATAAATCTATCTTGGTTAATCGCGAAGAATATACAAGTGATATTCGTCGGTTTAAATATTGGTAATAACTTAGCTAGGTCATTCTAATTGGATTAGAAAACTAGAGGTTAATTGTTTGGATGAATTATGAGATGATTTGAACAAAGAGTTGTCCAGCAAATGGAGGAGTTACTTGATATAAAATTAGTAAGGTGTTACTTACCTAAATAATCATTTTCCTAAAACAAAAGTCAAAGTTTATTTAGGAAGAAAGTGAAATATGGATCCTAACTCACTAGAAAAACTTTAGAGATGTTTTTTGGAAATTAAAACAAGAGGAAATTTAATTTTGAATAAAATAGTGGGAGTAATTTGTAAATAAAGTCCTAATTATAATTTTTTGGTAAATTTACTTACTTTAAATATTTCCATTATTGTAGATTAATGGAAAACAACGTTTTATCACTGCGATCGCTCCTTGAGAATGTGAAGTTGAATGGCATAAACTTCCTTGACTGGTTCCGTAATTTGAGAATAGTTTTCAAATAGGAAATGAAATAATATGTCATTGAAGAACATGTTCTTGATGAACCGGCAACCAATTCTTCTAGAGCTAACAAAGACAAATTTAAGAAATATATGGATGATATGTTAGATGTAGGTTGTATATTTCTTGCCACCATGACTCCTGAGCTTCAGAAGCAACATGAGGACATAGTTGCATATGAGATGATTCAAAATCTGAAAGAAATATATGAGGGGCAAGGACGTAAAGAGAGGTATGAGACATCTAAAGCTCTGTTTTAATGTAAAATGGTGAGGGATCTCATGTAGGAGCTCATGTCACCAAGATGATGGGCTACATCTAAACGTTGAAAACGCCAGGATTTCCTCTCAAAGATGAAGTGGCTATAGATGTCATCTTGCAATTATTACTGGATAGATTTAACTAAATTTCCTTAATTTTAGTATGAATAAAATTAATAAGACTTTTCCATACTTATTATGAATGTTACGAACTACTGAAAGTAGCATGAAAAGGTTGGACCTTAGCCCATTCTGATGATCCACAAGGACAAAGGAAAGGGAAATAACAAGAAAATGGCCAAGCCTAAGGGTAATGGCAAGCCCAAGACCAAAGGAAATGATGCATTAAAACCAAAAGGGGGAGTTAGCAAGGAAGGAACATGTTTCCATTGCGACAAGACCGAACACTATAAAAGAAACTGTCATGTTTACCTTGAAGAGGCCAAGAAGGAAAAAGAAAATGGAACGTTTGTTTCAGGTATTTATATTATTGATGTTAATTTGTCAACATATACTTCTTGGGTATTAGATAATGGTTTTGGTTCTCACATTTGTACTTCTCTACAGGGACTGCAAAAGAGAAGGAATATAGCTAAGGGAGACGTGGACCTACGAATTGGAAATGGAGCAAGAGTTACTGCATTAGCTATAGGAACATATGCTTTATCTTTGCCTAGTGGACTTGATTTGCATTTAGAAGATTGTTATTTTGTGCCCAGTTTGACTAAAAACATTATTTCTATTTCTTGTTTGGACAAGATTGATTTTGAGATTATTATTAAGTATAATTGTTGTTCTTTTTATCTTGATAATGTTCTTTTATGGTTCAGCACAGTTGATTAAAAGTCTCTATATTTTAAATCAAGATAATATCATAAATAACATAAATACTAAAAGATCAAAAACAAATGACTCAAATCAAACTTATCTTTGGCACGGTCGTTTAGGCCATATAAGTGAGAAACACATATCAAAGCTCTATAAAGATGGATTCTTAGATTCATATGTTTTCGAACAATTGCATGTATGTGAATCTTGCTTATTAGGAAAAATGACTAAGGTTCCCTTTAATATTAAAGGTGAGCGAGCAAGTGATTTATTGGGATTAATACATAGTGATGTATGTGGACCAATGAATACACAAGAAAGAGGTGGATTCCAATACTTCATTACGTTTATTGATGACTTCAATCGATATGGGTATATTTATCTTATGTGCCTTAAATCTGAAGCTCTTGAAAATTTCAAGGACTATAAAATGAAGTTCAAATCAATTAGGCAATAGTATTAAGGCATTTCGATTAGATTGAGGTGGAGAATACTTAAGCATAGAGTTTGATGAGCTCTTAAAATAATGTAGGATTATCTCACAAATTACACCACCTGGTACACCACAGTGGAATGGATTTTTCGATAGGAGGAGTCGAACTCTGTTAGACATAGTTCAATCAATGATGAGTCATAGTGATCTTTCGATTTTTTTTGGGACATGCACTTGAAACATATGCTTTTACACTAAATTGTGTTCCATCTAAATCGATTTAAAAGAAGCAATATGATATATGAACTGTGAAGGATCCTAGTATGTCTTTTATGAAGATTTAGGTTTGTAAAGCTTATGCCAAACATCAGATGTCTACAAGCTTGAAACAAAATCTCATGTGTGAATATTTGTTGGACATCCTAAAGAAACTAAGGGATGTTATTTCTTTAACTCTAACAAGAACAAAGTATTTGTTGCTCAACATGAGTCTTTCTCAAAAGAGAATTTCTCTTAAAGAAAGGAAAGAGTATAAATGTTGAAATTGGAGAAGTTCAAGAACAACAAATCGATGAACCTGAGGTTGAGCACGTTTCATAAGTTGTTGAGGAATATTCAACATGTTTAGGAACATAACCACTGTGAAGATCTATAAGAGAACGCCATGTACCTGAGAGATATGGATTTCTCATTACCACACATGGAGAGGTTCTTCTTATGGATCAAAATGAGCCTAGAACTTATTAGGAAATAGTGTCGGGCCTAGAATATGACAAATGGTTGGAGGCCATGATATCTGAGATAGATTCCATGTCAATAAACCAAATATGAACTTTGGTTGAACCACCTCAAGGGGTCAAACCTATAGAATGTAAATGGGTTTTCAAGAAGAAAACTGACATGGATGGTATTGTACAAACATACAAGGGACGATTAGTCACTAAAGGTTTTCGACAAGTTCATGATGTAGACTATTACGAAACCTTTTCTCCTACAGCTATGTTTAAATCCATCCGAATTTCACTAATAATAGTTGGCTTCCTTGATTATGAAATTTGGCAAATGGACATCAAAACCGCTTTCCTTAATGAAAACTCAAAGAGGATACGGATATGACACAACCATAAGGTTTTGTCGCTTCAAGAAATATCGGAAAGGTCTGCAAGCTACAAAGGTACATTTATGGACTAAAGCAAGCTTCTCGAGGCTGGAATCTTCATTTCAATGATGCAATCAAAGAAATTGGTTTTATCATAAACAAACATAAACCTTGTGTTTATAAGAAGAATAGTGGGAGTATTATTTCTTTCCTAATATTGTATGTAGATGACATACTCATCATAAAAAATGATATACCTACTTTACAGTATATTAAGACTTGGCTGATTAGTTGCTTTTATATGAAAGATTTGGATTGAAGCAACATACATCTTAGGGGTTAAGATCTATAGAGATAGATCTAGACGACTTCTAGGTTTGAGTCAAAGTACATATATAGACAAAGTGTTGAAAAGGTTTAGTATGGAATAATCCAAGAAAGGATTATTGTCTATGAGACATGGTGTTTCTCTTTCAAAGGAAATGTTTCCTTCAACCCCACAAGAAAGGGAACGAATGAGTAAGATTCCATATGCTTCAACTATTAGTTTTATCATTTATTCCATGATATGAACTCGACCAGATGTATCATATGCTTTGAGCATGACGAGTCGATATCAGGGAAACCCTGGTGAAAATCACTGGGTTGCAACTAAAAATATCCTTAAGTACTTGAGAAGAACTAAGGATACATTTGTTGTCTATAGAGGTGAAGAAGAGCTTAGTTTAAAAGTTATACTGATGTCACCTTTCAAACTGACAAGGATGACTCACAATCGCAATCGGGTTTTGTGTTTTGTGTTAGCAGAGGTGCCGTGAGATGGGAAAGTTCAAACCAAGACATAGTAGTTGATTCTACAACAGAGACTGAATATATTGCAGCCAATGAAACAATAAAAGAGGTTGTTTGGATCAAGAAGTTCATATCTAAACTAGGGGTTGTTCCTAACATATCAGATGATGTAGAACTCCTTTGTGATAACAATGGTGCCATTGATCAAGAAAATGAACCCATATCTCATCAACGGTCCAAACATATTCTTAGGTGTTTTCATCTCATTTGAGAGATCATAGATCAGAGATGTAGGGATATGCAAAGTATACACTGATGGAATCATTGTTGATCCCTTGATGAAGCCTCTAGTACAGTAGAAGCATCATCATCACACTGAGTCACTCGGTATTAAATATGTTAGTGATTGGTCTTAGTTCTAATGGTAGATTGTTGGAGTATGCCCAAAGACCAATCATATGATGATTGTATTGACATGTTTTATTTATCGTATTTATCAAATAAAGGCATTGTGATTATTTTCTTTTATTGCATTTATGTGCATTAAATAAGTTAAAAGATAATAATGTCCATATAATAATGTGATTATTATTAAAATATCATTAATCAATTATTATTATGGGCATGGATAGTGATAATACGCTCAATACTAACATATTTTGATTGATGACAAAGTGTTTTCATTGACACAGAGATGTCAAAATTAATACATGAATATATTGTCAGAGAAGAATATATTGGATTGACCCATTATGAGCATATGTCTTGGATTATTATGTGATGGTCGCTATATTGCTCATAGTGACAACTATATGTATAATGCTTAGACTTGAGATCATTACAATCTCAACATACATTGTTGTATGTTTTGATAAAGTTAAACATGTTCCATAATTGGTTGCACTATAAAGATTGACATTGAACATATCACAATATATGCAGCGGGGTGTGAATGATCGAGATATGATTTGTCCTTTCTACATAATAGGAAACATATCACAGTCCACCTGATTGATTGAGACTAGAAATGCATGGCCATGCTCGAATAAGTTGATATGAGATATCACAAATTATTTGTTTATTATAGTCTACTCTTGATATCAAGGAATAATAGATGGGCTACACAAGTGTGTCTATTCTAGATAAAAAGGACAAAAGGATATAATACATTGAAAGAGTTAGTCACATACATGTTATGTCGAATCATGATTTCCCGTAACTTAGGTAACAATGACATATTGCTAGATGTCACTCATTGTTTATATTATTAGAATAGTTCTAATTATTACTACTAACGTTACAGGAACCTACAGGTCACACCCAATGGTTAAAAAATAAAGCAACTCATAAATGTGTCACATATGTACAATTTGATTGTACATGAATAAAATGTTTATTTAATATATATATGTGTGTGTATGTGTGTGTCTGAGAGTAATTTTAATTACACTTGAATGCCAAATTTAATAATCTAATTAAAGTAATTATATTCCTAATTAAATTCTAAATTTTAAAGTCTTAATAGCTAGGGTGATGCATATATAAGGGATATATTAGTCTAGCAGCCATTTTTTAATGTTTTTTGGAAAAATTCAAAATTTCCTAGAAAGGTTTTGCTCTTAACTACTACTTAACCGGGTGAACTAAGCAGAGGCCAAGACGAATTTTCATGGTGGCTAGGATTCAAATTGTTCGTAACTTCCATTAGTCACCGCTGTTTTTGTTGATTTTCAAGGAACCCAATGTAAGTAATCGCATATCTTTCTCCCGTTTTTGGATTTAACATACTTGGATTGCTGGTGAGACCGTCACGTTTTGTTTCCGTTGCGCCATGGGTGCGCTGACGATCCCAACAAGTTCCATTGTACTGAAATGGGAAAGAAACTTAACTTTAGCTTAAGTGCTCGAGAAGGGCTCTACGACCACTAGAACTCTTCTAATGAACTCACAAGTGAGAACAACTAATGAATCCAACAAAAGCTTAAGAATCTTATGTAGTAAGATGCAATAAGACTTGCCCTTGTGTGACGCTTGGGAAATAGTTATGACACTCGAGTTACTTGTATGTGATAATAATGTGTAAGTGGTCCCTCTAGTTCAAAGTGAACCGAAGGGAAGTAGAATGAGAGATACTAGAGAGTCGATATCTATTAAGAAACCCCAAGTCATGTGTCAAACTAAAAAAATGTACCAAGTGGGTAGGGACGAGTATTATTTGCCTTAAGGGTATAAAACACTAGAACACTAATAAACCTTTGCATAATATTCAAAAGGAAAGAACGAATGAGATAGAACGAGTGAGGGGATGACTTTACCTAATTATGTTGAGCTATGATAGTGAGTAGCTGAGTTCCCTTAGTTGCCCTAATGGCATTGATCGATGTGTGTAGCCTATGGGCACTGTTATATGTTTACATATACACAATAATCGTCTTGTTTGTTAAAATATCCAGATATATCCCATTTAGTACCAACGTACTTTAGTTGTTGACCAAACTCAGATGCCTCTAGTACTCATAAGGAGTAGGTTGGTTGGGTGTACGTTCCCAATCAAAAATTCTAGATCTCATCCTAGGCAAGATAGAACGGTGTAAGTCCTATGATGCAGCAAACCCTTCGACTACACCATGATGCGTACCTCAGCTTGTGTGTTTCATATGATGATACATTGTAGCATGATATTATGGTTAGAGACCAGTATATGTATACTAATGGTGAGGGCTCTCAGTATTAGACTAAGGGAAGCATGAGACTCAAACCATTATGATAGCCATTATGATAGTAGATGTATCTTCAATAGATGAGTTTTTAGCATTGATGGCATAGTAGTATTAATTCTTTGAATGTACTTGTTAGCATGTTCATTTTTTGAACGAATGTAGTATAGTAGAGCTATTGTGTGTGGCAGGGTTTATGAGCTCAACGTTCAGAATGTGTTTATGTTTCCAGCTTTTAGGTTTCTTGAAGTGTGGTGGGACAACGATATCATCGGAGGAGTCATAACGTAGTAATGGAGTATAATTACGACAGTTTAATGAGCTTGTAGAGGTCATGATTTGAAACGAGTCATTTTGTAACATTTTAATTATTTATTATTTACTGAGTTTTTAAATTATAGCCCACCTTTTGTAAATGATTATGGTTTCATACTTTATGTCAAACAATTTAAAGTGATTATGTTTTCAACATAAAAAAGAATGGTTAGTTACTTCAGTGATTCTGTGTGATGCTTGAATATTAGGATTTGAGTGTTACATTTAATGGTATCATAGCTAGAGTGTATTCAGTTCTAGGTTAGCCTGGTGGAGACGTACATACCCTAAAATTTGCAAAGTGTACTCACAGACTGAGACTCTGATATCGTTCGTCCATTGTTGATTGGTATTTTAATGGGTTAAACTTGACAAATAATTTTGTAACAAAGAAAAACCTATAAGAAAATTTTAACGGAACTAAATTGTGCATGTGAAGTCTAGCGAGTTGTAATATAAGGTGCTAAAATATGTTTGGATAAGTTCGAGTAAGTAACCTAATCTCTACTCATAGATATAACTAAGAATTTTTTTTACGAATTTGTGAGTAAAGGTACTCAGATAGAAGTATAAAAAGCATTATTGTTAGACTAAAAAGGTAAGTTTTGGTGCCTCAATGATAACTATGTGTAGAAGGGTAATCTTATCAGGGTGATGAGTTATTCATTAGAATAAAGATTCGATTTAACTATCCTTCTTTAGAAAATATTGTAGAGATAATGAGTTTACATTTTCTTCCTCAAGCGTGTCTTGAATTTCAGAGTGCGTAGCGGTAGCGAAAATACTCTCACCAATTTTAGTACTAAAACTATATTTTTTCTTAAAATTTTGTTATTATGAATCATAGTCAGTTGATCGAGTCACTATTGGGGGAAGATGCATGTTATTCCTCGAAGTTATTGCCTCGTGAGGAGCAAAATTCATAAAATCTATCTCTTTAAGAGTGATATTTTGCTCGATCCTAGATCACATGTCCTCAATTTTATCTTAGAGAATGATCCTTGTTATGTAGGTCTCCACAAAGCTTGTAAATTTAATCCGATGATATGATCTTGTCAATTTGATGGATGATCACGTCAATAGCGTTCTTATGTGTTCGATCTAAATCTAAAACCATTGAATAAATCATTTTGTTAATTCAATAAGTGAAAGTATACTCGTTTTTGAAGATTTTCTACATGTTATCATTAAGAAGCGTTTATATGTAATCCAACATATATTTTCCTTACCTTGATAAGCGAATGCCTTTCTAGCCTTGTTAAATGAATACTTTGATGTTCTTAATAATACTCCTCCGTTGAATGCCCTATGAAGGTAAGCGTTCATGTTAATTCCAAAACAATCACATCAACCTCTAATAAGAGTCGTTATTGTGATAATTCATATGTTTGTTCATAAGAGGTTCGTTAGTCTGAGATTGTGTCATTTTAAACTTTTGAAATTTAAATTTTTTAAATTGAATTTTGCAAATTATGCTCCATGGATATTCTCATACTCGTTGAATTCACTCAAATTCAAGTTTTCTTGATCTTGATGAGTTCTTTCCTATGATTTCCATGGATATATTTTCCTATGATTTCAACGAATGTTCATAAATCAAGGATTTCGTTTGTTTCAATCCGATAAATTTTGACTAGTATATTTGAATCTCTCATGAGTTCGTAATTATGTGGTGTAAGCAAAAATATTAACGTTAGCTACCTCTGTCATCGTATTTCTTTGGTTATATATTAAATATTTATAAATAATTTTGCTTAAACGTATATTCCTAGAAAGACAATTCATTTTGTTCGGGGATCTCGTTGCAAAAAGTTGATTGACTAGTAATTTGTGAGTTCATTATGGTCGAATATCTTTGAATCCTTCAGAGGTTATGTGTTCCTTAGTGATGATCTTCGAATTAGAAGGGATGCATATTGTAAAATTCTTTTGAAGGATTCGAGGATTCATAAATGTTGTGTAGCTTGGATGTCTACGCTAGCAGTTTCGTTGAGGAAATTTAGGGAACAAAATTCTCTTTTTAGGATGGGAGAGCTATAACACCCTGAATCCCAGTCTAGTAATTTTTTAACCCAATAATTTATTCAATTGACTTATTATATTATAAAGGTCCATTGGTTTAAATTTGAATCAATCGGGTGAGAATTTAGTTCACTTTGAGATAAAGGAATGAAACTTTTAAGTTAAGAGAAAAAGAAGGACTAAATGTGTAATTAAACTATTAGGTAATAAAAAGGTTGAATATCATTTATTTTTGATGAGGTCATCATGGGGTTAAAGTTGAAAACTCTTTCTCCTCTTTCTCTTCACTTTCTCTTCTACTTCCTCTCTCATTCTCCTCCAAGCAAGAGATATAGTCAAAGGTTTCATCTTTCTTCATCTCTTTCCTTATCCGAAAATCTAGAGGTAAGATTCATAACCATGAGTTATTAAGCTTCATGAAAAGCTTAGCATCATAATAAATGGTGTTCTTGAGCTCTTGTGAGGTTTGGGGAGAGTTTTAGCCCCAAAGGCTCATCCCATTATTTCTATCTAATTTTTATGTGTCATAGTTGTTGTTTGACGTCTAACATCCTTCATTTTCTTGTTGAAATCATTTGGTGGAAATGATACCCAAAGAGGAAGGAATTTGAAAAGATTTGTTATTGGTGAATGAAATAACCTATGTGAGTTTGAATAACATACTAGTTAAATAATGATATGAGACGTTGAGCTCTATAAAGAAATGGTGTTCATGAAGACTCAGTAAAAATAATATAAATTACTAATATTAGGGTTTTTGGCTAGGCAATATCGATACTTTAATGCTATTAATCGGGTATCAATACCATGGGGTGAGGAATCGATACTATCGTTAAGTCACAAATTTTAGTAGCCAATATTTGTATCGGTACTAAGATTGATTATCGATACACCAAGTAGGGCTATCGATACTATGATTCCTCCTTGTATCACATAATATAAATTTTGTATCGGTACAAAGAGTGGGTATTGATACTGAAGGGTTAGTACTGATACTAAAGGGCTTAGTATCAGTACCATCGTAATGAATTGGGAAAGAAACTTATCTTTATCTTAAGGAATCGAGAAGGGTTCTAGCACCAACAAAACTGCTATATTGAACTTACATGTGAGAACATGTAATGAAAACAAAAAAACTTAAGAATCTTATCTAGTAAGATACCATAAGACTTTCCCTTGTGTGACACTTGAGAAACAACTAGGATATCTGAGTTACTTGTTTATAATGATAACGTGTAAGTCCTTTCTCCAGTTCAAAGTGAATAAAAGGGAAGTACAATGAGAGCGACTAGAAAGTTGATATCGATTAACCAACCCCGAGTCGGGTGTTAGACTATAAATAATATACCAAGTAGGTAGCGAAGAGTATTAATTGTCTTAAGAGCATAAAGCACTAAAACACTGATAAACCCTTACATGAGATTCAAGAGGAGAGAACGAATGAAACAATATCAAGTGTGGGGATGGCCTCACCTAATTATGTTGAGCTATGATAATGAGAAGCCGAGTTACCTTAATTGACCTAGTTTGGCTTTGATTGATGTATGTGCCATATGGGTACCCTTGTATGTTTTCTTATACACGACGACCATCTTATTTGCTAGAATATCTAAATATATCTCAACTATTTATAAGGCACTTCAATTGCTAGCCGGGCATAGATTCCCCTAGTATTCACAAGGAGTAGGTTGGTAAGGTGTACGTTTTCTATGTAGAAATTTCGAATCTCACCTTAGGTAGGCTAAAGGGGTGTGAGTCCCAAGATTCAACAAACCCTCCAACCACACCATGATGCCGACCTTAGCTTGTGTGTTTGATGATTGTGTATTGCATATGACGATACATAGTAGCATGATATTATGGTTAAATACTAGTATATGTATACTCATGGCAAAGCCTCAGCATTAGACTAAGGGAATCATGAGACTCAAACCATTATGACAGTAGATGTATTTTGAATAGATGGTTAATAGAATCGATCGCATAGTAGTATTGCTTCTCTGAATGTACTTGTTAGAATGTTCATTTTATGAATGCATGTAGTATAGTAGATGTTTTGTATGCTGAGGTCTTGCAAGCTCAATATTCAGAATGTGCTTCTGTTCTCATGTTTTAGGTTTTTTGAAGTACGATGGGACAACGATAGCATTGAAAGAGTGTAAGCGAAGTACTAGAGTAAAATGACAACGACTTAGTGGGCATGTAGAGGTCATGATTTGAAATAAGTTAGTTTGTAACATTTTAATTATTTATTATTTTACAAGTTTTAAAATTGGGACCCAACTTTTGGAAATTGTTACGGTTTCATACTTTATGTAAATGTTTTTAAAGTGAGTATGTTTTCAGCATAAAAAAAGAATGGTTATACATTTCGGTGATTCCATGTGATGATTGAATCGTCGGGATTTGATTGTTATATCTAGATCCTCTCATATCTAACGGTTAAGGCTCCTCGGAGGGTAAAATTTTATGAAATTAGCGTTAACCCTAATTTTAGATCTTTAATCTGATCCATTGATCTTCCCCAGATAGGATGAATGTTGTTTTTCGATGCGGATGGTTCCTTCCCTAGGGTTTGAAAATACCTGCATGCTTCTTTGATTTGAAGCTTTAGATGGATTCTAGATCTCTAAAGTGCACGGCACCATCAAAAAGCCTAATTATTTTGGGCATTCTCGTGGGCTTGCACTGCTTTGTCAATTAGGCCTTAATTCTTGAGCTTGTTGGGTTGAACTTGTAACCTGTTAATGGATATAAATGAGCGTTAATTTATTTTAATTTAACGTTTATGATATATATATATATTAATATAATAACTATATATTATATTAAAGTTTAACCAAAACTCAGGTTAATTAAAATATACTTATAATATAAGCATAATACCATTAGAGCTAATAATTGAAGATGACAAATAATGAAGGAAAGTAAACTTAATTAAGGAATTCAACAGTAAATAAAGATATAATAATGAAAATAAAATAAAGAATGAAAAAAGTATCTACCAATAAATTTTATTTTTATCTTAACTTATTAAATATATTTTATTATTATTTTAATTATATATATATATTCTTATATTTGCTTAATATATTTTTTATTCATATTTTAACTTAGAAAAATAATTTATTTTAAAATTTAAATATATATTTTATTCTTATCTTAATTTAAATAAAAATTTTATTCTTATCTTAATGAACAAATACTTTAACATATATTTAATAAGTTAAAGTAAAAAGTAAAATATATTTAATAAGTTAATGTAAGAATAAAATATATATTTTGACTATTTTAAAATTAATCTAAGAATAAAATATATTCTGAAGTTAAAATAAGAATAAAATATATATTTAAGCTAAGATAAAAATAAAATATAATTTTAAATTAAAATAATAATAAAATATTATTAACATAAATTAATAATAAAATATATTTAATAAGTTAAGATAAAAATAAAATATATTTTTAGAGGTATATAAAATATTATTAATTTAAGTTAAATATTTGTACTTCAAAATACAAAAGATAAACATAACGTTGTCTAATTGAAACCATGAAGTGATCTTGGCTCGGTGGTTGGATTAATGATTGATTTCCTAATCACCCTTATATCAAATCTCATTGTTCTTAATTTTTTTTTGTTCTCATTTCAACTAGAGGGTGACAAGTTCCACCCTTTGATTGGTCAAAATAAAATTAATATAAAATTTTATAAATTTAATTCTCCAATGATGACATCCAATGACATATGGAACTGATGCTACAAAATTGTTACAACATTCGTGTAAGAGAACGTATTGTATCAAGTTATAAAAGTGGATACATAGTGTATAGAATGTCGAACCCACAGAGAGCATTACGTTACAAAAAAATATAAAAAAGTATTCAAGTTTGAAAGGAATAGATAACAAGGTGGTAGCTAAAGGTAAAAATCATATTTAGAAATAAAGGCAGTGCTACAACATTAGTGATAGCAATAGGTCAAGGATTGAATGGATTAAGATAATATTTAGTAGCTTCTACTACGAGTATGTCATTAACCACATGTTTACGTATCTAAAATTGATTAATACCATCTAATCGACTTAAATCAACTATCATTGACTCAATCAATTTAACTATTAATAATGCTAGATATGAGACAACATATATCTCACATGCAAACTTGTTTTTCAGCAAACAAAATTAAACAAAAGTAGAACGTTTATTACTGATTTTCATCTCTAAACATCATCAATAAACATCCATGAAGATAATTATATTTCTAAAATTATCTTTGAAAGTGTAGCAACACATAACATAAGGTCAAAGCATAAAGCGTAATAAAAACATTCCTCAAATGGTTGAGTTCATAAACAAAATACCATCCCAATAAATTAGTTAACATTTAAATCTATTTGTTACTTCTCTATCTCAAAAGAAGAGAAAGAGTAAAAAAAATCTTTTTGACCGGCGATACTACACGACAAAGTTGTTGCACCGCTCCCTTGCGAGGGACTTAAGCTATCATGGTTGATTGAAGATAAATATACGTGGAGAAAATTCTTGGAGGGAAAAGTGGATGGTTAAATGGTGTAGAGACCCCTCATATTTACAGGTTAGAAGAATTTTCCCTTAATCAATAATATTTCCCCACGTTTTAGGTAATTTCTAGCCATTTGACAGCTTCCTTTCCAGTTGTTCATTCAAGAAAATTCTCATAATTGTCTGATGACTCATCAGTTTCTACAGTTTCATCATAGCATTATCTGCAACTTCAAGGAATGCCACAACATTAGTTTATTAGTTTCTAGGAATGAAAACAAAATAAACCCAAAGTTTCATAACTAAATCTCTGGCACACCCTAATTTTCTGGGGCAAATAATAAAAAAAAAATTTTAAATTTTAAATTAATTTAATTAAATATAAGGGACTA
The DNA here is from genome assembly GCF_006381635.1 of Hibiscus syriacus. Classification (NCBI taxonomy): domain Eukaryota; kingdom Viridiplantae; phylum Streptophyta; class Magnoliopsida; order Malvales; family Malvaceae; genus Hibiscus; species Hibiscus syriacus. The sequence continues at coordinate 701,732 of NW_024062599.1, read as the reverse complement.
AATTACGAGTTTTAGAAACTTGCAACTTAGTTTCGAAACTCTAGGAAGTTCAGAGACTTAACCTTAAATTTTTCCATTTTTCTTGACAGTGAAAAGTAAATAAAATCTACAAGTTGTGGCTGAGGGGTCTCGAACCCCTGACCACTCGAGTAAGCAACCTGTGCCTAGCCATTTAGGCTAGGTTACTATTGATGATATTTATATTCACACACACACACACATATATATAATCAGTTAAGACACTGATAAACCGATAAAACCCCAAATTAAACCGAGCCAAATCCCTAGTCCCAATGTGCCCTCTCTTCATCACCTCAATTCACCGTATTATGGTCGCACCAGATTGTGCTACCACTCCCGTTCGTTTTGTCATCGACCGACGACTAAATCCAAACCTCCCCGCACTGAACAACACTATGAAATGTCGTTAATCGATGTTCGAAGCATCACCAGGAAAGACAAGTCCCGCCACTGTTTTCCTTCGATTTTAATCAATCGAGACATCAGCTCACCTCACCGCCACACCCATCGGTCTTGTTAGTGTCGTGTGAACAAAACCCGATCAGATTGGTCCCTCATCGTCTCTCCATCGTCACTCGCTTGTTGTATGCTTTTCAGAACTCCTCTCTTGAACTTACATGTGAGAACATGTAATGAATACAAAAAAAGCTTAAGAATCCTATCTTGGAAGATACCATAAGACTTGCCCTTGTGTGACGCTTGAGAAACAACTAAGACACCTAAGTTACTTGTGTATAATGATAATGTGTAAGTCGTCTCTCCAGTTCAAAGTGGAAAAAAGTGAAGTGCAATGAGAGTGACTAGAAAGTTGATATCGATTAATCAACCCCAAGTTGGGTGTTAGACTAGAAATAATATACCAATTAGGTAGCAAAGAGTATTAATTATCTTAAGAGCATAAAGCACTAAAACACTAATAAACCCTTACATAAGATTTAAGAGGAGAGAACGGGTGAAATAATATCAAGTGTGGGGATGACCCCACCTAATTATGTTGAGCTATGATAGTGAGTAACCGAGTTATCTTAATTGACCTAGTTTGGCATTGATTGATGTATGTGCCACATGGGTACCCTTGTATGTTTGCTTATGCACGACGACCATTTTATTTGATTTTTATACTGAGTCTGAAACTTGTATGATTTTAATTTTGTTTGTAATATATGAATGGTTTCTGAACTTGTATTTTATTTATAAATTGTTTTATGATTTTACACGTTTTAACAGAAATTTTAATTTTTCCTGGTTTTTCATTTTGGGTCGCTCTAGTAGCCCTATTGTGACACCTCAGATCGGATCGGGTCACCCACATCGGTAGGAGGGTGTTACACTCTCATGATGCAAATGATGCAAAAACATGTACAAATGATTCTATTATGTCCCTAATAATTCTTAAATTGAAGCTTAAACTTGGTTAAAAGATCCTAAAAGATAACTAATTTGGAGAGTTATCACACCCTCAAATCAAAATGTTTGTTTGTCCTTGAGAAACAACATGTATAAAATGAAATTATAACTAACATTAATGCAACTATATATATATAACATTGTTATAGCCTTTAAAAAAGATATGATATTTAAAGTTAAAAAATTTGTAACGTCTTTAAGTATTAAGAACATACATCTACAGTGTTCAAAGGTTTCTATGGATCCTAACTCTAGAAAATTTTGGAAACATTCCCATAGCATTTCACAATTTAATATTTTCATCATTCGGCATCCTCAAAATTCTTTTTAAAAGACTTGATTGATTTTCTAACGTTAATATGTAGCATTATCTATGCAATTCTTAAACGTTGTAACATCATGCAATATTATATTATCCTAATATCCTAAATGCATATAATATAAACAACACCAATCGGACAACACACCCCAATTCTAAGGGTTGCATTGTCCTTAATGCACGTAAACATAAAAAAAAATGAAAAAAAATATAAACATGAAAGGGGAAAACGTGATCCCCCTAGTTAAGGTTCTTTGGGCTCTTGCGTGGGATAACCAAAATAGACTTAACTCTTTTGGATGTCACCTTAGCTTTCACTGAGCCCTTGCGCTTGTTAGCGGTTGAAGTTGACATGGCCTTATCCACAACAACATCAGGAACTCAAGTAGCAAATGCTTTAGCAATATCTTTTTGCTTTGGTGCAGGGTCAAGGGTTTCTGATAACTCTCTAAAAGAGTTATCATTAGAGTTCTTTATGCCTAGGTTTAGCTTGTACTTTAGTACTCTTAGGATCGTTTTAGGATTATATTAAGTACATTTTTACATATTTTACATTATGAGAACTAAATGGTTAACTTAGGGTTGATTTACATTTTCTTGCTGAAAATTGTTGCACTTATGATGTTGCATTGGTTGAAGCTACAAGAAATGTTGGAATGATGCTGCAACAATGGATGAGTCATTAGCTGGTTACAAGAGTCTTCTGGATGAGACAGTTGGAAAGAGTAGTTTTCAAAAGGTTGGATTTACAACCAACATGGCATAATCTAATTTGATGAAGGCCGCCTCCTTTACCCTATAATTTGAAGGGATAGTTGAGCCAAAAAAAAATAATCTATTCCACCACTTACGAAGAGATGTTCTTCAATTTTATATTTTCTAAAGCCATGATAGCCTATTTCCCTCGCAAGGGAAGTACTGTAGCATTTGGGAAGCTTCGTCGAACAACACAGTAAGTCACCAAGATCACTATTTTAAGCTTGTTGTTTACTTGAGATAGGAGAATAACAAGTAGCTTTGGGATGTTAAAAACTTCATAGATGATATTTTGTTTAAGTTATTTATTTTTTACTTATGGTTTGCTACTATTATCATGTGTTATTAATCTTGAAGATTACTATTAGAAATATTAGTAATTTCAATGTATGAATTATGAATGATATATTAGAAATGAATATTGTTGATCATTCTTGTACTTATGTTAGCATTGGTTTGCTTAGTAGCATTTATGTATGTTGAAAAATATGATGCCTTTGATTTTGCTTTGTTAATAGTTTGATTACTTTAATTAGTGAGGATTGATTAATGATAATCAAATGTTTTTAATCATTGCTAAACACATGAAAATAGAAATCATTGCATAATCATATAAATAAATGCCACTTATCATTTCAACCCATTCGATAAGTGACTTAATGCTTCCCATGATGATGCGACATTCATTGGTCTTTTATATTTTGTCTTATTTAAATTGTTATTTGTTTATTTAAAAACATAACAATCTTTTTTTCACAACTCTATTGAGACTAGTTTGCTCCCTGTGAGATTTGACACTCGAAACTTACTAGGTTTCCACTTTATTACTTGGTTTACGATACGTATACTTGCGTTGAATGCTATAACTATTTTGTAGTATAAATATTTTGGTGCCATAGCCGAGGAGCATCGTTTTTAACTTAAAGTTAGTTTTATTATTTACTTACTTGTTTCTTTTCTTTTTGTATGAACTTTTTGCTTTTCATTAGTTTTCTGTTTTATGTATTGCGGTGGCAACGAACAAGAGCCTTTCGATCCAGTAATAGAACAAATATTTCATCACCATCGAAGATAAGCTAACCAAGAACGCATGGCCAGGCAAGATGACAATGCTCATATTCACAACAACTTAGAGATGATGCTGAATTATCAGCTAACATTGGAGTTAGACAACAACACTTTTACAATATGGATGATTGCAATCAGCCTAATTGGGAGCATGTTATGTCAACGCTAGACGATCTACATCATGTCATTGTGCGACTAGCAATTCATGCTGCCAATTTTGAGTTGAAGTCGGTTATGCATCAGACGTTTAAGTCAATGGGCCAATATGATGGGTCAATAAATGAAGACCCTAGAGCAAACCTCCGAGCGTTTATGGAGGTTTGTGATTCATTTGTGCAACAAGAAGTGTTTGAAGAGGCGTTAAAGTTGAAGTTGTTCCCTTACTCACTGCGTGAAAAAGTTAGAGCTTGGTTAACATCACTGCCTCTTGGTGCTGTAGCATCTTGGAAAGAGCTAGCATAAAAGTTCTTGCTCCTATTCAACCCACCTAACATGAATGTCAAACTTTGAAACGAACTCACTTCCTTCAAATAGTTAGAAGATGAAAGCTTGAACAATTCATGAGAAAGATTTAAGGACTTGTTATTAGAAATGTCTAACGCACATTTTTCTACATTGGACACAAATAGAAATGTTTTATAATGGGTTGAACATGCATAATCGTATGGTTGTGGATGCTTCAGGAGACGGAGCATTTCTAGACAATACCTATAATGACGCTTATGATATTTTGGAGAGAATATCAAACAACGATTACTAATACCCAAATACGAGAAACATGTTCGGCATAAGTAATGATGCAATAGTGGATTCACATGCATTCAAATCTATGGCCTCTCAAATTTCAGCGTTGATGGATATGGTAAAAAGCTAAAAAAGTCGGGGGGATTATTAGGTAAAAGCTATATCTAGTATTTTTTTTCTGTTTATTTTAGAGATAATCATAATTTTGATGAATGCCCTCAAAACCCCAAATCCATCTTCTATATGAGAAATTACAATAGGAATGACAACTTCTATGGCAACACTTATAATGCAAATTTTTGGAACTATCCCAATTTGTCCTGTATGAGCCAAAATGTAGTCAATCCACAATAACAGAGGATGTCGCAGCATTAAAACCAGCAACATTACAATCAGTAGCAAGCGTTTTCATAGCATCAAACAAAGCATCAAGCTACACAGCCACAACAAAGGTAAAACTATTAAGGACAATCTTCAACACAAACTTCTAACCACTCATCTTTAGAAGTCTTAATGAAAAAGTACATGGAAAGTCAATCATCATCATTAAGGTCTTTCAAGAGTCAAGTTGGTCAAAGGGAGAATGCTGAGTAATAAACTACAAGGAATGTTGCCCAGCAATACTGAAAATCCAAAAAAGTAAGGAAAAGCTCAATGCAAAGAGCATTGCAAGGCTATTACTACTCGACGTGGTATTCACATTGGCAAACCTATTAAATATCCTAAGAGTAATGAAGAAGGGGCTACAAATCATGACAAGGAAAAAGGCATGGAAGATGATCTTGAGACGCCCATTGTTAATGCCACAGTGAGAGAAGCATGACATTGTAGTAATCCTGGACCATTGCGGACATCATTGCCTACCACACTGCAAGACTTTCTAGCCCTAATGTTGCAACAACCTTAACCAAGAATGCCTCTGCCATTTCCTCAATGCTTCAATAAGACAAAAAGAGGACAAACAATATAAAGACTTTATTGATGTTCTTCTCCAATTAATAATGAACATTCCATTAATTAAAGATTTAAAGTAAATTTTGAGCCACATCAAATTCATAAAAGGAATCTTTTCTAAGAAGCGACGACTAGGAAAATTCAAAATTGTTTTTTTAACCAAAGGTTGTAGTGTTATGGCCACGAGTTAAATGATGATCATATTACTTTTTAATTTCTTGAATAATAAGTCTTATATGATTAATAGTGTTGAATGCTACTCAAGTGATGTTATTGATGTTTTTATGCAGGAGTAATGCTACAACATGGAAGTTGCTACTAGCAATGTTGCAACAATTGAGGAGTTAACCAAGCATCAATAAGTTGAATCATGATTCAACTTTATACAATATTTTGAGTCTTTAGAACTTATCGATCTACCTATTCAAACTCCCAAACCATCCATTAAAGAGTCATCTATACTTGATTTGAAGCCTCTGGCCAAACATTTGAAGTTTATGTTCCTTGGTGATAACAATAAACTGACAGTCATTGTGGTAAAAAAGCTTACAGCGTAATAAGAAGAAAAACTTGTTAGTTTTCTAAAGCAACATAAGCGAGAAATTGTCTAGGGCATTGCCAATATTAAAGGCACAGACCAGTATTTTGTATGCATAAAATACTACTAGAAGACCCTAATACTAGTTCCATTAAAAATCAAAGAAGACTAAATCCAATCATTAAGGAAGTTGTTAGAAAACAGATTATTAAAAGGTTGGATGTTGTCATTATATACCATATTTCAGACATCAATTGGGTAAGCCTAGTTCAATGTGTCCCAAAGAAAGGCAACATCACTGTGGTGACTAATGACAATAACTAGCTTGTGCCAACAAGGACTACCACGGGTTGGAGAATATATATGGACTATAAGAAGCTCAATAAAGCTACAAGGAATGACCACTTTCCTTTTCCATTCATTGATCAAATGTTAGACCGGTTGGCGGACAAAGCTTTTTACTATTTTCTTGATGGGTATAGCGAATATAATTAAATTGTCATTGCCCATGAAGATTAAGAGAGTACCATATTTACCTGACCATATGGTACTTTACAAGAATGCCATTCAACCTACGCAATGCTCCAGCAATGTTCCAGTGTTGCGTAATGGCTATATTCACTGATATAATCGAGGAATGCCTAGAGATATTTATTGATAATTTTTCTATCTTTGGACAAGATTTTTTTTATCAATGTTGAGGCAGCTTGGCCGCCATACTAAAGCGATGTGAAGAAAAAAAATTAGTTTTACATTGGAAGAAATGACATTTAATGATAACTGAGGGTATAGTGCTAGGGCATAGCATTTCTTGCTGCGACATTGAGGTGGAGAAGGTAAAAGTGGAAGTCATTGAAAAGTTACCACTTCCTACTAGTGTAAAAGTTGTAAGAATTTTCCTAGGACATGTCATATTTTATAGTCGATTCATCAAGGATTTTCCCCAAATTGCCAGACCTTTATGTTCATTGTTGAAGCAAAACAAGAATTTCGTAGTTGATGATAAAGTACTCAACTCCTTTGAATCAATCAAGTTAAAGTTACTCAATGCTCCTATCATAGTGGCACTAGAACGGAATTTACCCATTTAGCTGATGTGTAATGCTAGTGACCATGATGTTGGAACAGTGTTGAGGCCAAGAAAGAAATATTTCTTCTATGCTATACATTATGCTAGTAAGACTTTGAATGATGCACAAGTAAATTACACTGCGACCGAGAAAAAAATGCTTGTTGTGGTGTTTTTCTTTGACAAATTTTGTTTATAGCTGGCTGAAACCAATTTAATTATTTACACTAATCATTTGGCTTTGAAGCATTTATTTTCTAAGAAATACACTAAGACAAGATTGATTCGTTGGGTACTTCCACTCCAAGAATTTGATATTGAAAATAGAGAAATAAATGGTTTGAAAAACAAGTGGCTGATCATTTATATTGAGTAGAATTTGGTAGTGAAGATAGAAGAATACTTACGATTTTGGATGCCTTGCCTAATGAGGGATTGCTAGTTGTTACAACATTACATTGGAATGTTGACTTTTTCAACTATCTAGCGAGTGGTATGATTCTACCTGATCTTAAATTCCAAGGAAGAAAAATATTCATGAGAAATGTTAGAAAATTTTATTGGGAAGAGCCATACATGTTCAAGCAATGCAATGATCAAATTCTAAGGATGTGTGTTTTCGAATATGAACTACAAAGCGTTCTTCACCATTGTTACGATGCTCCTTATAGTGGACATTTTTGTTACATGCGTACAGTAGCGAAAGTTCTTCAGTATGGTTATTATTGGCATTCGTAGTTCAATGAAGCAAATGAGTATGTTAAGCAATACGATGACTGCCAATGAACATGCAACAATTCTCAACGTAATGAGATGCCGATGTAGCCTATCTTGGAAATTGAACTGTTTGATGTATGGGGTTGAATTTCATGGGGCCATACCCTTCATCATGTGGGAACCTTTTTTATTGGTTGTTGTTGATTATGTCTCAAAATGGTAAGTTGTAGCATTGTCCACTAGAAATGCTAAATCGTTTTTACGGTTTCTCCATAAAAACATCTTCACTCGTTTTATAACGCCTCGTGCGTTTATTAGTGATGAAGGTTCTCAAGTCATTGGAACACAAGTCGCTACAAGCCGATCCTTTCTCCTAACTATTAATCAAAATTGTAATCAATCTAACGTGAACTTTTGAAAGGAAAACATTTTTTTATTATAAAAGGATGGGAAATTGTCAATCTTTGATTCAAGAAAACTAAAAATGTAACCCGAAGGGTATGAGGTGCTTTTAAACTCTCACAATCATAATTGAGTCATCGCTACATCCTTTGGCTTGTGAAAACTAAAGAAAGGAACAAAAGAATTTAAAAGATGAGAGAAATTTTGAGCTTACCCCAATGGGGTATTTATACTATCCTAAACCCTAAAATAGATAAAGAAATAAAAAATATAATTCTTGGAATTTGTTTTAATTAAATCCTAAACAGAAAGATAAATCCTAATTTAAACTTCGAATTTATGATTGAATCTCCCGTCTTCACGAAAATACTGACTGGAGCTTCTAAAAGATGCTGATTTGATGTCATGTCAGTCGCAGTCATGCCCTAAGTCATGCCCTCAAAGACAACCTTCATTAAAAAAATAGAAAACTTCATAATCATCAAGAGCTACATGATGATTTAGAAAAATTTAGGGTGCTAATCGATCAGAAGACTGACACACAGGTATGAATTTTAATGTTTAAAAATCGATTTTAGATTATAGTTATATAATTAGATTATTCTTTTGATAAAAATTAAATATATTTGTTTTAGTTTGAATGGGTGCCATATTCTACTGATGATGTGAGGGCGGTGATCCCACCTGAGTTGAGGGGACCATCAGAAGTTTGGATGGCGATGATCCCCTTGATCTGTTATGCGGCAGTCGAGTGGCACTCCACTGATCGCGTACTCCGGCAATTTGGTTGTTTTCAACCAATTCCGGAAGCACCTGGCAATATGGATGAGTTGCATAGCACAGATAGACGCGGCAAGACAGATACAGATTAGTTGGTGAGGCATCATGAGTGGGTCGTGTTGTTGGAGGATCGACATCGGCTCCTTCCCCATAGAGAGCCCATTTTTGATGACCTCTTGATGGTTGATGACGGTTATTATGAGTGGTTCAACAATAACGGGAAACCGTTTCTGCTTCCTGAGGATGCACGAGGGAAGACCTTTCCACGACGTCAATAGAGACGTTCACCGACACAGCTCCATCGTCCCCCGACTCGTGGACGGAGAGCAGGTGCTTCCGGTTCATCCTCAGCTGCACTAGCAGGACCTTCACAGCAGCCACCATATCCAGCGACTTACATACCGCAGCCATATATGATGCCGCCACCACCTTTCCATTACCAGATGTCGTCGCCGCCACCTTCACCTGGTTTTATAACCCCGCCGCTGCCACCGTCACAGATGACCCCTCCTGGAGGCTATTATGGGTCTATGTTTGTAGATCCTACTTGGGGTTCATATACTGGATATTTGGCGGGTTCAGCCTCATCACCCATGGTCGCAACATAGACACCTCCTGTACAGTTTTCACACTCAGCGATGTATGGGTTTTATGAGTTTTCCCAGTTTTCGCAGGCATGTTCCTTATTCTATGGAGGTTCTTCATCGTCATCAGCTCCTCATCAACCTAATGTACCTACTCAGGAGGAGGAGGAGGACGACGACGCTGATGATGGTGATGATGATGACAGCGAGGAGTCACAACCAGTGATACGAAGAAATACTCCTCGAGACCGACAACCACCACCCTACGGAACACATTCGCGTCGCATTCATCGATAGAGTTTGTTTTTTATTATATTTGTTTTTAGTTTGTTGGACTTTTTAATTGTAATTTTTTATTATTTCTCATTTAATACTTACTTTATTTTGTTAAGTTTGTTGGACTTGTTTTAATGTATTTCAGTTAATTTTGTTTATTACCATTTAATATCAGTTATTGTAATTTGGTTATCATTTACCATTTAATACTTATTGTAATTTTGTTGTATTTAAAATCATTTTGAAATACCAAATTGTTATTAGTTTGATAAAATTTAATGATTGTGTTTGATAACTTTCATAAGTTTATCACTTATTATCTCTTTTATTATAATCACATATAACGTCCAATCTCATATTATTGTATCATTTTTTTAATCTTCTTCAGCGATTATCGAATGACATTAACTTGATGTAAATGCAAATCAAAGTACAAGAATTATTATTTGATAAACAAATACATCATTTCCTCATCAATTGTTACTTGATGGCAACAGAAGTGGACATGTTTTTCTAGTGTGTTCTGGGTTTCTACAATGCCCACATCTTCTGTCTTGTCTAGATCTGTCACGAATATCCATATCGCAATGAATTCGATTGGATTTTGGATAACCACGCTCCCTCAATAAACTCGGATTTAGTATAATAAGAAGCCAATCTTGAACCTCATCAAGGTCTTTGTCATTACCTATTGGGGGAAACTCAAATTTGTATACCTTAAAAACTTCAGATAGTAGGTATATGGGATCAACAAAATGATTATAGTCTTAACGTGTATACGAGCAAGATGTTATCACATGAGAGCATGGATACTTCAGAGCTTGAAAAAACTTGCAGTCGCACGTTTTGTCCCTTAGATTTACTCTTAACGACACAGCTTCAATCCCTTGAAGAGGCCGCGACAACTCTATGACACGAAATATTTCATGCCTTCTAGAGAAGCTTGTTACAGACATTCCATTTGATGCATAAATTTTTTTCTGTAGATCTGCAACTAATCTAGGGTAATAGACATGACCGCCTTGTATCCAGGTTTGAGCTTGTCCCTCCAGCTTCGTAAAAATCGCCCCCAAACAAAAATATCTAGTCTTTACCAAAGTCGTTACTGGTAAGTGACGTGCACCCTTTAAGGTTGAATTGATTGCCTCTGCCAAGTTGGTTGTCATATGTCCATATCGATATCCACCATCATATGCGTTCGTCCACATTTCTTTATTGATGAGGCTGATGTAATCATATCCTTCCTCATTCTTCGCCCGCAAATCTTGAAGCATTGATTAAAACGTTCGAGGAAGTAGTTCATAATCTGATCAAAAATGTATAACTTACTAACTTGCTTTCTTTGCAAAATTAAAATGATCGAAAGAAAACAAACTACATAAGTTTCACTTACCCATGCGCAAAATTAATTGACGCTCATCATTCTTCTTGTACCTTCCATGGTAGTTCGCAGCAATATGTCGGACACAATACTTATGTTGGACAAAGGGTGGTTTCCATATTGGACCCAAAGACTCCATTGATGCTTTGATCCCAGCTCCGCGATCTGAAATGACACATATGTTTTCCCTCGTGATAACATGTGCACGTAAATTTCGGAGGAAAAAACCCAAGAATCTGTATCTTCTCCTTCGACAAGAGCAAAAGCAACTGGAAGAATGTTGTGATTGCCATCTTAGACAACTGCCAATAATAAAACTTGCTTGTATATTTCAATACAAGAAAGTACCGTTGATCTGGACCACATGCATGCAGTATTTGACAACATTAACGCACTGTGGGTAACTCAAAAAAACCTGGTAGAATTGGCATCGATCGCGAAGAACTCGATCATTATGGTATGCATAGGAGGTTTCGAAGTCCACAATTATCCCAGGATTCAACGTTCGCACTAGCCTAAACCAACCTGGAAGTTTGTTGTAAGATGCATCCCATTCGCCATGAAGTTTGACAATGGCATTTTGTTTTGCCAACCAAGCTTTTTTGTAGGAGACAGTGTACCCATACTGCGATTGTATAGCTGAAATCAATACTGCAACAGCTATATGAGAGTTTGTTTTTACCATGGGCATGATGGCTTGGCATATCATTTCAGAGTCCAAGTTGGGATGATCTTGGTTGACCCCTCCAGCACAACATGTGTGATGATCGTTGTATACTATTAGTTCCCATATGTTGTTTTTCCTCTTTATTTTTAATACGCGAACCATCCAATTGCATCCGTTTTCGCGTCGGGTACAGTAGTATACATATTTTTCGGTCGTGGATCGGTTAACTCTGGACTGAACAGAATTACGAATATTGTAATTTTTTATAGCCATAACCGCTTCTTCTTTTCCTTAAAACTCAATGCCTAAAGATAACTCACCATTATTTATTGATGAGTAATATCCATAGTCACTGAGATGAGGTATATCCACAAATTCTTACATTACACCATAATCAGCTTCATACATATGTGCAGGAGGGTCAGTTTGTGTCACATTTCCTAGAACTTCATCATCATCGGAGTTGAATTACGTTGATTCTTTGTGAATGAATAGTCCAGTCTCAGCACCATCCACAATAGGCACGCGAAGTGGTTCTTCTGGTAGAGATGATGGTTCCTACATGCGCTCCAAATTTAGGTCGAAGAACCTACTACTTGCACGCCTTCCCCTTGAACTAGAAGGCATATCAACCCTGAGATCAAAAAACTCGCATTTGAATGCCTCCCCCTGGAGCTTGAAGCCATCGTGTCAAATGGAAACTGCACAGATGGTTGCGTCAATGGCATCTATATATTAAGGTCAAACGGATTTGCAGATGAATGCCTTCCCCTTGAACTGGACGCGATATTTCCATACGGATTGTTTGTCAACCTACCTCGGTACATATCGTAAGGAGTTGTGGATGAATGTCTCCCCATTATGGCATTAAAATCATTACACATTACTGTCGTCGGGCTGTCAACTTGATCAACTTGTTCAGCCAGCCCATTGTGGGAGCTTAATGATTGACACCAAAAGGCACACACTTGAATAAAGTTTTCATACATCTCAATATCGGCGTCTGAATAATTACTTTGAACTTCAACCATTATTTCAACATCATCATTGTTCAAAAGATCGAACGCTGTATAAGTTAATGGCAACAATGATGTTGGAAATCTGTACTACAACGACGACATTCTTCTACTACTTTCAACAAGAATCTTCCTCGAAATCTTTGTTATCAGCTCCTCAAGAGTTATGTTTCTCTTCAATGATATTTTAACACGCTCATTTGATACGAAAACACTGTTGGTTTCATCTTATCGAATTTCTCCATCATAATAAACAATAGCTGAAAGTCGTACCATTCTGTGAGTTTAAAAGTGCGGCAATATTATATCTGCAAAAAAAAAACTGAAACAATGATGATTAAATAAATAATATATGAACGAAAATATAAAAAAATAAATTTTTTATACATAAACGTAAATTTTCTAGACTCACTTACATGCTTTACACGGTGATATTCGTAATTTGTTTGGTTATGTTAAGCAGAGAGATGTTGTAGTGTAAAGGATATTTCAAGAAATCCTTCCCCACGTTCAGTAGAATTTTCTAGGCTTTCCAGATGAAATTCTGCCAGCATTTAATGCTAAGGTATATCTTGATCCAAAGCAAGATGAAGTCGATCCTCCAGTTGAAGAACTGACTCTTGATCTGCAACGTTCTGAGACCCTTGAATCACCTGCTGCTCCAACTGGAAAACACACAGTCCAATTCCTGTGTTCGATCCTTCTCCTACACCACGCAGTGGCCGACGTACCAAAACCTTGGTTGGATGCATCAATATAGCGTATTATTACTCTACGTCTTTAGAGTCAAGCCGGCCACCACTGTGTTAACGCACCAGACGAGGAGCTACTAGCACCTCCAAGGCAACACCACCACGCAAAACATGAGGTACCTATATTTACATTCATTCGAATTTATTTTACATTTCATTGCATGGCGTGTAGTTTTTATTTAGCTTAGTTCTCTTTAAGCATTGAGGACAGTGCTTCCCTTAAGTTTGGGGGAGGTAGTGTTATCGGTAGAGCATATGTATGATAGCATTAGCGTAACATTATGACATGCCTTCAGTAAATAGTAGGACAATTAGATGGAATGTTTTGAGGATATCTGATGATGGTGAACTTGTTAGGCTAGGAATTGAATATAAATGACTATTAATAATGATAGAACTAACTCTAGGGCTTGATGCTTTGTGAATTATTTTTACACGATTTGTATGTTTCCTATACATAGGAAATTTAGAAAAATTTTATGAAGAAACTCTAGTTAGTTTTGGCATTGAAATTTAGTATTGTTCTTAAAAGATAAATAAAAAATAACTCTATTATATTTGAGATTGTGAATAAATTCTTAGGCATAGTTGTTGAGGGACACTCCTCTTTGCCGTGGCATTGTCTAGAACTCTCTTTAATAAATGGCAGTCACGCACATATGAGTGAATGAAAGTAGTCACGGGATGACTTTACTTAACTAGATCGGGGGTGGAAGGTATACTCCCTTTCTCCAAGGGTAGGGAGAGTAGGTGTGATGAGCTGACTCCCTTCGTAACAACATTGTTAAAAAAAGAGTTCAGTAAAAAGGGAGTAAAAATATACTTAATCAATGAGTAAATGCCTTGACAAAAACTAGGGGACTCAATTAGAAATTGTCTAAATTTGCTAAGTATAGATTGTATACAATCACGTACACACACTACCATAAAGGATCTTGACCCAGGGAAAAGTACACGAATTCTTGATATGTCTATCATGTTGAAGCCAATTTTTTTTAGGGTTGAAATTCAATTTTTGTCAATTACCATGACATGTTGCTTATGTAACTACTATCCATTGCTTGAGGACAAGCAATAGCTTAAGTTTGGGGGTGTGATAACTTCCTGAAAAGGTTACTTTTAAGGCCTTTTTCACTTAAGTTATTGTTTGTTTAAAAGTTCATTTTAGTCATTTTAGGATCAGGTAGTTGCATACAATTGTATTTGTGGTGGTATGGCTATTTTATCTCTTAAGGGTGTTGTATGAGAGAAAGGTGCAGATTGGCTATGGTGTGCATGAAATAGTAAGCAAAAGGTCACACTAGGAAGGAATGTCGTGGCATCACAAGTTGCTGAAGCAGATTGAAATGCCTTGGCATTTCTGGCACAGAAAAGGACAAAAAGATATTTCTATACAAGGACAGCTGGCACTGCACCTGAATGATGGTTATAACCGCTTGTTAGGGGACCATTGCCACCTAGAGGATAAGGTTCACGCACAAGGTGTGAGTCTAGGGGTATGAGGGGTATTTTGAGCCTAACAACATCAATATTACCCCTAGATATTTTTATTATATATTTCACCTCATAAGTGAGAGAACAAAGAAGAGATAGAGGAGAGAAAGATTTTTAGCAATATTTTCTTATCTTTTTCACTGTTTCTTTTTCTTCTTCCTTGAGTGGTGTTCCTCCATTGATAAGCTCCAAGGAGTGTCAGCTAGGCGTTCGAGAGGAGCTAGTGAGCTAAGGCGATTCGTGGTGGTCGATGAGAGCTCCAGTGGCTAGGGTCGAATGTTTATTCTCCCTTCCCTTTGCTGCTATTTTTCTATTTATTATTTGGTTTTTGGAATGAATATTTCATGGCCTATTCTATTGATGATTCGAACCCCACCATGAACTAACCTTATTTGGTGGGGTTGTTTGATGGATGTTTAACTTTATTTTAATGGTAGATTTATGTTTATCTTTGGTATTTTCTTGCTTTGCTTATGTATGTTTCATCGTCTAATCTTGTAAGAGGCATGAGAGTGTTCATTTCTTAGATTAAGTTTAGGTGTTCGAGAGAAACATAGCTAAAAATACTTGTAGTATTTGAGAGAAACACAAGACAAGATCCTCATAAGCAATGGGATATAGTATTTTCATAAGCTTTGAACCGACCTAGGAATACTATATCCTAATCCCTTACTACTTGAGAGAGACTAAGATAGGATTTCAACGACTAAAAAGGGTAGGTTTTATCAATAGGGTAGGCTGTCATAGCTGAGACTGAGAGGAGATGATGTGGCATTCTATTCTATTAGGTTCCTTTGACTAGAGATAGCAGGAGCACTTTCAGCAAACCCTGTCGAGCAAGTGAAGTTTAGATAGATTAAATCTGCTTGAGAGATAAGTTTAACATCCTTAAATCAATCCCTACCATTCATTCCAGTGGAAGTTTGTCGTGTGAGGATTATCAAACTTATCATTTATTTGTTGTTTTTACCATTTTTCATTGCCTTGATATTGTAATCATTCTCAACATTAAAATTTGTTCTTGCCACTGCATTTCCATTTGCTACACCATCAGACCATCAAGCCATGTCCACCAACATACACTTTCCATTGTCGTGACATTGTAGATATTAACACTAACTATACTTAGATAGAGTAATGCTTAACTTTGGTTAGACTTTTGTAATTTCAACAAATCCCTGTGGAGACGATACTCACTCATTACTTTATTACTTGAGAGAATGTTTATACTTGCACATTATTTGCGTATAATTTTATAAAACTCACAACACACAAAATAAGTGACTTAATGCTTCCCATGATGTTGTAGCATTCACTGGTCCTTTATATTTTGTCTTCATCAAATTACTATTTGTTTACTTAAAAACATCAACAATCCCTTTTTCACACCTAGACTCTATTGTAACTAGTTTTCTCTTTGTGGGATTCGACACTCAAAACCTACTAAGTTTCCACTTTATTACTTGGCTTATGAAACATATACTTGCTTTGAATGTTGTAACTATTTTGTACCATCAGTTTGCACCTTTGGCTTCTCCATCTTATCATTAGCACCTCCAACCTTCTTATCAGCATAACTCTTATGTAGACTAACCTTAGTAGTTTTCTCAATCACTTCAACAACATTGTTTATGATCTGGTCAACATCCACTTCATGCTCTTTAGCAACTACAACATCATGTGTAGCATTGTTATCATTTAAGTGAAACATGGAAGTACCAAACAAATTCTATGATAAATTAAAAAGGGGAAGGATTGCTTAGTGTGATAAAAACAATGTGGGGGCTTTGTTGTTAGCAATAAGGCTTCAAACACTGCCCATTAACTTTGAATGTATTTCCATACACCAAATTCTTTAACAAAACAACACAATGATGAAACACTTCAAGGACTTCAAATTGATCAGACCATCTAGATTGAAGCTTCCTAGGAAATAGCTTTAGATGCGAGTTGAATAACAAGACATGTTATCCAACATTAAATTGCCTTGGCAAAATATGTTTGTCATGCCATTTCTTACACTTATCTTTATAAATGCTGGCATTCCCATATGAATTATTCTAAAGCTTTTCTAATTCATTGATATCCAATATTTGTTTCTCTTAAGCATAATCCAAATTAAAGTTTTTCTTCTTCAAAGCCCATATGGCTTTGTGCTCAAGCTCCACGAGTAAATGGCAAGCTTTTCCATACACAAGGTGATAAGAAGACATGCCTAGTGGAGTTTTATAAGATGTCCTATAGGCCCATAATGGTTCATCAAGACAAAGGGATCAGTCCTTTCGTGAAGGATTAACAACCTTTTTAAGAATTTGTTTTATCTCGTAGTTAGAAACTTTATCTTGGCCATTGGTCTGCGGATGGTATGTTGTAGCAATTCGATGTTTCACTCCATGTCGGTTCAATGCTCTAGCCACTTGTTTTCCAATAAACTAAGAACCTTCATCACTAATAAATGTTATGGTGTTCCAAAATGAGTAAATATGTTTTTGTAGAGAAACCTTAATATCGCTTTAGCGTTGTTGGTGGGCATTGTTATAGCTTTGACCCATTTGGACACATAGTCAATAGTGACTAAGATAAATAGGTTTCCACATGATGAGGGTTGTGGTCCCATGAAATATATAACCCCCATACATCAAATGGTTTGATCTCTAAAATAGGATGTATTGACATTTCGTTGTAATGAGAAATGATACCAGTTCATTGGCATAAATCTTATTGCTTTACAAAATCATTAGTATCCTTAAATAGAGAAGGCCAATAGTAGCCACGTTGTAAAACCTTTGTTGTAATCCTTGTATCTCCAAAATGACTACCATAAGGTGCATTGTGGCAATGATACAAAATGATTTTCTGCTCACATTCATGGACATATCTTCGTTGAATTTAGTCATTCCATTTCTTGAAAAGACATGGCTCTTCCCAATTATATGTGTAGACATATCTCATGGATTTTTTCTACCTTGGTAATTAAGATCAGGTGGAAACAAACCACTTACTAAATAATTTAAAAAATCTACGTACCAAGGAAAAAATTCAACAAAAAGTAACATGTTATCAAGAAATGTGTCCATAATTACCAATAATGATAAATGATCAACCACTTAGTTCTCAAACCCTTTTTTCTCTAAATTCAATGTCAAATTCTTGAAGTAACAAAATCCATAACATTAACCTTGGCATGGTTTCTTTCTTGGCAAAAAAATGCTTCAAAGTCGAATGCTCAATGTATACAATGACCTTAGTTCTAGAAAAATATGGTCAAAACTTGTCAAAGGAAAACACCACCATTAGTAATTCCTTCTCGGTTGTTGTCTAATTGATTTGAGTAGCATTCAATGTTCGACTACCATAATATTTAACATGGAAGACTTTTTCTTTCCTTTTCCCCAGTACTGCTCTGACAACTTGGTCACTAGCATAGCACATAAGCTTAAATGGGAGACTTCAATCCAATACTAATATTATAGGATCAGTAACCAGTTTTAGCTTGATTGTTTCAAAATACTTTAGAACTTCATCATCCATCACAAAATTCCTATTTTGCACTAGTAATAATCATAAAGGTCTAGCAATCTGGGAGAAATCTTTGATGAATCTTCGATAAAAGCTAGTGTGCCCTAAAAATCTTCTACCACTTTCATGTTAGTAGGAGTCATAATCTTGTCAATAAATTCTACTTTAGCCTTTTTGATTTCAATACCGCAATGAGAGATACAATGCCTTAGCGATATACCTTCGATTACCATGAAATGACATTTCTCCCAATTCAAAACCAAATTAGTTTATTCACATCATTTTAACTCACTGTCCAAATGACTGAGGCATTGATCAAAGTCTTTCGCAAAGAAAGAAAAGTCATCCATAATACCCCCATGTAGTCTTCAATCATGTAAAAAATTACTACCATCATACAACGCTAAAACGTTGTTAGATCATTGTACGACCAAATGGCATACGTTGAAAGGCAAATGTACTGTATGGGTAGGTGAAAGTAGTTTTCTCCTAATCTTCCAGGGATATAACTATTTGGTTATAGTCACTATAACCATCTAAGAAACAATAGAAAGATTTATCGGTGAGAGGATCTAGCATTTAATCTATAAATGGTAACATCAAGTGATAATTTCTTGTAGCCTTATTAGGCTTTCTATAGTCCATACAGATTCTCCATCCAATAGTGGTCCTCATTGGCACTAACTCATTCTTGTCATTCATTACCATAGTAATGTTTCTTTTTTCGAACACATTAAACAGAGCTTACCCAATTGATATATGAGATTGGGTATATAACCCTAGCATCCAACCATTTGATAATCTTATTTCGAACAACTTCTTTCATGATTGGATTTAGCCTTCTTTTTTTCTTAATGGAACCACTATTAGGGTCTTCTAGTAAGATTTTGTGCATACAAAATGATGGGCTAATACGTTTGATATTATCGATGCTCCAAGAAATCTCTTTCTTATAATGCTTTGAGTTTTACTACACCAATAACAGGCAAAGTTTCACTGTCTCCAAGGCATCATACTTCAAATGCTTGTACAAAGGCTTCAATTATAATGTGGGTGGCTCTTTAATCGAAGATTTTAGAATTTGAATAGGTCAATCAGGAAGTTCCAATGATTCAAAGTGATGCATATATTTTCCTTTAGCCTCCTAATCCGTGGTTATATTCTGAATTAACACGCATTGTTCATGTTGTGGCATTCATCCTAATACTCTTGTGCGATCACATCAATAATATCAATCGAACAACATTCAACATTATCATCAACATAAAAAAAGTATTCAAAACATTAAAAGTAATGTGTTCATCATTCAAACGTATATAAGTTCTCCCTTTTCCACATCAATCAACACATAGTCGATGACAAGGAAAGGTTGTCCAAGTATGATGGGAACGTCCTTGTCAGTTTCACAATCCAAAATGATGAAATCCATTAGAAAAACAAATTGTCCACTCGGACTAACATATTCTCAATAATTTCACTAATATGTACAGTGGATCGATCAACAAGTTACAAAATGACGGTGGAGAGTCTTGCTTCTCCACTCCCAAATTTTCTGAAAATTTAAAATGGCATTAGGTTAATGCTAGCACCAAAATCACATCATGTTTTCCTACAAATTGATTACTAGTAATATAAGGAATAGTTAAACTACCTAGATCTTTGAGTTTTGGTGGCAATCGACTTGTGGCCATAACACTATATCCCTCGGTAAGTGGAACATTTTTTTATCTTCGCTTCTTTGAAAGAACTTCTCACTAGAACTTAATGTGGTTCAAATTTCACTCCAAAGCTTCAATCAATGAAATGTTGATTGTTAATTGTCTAAGCACATAAATGGATGCTTTGAATTGCTGATTTTTCTTGGTTTTCTTAAATCGTTGAGGAAATGGTGGAGGAGGCCTTGAATTTGGTTGTTGTGGCATTGGAGGTGGTACTACATTCGACATTGTTGTTGGAATTGATGCAGGTAATGGCCCATAATTACTGCATTGTCCTGATTCTTTTGCGATAACATTAAGAGTGGGCATTTCAAGATCCACTTCTATGTTCTTGCCCTTATTGTGTCCTGTAATCCTCTCATTATTAGTTTTCTTAGGCTCTTCAACAGACTTTCCAATGTGGAGAGTACTTCAAGTTGCAATGGCCTTACAATGCTCATTGCATTGGGCTTTCCCTTGTTACTTTGGATATTAAATGTCGTTAGGTAGTGTTCTTTATTACCAACTACTCAAGGTATTCGCCAGTTGGCCTTTTTGATTTTTTAAAGATCTCAATGATGTCGATTGATTTTCCATATATTCCTTTATTAAAGCTTTAAGAGAAGTAAGATTGATAGCTTGAGTAGAATGATGTCCTTGATAATTTTGGCATTGTTGTGGTTGCATAGCTTGTTGATGTAATTGAGGCTGGGGCATCATTTGCTATTGGTTATGTTGTTGTTGTTATGGATTGGAAACATTTTGACTTCTCCATGATAAATTCGCATGGTTACGGTAATTTCTATTAATAGTGATGCCATAGGAATTATCATTCCTATTGTTGTTCTATTGTTGTTCCTCACATAGTAGACAAATTTGAGATTTTAGGGGAACTCCTCATAGCTATGATCATATCCATGATAAAAACATGAGAAGAGATGCGGTCTTTACCTCGTACATAACCCTTGGCTTTTGTAGTTTTTTAACCATATCCGTTAATGTTGTGATTTGGGAAGCCACGAAATTAAAAAGCATCAGTATCCAACATTGCATCTGTCAAACATGTTCCTCATATTGGATTATTGATAATAGTTGTTAGATATTCTTTCTAGAATATCAAAACCTCATTTTATGTCTTATCCAACAATGCTCCATTGGCAGAAACATCAACCACTATAAGAGTTTGCATGTTCAAGCCATTATAAACATTTCCATTTGCGTCCAATGTGGAAATCCATGTATTGGGCACTTACTTAGAAAGTCCTTGAAACCTTCTCGTGCTTCAAACAAATTATCATCTTCTAATTGCTTAGAAGATGTGAAGTCATTTTGTAGCTTAGAATTTATATTCGGTGGATTGAATCGCATCAAAAAAAGTTGTGCTAACTCATTCCAAGATGCTATAGAACCAAGTGGTAGTGAATTCAACCAAGCTCTAGCTTTATCTCGCAATGAATAGGGAAATAATTTCAGCTTTAGTGCTTTCTTAATGACACCTTGTTGAACAAGTGAGTCACACACCTCCAAAAAATCTTGAAAATGTGCTCGAGGATCTTCAATGAATGAACCACTATATTGCCCCATGGATTGTAACATTTAAACACCACTTGTTTCAACTTAAAATTGACAGTATGAATGACTGGTCGCAGGATACCAGGATACAAATCATCTAACATTGGCACAACGTGTTCCTGAATAGGTCGATTATGGTCAACCATGTAGTAAAATTATTATTGATCAACTCCATTGCTAGCCGAAAATTCTCCATCTTCAGCATGGGGTAAAGCATTACTACATCTACCTTGCTCAACCATATTTTCTCGATTGCTATTAGCTTCTCTACAACGGCGAAAGAATGTTCTCTCAATTTTAGGATCAAACAACTTTAGTTCGTTGTTGCTATAGGACATAAACCAACAAAACTATTAAAGAAAAATAAGTGCCTACAAAAAAAAGAAACAAGTAATTAAATAAAAAGGTAACTTTAATGCAAAATCAATACTCCCCGACAACGACGCCAAAAACTTGATGCAACGAAATTGTTACAGCATTCCCACATAGAGCATTACATTACAAAAGAGTTATAAAAAGGTATTCATATTTGAAAGGAATAGATAAGAAGATATTAGCTAAAGGTAAAAATCAGATTTAGAAATACCAGACAATGCTACAACATTAATGAGACCAATAGGTCAATGATTGAATGGATTATGATAATAATTGACAGCTTCTACTACGAGTACGTCATTAACCACATGTGTACGTATCTAGAAATTATTAATACAATCTAATAGACATAAATCAACTATCATTGACTCAATCAATTAAATTATCAACAATGCTAAATATTAGACATAATATATCTCACATGCAAACTTGATTTTCAGCAAACCAAATTTGAAAAAAAAAAATAGTATGTCTATTAATTATTTTAATCTCTAAACATCATCAATAAACATCCATGAAGATAATTATATTTCTAAAATTATCTTTGAAAGTGTAGCAGCACATAGCATAAGGTCAAAGCATAAAGTGTAATAAAAACATTACACAAACGGTTGAGTTCACAAACAAAATGTCATCCCAATAAATTAATTAACATTCAAATCTACTTGCTACTTCCTTATCTCAAATGAAGAGAATAGTAGAACATAAACCTTCTTGATCGCCGATGATACTCGACAAAGTTCCCAAGCTGCTGCAACACTCACTGGCGAGGGACTTAAGCTATCATGGTTGATTGAAGATAAAGATGAAAATGATGCAAATGATGCAAAAACATGCAAAAGAATGTGTTCCATATAATTCTTAAGTTCAAGCTTAACCTAGGTGAAAAGATCCTAAAAGATAACTCTTTTGGAGAGTTATCATGCACCATTAAATTGGAGGATTAAATTTATTTTAATTTATAAAAAATAAGACTAAAAATTAAAAGAATGTGTAAGCAACAATGACTAAATGTATAATTATATCAAAACAATTACTGTCATGTCAACATTTCCATCAATTGTTAACGATTAGTGCCTTGATTGACTACAATTAAATAATTAGGTGGTTTGATTGAAGAAATTGAAAGATCAATGGTAAAAGTAAAATAGATACATAGTTAAGTGGTCAATGATATAGTTTACCCTTCTTTTTAATAATGACTTTCAATCATTCAAATCCTCTTCAACCTTCCTCGATTAAGGACCTTTTGTAACGTATACAATGTTTTAGGACTAATTTGAAATTTACTTAAAATAAAAGGACCCAATCGAAAATTATACATTCAATCATGTAATTATCAATATCACTATAAGAATATTCATTGTATAACCTTTTATGGATATTAATAAAGATATGAGTCAAGTTATAAATTAATAGAAGTTTAAGGATTAAATTATAATTTAGAAAAATGATAAACTAAATTTTAAATTAAAAATTTATTATTAAAATAGGGTAAACTACTTGAATAACCACCTAACTATGGGTTTGATGTCGAAATGATCACTGTTTTTAAATTTTCGTCATTATTTTTAATCCAATCGTATCGTGACACCTATCACCATCTGATTGAGTTAAAAATGAATTGGAGATGAATTTAACTTGTGGAGATTTGAGTTGTTCCTCTATGTTGTAACTAGAACGCCAAAACCACTAAACGAAGTCTTCTAATTGGTTTAATAATTGCAACAAACTTTATTTGTCTTATAATATTGTTAATGATAGGAAAAACAAATAATTAAAATCATTCAAATGAGGTTTCAAACTTAGTCCAATTATATAATATAAGAGAATCTAAGATTCATATTTTGTAATTAAATAAATTGTATTTAATGTAAGATTTAAAATTAAAAATAAATTTGATATTTTTATAATTATAAATTAAATTTAATATTTTTTCATATTTATTTTTAAAAATAAATAAAAATTATAAAAATCAGTATGAGAAAAAATAATTATTTTTATTTTTATATATTTTATAAAACTATGTCAAACCTAATATTCATATTTTATAATTAAATACATTATATAATATTTTAAATTGTATTGAATATGTATTTAATATAAGATTTAAAATGCACGAACCAACTTACCTTAGTGATTAAAGGAATCATTGTTGTTCCTAAAGGTTATGGGTTCGAGCACCAACGACTGCAGAGGGTGATTGAGTGTTCATAGTTAAATGGTTGATAGTATTTAGAACAAATATTACTTTGAAATCACTCTAGCTTAATAAAAAAATCTAAAAATAAAAATAAGTTAATATTTGTATATTTATATTTTGAAAAGCTAATATGGAATTATGGAAATAAGTATGACAAAATTATTAAATTTAGTTTAAAGATATAAGAATATTATATTTATATTTATTTTAAATTTTACATTAAATACAATTTAAAATTTATATAATGTATTTATTTATAAAATAATATTCTATTTGTTTAATTAGTTTAGGTCCTCTTATATTTTATAATTGATCTAGGTTCGAAATCTTATATGAATAATTTTTTTCTTTATTTTTTACCATTAACAATATTATAAGATAAATAAATTTTGTTGTAATATGTGTCAATATTATAACAATATTAACAATATTTTTTTATCTTGGTCTAGTGGTTTCAATATTCTATTCTTAGTATAGAGACATTGTTTCAAATCTCTCCAAGTGCATTTCATCTTTATTTTATTTTTTTAACCCAATTAGACGGTGACGCTAAATAAATAAAAATCCCTCCAATCATGTTCTTATATGTGTCAATTGTGACATGTGTCATAATCTTATGGTGATCATCTTTAATATTAACGGCATGCCGCATGAATGATACCAATGAAATATTTTATTAAATATCCATCTTTAACTTAGAATCCAAGATAAACTTGTTTTTATAACGCAAGGTTCAATATGAAGCATATAAGGGCTAAAAAGAAGCATATAAGGGCTAAAAAGAAGCATATAAGGGCTAAAAAGTAATATTCCAACTTTTAAAAGTCTAAAATAATCATTTAATGAACTAAATACAGTGAGAGAGTTTCAAAACAACAAGATTTTCTATTCAGGAAAAATTTGAAACTAGTGAAAGAGTTTAGAAACTCTCCTTAACAAATTTCGAAACTGGGCAATGAATTTCGAAACTCGTGACCTACTCAACACCAATTAACCTTTTTAAGCCTCAAAGCACACCTAATAGCAAACTTGGCCAACAAGTAACATCCATATGCTATTCAAACATTCATTAGAAACTCATCATGCACTTATTTTACCAACACAACCAAATGCATGCCTTGAAAGTTTCGTTTAAACATCAACAAGTGACTTAAAAACTAATACATCAACCAAATTTTCAAGCATCCCGTACTCAACCATTTCATGCATTCTTCTTTAAAACGTACCCATAGTGAGCTCCACATAACTTACAAGTGATTGACCCTTTTATCAACCATACCTACCATGGAAGACAATCTTAACCATTACAAATCCATCTTATTTTTAAATATTTTATTTTTTAAAATCAAATTATATTTTTAAATTTATATTAATTTCATTTTTGAAAATCGAATATTAGTTTAATCTAAATATTTGTTTTGATAGAATCAATTGTTTAGTCTAATCTAGTCCTTAGATGGGCTCTTCAGGTAAAGATCTTGGGTTTAAGCCTTCCAACTAAAAAAATACTTTCAATTTAATTAATTAAGAAGATGGTAATATATGTCTATCATTTTATTAGAAATACTAATTTATTAAAAATAATTTGTGAACTGTAGATGAGTAAAAAAAATAACGTAGAAAATTGATAATATTAAAAAGTTCACATCTATATCGTCATTAAACTTTTAAGAAAATTTATGATGCATTTGTATAAAAATTAGTTTAGTGAAGAAAGTAAAAATTTATTTGTTTAATAACTATTAGTATAGTTTATCCTAATTTTTTTTTTGTTAAAAAACTTGAAATCCCTTATAAAAGGTAAAAGATGACCTAGAAAACAATCACACGTACGAGACTTTCGGAGGATGAGAAGATTTTTTCATTATGATAGAAGGATGATTCCCATAAACTGCTGGCATATTACCTACCTTTAAAACTTCCACTGTCCCACATTGATTCTTTATTGATGATTTAAAATAACAATTTATTGTAGGAGTTATCAACACAATCTGATAATAAGATTCCACATATCTTAACAACAATGGCATCTACTTTTCACGTGTTAACTAACATGAGATCGAGATTCATTATCCCATTATCATATAGTATACATGGACGTCTATATAATAACAAGTCCATGGCTTCAATATTAACCATCCCTGTGTATCTTCATTGTATAACTCATATTCTCAAGCCAAACCCCAAAATCCTTTAAACAAGATGGTAATTATTAAATCATTTCCTCCACCCAAACCCTTGAGTAAGGTGCAATTGCGGAACCATTTCCTAAAATGCGATGCCAATGATGATCAACTCCTCACCAAGGTGGAGCTGAAGGACGCGTTTCGAAAATTGGGTGCGATGATCCCCGGTTTCAGAACATGGGAAGGATTGAGATGTGCCGATGGAAATAACGATGGATGCATCAGCCGGGACGAGCTCAATGCACTCATCGACTTTGTTTATG
This sequence comes from Hibiscus syriacus, assembly GCF_006381635.1. Taxonomy (NCBI): domain Eukaryota; kingdom Viridiplantae; phylum Streptophyta; class Magnoliopsida; order Malvales; family Malvaceae; genus Hibiscus; species Hibiscus syriacus. Next base: position 674,972 of record NW_024062599.1, on the reverse strand, counting down.
AACTTCAATATACATCCATCTCCAATAAGTAGAACTCGATATGCAAACTATCTTGGGCTATAATAGGAGAAAATGGTTTAAATCTATGTTGTGAGGATATGTAGCAACTATCCAGTTTTAGGGTTTTAGTGGCTCTTTATATATATATATGTGTGTGATCTATAGGAGTTGCATCTCCTGCTTTGTTAGTGATCAAAGCTAATGTTCTATTGTATATGAATCTGAAGCATAGACTAAGAGGAAGCCGCATGATTTTCCTATTGGTTGTTGGGTTGTGCTTGAATCGCTTGGTCAGGCAGCGCTCTTGACCCATCAGGTCCAACTAAAGTTTGGTCATTTAAAATATAGGTTGCGCTCTATTCCAACAATGTTCCACTCTAGTCCAATTTGTTTTCGAAGTTATAATATGGGCACCAACTAATATGGTGGCTTTCCATGTTGGGCTCCAATTAATTCTTACCTGACGATTAGTTGGCAAATGGATAATGATTCATGGGTTAATTGTTTTCTGATCTCTAAAATTTGTAGGTTGTTTACAGGTTAGTTTGATCACCTTAAATATATTCGTGATCGGTTTATAATGTCACATTGGATCTCTTAAACGACCCGAACTTTCAAACTAAAAAAATCAGTTCTAAGAAGAATTCCATGACAACATTCTTAAAAAAGGATTTTTGATCATTAATAAACCAATAAAGTATTTATACAAGACATGAGCCCCGAAAAATATTTAAAGTTGAATGAAAATGACCCAAAAGCATTAACAACCTCGTAGTTACTAACATGATTACAAGTAATGTCTAAATAAATGTACGTATTATCTAAAACATTAGTATTGTACCTTGATTAAGATGCGTAGGAGATTCTTCACCGACCGTGCTCATTTCAATCAGTGATAAAATTAGGGGTGAAAATTTCAAGTTCCTATATACTTTTGATTTTTTTTTGTATTTTTAATTGACATTTTTTCCCTATAAAATTTTATAACTTTGTTCCTCTCTAAAGTATTATAAATTCATCCTCTAACATCAAATTATATATCTCTCCTTGATCTAAATCAAGCAAAATCTATTGAGCTATATACAAACAGAAACAACATCAACATAAGCTTCACAAATTCAATAATACAAATATATTCTTCAACAGTTCATGTAAGCCAGAAACTTAAGCAAAATAACTATTTGGGGAAAAAATCTGAATGTATAAGTTGTACTTAATTATTACTATAAAATAAATTAATTTTATTGAATTATAAATTCGAACCTAATACGTTTTTTAAAAGTAATTAATTTATTTTTCACCAACAATTATTATTTAACTTATCTAATAGTTGAATTTTAGACCAAAATAAAATTTTCTATTTTATTTTAAAATAAAAATAATTAAATAATTTTTTAAAATTAATTTAATGATCAAAATAAAACACGAAAAATAAGTAGATTATAATTTATATATTCAAAAAGGAAATAAAGAAACAAGGAACAGAATAATGCCCTCTGAAAGCTTGTATATTTCATATCTATGTGTCCCTTATATTTTTCCAACGTCAGCATTCTCAACCTCTAATGACATCCACTTCCAACGTCAAATTTTCTATTTATAATAAATTAAAATTTCAATTATTTCATACAATTTTCAGTTAAAATTTTATAAATAAGTTGCTATGGTAATATTCAGATAATTAATATTTATAGAATCATAAACTTTAAATTTATAACTTAGAAGTGATTATATGACAATTAAATTATTTTTGGGGTTATTAATTTACCCATATATGTTTTTTGTACATATTTGTTATCATGTGATAGTTCTATATATTTATTGAAGTTTTATTTTCCTGTTAAAAAAATTAGGTTTATTGCATAAAACTTCTGTTCGGTACATGAGTAAGAAATTTAGGGAAACCATTTCAATGGTAAATTTATATGTGGCTTTGCCCAAAACTATTTTTTTTAATGGAACCCAAAAGCTTCTTTGATAAGCAGGAATAAAATAATGCATGCAACATCGATGCTTTTTCTAGGCACTTGCCAACATATTCTTTACCTTCTCTTTTTTTTCTTTATTTTTTTTAGTGTATTCTGTGATGGGAACTTTTTTAATAAAATTAGTTTTTTAATTTACTGTTGGATTAATATAAATTGAAAACTACATAAAAGTTTATTATAAAGGTAATTTTTTATTTTAATTTTCTCTATTTATAATGTTAAGATTCGAATTCTGAATTTTATTTAAAAATTTAAAAATATTATTTTAATTATACCAACTAATTATTTATATGGAAAAAAAATACTTTAATGATATATACGATCCTCCGACATTTTTGTTAAATGAATGAACTATATTGTTGGAATAATATATTCTGCCCCTTAAAGTTATTGAGAATAAGAATATTTGTTATAAATGTCTTTTCAAACGTTGAATGTTGAATGACTTTTTTAAGGGTTTACAGATAAGCAAATTGCTTTCTTAAAGGTTTTAGTTAAGGAAATGTAATATTGTAAGAATATGAGATTTTGGGGAAAAATGATTATTACCTTTGAATTATTAATATTATTTTATGTGCTAATATTAGCGTATTATTACTATTAGTGTCAAAATTTTAGAATATCATAGCTTCCTTAATTAATGTAATATTTCTAAAGTGATAAAATAAATTAATGAAATTAACTAAAATTATTAAAAGGAAAGGTCAAAAGTGATAAAATGAATATCACTTTAGAAATCTTAGCTTCATTTATTGAATCATGGATGAACCAACTTTCTCTCTATGCTTGTACACGGTTGTAGAGAGCTGGTAATTATTCCCATTGCTACCCAATTTTTGTGTTTTGAGTTTTACCTTACTGTTTAGGTAATTTAATAGACTCGGTCTAGACATTATATTATTCGAATATTTAAAGTTACCACAAACAAGAATCGACCTACGCTAAACTCTACCAGACTAACAAACTCTCAACAACATAACTACTTTTCCCTCCATCTTACGTGAGCTAAAGTTAGCTAGCGCATAGCAGGATGATATGCACAACATTCACCCTGCTCTTATGTACCTTAATCAAAGGCTTTTTTAGCCCATCAGCAACCAAGTATGTAGTAGGAACATATTTTACAAACAACTCCTTATTTGCCACATTTTCTTGAACAAAGCACATGCTCAGTTTTGAATGTTTTGATCTCGCATGATACATAGGATTGGAGCTCATTGCCATTTCACTTGTGTTATAATTCGACACAATGGGTATTGCCCTTCTCTCATATCACACAACAACATTCGAATCTACAGAACTTTTGAGACCACGTATGCGATGCTCTTGTATTCAGCCTCAGTGGTTGATCGAGCCACAGTTTTCTGTTTCTTGGAGCTCTAGGATACTATATTGTTTTTTAGAAACACACAAATCTTCAATACCACTGGCCCAATTAGCATCTGAGAATGTTATAACTTTGTTTTGTAAACTCTTTGTAGACGCTCATTTTGTCCGGGTTTTTTTAAGAATAATAATAATATTATTATTATTTTATAATTATTTTTTATTATTACAGGCCCATTACAACATGCCCAAGTTGGGTCCAATTACAAGTGACCCAACAACATCCCAACAATAAAAAAGCCCATTCAGGAAGGCTCACACATATGACCCAAGAGAATTTGGGTTTCCTCATGTTCCTCTAGCCGCAACTTTTGTCCACCGTTAGATTTGAGATGATCCAACGGCTGTGATCGAGCCCATGGAGTCTCGGCTCGAGCCACAGTCACGCCGCCGCCATCAGCTCTGTTCGCCGGCCACCATAAAATCTTCTGTCAGCAAATCCAACCAAATCAATAAAAAAACAAAATCAAATAAAAAAGGGTTAATCCCAAAAAATCTGGGATCTCCACCAATCGATATGTCACCCCTCTACCATGGCCTCACCAAACAAGCAACCAAGAAGAAAAAGCATGCAACATAAAAGAAAAGGGGAGATCCGAAAAAAGGAGGATCATTCGGTTTTAGAGGAACAATCATTCGGTTTTGGAGGAAAAAAGAAAAAACAACAAAAAAATATAGGAGATTTCTGAGGGAGAAGTAGTTCAGAAAACAAAGGAAAAACAAAAAAAAAAAGAAAAAAACATAAAAAAATCATAACTAAAAATAAAAAAGGGAAAGGGAAGAGGAAAGTTCTTACATTTGTTCGGAGGTAACCAGGAAACTTGAAGTTATCAAAGTTCATTTTTTAAAGGTATTATTGTAGATTTATGTTCCTAGGTTGGGATTTAGGACAAGATGGGTTCAAATTTGGATTACGAAAGAAAAAATGAAGATTTTGGGCTTCGGTTCTCCCTCTGTCCGCCGTGAGCTGCCGCCAACGAGCGGTGGCCATTTTCCCCAGCGATGGTAAGGGAAAAGGATTTTCTCTCTCTTAAATTTGGCTGATGGGGGAATAAAATGGGACTATGGTTCAAAAAAATTATAATGGGGTATTTTTATGGTTTCCAAAATGATGTAGTTTTAGGATTTAGGGTTTCTAAATGCTTTGCACATGGGATAACCCCTTTTCTGGCCATCATGGTTTTGTAGAGTTTCACTTTAGTCACTGAAAATTCGTGTTATATTGCTCCGAAGTTTAGATTAATGCAATTTAGTCTTCACTTCGAGGCTTTTTAATGTTTTGAAATTGATCCTTTAACTTTACGTGTCTTATTTTTAATCCCATATGATTTGTCATTCTTTTTTTATTTGTTTTATATTTGATGCATAATTTTACATGTTTATATTTCAGTCCTTGATTTGTGTTTGGGTTATTTACATTTTCAGTATACTATTTTGTATTATTAACATTGTTAATCCTTGATCTTTACTATTTTTGATGTTATGATCACAAGTTTTTTATATTTATATACATATCGGTATCATTAAATATAAATATTTGGGTAATTTGTAGCATATAGGTCTAGGATTTAATTTGAATTAATTTACATGGTATCCTCATAAGCATTACTTGATTCGAATCAAAAAATAATTTGACTAAGGGTAGTATTCGTTTGTTTTAAGGTTATTGTGAAGTGATTGTCTTATCGTATAAGAAAGTTGCTTTTAATAATTTTAAAATGAAAGTATATCCCATTAAGTGAAACCCTAATAATTGACTACGAGTAAAATTTGAGGAACGAGAGAAAAGAAATAATTGTCTATTTAAATTTATTGAGGAAAGATCGTTAGAACTTATAAAAGGTCTGATCTCAATGTCTTTAAATAACCGAATATACTTATTTTCTCTTAAAGGATTTGTAATTTTAAATTTAATTTGTTTTATTTTATTTTGTTTAATTGTTATTTATGCATTTGAATTTAGAATTAATAATGAGCTTTAGGATACAATTGTAATAGTTCTTTATTTCGATTGGAGTAAGAGTTGATTGCTTTAAGGCATGAGAGGTCGATTCTTCTATATAGGAAATAATTAAATATTATTGTATTTCATCCTAAAATTAAAAGAATATTATTTGTATGGGATCTTAAATTAAATTAAACTCGAATTCGTATATTTCATTGCAAGGACAACTAATTAATCGACTAGGTACATATTTAGGGCATTGTGGTGGGTGCTAATCATTCCCCACGCATAAAAGACTCCCGAACTCAATTTTTGGTAACAGAGATTGTAAAATTGTTGTTTTAATTAAAATTAAATTTTATTAAAACGAAGAACATTTTGGGTGCCCAATCACACCCTAATCAAAGATTGGTGGCGACTCCTCAAACCATGTTGTATTATTAAAAGGTCACCAAATTATTCGATACGAGATCATTTAAAAATCACTTTTCAAAATTAAATTTTGTTTTTTAAGAAAAAAATCGTTTCGACATCTTGGTGACTCTGTTGGGGACTATTTGTTTTAGAAAGTCAAGTCGTTAGTCAATTAATTAATTATCTTTTCAATGAAAAGTACAAGTTTATTCTAATTTAGTTTTTGATCCCTTGTTTGATTTAAATAAATTTATGTTTATAATTTGATCAACCACTAAATAGTTGCATTGATTTGTTTGTTGATGTTTTAAGATTAAATAAATGTTCAAGAATTTGATAACTCTGTTTTTTGTTATTTTCATTGTTTTCAATTTTCCTCGCACACTTAACAGCTACATTTGCATAAAATGAGCTAAAACCCCGCTCTGTCCAATTTAAGTAGAAGTGAGAAACTACTCCCTCATGTGGGTTTCACCTCCGTATGGCATTGTGGATCGCTTCTGGGGCTCAAGCCTTATGGTCCTCGTGATGGTTTTCATCTCCGTATAGACATAAGGAGGCGTGTCCACTCGAATTAAACTTGACCTGAAAGCCTTTGATGCGGAATGATTGAGGGTTTGGTAGCCCAAGCGGGAACCAACAATGACAATTCGATTTACTTTAAAGCTGAACCCAGTATATAGTGAACCTAGAACTCGAACCTAGGTAGAGCCTAACCCAAACCTTAAGAATCCTGTGAGAAGAGTACACTAGTAAAATATCTTTTGAATATTTTAATTTTTGTAGTTTAATTTTGTTTTTTGAATAAATGTTTGAGAACTAGAGATCATGCAGTCATATTCATTTTTTTTTCAAACGAGCATGTCAATTTGATGGCATGAGGTTAGGATTTATATGTTGAACAAAGCATGGGGGTAGAAAACATGTCTGGGTCAATCTGTTATAAAAGCATGTCAGGGTAGATACCATATTGGGTAGGATCTTTTCTTTTCATAAATATTTTTTTATTTTTTTGTTTGTTAAGTGACATTAACAATTTCTTTTGTTTTATCTTATTTTTCTCTTTTTTTTTTGTTTGCATTTTCATTTCCACATCATAACAAAACAAGGTGTTAATTCGCAAGTGATTGATAAAATTAGAAGGTTTTCATATCGACATAAGAGTTCCATAACTAAGTAGTCAAATCCAAAAGGGCGATGACTTACGAACAAATTTGATCGACGAGAGAATAGCTCAAAGTTGATTTAAGACTGATATTAAATGAAAAAAGATAAAGATGGTACCAAATAGTCAAATGTTAGTTGAGTAGAAAATGAGGAGATCCTTAACGAGTTATCAAGGCCGCTTTCCTCTTGGATAATTCCAAGGAAGTGGAGGTTTATAGATCCAATAATCACAGTAGATGAATTAAAACGAATATAGATGGCTCAACACTTTTAGAAGTCGAACAATGACTATAAAAACAACATCAAATCGTGAGAAAGGCATAGATCAAGTAAATGAAGGAAATGAAACTCGTCTGTCTAGTGTAAAGAGAACTTATGGTCTGATGAAGGTTGTTCTATGGTGGTCACTTTTGGAATTAACACCTTGTGCATTTTCATTTGCATTCTGGTTTTGCATTAGCTTATTAATTTATTTTGTTATTATTTCTTTTATAATAATTCATGTCATTTTGTTATCTTATTTGTACTGGTTTTGCATTATCTTATTAATTTATTTTGTTATTATTTCTTTTATAATAATTCTTGTCATTTTTTTATCTTATTTGTACTAACTTGTTTTGATGTTGTTTTTCTTTTTGCTTACATCGCATGATCATGACATAATCAAAAGGTGTTGATTTCTGAGTGGTCATCAGAGTAAAAGGTTTTTATGATGGACAAAGGGTTTTATGATCAAGTATAATATAACACAGTTAGGGAATGACATCTTGAGGAAGCTTCAAGAATAATGGAGACCTATGTACCCAAACATCATATGCCTGACAAATAGCAAAATGAGATATGTTAGATGATAGAGAAAAATATCCAAGATGATGGATATAATCGATGTTTTGGCCAAAGGGAAAGAGACTTGTGTAAAAGAAAGGAAAGAGCTCTATGAAAACAAGGGACTACTTTAGAACAAGTTGATCCTAGCCAATTTGAGAAATCATACACAATCACAATTCGTATCAACTAGTTGTCTGGAGACACTAAGGAAATGGTGAAAGCTGTAGAAGTTTAGAAATATGAAAAGAAGCCATGCAATCAGAATTCGTTGGTATTTGAGAGTCTAGTCCCAACACCAGGAGAAATAAACCTGAAGACTCTAGTTCAATCCAAGCTGAGAGGTGGCTTTCATTTTTATTCTAACCTTACATTATATAAGGAGTTGTACGATAAGCTTTTAGAAGCCTGAGAGGTGGCCCCGCATTATGTGAAACCTTGGCAAGCTCCATATCCAAATTGGTATGACATTAATGTTCGTTGTGAATATCATGCTGGAGCTCAAGGACATTCCATTAAAAATTGCACTACCTTCAAGCATCAAGTCCAACATCTTTTGGATCATGGAGTATTGTAGTTCGAGATTAAAGGTTGACCTAGTGTGGTAACTGATTTTCTTGTTAAGATGGATTGAAAAATGTTCAAATGTAAAGGTATTAGTGGGGGCATCCAGGAGGAATAATATTTTCTAAAGTACGAAGCTCAAGTGTGTTATTTGAGAATTGAAAATGATAAATTGAATAGAGAGATGAAAGCCATGTGTGATGGTTTTCAAAGGATCAGTCAAGCCTTTAAAAATGTTGGTATAGGAAATGTCCTAGAGGAGTGGGTAAAAGGGGTCACTAAACTAAAAAATGATGCTTAACAATGGGGATAGATTGCAAGGTGCATGAAGGTCGAGACAAGAAGTTCTCTTATGATTTACAGATTGTAGAAAAAAGGTACAATAAAACTGTTAATGATTTGGGAAGATGTCAAGCCAAAAATCAGATGTTGATTATGTCCATAGCCAATATGGAAGCTGCATATCAGCGCCACATGCGTGAGAATGATGCTGAGCCACTAGGGCCGAGAACAAGACATTGATGAAGTTTGTAGATGATTATGGAGATCTTGTACGAGAAATTCATAAACATAAATACTTTCTTACAAGGAAAAATAAACAACATTGTCTACAGATTCGAGAATTGACATATAAGATGGAGGAAAAAGACGACGTCATGAAAGAAACTATGATCGAATCAAACAATGTGGCTCACAAATTGATTTATTTAGTTGGCTTTGCAAGAGAATTTAAATATATTGATAACTCAACACCCGAGCATGAGTGGAAGTTAACTTGGCTTTTGAGAGAGATAGAGAAGTTATCAGTTAAAGCCATCCCTTATATGTAAAGTTTATTTGATGTACCAGAACCTTTGTGTTCAATGAAAGTTGTTTGAAGATGGTTACTCTAGATTGATACCTTTTATATACATGCATTTGCATCGCATTTGTTTATTTAAGCATTTTACATGTATCAGTTATGAAAACATGAAAATAATTTATAGAGGGTTATGTGACAGTAATATCAAGATCATTCATTCCTACTACTTCCTCATCATCATGAACAAATAATGGTAAAAATATAGCAATTTCATGAGGAATCACAAGATCGGTTGCAAGAGAAGTTGACCAGGTTACAACAAGATATGAGGAATCAAGCCCCAAGTTCTCTACAAGATATATCGAATCAAATTATCCAGATACAGGAAATCAAGGCTGCTGATAGAGAGAAAGTAGTTGCTAAAGAATATTAGTTTATCATACTAATGCATCAAGAATGACAACCTACCCTAAGGCATCCCATTCAAACCTAGGGAAGTGCCTCATTAATCATAAGTAGTTTGAAGATAAATTCAAATGGTTGAAGGAAGAAATTGGAGCTATGAAATGTGTTAATACCTCCCACAAAGAACTAGAAGTGAAAGAACTCAGCCTGGTCCCTAATTTGGTCATCCCACATGATTTTAGGGTGTCTAATTTTGAGAAATATGATGGCACATGTTGTCCCTTAATTCAATTGAAAATGTTTTCTAGAAATATGGTTAACCGTTTGAACAAAGAGTAGATAAAGACGTGGGTCGATATAGCTGATGCCTTTTTGGGGTAATATTGATATGTTAAAGGCTTATCCCTAAATTGTCAAGATCTTCAAAGAATAAGGATGAAAGCTACTAAAAGCTTTAAAGAATATGCCCTAAGAAGGAGAGGGGTGGCAGCACAAGTTCAGCCTCCCATGTTAGAAGAAGAAATATCATACATGTTTCACAATTCTCTTCGAGGTCCTTTCTTCAAGTTAATGCTGGCAAACTCAACAAAGGACTTTGAGGATATTGTGACAGATAGGGGGTTAACTAAAAATACAACTAGAAAAGGAAACTTGAAAGTCACTTTTAGAAGCCCAATAGTTCAAGAAGTTAAAGCTGATGAGGTAAATGATTGTCATGTCTAGAGCCCCTACATCCGCAAAAGAAAAAGAGCAGCTAGTAGTTCGTACCAACCAAAGAAAGTCTCACAATCAAGAAGTACTTTTATGGTGTTCTAAACTTCTATCTCAGATCTGTACCCCCATTTGATAAAAGCTCAATACCTCACACCGAGGCCAATAAAAGTTCCACCAAACCCTTCTGGCCACAGCTATGATCAAGATAGTGTGTGTTATTTCCACATAGGGGCATATGGCCATTCTACGAGGAATTGTAGGCTGTTGTCAAAGGAGATAGAAATGCTTGTTCAAAATGGAACGTTGACACAAGAATTGGTGGAGCAGTGGATGACGAACTTGAGTGGGGCATCAAAGCACAATATGTAGCATCCAGTCGAGTCAAGTGGCACTGCATTAGATGAATAATATGAGGCATCCTAATTATGAAGAGATCATTTCATCCATCATGAAGCTTTATTTCTCTTGCATTATCTTTTTTGAGTTTTTTTTGTTATTTATTTATTTACCTAAATATTTTGTAAAAATGTTTTGTTATTGAACTTATGTTACTTTTTAGGGTTATAAGCAGCTAAAGAAGTTACAATCTTGATGTTCTTTGAGTATCAAATGAATTAAAGATTCTTTTAATTTTTCAAGAATTATAGATCTTTGGCAATACCCCGTCATAAACCAAAACCACAATTACTCAATTCTTTACCTTAAATAATTCTTGGTCACTATCGAAACCAAATTTTTACACTACATCAATCTGAGTCACCAAAGTCATATCCGTACCTCTCTTTGAGGCAATACAGTCACATCATCACCTTCTTAGACAAAAAACCCTCATTTTGTATGCCAATAAAACCTGAAGGCCTTAAGTGCAAAACTTTCATTTGTCCATGAATCTTTCTACAAGAAGAGACAAGATAAGGCATCATATTTCAACTTTTTGAAGATAAGCTCAAATAATCGGGGCATACTCGGAGCAAGAAGAAGAAGAAGAAATAAAGGGAATGATTTAATAATTCTATCATGTATTACATCATTTTCATGTAAATAAAAGTTAATCCTAAATATCCATCCCCTTGAGGATACCTCTTTTTGCAAGGACTTTTGTGTATAAAATTATGAACGGTTCTCTTTCAATATCCATTCACAAAAGGAGAAAAAAATATATCTCTTGTTGTCCCTATTTGAGCCTAAATTATTTTCCTTTTGATTTAATCCTAACCAAGGATCACCCTCTGCACTGGGGGGAAAGGTGAAGGAAATATACTTGCAGGAGTGAAGACCATCACTTCATGTCATGTGAGAAATAACAAGGAACCATAAAGTATATGAAATACACAGTGTGAAGATCAAATCAGGTCAAGAACAACAAAATATGTCTAAATACAAGAAACAATTTGTACTCATATAGAAGTGTAAAATTCTTCAAATAAAGAGGATAAGAAGGTGCTCAAAGCAGTTTAAGTCCTAAACTCATCCAATAAATTCATATTAAAAAAATAGATAAAAAGAGAAAAGAAAGAAAAGAAAAGAAAAAGAAGTTAAAATAAAAAGAAAAAGAAAAGGAGAAAAAAGGAAAAAAAGAAAGATATGAGTGACTCATTGAGCCTCATGCCACAATATTAATCGAGTATAATCATTTCAATGCTCCAGATTCAACAAGAAGATCAAGAAATGATGAAGATTTAGGAAAATGGAGATGAACCCTAGGGTGAAAACTGAAAAATGGGCAGTCTAGAGGGATCCAGAAAGAGCAAAATAAAATAAAAGACAAGTGACAAGAAGATTCAAGTCAAGCAAGGCAAGATTGAAGGCATCATAATGAATTTATCATTGGTTTAATTACCCTTAAACACTTGTTTGAGCCTATTTATCCCTTTCATTCATAACCATGAATCGTAACCTACATTACTGCCTAAAAAGTCTCTACTAATCATCATGGAGTTCTAAGCAGATTAGACTATCTTCAAATTTTATTCCGTCTCTCAGGATTAATTTTATTTGCAAAAGGTTTTATAAAATCTTTGATGCATGATAAAAAAATGACAATGGGGGTTTCAAGATATAAAATTTTGAAAGACATCTTGAACTTAAAGGAGGATTCAAGTTGAAAACCTGAAAGAGCGACTTGAATATTAAATTGAACAACTACGACATAAGAGGCAGTCTTACAAATCTCTTGACGAAACATCCCACATCCCAAATATGCTCCTGAGAGTTTGGAACCGGTGAGTATCTCTAGAAGATGAACATAACTATCACTTTCTCAAGTCAGTGAACACCAAAAAAACCAGATATGCTATAATAAAAAGGCCAACCTGAGAGACCTTACATTTCCATAATCAACCTATACCTCAAATTTGTCATTAATATTGACACTTTTCAAAGGGCTATAATTCTTGAAGAATCAAAAGAGTAATTGATTTGTTTGATACTCAATGAATTCTTGTTTTATAATTTTTTCAATTGCGGGCCCATTACATGGGGCACCACTTTTAAAAAAATCTTCATCAAACTTTTTCACATTTTTTAAATTTGAAAGAGAAAGAAAAACATTTTCAAACAGGATAATCTGTCGAGAATAAAAGAGGTCTTTGAAGATGATGAGACTTGTTCTGCCTCAAATGAAGAAGTGAAAGAAAAGCATAAGAGCCAAATAAAGAAAAATAAATGTCATAGGAGAAATGAAGACATTCTTCGTTCTCTTTCGAAGCAATGAAGTTTGAAAGATCAAAATACTCGAGAACAAAACTTCTCTTACTTTGTTATGACATCATCAACATCATTTATAGATCATGAAGCAGGCGATTGCCTTAATAAGAAGGGCTTGAGATTTTTGATAAATGATGCAAAAGTGAGACCAGTCAAGAATTTAATTTTGGCACCAAAATAGGGATGAGTCATGAAAGTACCCACATTGGGGCATGACCAAAAACCCAAACATGTTGACATAACAAGGTCCAGACCGAAAAGACATTGAGAATGAGACTCACAACTTGGAGTGTCAACGGTAGAACATGAATTTTAGAAGAGCTTACCTTGTAGATCAAACCATTCGAGCAACAATTAACTATAGAGTCCTGTAAAAAAACTCTGATAGCGCAATTGAGTCAAGGAAAGAAAGGGGCATCAAGGTCATGTTTCTGACCGTAGTAAGAATTCAAGAAATGAAACATTTCTTCCAAGACTTTAATGCAGATAAGGGACAAAGAAGACACGATGACACAAGATGATCAGATGGCTATTAAAAAATGCAAAATTGAAATTATAAGTTGCTACACTGATACCTGAGTAAGCCCTAAAATGCATTAAATTGCGTTCACATTTCACGCATAAACACATGGCTTTTACAGATCTTTTAATAAAAATAGAAGACTCGTGATGTCAAAATCCCAATAAGTAAAAGCTAGAATTTAAACCTCAAATAGAGGGAATCATGTTTAGAGAGAGAAAACCTGAAGAACAGAGGGGTCCAATCCATAGAAGAAGCGTTACTTTTAAGTGGGGCATGTTACCCGACCATTAAGTTGTTTTTATAATTTGAAAACTAAGAAAATGATTTCCAAAGTTTCTTACTTAGTAAGTCATTCGGTCCATCAGTAAGTCTTTTTAGCATAATGACTAAATCCTTCGGGTCGTCTATCAGTCTTTCGATCAAGATGATAAGTCCTTCAGGACATCTATAAGGCCTTCAGGCAAGATGCTTTCATATAATTTGAAAAATGAGAAAAAGATTTTCAAAGTTACTCATTTAGTATTTTTAGAAAATGAAATTTTTGAAAAGTAAGAAAGCGATTTCCAAAGTTTATTCCCTGGTAAACTATTTTATAAATTGGTAAGTCCTTCGGGCAATCAGTAAGTTTTTCGAGCATGATGATTAATTTCTTAGGGTCATCTATAAGCCTTTTGAGCTAGATGATAAGTCCTTCGGGCCATCCATAAGGCCTTCGGGTAGGATATTTTCACATGATTTTCGAAAAATGAGAAAATGATTTTCAAAATTTCACATTTAAATATTTTCTCAAAGTTGAAATTTTTGAAAAGTAAGAGAATGATTTACAAAGTTTCTTACGTAGTAAACTATTTCCAAAATTGGTATGTCCTTATGGCCATCAGTAAGTCTTTCGAGCATTATGATTAACTTTTTCGGGTCATCTATAAGCCTTTCGAGCATGATGACTAACTCTTTCGGGTCATCTATAAGCCTTTCGAGCAAGATAATAAGTCATTCGGGCCATCCATAAGACCTTCGGGTAAGATGTTTTCACATGATTTTGGAAAATAAGAAAACGATTTCCAAAGTTTCTCATTTAAATCTTTTCTGAAAATTGAAATTTTTAAAAAGTAAGAAACGATTTCCAAAGTTTCTTACCTAGTAAACTAGTTCCATGATGATCAAGTTCTTCGGACCATTAGTAAGTCTTTCTAGCATGATGAGTAAATCCTTCGGGTAATTGGTAGTCTCACTTTAGACAACATCAAGATCGAATCGGAAAAAAAAACACGTTGTCTTTTTTATCTTTGCCCTATTCTTGTTAACACAAGCATAGGTAAAGAGGTGCAGCTGTAGACACCCATTTTGTCTGGGTTTTTTAATAATAATAATAATATTATTATTATTACTATTATTATTTATTACAAACCCATTACAAGATGCCCAAATTGGGCCAAATTACAAGTGATTCAACAACAACCCAATAATAAAAAAGCCCATTCAGGAAGGTCCACACATATGACCCAAGAGAATTAGGGTTTTCTCATATTTTTCTAACAACTAGTTTTATCCTCTGTTAAATCTGAGATGATCCAACGAATGTGATCGAGTCCATGGAATATCGGTTGTGTCACCATCGAAATACCAACAAATCTCTTGTCAACAAAATCCAACCAAATCAATAAAAAAACAAAATCAAATAAAAAAGGGTTGATCCCATAAAATCTGGGATCTCCACCAACTAAGACGTCACCCCTCTGCCATGGCCTCACCAAACAAGAAACCAAGAAGAAAAAGTATGCAATATAAAAGAAAATGGAGATCCAAAGAAAAGGAGGATCATTCAGTTTTGGAGGGACCATCATTCAATTTTCGAGGAAAAAAAAGATATGAGATTTTGGAGAGGGAAACAGTTAAAAAAAGGAAAACAAAAAATAAAGAAAAAATAGAAGCAAATAGAAAAAAATCAAATCAAAACTAAAAATAAAAAATGGAAAGGGAAGAAGAAAGTTCTTACCTTAGTTCGGAGGTCACTGTGAAACTTGAAGTCATCGGAGTTCGTTTTTAAGGTATTATTGTAGATCTACGTTCCTGGGTTGGGATTTAGGACAAGAGGGGTTTGGATTTGGGTTAATAAAGAAAAGAGGAATATTTTTGGCTTCAGTTCTCCATCCGGCCGCCGTGAGCCACCGCCAGCGAGCAGTGGTTATCTTCCCCGACGATGGGATTCTTTCTCTCTCTTTCTCTTAAATTCGGCTAAGGGGGATAAATGGGATTATGGTTAAAAAAATTATAATGAGGCATTTATATGGTTTCCAAAATGATTAGTTTTTGGATTAGGGTTTCTAAACCCTTTGCACATGGGATAACCCCTTTTATCTTGCTCCGAAGTTTAGATTAATGCAATTTAGTCCTCATTTCGAGGCTTTTTAGTGTTTTGAAATTGGTCCTTTTACTTTATGTGCATTATTTTTTAATACCATATGATTTGCCATTCTTTTTTATTTGTTTTATATTTGATGCATAATTTTACATGTTTATATTTCAGTCCTTGATGTATGTTTAGGTTATTTACATTTCCAGTATACTATTTTATATTATTTATATTGTTAATCCTTTATCTTTACTATTTTTTTTGTTATGGTCATAAGTTATATATAAATATATATCATTATCATTAAATATAAATATTTGGGTAAATTGTTGCATATAGGTTTAGGATTTAATTTGAATTAATTTACATGGTATCCTCATAACCATTACTTGATTCAAATCAAAATAATTTGACTAAGGATAATTTGACTAAGGGTAATATTCGTTCGTTTTAAGGTTGTTTTGAAGTGACTGTCTTAACGTATAAGAAAATTGAAATCAATAATTTAAAATGAAAGTATACCCTATTAAGTGAAACCCTAAAAAATGACTACACGTAAAATTTGAGGAACGAGAGAAAAAGAAATGTTCTTCTATTTAAATTTATCAAGAAAAGATCGTTTGAACTTATAAAAGATCTGATCTCGATGCCTTTAAATAATCGAATATACTTTTCTCTCTAAAAAGATTGGTAATTTTAAATTTATTTTATTTTATTTTATTTTTATTTACACATTTGAATTTAGAATTAATAATGAGCTTTAGGATGGAATTCTAACGTTTCTTTATTTCGATTGGAGTAATAGTTGACCGCTTTAAGGGATGAGAGGTTGATTCTTCTCGATAGGAAATAATTAGATATTATTGTGTTTCGTCCTAAAATTCAAAGAATGTTATTTGTATGGGATCTTAAATCAAATTAAACTCGAATTCATAAATTTCATTGCAAAGACAACTAATTAATAGACTAGGTACCTTCGTTGTGGGGGAACTAATCCTTCCCCACGCATAACCGATTCCCGAACTCAAATTTTTTGTAACGTAGGTTGTAAAATCGTTGTTTTAATTAAAATTAAATTTTATTAAAATGACAAAACATTTTGGGTGCCCAATCACACATTACTCAAATATTAGTGGCGACTCCTCGAACCATGTTTTATTATTAAAAGGTCACCAAATTATTCGAGATGAGATCTTTTAAAAATCACTTTTAAAAATTAAATTTGTTTTTAAGAAAAAAATTGTTACTACACTCTTAGCATGGAAAAATAAGCTCATAATGCATTGTGCCACTTAGATAGCGTAAGATTCTCTTGGAAGATATCTAGTGTCCTTCACATTGACTATGCATGTACTATGCTACATGATGCACACTAAATGTAACATCAGGACGTGTGTCGAAGAGATACATTAATGCCCCTATTATACTCTAAAATACCTGAGGATATTCAAGTGGTTACTCAAAATCCTTCTATAACTTGGGTGTCACCACCATTAGTGTTGTGACAAACTTAGCTTTAGTCATGTTTTTCTGTTCAAGTAAATCCTTAGTGAATTTGTGTTGCCTTATAACCAACTTATTGGAGTCCCTTGTTACTTCTATGTCAAGGAAATAACCCAGTTACCCATGGTCTTTGAGAGAAAACTCCTTGCCTAGCTATTGTACCATGTGATCAATTATATCTATTGAGTCATATGTGATAATGATATCATCAACAAACACAAGCATGGACACACACGGTCCCTCTTTTTTCCAAATAAAGATGAGGCATCAGTAGTTAATTTTAAAAACCCTAAAGTAAACAAAAAATGTTTAAGTTTAATATACCACATACTAGGTCCCTACTTCAAATCATTCATGGTCTTCTGAAACCTACACACGAAGGGATGACCGCTTGAGTCATGTTGTTCAAAGCTTGGAGGTTGATCCATGTAGACTTTTTTACTAATATCATTTTTCAAGGAGGCATTATTTACATCGAACTGACATAATACCCAAACCTTTAACACAACAAAAACAAGAATAATGTTTAAAGTAGCTGATTTAACTATTGAGCTGAATGTGTCCATAAAATCATGCCCTACTGTATACGAGAACCCTTTGACCACGAAACAGTCTTTGTACTGAGCTACAAAACCATTTGCATGACGTTTAATCTTAAATAGTCATTTACAACCCACAGTTTCACCTGTATTTGGTATAGGTTTAACCTTCTAAATGTCAATCCTTATCAGTACATTATATTCATCAAGAACTGCTTACTTCTAGTGAGGTGTCTAGTGAGCTTAACTAATGCATGATGGTTCCACCTTATCTTTAAATGAACTAGAAATAAAGACATTGGGCATAAACACACCCATCTTACGCCCCGATTTTCTCCAAATGTAATAATTTTAAGTAAGAGTTTTAAAACTTTCATCAATGTTTCAAAACTTTCAAGAATAGTGTGTTTAAAAGTTTTGATACTTTCACAAAGTTTTGAAAATTTGAAGAAAGTTTCGAAAATATATGTGCAAGTGGCCTTTATTGCATGCTTTTAAAGCTTTCTAATGGCTATAATTCATCTTAAACGGTCATAAACAACTAGTAACTCATTCCACACAATAAAAACAATCCAAGGACACTTGAATAAGGTTACTACACCTATCCAAGCTTAAATATCAAGATAAAAGAGTTTTTCATTCTTATTTTTAATTTTCTCTTATATATAGTGTATTGAGCCTTATTGAATATTTGTTTTCATTATTTTTTACCTTAAATATTTTTAAACCCCTACCTACTGATTTATTCTTGTTTACCCAATCAAACCTTAGAAATATTAGAGAGTTGTAAAGGTTACACCTTATCCTTGAAAGGCAAGAACAAATTAGTGAATTTGTTAGAAAATCCTTAGTGTGGAGATCAGGTAGTGGATGTAGACTTGGTTCACAATTCGAACCACTATAAATCATTGTGCCAAAAGTTTTCTTTTATTGCTTCCACACCAAAGATTTTTAAGGCCAATTCACCCCTCTTGGTGGTTTTCGGTTGATTGTTTTGAGCCCAACAATTAGTATCGGAGTGGGTCACAATCAATGATTTAACAATCTTGTGAAGATCTTAGAAGAGCTCTATCAATTTCTTATTCAACCGAAAATATGGCTTCCACTTCTGGCTCATTCTACATAGAGGACTCCCAATCGATTCATAGGCCTCCATACTTCAATGGAACTAACTATGTTCATTAGAACAACTTAATGAAGCTATTCATTCAATACATAAATATTGGAGAATGGGAGATGATCATGAATAGTTATTCTTTCTCTAACAAAGAAAATAAAGAAGTGGAGTGACCAAGAACGAAAGAATTTTCAACAAAACACCATGGCTGTGCACATTTTATTTTGTGCATTTGGTCCCAATATATATAAATAAGTTTCCTTATGTTCTAATGCCAATGAGATTTAGGATAAGCTTTAAGAACTTCATGGTGACAAGAAAGAAGAACCTTCAAGTTTTAAATCTCTTCCCCAATCCAATGTGGTGTACGTTATGGCTCTTGAAGATCCCGAGGCATCTTCTAACTCAAGTGAATTAAATTCATATTCTTTTTATGAGTTACAAGATGCATATGATGAATTGATTTTGGAATTTGAGACCATGAATTTGAAATATAAGAAATTGATTTCTAAATTCAAAAATGAAAATGATTTTCTTTTGAAAGCAAAATTAGATTTTGAAAAACAAAATGACATTTTGAAAAATGTTTTTGAGTTTTCAAAAATCAAAGTTGAAGGTTTAGAAAAAGAAAATTTTGATTTGAATGTTAAGCTTGAATGCTTAACAAAAGAAAAATAAATAATTTCTATAAACAATTCGTCTATTTTAAAAATGGAAAAATGCTCACATTTTTTCATGGTCACAATGTACATACTTGTCCTATTAAAAATAGAAAACATTTCAAAATTACACAAGTCCAGGTTGCTAAGGGACCTAGAGACATTGATATTAACCCTCTAGGACCCAAAGAAATCTGGGTACCAAAATCCAAATGAATGTCTCTTGTAGGTGTGTTGGAGCAACAATGATAAAGATTGACACTTTCAAATACTCTAATCACACAAAGGAAAGATGGGTAACCTCTAAACTTAATGATTATTATTTTTTCATATTAGTTGCCTATTTTGTTTTATGTATGCATGAGTATTAAGCATGAATGATTACATGTTGTTTGTTATCTCATGTATGTTGAATATGTGTTATGATGGACATGTTTTAAAGTTAAATGTTTTTATCAATTATTTAGTTCATCATGATTTTTTTTGGGTCAAATTATATTTATATGTTTTAAATGATTCGTTTAAAATACTTTGACCTTAATTTGTGTTTTTATTGAGAACCATTTTCAAAACAAGTGAAGTCCTTAATTTATTGAATATTTTTAACATTTGGAATCACTTTAAGCTTATGATGCCAAGCTTGATAATGTTTTGAAATCTCTTTCAATTGGTGTCGTTTAAATGATGCTTATGTAAGAAAATTTTAAATATTTTTCTTAACTTGCATATGCCTTCTTTGACATTCTCTATACCTAAAATTGATATTATTTTTTTCAAATATCAACTAGTATAAAATTTTGTTTTCATAATTAGTATTCCATGAGTTTTTATCTTTAAAAGTTTTATTGGGATGTCTAAGTAAGGGGGAGTCTTAGAAGATTATTTTAATAGATTTGCATGAATGCCAATCTAAATCATGCAAAATGTGATTTATGAAATATATTTTTCTATTGCACGATTATATAGTAATTAGTTTGAATACTCATCAATTGATTTTAAATGTTTGGACCTTGATATTTTGATGAAATTCATTCTTTTACTTTTTGCATATTTGCACATATATGATTTCATTTTAATATGCAAATGCAAGTTGTTAAATGTTCATGCATATGCTTTCATTAACAATTGGTATACAAATTAAATGCATGACATTATGCAGTACTTTATACATATGAGATTCAATATGTCATTTTTAATTATTGCATAAAGTATAACAAGTCTTAGATTTATTGAATTTCATGTGTTACTAACATACTTTCTCATCTTATTGAAATTTAATATTCTTCTTAATTGCATAAGTGTTTTTGTGCCAAAATATTTCATGGAATGCTTTTATTAAGGGGGAGCTTTGTTTTTAAATGATTTATATGCTTGAGCATTTTATTTTTTTATGTATTCTCCATTGTTGAATTATTTTTTGATAAAACAAAAATGGTGAGAAGTAAGTGAAAATTAAATTTCTCAAAGAAAAAGGGAATATTTTTTTTACTAAATTCTCTTTTTTAAAATATATTTTTCTAATAGCTTTTTCCAAAAACAAATTTTCAAAGAAGTTTTGTTATATAAAAAAGAGGGAGATTGTTTAACTTATATTTTGTTATAACAAATATTTGTAAAAAAAATATTTTGAACTTAATCAAAATTTTCAAAAATAACTAAAAGTCCTAAATAACTCTTAAAATATGTGTTCTTAATTGCTTTATATATATGAAATATTTTTGAGTCAATACATGTTTAAGTGTTTAAAATGTGTTTAAAGCTTTTTAAATATGAAAAACACTATTCAATAACTATTTGACACTGTTCTTACACGAATATTGTTCATAGTTTGGAAACTTTGCACCCATAAACTGTTAACAACCCGGTTTTCTCCAAAGGTCATAATTTTAAGTAAGAGTTTTGAAACTTTCATCAAAGTTTCAAAAATTTCAAAAAATAGAGTGTTTAAAAGTTTTGATACATTCACAAAGTTTCAAAACTTTCTTCAAAGTTTCGAAACTACATGTATAAGTGGCCTTTATTGCATGTTTTTAAAGCTTCCAACGGTCATAAGAGGCTAGCAACTCATTTCATACTATAAAAACACTCCAAGGACACTTAAAGAAGGTTACTACACCTATCCAAGCTTAAAGATCAAGAAGAAAGAGTTTTTCATTCTTATTTTTCATTTTCTCTTGTATATAGTGTATTGAGCCTTATTGAATATCTTTGTATTCATTGTCTGTGAGCTTAAATATTTGTAAACACGTACCTAGTGAGGTATTATTGTTTCCCCAAATCAAACCTTGTAAAAGGGGAGTGATTCTAGTTTAACCTTAGAAAAAACTAGAGAGTTGTAAAGGTTACACCTTATCCTTGAAAGGTAAGAACAAATAAATGAATTTGTTAGAAAATCCTTAGTGTGGAGCTAAGGTAGTGGTTGTAGACTTGGCTGAGAATCGAACCACTATAAATCATTATGCCAAATTTTCTATCTTTTATTACTTCCACACCAAAGATTTTTAAACGAATTCCTGGCGGTTATTGGTTGATCGATTAGAGGCCAACAACCTTAGAAAGTAAACGATTAATCAAGCATATTCTGTTACAACTATATAAGCCTAGAACTTAAAAGGAATCAAAGCGCGAACCTATTGTGTAAGGGTCATCTCAATCACATGGCGGTATTTCCATTCAACCATACAATTTTATTGAGATGTATATCGGTAACTCATCTGTTGTCAAACACCCTTCTTCATGAGCATATTTGATAATGGGTCATACACTCCACCCCAATCACTTTGAACAATAAAGATAATTTCTCCAAACTAAACATAAACCATTTGCTTAAAGGCCTGAAAAGGAAAGAGAGTTTGGTTTTTATCCCTTAGAAGATACATCTAGGTATACCAAGAGAAAGCGTCTACAGATGAAATGTGTACTTGTAAATGTTAGAGGTGATGTGGGAGGCACTCATAAATATGTGTACATCAACTTTAATGCTCTATCTTACACTGTGTTAGATATATGAAATAGTAAAGCATGTCTCTTACACATTTCGCATGCGACACATAAAGAAGAAGAAGTTTTATTGAGATTTTTTCAAGCATACATCACTATATGGAGTATTTAACTGAAGTAAAACACCACGAGAGGGATGCCTTAAATTAGGGGCGTAAAATCAGTTAATCGTTTAGGTTTCATTCGGATCCTATTAAGTCATGTAAAATCCAATACATGTTATGTCAGGTCTATTTGATTGTTCGACTCGGATCAAGTCCAGTCTAGGATAAATCAATTCGGGTCATTTTCAAGTTGATTTGACACCAGATTCAGTACGGGTTAATTTCAATTTGGATCGATGTCAGTTCAGGTCTAGAGTAGTTAAACACCAGGTGAATTCAGGTTCGGATGGACTTCAGTCGGATCTCGTTCAGTTCGGGTCACAATAAAATTCAGGTTTGATCTTTATTGGATACGGATTGAGTTCACACCGGGTCATTTTTTATGTTTGGATGAATTATTTTTTTCCATTCGTGAACGTTGAATTGCAATTTGTAATTGTATATGATTTAGAGTAAATTACTAAAAATATAAATAATCATAGATAAATTTTTATAAAAAATATAAATTTAAGGACTGAATTGAACAAATATGAAATTACAAATAAAAATTTAAATAAATTCAACAACACACATTGATGAGGGACCAAACCAAAATAATTTTAAAATGTGAGTTTGAAATTAATAAAAGGACTAAATTATACCCATTTAAGGAGTTATGGGCCAATTACAAAAATATAAATAAGAAATTAGTATGGGCCAAATTCATATGCAAATATAATTTTAAGGACTAAATTGAACAAATATGAAATTGAACAAATTAAAATTTAAATAAGTTAAAGAAAACAAAATGATCAAATCGAAATAATTGTAAAATACGAAGAAAACTTGAAAAATATACTAAATTGCATTCATTTCAAAAGTTGAGAAAAAAATTGAAACAATTATAATATATATATATATATATATATAATGTATATAAACTATATAATTTATATTTATATACTATCTATAAATTATATAATAGGTAAACTATATATAGTATAAACTATACAAAAATTATATAATATAAACACTATTTAATTTATATTTATATACTACATATAAACTATATATATTACGTATATAAACTATATAGTAAACTATATGTATAAACTATATATATAATCTATATAAACTATATAATTTAATAAACTATATAAACTATATATAAAACTGAATAAATTAATAAACTATATATAAAAACTATATAAATTATATAAACTACATATATAAACTATATAAGCTATACATATAAACTATATAAACTATATAGTTTATTAACATAAAATTATATGAATTATATAGTTCATTACTATAAACTATTTAAACTAATAAACTATATATAAAGTATATAGTTTATTAATATAAACTTTATAAACTATATAATTTATTAATATAAATTATGAAGTTCATTAATATAAACTATATGAACTTTTAATATAAACTATATAATTTATTAAAATAAACTGTAGTTTATTAATATAAATTATTTTTATTAATATAAACAATATAAACTATAATTTATTAATATGAATTATATAGTTTATTAATATAAACTATAGTTTATTAATATAAAGTATAGAGTTTATACATATAATATTAATTAAAAGAATTGAAAATATATAGGGATAAAATTTAAATAGTTAAAAATATAAAGCTTAAATTGCATTATTACCTTTGGACTAAATTGTACGAATTTAAAAATAGGGATGTCTCTACAATGCCAATTAAACTTAAAAAACACGCAGGGCAAGAGGCCTGAATTTTAAGTAATATATAAACCAATATTTTTCTAATTTCGGTCATTTTTTCAATTTTTCTCATTTTTTGATTTTGCTCTTTTTCTCTACACTCTAATTCTCTCAAAATCCTCTAACTTCTCTATAGAAATCTCATCCACAAATACCAAAACCCATAAATAATTTGATTTTTTGGATCAAACACCCCAAGTTCAACCCTCGTTTATCTGTGTTCATATTAAAAACCCTCTTTTAATCTTTATAAACACAAAAACCCAAAACCTATCATATTTTTCGATCAAACACCCCAAATCCAACCCTTATTCATCCATGTTAATCCCTAAACTATTCTTTGATCCTTACAAACACCCAAAACCAAAGCCCAACCTATTTTTTCTATAAAACCCCAAACTCAACCATTATTTATCCATGTTTATCCCCCAAACTCTTATTTTATCCTTATAAACACCCGAAACCAAAATCCAACCTTTTTTTTAATATATAATTGAGTATTGTTTATCTTTCAACCTTTTCTTTCTCTAACCCTAAATCTAACCGAGCATTATTCATCTTCTTCATATCTAACCTTAAATCTAACCACGTCTTCTTCTATTCATCTTCTCTAACTTTAAACACTAACCGAGCCTTTTCTTCTTCTATTTATCTTCTCTAACCCTAAACCTTAACTGATACTATTCTTCTACTTCTTCTATCTCTTTTCATCTTCTCTAACCCTGTATCTAACTGAGACTCTTCATCTAGTTCTATCTCTATTCATCTTCTCTAACCGAGATTATTACCCTTGTCCATTCGAAAACTTTTTTTTCTAGGATTTCATAGATAGTTTGTTTTGCGAGTTGAACTTTCCAGGTAATCTTTTGATTTTTATTCGAATAAATAAATTATTTTTATCTTTTGTAGGAAAAACCCTAACAAATAAGAATGAAGAACACTATAAAAGAGGTAAATTGCATCATTACCTCTTTATTTGATTCTTAAATTAACTTTTTAATTTTTATATATTATATGTATACTAACCCTAAGGTTTTTTAAGGGGATGTAAATGATCAACTGTGTGAAGTAGTTGATGTTAATAAATCTCTAAGAGGAAGGCCACATGTTCATCCAAGTTTGGGAAAAGAACTTGCCCAGTTTGGGAGCACTACACCTTCATCAAATCTGTCGATGGTTATGGTTATGGTTATGTTGAGTATAAGTATTACAAAATTAAAAGGCATAAAATTGATTATTATATTGCTACATCTAACCCTATAAGGCATACTGAGAAATGCCAAGCTTATTAGGAATATCTTGCTCAAAATCATGGTATGGTAAGTTCTTTTGGATCAAAACAAATACCGTGAATTGTTTACTGAGGCTATTATGTGTCATGGTTATGCTTTGAGTATGGCTGAGCATAAAAAACTTATGGATTTTCATCATTACCTTAATTCTACTGTTAAGGATATATCTAAGTTATATTGTTACTAACTATTACATGTTAGAGCATGAAAAGCATACAAAATTGCTACTTGATTTAATGCATTCTGTTTCAAGTCATATTTGTTTCACATGTGATGGATGGCCTGCCTGCCCTTCATGTTCTTATTTTCTTCTAGTGCTCATTATGTTGATAATAACTGGAAACTTCAGTCTAAAATACTGAATTTTCTTTTTTCCTCCTCCCCATGATGGTGAGTCAATATTTAAGTTTGTGAAAAAGATGATATGTGCGTGGGGTCTTGAAAAAAAATTACCATTACACTTGATAATGCTTCTACAAATGATAGAATGGTTAAGAGACTTAGAGATGATTTAAATGTCATTTCTCCTCTTATCTACAATGGCAAGTAATTCCATATAAGGTGTGTTGTCCACATTTTGAACTTGACATTTCAAAAAGGTTTGAAGGTAACTGATTGTTTTATTATTAAATTACGTAAAATTGTTAAGTCTATTGATTCTTCTTACTCTCGACTTTGTACCTTTGAATTAGCTGTTAAAGACTATGATTCTTCTTTCTGTGGTAAGTTGTTATTGGATGTTCCTACTCGATGGAATTCTACTTACTCAATGATTCATAGGGCACTTAAGGCTAGATTAGCCATTAACTTGTTTGTTACTAGGGAAAATGAGTTGGATTTCATTACTAATCATGAGTGGGAAATTTTTCAAACAATCTGTAATTTTCTTGAGTCTTTTTATGAAATTACTACTCCGTTCTCTAGATCTAAGTATCCCACTTCTAACTTGTATATGGATAACGTTGTTGTGATTGAAAAATTGTTGTGTAATTCTCATAATGATCATTGTGAAGGTATTTCTGCAATGGCAGGACCATGCTAGAACTATATGAGAAATATTGGTATGATCCCTAAATAATTTTGACTTTTATTATTTTACTTGATCCTCGATATAAATTACAACTTCTGAAGGAGTTGTAAAATGTTCTTTATGTTGAGGACGAGGTTCAACGGATGGTAAGTGTCATTTATAATGAGTTTCTTAAGTTATATGTTTTATTCAAAACAATGCACCTTGTTGTTCTTCTTATATCCAAAGTAACACATCTTTAGACAAAAGTGAGTAAATTTCCAATCGCCCTTGATCATTTAAAAAATCATACCTATTTCAAGTTAGTTTTTAGAATTTCATATTCAATTTTATTTATTTTATTATGTTTTCAGTTACTAATTATTATGTTTTCCTTATTTTTTCAGAATTTTGATGCCAATTTAGCTACTTCAAGGAGTGGATGATCAGATGTTGACTTTTACATCAGTTTGGTCCTTGTCTCTCTTACTGGAGAATCTGACTTTGATATTTTGGAGAATTGGAAAAATCAAAGTATTTCTTATCTGGTACTTTCTCGCATGGTGTGAGATATTTTGGCTATTTTAATTACTTCAGTTGCATCTGAATCATCCTTTAGTATGGAGGTCAAATTTTGAACAAGTTGATAGTTAAACTTTTACCTAAAAATGTTGAGATTTTTTAACAACCCGTAATTGGTTGCATGGTTTTGAGCCGCATCAAAAGGATGAAGATTAAATTTTACCTAAATAAATTATTTATTTTATTTTAATTTGAATTTCATTAATATTTTGAATTGCTTATTAATTTTAATTTTGTAGGGCGTTTAAAAGTAAGTCAAAACATTGGAATTGGTTTGTGAATGATTTCGTCATGTTTCTTCCCTTTGAAGGTAACTTTATTTTTATATATTTATTATGTTTATTAAATTAATTTTTTAAAAGGTTTATAAATGCTTATGTTTTTTGTAGGGTGCCTTATAAGTTACAACAAGCATCATGCTAAATGCTTCTTGAATGATTATGTCTTGATATATTGCTTGATTTAGAAATGGTTGTTGAATGCTTGATTTTGTAGGGGATTGGTAAAGTCGAAAATGTTTCGCACTGTTGGCCATCATATTCCCTTTAACTTTACCACTGAAGGCATGCTCATTGAATACAGAAATGTTGAATTGATGCAATGTTGTTTGCTGCTGCTTCCTACTGCATATTACTACCTTGTAAATTATTGTTGGTTTGACTTAAATAAATTGTTGTAACTTGTAAATTCTTTTATAAATAGATACTCATGTTAAATTATATTGGTGACATTTCGGCTTTTAAAGCTAAAATGTTGCCAGTAATTTAATAATATTGGCAGTATTTAGATATTTTTGAGATAAAAGATCAATGAAGAAATTTCTGGTAGTGAAGAAAAGCTTTTAGCCTTATAAAACTTTTGTTATAAGATATAAGAGCTTAAATTTTAACACATTTGTTTTTGTTCATTTTATTGTAATTTTACTCTAATGAACTATCATATATTTTATGTTATTCAAATTTTCAATCAAATGTTATTTAAATTTTCAATATCAATTAAATTCATCTTTCATATTAAAAGAAACATGAGGACATGGTTGCATATGAGATGATTCAAAATCTCAAGGAAATATATGAAGGAAAAGCACGCAAAGAGAGATATAAGACCTCTAAAGCTCTATTTCAATGCAAAATGCTAGAGGGATCTCCTATAAGAGCTTATGTCGTCAAGATGATGGGCTACATCCAAATGTTGGAAAAGTTGGTATTTCCTCTCAAAGATGAATTGGCTACCGATGTTATCATGCATTCGTTTCCAAATAGCTTTATCAAATGTTTCCTTAATTTCAACATGAATAAAATTAACAAGACTTTTCCATAGTTACTTGGAATGTTACGAACTGCTGAAAGTAACATGAAAAAAGGTTGGACCTAAGCCCATTCTGATGGTCCACAAGGACAAAGGAAAGGGAAACAAAAAGGTAGCAACAAAGTCTAAGGGCAGTGGTAAGGCCAAACCGAAAGAAAAAAAAACATTGAAACCCAAAGGGGGAGTTAGCGAGGAAGGAATATGTTTCCATTGCGATAAGACTGGACACTGGAAGAGAAACTTCCTTGATTACCTTGAAGAGGTAATAAGACAAAAGTAAATGGAACGTTTGTTTCAGGTATTTATGCTATTGATGTTAATTTGTCAACATCTACTTCTTGGGTATTAGATACTGGTTGTGGTTCTCATATTTGTACTTTTGTACAGGGTCTACAAAAGAGAAGGAATCTGGCTAAAGGAGACGTAGACCTACTAGTGGGAAATGGAGCAAGAGTTGCTGCATTAGCTATAGGGACATATGTTTTATCTTTGCCTAGTGTACTTGATTTAAATTTAGAGGATTGTTATTTTGTGTCTAGTTTGACTAAGAACATTATTTCTATTTCTTGTTGGACAAGATTGTTTTGAGATTATTATTAAGAATAATTGTTGTTCTTTTTATCTCGATAATGTTTTGTATGGTTCAACACATTTAATTAATGGTCTCTATATTTTGGATCAAGAAAACACCATTTATAACATAAATACTAAAATATCAAAAACAAATGACTCGAAGCAAACTTATCTTTGGCATTGTAGTTTAGGCCATATAAGTGAGAAATGCATATCAAAACTCCATAAATATGGATTCTTAGATTCATTTGTTTTCGAGAAATATGATGTATGTGAATCTTGCTTGTTGGGAAAATGAATAAAGCTCCTTTTAATAGTAAAGGTGAGCGAGCAAGTTTTTTATTGGGATTAATACAAAGTGATGTATGTGGACCGATGAATACATAAGCCAGTGGTGGATTTCATTACTTCATTACTTTCACCGATGACTTCAGTCGATATGGGTACATTTAATTTATGCGCCATAAATTTAAAGCCATTGAAAAGTTTAAGGAAATTAAAAATGAAGTACAAAATCAACTAGGAAAGAGTATTAACGCACTTTGACCAGATCGAGGTGGAGAATACTTAAGAATATAATTTGATGAACTCCTGAAAAAAATGTGGGATTGCTTCACAACTTACACCACCTGGCACACCACAATGGAATGGAGTTTCTAAAAGAAGGAATCGAACACTGTTAGACATGGTTCGATCGATGATAAGTCATAGTGATCTTTCAACTTTTTTGGGGACATACACTTGAAACAACCGCTTTCACACTAAATCGTGTTCCATCTAAATTGGTTCAAAAGACACTATACGAGATATGGTTTAGGAAGCGTCCTAGTATGTCTTTTAAAAAGATTTGGGGATGTGAAGCTTATATAAAACATCATATGTCTACAAAGCTCGAACTTAAATCTCATAAGTGTATATTTATTGGATATCCTAAAGAAAATAAGGGATACTATTTTTTCAACCCTAACGAGAACAAAGTGTTTATTTCTCGAAATAAAATTTCTCTCAAAGAAATTGAATGTTATAAATATTGAACTTGGAGAAGTTCAATAACAACAGATCAGTGAATCTGATGTTGAACATGTTTCACAAGTTGTTGAGGAACATTAACAGATTTATAAACACAACCACTGCGCATATCCACAAAAGAACGTCATGCACCTTAGATATTTGGATTTCTCGTTACCACACATGGAGATGTTCTTTTTATGGATCAAGATGAGCCTATAACTTATCAAGACGCAGTGTCTAGCCCAGACTCTGAGAAATGGCTTGAAGCCATAAGATCTAAGATGGATTCCATGTCAGTAAACCAAGTGTTGACTTTGGTTGAACCACTTGAAGGGGTCAAACCTATAGGGTACAAATGGGTTTTCAAGAAGAAAATTGACATGGATGGTAATGTACAAACATACAAGGGGAAATTAGTCGCTAAAGGTTTTAAAAAATTTCATGGTGTAGACTATGACGAAACATTCTCCCGTGTAGCTATGTTTAAGTCCATCCGGATCATGCTTGCAATAGTTGCATTCCATGATTATTAAATCTGGAAAATGAACGTCAAAACCACATTCCTTAATGGAAAACTTGAAGAGGATGTGTATATGACACAACAGAAGGTTTTGTCACTCCAGGAAATGCTAGAAAGGTTGTAAGCTACAGCTGTCTATTTATGGAGTAAAGCAAGCTTCTCGAAGCTGGAATCTTTGTTTCAATGATGCAATCAAAGAATTTGGTTTTATCAAAAATGAAGATGAGCCTTTTGTTTATAAGAAGGCTAGTGGGAGCATTTTACTTTCCTAATCTTGTATCTAGACGACATATTCAT
Source organism: Hibiscus syriacus (assembly GCF_006381635.1). Taxonomy (NCBI): domain Eukaryota; kingdom Viridiplantae; phylum Streptophyta; class Magnoliopsida; order Malvales; family Malvaceae; genus Hibiscus; species Hibiscus syriacus. Next base: position 643,936 of record NW_024062599.1, on the reverse strand, counting down.
CATAAGAAATGATATACCTACTTTACAGTATGTTAAGACTTGGTTAGATAGTTGTTTTGCTATGAAATATTTGGGTGAGGTAGCGTATATCTTAGGAGTTAAGATCTATAGAGATAGATCAAGACGACTTCTAGGTCTAAGTCAAAGCACATATATAGACAAAGTGTTGAAAAGGTTTAGTATGGAATATTCCAATAAAGGATTTTTTCCTATGAGACATGGCATTTGTCTTTCGAAGGAAATGTGTCCTTTAACTCCACAAGAAAGAAAATGGATGAATAAAATTCCATATGCTTCAGCTATTGGTTCTATCATATATGCCATGATATGTACTCGACCAGATGTATCATACGCTTTAAGCATGATGAATAGGTATCAAGCAAACCCTAATGAAAATCACTAGGTTATGGTTTAAAATATCCTTAAATACTTAAGAAGAACTAAGGATAAATTTTTTATCTTTGGAGAGGAGAAAGAGGTTAGTGTGAAAGGTTATACTACTGCCAACTTCCAAACTGACAAGGATGACTCACGATCACAATCGGCTTTTGTGTTTTGTCTTAATGGAGGTGTTGTGAGCTGGAAAAGTTTGAAGTAAGATACAATAGTTGATTCTACAACAGAGGTTGATTACATTGCATCCAGTGAAGCAACAAAATAGGCTATTTGGATCAAGAAGTTCATATCGGAACTAGGAGTTATTCCCATCATATTAGATGTTGTAGAACTCTGTTGTGACAATAATGGAGCCATTACACAAGCAAATGAACCCATATCTCATCAACGATCCAAACATATTCTTAGGCGCTTTCATCTCATTCGAGAGATCATAGATCGAGGAGATGTGGAAATATGAAGAGTACACATGGATGAAAACATTGATGATCCCTTGATGAAGCCTCTTACACAGCAGAGGAATGATCGTCGTACTGAATCACTCGATATATAATATGTGAGTGATTGCTCTTAGTGCTAGTGGGAGATTGTTAGAGTATGCCCAAAGACCAATCATATGATGATTGTAATAATACATTTATTTATCGATTTTGTTGAATAAAGGCATTGCCACTATTATTTTCAGTTATATGTCTGTGTTTAACATAAATTGCAAGATAATAAAGTTCATATAATAACATTATCATTACTAAAAGATCTATAGTCAAGTATTATTATGGGTATGGACAATAATAATACACTTAAGACTAACATGTTATTGATTGATGACAACGAGTTATCATTGACATAGAGATATCAGAATTGATACATGATTATATTGTTAGAGAACAATGTATTGTATTAACCACCATGAGCATATGTCTTGGATTATTATGTAACGGTCATGACATTGCTCATGGTGATGCCAATATGTATGATCCTCATACTTGAGATCAATGTTATCCCAACATATATTGTTGCATATTTTGATACATTTAAACATGTTCTGCAATTGGTTGCACTATAAAGACTATTATTGAATATATCTTGATATATGTAGTGGGGTGTGTATGATTAATATATGATTTGTCCTTCCTACATAATAAGAAATATATCACAGGACACTTGATTGAGTGAGACTAGAAATGCATGATCATGCTCGAATAAGTTGATATGAGATACCACAAATTATTCGTTAATTATAGTATACTCTAGATATTAAGAAACAATTAATGGGCTATACAAGTGTGACTATTCCAAAACTTGTGCCTATTCTAGATATAAAGGACAAAAGGATATAATATATAAAAGAGTTATTCACGAAGATGATATGTAGAATCATAATTTCTTGTAACTTAGGTGACAATGATATATTGCTAGATGTCACTCATTGTATGTAATATTAGAATTGTTCTAATAATTACTACTAACGTTGCAAGAACATACAGGGTCACACCCTATGATTGAAATGAGCAAAGATGTATAATTTTTTGTATGTTACTAATATATATATAGAGTTAATATATGTATATTTGATATACATATGATTTTAATTATCCCGAAAATAGTAAGTAAATATTAAAAGAATGTAATTTTGATTACAACTCTTTTAATTGATATATTTAATTTGGAATAATTAAATAAGAGTTTAAATAAACGTTAAAGGTTGTAATTCAGATTATAAGTCTTTAATGGATATTTAATTTGAATTAATTAAATAAGATTTTAATTAATTCAAAATAACTTAAAATCCCTAATATGTTAGGGTAACTTATATATATTTAAAGCGAGGTACGGTCTAGCAGCCACTTCTTTCTTCAACCATTTTTCTCAAAACTATTTTTGGGAAAAGTAAATTTTACTCTCAATCGGGTGAACTAAGTAAGGTCTAGACGTGTTTTCGTTGAGGCTTACGATTCGAACCATTCGTGATCATCATTAGTCGCTGATGTCTTTGTTGTTTTTCAAGGAACCCATTGTAAGTATTCGCATCCTTTCTTCCTGATTTTGGTTTTCCGTATTTGGATCGCTGGTGAGACTATCGAGTTTTGTTTCTTCTATGCCATGGGGTGCGCCGATAGTCCCAACACTTACAGACATAAGGAGACCCTTGGGTAAGCCCATATGACCCAAGGTACTCCCTTATGGTGTCTCATTTACTGTGTGCTTAGGGTAAGTCCTTATGGATGTAATTCTGGGGAAATTGCATATCGGTGTTCGATTGGAGGGTACTAGTGTGGTTTTAAAATATGTTTTAAAGTACTGATGTTTTTAAAGGATATATACACGTTATCTATTTTGTTGGAACAAACTAGACTCCCTAATTCAATCTTCTAAATCTATCTATCTCTGAATACTTTATTCATATCGTAAATTCATGTTTATAACTGAAGAATTAGCTAATGGAATCTAAATTCACCGCTAGAATTTGACGATGTCTATAACGTTAAGAAAATTTATGATTTACTTATACTTGATGGGCTATTGCATTCATCTGGTATTTTTGTATTACCGAGCTTCCCAAAGCTCATTCTTTACTCACCATTTCAGGTTAAAAGAATCGATCTAGTGTAGCTATCAACTTTAATTTTGGAGTTTCTTCGGCTTTGTTTGTAGAGTACGATATAATGTGTAATTTGGGGGTATGTAGGTCACATTTGAAATTCTTATATATATACTTAGTCTGAAACTTGTATTTTATTTATAAATTGTTTTATGATTTTACTTGTTTTAACAAAAGTTTTGATTTTTCCTGGATTTTTATTATGTGTCACTCTAGTGGCTTTAATGTGACACCTTGGATCAGATCTGGTCACTCGTATCAGTATTTAAGGGTTACATATACAAAGAAGAAAGACTGATCCTAGCTATTGATAAGTCCTAATATCACTAACTAACAACTTACCAATAATTGTGTAGTTGCTTCCTTCTACAACCTCAGCATCATTAGTAGTTACATGGTGTGTGGCTATAGAGTCAACAAACCATGTGATAAAGCCGCCACAGGTGCCGATCATTGGAGGATGCTAACGCTTTCCTGTTCCACTCAAATATTGCAATAATTAAATTGAGTAGCCAAAACCATGCCTTGAACCAGAGTTGTTATTATAATGGAAAACATTGACCAAGGGAGATGAGTCAACTACATGTTTTTTTTACTAAAAGTAATAACATCGAGAAACGATTAGTCAAATTGATATTGGTATAGATCAACTAGATGGTAAGTTTTTCCATATAGTTGACACTGAAACTTGTTTCTACCCTTGCCACAACCTTCTTGAGTGGTTTAAGGTCTAGTCTTTCGAGAAGAAGTGGGCACATATCTTCAATTAGAGTTGCTAGTAGATGCTTGAGATACATTGAAGATAATTTGGAGATTGTCAAACCTGCTCAAAATTCTTCAACTACGTCTCATCATCCATGATAATAGACATGATCCCATCTAAAGTAAATGGTACATGACTAGCAGTGATCACGAAGATGGATGGTCTATACTCGGGAGGTAAACCATTAAGAATAATATATATGCATTTAAACTTTGAGGTTAGGGTTCCACAAACATTTAGAGCATCATAAACCTCTTTAATATATGAGATGTAAGCTGACATTTTAAGTTCACATTTCTTGATTGTTTTCAGCTTACAATACAAGTTCATGATAGTGGTAGTTGACTTGCTGGTAAAGAACATGTTCATCGTCCTAAACCTCAGCAACAGTTCCATCTCTCACAAGTTATGAAAAGAACAATGGACTTATGGTGGAAAATAGCTAGGAAGCAATGGAACTATCTTGAGCTATGAAGATCTCATACTCCTCATTCTCCACTACAAATCCATCAACACCAACATCTATTTTAGTTGGTAGATGAATAACTCTGGTTAGAAGCTTCTCAAGCCAATGTCACCTAACAACCATCAAAACTTGTTGTTTGCATAATAATAAAATTATATTCATTAATCATAATATTAATCTTTTTTTAGTGAAGACATTCTCTCTAATCGAAAGAGACTCTGATCTACCAAAGCTTATTATACCAGATTCACGTCAACTATGGCACTGATAACTCTCCAAAAGAGTTATATTACAAATCCTTTTTACTTAGGTTAAGTTTGCACATTGGCATTTTTAGGATCATATTTAGATTTATTTTAGCACTTTTTACAAAATTTTCATATTGGGAGTGAATTGTTGGTACTTAGACTGATTTTAATATTTTCGCAATAAAACTAATGTTGTGACATTGTTAATGCTGTAGTTGTTTCTATAAATTGATGTTGGACTGGATTGCTGAGATGATTCTGCATCAAATACTGAGCCATAAGGTGGTTGGAGAAATTTTAGAAGTTGATAAAATTACGGGATAAAAGGTTGCAATTTGAATTTAAAAAGACTTTTTTTAAAAAAGGGATTTTCCTATTGCTGAAAAGTTTGACTTTGATGGGCCATAAATATATTATTTTCTATGCACTATTCTCATCTTTAGAAACCCTAATTTTCATAGTCATCATTTATTTTTCTCTTCTAGCGTCACCATGGCAGCCTAAAAACCTTTGGGAAAACAGAACTTGGACGTGAAGCATGTTGCAACCATGAGAGTGGTGGTCGACGATCGATTGGGCATCATATTAGTGATTTAGATATAACTTGAGAAAATGGGTTTATTTTGTTAAGATGTTTTGTTTTTATTTTATGTTGAGATGTTAAACTTTGATCTTTATTTGAATATATTTTAGAATTTCATGTTTATTCAATTTTCCTTAGTATTATTGAATGGTGTTACTTGAGTTTATTTTAGTTCATTTGTAGAGATATAAAATGCCCAAGTTGCGAAAACAGGTTACATAATGAATTGCATCAGCGTGTGTGAGAATATATACTATTTGACATCCCAAAATCCTTGCCTAAATCGATCTTTGATTTATTTATTGTGTTGTAATACCACTTATCTATTTTGTTATTTATTACGTTGTACAGGATTGATTCCTACATCAATAAAAATAATTTACGTTTATTGCATAACTATTCTGCGAAGTAATCTAATCTCTATGGGTACGATACTCAACACACTTACTGGTCCACTTTACTACTTGATAAATGATAGTGTATGCTTGCACTTTGTTGTTACATTATTTAGAGTATCAAGTTTTTGGCTGTTGTGGAGATTAGTGTCATTACTTTTATAGTTGTTCTTTTGTTACTAACATTGTTTTTATTTTTATAGGTAGTTTTAGCAAGACGTTTTGGTGCTGAGTCGTAGCAGTAAAAGAATAGATCCTTTTGATCATGAGATCGAAACGTACATTATGTGAACTCCATAGACAAGTAGACTGTAATCGATAAAACATGTCCTAACAGGGTGATGGTAACAACGCTGTGCCGCCAGGCAAAATAGTGGAATAGATTGTTGGGTGGAAATGGAGTTATCCAGCAACATAATACAATAAGATAATAGAAACATGCCAATGAGAGCATGTTGTCTCAACATTGGACAATTTAAATCCTGGCATCATTTGAATTACCAACATGTTGCTCACTTTGAGCTGAAGCCGATGATGTTTCATATGTTACAGTCAACAGGGCAGTATAATAGTTCATTTTCTAAAAACCCTAGAGCACTCCTTAGAGCATTCATGGAGGTATCTGATCCATTTATACAACAAGGAATGTCTGAAGAAGCCTTGAATCTAATGTTGTTTCCCTACTCGCTCCGTGAAAAAGCTAGAGCATGGCTTAACTTGTTGCCACTTAGTGCAATTGCATCATGGAATGAGTTAGTAAAAAACTTTTTCCTACATTTTAATCCACCCAACATGAATGCCAAGATGAGGAATAATCTCACATCATTCAAGCAATTGAAGAATGAGAAGTTATATGAAGCTTGGGAGCATTTCAATGTTTTACTGCACAAATGGCTGATGCATGGATTTTCACATTGGACGCAAATATAAATGTTTTATAATAAATTATATATGCAAATAAGCATGGTTAATGGTGTTTCTACCAGTGAAGCATTGTTGGATAAATCCGACAATGAAGCTTACGACATTTTGGAGAGGATATCCAACAATGATTATCAATACCCCAATACGAGGAATATGTTTGGAAGACGTAATGTTACAACAGTGTATAATGACATCATCAATTCAATGGCTTCACAAATCACAGCATGTGTTTCTACCAGTGAAGCTTGTTGGATAAATCCGAATGAAGCTTACGACATTTTGGAGAGGATATCCAACAATGATTATCAATACCCCAATACGAGGAATATGTTTGGAAGACGTAATGTTACAACAGTGTATAATGACATCATCAATTCAATGGCTTCACAAATCACAGCATTGACTGATATGGTTAAGAAGTTGCACAAACGAGGGGGTATGCATAAGGTAAAATCCATATATTTTGTTAATTGTGTTTATTTTTGTGATAATCTAATGAGTGTTCAGAATCGTTAATATTTGCTTGTTATTTCTTCGATCTTGTGGATTTATTGTTACTGATTTGGTTGTGTTATGCTTATTTTCGTGCAGGGCCTTAATGTCTAGAATTAGTGATAAAATGGGTGCATTCTACATTTTTTTTATTTAGTCACGGCTGGAGACATGGGCACGACTTTGGAGACAACACGTTTGACGTGGCAGTTTCTAAAAGGTCTAGTCAGCGGCGATTTCTAAAAGATCTACTCAGCGTGCCTTCTGGAAGATGGACGAGCAGAGTTGCATTAGGAGACTTGTTTAAAGATTGAATTTAGAAAAAAAATTATCTTAAGGATTATTTTATTTTAATTTATTTGTTTATCCTTAGGCTTTGAGAGGCTATAAATACCCTCTTGGGGTAAGCCTAAACACATAACTTTTACAATTCTCTTCTTCTTTCCGGTCTTATTAAAGCTTTCTCTTTTATTTTACTTTTCAAGTTTTTCATTTTTCTTTTATTTTCAAGCTTTGTTTTTAAATATGCTAAGTATGACTTTTGTCATGTTTAGCTAAATTTTTCATAAACCGAGAGCTGAAGTGATAACTCAATTCCAACGGGAGAATTGAAACAGTCCCTTAATATATTTGGAATATCTCTCTCAATCTCTGAGGTTATTTTTCAAAATTAAAACAGTTTTCAAAATCAAACATAGACTTTGGTCTAGATTGTTGTATCGATTAAATGTGTGGGAGGAAGATTCGGCTTATAGAAAGCACATTTGACTTCCTGGGAACACACTTGGTGAGATAGCTTCGCAAAGCGGGAATTGAGATAGGAATTGACGGTTATAGAAGCAATAATTGAGTTAGTCACCAAGAACTTAAATGGTAATTGATCTATGACAATTGATGTTGATTATATCAATTTCCAAAGCCGGAATCAAAGACTGACTTAGGTATTCGGTATGCAAAATAGAGTCACGGGGATAACCCTTTTAGACAAAGTAATCAACGTGAATCCGAAGGGAAAATCCAATTCGATGATCTAAAAGAAATAAAGTCAAAGTAAAGCTTTAGGTTGTTTTTACTGACTCTAATTAAAATCTTTATTTTCTCAGTTTTTACCTTAATCACCTTTTTATTTAAACTCTCCTATCACTTAATCATTTTTTATCAAAACCCCCTATTTTCTCATTTTTTTACCTTAATCACCTTACTTCTCTATACTATGAATTTTCCTTTATTTGTTAACCGAGAAGAATTAATTTATTTTGACATAAAAATCAAATCCAGAATCAGAATCAAATTCAGGTGAATCCATTAATACTGAACCAATTACGATGGCCATATCCGGGAGTTAGCTGCAACACCCACTGAAAAGGAGCCTTTATGAATTGATTTTCCCCAAGGAGAAACTCTATAGTAGTTGAAAACTGGTCTTATTCATCTCCTCTCTACATTTTGTGGATTGCCAAATGAGAATCCACACAAACATCTCACGAAATTTCACTTGGTCTGCTACGGCATGAGACCACAAAGAGTAACCGAGGAAAAAATAAAACTTAGAGCTTTTCCTTTTTCCTTAGCAGATTCAACTAAGGAGTGGTTATTTTATCTACCCCTAATTCTATTACTACATGGGCTCAAATGACTCATCTTTTTCTTGACAGGTTTTCCCTGTGGTGAAAGCAAGTGAACTACGAAGGAGAATACTTGTAATCAAGCAGCTTGATGGAGAGTCACTTTACGACTACTGGGAGTGGTTTAAGAAGTTATGTTCTAGTTGTCAACAACATGGGTTAACTGAACAAGCACTCTTTCAATACTTTTATTAAGGATTATCTCCCCTGGAGATGAAGATGATCGATGCTGACAGCGGTAGAGCCTTGGTGAATATGACTCCTACTGAGGCTAGGGATTTAATTTCCACAATGGCCGCAAACACCAAACAATTTCGCTCAAATAATAAACCTCCTCGAAGGGTTCATGAGATAAGTTCACCTTCCTTAGAAAATAAGATAAATAAGTTAATTGAAGTTGTCAACTCTCTTGCTATAGGAAAGACAGGACCTAACAGATCGTGTGAATTATGTGCATTACTTGATCATCCGAAAGATGGCTGTCAACTGATTCAAGATGACGCAGCAGCTCAAGTCAATGCAGTCAGAAACTTTCCAAGACCTCCCCAAAGAGCTTACAATCCATACGGCAATACTTATAACCCAGATGGAGTGATCATCCGAATTTTAGTTATGCTCAAAACTTAAGGTCGAATCAAGATTATCAAGCGATACCTCCTCCACCACAACAGCCACATAAGACATCATTAGAGTCAATTGTCGAGAGGTTAGCACTTTTCCAGGAAAAAATTCAGATTCGTACTGAAGCCCACTTCCAATAGATAGACAAGTAGATGAGCCAACTGACTCAAATCATGGGGAGATTAGAATAAAAAAGGAGGCTATCATCACAAACCAATCCGCTGCTACTCATAATGGTTTGCACAAGAATCCAACAACACCATAACGCTGTACCATAAACTGTTCTCGGTGGGCATTGCTGGCTCAACGCACCAGCCTTTATTAAGGTTCCAGTGATTCTGAGCCACAACCACTGTAACCTGCTTCTCGCCAGATGCGAGGCCGAGGCCACGCACCCAACTCACTGTCCACGCTGTATCATTCAGCGTTCACACCCACTGCCTCTTTATGCCCTGGACAGAGCATTATTCATCGTCCATCTCCACCACGCTCTCCATAACTGTCCTTGCTAACCTGCTTCTCGCCAGATGCGAGGCCGAGGCCACGCCCCTCACTGTCCACGCTGTATCATTCAGCGTTCACACCCACTGCCTCTTTATGCCCTGGACAGAGCATTATTCATCGTCCATCTCCACCACGCTCTCCATAACTGTCCTTGCATTCCATGCCAACCGTGGCCTATTTTTTTTCTCGTCCACGCTCGTCAGATTTTTCATCGTGTTCAATGCATTCGACAATCTCTGACCATACTCCCGAGTAAATTCTGATTCTGTTTCAATTTAACCATTACTAATGTACCATTCAGTTTATAGTTTTACAGAGGATTTTGATATCAGTTTTCCACCTACCTCACCACTTGATGATGTTTTTAGTTCATGACATCAACCCGGGCAGCTTACTTCACCGTCTCACTCCTCTACCCCAAATAATTATTTTTTCATAGAAGACCACTGCTTACTCATGAGAATCCTGAACTTAAACTCTGCAAGGTTATTTACAATGCACCAATGAGGAATTGGTGCGTTTGGAGTCGGTAAGGCATCGTCCTTTTCAGGTAGGTAAATATGTTCCGACCCTACCTTAGAAACTTTGCATTTACGTGAGTATGTCAACACTTACTTTGCTGTCATTGGTTGGACGTTATAACCGATGATTAATTATGGAACGTTTTATAAACTTGTATTTGAATTTTACGCCACTTTTACTTTTTCCCAGATATCGTCTTATTAATGTTAACTCTCCTGATGTCATTACCTTTTGATTATGTGGAAATCATATTTTAATGTCTATTCTGAGTTTAATCTTGCTATGGGGTTCGTGACTAATATCACAAATCATGTGTATCTGACTCATCTGCATCATCTGACTTATATATTACTCATTTATCTTCTCGCATTGCTAATTTTGATGTTACGATGTCTACTTATGTTTTTTCTATATATGCCTTGGGTGAGTGATGCTTGGACTCGATGAACTTACTCGTTGGAACCCCAAGAACACCATACTTTATTCCACCTGGTGTCATTACTCCTCAAAACGAGCAAGTTTTTGTTTGTCGCAATGCGCCAACACCTCGCCCGGACATGCAAACACAAATAGATGGAGTCTACAAATCGTCTCAACACCATTGAGACAAATATTGTTGAAATTCTTTCATATATTCTTTTTATCGCCTCTCACCGCGGTCGTGGCCGTGGTAATGGTCGACAATAAATTCAAGGAGTTCTCTATTCCTTCTCTCATACTTAATTTTATATTTTGGGACAAAAAGCCTTAAGTGAGAGGGAGTAGAGTCTTCATTGTATTTTCATTTGGTTATCTCTATACTTTTATGCTAGTATGTGTTTGTTGGATTAACAGAAAGTTCCATTGAATTTCTTTGTTTTGTTGAATATTTTTTGTATGCCATGCTTGTTTAGGAACACATAATTATTTAGGTTAAGATATTATTGATAACGAATAGTATGAATTAAGATCAAGTTAGATTTATTGTGATATTCCATGATTTTATTGGTTGAAATGCGCTTAGCTCAATGCATAAAAACAATTTGGAAAGATTTGAGCCCTTATGAGCATAGTGTTTTTCTCTCGTTTTGTTGGATTGAGTATGTCAAATTTGAAATTGTTATTCTAGAACCTACATTTTAAATACTGTCGAGATTGCACACAAACATGATGCTTAAAAATGATTTGGGTATCTTAGGATTAACCACTTCGTTTTACCCAATAAATTGCCTACCCATGCATTTTCCCCTATTTAACCACTTGTGAGCATATTCCCATTCTTTGTTTTACACCACATTAATAAACTCGATCCTTTTAATTTTATTCCTCTTTCTACCCTTTTCCAATACCATTGAAAAATATACACGGTGTATGATCATGCTCTATGAACAGAAGAATTTTTGTTAAAAAATAGTTCAAAAAATAGCAGGAAAAAGAAAAAAAAAACAAAAATGAGACAAAGTGGAAAAATAAAATAACAATAAAAGTATAGAAAAGTCCAATTCGGTTCTAAATGAAATGTGTTGTTTGACGGTTTATGTCTTCTTATCTTGTAGTAGTTAGTCAATTGATGGAGTTGTACTTATTTGTAGTTCATTGTCTTGAATTTTAGCCATATTATTATCCTTTTCCCCACCTTTACCTAAGCCCTGTTACAACCAATAAAAGACCATTTGATTTATGCATCTTGTTCTTATTAGTAGTGGAGATTTGATTTACTTGCATGCCTATGGCAATGTAGTGTCGGTTCTGGCATTGAACGTTTCTATTCTCCAAACACATTGAGTTATTTCAGTGAATCCCTATAAAGTGTTAAGTTATGTGACATTGATATTGATAAATGAATGGATATTACAATTGTATTTAACTTGTTCCAATTGGTGATGTTCAATTGATTGGTGTCTTAACTTGGATGATTATTGTGGTCTCTACCTTGTTTCCTCGAATGTTAGACTTGACAAATAAAGGTAAATTTAATTTTTGGTTGATTTGATTATATCATACTAGAGGAGAAGCATGGGATAAGTGAGGGGGAATTTGATAATTGTTCTAAATCGATAATATTTGCTTGTCTATTCTTCGATCTTGTGGATTTATTGCTGCTGATTTGGTTGTGTTATGCTTATTTTTGTGAAGGATCTTATTTTCCATAATTAGCAGTAAAGAGGGTGCATTCTTCATTTTTTATTATTTGGTCACGACTGGAGACATGGGCACGAGTCTGGGCATGATGTGCTCTGAGGTGGCAGTTTCAAGAAGGTCCAGTCAGTAGAAGTTTTATAGAAGATCTAGTCAGCACCTCCTGGAAGGTGACGGTCAAAGATATCTTAGGAGATTTATTTTTATTTTAAAGCTTGAATTTGGAAAAACATTTGGAATTATCTTTAGTATTTTTTTTCTTTTAATTTATATGTTTATATCTAGGATTTTAGAGGCTATAAACAACCTCTTGTGGTAAGCCAAAACACACAACTCATATTTCACTCTTATTCTTATTTCTAGTTTTATAAAGTTCTTTCTTCTCCTTATTTTTCAAAGTTTTCATTTTTTATTTTAAGTTTTATTTTTAAACATGCAAAGTATGCCTTTTTTTCATGCTTAGCTAATTTTCTCATAAGCAGAGGGCTAAATCGATTACTCAATTCCAACGTGAGAATTAAAAACAACTTGAATAACTTTGGAATATCTCTCTCAATCTATGCACTTATTTCGAAAATCAAAACAATTTTCAAAATCAAAGATTGACATTGGTCAGGATATTGTTGTGATTAAATGTGTAGGGGGAAGGATCAGCTTATTGAAAGCACATTCGTCTTTCTGGGAACACACTTGACGAGATTGTCTTGATAAGAGGGAATTAAGACCCGAATTAGTAGTTATTGAAATAACAATTCGAGTCAGTCTTCACGAACTTAAACGGTTATTGATCTACGATAATTGATGTTGATCACATCAATTTCTGAAACATGAATCAAAGATTGCCTTGGGTATTTGGTAAAGAAAGTAGAGTCTCGAGGATTACTTTTGTAGACAAAGTAACCGACGTGAATCCCGAAGGGAAACCTAATTCGATGATCCGAAGAAAATTGAGTCAAAGTGAGGCTTGGGGCTATTTTTACCATATTTATTTTCAACTTTACATTCTCTATATTTTTTATTTTTACTTTAAATTGCTTTATCTTATTTAATTATTTTTATCAAATCCCCTTTTTTTACTGCATATCTTCTGGTCAAGGTAATTCAAACCGAAATTTGGGAATTTTTTAAGTCCCTTTGGATTGACCCTTTCTCTTTTTACTACGTATTTCTTATATTCTATTGGGAATAAGGAGTTTATTTTGACATCAAAACGACAGTTGTCAGGTATCACCAAAACATTTTATCTAATTTTGCTACCACTTACTGATGACATGGCATAATATTATGCTAACATTATCTTGCATATGTACTACAAAGACACTACCTCCCCCAAACTTGAGATAATCATTGTCCTCAATTCTTAATAAAACAAATTAAGTAATGAAACAAAATGCAATGTTCTGGAATACAAAATTAGTGCAAAATGAGGTACCTCAATTTTCTTATGGTGGTAGCGGTGTTGCGGTAAAGGTGCTAGCAACTTCATGCCTTGTTATTTTTTGGAGTGGTGTGGGACTAGAATCAGAAGAAGTTGAATAATAGTGAGAAATATTAACACACCATGTCGATGTCTTAGTATGACGATTGGTCTGACGGGCGGGATAAGGTGCAACAATTGGACTGGGGGTTGGTTCAAATAGTACTACAAGAGATTCCATAGTAGGGGACTGGCTCAACCATGGGAGGTTCAACATCATTGGCCTCAGGAGATGCCTCAGCATCAAATGCCGTCAGAATTTCATCCGGGAAACCCAAAAAATTCCATTCGATATGGGGAATCATTTCTTGCAACATGACTCCACCACAACATCCCGTTGTATTGTCAGCGGTAGGCATGAGCTTATGCTTCATGAAATGCGCAGTTGAAGGCGTTCCCTATTAATTGAGTAACGACTGGTCTGGCAACTGTTCTAAGTGGTATTCGAAAAACATAAATCCTCAAGGACTCATTCTTATGTTGCATTGTCAGCATCTTTCTCAAAGTTTGTATATTGATCTTCAACTCTCTGTAAATGAAAATAACAATTAATGGCAGAGGGTGTAAAATAAATATATTTACCTCGAAAAAACTGGCATGTTGATTTGGTTTAGAAATATTTGCATAGATCTCTATTACTAAAGAGGTGTTAACGGGGTCGGGGTGCCTTGCAAACTTGTTCTATTTCAATGGCTCAACAATTTCCTTCACATCGAGCCCAAAACCACCATCTTTTCCCTTAGTGAAAATGAACCCCAACTGAAAGAAAAGCTTATGGTTCTTGAAATTTTGAAATTGTTCCTTTGCTGAATCATCTATAACCTGCTGAGGGATAGTAGTTCGTACCACTTATATAGTGATTTGAAGGAAAAATTACAAAAATTTGAGAGTTTGTTTTGCTTCAATGGTGTCGGTTATGGAGGAAAATGAGAGAAGAAGAAGATGAAAAAGAAAAGTTAACAAAAATAATGGGAGAGATGGAGTGAGTGGACGATTAAAAAAATGAGTGGATGGGGTAAAAGGGGTAGGTGGAAAAAAGAAAAATTAAATTGTAAAATTAAATGTGATGTGAAAGGACAATGTAGAGAGAGAAATAAATATATAGAAATAAAATAAAATAAAGAAAGTATAAAATAATATTTCCCCCTTTAATTGCTTTATATTTTTCCTTCCCCTTTGTAACCGCTCCTTCGTACATCCCTGGTCTTAGTGGGTCCCTACAATACAAAAAAATTGTCATTATCTATTAATAATTAAATAAAAATAAAGATAAAGAAAAAAGAAAAATAAATTTTTTATTTATGCACAATCAACATAATTCAATGTCGTGGCATTGAATTTTTGTTCATGGTTTAGGCACAGTCAGACATCGTACAGATACAACACCGACTTGTCACACAACATTGGAGCTCCATTGTAAACTTTCAGGCATTGACCATTGACCTTAAAGAACTCCCCATCGTCAACATTTTTGATATCAAAAGCTCCATAGGGATAGATATGATGCACCTCAAAAGGTCCTGACAATCTAGATTTGAGCTTTCCAAGGAAAAACTTAAGTCTGGAATTGTAAAGTAACACTTGTTGAAAAACATGAAAATGTTGTAGCATCAACTTTTGGTCATGCCTCTTTTTACTCCTTTCCTTATATATCTTGGCATTCTCATATGCTTGTGCCCTAAACTCTTCCATCTCATTGAGTTCCAGCAATCTTTACTCTCCAGCTAATTGAGCATTGAAATTTAACCTCTTAATGACCCAATAAGATTTTCGTTCTAGCTCGACATGGAGGTGGCAAGCTTTCCCATACACCAACTTGAAAGGTGACATGCCCAGAGGTGTCTTGAAAGCTGTTCTATATGCCTAAAGTGCTTTATCTAACTTTGGTGACCAATCCTTCCCTCTCGGATTCACCATTTTTTTTAAGATCTGCTTAATCTCACGGTTGGATATTTCAACTTGGCCATTCGTATTTGGCTTGTATGCTGTGGAAATTTTGTGACAGACTCCATATCTTCTAAATGCCTTGGTAATCAACTTGTTATCAAAGTAGGTTCCCTCATCGCTAATAATGGCTCGAGGTACTCCAAACCGAGTGAGGATGTGTTTATGCAAAAACTTAAAAACGGTTTTGGAATCATTATTTGATGTCGTAATTGTCTCACCCACTTGGATATATAATCCACGGCAAGCAAAATGTATATATCACCACAAGAAGATGAGAATGGTCCCATGAAATCAATGCTCCAAACATTAAACAACTTAATTTTTAGAATGCCTTGGAGTGGCATTTCATGTCGCCTGGATATGTTCCCAGGGCATTGGAATTGATCGCAGGACTTGTAAAATACCTGAGTATCTTTTAATAGAGTTGGCCAATAAAAGCCTGACTACAAAACGCTGGCATCCTTGCTCCTCCAAAGTGGACTCCACTTGGGGCTGTATGACAATGATGATATAGATTGTGTCATTGTTATTCTTCAGGTTCACATCGTCTAATGAATTGGTCAACACAATGTTTAAATAAATATGGTTCATCCCAAAAATAAAACCTTGCATCGTTCTTGAACTTTTTCTTACCCTGGCTGTTCAAATCAAAATGCAGTATACCATTAAAAAAAATTAACAAGGTTAGGGTACCACAGAATTGTAGTACTACAGAATATCTCTTGAATATATACAGTGTCATGGCATTTAGAATTGTTCTCTAGCCTAGATAAATGGTCAGTAACTTAGTTTTCAGTACCTTTTTTTATCTAAAACCTTTAAGTCGAATTCTTGCAAAAGTAAGATCCACCTAATTAGTCTAGGCTAGGCATCCTTTTTGTTCACTAAGTATTTAATAGCTGAGTGATCAGTTTGAATAATAACTTTAGTTCTTATTACGTATGGTCTAAATTTATCAAATGCAAATAATATGGCAAGTAATTCTTTCTCGGTGGTTGTGTAATTCATTTGTGCCTCATTCTAGGTATGACTAGCATAGTATATGACATGAAAAATTTTACCTTAGTGTTGCCCCAAAAAAGATGCTATGGCATAATTTCTTGCATCACACATCAGCTCAGATGGTGATGTCTATGGGCACCGAGATCAATCATTATTTTTGCTCAATGAATGCGCCTAGACATAACTCGTCAAACACAAAGGGCTGGTTTTTTTGAAGAAAGGTGCATAAAGGCTTAGAGAGTTTGGAGAAGTCCTTGATAAATCTTTTATAAAAGTTAGTGTGTCCAAGAAAACTCCTTATTCCCTTGAAAGAAGTAGGCAATGGCAATTTTTCAATTACTCTAATTTTCGCTTTATCCACCTCAATGCCTTTGTGAGATATCTTGTTCCTTAAAACAATGCCTTCAGTCACCTTGAAGTGACATTTTTCCCAGTTCAAAACCATATCAGCCTCCTCACATCTCTTGAGAACTTTTTCCAAATTGCCAAGGCATCGTTCGAAGTTGTCTCTAAAAGGGAGAAATCATCCAAGAATATCTCAAGAAAGTCCTCAACCATATCAAAAAGATGGTTTGCCTGCAACGCTGAAAAGTTGTCGGGGCTTAGAGATATTGGAGAAGTCCTTGATAAATCATCTATAAAAGCCACTGTGTCCAAGAAAACTGCTTATGCCTTTGACAAAAGTAGGCAATGGACATTTTTCAATTACTCTAATTTTCGTTTAATGCACCTCAATGCCATTGTGAGATATCTTTTGCCCTAAAACAATGCCTTCAGTTACCATGAAGTGGATTTTCTCCCAGTTCAAAACCAGACCAACCTCCTCACATCTCTTGAGAATTTTTTTTCAAATTGCCAAGGCATCACTCGAATTCATCTCAAGAAAGGAAGAAACCATCCATGAATATCTCAAGAAAGTCTCAACCATATCATAAAAGATGGCTTGTATGCAATACTGAAAAGTTGATGGGCAATACAGAGTCTAAAAGACATCCTCTTTAAGGAAAAAGTTTCATAGGGAGAAGTGAATGTAGTTTCTCTTGGTCATCTGATGCGAAGGAAATTTGATTGTACCCTGAAAATCCATCCAAGAAGCAATATAATGTTTTGTCTGTCAATCAATCCAACATTTTATCGATAAAGGGTAGAGGAAAATGATCATTCTTTGTAGCTTTATTGAGCTTACGATAATTCATACATATCCTCCATCCAATGACAGTGTGAGTGGGCAATAGCTTATTATCCTCATTGGTAACTACAGTTGTGCCACCTTTCTTTGCCAAGCATTGGACAGGGCTCACCCAAGAGCTATTAGATATAGGGTAAATCACTCTAACATCAAGAAATTTAAGTATTTCTTTAATAACTAATTCCTTCATAACGTGGTTGAGTCTTCATTGTGGTTCCAAATAGTTACCATGGCATTTTTCTAGCAGGATCTTGTGCATGGAAATCGTGGGACTAATCCCTTTTAAATCAACCATAGTTCAACCAAGCGTTTTCTTCTGCTGCGACAAAACACTTAACAAACTTTTCTGTTCTTAGTAGTAAGTTTAGATGAAATAATCATAGGTAAAGTATCATCACTACCAAAATAAACATATTTAAGATGCCCTGGAAAAGGTTTTAGTTTTAGGGTATGTGCACGCAATAACGATGGCTTAAGAGGAATAAATTCATCAAAATCAAGGGGTTCAAAGTTAATACCTGATCTAGATAGTAGTAAACTAGATTGTTCCACCCCATCTGGAAATTTGTCACGATGTTCTAAGCTTTCATCATAAATCGAACATTCCTTATTTGCTAGCGGAATGAAATTTTTCTAGCAAAATTATTCGATTTCTTCTTCAATAAATGAGTTCATTTCAAAAATGCCTTGATATTCTTCAGGGTTATTGTTGCATTTGGTTAAATGCATATGTTGCATTGTTATATTAGTATTATGTGTACTAGCGGCACTAAGTGTACAACCCACTGAATTCATAATATGTTTATGAATGACTATATCGAAACTAAGTGTGCAACCCACGAAATTCATAATATATTTATGAACGACCATTTTGGCACTAAGTGTGCAACCCAAAAATTCATAAAATGTTTATGAATGACCGTATCGCCTCTACGTGTTCACCCCAAAGAACTTATATTGATTTGAAAACAATAAATTATAATTTGATAGTTATGATATACAAATGTTTTGATTTCACCTCTTTAGTGTTATTGCCTCACTAAGTAAATACTTAACATGTGTTTATTTCACGCGTAGGTTTTAGCGAGAAGAGTAATGAGTGCATCTGATATTTCATTCAAGGGTCGCCTCATCAGTAACTGTACGAAAAACTATGTCTACTTTTGATGTTGTTAGCTGGCATGTAATAGATCTATTATAATGCTCTAAAAAATATTTTGAACTATGATGATGTAAAATTTTTAAAGATGCTCGAACATTTATGATATATTTACATAGTGTAAGTAAATGAATGTTTCAGTTTATTAAATCAAAATGTTTTATGATTGGAAACAAATTTTATACTGGTTTTTCAAAAGTGGAAAGTTTTATAAGTGATGTGATATATGACTCGTGTATGAAAATGTATACGGGAAATTCGGTGTTACACTTATTGGTATCAAAGCTGCAGGTTTACTCAATTATCGGCCGAAATCGAGTGTATTTTGATGTAAAAACGATTTGCATGCCACTAAGATGATAAGGTTACTGATAGGGTATAATTCGAATATGATCGATGTATATCCTTGCTAAATTAAGTATTATCCTTACGTAAGTTATATTAGATGTCAGATTATAAGAATTTAAGAAGAGCTAATGGTCAAGAAATTAGAGAATGGTCATGTAACAAGAGCTATGAAGCTAATAGTGAGCATTCAATCCCATCTGAAAATGCTAGTGTGCTTGTACATCAAGATATGCCTGTGGGAGAGTTTAGAGCCTTTATGCAAACTCTCAATGGCATTTTGACTCGGTTCTAACCTCCTCCACCTCCCCTTATTCTCCAGCACCACAGATTTTAATCCCAAAAGAGTTGAGAAGTTTGAGAGCTCCTGAGTTCTGGGAAGAAGAAGATGAAGGTTTGATGGATGTTGATTTACGGCTAAATAATGTTACGGTAGTGTTGGAAAGTCTTCAATGCTCAGATTCTGAAAAGCTGGGTGGAGCTGTATCTTTACTTTGAGGATCAACTCCAGTGTGGTGGTCAAATACTACGATGTATGCATCACCTGAACAAGTGACCTGGCAATTCTTTCAAGATGAGTTTATGAACAAGTACATCGGGGAGCAGTTTATGTCGTTAATGATGTTGAAGTTTCTTAATTTGAAACAAGGCGATCGAGCAGTGCATGAGTATGAGGCTAAACACAACAAGCTTAGTCATTATTCTATTGAGGTAGTTCCTAATGATAAAGCCTGACGTGATTGGTTCATTAAGGGCCTAAGTTGAAAGAGATGATGTTGGCTTTAAATTTTCCTAATTTGCAAGAAGTTATTAACCGAGCTAAGGCTATTAAAAGAGCTCAAGAGGAGACTCTAGCAGCGGAGCAGAGTATACAGACGGGAAAAAAACTTGGAATGTCTTCAACTTCCCATCATGCTAAGAGAGGGAAGGGCTCGAGTTCTCGATGTACTGATAAAGTTAGTTCTACTGCAGCTTTCAGAAAACTAAACAATCACAATCTTTTTCTACTAGCTAGAGTAGAGCATATGGAAAAAGAACTAATCCATGTCAGACATGTGGCAAATTTTACCAGATAGTATGTAGATTGCTCACTGGCGCTTTTTTCATTGTGGAGAAACTGATCACTATGCTAGAAGTTATCCACATAGATCCGGAGATAGATCAGTGCACATTGAGATATCAATAGCTGCATCTAGTAGAAGCATAGGAATATGAATATCCATGGTTAATTTGAGGTGAGCTAACGACAAGAGACTCGGGGAGTGGCTCGAATTTATAATATTAAGACTAATGAAGATTGGGATTACATGAAGATTTTAATATGTGCATCCATCTTTTTGATGAGCTTGTATTTGTTTTGATTGACCCTGGTTCTACACACTCTTATATTAGTACCAAGTTGATTAGAGCTAAAGGAATTCCTTTAGAACTAATCTTTAGTGAGATGACAACGGTAAACCCCATGGGCCATAGTGCGAGAGTAACTCGGGCATGTATGAAATGTCCGATACAGATCAAGGGGTTGTGTTCCTGAAAAACTTGATGGAGTTGCCCTTCGATGGGTTTGAAATCATTTCGGGAATATATTGGTGTCTCCATATCATGGATGGGTTGATTTTTGCAAGAAGCAATTATTCTTAAAGGATGCGGAAGGCTCTGAAATATTAGTGATCGGCAAAAAAGTGAAATCACCTTCAATGTGATATCCACCATGACTGTAAAGAAAATGATGTCAAATGGATGCATAGCTTTTCTAACTAATATGATACACACTCGAGTACCAGAGGTAAGATTAAACGGTATCCCAACGGTTAAGGAGTTTCCAGAGGTTTTCTGGAAGAATTACCAGGTTTACCTCCAGATCATGAGGTGGAATTCAGGATTGAAGTTTACTCGGGTATCGAACCTGTTTCTATGGATCCATATCGAATGGTTCCAATGGACTTAAGAGAATTAAAAGCCCACTTGCAAGAGTTACTTGATAAGGGATTTATCAGATCCAGTGTTTCTCCTTGGGGAGAACCTATGCTATTTTTGAAAAAGAAAGACGGGTCTATGTGGTTATGCATCGACTACCATCAGTTAAACAAAGTAACGATAAAGAATAAGTATCCTATTTCGAGGATTGATGATCTATTCGATCAATTTAAAGGTGCATCAGTGTTCTCTAAGATAGACCTGAGATCGGGGTACCACCAATTAAAAATAAAAGAGGATGATATTTCAAAGACAGCTTTTCGAACTCGGTATGGACACTACAAATTTGTGGTAATGCTATTTGGATTGACTAATGCTCCTGCATCATTTATAGACTTGATGAACCGAGTATTCCAACCTTACTTGGATCAATTCGTGGTGGTATTTATATATGATATTTTGGTGTATTCCAAGTCAAGAGAGGAACATAATGCTCATCTTCGAGTGGTTCTTCAACACTTCGAGAAAAGAAACTATCTGCAAAATTGTCCAAGTGTGAATTTTGGTTAGCTGAGATTACTTTTCTTGGTTATATAGTCTCCGCATAAGGCATAAGAGTATATCCCAAAATGATTCAAGTTATAGTGGAATGGCAACCCCTTAAGAATATTTTTGAAGTTCAGAGTTTATTGGGGCTTGCTGGTTATTATAGACGCCTTTTGTTTGGTTGGAGAAATGCCAAGAAAGTTTTGAAATGCTAAAGAGAATTGTAATAGAGGCCTTAGTGCTTGTACAACCTGAGTCAGGTAAAGACTATGTAGTCTTTAGTGATACATCTCATAGTGGGTTGGGATGTGTGCTTATGCAAGATGGAGAGTTGTGGCTTATGCCTCAATACCGCTTAAGAATCACGAGATGAATTACCCGACGCATGAATTTAAAATGGCAGCGGTCGTGTTTGCTTTAAAAATTTGGCGTCATTATCTGTACGATGAGCGGTGCCATATTTATACATATCACAAAAGTCTAAAGTACTTGCTGACTAAAAAAGAACTGAATTTGAGACAGAGAAGATGGATCGAGCTTTTAAAAGATTATGATTTGATCATCGATTATCATCATGGGAAGGCTGATGTAGTATCAGATGCACTTAGCCGAAAGACTTTTACCACTCTATAGGCTTTGGATGGGTGTATGTCTTTAAAGGAAGATGATGTCTTGATTACTGAAATTAAGTTAGAGCCGATGCTTTTGGATCGGGTAAAAGAGACGCAAGGTCAAGATGAGAAATGTTTTGCAAGAATTGTGCAAGTAGAAAAATGTAAGGCTAAAGGCTTCGAGATGAGGATTGATGGATATTTATATTATCGTGGAAGACTTTGCATTCCCGATAATGATGAACTGAAGAAAGATATTCTTTCTGAGCCACATTATATTCCTTTGACGATTCATCCAGGAGGGAATAAGATGTATCAGAATTTAAAGAGTCATTATTGGTGGTCTAGCATGAAAAATGTTGAATCAGAGTTTGTTGCAAAATGTTTGGCATGTCAGCAAGTGAAAGATGAACATCAAGTGCCTTCGAGATTGCTACAACTGATATTCATTCATTAGTGGAAGTGGGAATGAGTTGCAATGGATTTTGTTTTGGGGCTACCTTTCTCACTAGGTAAAAAGGACTCGATATGGGTAACTGTAGATAGATTAACCAAGACAGCTCACTTTATTTCAGTTCAGGTAGATTACTCGATAGATAAATATGAGAAATTGTATATAAAAAAGATAGTTCAAATGCATAGAGCGCCTATATCGATAGTGTCTGATCGAGACCCAAGGTTTACTTCAATATTTTGGAAGTCCTTGCATGAGGCATTGGGTACTCAATTGAATTTCAGTACTGCTTTTCATCCTCAAACAAATGGGCAGTCAGAACGAACTATTCAGATATTAGAGGATATGGTAAGGGCATGTGTGATTGAGTTTAAAGGATCATGGGAAAGGTATTTTCCTTTAGCGGAATTTGCTTATAATAACTGTTATCAATCGAGTATTAAGATGTGCCCGTATGAAGCTTTGAATGGGAGGAAGTGTTGAACACCATTAAATTGGTTTGAAATAAAAGATCGAGACCCATATGGCCCATATTTGATGAAAGAAATGGAGGAGAAAGTGAAAGTTATCCAGGATAATCTAAAGATAGCCTCCGATCGACAAACATCTTATACTAATTTGAAAAGAAAATAAATTGAATTTCAATTGCGAGACAAGGTATTTCTGAAAGTGTCACCTTGGAAGAAAGTATTGTGGTTTGGGTGCAAAAGAAAGGTGAGTTCGAGATTCATTGGACCTTATGAGATTTTGAAAAGTGTAAGACCAGTAGCTTATCAGTTAGCTTTGCCTCCAGATATAGACAATATCGACAATGTTTTTCACGTGTCGATGCTCAAAAAGTACCGATCAGATCCATCCCATGTCATCATACCGAAAGAAATAAATATCCGATCAAATTTAATTTGCGAGGAAGAACCAGTGCAAATGTTGGCTAGAGAAAACAAAGAACTACATAAAAAGAAGATTTCTATGGTTAAAGTTCTTTGGAAAAACCATAAAGTAGAAGAAACTACATGGAAAAGAGAGGACATAAGGAAATAATTTCCATACCTCTTAGTATGTACTTCTTTAAAATTCGATGACAAATTTTATTAAGGGGGATAATTATAATACCCCAAATATCGGGTCGATGACCATAATGAAAGGATTTAAAAAGTTAGTGGAGTAAATTGAATAAATGGTAAAGTATAAGAAATGATTAAAAAGGCTAGCTAATTTTATTCTTCTCCTTCTTCTTCCCCGTGACCGTGCTCTCCCCATAGCCAAAGGTAAGGCCTCATTTAGTTAGTTTTTCCTTTAGTTTTTGGTTTGGTCTTGAAACTTTAAGTGATGTGGAAGCTTAAGGAAGGGTTAAAGAGGATTAAAACTAAGAGATGGATGATTTATTTGAGATTGAAGAAAATGGGTTTTTGAATGATATGTTGAAATATGAGTTTTTATTGAGGTTTACAAGTATATTTGACTTGTCAAATAAATAAATAGGAGATTAGAAGCATTGGATATGATTAAAAACATGTATGAAAAGTTAGTATGATTTTTGGTTTGGGATGTTCTTTGGAGAATTTAAATGTTATAAGAAGCTAAATGGAGAAAACTTAGTTGGGTTGAGTGATGTTAAGTTTAAGGGTATTGTTTGACGTAAAAGTAAGAGATATAAATTAAATTTGGGTAAAAATCTAGCTAAAAAATGGAAAATATGGGTAAAAGTATCGGTATTGGAATAACAATATCAATATTATAGGTTTAAAATTGTGAAATAGGATGAACAATATCGATACAGATGCAATTAGTATCGATACTACTGTGGATTTCGATACTAAGAGAAATGTATCGATACCATGGATTCCAGAATACAGAAATGGTATCAATACTGAAAGGGAGTATCGGTACCATAATAGAGAAGTATCGATACCATGGTAGGGGTACCGATACTATTGAGCCTGAAATGTTTTAGATAGGATAAATATTAATAAAAAATTGAATATAATAATACTTTTAAGTATTATTAAAGTATAAGTGTTACAGATTATACTAATATTTGTATGGTATGTGTAATAATGGATGCTTGTGTAGATCATAACCAAACTCCAAAGTCAAGCAAGAAAAAGGGCAAGGATAAAGTTGTCGAATGGTCGAACATCATTACAACATACTAGTGAGGCATACCACGTGAGTGCATTTATTATGTACATTAAGAGGTATAGTTGCATTTGGTTAAATGCATATGTTGCATTGTTATATCAGTACTATGTGTACTATCAGCACTAAGTGTGCAACCCACGGAATTCATAATATGTTTTTGAATGACCGTATCGGCACTAAGTGTGCAACCCAAGAAATTCATAATATGCTTATGAATTACTGTATCGGAACTACGTGTGTACCCCAAAGATCTTATAATGATTTGAAAACAATAAATTATATTTGATGGTTGTGATATACTGATGTTTTGATTTCACCTCCTTAGTGTTATTGCCTCACTAAGTAAATACTTAACGTGTGTTTATTTCACTCGTAGGTTTTAGCGAGCAGAGTAAGGAGAGCATCTGATATTGTCATTCAAGGGTCGCCTCATCAGTAAATGTATGACAACTATGTCCACTTTTAAAGTTGTTAGCTGGCATGTAATTGATATATTGTAATGCTCAGAAAAATATTTTGAACTATGATGATGTAAAAATTTTAAAGATGCTCGAACCTATAAGATCTATTTACATAGTGTAAGTAAATGAATGTTTTAGTTTATTAAATCAAAATGTTTTATGATTGAAAACAAATTTTATATTGGTTTTTCAAAAGTGGAAAGTTTTATAAGTGATGTGACATCTATGACTCGTATACGAAAACATATACGGGAAATTGGGTGTTACACCATAGGTTCTCCATCTTTAGTTGCTTTCTGAATTTGGATCTAAATTTAATCAATATTTCACTTTGGTCCCTAAATTAAATCAAAATTCAATTTAGTCCTTGAAAAATTTTAAAGAGAATTTTAGGCCCTATTTTGGGGTGTGATAGAAGTTCTCAGCTTCATCTTTAGTTCTCAGGAGATACACTTTATAATCATCTATAAAAGTGATGTAATAATGTTTTCCTCCTTTGCTCTCAATGTTTCTAAAGTCTGCTAGATCAGTATGTATAAGTTCTAACAGTTCAGTTTTTCTCTTAGAAATTGTTTTAAAGGAAGGCTTAGCATGCTTGGCTTCTACACGAATTTCAAATTTGTTAAAGCTAGTTTCATCTAGTTTAGGCAGAATATTTATTTTAATCAATTTCTTTAAAGAGTGAATATTTACATGTCCTAATCTAGCATGCCACATATCAAGAGTTTCAACAGTAGAAGCATAATTGGTAGCTTTATTCTCGCTAAGCTGAGTTTCAATGACAAATAAACCTTCATTTATAAACCTTTCCCAACATATTCACCATTTCGAGAAAGTACAAGTTTATCTGCCACAAAAACTAGCTTAATGTCCGCCTTATTCAAAAAGTCCACCACTTATTAAAGTTCTATGCAGAGAAGGTACATACAAAACATTACTTAATGACTGTTATGATTTTCATTTTACAAAAATCAAACGACAACTAACCTCTGAAAATTTGAATCAAAACAGGTCATTGTGCAACCTGTCAATCTAATCATTTAAATCGTAAATTGAGAAAGTTAATCTAAAACCCTAAATTTTGATATCCTCATTTTTAAACTTCCATTTGATATCCTCTAATCTTCATTTTGAGAAAGTTAATCTAAAACCCTAAATTTAAAATTAGAGATTAATTTGATTTGAGGGTTTAAAACTCTAAATCGAGCATAGCATTAAAAGCTCAAGTCATTTTCTATCATTTAGCATTATTTATTTTCATCATCTAAATTATGTAAGTAAAACCCTACACTTAACTTTGTTTTAAGATTCATGATAATTTGGGAGTTATGTTAAGTATGACATTGGACGATGATCATATGTGTTTATCTTTTGCTAAAAAATAGAACTTGGTGGAAACTATAAATCAAATAGAGAACTAAATTTTCAAGGAATTTGGTGAATGTAATCGCAATAGATTCTGTTTGTGCATTGTATACGCTTATATTTTTTTATTATATATACATGCTTAAATATATTATTGATAGAAATTGTCAAAGGTCATATAGAAAAAACGGATGTCAAGAAATAGAGTAAGTGAACTTTGGAAAGCTTTATCGATCAGGATATGATATGTTTCATGTTAAAGATGAACATATTGTATGCTTTGTGAATTGAGGTTCGGGCTACAGCTGGGACTAAATTGAGTCATGCTCGACTTTTGGGATAGTGACCTATGTGCTATATTGTTGTAATAGAATGATATTGGAAGACGTGATAGATCGACTACACTATATACATTGTTTTATAAAATTACCAGGTCCTTAATCATTAGAATTTGGTTACACTTGACACGCATAGTGTAACGCTTATAGTTACAGCCTTTAGTATTTGGTGATGTGGAGGTATAATGTGTGATTAGACTTTGGTCCTAGTGATGTGGATGATTATGACGTTGTGGACATATATTGTGTATTAAAATTTTGATGCTAGTGATGTGTAGGCATTATCATGATAATTTCGTACATAATTTGTCTATTCGAACTTCGTAAATGAACCATCGGGCTGAATTATGTTATTGAATGTTTTACTTGTTTTATTAGTATAATAGATGTCGTTGCCTATACAATGATATGTTAAATACTTATATATGTTTTTACATGATAAAAGATGTTGGAAATGAATATTGCAAAATCACACTGTTAATATTAGGAAGTCATATTAAAAATAAAATAAATAAATGAACAACCAAAAATGTGTCATGGGAAAACTACTGTCTTAGAAACAAATGCACCCCGATCTGTGTAATTTCTATGATAGGTGATTTTCCCCCAAGGTTAACATGGTCGCTCCGAGAAATGATAAACCTATAACCGGAGTAGACTGCGGTGGTGTTGCTCTTCTGTCTCATCAAAAAATTTTGTAGAAAGCTTTAGAGAGGATTTGAGATGATTTTTTAGTTGTTGGATGATTTGAGAAGATGAAAAGGCTTCTCTACTTATAGGCTAGATACATGGACAAAATCGTCCAATCAAGAAATCATATTAAATTTTGATTTTATTATTTTCAGATGCCTGACATAAACGAATGAATCTAGTCTCAAAGTTGTCCAAGATCATGATTCGGAGATAGCTGTTGAGATAGTTGTTACAACAGTTATCCAATTCATTCTGTATATAGTTGAAATATTGTCCAGATACATCATACATTCAAACAAGACAGAAATCCAAAAATAATGCTTCTCTATTACAGTTAACTGTTATGATTTTAATTTATAGAAATCAAATGACAATTAAACTATGAAAATTTGAATAAAAACAAGTCATTGTGCAGCCAATAAATTCCTACAAATTTTATCCAGAAAGATAGTATGGCATAGACATGTCAAAGATACATATTGTCACGATACACAATGTCACAAGCTGAACCAATATGGACGATGGCAGCTGCATTCTCTATTACTCAATAAAAGAGAGAAGAATGAACACTATAAATACCCATGCATATGATATTTCCGACTCAATATGGGATAGTGTCTAAAGCGTTACCAACAAAAGTTATGCTTAGTCCATTGTTATCCCTAATCATGTGTCAAGATTATCTCACTAAGATACGTAAGCACTCTATTGTCTTATACGCCTTTCTCAATACTTTTAACCTATATGTGTTCAAGAATGTATTCTGAAAGTTACTAGTCAATCATGATCCATTACGATGTAAATATTTTTGGCTAAACTCGTAGAATGGTGGCTATGTATATATGTGATGCCATGTGTGTTAAATAGTATTTTCGAGCCATGATTTGAAGTATAATTGTAGTTTTGTATAATGTATGATGTGTGACTTTTTGTGGCAAGTTTTTTTTTAATGAAGTTTAAAGCATGCAATATTGATAAAATGGCAAGGTATGACCTATATGTAATCCCACGAAGCACATGGTAAGTGGATATGTGAACATACCTAATTTATAATGAATGTTAAGTGGTAATGCGTAATGAAGTATACTTGATAAGTATACATAGTAACCTTAATGAATTATATAAGATTATAGCATGTTTGAAGCATGTTTTGATGTTGATTAACTTGGATGCTAAATGATGATCAGTGAACGAATTATGGAGTTTAAAATAAATTTAAAAGAAAGTTTTAACCATTTGTTGTATCTGGTGATAATATTGTACAAGTGATATTGATGCTAAATCAATATGAGGTGTCAGTATTGCCCATAAGAGTATCAATATGATAAGCCAAATTCATAATTTGGTACCAATATTAGTTTTGAATATCGATACTAACTCAATAATATCAATACCGATAGCTTAGTATTAATACTAAAATAAGACGCAATGTTTCAAATATTCTAGAAGTATCAATACTCAGCATGCATTATTAGTATTGTATCAAAATAATATCGATACTCGTAGTTGAGTATGGATATCAACCACCTAATTTTGAAAAAATCGCTTGAGAACTTTATACTTTTATTTTTCTATAACATGACCTAAAGATTGTTAAGATGTTAATCTTTGTCTTTAAGCTCAAATGATTTCTTGGGTGTCTTGTTGCATAATTGAATTGCATTATAGATAAGTATGTATAGAGTGGAATAGTCAATGTGGCATTCTCGGTTTAGTTACGACTAGACCTAGCATGTTGTGTTATATCTATTAGTATTAGAATCTAGATTTAGTCATTTTAAGATTAAATCAAGTTTTTTTTTTGTGGTTTAAGTTTTCATATACCACCTAGAAGTTTAAATTGCTGTTCATATATTAATTTGCGACTAATGAAATCTGATTTTTTTGTATAATTCTGTCGAGATGTCTGGCAACTCTGGTAAGTTTACAAACTCTCAAATTATTTAGTAATGTATTGAATAGTGACAAAGACCAATACCTTTCGAATCCTCTATGAACTCTAACTCAGATAAACCCCTTCTGAATCCTATTAAGGATTTACTTTCGGAACAGATAGTGTCACACTAATTCTGGGGTCAAAAGTTTTGAGATAATTGAATGTTTGTGGGCTTATTTAACATTAAAAGTTCGGTGGAGATCAAAATGGCTTATTTAATGACTTTTGACTTTCGTTTTCAATTAATGTGTTTCAAAACGTCTACCAATAATTACATCATCAAGTAATTATTAAGAGTTCTAATGCTATAAACATTTTAGTTTATATTAAATAATTATATTTTAATTTTATGTGCTGTGTTGTGTTCGACAGTTTAAATTATAATCATAAAGTTTAAATTATAAAATAATATTAATTATTTGTAAAAAAATCCATAACGCCTGTGTTTTAATTTAAAAAATCATAACACGTTGAAGATTGTTAAAAAATCATAACACGCCTGTGTTTAAATTACATCATTTATCTATTATTGTTAAAACTTTTTTTTTAAATTTAGACTTAACCTTAGATCTTTCTATATTTTACTCATTAATTCTCAAATTAGTATATATGTTGATAAATTTTATATCTATATAATACTTATTGATAAAAAAGGCATAAGTTTAAACCAGTTACTCCTTCGATATAAATTTAAATATTGAAAATAAAATACTAAAATTTCACTTTCCCAAATGATTTAATAAATAAATGTTAAAAGTGAATATATGAGTAAAATATAATTGTTGTACCTCTAAAAAATATATATTATTGTACATCTAAATTTTTTGTTAAAATGTATGTCAGTTGTTATGAGGTAGTTACATACTGAGTTGAAATTATTCATTCTTGCACTCTTTTCCTCACAAAGTGACAATTAATTTTAATGTGTTTCGTTCTCTCATGAAACACAAGGTTTGTAGCTATCTGAAGTGATGCCTTGTTGTCACAATAAATCTTGACTGGCAACAGATTATTCACTCCCAATTCTCCAAGAATACCAGTCAGCCAAATTATTTTAGATGTTACCATAGCTAATTATTCTATATTCGGCTTCAACTGAGGATCTTGTGACCGAATGTTGCATTTTATTTTTTTATTTCCATGAAACCAAACCCTCCCCTAGCTTCTCACAAAAACAAGTTATTGACCTTCTTGACCTTGGACAAGCTACCTAGTTGAAGTCACAATATGACGTCAACTCAAACTTTCTTATTCCTATTTAAAATAACCCTTTGGCTGTTTCTTTTTTAATGTATCTTATTACTCTCAAAGCTGTTTTCATATGAGATTTTTTTGTTAATGCATGGATTGACTCAAATTTTAAACAATAAATGTAATATCTGACTTTGTATGAGTCAAATAAAACAGTCTTCATATTAATCTCTGATAACTTTTAAAATCTTTGATTAGGGAATCATCTAGTTTTTCTCCTTTGTTTGCCTCTATTTTGATTAGTTTTAAATTTTGTTCCAAGAGTGTTAATGCTAGTTTAGCTACACTAAACCTATAACTTTTATGAGTTTCATGACATATTTCCTTTGAGTCACGACAATATATTCATTTGATCTCATTACCTCAAAACCTAGGAAATATTTCAGTACACACAAGTCTTTCATTCTAAAATTCTTATCCAACATAACCTTTATTTCATCAATCAAACCTTTGTGATTCCTAGTAATGAATAAAATTATCAACATAAATTAGCATGATCACTCTCTTGTCTTATTGACTCTTATTAAACATAGAGTAACCATAACGGTTTTGTTGATAAGCATACCTTTGCAATGCTTTAGTTAACTTAAGATTCCACTGTCTCGAAGCTTGCTTGAGGCCATATAAATAATTATGTAGCCTATAGACTTTGCCCTCCCTTACCTGTAAAACCCTGAAGGAAGCTCCCTATACACCTCCTCAACAAGATCCCCTTAGAGAAATGCATTAAATACATCAATTTGGAAAATAGGCCAGTTATTCATAGCTACCAGAGTAACGATAGTGTGCACGATCACCAACTTGGCAGTAGGGGAGAAAGTGTTAGCAAAATCTACACCTTCCCTCTGATTGTAACCCTTAGCCATCAACTGAGATTTGAAGTTTTCAACCTTCCCATAAGCTTTTTATTTTACTCAAAAAAACTCAATTTCAACCAATGGGCCGTTTTCCAAAAGGTAATTGTACCACAGACGAAGTCTGGTTATTTTTTAAGCATTTATTTCCTCCTTTATTGCTTGAACCCAAAGTGGGTTTTGAATGGTTTCTTTATATGTTTTTTATTTAGGAATCAAAGAGGTAGAAGTTGTAACACCCTAAACATGAATGTGAATAAAGTGCTACATTGGGTTGCTAGGGCAACCACTAAATTTTAATTTTTTTTCAATTTCATTTTAAACATATGATATGATACAAAAATAAACATTTATGATGGTTATAAATATATTTTTTATAAATCGAAGCTCCATGACACATAGTTTATATCAAATGATATAACTCAAAGTTTGCAAATCCAAATACATAAGTAAGTGCCCACTAAAAGTAACGGTATAACACTCTAGAAATGATACTGAAAATCATGTTATGGCAGCGCTTCCTCGAATGGCTCAACAACTAGCCTACATACGAAAACATATGAACATTAAGCTTGCAAAGCCTAGTAGTAAAATTGCTAGTCTAGAATAGCATTACGAGACTCATAAACATAAGCATACTAGAAGACATGGTTATAAGCACTAGGTATATGCATGATCATAAAGAAGTGCTACTTACTTAAGGTTAAATTGTTGTATCACTAGTAAGAGTCTTATGCTTCCCTTAGTCCTCTATTAAGAGTCTTTCCGTGAGTATACGTATATTGGGTCTCTAACCACAATATCAATCTATTGTGCATAAATCCTTTAAGTAGATCATGGAGGGGAACCCAGTCTCACATAAGCCTCGATACAATTCCCCCTCAAACATAGCATTGGCTTGGTCTTATACAGTCATCAAGCCAAGTATTAAGGATATTTGTTGTACAATACTAATGCAATCATTCATGCATACCCGGGTGCCCAAAGGCCACACACAATAATCAATGCCATAGTAGGGCAACTAAGGTAGTTCAACTACACACTAACATAGTTCATCACACTTAAGTGAGGTCATCCCCTCACTCATTATTATATGTTTCTTTCTCTTATCTATAGCATTATGGAGGGGTTATTAGTCTATTAAAACCATTATTTCATTAAGTTATTGTATTTTGTTCAAATGACACCGAAGGGAATTTTAATCATTTTCATCTTCAAGGAGGTATCTTAACGTTCTATGATTTCACAACAATTATTGTTACCGTTACAAACTTTTGTATTATTTGGAAGTTTGACACTTAACTTGGGTTCATTATTCGATAACGACTCTATAGTCACTCTCATTACACTTTCCCTCAATTCACCCCTGAATTTGAGGGATGAATTATGCATCATCCATTTATGGGCGTTCATGTAGTAAACAATCCCTCTATTACAGTATTTGCATGGTTCATCATCTCACTCGTAGGCACAACCTTCTTCATGATCCATCGTTCGTGATTACTCGATACATGCTCGATTTAGGAGTACTAGTATTACAATATAATACTAGTACCGATATCAGTACTACTATTACCAGTATCGATATTACTATTTACAAGACTAGTATTTCTATTTCTAGTACCAGTATTACTATAAAATACCAGTATCGGTACTATGCAACTAGTATCAGTATTGTTCATTAAGTATCGATACTATTCATCTAGTATCGATACTCAAACTCAAAATGTTTCATTTATTGTTATAAAACACTCAAAAATCCTCTTAAGAGTCTTATTTTGGTCCTAAATCATGTGTTAAAGCTTAGGATAGTTACTTAGCGTCACCTAGTACCCTAAAATCACAATATAAGCAACAAAAACATCATCTAAGCATGAATCACGCAAAATCCCCAAATATGCTCAAATACTAAAATCTTTATCAAAGTATCATATTTTGGAAAACCATAACACTATAAAGGAGTATATATACACTACCTTGCTAAGAGATTCCCAAAATAAATATTCTTTCACAATAAAACTTACTTTCTTCCTTTCTTCTTGAACTTGAGCACCCTTTACCCACTTTATATAGCCAAACAAGGAAAATATGAAGTTTTTAGTCATAAGGGATGTTGATTGAAGGATAATAGACTAATTTAAAGTTTAAGGGAACATAAAT
This sequence comes from Hibiscus syriacus, assembly GCF_006381635.1. NCBI lineage: Eukaryota > Viridiplantae > Streptophyta > Magnoliopsida > Malvales > Malvaceae > Hibiscus > Hibiscus syriacus. Next base: position 609,830 of record NW_024062599.1, on the reverse strand, counting down.
GAATCTCTAAACACTTATCTTTAAGCTAAGGAACTTGATGGAGGAAGAAGAGAGGAGAAATGAGAAGAAAGAAGATGGAGAGAATGAGATAATAGCTTTTCAGCTCCTAAACCACACCCAAACACTTCTAAAATCCCAAAATATCATCCTTGTTTTCATAAATAGAATAATAGCACTTTTAGTCCTTTCTCATTTGCCTACTATACAAAAATCCCCTTTTATGGCCATCAAAGCCTAAATAATATTTAATTAAGCCACACTCGCTCAATAACTTCAATTTTGAACTTCACGTGGTCTACATACCTCTCGAGTCAACCTAAAACTACTAATCTAGAATTTTGGGTATTACAACTCTCCAATCATAAAAGAAAATTTAGTCATCGAACTTTACTATGATCGAATTACACCCTGCTCCTAAGCCAAAAACACCTAGGAGTCTCGAAAGAATCTCAAACTCTCATCGAATCGGATTCTCAAAGGATTACTCGCACAACGAAATAAAATCATGACCCCACAAAATTAATTTATGTTCGACCCAACGATGTAACCTTTGTCAAACTTTAATCAAAATCCCCGAGAAGCACAAAGCTATTGAATCTCATTCTTACCATCCAACAAAGAATTCTCGAAACATTTCAAAAGGACAATGTTATTCCATAATTGAATATGCTACAACTAAACCCTTCATTATCTAACTTAACAAAATTGAGTTAACATATTGCATAACTCTATAGCCTCTTTTACTTACTGAACATAGGTAACTCGTCATACAATTTTTTGAGATCCTATTGAAACTTTTCGTACACGGTCTCGATGACATCTCCTGAAGATGTTATGACAATTCTCAAATTTCTTCATATCGATCTACATGTTTTAACTTTACAATTATGATTCAATACACATTCATGCTAACTCGATCATTTCTCACTTTCCTTACAATTCATAAGCATGCTAGTCATGAAATCGTGCATCTAAGTTAATCACAATTGAAGACATGTTACACATTTAGAGAGACTATAAACATCTAGCTATCCTAGAGAGCACTTATCACATAGCAGAAATCTCTCATAAATGCACTCATGCCCAAGGATTTTATGACTCTACGTCTTACTCCCATGATTGCTCACCAAGAAAAGTGTTACTCGATGAAATCTAACATTAAACAATCGATACACAAAGTACCTGGTCCCCTATAGCCTCCAACACAATATCAAAGGTGTTGCATAACATTGCATACTAATAGGTTTCATATATATATCGCACTCATATACCCACCTAGAGACATCTTTTTGGTTTACGCAACTCAGTCACCATAATAAGTACAAGCAAGCATCATGATGTAGTCTAGGGTCACTGAGAAGCATCGTAGTTTATAATGTAAATTATCTTCAGTATTAAAATAAATGAATAGATAAGCGTATTAAAGAGAAGAAGGGTCGATCCACAGGGACTAAGGATTTGCTGACGTTGAGAGGTTTTTATTATGGCTTGGTGAGAAAATAAAGAAAATGAAGCGATTTCAGTTGAGAGATAGCAAAAAAAACAATGTAAAGAGTGAGAGAATTAAATAAATTTTGCAATAAAAGAAATCAATAATTTAAAGAAAATAATATTTGAAAGATAAAGTAAAAGAAGTAAAGCAAGGTAAATTTTGATAAGAAAGATAATTAAGTAAAACAGTCTCTGGTCTCGCATTGTCGCAATTCCAATTGATCATCGAATAGGATTTTACTCTACATATATGTCGATTACAATATACAAGACCCAACCCTTGTAACTTACTTTTCTCTCTAGTAAACCAACAATCAAATGTCAAACTTTGAAATTTATTCCTTATTGGGACTAACTACGACTATCGTCGCTAGCACCAATACAATTTAAGCATTGGAAAAGTTTGACTCAGGTTTCTCTCAATGAGAATCGAAATCGATCTCAATTTCCCTTAGTGGATCGCTGCTAAGTGTGTTTACAGGAAGTCGAATGTGATACAAGGTGATCCTTCCTTCCAACTTTAAATCGAAACAACAATCAAACCAACAAGCTTTTTTGAATTGAAAGTGTATAGATTTTTAAAGGAAATGTCAATTTCTAATCCAAGTTCTCAAAATTTTGAGAATTATATCCAAAGATATTAGGTGCTTTTCAATTCTCATGATCGTAATTGAGTCATCGATTTAGCCCTGGGCTTATTAGAAAATTAGCTAAGCATGATAGAAATCATACTTAACATTTTTAAAGAAAGTAAAAAAAAATTAAAGTAAATATATAGATAAAAAAATAAAACTTTTTTATAAAATTAAAGAAGCAAATAACAAACTAAATTGAAGTATGTTTCAAGCTTTACCCTAAGAGGGTATTTATAGCTTTTTAAAACCCTGAAAATAAATGAAAACAACTAAGGATAAAATCCTAAAACATTCAAATAATAAAATCATAAAATAAACAAGTGATAATTCCCAAATTCAAATTCAAATCCAAACTAAAGCCCTAAGAAATTTTCGTTCATTTTTTCTTCTAGATGATGCTGACTGGATCGTCTTCTAAAAGTTGTTGCTGACTAACTGCCAAATCTTCCACGTTGGGCATCATCATGTCCCACTCATTCTCATGTGTATAGGCTTGATTTCAAAAAATAAAAATAAAAACTACAAATCTTGCTCTTTGAATGTTGTTTCACGAAAATTAAATTTCTACACAGAATCGAATAAAAAACAACCCAAATCAGCAATATCAAAGAAACAACAAGAAATAATTAATAATAAAACAATAACAAAATAATTATATCATCAAATTCCTCTCACTTATTCAATGCTTGTCCTCGAGCATGCCTTAATCAAATACATCAAAAGTCTAAAGTTACCATTCTTTATCTCACAATATATCCAAGAAAACCAAACAAATCAAGATCACAACAATTATCGAAATCTAGACGTAATCAAGTAAACATATCATAACTAGGAACACGTTAACTAAAACCATGATATCCTAATAATTCATTAATTTAAATATAACAAGACTCAATGCCTCATAAGGATTCATTCATTATCACTTAATTTGTTTCGAGTAAAAGAAAAACTCTCAAGCCTGAACCAATCAAGACATTACCATAAACTTGTAATTAAATCAAGTCTCCACTACTAAAATGAACAAGATGCATTAATCAAAGGCTCATTAAAAGGTTGTAATAGGCCTTACGTTAACGTAGGAAAATGGCCATAATTAGGTTTAAATATCAAGATAAGAGAAAAAATAAGTTCAAACCACGAAATAAACAAAGTAAACAAATGCAAAAAAAAAATCAAAAACCAATGTTTTTATATTTTTTTGAATATTTTCTCTTCTTCGTTATGTTTCTTCTTCTTTTTTTTGTTTTTTTCGTTTGTAAAACAAATCAATCAATATCTTCACAAGGGTAATTGTTGAGTTAACCGATCGGATGAATCGGCCAAGATGGGGTTAATTAGCAATAAAAATTTCAGTTGAAGCTTTTGTAGAAAATTGAAAAGATTTGCACAGCGATTTAGAATGGTTCGACTTTCTCAACCAAAGTCTACGTCCACTACCTTAGCTATCCACACTAAGGATTTTCCACAAATCCACTAATTTTTCTTTCTTTTTTAGGACAAGGAGTAACTTTACAAATCCCTCAAGAATTATACCCCAAATTCTTGAGAACATTCTCTCCCAAAGAGAAAATTACAAATTTCCTAAACTTAAAGAAAAACCTCACAAGGCAAGATGTTTGAACAATTCTAGAATAAAGAAAAAACACTCAAGAATAAATACAATTGAGCACAAATGGTGTTCTTGAAAGCAAAAATGAATATTGAATGGAAATAAGGTTTGAATTACTCAAACTTGATGTTTAAGGCTTTCTCTTTGTTTCTCTCTTATTTCTTCATAATCAATAGCTTCAGAACTTGCTTAAATACACCTTGGATCAATTTTGAATGTTGGAGATCATTGGTGAAGTCAATAGAGCCGTTGTCGAATGTTTTCCATTTAAAAAATTTGTTGGGAGCGTAAGGGTATCGATACACCTGCAAAGGGTATCTGTACACATAATGTAAAATTCAAATACTTCGACCGTTATTTAACCAAGTGTATCGGTACCTCCCAGGGGTATTGGTATACTAATTGTATTTGATGTTTCTCAGAGCCAATTATGACATGAGGGGTATCGGTACATTTGGCTGTGTATCGGTACCCTTATTACATTCGAAATTCAAGGGTATCGGTACATCTGAAGAGTGTATCGGTACACCCCTACTTAAAAATCATTTTTGACTCGATTAAGGTTTAAAATACTTTGTAAAAATTGTTTTAAAATATTTTAAGATTGAAACACAATTTTACACTTAAGTAAGGTGTAAAATTGACATTTAAAATCTTGGAGTAATATTCTTGATATTCAATTATTTTAATCGAATATTATTTTTGAAATTGAATATAAAATCTTAAAATTCGTTTACCTTTTTTTGTTATATCGAAACATCAAAATGTTTTCAGCAATCTCCCCCTTTTTGATATAACAAAACATTTTAGTAATTTTAAGATTTTCTTTTTGAAATTTATTTTTGAAATCAATTTTGAAAAATTACTCCCAATTACTTTATTCTCCCCCTTTTTGTTAAATCAAAAAGACTCTATAAAACGTTTAAAATAATTTTTTATGGAAAATAGTCAATTGATTTATATAGATATAGTTATAGCTGCAAAGATCACAATCAAGAGAATTGTTAGCCATCAGTTCATAAACAATATTCATAAACAATTTGTAAATTGGGAATTGGTCATTTGATATCTAATGTGTAAATGATGCAACAATTATGAAAATTCAATCTAAGTGCAAATAACTAATAATCATTTAAAATCAACCAAAGTTAAACAAATAAATCCAAACATTAAACATTCAAAACAAATATTCTCACAAAAATCCAAACATTCAAAATGTTTTAACAATATTTCAAGTTCAACTTCAACCTATGAAAACAAACAAGAAAAGGTTTAGTCATCCATCAGTGGGTCGTAAGAAGGAAAATGTGCTCGCATAGCAGTCATATCGAGTGTAAGCGCATTGAGCCTTTCATCCATAACATTGAATCGATGGTCCATTGCTTCGCGGTTAGCTCACATCTCCCGTTGATTCTCCAATTGTTGAGCCCCCCATAGCGGTTAAGTGAGACTCTATGGATCTAAACCTCATGTCAAATGTCTCCATGAACGATAACAAATATGGAGGCATATGACTCTCTTGCTGGATCGGCTCATCCTCAGCATGGTTAATGGGATCATGGACATCCCGAAGAAGATCTTCAAGCTATAGATCATTAGCAGCTGGTGCCGGAGCAGCTCATGAAGAACTAGCACCCATTGTTTTTTATGTTGATCGAACCCATTGATCTTTATCCCCAGACCATCCCGATTTTCGCAAAGTTTTTAGATTTATTTGGATTTTAAGATGGATGGATACATCAAGTTGAACCCTGAGCTTGTATTTGATAAACAGACTATTAAGAAGACAACTATAAACTAAGGTTTCTACATGTTTAGATGGAACATTGTTTACTATTTCAACTAGTTCAGCAAAAATAATCTGTTGCAGATTTATTTTCTTATTATGCTGGATACAATGTATCCACCCAAGGTCAAGTGCTCTAAGAGTTGAGTATCTACCTCCGGATGGTCTAAACCACCAAGAGATTATTAAATGAAGAAAACGTTCATGATGATTTGACAACGTACTCGCACTATCCTTGGCTCTATTAGGAGTAGCCACAATTTCTCTCATTATCTAGACCAAAAGTGTTAGCAATTTAGTCGGAGTCAATGAGAATGTATTGGCCTAAAAGATAAGACCGAATACTGACAGTGGCAGTTTAGGGCTCGTTTTGGACACAAACCACATTGGAATAGAAAATACGAACAGGTTGGTGATAAACAACAGGTTTAAGCTGAAAAAGTTTATCAAGTTTCCAAGATTGGAGGGTAGGAAGATATTTAAATTTCATATTGATCATAGCTTGAATAGAAGGGATACGTTCTTCCCGAACATTATAAAACTTAAATAGGTTAACAACCCTATTATAAAGATTTTCCCGACGGCCGGGTTTGTTAAAACAAGAATTTTAGATACTCACTTGGGTTTAGATTGGGAGGTAGAATAGGAGGTCGGTTTGGAGGTTGATTTGACTGACTAGACGATGACCTAGGGCGTTTAGACATGATTTTAAATCGTAATGGGATAAGGATACCTGCAATTTGAAAACAAGTGTATGCAACAATATCAATTTCCAAAACTCAATGAGTCCTTAATATTTCAAGGTTCTCTAAAACTATTCCTAATGGGCAATTTTGAAAACTATTTGAAAAACTAAGTTTGAAAAATCAATAGATGTATAGTCATCATTAAACCAACATAATTGAATCAAAAACAACAATTTAAAACAATTTTTTCATTTAAAAAATAAAACAATTTGAAGAAATTTTGTGTGTTTGATGAAATTAGTTGTAGAATCTAGTTTACAATCAAAGCATAAACAATGCCCAATATCTATTACGAGCTAGAACTAACTAAAACTAGTAATATGTTAAAAATCAATAAAATAGTATTTTTGAAAAGTTACCTTGAAAATTTCAGATTTGAGTGGATTTTGTTGTTGATTGCACGATTTTGATGATGTTAGCAGGATTAGAGGTTGAAAAATGAGTGAATTCCCACTTGAATTCGTTGAAAATGAGCTAATGGAGATTAAGGATGAGAGAGGAGTGAACGGCGATGGATAGTGTTTAAAAGGGTTTTGGGAAAAAAAATAAATTAGGGATTTTAAAGCCTAAACCTGACAGGGGTATCGGTACCCCTCTAGGGTTATCGATACACATTCAAGGAATGTATCGATACACATTCAAGGTGTATGAATACATAGCAAGGGGGTATCGATACACTTTGCACAAAATGTCAAAATCTACTTTTAATCACTCAGCATGCAAAATTAATCATATCTAGTGGTATTGGCAACTCATATTATGAAAATTAACTATGTTCAATCAATCAAATCTACCTTTAAATTTTATTTGAACTTATTATTAATTTTCACTAAAGATCATAAACTCCCCCAAACTATTAGAATAAAATGCAATCAAAAATGTCATTTTTATAAGCATTTTTCATTTGCTAATTAAAAGTTCTAAAATCATTTTAAACACTAAGTCAAGGTGGGTAGATTAAACCTAATTCTCTCTAAGTGTCCAAAATCTTTCTTTGTATAAAGGTTTTGTAAAAAATATCAGCTATTTGAGCAAAGTATCAACAAATTCTAGAACTATATCTCCTTTAGTGACATGATCTCTAATGAAATGATGTTTAATTTCAATATGCTTAGTTCTAGAGTATTGGATGGGATTTTTAGTGAGACAAATAACACTAGTATTACCAACTTCAATTTCGTAGTCTAAAAGTTGTTGTTTTATCCATAAAACTTGTGTGCAACAACTACCGGCTGAAATGTATTCCGCTTCAATAGTAGATAATACAACACTATTTTGTTTCTTTGAAAACCAAGAAATCAACATATTTCCTAGGAATTGACAAGTACCAGAGGTACTTTTCCTATCTATTCTGTATCCTTCATAATCCGCATCTGAGAAGGAGTGCAAGCTAAAGATATAGTCTCTAGGATACCAAAGTCCTAAACTAGGAGTGTCCTTAACGTATCTAAAGATTCTCTTAATGGCTTTTAGATGTGATTCCTTAGGGTATGATTGAAATCTAGCACATAAGCAAACACTGATCATAATGTCCGGTATACTTGCGGTTAGATAAAGCAAAGAACCAATCATTGACCTATAGAGTTTAGCATTACACATTTACCTCCTTCATCTTTGTCAAGCTTTGTAGATGAGCTCATTGGAGTAGCTTGGGGTTTGACATTTTCCAAGCCGAACTTCTTGAGCATATCCTTGATGTATTTTGCTTGATTGATGAAGATTCCATCTTTTCTTTTCTTGATTTGGAGCCCCAAGAAAAATGAAAGCTCTAACATCATTCTCATCTCAAATTCACTATGCATTAACTTAGAAAATTCTTGGCAAAGAGCATCATTACTATAACCAAATATTATATCAACAACATAAATCTGAACTACTAATAAATCTTTATCTTTTCACTTTAAAAACAATGTAGTATCCACCTTTCCTCTTGAAAAACCTTTTTCAATTAAAAAATTTGGCAATCTTTCATACCAACCTCTAGGAGCTTGTTTTAAACCATGTAAAACTTTTGTCAACTTAAAAACATGATTTGGAAATTATGAATCTTCAAAACCAGAGGGTTGTTCCACATACACTTATTCTTTTATAAAACCATTTAAAATGAACTTTTAACATCCATTTGATATAATTTAAATTCCTTAAAAGATGCAAATGCTAATAACATTCTAATTGCTTCCATCCTAGCTACGAGAGCATATGTTTCATCATAATCTATGCCTCTTCTTGAGTATAGCCTTGAGCAACAAGTCTAGCCTTGTTCCTCACTATATTACCACTTTCATGAGTTTGTTCCTAAACACCAATTTAGTACCTACAGTAGATTTATTACTAGGCCTTTCAACTAATGTACATACTTTACTTCTCTCAAATTGATTGAACTCTTCTTGCATAGCCATAATCCAATTTTCATCATCTAATTCTACTTGAATATTCTTAGGTTCTATGCATGAGATAAATGCAACATAATTACACACGTTCCTAAGAGAAGATCGAGTAGTTACCCTTTGGATGGATCACCTAAAATCTCACCATCCTTGACATAGTTGAATTCTCTTGGGTATGTGATTTCCCTTTCTTCAATGGTTATATTCATGAAGGCATCTTGAGTTTCATCATCCTTCACTTCTTTCTTTGATGATGGTTCTCCAATGTCATGTGTATTTACAATACCTACGTGATCATCAACACAAGAATCCTTCTTCGAAAGGGGATTATCATCAAAAACAACATGTATAGATTCTTGTAACACTAAAGTTCTTTTATTAAATACCCTATAAGCTTTAGAATTTAAGGAATAACCCAGAAAAATTCCTTCATCACTTTTAGCATCAAATTTTCCAAGATTATTTTACCATTATTTAAAACAAAAACAGTTACATCGAAATGGCTGAAAATAGCTAATGTTAGGCTTTTTATTTTTGAAAATTTCATATGGAGTTTTCTTCAAAATAGGCCTAATCATTACTCGATTTATAACATAACAAACGATATTTGTAGCTTTCGTCCAAAAATGTTTTGGCAAATTATTTTCACAAAGCATGGTTCTAGCCATTTCTTCTAGAGTTCAATTTTTCTTCTCAACAACTCCATTTTGTTGAGGGGTTCTAGGTGCTGAAAAATTATGGCTAATTCCATTTGAATTACAAAAGTCAGTAAATCCAAGATTTTCAAATTTAGTACCATGATCACTCCTAACACTTGAGATGGAGTAACCTTTTTCATTTTGGATTACTTTTGAAAACGTGATGAAATTTTCTAATGCTTTATGTTTAGTACTTAAGAATAGAACCCAAGTATATCTAGAATAGTCATCTACCAGTACAAAACCATATTGTTTTCCACCCAAACTAGTAGTCCTAATTGGCCCAAAAAGATCTATATAGATCAATTATAATACTCTACTAGTGGATACATCATTCATGGATTTAAAAGAAACTTTCTTTTGTTTTCCTTTTGAGCATGCATCACAGATTTTATCATTGTCAAATTTTAGCTTTGGCAATCCTCTTACTAAATCTCCTTGAATCAGTCTTTGTAAAACACTCATGCTAGTGTGTCCTAGTCTCCTGTGCCATAACCAACCATCTTGTTCATCTTTAGCAACTAGGCATAAATTAGTCATATTTAATGAATCTAAATACACCATGTATATGTTTCCTATTCTATGACCAATAAGCATAATCCAACTGGATGCAATGTCAATGACTTTAAAACCATTTGATTCAAACAATACATTGTATCCATTATCGCATAATTGACTAATACTTAATAGATTATGCTTTAACACATTCACATATAATACTTTTTTCTATTTGTATGGAAGAGGTATTACCTATAGTACCTATACCTTCAATGTAACCTTTTGAGTTGTCACCAAAGGTTACCACTCCTCCAATTTTATCGTTAAGCTCTATAAACTGGCTATTGTCTCCGGTCATGTGTCTTGAGCATCCACTATCAGGGAACCATGAATTTGAGCTTGTATTTTTTGTCTTGTATAAATGCTCCTTTTCCTATAAACATAGATTAATTTTTTATTTTTGGTACCCAAATTCTTTTAGGTCCATATTCATTAGTCCCTAAAATCCTAGTCCCCTTAGGTATCCATTTATTTAGGATATCCTTATCTTTAGTAGTATTGAGTCCTTTATAAACCCTTATACTTCTAACAATTTTACCATTAGAGGTTCTTTTGGGACCTCTATAATTGTAAGATTTAAAATTCTTTCTAATATAATTGGATTTTGAATTTCTCCTTTTTAAAAAATATTTTGGTCCAATACTATTGAAAGAAGCTTTAAGATAATGAATTTTCTTTTGATAATCATCATGAACTCTTGAAAGAAAATTATGCAAATCAGAATTTTTATTTTCAAAATCTTCGATTTTGGTTTACAATTCTTTAATTTTACTTTCAAGATCATTGTTGGTCTTGGATATGAGATTATTTTTGTTTTTCAATTTTGAAATGTCTTTCTTGTATTTCAAAAATAATTTCTCATAATCTGAAACCAACCCAATGTATTCTTCTAATAACTCATCATAAGAATAATCTTCTAAATCAAATAAGCTAGAGGTTACCTGAGAATCTTCCCCGGTGGCCATCAAGCACGGATTTACTACTTCTTGTTCCTCTTCATTTGATGATTCATACTCGCTCCAAGTAGCCAAGTGTGTCTTGTGATTCTTCTTTGATTTACCCTTCTTCTTTATTATGGGCAATCGTATTTGACATGCTTGGGCTTTTTGCATTCATAGCAAATGATAGGGTCCTTCTCCTTTGGTTCATTTTCGAAGCCTTCATTTCGTTTGAATTTTCTTCCTCTGTTGGGCTTCATTAATTTCCTAAACTGTTTGGAAAATAATGACATTTCTTCATCATCGTCATCATCATCAGAATCACTCTCATCTTTTGTGGATTTGAAAGCAACTCCAACATTCTTCTTTTTTCTTCGTCTTCTTCTTTATCCCCTTCTTCTTCTCGAGGTCTACCTCATCTTGAATCATCATTTCATGCGTGAGGAGAGAACCAATAAACTCATCGAGAGTTAAAGAATTTAGGTCTTTAGCTTCGATAATTGTCGTCTTCTTTAATTTTCAAGCTTTTGGAAGAAAATAAATTATCTTCCTCACAAACTTGTCGTTTGGAATAATTTCTTCATATGCTTTGAGACCATTGACAATCACGAAAAATATATCCGTCATAGCTTTGATATCTTCTCCTGGATTCTTTGGTGGTTGTACAAGATGAAATTCCCCCATTTTCATATGGTCCAAGTGCAGAGAAAAGAATATGAATATCCCTTGAGAGTAGCTAGAACATTTTTGTCTCTTCTTCACTCCATAAATTTGGATATGTGGATGGTTCAGAGTATCAGTTCATCACAATTTTCCATGCTCCTATGTCACTAGCTTTAATGAAGTACCTCATCCTATTCTTCCAATAAGATAGTTAGCTCCATTTAAGAAATTACGTATGTTTACGGGCAAGGACTCTAGAGCGAAGTTGAAGTTTGATGTAGAGGCCATTGATGATTGAATATAAATATAACTCTTCTCGAATCGACTCAAGAGGTGGTAAAACCTTCAAATGAGTGTAGCTTTGATACCAATTATTGACTTAATCGATCGGATGAATCAGCCAAGTAAGAATGAATTGACAATAAAAATTTCGGTGGAAGCTTTTGCAGAAAATTGAAAAGATTTGCACAGCGATTTAGAGTGGTTCGACTTTCTCAACCAAAGTCTATGTCCACCACCTTAGCTATCCACAAATTCACTAATTTATCTTTCTTTTGAGGATAATGAGTAACTTTATAAATCCCTCAAGAATTATACCCCAAATTCTTGAGAATACTCTTTCCCAAAGAGAAAATTACAAATTTCGCAAACTTAAAGAAAAACCTCACAAGGCAAGATGTTTGCACAATTTTAGAACAAAGAAAGAACACTCAATAATAAAAACAATTGAGCACAAATGGTGTTCTTGAAAGAAAAAATGAATATTGAATGAAAATAGGGCTTGAATTGCTCAAGGTTGATGTTTAAGGCTTTCTCTTTGTTTCTCTCTTAATTCTTCATAATCAATGGTTTCAGAACTTGTTTAAATACACCTTGGATCAATTTTGAACGTTGGGATCATTGGTGAAGTCAATAGAGTCGTTGTTGAATATTTTGCATTTAAAAAATCTGTTGGAAGCGTAGGAGTATCGGTACACCTACAAAGGGTATCGGTACACCCAGTGTAAAATTCTAATATTTCGACCGTTATTTGACCAAGTGTATCGGTACACTAATTGCATTCGATGTTTCTCGGAGCTAATTATGACATGAGGGGTATCAATACATTCGGTTGTGTATTGGTATCCTTATTACATTTAAAATTCAGGGTATCAGTACATCTGAAGAGTGTATCGGTGCACCCTTACTTAAAAATCATTTTTGGATCGATTAAGGTTCGAAATACTTTGTAAAAATTGTTTCAAAATTATTTTAAGATTGAAACACAATTTACACTTAAGTAATGAGTAAAATTGACATTAAAAACTCGGAGTAATATTTTTTATATTTGATTATTTTAATCGAATATTATTTTTGAAATCGAATATAAAATCATAAAATTCATTTAAACTTATTTGTTATATCGAAACATCAAAATGTTTTCAACAGTAATAAAAGAGGGTAAAAATAAAAATAAAAGGTTCTGAACTTTTCAATGTGGTAAAAGTAAAGACGGGTGAAGGCACATAATTGGTTTACTAATGAATATAAATAATGGGAAAGCGTTTTGGGTAAAGAAGTGGGTAAATCCTAAGTGCCCCTATCATATTAAAGGATCAAGTTTAAAACAAGTAGTCTTAATATACATTTACTCACAAGTTTTAGAACATCAACATTAGTCAGACACACTCAATAAAAAAACTGAGCAAGAATGAAAGGGTGCTCGTTTAAGCTCAAATCTCATGAAAAAGTGTAAAGTGTATTGAGTCAAAAAACATGTCAACCAACAAACTCATGGGGATATCAAGCTAAAGATTTAAATAAAAAACTAGTCATGTCATTTTACTATCATGCATCATAATTCAATAAAAGCATGATCACAAACTCATAAGGAAATCAAAGAAATAAGGCAAGAATCAAAGAGGAAATAAAATATTCAAAAGTGTCAACCAAGGAAACACAAATTTAAACATTAAAATAAGCGAGAGAAAATTGATGCAAGCTCAACCCCTCACTTAAAGCATATGATTCCACTATGAAAATGTAAAACGTAGGAGAAGGAATAGAGATACTCCCCGTGTCTAATGATGACCACGGTCACGGCCTCAGCGAGAGGTTCTCAATTGGGTTCAGCCATTCAAAATAGAAGCTATCGGAGTATGGATCGATGCAGAAGTTTCCTTCAAAGCAAAAAAGTAATATATTAGTAACAAGGTAATTAAAGTAAACTCGTTATTTACCTCCATGTTTTTTTTATTCAGTAATTGGTATTGGATATGAAGGATTGGTGAATAATGATGTCCGTGGTTAATTGAGGTAAGGTAATTGTCAGATTCTTGATTTCTGGTCTGAACCAAGGTAGTGTTGTAAGCGATCAAGAACGAAAAAAAATAGTAGGGGTCGAGCGACGGTCGACAGTGATGATTCGGTCAGGGTGGTCTAGAAAACGGAGATGGGCGAGAGGGACAAATGTATGCTACTTATGTTTAGGAAAACAATGGGCCAGATGACTGTGACTCCATGTTAGAAGCGATATCAGTTCCAATCTTCGAATTCCTATACAACTTGTCCAAAAATTATGTCCAACATATTCAGTAATAGAAGGTTTAATTATATCGATAAATTTAGCATTAACCATAGATTCAGGATGTTTTATTTCCTTATAAATGTCAAATTTAACAACCTCACCATCGAATTCCATTGTAACTATTCCACTCCTCACATCAATTTTAGTATGTGTCTTGCTCAGAAAGGGGCAACCAAGAAGGACTTCGAAAGAAGTGTTAGTTTGGTCGTTCTCCATGCCAATCACATAAAATTTGATAGAAAAATTAAATCATTTACCTTAACCAGTACGTATTCCAAGCGTCCTTCAGAATAGATGATGGATCTATCGGCAAGCTGGATCGTTACTCTTGTTTCCTTCAAAAGCCTCAGCACTAAGTTGTAAATAGAAATCATCATAACATTTATGGAAGCAAAGAGATCACACAAAGCATGCTTAATTACAACCTTACCAATTTTACAAGGTATCACGAACATACCTTGGTCCTTGTACATTGGTGGAAGACTTCTTTGGAAAAAAGCTAATACGTTCTTGCCTGAGTTCGCCTTCTCATTACTGGTAAGCCTTCTTTTGTTTGTGAGAAGATCTTTTAAGAATCTGGCATATCTCCGTACTTTTCAGATTACTTCAAGGAGCAAAATATTTTTCTCCACTTTCCGAACACATCAAGGATTTATTTTTCTTCCACTTACTTATAATGTTTCACCAACCTTGACGGAAAATGAGGTGGCACGGCATATGGGAATGGAGCATGAGATGACGTGAAAGGGGCTTCTGATGGAGAAGATGGCGTTTCGTCCACCTTTTTTTCCTGGGATCTTGGGACAACTTTCTCTGAGACTTCAAGTGCGACAACAGTGCCACATTGACGGGTGATGACAGTAACATTTTCTTGTGGGTTCAGTTATATTTGAAATGGTAACTTCTTCTATGACTCCAATCGACTCACAACTTGGCTAGTTGACTCATTTGTTTATCAAGTTCTTGAAAGTGGCTCTATCTTGAATTGAAATTTCTCTTAAGATAACGTTAAAAGTTAAACGACGGACACCAATGATGATTTCAGAGGTTAATACGATTGAGGTGGAGGTGGCCTCAGGTGATATGCTTGATTTGGTCTCGGATTCTACCCATAGCTGAAGTTCGGATGGACCATTCACCCCAGATTGTATGTGTTGGTGTGAGGGTTGTATGGTCGCTGAGGAGGTCACAAAAAATTACCCATTGCATTTACTCGTGCGATAACTTCTTCTTGTAACATCGGATAATAATCTGTGGGATGGTCCACATCATACATACACAATTTAGCGATACATGTTTTTCCTGTAACCAACTTAACGATTTTTTTAAAGAAATTATGCCTATCTCATGAACCCGTCGAGTGGGCTCACTAGAAGATCCAAACTATTAAGAGTTAGTGGCCATGGTAGAAATTAAATTTCTGGCCACATTCAGAGTCATATTCATAAGCGCCCCTCTACTAGCTACGTCAATCATCTTCATCTTTAAAGTTAGCAAGCCTTCATAAAAGTATTGGAGGAGAGTTTGCTCTGTTACTTCATGTTTGGGAAACTAGAACAAAGTTTCTTAAATCATTCCAATTAGTCGTATAATGACTCTACATCCTTTTGTCGAACTCCTAAGATGTTTCTTCTCAGTTTACCAAAAGGAAAAACCTGTTAAGAAAAATACGATTTATATCAGCCCAAGTGCTTGAATAATTATGAGGTAAATAGAAAAGTCAATCTTTATCCAAATTGACTAAGAAAATTGGGAAAGTATGAAGTTTAATTTGATCCTCGGATACTCCCTATGGTTTCATGCTTGAACAAACCATGTGGAATTTAGTAAGATGTTTATGAGGATTTTCACTCGGTAATCCATAGAAAGTAGGTAGAATATGGATCAAACCCATTTTAAGCTCGAATGGTGTTTTGCCATTAGGGAAGGCGATACATAATGGTTGTTGAACGACAGATGCCACAGCCAGTTCCTAAATCGTTCTATCACTCATCGGAATTGGTTCTTCTACCATGAAATCTGCATCAACATCAGAAGTGGTGTCGGGTATTGGTTTAGACTATTGTTCTTGTTGTTATTTTCCCTCTTGTCTCTTTTGTTGAAGAGTTTATCTATGAATTATGTGAGCTAATGCTTTAATTTACGAGTCATAATCTACTAGCTCTTCGGGATTTCTCCTGGTCATAACTCAAAACAAATCTTAATCACCAACTTTATCGAAGTCCTCAACAACGTCAGTAATTTCACAAGCATCGTAGTTTCTCAAATAAATTATTCTTAATCTCAAAATATATGAATAGATATGTGTATTAAAGAGAAGAATGGTTAATCTGCAGGTACTAATGAGTTACTGGAGGTTAGAGGTTTTCATTCTAATGTGGTGAGAAATAAAGAATATGAGGGGATTTTAGTTAAGAGATAGCAAAGAAAATAATGTAAAGAGTAACATAATTAAAAAAATTGTAATAAAAAAATCAAGAATTTAAAGAAAACAAGATTTGAAAGATAAAGTAAAAGAAATAAAGCAAGGTAAATTTTGATAAGAAATATAATTAAGTAAAACAACCTCAACCTCAATTCCAATTGATTATCGAAGAGGATTTTACTCTGGATATATGTCAGTTATATTCTACAAGTCCTAACCCTTGTCACTTACTTTTCTCCGGTAAACAAACAATCCAAATTCAATCTTTGGAATTTAGTTCTTATTTGGACTAACCACAACTATCGTCGCAACAACTCTAGCCCACTAGTTTTGTTACTTTGGATTAAACCTGGGTAACTCTCACAACAAAAACGTACACCTAATGACTGCATATGATTGATACATCAAAAAAACTCTTGGGATACTAGAATAACTCATTACGTACGATCGAAATCAACGTATAAATTTAAGTTACACATTCATATCACCTTCATGGAGATCTCAACCTCCAAGGCTAAATATGGGACTACTCAACTCTATCAAGTTGGTTACACAACCAAAGTATCATATAACAATTTGTTACTATGATGATTAATGAATAGTTCAGATCTCTTTTCCCTTTATAGGACCCCAACCTTATATTGGTAGAAGGAGTTTTTAATAAGGCCCATTTCTCTTTAAAAAATAATGTTGACAACTCACTTGGAGGCTCCCGTAGGGAAACACAAGGGTGGAAGAACCATGTCTAAACATTTCCTTAAAGTTAACTCTGAACTTAACTAAGATTATATAAGGATTTTTCTATATCTTTGGATTTGCAACCTATAACACCCTAATCTAGTATGACACGAAGACCGATGGATTAGTATGTCACACGAGACCACTGAAATGGCTAACCCAAAATTTTTCTTTAAAACTGATTTAAAAATCATCTGATAAACCCCATCTATAGTGAACAAAAGTGAGAAGAAATGAAATTCTTACTTAATGCTCTAAACGTAAATTATAATTTATAAAGAAGAACTACTCTAAGTTAGGAAATAATTCCTAAGATCAGGGAATTAGATTAGTTTACTATTTACATAAGGCAAACTCCTAGAATTAAGGAAAAAAATATTGTTCCTTGATTCTAGGAATTCCAACACTCCCCCTCAAGCTGGTGAATAGATGTTCATCAAACCCTAGCTTGCTAGTGAGATCTTCAAACATGTTCTTGTTTAGGCTCTTGGTAAACAAGTCTGCAATTTGTTGTTTAGTTGGTAGGTAGGTTATGCATACTTCCCCTGATTCGATCTTTTCTTTGATAAAATGGCGATCTATTCCTACATGTTTGGTACGATCATGGTGAACTGGATTGTATGCTATGCTCATTGCTGCCTGATTGTCACAGTACAATTTTATAGGTTGGTGTGAGGCATTTTTAATTTCCTCATTAGTCGTTGTATCCAAATTCCCTCGCATATACCATGTGACACGACTCGATATTCAGCTTCAGCACTACTGCGGGCTACAGCAAATTGGTTTTTACTTCTCCACGTCACAAGGTTGCCCCACACGTAACTGTAGTAACCGCTTGTAGACCTTCTATCATTCATCGAACCTACCCAATCAACATCTGTGTAGATATCTATATATCGGTTATTTGTTTTCTTGAAGTATAGACCCTTACCCGGGGTTCCCTTCAAGTATCTCAACTAACTACAGCCTCTAGATGTTTCTCCCTTGGGTTATGCATATATTGGCTGATAACACTAACACTGAAAGCAATGTCAGGACGAGTGTGGGATAGATAGATAAGTTTTCCCACAAGTCATTGATATCTCCCTCTGTCTACTTCCTCTCCATCTTCATTGTTTCCAAGTTTCAAATTGAATTCCATCGGGGTCTCTGCAGGTCTGCAACCTAACATGCCAGTATCCTTCAGTAAATCTAGAACATATTTTTGTTGAGAGATGGAGATACCTGTTCGAGACCTTACTACTTCCATTTCAAGGAAGTATTTTAGATTTCCCATGACCTTAAGCTCAAATTCAGTGCTAAGGAACTCTTTTAGGCATTAATTTCATTTGAATAATCTCCGGTTAGAATGATATCGTCAACATAGACTATAAGGATGGAGCATTTACCTTTCTTTGAAAGTTTGTAGAACATGGTATGGTCAGCTTGTCCTTGGGTATATGCCCTACTGGTTATAGCCTTGGCAAACTGACATTTTTCTTCTTCGAATCCTGGTGGAAAGTCCATATACACATCCTCAGCCAATTCACTATTTAGGAAGGCATTTTTAACATCCAACTGAGTCAAAGGCCAATCAAGAATTGCAACATGTGATATAAGAACCCGAATAATATTAAGTTTGGCAACAGGTGCAAAGGTCTCATCATAGTCGAGCCCATATATCTGAGTGAATCCCTTTGCCACAAGTCGAGCCTTGTTTCTGTCAATAGTTCCATCAGTTTTGAATTTGGTGGTCAAAATCCATTTGCAGCCTACTGGTTTTTTTCCTTCAGGCAAATCTGAGATTTCCCATGTTCCATTGTTTTTTAGAGCATTCATTTCTTCCATTACAACATGTTTCCATTTGGGTGATTCAAGAGCTTCCTTCATATCCCTTGGAGTTTTTACATGGTCAATATTTGACACAAAGTTTTGTATGACTTGGACAGATTTCCATAAGACACAAACCGAGAAATAGGGTGTTGGGTGCATGTCCTTACACCTTTTCGAATAGCAATTGGGAGATTAATAGATGGAGAATCAGGGGTTACCTCTGTTGTAGAACAGTCCACGGTTGTAGATGAATTTGGCACTGCTATGTCAATTTCAGGAGAATAATGACGCCTTGAATAAACTCGGAGTTCAGGAGCACAGAGTTGCTGAGTTTCAGGAGCAAGTTGTTACTATTTTTGCATACTAGGATCATCATTTTACTGCTGGGAAGGGGGCTGCTATGAGGGGACTATAAGGATGTCATTAGGTTGCTGCTGTGAGGGGCCTATGAGGATGTCATTTGTATGAAAATTTTATGGTAGATTAGGATCGGGTGGTGGAGTAATAAGGAGGGTATTGAGGTTCTCATCTTCATTGAGAATCTCCCCCTGAAGATGAGTTGCTGAAAAATATGGTTCTATTTCAAAGAAGGTTACATCTCGGGAAACAAATGTACGATGCAAAGTAGGTGAGTAACATTTGTACCCTTTTTGTGTGGGGGAGTATCCAACAAAAACACAAGTATGAGCACGAGATTCAAGTTTGGATAGGTTGGGTTGATGGTTATGGATAAAGGCTTTACACCCGAATAATTTAACCGGTAAGGTAGGAACATGGAAAAGAGGGAAAGCTTTTTGAAGGGTATTTAGAGGTGTTTGAAATTTAAGGACTTTGGATGGAATTCAGTTGATTAGGTAGCATGCGGTAAGAACATCTCTCCCATAGGTATTTTGGGATATTTGTGGAAAATATTAGGGCTCGAGCAACATTTAATAGGTGCCAATTTTTTCTTTCCAAAATTCCATTTTGTTGTGGTGTGTCTGGACAGGAGCTTTGGTGTATGATGCCTTGTTCTGCAAGGTAAGGACTTAAAATCGAGTTGAAGTACTCTCTTCCATTATCGATGCGGAGCGTTTGTATGGTGGAATTGAATTGGGTTCTAATCATTGAATGAAAATTTTGGAATACTTTGGGTGTTTTGGACTTTTCTTTGAGGAGATAAACCCAACAAACTCTAGTATGGTCATCAATAAATGTTATAAATCATCTAGCCCCCGTAATATTTTTCACTCGGCTAGCCCCCCATAGATCAATGTGTGTTAAGGAGAAATGTTTGGATGGATGTAAGGTTTTAATGTATAAGGAACACGAGTATGTTTTAAGAGTTGACATATTTCACACTTTAGGGAATTTGGATTTTTATTTTGAAATAACAGTGGAAATACATACTTCATGTACAAGAAGTTTGGGTGTCCTAGCCTTTGGTGCCACAGCATAATTGTGTCCTCATGTGAAGCATATAACACCAAACTTCCTTTCTTGTTGTATTTATTCCATATGTAGAGTCCATCATCAACCTTAGCAATGCCAATCATCTTCCCCGATTTCTATTCATGTACAACACAACCACGAGTAGAAAATTCAACAAGAGCAGCATTATCCTCAATTAGTTTACTAACTGACAGTAAATTGCAGGATAAACTTGGGACATGTAAGACTTTGTCAAGAGAGAGTTTTTCAGTGAGTTGATCTACCCCAGTCCCAAAAACAGGCGAGTATGAACCATCAACTATTCAGATACGAGATTGATTTTGACAGGGGATGTAGGTGTGGAACAGGGATGAGTTACATGTCATGTGGTTGGAGGCACCTGAATCCAGGATCCAAGCGGATTGATTAGTTGAATCCGAAGTAATAAGAAAAGTAGTACCTTGAATAGCCAAGGATCCATGAGCAATAGGTGTTTCAAGTATCTTGTGTAGGTTTCGAGTTGAGATTTGGTTAGGCGGACATTGAAGGTATTTTCTGTAGAGGATGAAGTGTTGGATGATACAAGGGCTGAGGGTTTAGATTCGAAAAGATTTTCTGGTTGTTCTGTCATAGGAAGAAAACAACTGAAGAATAATTTCTAGAAGAAGAGCAGAATAGGATCGAATGAGTCCTACAGCTCTAATACTATGAACAAAAGTGAGAAGATATAAAATTCTTACTTATTGCTCTAAACGTAAATTACAATTTATAAAGAATAACTACTCTAAGTTAAGAAATAATTCCTAAGATTAAGGAATTAGATTAGTTGACTATTTACATAAGGCAAATTCATAGAATTAAGGAAAAAAAGATATTATTCCTTGATTCTAGGAATTCCAACAAATAGTAAAATAAATTAGAACATAGTAATGAAGTTTACAAGTACGAGGGTTCTCCCAAAACATCCAAAATAATAAAATAATGATTTTAATTCAAAGAGTTACGACTGAATACATAAAGGTTCATAAATAGTACATGCCCTCTAATAATAATTCAAGACGTACTATGAATGCCTCGACTGATTTAGAACTGCTCTCGACAATAATGCTTTGATACTAGTCACCTAGGAACCTGTGCACGGAACGCATTCCGAGCATTGAGCTTAGTGTCACACTAATAATTATACTATACTACATGTGTTCACTAAATGAGCATGCGATTGGCATAGGTATATGAACATGGGAAATACTATATGAACTGCTAGGTAGGCATCATGGTGTGGCTGAGGGTTATGTATCTCGGAGCTCACACACCCCTTTAGCTTTTCTTGAATACCCTCGGGAATCAGGGATGAGATTCGAAACTATATCAGAACGTACAAATGGCCAACTTATTCCACCGATTCTTGGGGTAACTATGCCCAGTCAACAGCTGAAGTGCCTTGACACTGACTAGGATATCCAACTAACTATCGTATTTTGTTAAAGAGACTCGGGTGTCCTGACTATTTCCCGAGTGTCAAACAAGGCTAATTTTATTTATCCCTAGTTGTTCTAAAACTTATTACTTTCTCACTTGTAGTTTTATCTACTGATCTTTTAATGTTATTGGGCCCCCTTAAGTATAATCCCTTAATCATTGGATTATTTATCCAATATTGTCTGTTGGTACTAATATTGACCCTTCAGTATCGATAGCCGCCTCTTGGTATCCATACTAACTGACTGTATTATGTTAATAAGGGAGGATAATATCGATACACCTAGCTATGTATCCATACTCTAATGTTGGGTTATTGATACAAGCTTGAGAATCGATACTAAATTTAGGTTTGATGTTTTGAAAAATATCTACACTATGTATCGATACTCCTTTAGTAATGATACCAAAAATGTACTTTGTAATCTGATTTATGCCTCTGGTCTCGATACTACCCGGTGAGTATTAAATTGGACCTACATTATCAATACTCGTTTCCCAAAACTCTTATATTTTTACTTTGGCTGAAGAGCAGTATTGGTAATGTTCTTCTAGTATTGATACTTGTTCCTAGATATTCCCTATTTTTGGGCATGAAAAATGCTAACTTTTTACATTAAATGTCCTACTGAGGTTCCCAATTGTTATTAGAGTCCTACGTATGGTTAGAGGGATCATAATATAGCTTTTTACATGATGAAAACATCAAAGATATAAGGTACCATGAACATGCTTCATTACTCATGCAACCTACCCAAAACTTATCGAATGATCTTCATGTGGTAGAGTTGAGTTAGAAATTTGTAACCTTGGAGTTCTAAGATACTAAAAGTACCTCAAAGTCACCCAATCAAAAGCTTCTTCTTTTTCTTGCTCTTGGAGCTTTCTCCTACTTCTCTAACTAAATAAGGATCAAAGAAGAAATTATCGACTTACTTAAGAGGTTAAGAAGAGTTTAAGAACAATTTTTTAATGCTTGAGCTCCCTAAAAGCATGAATGGACTAAGATTGTTGAGCTAGCAAGTTACCACCTTTACTAGTTTGGTTTAAAAGAAGAGTATAGAGGGAGAGTGAAGGAAAATGGAAAAAATAAAGGGAAAAAAAAGAAGGTTTGTAACATGACCTAACCCTCTAATTAAAAAAACCAGGCTTACAAAAGTCTAAGGGGATAATTACTATCCTATTCCCTTTCATTTTACTTCAAGATTAAAAATGCCCTTTTTAATCACTATTGGGCTAAATCCAAGCCCAATTTTAATCCCACTTGAATAAGATTTCCTACAAGCTATGAGGTTTATCATTAGGTTGGCCCAAAAGTCTTTAACCCGAGATCCAGGGCATTACAATTCTCCCTTGCTAGAAAGAAATTTCGTCCTTGAAATTTACTTGGTAGAAAAAGTGAGGATACTAAAGTTGCATATCCTTCTCGGCTTCTTAAGTTGCCTCCTCAATGCCATGGTTTCTCCACGACACCTTTACTAAAGGAACTCTCTTTCTCCTTAGCTCATTTACATCATTTGCTAAGATTTTGATTGGTTCCTCCTCATAGGTCATGTATGGGCTCACCTCATTCTTATCTAAGGGTACGATATGAGAAGTATCAGAATAGTATCTTTTGATCATGGATATATGGAACACATTGTGGATGCACTCAACTATAGTGATAAGGCCAACCGATAAGCTATTGGTCCAACTCGATTTAATACCCCATAAGGTCCTACAAAGTGTGGGGTTAACTTCTCTTTGCGACCCAAATGAAGCACTTTATTCCTTGGAGAAACCTTGAGGAACACATTGTCCCATACTGAGAACTCTATATCTTTACGCTTGAAATCACGCATGATCTTTACCTATTTAAGGATTCTCTTAATCGGCCTTGAATTAACCAAACTTTTTCCTTGGTTTCTCTTATCAAGTCTGAACCTATAATTTTACCTTCACCGAGTTACTTTCCAATATAGTGGAGTTTTACACTTTCACCCATACAAGGCCTCAAATAGAGTCATCTGAATGCTCGATTGAAAATTGTTGTTTTATGCAAACTCCATTAACAACATATGGTCCTCCAAACTACCCTCGAAATATATAATGGTGCACATTAGCATATCCTCTAGGATCTGAATGACACCTCTGACTACCTTTCTATATGAGGATGGAAAGTTATACTGAAATTTAGTTTGCTGCCTTAGTACTCGTGAAGCCCTTTTCCATAAATAAGAAGTAAATCGATGATCTCTATCGGATTGATGGAAATTAGTACACCGTGTAGCCTCACTATCTCATGGATATACAACTGGTCTAACCTCTCTAAGGTATAGTCTATCCTGATTGGTAGAAAATGGGTTGATTTGGTTAAACGGTCAACTATGACCCAAACTGAGTCGTGCCTCTGTTTGGTCATGGGTAACCCAATCACAAAGTCCATGGTCACTCTATCCCATTTCTACTAAGGCATCTGAATGGGCTAAAGTAAACCTGAGGGAACTTGGTGTTCATGTTTAACATGCTGACACACAAGACATCTAATGACAAACTTTGACATTTCCCTTTTCATGCTCAACGACCAGTGCAAATATTGAAGCTCCTGATACATCTTGCTATTGTCTGGATGAACTGAGAGCGGACTACAATGCACCTCATGAAGGATGTTACAACGCAACTAAGCATCTACTAGTACACATAACTGAACTTTAAAGTACAAAGAACCCCAATCGCGCAACTCAAAACCTGGTGCCTCTACTTGGAGAATATGCCCAACCGGAGCCTGTAGCCAATCCTCTTAACTATGTAGCCTCTTGGTCTCGCCAGCTAAATTTGGCTCAACTCACAACTCAGATAACAACTCATCTTTACTTGTCAAACTCAACCGTACTAGGAGGGCCCGTAACTCTAACATTAACTTCTTGCTCAAAGCGTATGCTACAACATTTGACTTACCCGGATAGTAGTCTATCATACGATCATAGTCCTTTAATAGCTCAACCCATCTACGTTGCCTCAAGTTCAACTCTTTTTGCATGAGTAGATACTTAAGACTCCTATGATCTGTGAAGATGTGGCATTTTTCACCAAAAAAATAGCATCACCAAATCTTCAAGGCAAACATAAATGCTGCTAGCTCAATATCTTATGTAGGATAATTACGCTCATGAGATTTAAATTGGCGGGAAGCATAAGCTACTACCTTACCTTCTTACATCAAGACGCATCTATGACCATTCAACGAAGAGTCATTAAAAATTGTGAAGTTTTAACCCGACTCTGGTTGGGTTAAGACTACGGCCTAAGTTAGAATGGTCTTTAACCGTTCAAAGCTCTTTTGTTTCTTCTCGTCCCACACAAAGGGAACTCCCTTCTAAATTAGCTTTTTCAGTGAGGCGACTATCATCGAGAAGCCCCGAACAAATCAACTATAGTACCCGGCTAACTAAGAAAATTACACACCTCTAACACACTCTTAGGTGGCTCAAACTCAACTATGACCTGAATCTTCTGATGATCAACTCAAATTCCTTCTATTGATACCAGATGATCCAAAATGAAACCTCTAGCAACTAAAACTCACACTTCCCAAACTTAGCATAAAATTATCAGTCTCGAAGTATCTGAAGGACGATGAAGAGATATTGATCATGCTCTTCCTTTGATTAGTAGTACACTAGGATATCGTCTATGAACACCACTATGAACTAATCTAGGTAGGGGTGGAAGACTCGTTTTATCAAGTCCATGAATGTCTTTGGGGCATTGGTGAGTCCAAACGGCATTACAAGAACTCATAATGACCCTGCCTTGTCCTGAAGGTTATCTTTGCTACATCGGCATCTATAACTTTCAATTGGTAGTAGCCAGACCGCAAGTTGATCTTGGAGAATACACACACTCCCCTAAGCTGGTCAAAGAGATAATCTATCCTATAATGTGAGTAATGGTTCTTGATGGTTAACTTGTTCAACTACCTGTAGTCGAAGCGCAACCTCATTGACCTATTCTTCATAAAAAAAACAAGACCAGCGCTCTCTAAGGAGAGATACTCTGTCGGATGATGTCTTTCTCTAAAATGTCTTGAATCTAAACCTTTAACTTCGTCAGTTCTATTAGTTCCATACGGTAGGGAGCTGAACCCGACATCACCTTAATGTCAAACCCTAATTCACAATCGAGTAGCAAACATGATAACTCTTCGGGGAGCACATCAGGGAAATCCCTCATAATCCAGATACCTCTAGCATTGGAACTGAAATTCAAGTGTCGACTATATGAGCCAAAAAGGTCTCACATCCATGATCGATCATTTGCTAATCTTTTATAGCTGACATAATCCTTGATTGCCTGACTTCTCTCTAGTAATTACTAATATGGTATCATTATCTGATCTAAGCCTAAGTTGTATGTCTTTACACTTTAAATTTCCATCGTGTTTGGTTAACCAATCCATACCTAACATCATGTCGGACTCTTGGAAAGGTAACTCCATTAAGTTCGCTAGGAATGTCTGACTTTGGATTTCTATTGGGCATCATTTGTAAATCTTGTCTACTAGGACATCTAGACCTAGAGGGCTCGATACTTGAATTCTTACCTCTAAGTCTTCTGGTGAGATTTATATCTCTTGAACTACGCCGGAATAGATATAGTAGTGGGTGGAACCGGGATATATCAAAACAATAACTAGAGTAGAAAATATCGTGAAAGTACATGAGCTCACGTCAGCTGCATCACACTCCTTGCGGGCTCTCACTGCGTATTGTTTAGAGGATACCCTTGACTTTGTACCAGCTAGGAATCTAGTTGTCCCTCTACTCTGTTATTTAGATGTAGTAATACCATCCCTCACTGGCCCTTGGACTCTCTAAACAAACGGTCGTGACCTTTGGGTCATCGTTGGAGTCCCTTCCTGAGCCCTCAAAAAATATCAGACAAAGTGGTCTAAGGAGCCGTAATTGAAGCAACCCCTTGATCCCTACTGGCATGTCCCTAGGATCCTCATCCCACACTGAGCAAAGATGAGATTAGTAAAGACTATCGTTGAATCATTGGTATTGTCTCCAAACACTAAGGCTAAAGGTCTCTTAATAGACTCGGATATACCCCTCGATCTGAACTCTGCCCAATCATCCTCGACTTTGCTATTAGAGGTCTCAAAGAACCCTAACCATCCCTATCCCTCTTATTGGAGTCTAAGATGGCCTCACTATCTTGTTAACCCTCATTGACTATCCCATAACCCCACTCCACTATGGGGCCATCCTACTCAGGACTCTCTCTGAACCTATGCTAGCGGTACTCCTCCGTCGATACCAACTTTAGGGCATATTTGCTCAACCTGAGGAACTCCCTCTCGTAATCCATTATGGTACGATCATCCTGAGCTAGGTGTAACGAATTCCCCTCAAATCATTTATGTGAGCCTCACCAATGTTTTTGTCTAAACACAGGTAAGAACATCTCCCATGTCAATCACTCTAGCTCTATGCCAGCTCTATCGTCTCCCACCAATCGATGGTGTCACCCTTGAGCATGGAAAAAATGCACTTTAGTTTACTCTCTAGATTAAGGTGTAATTATTTTAGAGTGTGGAGAGTCTCTCTAAGCCACTAGTATGTTGTTATGGGATCATCATCCCCTGAACCAAAAAACTTAGTTGTCTTGTATTTACGGAGCCTCTCTACTAGAGACTCCTAGGGCGTTACTGCATGCTAGGCTAGATGTGTTGGTGGGGGAGGTGGTGTAACGTGGTACTGGGTAAGGACCTAGCGATCTGCATAAGCACGAAGGTGAGGTCCCTAAAGAATGTCGCCTCCTCAACCCTTGCATCTACTGTAATATTCTACTGATACGTATCTGAGACAAACTCGTAACCGATGTCGGCTGTTAAAGAGGTATGACTCTCGTCTCTACCATCCTGACTATAAGTTTGTCATTAGACATGAGGTTTTCTCTTAAATTAGAAACAAAATGGGAGGTTATTAAATTTATTCCTGTCTTTAGTACTCTTCATTCTCTAGAGGCATGTACATGTATTGACGTTAACCGACTCTAACCCGTTGGTCCTGAGAACAACTAAACCTAACACTTTGATACTACTAAATATAACACCCTAATCTAGTACGACCCAAAAATCAATGGATTAGCATGTCACACGAGACCACTGAAATATTTAACCCAAAATTTTTCTTTAAAACTAATTTAAAAACCATCTGATAAAACCTATGTATAGTAAAATAAATTAAAACATAAGAATAAAGTTTACAAGTACGGGGGAGCTCCCAAAATAATATAATATTAAGTTTATATCAAAAGATTTATGACTAAATACATAAGGATCTATAAAAATTACATGCCATCTAAGAATAATTCAAGGTGTACTCTGAATGCGTCATCTAACTATCGTTTTTTTATTAAAGAGACTCGGGTGTCCTAACTGTTTCTCGAGCATCAAACAAGGAAAATTTTATGTCTC
Source organism: Hibiscus syriacus (assembly GCF_006381635.1). Taxonomy (NCBI): domain Eukaryota; kingdom Viridiplantae; phylum Streptophyta; class Magnoliopsida; order Malvales; family Malvaceae; genus Hibiscus; species Hibiscus syriacus. Next base: position 581,426 of record NW_024062599.1, on the reverse strand, counting down.
CCAAGCTGTTATTATTTCTAGTTGTTCTAAAATTTATTACTATTCACACTTATAGTTTTATCTATTGATTTCTAATGTTATTGGGCTCCCTCAAGTCTATTCCCTTAATCATTGGATTAGTTATCCAAAACTATCTATTGGTACCAACACTGACACTTTAGTACAGATATTAACCCTTGAGTATCGATACCCACCTCATGGTATCAATACTGACTGATTATACTACGTTGATAAAGAAGAATATTATCGACACTCTTTGCTGAGTACCGATACTCTAATGTTGGGGTGTCAATACTAGCCTGAGTATTGATACAACTTTAACTTTAGGTTACCACTAATCATGTTTTCTCTTAAACTACATCCTATTATTACTGAGCATCCCGGGTGTCCTAACTGTTCTCGAGCATCAAACAAGGAAATTTTATGTCTCCCAAGCTGTTATTATTTCTAGTTGTTCTAAAATTTATTACTATTCACACTTATAGTTTTATCTATTGATTTCTAATGTTATTGGGCTCCCTCAAGTCTATTCCCTTAATCATTGGATTAGTTATCCAAAACTATCTATTGGTACCAACAGTGACACTTTAGTACAGATATTAACCCTTGAGTATCGATACCCACCTCATGGTATCAATACTGACTGATTATACTACGTTGATAAAGGAGAATATTATCGACACTCTTTGCTGAGTACCGATACTCTAATGTTGGGGTGTCAATACTAGCCTGAGTATTGATACAACTTTAGGTTTGATGTTTTGAAAAATACCACTATATCAAAACAAAATCTCTTAAACTACATCCTATTATTACTGAGCATCCCTTGTTCATACAAGCCTTAATGAAGTCGAATTTAACCATCCAAAATAGGTAGTATCAGTACCCTATATGTAGTATCGATACTACATTGAGTATCGATACTAAAATAGCTTTGAAGTGCCAAAAATTACCTAGTATCGATTTTACTATTTCTAGTATCGGTATTACTATTAACAGTACTGATATTACTATTTCTAATACTGGTATGACTATTTCTCGTACTGATATTACTATATAATACAAGTATCATTAACTATTCATTCAGTATCGGTATTATTCATCCAATAATCGATACTCAAACCATTAATTATCTCATTTAGGCTCGGAAAACACTAAAAAATCCTCTCAAGATTCTTAGTTTGGTCCCAAATCATGTGCTAAAGCATAGGGAAGTTACTTAGGGTCATCTATCACCCTAAAAACACAATCTAAGCAACAACAAAAATATCGTCTAAGCATGAATCAAGCAAACCCTTAAATATGCTCAAATACCCAAATCCATAACAAACAATGGCATTTAAGAAAGTCATAACAACATAAAGGATTGGAAATACACTACCATGCTAAAGAAAATCCCGAAATGAAGCTTTTTTATCAACAACACTTATTTTCTTATTTTCTTCTTGAACTTGACCACCCTTTACCCACTTTCTCTAGATAAACAAGGAAATAATTAATTTCTAGTCACAATGGATATTTATGGAAGGTTAATGGACGAATTTAAAGCTTAGAGGAAAATGAATGAAGCTCTAAACACTTACCTTTGAGTTAAGTCACTAAGTATAGAAAAAAAGGGAGAAATTAGACGAAAGAAGATAGAGAGAATGAGGTAAAAGGTTTTTCAGCATTTAGTTTCTAAACCCACACACAAATACTCCTATAATCTCAAAATATCAGCCTTGTTAACATAAATAGGATAATAGCACTTTTGCTCCTCCCTCATTTGTCTACTATTTAAAATTCTTTTTTATGGACACTAAAGCCCAAATTACATTTAATTAAGCTCATACTCAGCCCAACAACTTCAATTACAAACTCCACGTGGTTCACAAACCTTAGTGGTCAACCCGAAATACTAACCCATAATTTGGGGTGTTACAAAAGTAACAAAAACTTGTGTATAAATGGGTATGTGTTTATAAGAAAGAGAAGAAAAAATATGATGAATACCTAAAGAAAGTCCTAAAGGGATGAAATACTAGCATGAATGAACCAAGTCATGTAACCAAGAAGGAAGCTTTGAAATTCTATAGAATTTTTTATGCCCAAAGAATAAATAGGGTCTCATTTTTAAGTTAAAAATGTGGTTGAAACTAAAGGAGAAGAAGCTGCAAGAAGGGAAGAAAGTAAAAGATAATATATTACAGGGGAAGAGATTGCATGTAAGGAAGAAACCGAAGAAGTGGCTGTAGGGAAAGAAACTACATGTAAGAATGAGACTGAATGAGAAGAAGTTGTAGGGAAGAACAAACTGCAAGTGAAATGATTAAAAGACTATCATATGAAACATTAGAATAATTAGGGAGGAAAAATAGTTTTAGAAGTATCACAAATCTGAAATTGGAATAGTTTTCCATGAAATATTACATCCCTACTAAAAAAATAATATTGGTCCGAATATTGAACATTAATTATCCATTTTGAGTATTAGAATATCCCATTAACACTAAAGGAATTGACCTTGGGGAAAATTTATCTTTTTTTTTTTTTGGAGATGCAACAAAGCACAAACAACCAAATATCCTAATATAAGATAAATCAGGAGGATTTTTGTAAAGGATTTCAAATGGAGCTATCCAACCAAGAATTAAAGAGGGCAATTATTGATCAAATAACAAGTAGTTTAAATACATTCTCGCCAACATTTAATAGGCACTCAAGAAATAAATTTGAGGGCTCTAGCCACCTCAAGTAAATGTTGATGTTTATACTCAATCACTCCATTTTGTTGTGGAGTGGACACACAACTAGTCTAATGAATTATGCTCAAGGAAGAAAACTAGGAAGAGCAATGTGAAGCAAAACATTTTGTTTCATTATCACTTCTAACAATCTTAACATAAGTAGCGAACTCATTTTCAACAAACTTGAAAAATATTGTGAGATAAAGAAGAACATCATATTTTAACTTAAACAATTAGACTCAAGTCATTCTACTAAAATCATCAATGATAGTAAGAAAGCTTCTTTGTTTAGAGTGTGTGGAAATTCTATAAGGTCTCCAAAGATCCCTATGGAGAAATTCAAAACACAATGTAGTTTTAGAGGTACTAATAAGAAAAGACAACCAAGTTTGTTCGGCTAAGGAACAAACAGAACAAGTACTAATATTATGTTTAGTGAATTTAGCAGTGTAAAAACGGTATTTTATACATCTTATTAATAGACGCATGCCCCAATCGAGCGTGCCAAACCTCAATAAAAACATGAGCATTTGACATACAATGAGATAATAAAGAAATATACCTATCATGAATCTGGGAATTAGGAATAGACTGAGGCAAAGCAAGCAAGGTCCTGCAAATCTTCATCATCCTTCCATTGGAGGGTTCCTAAAGTAAACAATGATTAGTGTGAAAAGAAATAATGCACTGTAAGTCACGAGTTAAACAAGATATAAACAAAAGATTATATGTAAACTCAAGAACAAAAAGGACATTATGAATTGTACAAGTAGGCAACAAAGATACATAACTAGTATATATAACAAAAACATGTTTACCATTAGGTTGGTAGACACAATGAGAGTTCAAGGCACATGGAAGAGGATTTATTAAGCTTTGGAACTCAAAACAGATGTGGTTAGTAGCACCAGAGTCCAAAATCCAAATAGACTTGGTTAAAGTAGATAAACAAGAAGAAATAATGCGATCATATTGACAACAGAAATAGACTGAGTTGTGGCTACAAGAGTTGATAATGGGCAAAGAAGATCTAATATTTGTTGATATTACACCAGAGTAAATGTGAGGGTTGATGTAGAAGCAACCAAAGGAGCAAAAGGTTGTACATTCTCATTAGAGGTACCATCATCAGTGACCAAGGTAGCAGATGACTTCTAATACTTCGTAAACTTGTAATAAGAGGGAAACACAATGAGTCAATAACACTGGTCTCTTATGTTACCTTTGACTTTGGAATGGCCGCAAACACCATTGAACTTGCCATGACTTGAAGAAGTAGATGTATTTGAGTAAAAAGCTATGGAATCTGTCAAGGGAGAAATGTCACTAAGATGAACCCAATTATATTCTTCTTACAATATCATCAAATACACTTTATTAACCCTAGGTAAGGGTTGGATCAATTGGATATAACTTCGAAGAGTCGAGTAAGTCTCATTGAGACCCATCAGGAATGGAAACAATCGTTGTTGAAAAACATGCTTAAGATTAGTCTGTGACCTAAGACATGCACAAGAAAAAACCAGTGCCAAGGTATCATAATCATCCCATTATAGCTTTATTTTTGTAAAATACAATGAAGGAAGAAAAGATCATCTTGCACAAAAATCACAATCTCGCGATGAAGGGAGAAGATCCTTGAACCAATAATTTTTTCATACCTCTCAGTGAGATCATTCCAAACAAGAGCTGCACTCAAAGAAAAGACGATTTCAACGAACGATTCTTTACTGACTAAATTATGAATCCATGATAGGACAATTGCATTACAACAATCCTACTGAGGATGAAGAACCTAATCAAAATCATCTTTTTTGCACTAACCGTCGACAAAGTCAAACTTATTCTTGGGGAGAAGCGCTATACGCATCGAACAACTCCAAACACTGTAGTTTTCAATTCAGGTGAGAGCATACGAGACGAGAACAGTTCCCAACATATAAGAGGGATGAAGAAAGAGAACATGTGTGAAATCGAGATTTGAAACCTCCATCAGAGCCATGATTGATGAACAAGAAGAGAGGAAAAGTACATAAAATTGAAGAACATAGAAAAAAAAGAAAAGAAGAGAAAGAAAGACCTATAGAAATCGTCTCATTTACGATCTTAATCTATTAAAAAAATATTAGGTCCAAAATATATATTTGAATATAAAACTTAAGCCCGTTTAAAAAAGAGTCAAGTTCAGGTTTCAACATTTAAAGCGTGGGCCTGACCAAACTCAGCCAATTTTCTATATTTATAAGTTTTTATTATTTTATTTTAGTATATTATATAAATATATTAAATAAAAATTAAATTTTCTTTTGGTATTACAACGACAAACAAAAAGAATTACAACTTCAGAATGCCTTCTCCTGTCCTCTGACATCAGCCCCCATCAACGGTATTAATTCGTTTGGAGGTTTGGTTAAAATAACGAGTTCATCCGTTTGCTCCCTACTCATATTAACTAATCCATCTATACACTTATTTCCTTCACGCTAAATGTGTCTAAAATCCATCTTTTTTCCTGAGTTTATGGCAGTTTCTTTCCAACGTAGCATCTTGATTAAAATTAAATTTGTTAATAACATTGACATGCGTTGTATTACTGTAAAATATTTTTTTCTTCTCAAAAATAAATAAAGAAATAAAAAAATAGTAAAGAGAAGTTGGGTCAGTCCACATGGACTTTGGAATTTATGTGATTGAGAACTTTTTGATTTAGATCTAGATAAGGATGAGAAAAAATAGGGATTTGGATAAAGGTGAGAAAAAATAGAGATGGGAGAAAAAAGGGGTTTTAAATTGTTTACAAAAAATAATAATTTGAGATAAAGATAAGATAAATAAATAAATTGAAAAATAAATTTATATAAGGAAAACTTATGGTGAAAACAATCTCAGACTTCAGCTTTTGCCTCAATTCAAATTGATCCTTGAAATAATTTTACACTTCGGATATCTGTCGATTATAGTCTACAGGGCCCAACCCCTATAATTTGTTTTTCTCTCTTGTAAACCGAAAATTCAAAAGCTATATTTGAATTATAGTCCTTGTGTGGACTAACTACGACTATCCTAATTAGCACCAACTCAGTTTTAAAAGCTTTGGAAAAACCTTAGTCGGACAATGTTGTGTAAATGATAATCGAGCCCGATCTCAATTTCCCTTAGCGGACCTCCGCTAAGTGTTTTCACAGGAAGTCAAACTTGCTACCAGCTGATTCTTCCTCCCAACTTTAAACCAGAACAACATCCAAACCAACGTCGACCTTTTGATTTAAAAGCGTTTTGATTTTAAGGGATAGGTCAATTACCTATCCTATTTATCCAGAAAATGGAGAAAATAACCCAAAGGTATTTTAAGTGCTTTTCAATCTTCACAATAGGAATTGAGTCATTGCTTTAGCCCTTGGCTTATGGAGAAATTAGCTAAGTATGACAATCATACTTACCATCTTTAAAAATAAAAATAAAAAATAAAAACACAGAAAACTATGAAAAAGAAAAAGAAAACTTTTATAAAACCCAAAGCAAAGAAGAAGAATGAATTATGAACATGTTTTCATACTTACCCTGAGAGGGTCTTTATAGCCTTCAAAATATTTAAACTAAAAATAATGAAAAGATAATTCCTAAAAATACGAGATAATTCCTAAAGATAATTCTTAAAATATTTAAACTAACATCATAAAAACATGCAATTAACTTGAATTCAAATTTCAAAAACGCGTAAGACACATTGGTCCTTCTAGAAGTACTAACTAAACCTTCTAGAAGGTGCTAACTTAACGCCACGTCAGATGTGTCATGCCCACTAATTCGACCTTGATTCTGAAAATAAAAAAAAATACATAATTTTGTCATTTAAGTGCAATTTCCAGAATCTAGTGTCCTATACAAAAAAAGAGTCAAAACGAATAAATCAACCATAAAAACCAACAACTAAGGAGTAATTTAAAGGTAAAATAATAAATAAATAAACCACCTATCGAAGTCCCCCTCACTTATTCAATTCTTATCCTCAAGCATTCCTCAATTAACACATCAAAATAGCAAGTTGCCATATTCAATTTCACTTTATTCCTCAAACTTTCAATCTAACTAAGTCCATGACAATTGCCGACTTCAAGATACAATCAAGCAAAGACACAACTCAGAATAATTTTAAAGCAATCAAGAAATCCCAATTATTTACCAACTTTAATGAAACATAACTCAATATGTCCCAAAGATTCACACATATTCGTTCAAAGTGTTTAGGGTAAAATGAAATCGCTCAAACCGAAACTAACCAAGATATTATCATAGGCTTGGAATCCAATCAAGTCTACACTACTAAAAGTGAACATAATGCGATAATCAAGGGGTCTTAAATCAAAGAGTAATGAGGCTTAGGTTAGGGTAGGGAAAAGGTCATGATGATCGATTTAAATACAAAGACAAGAGATTTACAAATAATTCCTAACTTCATAAAAGAAATGAAAGTAAACTAATAAACATAAATCACTTATTTTTTGTGTTTTTTTCTTCTTTTTCTTCTAGTTTTAATTTTACTATTTTCTGCACTGTACTATCGTAATTGTTCGAACCGGTTTTTTTAAATAACAAAAATATTAAAATAATAAATAATAAAATAAAGAAAATATGTCAATTTAAACAACTAATATAGTTGCCTTGATAAGGGTAGAAAAGAGGGATGAAAATAAAGGCTTCGATTTAAGTATGTGGTAAAAAAAAGATAAAGGCTCAAAAAGTGGTTCACTAGTGATTATATAAATGGGTAGGCTTTTTAGGAAAAAGCGGGTTTAATTCTATGAGCCCCTATCACTTTAAAACATTATGTCCAACATGAAGTCTCGATATGTATTAAGATTACGAGTTAATATCATAATTAGTCTGGCACACTCAGTCAAACAATGAGCAAGAAAGAAAATATATGTTTGTTATGCTCAAATCTCACAAGAAAGGTTTATATGTACTGAGTCAAGTTCATCTCCATCAAAAAATCCACGAAAAAATCAATACTTAGTAGAAAATCACCAGCTATGCCAATAGCCATTATGAAAACTAAGTTCGATCAAAACATGGTCACAATCCAAAGGAAGCAAGAGTGTAAAGTGAATTTCAAGATAAGAAACTAAAGATTCCAACACAACAATATCAGAACAACTTAATTTCAACTAATCAAACAACCAAACAAAAAATTTGATAGCAAATTCTACCCCCTCACTTAGACCATATTGTCCCAATATGAATAGAAAAGCGAAGAGATGGAACAGAATTACTCCCATGGTTTACTGGGGTTACGACCATAAATAGAGATGGTGAATGAGCGAAGTAGGAGGTGAGGTACGATAGTGAAGGCTTGTTTGGTCTCGTGAAAGTGGTGAAGGTGGCGCAAGGCTAAAAGAAAAAAGAAGAAAGATTTTGGGGATTTAAACGGCACGTGGGGTTTAAGATTAAATATGAAAAGGTTATATTTGGAGGGGTCCAGGGATGAGTTTTGTTTGGTTTTGTCAAACGGTGAGTAATTTAAAATTAAAAAAAAATGAGATAAGGTAAAAGATAAGTGAGGTGTTTAAAACTTAAAAATGAGATAATAAAATGTAGGGTCCATGGGAATTTTAAAAAGAGAAATAGATTGGTTTCAAAGATAGATAAGGTGAATTAAAAAGAAATTTAATTGGGTACGATAGCTAACTTGTGCCATATGGTGTGGGTTTTGCTAACCTTCGCTGCTTGTTGTCTCCAAATGTGAAACACTGCTCCAAAGCTGTAAATTTGATTGAAATTCTAATATGTTCAAAGAAAATAAAATGAGTACCTAATAAAAAAATTTACTAAAAATTAAATGAAATAAAATTTACTAGAAATAAAATGAAATGAAATGAAATGGGTTGCCTCCCATTTAGCGCTTTTTTTTAACGTCATTAGCTCGTCGACTTGTTTTTAAATTATAGGTTCTAAGGGAAATACTTTCTCCATTTCATACGCTTTTTCCAACTAAGAACTTCGTTATGAGAAATTCTACAATCTTATAATTCTTTTATTTTTTTTCTTGTATATTTTGGCATTCTCATAGGCTTTTCTACATATCATTTTCATCTTTTCTGAAATAATTAATGGCAAAGTATCTCTTTTTCCCAAAAATATGTTCTTCATGTTGTCTGGCAACTACATCAAATCGATTTGAGGAGCTTGCAAAACAGAAGGTAGCATTTAAGGATTTGAGGAAGAAAAGCATGAATCAGAATTAACCGAAATTTTTTTCTAAAACTCCCTGATTGCATTTTCAAATTCCTCAAATGCCCTGCATAGATTATCAATAAAGTTAAATTCTATAAAATCATTAACGGGAAGTTCAATAATATCAACAAAGTTAATACTAACAACTTTATCTAGATGTCGCATTGCTTTGTATACATCAAATTTTATGATCTCGCCGTCAAACTCCATTGTAAGAATTCCACTTCTTACATCAATTTTCATATTTGTTGTGCTAAGGAATGGTAGACCTAGAAGTATCTCAGAGCAAGTTTTTGTTCGGTCATTTTCCATGTCAACGACATAGAAATTTTTCAGAAATATAAACTCATTTACCTTAATTAAGACATCTTCCAAGAGTCCTTCGAGATAAATTATTGATCGATCCACCAATTGTATTATTACTCTTGTATCCTTCAAGGGCTCATTAGAAATTAAGTTGTACACAAATAAAGACATAATATTTATAGAAGTTCCTAAATCGTACATTGCACGTTTAATTCCAACTTCACTAATTTTCTAAGGTATAGCAAACATACCTAGATCTTTTAACTTTAGTGGAAGTTTTCGTTGGAAGACAGTTGAAACATGCTCTCCTAAATTCACCTTTTCTACTCCGGTAAACCTTCTTTTTATGGTACAGAGGTCTTTAAGAAATCTAGTATACCTTGGTATTTTTTGGATTATGTCAAAGAGAGGTATGTTGATTTCAACCTTTTGAAATACTTCCAAGACATCCTTCTCTTCAGCTTGTTTGTCTCTTTTTATCAACCTTGAAGGAAAAGGAGACAGAGTGGTATAGGGAGATGGTGTTGGATTGGATTATGATGTTTACTTCTTCTTTTTCTGGGTTTGCTTTAATCCCTTTGTCCTTATGAGATTCTGAGTTAATTGTTTTTTTCTTCTTCTTGGGATTTCGGTTCTTCTCCATTCTTTTGGAGATTTGCGCCAACATCCTCTAGACTGGTTGTTTGGCAATTGTACCACTTTGGATGGTGATAGTGCTAACATTTTCTCGTGGGTTTGCCTCGATTTGTGATGGGAGTTTCCCTAGGGTTGGTAAGGCGAAATAGGTCCACCCTATACCATTGAGTGCTCTACCTTAGGCCATCGACATCATACGCTCTACTGAAATAGATTTCACAGAAAACCAACTATATCCAATTTTGGTTGGCCTTTCACCCCTAGCCAAAAGTCATCCCCGTATTTTGCCACATACGTGGGTTCAGTCCTCCAAGGGCTGTTAGAGGTATCTTCAACTTGCTCAAGGCTAGATCGATCGGTGTTGGGACAAATAGGAAGAACTATATGATTCCACCTCTAGAAAGTGCCTACACCTAAAAGCTTAAGGCACTGTTCCCATTTCCTCGCTGACCCATCATGTTAAAGGTACACCGTAAGAGTAAGTACACTTTACTAATATCAGGTAAAGGCTTTAAGCTCCTCTCCTTCGACTGATTGTTCACATCAGATCTCAAGTTCTCTATCGTACTCCATAAATAGGGTTCTTTTTACCTTTCCCTCACAGTACTTGTACGCTATCGATCATTGAGGAATTCTTAGGCTTAGAGGGTGGTCCCCTTTCTCGCGTAAAAGTGATCATAATTTGAACACGTCTTGCTTTACTAGGAATGATCGAACAATGGGAACGAATCCATAAGACTATCACCCTTTTTGGCCAGATCTTCCAACCTTTTCACAGTTACAGTTCATTGCGCCCTTTTTTAAATAGAAAATTAAGGGGCTTACTGGTTTTTCCATCATCCAATCCACAATAAATCGAATGAAACCTAGCAAAAAGAAAGTGAACACTTTGCTGAGGCTCTAAAAGAGCTCGACTGGTAAGGAGAGGCTTCGTGTATTTTTTTCTTCAAACCCTCAATCTGCTCTCGCTCGCTATTACTAATGGGGTCTCGATTGATTTCACTTCCTTTAGTTATTCAAATGTTTCAGTTCACTAAGTTTTAAAAGTCCAAAGAGCACAGACTAGCCATGGAGCTTGGATACGATTTCTCAATCGGAGATCCATGGATCATAGATGGTGTCTCCCCATGGCCTTTCACCTACCTATGAACTTTAATAGTTGGCTTACCAACATCAAGAGTGGTCTTACTTATATAGAATAGTAAGCAAGAAAGGTGAATCATAGCAAGACAAAACAGATCAATACATACCTTCTTTAGCTTTGTTGTTGCGTAATTCAAGCAAGGAAAAAAATCCATATAATATTGGTAAGACTCCTTTTAGACCCTAGATGTCTAAACTGGTTGTGAGGGTATCTCTACATGCCTTAGTGGACCCTTGGAATCCCGATGCTAAGATTTAAGAGAAATAGGGTTACGCTAAACCTTACGTAAAAACCTTACGTTACGACTACTTTGAGAGAGGATATATCATCCTCTTTTGGGTATGAATCCTATTTTCATCAATATGAAAAGAATAGTAAATGTTATTCTTTGACTGCTTCCTCATTTCATGCTTCCTACTGCACGAGATGAGACGGATGCCTACGAACAAAAGAGGGACTAATCTAATGGGCGGAAGTTCCTTGCCTTGCCGCTGGATTTCCTATTCATCTTTTCATATAGTCATCAGAAGGGATATCTCGAAATCCTGGTCCAGTTGAGGTTGAAGGTGTGAAAGAAGTTATTTTTGGTGTGTCTTGTTATGGGATCGTTTCCTTATAGATTAGGTAAAAACTAACATAGCACTTTCTGGGAGAAAGAGAAGAATTCCAGGGTCCGAAGGAGCCTTGTTCATCAACGAAGGCAAGTTCATCAATCTACCAGAAGAAAGGGCAAGCTAAGGGCAAGTGTACAAAGAATGTTCATAAGCTCGAGTAGGAGTTGCAAGTCGTATCCATAGTCTATCATTCTAATTAGCTTATCACTCTAAATGGAAAATGATCATTGCTAGCAATCTGTTATATAGTATACCTCTATCTCTATGAAACATAGAGCCTTTCTTTCCTAGTCAAATTCTTTCTTGACTTGAACCAAAGCAACTCTTTCACCTCTCAACGGAAACTATCACTAAATCATAGCTACTTTTATCATTGATCAGTGGCATTCTATCCCCTATTTTAAACATTCCTAACATGGAAAAGGTGTCTGCTATGTTTACCCTTTCTAACGGAAAGACCTTCTCTCCCCTTAGTCTAAATAACTAAATAATTTTGCAGGTAAGCTAGTTCTTTTGCAAAATCACTATTCTTTCAAGCAAGCTATGGATAAGAGGGATAGGTTAAAGGCCTAAGCTATTTTCTTTGAGATTTTAAGCCAGTTCAATTCTTTTTCCCATTGATCCTCTTGTAGAAAAAAGCTAAAACCCCTCTAGTATTAAGCGCATTGAGTGAGTGAACAAGCTCAATTGGGGTTCTAAGCTAAGCACCCTATTTCAATGTCATGCTAGCTGAGCCAGTAGACATCAATTCAGGTAAGCTCTTCCTCTTTCAAAAAAAGTAACTGAAAATTCAAATGGTTGAAAGATAACTCCTACCACATTGTTGAACTCCCCCACCATGATCGAATAAGTATGGATAAGAGGCTCATGGGATTGACGTAAGGGGGTAGGGATAGCTATATTTCTGGGAGCATACTCCAGGCGGAGGAGGAGCTGGTTTGATACTAAGAATTGGTGACGACATTCTACCTAAATAGTAAACACGTGTAATAAATAAGAGAATACTAAAAATGTGAGCCATAGAATTTCTAAATTTTGATACAAGATACTTATTAGATCGAATAAGTACATTAGACCTAAAGAAATTATTTTGTTGTATCCCGGCTAATACCAATCCAACCCATTTCATGAATAAAATATGCCCAATTAACCAACCAACAAAACTACTTGTTACAAATAACATATTGTTGTTGCATCGAAACATATAAATGTTGTCTAATCCGGCTAATATTAAACTTGGTAAAATGAAATAGTTGAAGTAAATTCGCACTTTGGCCATCCTAGTTTTAGTGTGTTTTTACAGAACATTCACTAGTTGTGTCTTTTTCATTATTTTAATTTGAAACAGGGTACTGTTTATGTTAATTTAACTTTTATTTTTTATATTATTTACGAAAGTTAAAAAATGGAAAATCATATTTAGTCCCTCTATATTACTCGTATTTTTACATTTAGGTCCCTAATGTTTTTTGTTTTTTTATTAATTCTAATGTTTGCACTTCTATATTTTCATTTATTGTATTCTGGTCACCAATTTGATGTTTTAATTTTCAAGTTCGAGATCTTAATTTCTCACATCTTATATTTTGGTCCATATTGCTTTATATTTTAGTTTATGTTATTTTTCATATTTTGTTTTTTTTTGAAACTTTATATGTTGGTCCTGAACAACATTATTGGGTTATTTGCATTTCTAGTTTATAATTCATTTTATTTGTGCTATTAATCCTTATCCTTCGTTATATTTGCAAATAGATCCCAAAATTTACTATTTTATTATTCATTTTAGTCAATGTTTTAGTATATGTGTGCAAGCATGATATTCTTATAATATAATATAATATTTTATATTTATATATACTTATATTAAACCTTGTGCTATTTTTTCATTCTTTTAATTCACACACACATATATATAATATAAAGTATTTTATTTTGTATATATTTTTAAATGTTGATAATGTTTTATAGGTTAGTTTTTATTGATAAAACTTGTATAAAACCCACGTTTTATAAATTATATAAGTTACATATATATGTATATAATAAAATCTATTTCTACTTTTTAAATTTTATATATATATATATATATATATGATATTTTAAAGTATAAATCTATAAGGTATAAATTAATTTTTCAATATTATGTATTATTTTATATACATGTATATGTTTATTTTAACTAACCATATATATATATATATATATATATATTAGTATAATGCAGTATATTATTTTATTTATTTTTTATTTATGTTATGCATGTAAATATGTTTGTTGGTACATATAAGTCAGGGTTTTATCCTTTTAATTAATATGTAGGATATCCTCATAAGCATTGCTTGGCTCGATCAAAATAATTTGATTAAGGGTAATATCATTTCATTTTAGAAGTGAATGCTTAAGGTATAAGAAGGTCACATTTGATTATTTTAAAATAAAATGGTATCCTACTAAGTGAAACTCTAAAAATGGTCGCACCTAAAACTTAGGAATGAAAGAAAAAGATAATGTTCTTTTATTTAAATTCACCGAGAACTGACCATTAGAACGTATAAAAGGTCTGATTTCAATGTTTTTAAATAATGAAATGTCCTTATTCTTTCTAAAGGATTGGTAACATATAATTAATTTACATTATTTTATTACATGTATTTAAAAATATGGATTAACAATGAATTTATGAATGGAACATCGATATTTCTTTGTTTTTATTAAAATATAAACTGATTGTTTTAAGGCATAAAAGGTCTTTTTATATATGACAAGAAATAATTAAATGTCGTACTTATCCTTTCATAAATTTGAGGATTAATTTCTATGTGTTTAAAAAGGGATCTTAAATTAAATTATATTTGAATTCGTAAATTTCATTGCAAAGACAATTATTAATTGACCAGGTATCAATTTAGGGAGCTATGGGAGTGTTAATCATTTCCCACGTGTAATCGACTCCCTAACTTAATATCTAGTACGAAGAATTTAAAATATTATTTTAATATAATTGAAATAAATTTTATAAACATAAAAAGTTTGGTTTGGGTGCCCATTCACACCCTAATCAAAGATTGGTGCCGACTCCACAAACAATTTTTATTATTTCAAATTCAAGTCCCAAATTAGTTGAGGCAACTATATTTTTAACCGACCATTTTATTCAATTTTTAAAAGAACGCTTCGACAACTGGGGGACTCCACTGGTGAGGTTTAGAGAGTCTACCATTAGTCAATTAATTTGTTGTATTTACGATAAAAATTATAAATTTACCCTAATTTAATTTTTGATCTATGGTCTGTTTAGAATAAATTTGTGTTTATAATTTGATTAACCACGGAATAGCTAGAATAATTTGTCAGCTAATGACTTCATATTAAATAAAGGATTTGAGAACTCCACTTTATGATTGTTTGCTTTTATTGTATGTTCTTTTTTCCTCACACACTACATAGTTGCATTTTCATGGCATTAAGTTAAAACCCCACTCCATCCCATTTAAGTGGAACTGAGAAGCTACTCCATCGTGATGGTTTTCACCCTCACACACTACATAGTTGCTTTTCATGGCATTAAGTTAAAACCCCACTCCATCCCATTTAAGTGGAACTGAGAAGCTACTCCATCGTGATGGTTTTCACCTCCGCATGGGCTAACAGACCGCTCCTGGGGCACACGCCTTATAGTCCTCATGATGGTATTCACCTCTACGTGGACATAGGGAAGTGTACCCACTCAAATTAAACTCGATTTTAATAAGCATGTGATGAACCAATATTGTAACACCCTAATCTGTTATGCAAAAATTCAACCAATTAGAATGTCAAATGGGACCACTGGAGTGGTTAACTCCAAAAATTTTTCTTTAAATGCCTCTTAAATCATCAGTTCAAAACTTTTGTAAATGAAATAAATCAAAACATAATTAAATCAAGTTCACATCATGGGAACTCCCAAAATAATATATAAAAATAATACAATAGATTATTAAAAATAAAATTATGACTCAAATACAAGTAGTTCTACGAATAATACATGCCCTCTAAAGAAATGACTCAAGACGTACTATGTTGCTCGAACTGTCTAGAATGTCAACTGCACGATATGATCCTCGGATGCTCCTCCTGAAGACCTATATACAGAAACAGTTTTTGAACGTTAAGCTCACTAGCCTAGTGCCATACTAACAACTAAACCATACTAAATGTGTTCATCAATGCTCATTCTATTGAGTGCAATAAAGAAAGTGAGTATACTCATATACTTCACACTGCTCTAGAGTATACATCATGGTGTGGTCAGAGGGTTACACATCTCGGAACACATACCCCTCTAGTATACCGAGGGTAAGGTTCTAAATCTCTACATCGGACAAAACACCCAACTAACCCACCCATCGCGAGGGTTCGAGTCTCGTTCCCTTGTTAGTCTCAAAGTGCCTCGTGCACTACCTAAGGATATCCATAAATTCCATACTTTGAAGTTATTATCATCAACTAGAGTTGGGTTTCCTAGTTGTTTTCCCGAGCATCAACCAAGTCTAGTTTTATGTTATCCTAATTAACTTTGTTTCTAGTTATAATTGCATTTTAACCATGATTCTCACTTGTAATCATATTTGATGGTGTAATAGTGTTATTGAGTCTCTCTACATTTCTTTTAATTAACTTGGGCTTTTTGCCCAAAAATGTTCAATGGTATCGATACTCACTCTTGGGTATTGATACTATAGTTTTAAAATCAGCTGAAAATGATGGGTAGTATTGATATTGTTGGACCAATATCGATACTCTTGAGCTAGGGTATTGATATTATTTGGGGTATCGATACTCTACCCATGAGTACCGATACCAAAATGGTATTATGGAATTCACTATGTTTAACCGGTATCAATACTACCCTGCGAGTATCAAGACCAAGTCATTAGTATCAATACTCCTTGAAGAAGTATTGATACTCATATTCCTAATTTCTCTTGTTTTTAAGCCATCTGAAGAATAGTATTGGTATTTTTATGATGTGTTCTAATAACTACAAATGGTATGAAAGAGTTATGAATCTGTTAACTTAGTTTCATAGATGTTGAAAACTATTGAAAGAGTTGTGGATGTGTTACTTAGTTTCCTAGTTGCTGGAAACTATCTTAAATAAACCAAGGGTCAATTTCTCTTTCCCTTTTACCTTCAAGTTTTCCCTACTACTTTCACTAATCAAGACCAAAGTAAATGAGTTATCAACTCATCTAGATACCCAAAAAGAGTAGTAATATGATATCAAAGATCTAAGGCTCTCTATGACTAACACATGAAATGTGAGGTATTAATGAAAGCTTGAGATATTGGGATCGCATTTCTTACCTTGGAAACTCTGGAGTATAAATGAGAATAAATAAAGCTTTCACCTTCACATAATTTTAAGAAGAAGAAGAATAAATTTTGAAAGGGAAGAAGAAAGAGACAAGGAGACAATATCTCACGTGACATATGCACCATATAAGGAAAACCAACCTTTAGGTAGTTTTAGGGAAACTTTATCCTTTTGGTCCTTCCAACTTTGTTTCCAACTAAATATATCCTTTTAAAGTTTAAATAGGCTCAAGCCCAAACTCGTGAAAGGCCATAACTAACCTTAAATCTTTAATTGGTCTCTTAGCTTACACTTGAGGCCCAATCGGGTTACCTGAAGCTACCAACCTGGGATCTGTGGCGTTATAACTCTCCCCTCATAATAAGAAATTTTGTCCTTGAAATTTAACTAGATAGAAAAGCATATCCTCATTGGTTTCCCAAGTGGCTTTCTCGACTCCATGGTTCCTCCATAAGACCTTCACCAGGGGAATCGTCTTGTTACCCAATTTCTTCACATCCATTATCAATATCCTTACTCGCTCTTCCTCATGGTTCATATTTTTGGCTTACCTCAATATATCTTAAGGGTAAGATTTGAGATAGTTTGAACAATATCTCCTAAGCATAGACATGTGGAACACGTTGTGGATGCTTTCTAACTCTGGGGGTAAGGCTGAGGGGTAAGTTATGGGTTTAACCCTCTCAAGTACCTCATACGACCCTATGAAATGCGGGATCAACTTTCCCTTTCGTCTAAATTGGAGTACTTTATTCCATGGAGACACTTTGAGAAACACATTGTCTACCACGACAAACTCAATATATTTATGTTTTAAGTCTGCATATGACCTTTTCTTATGAAAGCTTTCTTAAATTGACTCTAAATTAACCAAACCTTTTCTTTAGATTCTCTAATCAAATTCAAGCCCACTATCTTTCCCTCACTGAGCTTTGTCTAATAAAGTGTAGTTCTAAACTTGCAGCTGTATTAAGCCTCGTAAAGAGCCATTTGGATACTAGACTGATAGCTATTGTTGTAGGTAAAATCTATTAACAACTAATGGTTCTCTGCACAACCATCATGGTGTAAGATGGTGCATCTAAGTATGTCCTCTAAAATCTGAATAACACGCTCGGCCTAACCGTCACTTTGAGGGTGGAATTCGATGCTAAAGTTGAGTTTGGTACCTAGGGATTCGTAAAGATCTTTCCAAAAACCAAAAAGTGAAACAAGGATCTCTATCTAAAATGATCGATTTTTGTACCTCATGTAACCTCACAATCTCACGAACATACAATTGTGCTAACCAATCTAAAGTGTCATCCATCCAAACCAGTAGAAAGTAAGCAGTCTTGGTTAAACTTACAACAATAACCCACAATGCATCGTTCCTCTACCTAGTCATTGATAATCTTATCATGAAGTTTATAATCACTCTGTCCCACTTCCACTACAGTATCTGAATTAATTGAAGTAACCTTGAAGGGTCCTAGTGTTATACTTTGATTTGTTGACATACCAAACACTTAGCAACAAACTTAAACACTTCTTTTTTCATGCCCGATCACCAATATAATGGTTTGAGCTCTTGATACATCTTTATAACTACCTGGATGAACTGTGAGTGGGCTACAATATGCCTCTTGGAGGATATTTCTGCACAACTACTTGTCTGTCAGTACACACAATCGACCCCTAAAAAAAAGTATATCCCTATCATAAAACGTGAAACCCAAGGCCTCACCTCGGTGGACTTGTTTCACGCGAACCTCATACGACATTCAAAACTCTAGAACATCTTAAATTCACTCACTTACAACTTGCAAAAAAGTCTACCTTCACTAGATAAACTAAAACATACTAATAACACCCTCAATTCTGACAACACCTTCTACAAACTGATGATAGTACATGGTAAGGTCTAAGAAACTGTGCACTTCGATCACGTTCTTTGGGGGTTGCCACTCTAAAATGGCCTGAATCTTCTGGGGTCAACTTAGATACCATTAGTTGCCACTGCGTGACTCAGAAATGAAACCTCGGACAACTAGAACTCACACTTCCCAAACTTGGCAAACAACTGACGCTCTCATAGGGTCTGTAGAACTATATGGAGGTGTCTCTCATGCTCTTCCTCTGATCGCGAATATACTAGAAGTTGTGACATTTCTCTCTAAAAAGGTAGTGTCTCCAAATCTTGAGTGTAAAAACCACCGCTGCCAATTATAAGTCGTTGGTGAGTTAATTTTGCTCGTGAGGCTTGAGTTGACGAGATGCATAAGCTCATACTTTTCCTTCTTGCATCAGGACACAACCAAGTCTATTTAGTGAGGTATCACTAAACACGATGAAGTCTTTCCCCAACTCATGTTGGGTTAAGACTGAGGCTTTCGTCAGGATGATTTTCAACAATTCAAAACTCCTCTAGTGTTTTCACCCTAAATAAACGGTATTCCTTTCTGAAGTAACTTATTCATCAAGACAACTATCATCGAGAAACCCTTTACAAATTGTGATAGTACCTGGCAAAGTCTAAGAAAATGTGCACTTCGATCACGTTCTTTGGGGTTTCCCACTCTAAAATGGCCTGCGTGACTTAGAAATGAAACCTCAGACAACTAGAACTCACACTTCCCAAACTTGACAAACAACCAACGCTCTCAGAGATTCTATAGAACTATACGAAGGTGTCTCTCATGATCTTTCTCTGATCATGAATATATCAGAATATTGCCTATGAAGACCACCACAAAACGATCTAAGTATGGGTGGAAGACTCTGTTCATTAGATCCATGAATATCGCTGGGGCATTAGTGAGTCCAAACGGAATTACAAGGAACTCACAGTGACCATACCTCATCTTAAATATTGTCTTGGCTATGACGGCATCCTTAATCTTTAACTGATAGTACCCCGATCTCAAATCTATATTGGAGAACACGCACCCTTAATCTTTAACTGATAGTACCCCGATCTCAAATCTATATTGGAGAACACGCACCCTCCTTTGATTTATTCGAAGAGATCGTCGATCCTTGGGATGAGATAACGGTTCTTGATGGTTAGTTTGTTGATTTCTCGATACTTGATGCACAACCTCATCAATTGATCCATGGAGAAAAACTTGGCTAGATGAAACCTTTCTTCAATAACTCTTGAATTTGAGCTTTTAATTCTTTTAGTTCTGTTGGTGCCATGTGATAAGGGGATATAGATATCAAAGAGATCCTAACATTATCTCGATACTTACTCTAGCTCTCGTAGAGTGGTAACCCTGGTAACTCCTCTAAAAAATGTATGGAAAGTCTTAAACAGTTTAGATATCCTCGAGTCTCAGAACTGTGACTTGAGTTTGGATTATATGAGCCAAGAAAACTTTACAACCTTGATCCATTATCCTCTGTGCCTTGATGGCCGACATAATCCTTGTATACTTTTGCTTATTGCTAACCATCACTACCCTGGTCACATCACTCTTCTTAAGTTTGAGTTGTCTAGCCTTGCATCTCAAACTTGCATCGTTCTCTGAAAGTCAATCCATGCCTAATTTCATGTCGAACTCTCTGAAGTGTAGCTCCATTAGATTGACCGAAAAGGTCTCACCTTGAATCTCAATGGGACATCTACGATAAACCTTGTCCACTAGGACGTCTAATCCTAATGGGATGGATACTCGGACCCCTATCTCAAGATCCTTTGCAAGGATATTTCTATATCGTACTAGATCATAATATATATAGAAGTATGTGGACTTTGTGTCTACTAAAGCGGTGATTGGAATGAAAAATACAATAAATGTACCTGATATCACATCAGTCGCATTACACTCCATATAGACCCTAAGTGCATATTGGTGTATGGCCACACTAGGCTTGGCATCAACCACAGATCGACTTGTACCCCTACTAAACTGCCAGATATAATACTCCCTCCTCTTTGAGGTCCTCTACCCTTTTAAAATGATTGTGCCAACCTCTAGGTCGATGCTAGAGTTGTGCTACGTGCCTCAAGGAAATCTCTTATTAAAGTGGTATGGAGAACAAAAATTGAAACATCCTCAAGATCTTCACTTATAAATCCCTAAATGCCTCTTGTTACAGACTGAACAATTGGGCTGAGAAGGTGCTCTCGACTAACCACCAATGATCACCACAAACGATGATGCCAAAGGCCTCTTAAGCTCAGATCTACCTTCTCTGCCTGCTCTTTGTCCTGACTTACTAGGATGACTTCAAGGAGCCCTCCAAGATCCCTAGGAGTCCTTGGTCCTCTTATTCGAGGGTTGGGCAGGACTCAGAAACTCAACTACTCTCCTACACTGCCCGAAAGTGATATTAGATACTCTAGCTCTCAATTGGAGAACCTCCCTGAACCTCTTACAGCTGTGGTACTTAGACGCCACCAACTTTGGTGCATACTGGCTTAAACGAAGGAACTCTCTCTTGTACTCAAACACGGATTGGTCTCCTTGAGCTAGGTGCAGAAACTGATCCCTTAAATCATTCGTATGAGTCTCGCCTATATACTTTTGATGAAACTCCTCCAGAAAGTGCTCCCAGGTGGGTTGCTCAGGCTCCATCGCCATTTTCAAACCCTAAAACCACTTCAACTTCACTTTAGTGTTCTTATTTTTAACTATTAAATTTAAGGTTGAATATTAAAAACTTCTTTAAAGTTTTTCCATCATTGAATCAAGTTCTTAAATTACTTTTTAATCAGAATAAGTTCCTTAATTATTTTATCAGTTCTATTTTGGATGTTTAGGGTTTATTAATATATTAGGGTTTAAGGATTTAAAAATATCTTTTAATTATTATAAAAATATAAGAATATATAAATTAATATTATAGATTACAAAAATATAGAAGAATATATAGATTTAAGGTTTAGCGTTTTTAATTTTAAGTGTTAAAAGAGAGAAATGCCGCTAAAATACATAATATTTTTATAAATTTGCAATAATTTCAAACATAAGATAAAAATGATTATGTAGACCAATTTATTACTTGAAATCTTAAAATAAATAATCTTACATTTAATTAATCTGACTAATAACAAAATCCATTACAATATTACTTTCATGTTTTCAAAAATATAAAAAAAAACTTTTATAAATTTCACCATATGAGCAAAATATTTGTGGAATCTTATGATGTATGAAATTGCCAAAATGTTGACAATAGTATACATAGTAATTGTTTTATAATAAAGAAACTCTCTTTGCTTCTTTATTAGATGTTGTTGAAGAATCGGGTAAAGAAAAACGAAAGACCACAATAATTTTAACGAGGTTCGGCAATGTGTTTACGTCATCGGTGCCTAGGTGGCGCTAGAAGTTTTATTCAATGTCTCATAGGTTCAGGTTACATCTCTATTTATAATAAATAAACTCTGGTATATATTTACAAATATAACCCTGTACCGTATATTTATGAGCCATACCTAACAGATGTATTGGACCAAGATCATGTAACAGTTCATATCTTCATCGCAACCTCTCCTCGATGCAAATTTGCTTTAATTAGATCCATCGTAGAGGTTTTCTTCAAAATATTACATCCAATAATAATATTGAGGTAGTACATGTAAAATCAATATAATATACCTTTTCTATATAATGTTTGGGGATATTTTTAAGAAAGCTTTTCCTAATAGAAAGTATTCATAATTATCTATAGGTTTCAAAGAACACCTATACAATTGAGCATTTGCAAATATACATCTTAAAAAGTCAAGCAAAAGTCCCAACAAATTAAACAGATGGGTAGGAACTTCTCAATACAACCCTAATAGAACATCGTAAAATATTAAACAATATATCATTTGAGATATAGAATAAGAATATTTTAGGTGCCATTAAAAATGTGAATGATTTAGTGTTCCTGAGTGAGTGAGGATCGCAATAAAGGTTCTCTATAGCAGAACAAAAAAGATGGATAACAAATGAGACAATAAAAACGACAACTAAACATGAATATATAGATCATACTTCAAACTTGAAAACAAATACTTGGTTGTGGAGATCCATTATTCATAGTGAATAGGTGATGCAAAGATTTTTTGTATAAATAGAAGACGTTTTTTACAAGAAATTATTCCTTTCTTTAGTAAAAATTATTTGCATGCTCATCCTGTCTAATTATTTTCGATAATTGCGTCTCATCCTATCAAACATGAAATCAAATGAATGAATAATACTATACACGTAGAATGCCATTTCTTGCACCTCATAGTGAATATGTGATGTTGAGATTCTTTGCATAAATGAAATGCACTTTTCATAAAAAACATATTGGTCTGTTGTAAACTTTTTTTGTATGATCTTGTTTAGTCATTTTCGACAGTTGTGTTTCATCTTATCAAACAAAGAGAATATTCTGTAGAGGTCCATTATTTACATCCCATGAAGAATAAGTGATGTAGGAATTCTCTGTATTAATGGAAGGTGCTTTTCACATAAAACTCTTTCTCATATTGCGGAGATTCTCTGCATGGTCATATTGTCTAGCCACTTTTGATAAATGTGTCTCATCTGATCAAATATGAAGTCAAATGCGTTAGGATTACTCTGCATAAGTTCATTATTTACACCCCACAGTGAATAGGTGATGCAGTGAATCTTTGTATAAATGGAAAACATTATTTACAGAAAAATTCTCTTTTTTTTTTTGGAGATTCTCGCCATGATTATCTTTTTTAACCATTTATGATAATAGTATCTCATCTTATAGTATAGATTACGTTTGAGAAATCAAAATTTTATATTTAAAATAGTACTCAAGAATATGACTTTGATTCAAATTTTATCTGATCATTTTAAAATATGACAAGGATCATCAAAAGTCATTGTTGCTCTAATACATGGTTGATTTTAGGAAAAACATATTTAAGGAATAACAATATACTTAAGTTGATGAGAGACTTCAAACATTTTTGATCAAAGTGTTCAATTCTTTTAAAATTGTATAAATAGTCCAAACCAAACGACTTCAATGATAAATGAGTTGTTATTACTCCTTGTACGATTGAGCACAATGAATGCTATGTGTATGAGTGCTCAATGTCAAGGTTGAAAGTTATCTTTGAAAAGATATTAGCATGTATTTACGTCATATTAATTAAAAAATTATTATATGATTATTTTAAATTTTTTATAATTTATCATTGTATAATTTCATATTTTCATATTTTCATTTATTTTTAAAATAATTAATATTTTTTATAATTTTATATTTAATTTTCTAAAATATTTTAATATTTTAATATTTTAAATCTTCAATAATTTCTCAAATTTTAATCTTTCCTCACAAATTCAATATATCTTTTAACTATCTAAAAATTAAATTAAGCCCTTCAATTTTTAATTGATTTTTTTGGTATGGAAAAGAATCTAAACATTTAACTACTGAGGGTATCCTTCACAATCATCCTGAAGCATCTTGATCACCGATTGTGGTGGTTCGTGGATTATGCGCACATCGAGCTCTCCCGAGCTTGCTTTCTTTGCTAGCGAGTCTTCTACTTGATTTCCTTCACGACAAACGTGACTGTAGTAGATTAACCATTCTCTTCTCTCCATATTCAGGATATGGGACATGATAGTCTATGCACCAATGCTTTTATTCTTGCTGTCGAGTAGTTTATAAGCTTCTCTACCGTCTGTTTCTACCTCTAGCTGTTGAACTCCTTGGTCCCATGCAGTCATCATTCCTGTGTAGACCGCCCACAGTTTTGCTTCGAGGATGGAGCAAATGCCGATGTATTTGTAAAACCCAACAATCCATTTCCGGTTATGATCTCTAATGACTCGTCCACATGTTGTGTTTTCGTTGATGGTATTCTGCCTTGCGTCTGTGTTAACTTTGTACCAATCAGTTAATGGTTTTATCCAGATGGTCTGCTTCACCTCCGTGTTCATAGATTCTAGGTTTACTTCCTCCTTGTGTGCAGTTCGTGCTGATTGGTTAGCTCAGACGCTCATCAGTTGGAGTCTACGGCTTCTGTCAATGATAGAACCGTTGTCTTCCAAATGGGAATCAAAAGCAATTGCATTTCTAGAAAGCCAAACGTTCCATAGAACTGCTCCGAAGAGCAAGTCCCATTCTTGGTCTTCAATAGCCAAGTTGCATAGATTTTTAAATTAGTCATTTAACTATAAATTGTCTTATTAGTATGGTGGATCATTATGTCACTACAATTAACTATCACATATTACTATAATTATTAACAACTTTTAATTTATAAAAGATAATATTAGTGTTAATCGATATCAAAAGAAACATTGATATAATTAAAAGTAATAAACATTAAACAACGCTAATATTTATTATCAATTTCGAGGTCAAAACTATTCTTTTTAACCTTAAAACGAATAATAGTTCATCCACCAGAGATAGATTTCCCCAACTGAAGTGCAGGCCTGGATACTACACCGCCATATGCTGATTGAATGCGAAGAGATGGGCTCCTCAAGAGGTAACTCGAAAGTTCCCATATTATTTTTCTACGAGATTCGACATGGGTTCCGAAAGATACTCATTTTGTGATTAGCCTAATCTTCTTCCCCAATTCATACATAACCTTTTCGGGTCCATTAGTAAATCAATAATTTATAAGATAAATTATATGGGCAACCACTCAACTATTGTTCTCTTTCATTTTGATCACCAATATTTTGATTTCATCAATCAGACCACCAACTATTATGTAAGACACTCGTGCCCTTGATTGTGGATCTAGTGAATGAGCAAACACCTGCAAGAAGATATGTTCAAATGGAAGGGTTTGGTAGTTGATGAAAGGTGATAATGGTGGGCTAAGATGATGATAATGAAAGAGTATGGTTGCGGAAACAGTTTAGGCGTGATGATGGGCTTATGAAACAAACGAATAAGGGTGGATAGTATCTTAAACAATTAAGGAAGAAACCGGGATATAAAAAAACCTAACACTAATCCTTATAAATTGTTTAAGTGTGGTAGAATAGGACTTGGCCCCACTAGTTACAAGCAACTAGGAAACACAAGTATCAATGGATGTGAAGGGATTGACGTCACAAGCACCTAAATACATGATAAGTCGATAAAAGTTCTTTAAGAACTTAAACAAATAGGATAACCTCATAATATATTAATATGCAAAAGAGGATTTAATACAAAAGCCATGGATTATATATAGTTTTCAAAGGATTTAGGTAGAATGGATACATGATGGTTCAGCTAATGCAGAAATCCCTTTGAAAAATACAAGAATTTTTAATGAAAATACATGGCTTTAATGAAAGTACATGTTCTTGGCCAAATAAATAAGTGTAGGTAGCTAGCTAGGTACCTAGTGACACTCCAACTGTAACACCTATCTCCCGTATATGTTTCCGTACACAAGTCATAGGTGTCACATTACTTATAAAACATTCATCATTGTAAAACCCAAAACATTTTGTTTCGAAATTCAAACCAAACATTTTAATACATAATTAAACATTCATTAAAATATTTTACTACAAGTTATCACTTTAAATCCATTCTGAAGTATTTTTTGTAATTTCGATTACATGCTAGCTAAGTTTCAAAATAAACATGATTGTCCTACTGTTACTGACGAGTCAACACTGGATTGATGATAGCTAATGTTACTGCACTCCTTACTCAGCTAATCTTTGATTTTACCTACGCGTGAAGTCAAGACACGTTAAGTATTTACTTAGCGAGACATAATACTTTAAATGAACTACAATTTATACATAAACATGTCATGACTATCAAAATCCGAGATAATTCATATACTTCATGAGAATCCTTTGCAATCCCTTTTAGTTAAACCAATAAGTGACACTTTTTATGCCAAAATGCACGGTTCTAACTTTTCATGTAACTTGCATTAGTGGCACCTTTATGCCAAAATGCACTGTTAGGCATTTAACTTTTCAACTAACTTGCATTAGTGGCACCTTTCTGTGAAAATGCACTGTTAGACATTTAACTTTTCATCTAACTTGCATTATTGGCACCTTTCTGCCAAAATGCACAGTTAGGCACTTAACTTTTCATCTAACTTGCATTAGTGGCACCTTTCTGCCAAAATGCATAGTTAGGCAATTAGTTTTTCATCTAACTTACATTAGTGGAACCTTTCTGCCAAAATGCATAATTAGGCACTTAACTTTTCATCTAACTTGCATTAGTGGCACCTTTATGCAAAAATGCATAGTTAGGCCTTTTCATCTTAGAGCAGTTCATACTCTGAAAATTATTCATAATATATATTCCATATACATTATAAACATATATCGAATGCGGTAAAACATACATTAATCTAAACATTAGAGGTTAACTCATTGTGAGTCTCCCTCATCCGATACACTTACAATAGATGCACTCACCTTATATACCTCCCTAGTACGCTGAAATGTCGTCCAAGTACTCTACAACTTTACCCTTGTCCTTTTTCTTATTTGACTCGGGAGCTTGGTTATGATCTACACAAGCATCCATTAAATACACATAACATACAATTGTTAGTATTCTCTCTAACATTTATACTTTTAATAATACTCAAAAGAACTATTATTTTTAATTTCTATGACCATCTCAGCCTATGTTAAAATTCAAAGCTCAATAGTATCGGTACCCCTACCATTGTATCGATACTTCTATACTATGGTACCGATACTTCCTTTCAGTATCGATACCATTTATGCATTCTAGAATCCCTGGTATCGATACCTTTCTCTTAGTATCGATACCCATATCAGTATCGATACTAATTGCATCAGTATCGATATTGTTCATCGTATTTTTACCAATTTAAACCTATAGTATCATTACTATTCTTTCAGTATCGATACCCTTACCCAGATTTTCCAATTTTTAGCTCGATTTTTACCTAAATTTGGTCAAATTCCCTTACTTTTACCTCTAAAAATACTATTCAACTCTTCTTTACTTATCCCAACTAACATTTCTTCATTTAGCTTCTTATAACATCTAGAACCTCCAAAGAACAACTCCAACCAAGAATCATTCCACTTTTTCTAACATGTTTTTTAATCTCATCCAAGGCTTCTAATCTCTTATTTACTTCTTCGACAAGTCAAATATACTAGTAAGCCTCCATAAAAACTCATATTCTAACATATCATTCAAAAACCCATTTCTTTCAATCTCAAATAAAATATCCATCTCTTAGTTTTAATCCTCTTCAACCCTTCCTTAAGCCTCTATAAGACTCAAGGTTTCAATAACAAACCAAAAATGAAAGGAAAAACTAGTTAAATGAAGTCTTACCTTTGGCTATGGAGGAGAGCACATGAATACGGGAAGAAGAAAAAGAAGAGTATATTACTTAGTTTTATTCTAACTTTCCCCTTTTTCGCTTTCTTAAATCCCTAATAAATGAATTTTAAATTCATTTCCCCTTAAAGGACCACAATGCTCTTTTATTATTCCATTGTTACAAATTGGTCTTAAACACTATGTCTAAATCATTTCTTATCCTTTATCGTTAATTCAAATTAGTCCCCAACTTTTAAATCTTTTATATAAAGTTACTGACCTGATATTTGGGGTATTACAATTCTTCCTCCTTAAGAAAATTCATCCTCGAATTTAACGAAGTACTTGTAACGAAGAGGTGTGGAAATTACTTCCTTATGTCCTCCTCTCTTTCCCTAGTAGCTTCTTCCAGCTTATGATTCTGCCAGAGAACTTCAACTAAAGGAATCTTCTTACTATGTAATTCCTTGTTTTCTCTAGCCAAGATCCGCATTGGCTCTTCCTCATAAGTTAAATCTGGTCGGATATCTATTTCCTCTGGTGTGATAATGTGGGATGGATATGATAGGTACCTTTTAAGCATCGACACGTGAAAGACATTGTGGATCTTGTCCAATTTAGGAGGCAAAGCTAATTGATAAGCTATGGGTTTGACCATTTTTAAGATCTTATCAGGTCCAATAAATCTCAGACTCAGCTTTCCTTTGCGCCCGAACCACAATATTTTCTTCCTGGGTTACACTTTCAGAAATACCTTGTCTCCCACTTGAAATTCAATTTCTTTTCTTTTCAAATCAGCATAAGATTTTTGTCGATCGGAGACTATCTTCAGATTATCCTGGATAACTTTTACTTTCTCCTCTATTTATTTTATCAAATTCGGGCCAACTAGGTCTCGATCTTTGAGGTGAAACTAATTTAATGGTTTTCGACACTTCCTCCCATACAAAGCTTCATACGAGGCCATCTTAATACTTGATTGGTAACTATTGTTAGAAGTAAATTCCACTAAAGGTAAATACCTTTCCCATTATCCTTTAAATTCAATCACACATGCCCTTAGCATGTCCTCTAATATCTAAATAGTTCGTTTTAACTACCCATCTATCTGTGGATGAAAAGATGTTCTGAAATTCAATCAAGTACACAGTGCCTCATGTAAAGAATTCCATAATTTTGAAGTAAACCATGGCTCTCGATCTGACACTATCGATATAGGGACTCCATGTAGTCAAACTATCTCTTTTATGTACAATTCTGCATATTTTTCAATCGAGTAATCTAATCGAGCTGGAATGAAGTGAGTTGTCTTGGTCAATCTGTCTACAATTACCCATATCAAGTCCTTTTTACCTAATGAAAAAGGTAACCCCGAAATAAAATCCATTGTAACTCTTTCTCACTTCCACTCAGTAATGGATATCGATTGTAACAATCCAGATGGCACTTGATGTTCAACTTTCACTTGCTGACATGTCAAAAATTTTGTAACAAACTTCGATATAGCTTTTTTCATTCCAGACCACCAATAACGACTCTTTAAATCCTGATACATCTTATTCTCGCCTAGATGCATCATCAAAGGACTATAGTGTGCCTATAAAAGAATATCTTTCTTCAGTTCATCATTATCGGGAATGCAAAGTCTTCCATGATAATATAAACATCCATCAACCCTTATTTCGAAGTCTTTAACCTCTCATTTTTCTACTTATGCCCTTCTCGCCAAGAAATTTTCATCTTGACCTTACAGATCTTTTACTCGATCTAAAAGAATCTGCTTTAACTTGAGTTCAATAATCAAGGTGCCATCTTCATTTGAAGACATACGCGCATCCAAAGGCCTAAGAGCGACAAAAGTTTTTCAGCTAAGTGCATCCGCTACAACATTAACCTTTCTGGGATGAAAATCAATGATCAAATCATAATCTTTTAAAAGCTCAATCCATCTTATCTTCCTCAAGTTTAGTTCTTTCTGAGTTAGCAAGTACTTTAGACTCTTTTGATACATATAAACATGACAACGCTCACCGTATAGATAATGAAGCCAAATTTTCAAAGAATACACGGCAGCTGCTAATTTCAAGTCATCTGTTGGGTAATTTTTCTCGTGAGTTTTCAACTGTCTTGAGGCATAAGCCACGAATTTTCCATTTTGCAAAAGCACACATCCCAACCCATTATGAGATGCATCACTAAAGACTACATAATATTTACCCGACTAAGGTTGTACAAGTACTGGGCTTCTGTTACATTTCATTTTAGCCTTTAAAAACTTTCTTGGCATTTCTCCAACCAACCAAACAAAAGGCACATCTTTCCGTAACAACTTATTTAACGGTGAAGATAACATTGAGAAGTTCTTCACGAACCGTCTATAATAACCAACAAGCCCCAAGAAACTATAAACTTCAGGAACATTCTTTGGGTCGTTGCCAATCCACTATAGCTTGAATCTTTTTAGGATCCACTCTTATTCCTTCTGCGGAGACTATATTACCAAGAAAAACAATTTCAACTCACAAAAAATCACAATTTGACAATTTGGCAAACAACTTCTTTTCTTGAAGTATCTGAAGAATCACCCGAAGATGAGAATCAGGTTCACCTCTTGACTTGGAATATACCAAAATATCATATATAAAAACCACCAAAAATTGATCCAAGTAAGACTAGAATACTCGGTTCATCAAGTCCATAAATGTTACAAGAGAATTTGTCAATCCAAATGGCATCACCACAAATTCATAGTGTCCATACCGAGTCTGAAAAGTTGTTTTGGAAATATCATCCTTTTTTATCTTTAATTGGTGGTACCCCAACCTCAGGTCTATCTTAGAAAACACTGATGCACCTTTCAATTGATCGAATAATTCATCAATCCTCAGAAGAGGATACTTATTCTTTATTGTTACTTTGTTTAACTGATGGTAGTTGATGCATAATCGCATAGACCCGTCCTTGTTTTTCACAAACAACACAGGTGCTCCCTAAGGAGAAACACTGGGTCTCACAAATCCCTTATCTAGCAGCTCTTGCAATTGGCCTTTTAACTCTCTTAACTCTGTTGGAACCATTCAATATAGAGCCATAGAAATTGGTTCAGTACCTGGGTAAACCTCAATCTTGAATTCTACTTCAAGGTCTAGAGGTAAACCCGATAATTCTTTCGAAAAAACCTCTGGAAACTCCTTAACTATTAGGATATCATTTAATCTCGCTTTTGGTACTCGATTATCTATCACATTACATCATTTGTCTTGCAATCATGGCTGAAATTACATTGGATGATGATTTCACTTTTTCACCAATCACTACAATTTTTGAACCTTCTGCATCTTTCATAAATTATCACTTCTGGCGACAATCGACCCATCCATAAAGTGGAGACAACCAGTTCATGCCCAAAATGATTTCAAACTCGTTCAAAGGCAACTCCATTACATATACCAGAAATATAATCCCTTGAATCTTTATATGGCATTTTATACATACCCGACTGACTCTCGCACTATGACCCATAGGGTTTACTGCTATCATCTCACTAACAATTGGTTCTAAAGGAATTTCTATAGATCTAATCAACTTTGTACTAATGTATGAGTGTGTAGAACCAGGGTTAACTAAAACAAATACAGGCTAATCAAAAAGATGTAATGTACCAGTTATGATCTCTGCGTCATCCCGATTCTCATTGGTCTTAATGTTGTAAATTCTGGTGACTCCCCAAGTCTCTTGTCGATGTATTGATTCAGATTTTCCCCTTGATCTACCCCTTCCTCTACTTCTATTAGAGACTGCCACAGATCTTTCAAATTATGTTGAATTGTCCCCATATTTCTTAGGACAGCTTCGGGAAAAGTGACCAGTCTCGCCACATTGAAACAAGCTCCATTAACAAGTCTGTATACTCCTCGGTGCACTCTACCACATGTCTGACATAAAATTCTTTCTCCAAATGCTCTACCGGAGCTAGCAGCAAAAGACTGGGACAATTTAGTTTTCTATAAAGCTGCTGCAAAACCATCTCTATTAGTATATCAGGAACTCAAGCTCTTACCTCTCTTAGCATGATGGACAGTTTAAGGCATTCCAACTATTTTTTCCGTCTGTAAACTCTGCTTCGCTGCTAATGTCTCCTCTTGAGCTCTTTCAATAGCCTTGGTTCGGTTTATGACATCTTGCAAGCTAGGCAAATTCAAAGCCAACATCATCTCTTTCAACTTTGGGCATTCCTTCCATAAACCAATCATGTCGAACCTTGTCATTGGGAACCACCTCTATAGAAAAACGACTCAACTTATTATACTTAACCTCATACTTAGGGATGGGCATAGAACCCAAACCCGACGGGTTCTGACCAACCCGACTCGATCGGGTCAGATTTTTTTAAAAAACATTCGGGTTCTAATCGGGTATGGTTTTATATTAAAATATTTATATTCAGGTTTGAGTTAGGTTTAGGGTTAAAATAATCCTACCTGCCCAACCAGAACAGTAACCCAATTATTATTTTTTTACTTTTTTTACTTTCCCTAATTTGGTGCTTTACTTTATTAGTTTGGGGTCGGCATGCCATCTCCATAAAGACTTCGCTTTACTTTACTCTCCATCAAGACTTTGCTTTACTTTATTCTCCATTTATACATTGCTTTGCTTTACTCTCCATTAAAACCTCTTCATTATTCAACCTTTTTAGGTTGTTCTTCGGAGCTTAAGGTCTCTTTTCGCTTTCTTGTTTCTCTATTCAGTCGTTTTATTCTTGAATTTTTCTTTTATCTGTTTGGTTATAGAGAAAAATGGAGCAAACTAAACTGAATCTGATTTTTTCAACGTTTGAATAGTGTATTTCTCAGGTCTTTATTTGCTTCGGCTTTTCTGGTATTGTCTATTCTTTGTTATTGTTGTTGTTGTTTGTTAGATCTGTGGTGAGTTATTGATGAAATGAGAAAAATGAACTAAATATTGTTGTTTTCTACTTTATAATGCCTTTCTGTTACTCTTAAAACTCGAGAAATTATTTATTTCTTCAGTAAGTTTTACTGATTTTTTTAAAGAAAATAGTTTTTTCTTCAATAAGTTATTTTCAATCTTTGAAAGAAAAAATTGAAGTTTGTAGTGTTGGTTGGGTTAAACCGAGTCAAGTCTGGTTTTTAGTAAATAAAAAATAAATTAGGTATGGTCGGGTCGGTTTTTTAGGTTATGTATCGGGTCGGGTCTCACCTTGTTTTCGGGTCAGGTCGAGTGGACCAAAAACCCGACCCGACCCAACCCATGCCCATCCATACTCGTACTCATGTACTGCTCAATCACTTATTTCAAATTAAGGAACTTCAGCAGTATAGCCCATCTAAAATGCTCACCAATATATTTATTGTTAAATTATTCCGAGAAGAACTAACAGGTCAATTGTTCCAGTGGTGCATACATTGTAGTATTTGACCACCACACTCGAGTTGATTCCCTTAGTAACGATATAGCTCCACCCATTTTTTGAATCCGAGCAGTGGAGACTTTCAAGCATTAACATTACATCATTTAGCCATAAGTCAACCTTTGTAGGACCTTCATCCTCTTTCCCCATAATTCTGGAGCTCCCAAACTCTTCAAATCCTTTGGGATCTTGTTCCAGTGGTGCATACATTGTAGTATTTGACCACCACACTCGAGTTGATTCCCTTAGTAACGATATAGCTCCACCCATTTTTTGAATCCGAGCAGTGGAGACTTTCAAGCATTAACATTACATCATTTAGCCATAAGTCAACCTTTGTAGGACCTTCATCCTCTTCTCCCCATAATTCTGGAGCTCCCAAACTCTTCAAATCCTTTGGGATCAACATCCTTGGTACTGGAGGAGCAGGAGGAGACGGGGGAGGTTGGAATCATGTTAGGATGGTATTGAGAGCTTGTATAAAATCTCCAAACTCAGGAACCAACACCCCCTGATGTGCAGGTGCACTTGAATTTTCAGATGGAATTGACTGTTCACTATTAGCCTCGTAACTTTTACTATCAGTTCCTTCTCTAATTTATTATTCCCCAACTCTTCGAGAGTTTGAGGATTCCGACATCTTTTAGGACATAAATAACAATAACACTAAAGTTAGTAAGGAGCGTCATCAATCACACTCTAATGACACCATATCAGTAACCTTGACAATCTTAATACAAAGTAATCCTTTTTTCAAATTTCAAATAGACCAAGTTTCGGCCGAGAATCGGCTAAACCTGTAGTTCTGATACCAATAAATGTAACACTCATTTCCCGTATACGTTTCCGTACATAAGTCATAGGTGTCACATGACTTATAAAAACATTCATTAATTTGTAAAACCCATAAAAAAAATTTCAAAATTCAAACCAAACATTTTAATATAATAATAAAACAATTATTGAAATATTTTACTACAAGTTATCACTTTAAATCCATTCTAAAGTATTTTTCATAATTTCGATTACATACTAGTTAAGTTTCAAAATAAACATGATTGTTTTACTGCTACTGACGAGTCAACCTTGGATTGATGATAGCTAATGTTGTTCCCCTCCTTACTCGACTAATCTTTGATTTTACTTATGCGTGAAATCAACACACGTTAAGTATTTACTTAGTGAGGCATAATAATGTAAATGATCTACAATTTATTCATAAACATGTCATGACTATCAAAATCCGAGATAATTCATATACTTCATGAGAATCCTTTACAATCCCTTTTAGTTAAACCAATAAGTGGCATTTTTATGTCGAAATGCACGGTTCTAACTTTTCATATAACTTGCATTAGTGGCACCTTTCTACCAAAATGCACTGTTAGGCATTTAACTTTTCATTTAACTTGCATTAGTGGCACCTTTCTGCCAAAATGCATCGTTAGGCATTTAACTTTTCATCTAACTTGCATTAGTGGCACCTTTCTGCCAAAATGCACAGTTAGGCACTAAATTTTTCATCTAACTTGCATTAGTGGCACCTTTATGCCAAAATGCACATTTATGTACTTAAATTTTCATCTAACTTTCATTAGTGGTACCTTTCTACCAAAATGCATAGTTAGGCACTTAACTTTTCATCTAACTTGCATTAGTGGCATTTTTCTGCCAAAATGCACCGTTAGGAATTTAACTTTTCATATAACTTGCATTAGTGACACCTTTCTACCAAAATTCATAGTTAGGCACTTAACTTTTCATCTAACTTGCATTAGTGGTACCTTTCTGCCAAAATGCACAGCTAGGTACTTAACTTTTCATATAACTTGCATTAGTGGCACCTTTTTACCAAAAAGCATAGTTAGGCACTTAACTTTTCATCTAACTTGCATTAGTGGAACCTTTCTGCGAAAATGCATAGTTAGGTGCTTAACTTTTCATCTTAGAGCAGTTCATACTCTGAAAATTATTCATAATATCAATTTCATACACTTTATAAACATATATCGAATGTGGTAAAACATACATTAATCTGAACATTAGAGGTTAACGCATTGTGAGTCTCCCTCGTCCCATATAATTACAATAGATGCACTCACCTTATATACCTCCCTAGTATGTTGAAGTGTCTTCATCTACTCTACAACTTTACCCTTGTCCTTTTTCTTACTTGACTCGGGAGCTTGGTTATGATCTACACAACCATCCATTAAATACACATACCATACCAATATTAGCATACTCTCTAACATTTATAATTTTAATAATACTCAAAAGTACTATTATTTTTAATTTCTATTACCATCTCAGCCTATCTTACAATTCCAAGCTCAATAGTATCGGTACCCCTACCATGATATCGATACATCTATACTATGGTACCAATACTCCCTTTCAGTATCAATATCATTTATGCATTGTGAAATCCCTGGTATCAATACCTATCTCTTAGTGTTGATACCCATATCAGGATCGATACTAATTGCATCAGTATCGATACTGTTCAGCGTATTTTTACCAATTTGAGCCTATAGAATCGATATTGTTCTTTCAGTACTGATACCCTTACCCAAATTTTCCATTTTCAGCTTTATTTTTACCTAAATTTGGACAAATTCCCTTACTTTTACCACCAACAATACTATTAAACTCTTCTATACATATCACAACTAACTTTCCTTCATTTAGCTTCTTATAACATCTAGAATCTCCAAAGAACATCTCTAACCAAGAATCATAACAGTTTTTCTAACATGTTTTTAATCACATCCAAGACTTCTAATCTCTTATTTACTTCTTTGACAAATTCAAATATACTAGTATACCCCCATAAAAACTCATATTCTAATATGTCATTCAAAAACCCATTACTTCAATCTCAAATAAAATATCCATCTCTTAGTTTTAATCATATTTAACCCTTCCTTAAGCCTCTATAACACTCAAGGTTTCAATAACAAACCAAAAATGAAAGGAAAAACTAGTTAAATGAAGCCTTACCTTTGGCTATGGAGGATATCACGTGAAAACGAGAAGAAGAAGAATAGTAGATTACTTAGTTTTGATCTAACTTTCCCCTTTTTCCCTTTCTTAAATCCCTGATAAAATGGATTTTAAATTAGTCCTCAACTTTTAAATCTTTTCAATAAAGTCACTGACCTGATATTTGGGGTATTACTCCTGCTGCCACCAGCTACCATAAGTCCTCAGCTCAGCTACTTGGTCCTCAATTGCTTTCCAGCTAATTTTAGCTCCCGTTCATCTCCTTCAGCTACTCCCGAGTTATTATCCTTAATCATTGGGCTCCATTAGCTAAGTTAAGCTATCATTTGATATGGTTGAGTTAGCACGAGCTGTCACAAGTTGAGTTAACCATCCATGAGATGACATATCATTCCTTAGCATCCAATGTACATATATTAGCATAATTATATGTTTGATACTCAGTACTTACATATTTTATTAATTTATTTATAATTTTAATTTAATTCAAAAAGTACACCCTCCAATCAAGAAGTAATACATGTCAACAAATTATTGTAACAAATTTCACTAGTGGCATGTGCCATCACATGTTTAAAGGGAAATCAAATCAAAGAAATATATAAAATATTTTTGCAAACATATAACAAATATGGGGTTTACGACAATGGTTAAAGCACACCCAAAGTAAGTGTTCGTTACATGTTTAATTTTTTAAGATTAATTGAATGATTTTTCTCACTAATCAGATTGTGACATGTCTCGCTAGTGAAATATGTTATAATAATCTATTGACACATGGTATCTCCTGGTTAGAGGGTTAATTTTTTAATTAAATTAAATTAATACTAAATTAATAAAATATGTAAGTACTGAGAATCAAATGTATAATTACAGAAATTTTCTTAATTGCCACGTCACTATCTTCGTTAAATATTAACAGCTAGTGTCATGATTGAAGCATTTAAATAGTTAAATGGTCCGATTGACGAAATCGAAACATTAATGGTCAAAATAAAAGGCAGAAATAGTTAAGTGGCCACACATGTAGTTTACCCTATTTTATATGTAAATGTTAGGTATTGTAATATAGTACATTATACTCCTGAAGAGATAGTTTAGTTTTATACTATAAAAAGAAGAGTACACTATATTATTGACTACCAAATTTTCAAATTTTATCAATTAGGTCACCTATTATTTAAATACATTCAATCAAGCCACTTGTTGTTAACATTTAGCAGGGTTCGTTAGTAAAATTGACATAATGCTACATTTGGTACTCATTGCTTACATATTCTATTAATTTAGTCCTAATTTTTAGTTTAATTCAAAAAATTAATTCTTAATCAAACATTAAATAATATATTCACCACTTGATTGGAAGATTTTTTAATTTATTTTAATAATTTGATTAAACAATATATTCACCAATTAGGTAGTGACAGCTGACACCAAGATGATATAATCGCGCCTCAACCACTTGGATAAACCCCATTTTTAACTCTAATTGCAAAAAGGTTTATTTATCTTCTTTCAAATTATGGTAGAAAAATGGAAACAAAAGGGCAACAAGGCATATTAAAACATAAAACTGAGTTTAAATTATATTATGTATTAAATGCAAGTATATATATATATATATAAGTAATAATAAATTATATTAAATGCAATATTTAAAAATAAAATTATATTAAATTTTCATTTAACGAACCCAAAGTTACGAGAACAACTTGAATCATAAGATAAATTTATAATTCAAATCTTAAATTTTTATCTTTCAAGGATTTTTAAAATTATTTCTCATTTTCTTTAAATTTATAATCATTTAAAAATAATTGTTTAAATTTAATTTACAAATATAAAAATCTTGAATATATTTACTATAAAATATTTGTCATTAAAAGATATTAAAGAAATATATAATGTTATAAGCTCTCAAGTTCGAACTTTGAATGCCTTTTCATTTTTATTTTTGGCTAATCTATATCATAATATATAAAAACATTTTGACAACAAATAACAAATATGTGCTTTACCCCGGTGGCTGAGGTTGCTAGATTTTCTTTTGGTCCCAGATTTTATTTTCTCAGTCATCGCGTCGAAACATTATTTAATTAAAATATTAAAATTAATTTTAAAAATCTCTCTAATAAAGTCTTCACATGCGTCACCTCCTGGTTGGTAATCTTTCAAATTAAATTATAATTAGGATTAAATGCATAGAATATGTAAGTAATATGGACTAAACGTATAATTATACAAAATTATTTAACAACCACGTCACATTATCTTTTAAATGTTAACGGTAAGAGACTTGATTGAATGTATTTAAATAATTGGGTGAACTGATTGACAAAATTTCAAAAATGATGGTCAAAATGAAAAGGGGAAATAATTAGGTGGTCAATGGTATAATTTATGTAACACCCACAAACTGATGCGGGTGACCCGATCCGATCGAGGGTGTCACATTAGGGCTACCGAAGCGACCCACATTAAAAATCCATGAAAAATTTAAATTTTTTGTTAAAATGTGAAAAAAAATCATAAAACAATTTATAATTAAAATACAAGTTCAGAAAATTATTCATATATATAAACATAATTAAAATCATACAAGTTTCCGACTCTGATATAAAAACATAATACAACCTATATGCCCCCCTAATCACATGCACCGTACTCCGCAAGCAACGCCGGTGAAACTCCTTTACTAATGTCGATAGCTGCACTGGTTTGATTTATTTAACCTGAAATGGTGAGTAAAAAATTAATCTTTGGGAAACTAAGTAATACAGAACTACCAAGTGATGTTGAAGGACATGCAGATAAAAGGAACATCATAAATTTTTCTTATTGACTCAGCCGTCTACAAGTTTTTGTAATGTGCTGAGGTTTCACTGATATTTCATCGAGTAAAAGCCAGGAAGATTTCAGTACATAGGTAACATTCAGAGTATAAAGTTTTCAGTAGATCGAAATAGGATGCCTAGTGTGTTCTAACCAAAACCAGTGAAAATTTACAGATTTTTTTAAAAACAATAACAGTTTAAAACATATTTTTAAAACCATAGTAGAACCCTCCAACCGATTAACTTTATGCAATTCCCCATAACTACATCCATAAGGACTTACCCTAAGCACACAACAAAGGAGCCACCCTAAGGGAATACCTAGGGGCCTATGGGCCTACCCAAGGGTCTCCTTAGGTATATAAGGATTTACTAGCTTGATCAGAGCTGAACCTCCATACTCCAGAATCCTACCCATACAATATCCATTAGAAATCATATTTAACAGTAAACACTAATATATGGATCGTAATCTAGTAAAATAACATAAGTGTGCCAATAAAATAAACCATATAACTTCCCTCCACTCGTATACCATATACAATCCCATGATTTACCCAAGGGAGTGCCTTGGGGCCTGAAAGCCTACCCAAGAAAGTTTCTCGGGGCCTTAGAGCCTACCCAAGGGTCACCTTAGGTCTGTAAGGATTTACTTGCTTGATCAGAGTTGAAACACCATACTCCAGTCTACCCAGATAATGTCCCAAAAGGTAGTTCCAGTAGTAACCAGTAAATTTCGTGATCCATAAATCAAGAATGATCATATTTTTCAATGAAAACAGGTAATCATATAACATAATTTATGAATCATGGAATCTACTGGTTTATGAACTATGGTTACCTGAAAATAGGTAACCAGAGAACATATTTCAAGTAACCATAGTTCATAAACCAGAGATTCCATGATTCATAAATTTGGAACGATCATATTTTACAGTGAAAACAGGTAACCAGAGAACATATTTCAGGTAATCATAGTTCATAAACCAGTAAATTAGTAAATCAGTGATTTAAGGAAACCATGTTTTAAAACAAGTAAAATATTTATATATCACAAAAGGAACACATTAGAGGATCAATATATTATTCGGAGATACTTGGTATTTATCAGGTAGGGGACCATGAAACTTTTGTAATTTAATAGGATTTCACAATCAAGATCCCTATAAAAGGAGGGTTTGATAACTAATTGATTCACCATTTATTCAGGAAGTGATTTATCAAGATCATACAGTATTCATATATTTTTCGTAGGCAATTGAGTATCAATAAGGCATTCAGAATCTTTTACATCATAATTATTTAAGATTTAGACATAACATGAGTGTTCTTATTATTCAGGCAAATCAGGGCATTTTAAACATTTGAATCTTGGAGAATTATTAGTAATTTAATCTAATAAGAGTATAGCGATGATTTGTGGTATTTAAAATTATACTTAGAATTATCATGATTTCGAGTCCGATTGAACTACAAATCTCAATACTGTGATACTTGTTAATCATTAGGACCATTATACTTCACTATTATTCACTTCTTATTACTGACTGACTAGCAGATATGATCAATATTAAAATCATCCTTGACAATTTATTAAGGAGACGAATAGGTATTCTGTTGGTATTTATTTTATTTCCACATTGTAATAGTATCCCAAAATGTCTGATGACTTGGGTCGTGCTCTATAACCATTA
Organism: Hibiscus syriacus; assembly: GCF_006381635.1. Lineage (NCBI taxonomy): Eukaryota > Viridiplantae > Streptophyta > Magnoliopsida > Malvales > Malvaceae > Hibiscus > Hibiscus syriacus. The sequence continues at coordinate 540,180 of NW_024062599.1, read as the reverse complement.
GAGGCAATACATCATTTAGTTCCATCGATGTTCTTATAGTCTATCCAACGACATTCACTTAATCCAAGTCGTAAAGGTATTTAGATCATCTTGGTATTCAGGGTTATTTTAGTCATTTTAGGGTCCAGGCACATAAGTTATTTCAAAACTTGAGAATAATCCATCATCATTTAAATACTTCAGTGATGTGTCACACTTCCAGTAATCTAATCTTCAAATGATCAATCAAAAACAGGGATTCGCCGTATTAAGAATTTCCAAATGTAGAAATTTATTTTTTGAGGTTTTTCAAATAGATAAGGGATTTAATGGGTGATACCAAGGTTCAAGCGAATCAGAATTTGAGTTCTTAGGTCATCTCCATTATCATAGCCATCCATATTCATTTTTACATTTTAAGCGTATTGTCATCATTCCATTCAATTCTGTCATTGGCGTTACTTCCGATAAATTAGGATTTAAAGTATTCTAGTTCCTTTAGAGTTCAGGGTATTTTGGTCATTTGACCATTAGAAGTTATTTTAGTTATTTCATAGCTCGAGGACATTTCGGTAATTCCATTTCAATCCAAATATATGCACTTTTTCTAATAACTAGTTAAGTATGTCCTTTCTGGGTTATTTTTACTATTAGGCGAAGTCTTGATCTTTTATAGTACAAGGGCATTTTTGTAATTTTACCCCATAGAGATATTTTTGGTAATTTCTTATCCAAATATTCCTATTATTTAACCTTTAAGAAATTAATCAAAATTTATAGATCTTGAAGTCAATTCATTTATTAATGAATCACTCAACTTATAATTATTTTCGATGATCTTCTAGTTTCTTAAGCAAGCCATCTAAGTATTATAAAGTTTATTGTCTTTTTACCGAAATTGTGTTCGAGTCCAAAAATAATTAATTTTACCCAAAGGACCAATCATTCCATCGATGCAGTTACAAATTATCAACAAGTTCCAAAAAGTATACAAAATGTAGTAAAGTATTAACTCGATCTTCGTGCTACACCGATTGAACATTTAAACTCCATTTGATCACTCTCGAACTTAGATTCAACGTCTAATAATTTCTCAGATACAAAGCTGTAACACCCATCTCCCGTATACCTTTTCATACACGAGATATAGATGTCACATCACTTTTAAAACAATTATTTCAAAAAAACCCATAAAAATTTTGTTTATTTTTATAAAACATTCAGTAAACTTAATTACATAACAAAAAGTATCATTCAAATGTTTCATCATTTTACAAAATGGTATATCAAATGTTTTTCAGAACATTTTTACTAAATATTTTACATACCAACTAAATACATCAAAAAGTAGACATGTATGTCATATTGTTACTGAGGAGGCGACCCTTGCTTTGATGTCTGATGATCTCCTTACCCCACTTGTATTATGACCTACGCGTGAAATAAACACACGTTAAGTATTTACTTAGTGAGGAAATACTAATAGTACAATGAACTCGTCATTTCCTTATTTCTTATTGATCAAGAACTCATTCATTAATTCTAAGTTAATATCATTTCGTTACAAGTCACACGTAGTGCCTATACGGTCATTTATAAACTCATTATGAATTTTGTGGGTTGCACACAAAGTGCCAAAACGGTTATTCATCAACATATGATGAATTCCGTGAATTGCACACTAAGTGTCGAAATGGTTATATCAATATATGACAAATTCTGTGAATTGCACACTTAGTGCCGAAATGGTTATTCATCAACATATGATGAATTCCGCACTTTGTACACTTAGTGCCGAAATGATTATTCATCAACATATAATGAATTCTATACTTTGTACACTTAGTGCCGAAACGGTTTTTCAATAACATATGATGAATTCTGTAAATTGCACACTTAATGTCGAAACGGTTATTCATCAACATATGCTGAATTTCGTACTTTGCACACTTAGTGCCGAAACGGTTTTTCATCAACATATGATGAATTCTGTGAATTGCACACTTAGTGCCGAAACGGTTATTCATTAACATATGATGAATTATGTACTTTGCACACTTAGTGCCGAAACATTTATTCATCAACATATGATGAATTCTGTGAATTGCACACTTAGTGCCGAAACGGTTATTCATCAACATATGATGAATTCCGTACTTTGCACACTTAGTGTTGAAACGGTTATTCATTAACATATGATGAATTTCGTACTTTACAAACTTAGTGCCGAAACGGTTATTCATCAACATATGATGAATTTTGTATTTTGCACACTTAGTGTCGAAACAATTATTCATCAACATATGATGAATTCTGTGAATTGCACACTTAGTACCGAATGGTTGTTCATCAACATATTGTTACACAATTAAATGCATTTACCTGGCTTTCCTCGCTATGTATCCAAAACGTAAAGCTGATTACTCCAGTACTTTTTCTTTGCCCTTAGTTTTGCTTATATCGGAAACTTGATTTCGATCTACTCAAGCATCCATTAAAGACACGTACAATGTCAATTGTTAGTATATTTCCTAACAATTATACTTAAATAATACTCAAAAGTACATATTATTAAATTTGTATAATAGTCTCAGCCTATCTTAACATTTCTGGTTCAATAGTACCGATACCCCTACCATGGTATCAATACTACTATACTATGGTACCGATACTCTATTACTGTATCGATACCACTTTTGCATTCTGTTATCAATGGTATCGATACCTTTCTCACAGTATCGATACCCCCATTACAATATTGATACTTCTTGCATCAGTATCGATACTACCCAGCTGTTATTCCCATGTTAAGCCGATAGTATCGGTACTGTTCTATTAGTACGATACTCGTGCCCATATTTTTTAGTTTTCAACCCGATTATTACCTGAATGGGGTCAAATTTCGTTATGTTTACACCCAAACAATACTATTAACTCTTCTTTACCTATCCATACCAATTTTCCTTCATTTATCTTCTTAAAACATTTAAAATCTTCCAAGAACAATCAAATCTAAGAATCACACCACTTTTTCTAACATGTTCTTAATCATATCCAATGCTTATAATCTCTCATTTACCTCTCTGACAAGTCAAATCTACCAGTACACATCAATAAACACTCATATATTAACATATCATTTCAAAACCCATTTTCTAAAATCTCCATTATTTCCTCTATCTCATAGTTTTTATCCCATCTAATCCTTCCTTAAGCTTTTATCATACTCAAGGCATCAAAAACTAACAAAAAACGAAAGGATAAACTAGCAATTGGAAAACTTACCTTTGAGATATGGAGGAGAGCTATCCACGGGGGAAAAAGAAGAAAATAGATAATTTTTAGCTAACTTCCATTTTTCCCTTTTTCTCCTTATTTAAATACCTTGATAACATTGGGTTTTAAATTCATTTTCCCCTTAAAGGACCAAAATGCCCTATTAATCACCCACTACTACAATTGAGTCTAAACCACTATTCCAAATCATTCTCATGTTTTATCAATTAATCAAATAAATCCTCAAATTTTAAGTCCTTTCAATAAAGTCCCTAATTCGATATTTACGGCATTACAAAAGCAAATGAATTTACATCAGAAACTAAACTTAATCAAAAAACCAAAATTGAATAAGAAGATAAAACACTGAAAACATCTTATCAAGTGCGAATTTAACAAAACGGATTTCGGATTCAGACTCAAGACGTCGAAAAACATAAAACATGACTTTTCAGAAAATTTGACTTTTTTGTCAAAATCAATAGTCAACGATCAAACTAGTCAAAGTCAACGGTCAGACCAGTTAACGGGTCGGGGTCAGGTTGACTCTGTCCGAGTTGACTCAACGGGTTGACTCGATTGACTCTGTCAACTTGATTGAGTTAACTCAGTTTTCTAGAAGTCTCGGCTAGAAAAAAAGGCCCACGCGTGGTGGAGGTGCGTGGAGGCGTGCACAGTGGAAACAGAAGCTGTTTTGAACGACTGATTACTCCCTCAGCAGCTAAACATCATTATCAAGCCAAAACAACCAATATTAACCCAATAATCCAACCAAAACATCAATCAAAAATTAAATAAAAAGAAACCGAACTTACCCAACTGTGGATGGCGAAAAACCAACAACAAAGTGACGATTTCGGTTTGGTTTCGATCAGAATGGAGCAGGGAAACAGATGGAGTAGCGGTGTGATGAACGGATCACCCAATCGACCGAAAAAAGTGATTAATTTGAGGCGACTAAATAGGTTTCGACGAACGAGGAGGGTGAGCAGTGAGTTTCCCTTTCTCATACGCGATGAATGGTAGTCGATTTTGGAGGTTTTCCAATCGGGGTTTGGTCACAGGTTGCTGTTGAGGCGAATGGCGGGGTGTCCGCTACGAATGGCCGGAAGACGGTGGTCAGCAGTAGGTTATGGGGTGGCTGAAATGAAAGGTTGCATTATTTTTTGGGGTTTGCTTGATTTCAGATGGGGAAAATAAATCTATGGAATTCTTGGGCATTCTCCTTTGTTTTGGTTAATTTACGGGGATAGTCCCTGGAGTTCTCAAACTTTCAAAATTAGCCCAAAAATTTTCAAAAACTTGCACTTTAATCCTTAAAATCAAATAATTTATTCAATAAATCTATATTGAAAATTGGGTGTAACAATTTACCCTAAAAATAAATAACTTTGCAAACTATAGCGCTTTTCACGAATAGGTGCCTAAACTATTTTTTGGATGATCACGGTGTCTAAAAGTTACCAACATTACCATTTTCCGTGAAGGAAGTTAATTTCTATTGTTAAGTGAAACATGTCACAATCTGATAATTTTAAAAACTTTATTTAAAATTAAAAAATTATAATTATAATTAAAAACACATAAATTTTGAAATAACCCAAAAATTTTGAAAACCTTTATTTCAACCCATAAACCCACGTCTACCACTGCCCTTTGCTGTCGACGAAGCTCCACCCGACATCACCTCTCCGATGACCAAAACTCCTATGAAATCTTAACCGATCGATGACCAAACGATGGCAATTTGACGTTTTATAGCTCGCGAACCCCAGGATGAAAATCACGATCCCATGTGATTCTGATGGCCAATTGGTAGCAACTACGACAATGTATTACTAGGAGGATGTCAGGGACTATTTTGACGACGGTGATCATGGCCAGAATGGGCGACGGATCAGGGTTAAAATTTGAGGATATTGGGGTTTTTTATAATTTAAGAGAAATTAAGATTTTTATAAATATGATATTTTTAATATATTTTAAAATAAATTTTAAAATTATCATATTGTAAAATGTGTCAGTGAAAGGATAAAATTAATGTTTTGATGGCTCGGGCACCTAAAGTGATAATTTTATAATGTTAGACACTGCGATCATTCAAAAAATAGTTTAAACATCTATCCGTGAAAAACACTATAGTTTGAGCACTTATTTTATATTTAAGCAAAACAAAATTAACAAATCTAAAAAAAATCATAAAATGAACATGAAAGATACTAAAAACAATCAACCCTATAAGAAATCTAACTGTTAAATGCATTTGGTACAGTTTTGCTCACTTAAAGGATCAGATCATGCCATTTTGTAATGGCACTTTCTGAGGATGGCGGCAAAAACAAACACAATTTTATAGATTAATAGCCCCCATTTTCATTCTAGGTTCCTTGGATTTGGACAGCCATCAAATGTTTACTATAATTATAATCTTTCTGCCGTACTTTTTTGCGTCTATGAGCTTCATTTGTATATCTTTAAAAGGGAATAATGGAATATTAGGCAAATTTTGCAAAAGCAATACTAATAAATCTTTTGCCTATCTACAACTATTAAAGGCTCTTTGGTTTGTTTTTATAGGCATCTTCCATTACATGTTTTAATGGTGTTATTCCGATTCCCATATTGTATTTTTTTAAAGCCTAAAGCACAAGGGGAAAAGGGGGGGAGATATGGTATAAATATGAGAAGCCGAACAATTGTATATTGGGAATACAGATAGAAAGAAAGCAAGCAAAATAGTGAGACTTCGAGGGCTTTGATTTACATAAATGGCTATTAAAACTCGCAGTTACTCCGTCGATGGCAAGCGCGTAATGACAATTGATGAGTTCAAAAGAAGGCTAAAGAAACTCGATGAAGATAAAGACGGAAAGATTAGCAGAGATGAACTTGCAGATGCCATAAGAGCCTAAGGTGGATGGTTTGCTAGTAGGAAGAGCAAAGTGTGGTATACGATCCGTGGACGCCAATGGTAACGGATTTGTTGATGACAATGAGATCAAAAACTTCGCAGAGCTTGCTTAAAAACATTTAAAAGTGAGGATTTTGCATTTTTGTAATGTTAATTTGAGTCGTATGTTCATCGGTCAATTGAATTCTTGAAATGAATGAGTTAATTATCCAAACAACCATACAGTTTCTTTCTTCTAATGCACTCAAATTACAAATAGATTACTTCAAAATTTGTGTAGGAAATCTTTTTGAAAGGTCAAAGAACAAAGATATCCATATTATATCAGCATTCTGATATTTGTCGTCCACTGAACTGTAGATTGAATACAGAAATCTCCTTTGAACTAATGGAGAAGATTGGTTTTATATGAACAATTAATACCTATAATTAACACTACCCCTTCTTCCTTTGGAGCTTTAATGAATGTTTCGTAAGGAATTGGATGAATTCACTATACAAATTATCAAATCGAACTACTCAGAAAGGCTAATAAATCAACTGAGAGAACAAATCTTTTCTTTGTTTGCATATCAAAATTATTTTGGAAGGCGGGCTCTGCCCTTTCAGCGGCACAGTGGAAGCTCTGCCAACAGACATTGCCGCGTATAACCTATATTTTGCCAGCGGGATCTTTGTTATTAGAAATCCGAGAGAACTTCAATGGCAATGGCATGTCACTTGGACTCTTCTTTTCTCTAATATTTGGCCTCTCGCTTGAACTCTTAATTTCCCTAATATTATCCCTGTCTGAAACATATTCAGACATGTGCATGAAGATATGATCAAAATATATGGAAAAGCATTAAAGAATGAATTTACCTATGCCGGATACATACTCATATCAGACACCTACGAGTCTAAGTAACATAGGCAAGGGCAAGTTGCATCCCAGAAATTGCAGGCAAAGAGCTAAAAAGTCTACTAAATGTCTAATATCCACTGTTCTATGGGTAAAATAAACTGCCACCCATTTTCCGAGCAGAACCTAGAAAGTAATTGGCAGATAAATACCAGTTCACCCCAAGTTTTTAACAACCACGAAAAATTGAAAACAAATACCTGGATCGGTTCAGAATTATAGTGGAAACCATTCATCTATATCAGTATCCAAATGCTCAAGCAATTTATTCTAGCTGACATCATATATCAATCAGAGGTGGCGACAATTTCCAGAAATTCCATGAATTAAAATCCTCCTAGAACACAAAAAGGTAAGATACCCCCATAGAGAATTAAACAACACTGAAAATTTATAGAACATGTTATCAGAAGGTGACTATGTTGCTCCAGCTCTTCATTTTCATTTGAAGTACTTGCATCTGACAGATATTTGGATATGGGTGCGAGAATATGTCCCTATAGAAAAAATTAAACATACACATGTCGGGCACATACATGTATCTAAAACTCACACCCAAATATGAGTAACACTGGAATATTAGATCTGACATTATAGATTTCACCCAAGTGCAGAAGTGAAAATCTAGAAGAAAGTGGGGAACGGTCGGGTCTCTTCCCTAAAGAATAACAAAATTCAGCCTAGTTTCTTTTCCAACTATGTTTTCGAAACAGAAATATCCACAAGAGGTCCCATTAATAGTAAGTTTTAAGTCAATTGATAATGGACTACAGCTTTGGAAACAAACTCGGCCTAAAGAATAACAAAACTCAGCCTAGTTTCCTTTGCAACTATGTTTTCGAAACAGAAATATCCACAAGAGGTCCCATTAATAATAAGTTTGAAATCAATTGATAATGGTCTATAGCATTAGAAACAAACTCTAGATTGAGGGAAATAAATGGAAAAGAAAAGGTAACCTGCTCAAAAGTAGTTACTGGCGGAAATATGTCATGCACAAGACCATGAAGGGAACTATAAGATTTTGCGTCAACAATGTGATTGACAACAACCTCACCCTGCAAATTTGAAACTATTAGAAGAGAAGTTTGGGACTATAATATTAAAAGCAATCGGTTGTCTTTCTTAGGCATCAGAACCTTGGATAGAATACCTTTGAGTTAATAATGAAGATTTTCCCTTTTGGGATTCCAACCTTAAGATAGCTGATTTCATCTGTATCTCGATTCCCAAAACCAGCATAGAACGGATTGATATCAGATGGGAACAATGCTTTTATTTCCTATAAGTCAAAAGATGTCAAAGTGCATTAAAATGTTCCCAATTTGCAACATACCTATCATTGACCTATCTATATTAGAAATCTTTTACATCTTTACAACTCTCTATCTATATAATGCATAAAAGACAGATTGATATCACATGAAACGACTTCTGACCAAAAACTTATTCAAGAATTGAATAACCTAGTATTTGTTTTATAATTCAACAATACAATTAAAATTTCATTTTGTTGAGTGGAGGAATAAAATAAGACCTCCCTCAAAACACTGTACATTCCTCTCAGACTTGCATGCAACCCATTCAACTGATTAAATTTTACACCATTGGGATATAAATATAAAAACTTGGAATGCACAAAATAATTATAATTTATCTGTACAGCAAAAATATCATATCAGAAGAAAGTGTCTGAGAGCAGAAAACTAACCTCTAAGCATGCAATCTTGAATTCATGAGGAGCTCTTCTAATAACTGAGAAGAATATAGAATGTTTCAATCCAATTAATGTGATTTAGAGATCTTTTAAGGAGGGGAAGGAAGCGACAGATAAAATATGCATGAAGCATTAACTTTTAATAAATAAGAATAATAACCTGCTGTCTCCCTAACATAGCAGTGGAAAATGCAAAGGTTATTTGATTCATCCCATCTTTTAGATTCAATGATGCCAGCTGTTCAGAGGTTGGAGTAATTGCCCTAATTATCTTCTTCACCGGCTTGGGTGTAAGAAAATTCTCATCATCGTCACTAGCAACACTCTCAGCATCCAGGCCTCTGGTATCAACTGCATCCAGTTGCATAATCTTCCTAGATTTTGATCTTTTAAGAGAAAAAGGCCAAAGCCTCCATCTTCCACTCTGGGGAACTATGGCTTTTGATGGATCTCCTTCGATGGATTTCCACACTCTGTCAACAGGTATCATGCCTTTGGGTTCAATTATTTCTTCACTACCAAATGCAACCATTCCTAACAGAATAGGAGCTGCTGCATCCCATGGAAAGTAACAGCCATCAATTCGAACAACAAGCCTATCATTCTTCACAACAGCTGCACCTAAAGAACTAAATTTCTCGCTTTCCAGTTTTCCAGCATCAAAAGCTTTAGAGGCAGCTGCTGCACCCATCCCTTCATATAGCAAGTGTTTGCAAAGAGATACCTCTGCACAAAGAACAAAGCACAAAGCATCACTTTCCACAGAAAGACAGGATATTTATTCTATGTTTAATTAAGATCATAACAATTAATATGTTGTACTTCCGCATGACTCTATGGGTTCATCCATTACAGAAAACAACTAATTTGTTGAATGATTTTTCTACTCTCCTCTTGCATCATATAAGGGACTTATAAATTATAATTATAACTCATTTCAGTGCATTCTGCAGTAAACAAATGTAAGAAATACATGATAAATTGATAACTTAGTTCTTTTGTTTATTGAAGAAAAAGATAACTAAATTCTCTCACCGACAGCACAATTGCGAAGTTTATTTTTCAGCTTCCTTTAAGTCTCAGTCTCCTCTCTACTAGTACTTTCATGTACTAATTGTTGTTCCTCATCTGCATTGGACCTTATCTCATTTGAATCATCTTTCTTGATTGATATCATCCCAATGGTTTCAGAATTTGAGCCTATAGAATGGCTTACAGGTCCGTTGTTGTTTGAATAGAGCTTGGCAGCAGGAGACTGCATAATAGGAAGTGATTCTTCCAGCCACCCAATTTTTTTACCAGCTACTCTGTGATTTCTAGAAATATTAATAGGATTAGAGATGATCCCTGACTTTTCTATGGAGTTTTCCATATTAGCTGATGAATTCTCGTGAACAAAGTTGTCAGAATTTAAATATGACTCATTATTCACATGACATAAACCATTTACTTTTTCATTTTTCATACAAATTGAAGGAAGATCTTTATTTACACAATCTGTCTCATGGTGCTTGAATTCAGCAAGGTCGCTGAAAAGGAATTGATCATCCTCAGAAGTCTCCGATGATGGAGCATTGCTCATTGGATGAGATTTCATCCCTGGCACTAGCTCAGTAGTTCTTACCATTGTTTCAGCATGAACATGTACTTCCTCATTCCCTACATCAGGAAGGCTCAGTGTCTGATGAGTTTGTTCACTGGAACCATTCAATGTTATTGCCGATCTCTCTGAAACAAAAGACTGAAGACTGTCTGAAACAGCCTCCTTGTTGAAAATTTCACAAACAGGTAAACCAACATTGTTTTCATTATCAGCTGCTTCTCTATCAAACTGCTTGTCCTCGCAAGGTTCAAGCTTATGTTGACATTGCAGATGAGAGTTTCCAACACTAAATGGCTGTCCCTTGTTCCAATATGTAATGGGATAAGGGGGAGGTAAGATAGTAGGCTGCCCCCAATACTAGGTTGAGAGCAGCTTCCATAGGAGACCTCCAAATTATGAAATGCCCTCTATGGGACTCGATCCCACGACCTCAAGGTTAAGAAACCTTATGCTCTACCAACATTATTACCATCAATAGCTCCTGAAATATTGGCTATTACTTCTGATTTTCCTTCCATAAAACCTTCACATGATGACAAGGTTCTACAGAGGTCTGTTTCCCCTTTATCAATCATAGAAGACTGAAACTTGCTTTGTTCAAAGGACGATGTTCTAGCACTAGCATTGTCATTTAAACTATCGTAGACAATATTAGTGGACCACTTCGTCTCCAACAGGCCTGCAGCAATCTCAGCATGCTCCAAGGAATCTAATCTCATTACACTGCCACCATCTTCCCCATAATCATCCCCCTCTTCTGAACTCTGTTCTAAAACACTATCTAACAACAAAGATGGTTGGGAAGATGTCCTACCAACAATCTTACCTTGGCTCACATCAATTTGCTCTGCGGAATTTGACTTACCACCGTCAAAGTTGAAACTTAAGGATTTCATTGGTCTCCTATTACCACAGGATGGTTCATCTGATTCATATCCAGAAGGAAAAGGAAATGAAAAGGCTTCATATTCCTCGTCCTCAATGTCTACCCCCTGAGAAAGTATGCTTCCCCTTCATGATCAAGAAACAAGTGGAAATTGGGTTCAAGGCCATTAACATTGATAGTAACTACCTTTGCCCTTGTCTTTAAAACCCCTTGAAATTTACCAAACCGAACATACCAAGGCGATGATTTGAAGCTCCCATCGGGTTGTTCCACTACAATTATATCTACAGCCCCACCAAAAGGATGAAATGGAGCTGAAACAGAATATACACCGCGAGAGATATAGCTGCCTAGTCTCCCCACCACGTACATCCTCTTGATCTTGAATTCCTAAGAACTCCCAGATCTCAAATTACATTCTCCTGATAGATAATGGGTTTGAGATGAGGGAATGTTGGAAACTCTAGAGCTTTAAATTCTCCAAATACCCAAACTGTAAAATATCAATCCATAATTAAGGAACCCCAATCAATCAAAAAGAGGAAACACTGTTAAAAAAAAGAGGAAACCTCCTTGTAAATGAACAATGTAAACATAGACAAAAATGCATAAATTTGGAAATTGTTCAATGCATGGTGACTCACAAAAACGAAACAACGAATAGCTGAGAAACTTTCTCTTGTTGTTCAAAGCATAAACTCTCTTTGTCAGTTATGAATTCAATGCAGATATAGAACGGGGAAAATGAAAAAGAAAAGAGAAAGGGAAACGTACCCAATCAAAACCCAAACAAAGAACCAACAGCTAATTTGTAATGGACGAATTAAAGCACATTCATATTTTTTTATTCCCAACTTATTCAAAAAGAAAATATCTCTCTCCCAACATCTAACAAAAGACAATGAAAAGGGAAAAGGAAAGGATTTAAGGGCGTGATAGAAAGAGGGCAGCAGTTTCGTGATCTCCTATGTCCAGGAGGCATGCATCATGCATGAGAAAATCAGAGCGTTTCTAAATTCTAATCTTTTCTGTTTCTGGTTTTGATGACCGAATGTTTTGTAATTTGTTAATATACTTTTAATGAAATATAAAATTATTTTTTATTATCCAATTCATTCACAATCTAATTCAAATTAAATAAAACGATATCTAATTTATATATGATTTTCTATTCAAAAATAATAATTTATACATGATTTAATTTATACATCATATAATCTTAGAAGTTTAAGATAATATTATTCGCACTAAAGATTATGAGTTCAAGCAATTTTACCTCATACTATTGAAAACAACGAATCTTTATTTTGTTTTTTTATCATATTCTTATCAGAGTCAGATCGAGAAAAATTTAACAATCAAATAAAATGAAAATAAAATTCCGCGGACAAATATTTATTATTTCAATATTTAGTTCAATTATCGGGTTAACTCATAACCTATCAGAATCAGAATAAAAAGAAATGAAGTTGTCTCCGGTTTGTTCTACCATATTACCTGATAAATCATTAAGATTTGTTTTCAATAAAATCCTATCTATTCACGAGGTCCGTCATCCTCATCGCTTAATTTAAATTAAATTAAATTAAATATTTAATATTAAATTTAATAAAAATGAAATAAACTTGGGTATTAAGTCAACCTTCTCAATCTTTATTGAGTTAAGTTATATTTTTTTAAGGTGGACATGTATGTTAATAATATTTATTTCTTGAATGAGATGAGTACAAATAAAATTGTAAAACGAACATCATTAGTAAAATAGATAACTTAACTAATAAAATTTCAAAACAGACATGTAACTACTCTTAAGTAGATACGGATCTGTCACTACTTATATATACATTATTTTTTGTTTAACTACTCATTCAATTTATTGATCAATTATTTTAAATATGATTTTATAGAGATCAATATGGGAGTAACCAATACAATCCAATTTACTCTATTCACAAACGTCAAAAGTATAAACATATGATTTTACTCAAAAAATTTAATATAAATAATATATTTTTAATCAAATATATCCACCTTGAATGAAAATTGAATGAAAACTGAATGATAACGCCCAAATTTGTTAGAATCTTAGAGAATATGGATGTACTATGTATGGCTTAAATTTAACATTTATAGAAGAGAGACGTTTGGTGTTTACTTGGGAAACATCGAGACGACATTATGGCAGTAGTGTTTTTGGTCGCACTAAAACAAGACAAAATTCCAAACGTACACACCACTTAACATGGATTCCTCAACTATGAACTAAAATTGAGATTATGTCTTTCTCTAGACCTTTTCATTATTTTTTTCCTCTGAAACTTCTTATTTAAGTATTTATTCAGTTACAAATTTAATTGGAATCATCGTTATAATAATTTAAAAATATCACGAGTTTAACTATATTATATTCAATTGTCTTTTAATTTAGGTAAAAAATCATGTCTATTTTAGTACTGATTATTTCAATTCATTTTGATCAGTATCAATGAATTTTTAAATAATACATCAAAAGTAAATACACAAATATTAGTATGTACCAGCAATACAATAGAAACAGTATGCCTATGTCTATCATATGTATTGAATAAAAGTAATACATCCACAAATATGATAATGATTATTTTGATCCATCGATCTAGCCCGAGTTGAATTAAATTTCAACAAACCAAAAATTTCAGTACATTGTACATGTATCAAATCGATTTGATTTATAAAAAGTTAAATAACTTAAAAATAAATAATTTGACCTAAAAATACTCAAAAAAAAAAAAAAAAAACGAAACATCGATTTGGCACCCTTTTCCAAATATGTACTAAAGTAGCATCATTTCTGACGGAAGAAGACTGAGGTGCGTTTCATGTAACGCGCCTTGCTGAGGTGGACGCAAGCCCCCCCCCCCCTAAAGCGTGCTTTCTAGGGGAATTTTTAAGTGGCAAATGTGTGGAAGGATCGTTTCACATGGAGAGCCTTTTAAAAAAAATAGCTTGGTTTAGGGTTAGGGTTTAGGATGAGCGATTTAGGTTTTTTTGTTAGGTTAAGCGGTTTAGGGGTAGGGTTAAATTAGGAAAACACAAATATTAAACCCGAAATCGAATAACAAGCCATAAACTTTAAATTGTAAACTCATAATCGTATACGTTAAGATATATATATTAAATCATTAATAATATTTATATGATAAAATATACACAAAATATAAGAAAAAAATGGAAATTACATGAAAATAAAATCACATAAATTGAAATATTAGAAAATAAAATTACATAAGTAGTGGTTAACGGTTAAGTGATGATAAAAAGATATGAGCATTTTTTTCCTATTGTGGCCTAGGTTTCTACAATGCCCATATATTTTATGTTCTTTCGACGTCTCTCGAATATCCATATCACAATGAATTCGAATGGATTTTAGATGATCTGACTCCCTTAATAACAATGGATCTGGTATAATTATAAGCTAAGTCTGAATCTCATTTGGGTCTTTTTCATTACCTATGAGGGAACTCAAATTCATATACCTTGAATACTTGTGAAAGTTAGTATACGAGATCAATATAAATTTCATAGTCCAAATGGGAATGTGAGCAAGCTGCTATAACATGAGAGCATGTATACTTTAGATATTGAAAAAACCCACAATCACACTGCCTTTCTTGTAGATTAACTCTGAAAGAGTTAGATTCAATCCCTTGAAAAGGCCTTGGCATTTCTGTCACACAAAACAATTCTTGTATACAACAAAATTTATTGCCAACATTCCATTTGATGCTGCAACCTTCTTTTGTAGATCTACTACTAATCTTGGGTGATGAACATGGTCGTTTTGCATCAAAGTAAGAGCTTGTCCCCTAGCTTCGCAAAAAGCTTACCTCAAATGAAAATACATCATTTTAACCAAAGCAATTACAGGTAAATGACGCGCCCCTTTAAGGTTGAATTGATAGTCTCAACCAATTTGGTTGTCATATGCAATATCGATCTCCATCATCGTGTGCATTTGTCCACATTTCTTTGTTGATGGCTCTGATGAAATTATATCCTTCCTCATTTATTCCATACAACACTTGAAGCATAAACTTAAACCTTTGAGGTAAGAGTTCGTAACCTAAGTCATATGTACTAATTAGTGTGAAGTGGAAATAAACAAAATGACAATGATTGAGAAATGAAATTAAAAAAATAACATACCCATGTGTATAAGTAATTTTTGTTCATCATTCTTCTCATATTTTCTATGGTAGTTTGCAGCAATATGTCGGATGCAGTAAAGATGTTGGACATGTGGGATGTAACACCACAAATCTCATGTTAGTAGTTCCAGGCTAACTCAAGGACAATAAAATGATCCCAGTAGACTTATACAATGGCTTGGACCAAGTTAAGAATAGAAGTGAGCTTGTGTTAGGCTCAAATGGTGGAAATATGGATCATTTTTAATATCTAAGTGGAAGTTGGAGAACTAAAAGGGGCATTGTATCCTCTTTTAAATCAAAAGTTGATTTGGTTTAATGGTGATGATGTAATATGGCTCACCAACTCTTCTTTTCCCTATTTCTAGCCTCCTTTATCCCCTATTTCCTTCTTCTCCATTTTATAGTACTTTCTTCCCCAAACAAGAGCAAAGGTGAAACCTTGATAGCTTTTCAAACTCATTTCAATAATTCTAAGGTAAGAAACAAAATCCCAACACCTCAAGCTTTCATTTAAGCTAAAACATCTCATAGTTTGGCTATAATGACACAAGTTTACGGTTTACTGGGGGTTTAGGAAAGCAAATATTTCTAGCTCGTTTTTAGTGGATTTGGGTTTAGGAAAGCGTTCTTAGATTCATTTTAGTCTCATAGACAAGTTCGTAACTCATTTACCATGTTATGCTTGTGAGGGAGATTGGAGAAGGTTATAAAACTAAATGAAGAGAGAAGTTAGCCCTTGGTTGATTTGGGGACGTTTTTCTACAGCTGAACATCAAGGTAACACATTTCTAACCTCTCTATACCATTTGTGGGTCATTTAGTGCCCTTGCTTATCTTGCATTAGATATGAAGCATATTAGTATGTTTATGATAAATCCTATTTTATTATGTTTATAAACATGAAAAATGAATCTTTATGACCCTATTAACTTATATAAGCCTTAAGTATCCTTAATGTCCTTGAGGGGATAAATGGGTAGGATTAGGTTGCATTTTCATACCAAAAAGAGGGCATTTCTAGGTTCAAGTATCGGTATTGAAGAAACAACACCAACCTTGTTCATCATCTAGCTTGATATTATGGATTTTTGGAATGGAGTATTGATACTCATCCACAGAATATTGTACTGCAGGTCGGGTTTCGATACACATAGGGTAGTATCGATACTATTTTTAGATTTAGGATTTCAGTAGCCTATTTTGGTACCGATACTCAAGGGAGTATCGATACTATTGTGACAGTATCGATACCCTAAATAAGGGTATCGATACTCAGCTCATTTTTAAACATCAAAGCTATTTCGATATAAATACCCATAAATTGGTATCGATACCCTAGAGATCAGTATGGATACTATAAGGCCAGTATCGGTACCTATGTCCTGAGTATGGTAAGAAACCCTTCTCATCTCAAGTAGGATAATTTAAGAATTCAGGATCATTCAAGCTCTATAAATAAGACTCCAAGTGAGAATATTATTAACGACTATAATTACATCTAGGAACGAGATAATTAGGAACTCATAAAACTAAACTTGTATGGTACTCGGGAAAGGGTCAGGACACTCATGTTACTCTAGTAGTGTAGTAAACACTTGTGTGGTAGAATGTTCAGACAAGTAGTCCAAAAGTACTCATATGGAGTATGATAGGGAAATGGTTGCGGATTAATGAAACTTGCTCTTGTTGAAGAATCAAACCTAGAAAGCTCTAGACTTAATGAAGAACAATGGAGAATGAATAGTGGAAGGTGACGACAACAAGTAGAGCTTTTAAGGTTTCTTTTAGGTGCTGGAAACAAGGTAAAGAAAATAATATTAGAATAATGTAAACAAAAGATAAAGAACTTAAAAAAAATAAAGTATGATAATCAAGAAATCAAAAGATCTCCCTTGTGAAGGTGGATAGCAAAGGTGATGATGGATTTGTGAAAAATAGATGGATAATGTCCTATCGAGCCCTCCTAGTCGCAATAAAAAGGTAAACATGATAATATGGCTCTAACCAACCCTCTTAGTCGAAATAAAAAGGCAAATTAGACTGTGAAGATTAATCTCCCTCACAAGAACTTGAAAGAACTCCACGAGAAGAAGCTTCGAAGGCACAAGGCAATCAACACTTACAAAAACGAACTTTCGTTGTATTATTAATCAAAGAAATCTGATTTTACAAAGTTGAATGAAGCCTCCTTTATATAGGGGGTGAGTTCTAAAGGTCCTAAATAAATAATGAATAAAATAATATCAAACTAAACATATCTTAACTTTTATTCCTAATAAAATAATAATAACTAAAAATAATGTTTTAACTCAACCTTAATTCCTAATAAAATAATAAATCTAATCCTAAAAGATAATGCATCATCCTATATTAAATTATATTATAAATAATGAATATAAATATTAAAAATTCATAATATTAACAAAATAACGTATTAATCTCGTATAGGAATTTCTGCATGCGTTGTCTTCACTAAATGAACGTATCTTTAGTTTCCGATATCGGATTGATACGATCCAAGAACCTTTGGAAAGATAAGAGACATATGGTTGTATCTCCAAAAGACATGTTGATCGGATAACAAATGGATCCCCTTAAAAAGTTATTATAAATCTGCTACTATTAGACCCTTACAGATGAATGCTTGAACTACGATTTGAAGTTTGTCTTTAAGAAGTTTGGTCTGGCCTCGTGTGATAGGGCCAAGTGGTATAGTAAATTCATCATCCTTAGCTTTAGGGCATGTGGTGCATGTATCATCTCCCCCTTCCTTAAAAAGATTCATTCTCGAATCTGAAATATCAAAATGAGATAAGTCAGAAACATTAAAGGATGCACTCACGTTATACTCACCAGGAAGATCAATGCGGTAGGCATTGCCATTGATTCGTTCAAGGAATTGGAATGGGCCATTGCCTCGTGGGTCTATCTTGGATTTCTTTTGTGTCAGAAACCTCTTTTTTCTTATGTGAACCCAAACCCAGTCTCCTGGTTCCAAGGTGCATGTTGTCAGCCCTTGTTAACTCAGTTTGCAATTGCCTCATAGGTTTTCTCCATCTTGAGTTTAGCTTTGGCGTGAATGTTTTTGACAAGGGAAGCCTTCTTTTCACTATCTAAACTTGCAACCTGATCTAAAGGCAAGGGAATGAGATCCAAAGTAGTTAATGGGTTAAAAGCATAAACTATTTCGAATGGAGAATAACCTGTTGTGAAGTGAATGGATCGATTATAAGCAAAATCAACAAAAGGTAAATATTCTTCCCAATTACGAGTATTCTTACCTACCACAGTTCGTAGCAAAGATCATAGAATCCAATTTATTACTTTATATTGTCCATCGGTTTGAGGATGACAAGCAGTGAAATAGAGAAGTTTTGTGCCAATCTTACCCCATAATACATTCTAAAAGTGGCTTATGAACTTAGTGTCACGATCAGACACAATGGTGTGAGAAATGCCATAAAGATGGACTATTTCTCGGAAGAATAAATCAGCAACGTGTGTGGCATCGTCCGTTTTATGGAAAGGAATGAAGTGTGCCATTTTTGAGAATCTGTCCACAACCACAAAAATACTATCTCACCTTTTCTTAGTGTGGGGTAAGCCAAGTATAAAATCCATCAATAAATCGATCCAAGGAGAAGAAGAAATCGGCAAAGGCGTGTATAAACCATTATGATTTACCTTTGACTTTGCTTGTTTGCACATGATGCATGATATACAAATCTTTTCCACTGTTTTGTGCATGTGTGGCCAAAAGAAGTGTTCCATGACCGTATCGAGTGTTTTGTGAACACCGAAGTGTCCCATGAGTCCTCCGGCATGTGACTTGTGAACCAAGAACTCTCGTAAAGAGCCTTGTAGTATATATAACCTGTTCATACGAAAAAGAAAGCCATTTACAAGATAAAACTTGTTAAAAGCACATTTTTAACATTGTGTATAAATCTAAAAAAAATCTGGATCGTTAGGTTAAAGTTTTTTTATAAGTACAAAACCCAGAACAGTAGTATGCATTTGAGTGATAAGTGTGTATCATCAAGATAATGCATCAACTACGATGTTATGTTTCCCTTGTTTGTATTTGATGATGTAAGGAAAAGATTCAATAAACTCAACCTATCGAGCATGTCATTTGTTTAACTTACCTTGTCCATTTAACCATTTGAGTGATTCATAGTACGTGTGAATGACAAACTCTTTAGGGAGAAGATAATGTTGCCACACCTTGAGTGCTCAGACGAGTGCAAGAAGTTCTTTGTCGTGGTGGAGTAGTTCAATTGTGCACCTTTTAACTTTTCACTAAAGTAAGTGATAGGTTGTCTTTCTTGCATAAGGATGACACCAATACCTATGTCTGAAGCATCACATTCTAGCTCAAAGGTGTTAGAAAAATTGGGAAGATGAAGAATAGGTGCAGAACATAACTTATATTTAAGAAGTTAAAAAGCTTCTTGTTGTATTGGTCCCCATTTGAATTCAACCAACTCTTTGATGATCTCGGTTAATGGTGCAGCAATGGTTGAGAAATCTTTGACAAAGCGACGGTAGAAACTTGTCAAACCATAAAAAGATCATACCTCGGTGATTGAAGTAGGTGTGGGCCATTCTTGAATTATCTTGACCTTCTTTTTATATACATGGATAACCTATGCACTAACTATAAAGCCTAAAAACATAAGTTTGTCACTTCAAAACACGCACTTTTCCATGATGTTCTCGTCGAAGAACTTCGAGAACCATTCGAATGTGAATGACATGAGAGTCAAGAGAAGATGAGTATATAAGAATGTCATCAAAGTAAACAATAACAAATTTACCTATAAACTCCTTAAGGATGTGATTCATCAATCTCATGAAGGTTCTTGGAGCGTTTGTGAGTCCAAAGGGCATAATAAGCCATTCATACATGATGAACTTTGTCTTGAATGTTGTTTTCAATTCGTCATCTTCTTTCACTCGAAGTTGATGGTAACCACTCTTCAAGTCAATTTTGGTGAATATACTTGCACCATGTAGTTCATAAAATATATCATCTAGGCGTGTAATAGGATGCCTATACTTGATTGTTATACGATTGATAGGTCGACAATCTACACACATTCAAAATGTGCCATCTTTCTTTGGAACTAGGAAGACAGGGACCACACAAAGACTAAGACTCTCACGGATGTGTCCTTTTTGTAACAATGAATCTATTTTTCATAACAATTCCTTTATTTCCTCAGGATTGTATCAGTAAGTGGGGAAGTTTGGTATGGCTGATCTGTTGCGACCATCGGCGTACCCCATGGCGCAGCGAAAATAAAATTCGATGGTCTCACCAATGATCCAAGTACG
Source organism: Hibiscus syriacus (assembly GCF_006381635.1). Taxonomy (NCBI): domain Eukaryota; kingdom Viridiplantae; phylum Streptophyta; class Magnoliopsida; order Malvales; family Malvaceae; genus Hibiscus; species Hibiscus syriacus. The sequence continues at coordinate 519,374 of NW_024062599.1, read as the reverse complement.
AAAAACTGAAATCGAGAGGAAGAGATGTGAATACTTACAATGGGTTCCTTGAAAAACAACAAGTACAACAGTGAATACTGGTTGTGTAGATCGGTTCAAATCTTAAGCCTCCACGAAATAACGTCTCGGCCTCTACTCAGTTCACCCGATTGAGAGCAATCTTTGTTTTCCCCAAAACTCTTTTAAGAGAAAACGGCTGAAGGTTTTGAGTGTGTGTTGTCCAATGGCTGCTAGACCTAACACACCCTTTTATAGCCAAGTTACCCTAATCATGTTAGGGTTTTATTATTTCAAATTAATTAAATCTATATTTAATTAATTGAGATTTAATAATCCTCTTATATCCAAGTTACCCTATTCATATTAGGGATTTTATTATTTCAAATTAATTAAATATATATTTAATTAATTGAAATTAAATATTTGGGATTATTAAAACATATATTTAATTAACTCTAGATATATATTTTAGTAACGTACAACAATTGTACATCTTTGCTCATTTGAATCCTAGGGTGTGACCTTGTAGGTTCTTGTAACATTAGCAGTAATTATTAGAACAATTCTAATATTATATACAATGAGTGACATCTAGCAATATATCATTGTCACCTAAGTTATAAGAAAATATGATTCGAGATATCATCTTGGTGATTACTCTTTTATGTATTACATCCTTATGTCCTTTATATCTAGAATAGGCACAAGTCTTGGAATAGTCACACTTGTATAGCCCATCTATTGTTTCTTGATTTCTAGAGTAAACTTTAATTAACGAATAGTTTATGATATCTCATATCAACTTATTAGAGCATGGCCATGCGTTTCTAGTCTTACTCAATCAAGTGGCCTGTGATATATTTCCTATTATGTGGGAAGGACAAATCCTATCTTAATCATACACACCCACTACATATATTGAGATATATTCAATAATAGTATTTATAGAGCAACCAGTTAAGGAGCTTGTTTAGCTGCATCAAAATATAAAACAATATATGCTGGGATAGTATTGATCTCAAGTCTGAGGATCATACATATAGTCATTACCATGAGCAATGTTATGACTGTCACATAATAATCCAAGATATATGCTCATGGTTGGTCAATCCAATACATTTCTCTCTAACAATATAATCATGTATCAATTATGACATCTCTATGTCAATAACAACTCATTGTCATCAATCAATAACATGTTAGTCTTAAGCGTATTATTATTGTCCATGCCCATAATAACACTTGACTAGGGATCTTTTAATAATAACAAACATGTCATTATATGGACTTTATTATCTTTCAGTTTATGTTAAACACATATATATAAATGAAAATAATAGCGGCAATGCCTTTATTCAATAAAATCGGTAAATAAAAGTATTATTACAATCATCATGTAATTGGTCTTTGGGCATACTCTAACATGATCCAGTGATGATGTTGATTTGATGCTCGATTCCTCTTGTAGGTGGTAAACCATCCAATGGGTTGCTTAAGACATCTGGAACATCCTGTAATAGAGAAGAAAATAGACTAGGCAAATCTATGATGTTAGTGATAGTTGATAAAACGTAGTGCTTGAAACGGACTAGAATGCACGGCTTATTTGGAAAAAAGATCTCTCTCTTGTCTTTTGCACTTGCATAAATGTTTTGAGACACTCTTTTATTTTCACATTGAGTGTCACTAATCGCTTGTAGATGTATATGCTAAGGCAACCAATTATGTGCAAGTATACACAATCGAATCAAGTAATATAGGGTAAATGAGTTATCGTTTTCTCAATATCTTTAAGCTTGACCACAACCAGAACTAGTTGTCTCAAGCTAATTCCTACAATCTTGTCAACTATAAAACTATTAGTAATAAAGCAAAATAAGGAAATATTGTAAAATAAGGTTGTAGAAAAGTTTGGTCAAGACAAAATAAATATGTAAAACTATCGAATTAAAATAAAGCAAAGACAAACGTTGATTCAAATATATTCAAAACAACCTCACATATTCAAACTTTTCACAGAGCACTCATACTAATCTTTTGTATTGAAAAGCCATTATTCTAAGTCCAGAATAAATTATTATGACATGCTTAAGCTGCCCGACAAGATTACTAAGTATTCTTAGATGGTTGTTATAACAATACTACTCAGCGTCAATTATAACCCTTGGTTTGTCAGACTATTGTTGTAGCAATACCTCTCAGTGGAAACTATAATCATTATATATCCTACTCTAGCGTCTATCCCTTTTAGTCGATTGAAACCCGCTCCTTATCTCTAAGGTTGACAAGTTAGAACATCACTATCCCGAATCCATTCCATTGTTCATGTAGATCTATCTTATTTCTCTCGAATCTAAGAATCAATATCTAGACAAAAGACAATCTCTCGACGCTCTTACAATGTCAAGACATGTTTTACCTAGACCCAAGGTAATCTCTCGAAACTCTTACTGTGTCAAGGAAAAATATTCAAACAATGAACAAAACAATCATTAGCAAAATCATAATTCGTCATTCATAAAGCAGAAAATAATTTTTTAGGCAAAACAAAGATTAACACAGAGTAAGACAATTCATGGTGTTATCAAAAACTCAACCAAGTATCATCGTTTTAATACAACCCCAAATACATAATGAAATTAAGAACAAATGAGGAACAACTCCCAAAATTAGGGGCTCTATCGTGACAATTCTGATCAACACCATACCTGCCCTGGCGGTCAACCTCTCTCGAGACTTGACTGTCGCTCTGCTATAGTCTGGCTATGGAGGACACCAAGTACAGTCGGTTGGTAAACGATGAGGAAGCACTATAGTTTCTTGCTGACACTTCAAGTTAAAGCTCTCCTAACTTCCTTGCCTCCATCGTTGGTGGCTGTGGTTCGGTATTTATAAAGGTAATTCTCCTAGAGTTCTGCACAAGTGAAGATTCCCTAGATACCCGTTATTGTCTTGTCCAGGCTAAAAAAAGGGAACACGACTGGCTGTTGTCAGAATCTTGAGGGCTTTCTTGCACGTGAGGGAAGTCATATAACTCTATTCAAGATAAACCTTATCTTGGCGAGATAAATCTGCTCTTCACTTTCTTTAACTTCTCTATTCCATTGACCCTTACAAATTACGCTGTCGCGACTTAAATGTTCTTCCTAAGTAAATTTCCTACACATACACAATCCACACAGACCATTTCTCCCCATCAGCATTAGTCAATCCAAATAAATCTTGCCGAAGAAAAACTTATCCATCACAAATAAGTATAACCTAAATGCAACTAATATGTTGTGTATACTTTGTTTAGACGAGCAATAACTTAAGTAAAAAGATTAGGAATATAGTCTTTTTATGGAGTTATCACACCCCCAAACTTAAGCTATTGCTTGTCCTCAAGCAATGGACAATATCTAAAAAAATTAAAATTGTCATGGCAAAGAAATATCAGGAAAATCATGTGGTTTGAAATTTTAGCCCTCAGCAAAAGTTTGGCCTCAACATGTTCAAATATCATATCAGTAAAGTACCTTCCCTAGTCAGGATCCCTAGCTATTGTGTGTTTGTGATTGTAATCAGCCTATGCATTAAGGTATTTAGAAAACTTCAAGTAAGTGCTTATAGTCTGTCAAGGCTTCAAATTATTTGTCAGACTTAGTTTCCACTCCTAGCTATTTACCAACTTTTTTTGGGAGTCAGCTCATCACACCTACCCTCCTACACTCTTGGTGAAAGGGAACATACCTTCCACCCCCAAGCTAGTCGGATAAAGTCATCCTGTGACTACTTTCATTCACTCATATGCCTCGGCAACTCTTAGTTTTTTGGAGTTTCCTGATTATGCCATTACATAGAGAAGTGTCCCTTTTATTTTTCAAGTTTTAAATATTAGGTAGTTCAACCTTAACCTTAAAATTTTTCGATGTCTCGACAAGCAAAGAGTTCTTACCTAAAAATTTTACTAATTACCTTAAGCAGAGACAACCTAAAATCGTGTTTATAGATTTTCAAAGAATCAGGCCTAGGGTTGCTTCTATTCTTTCGACAGTCTTAAAGATAATTATGGTCTAAGGAATCAAATTATGCATTTATCATTGGGCATTCCTAATCCATTCCAAACAATAGGCTTAACATGTTTATGTCATGATAACCAAAATTTTTAGTCAGCTATCATCAATTGCTTTTTATCAAAGTGTGTTACAATACCTCTCCCAAACTTGAGGGATTCATTATCCTCAATGCATGAAAAACTAAACTGCATGTATCTATATGCAAATGCTAAAAGGAAAAAATTAAAATGCGATCCTACTGTGGTGGTGTGGCTTGACTGGACACACGCGTTCTATGCCGTTTTGGAGGAGGGGGACTCTCTGATCCGTAATCTACTATTGGAATCGTTGAGGGGATTGGCTGAATGACACGGACCATCGTTCGCTTGATGCGTCACTTGGTGCTCAGGGCTCATGCTGGTGTTTATTGGTCTTCAGCTGGTGTGGGTTGTGCAAGGACTGGAGTTTGGCTTTGAGCTTTTTTAGGAATTGGCGTTGCTTGGCGGATGGGGGACTGTACTGGTGCTTGCTCGAGTTTATTCGGGCCTGGAGTGAAATCATCATCAGTAAAGAAGTCGGGTGGAATCTCCTAAGTGCTTTCGAAAGTACAAAATGAGGAGGAGTAGAGGAATTCATCTGTGTCACCTTGACCTTCCATTGGTGTGGGCGAGACATGAGTGACTAATGGGGGAACGTCTGTGGGTACCTCTGGGGGAATATTTTGTGTCGAGGCATTGAATGTCCTGCCGCCAGCTGTGTGTTTCAGGATGACATTGGGGAAGGGATGCAAGTTTCGTTTGGGATCAGGAGCAACTAATTGAAAAAAGAGTTGAGTTGTACATCCCGTGCTTTGACATACCCAAAGAAAATCTCCATGTTATTCTCCAAACGCTCGATCTTCTCACGAGTTTCTCACGTATGCGTGACCACTGCTGCCATTCTTACCACGTCAACAGATTTTTCTCCTCTCTCCAAACCTTCATGCGGGCCATTATCATCAAAGCTCATTAACTCTGGCACATTCTTCTTGGTAATTCCCTCATTGGATTTGATGAAATCCTCAAATGGTTCCTCAGGGACCTTCTTTTTCCTGCACAGAGCAGTTATCAAGTTAGGAAATAAGAGATTACCTTGATTTCTTTTGGCGCATTCATGGATTTGCTTAAAGATGAGTTCTCCAACATTGATTGCTCTTTCGTAGATTATCGAATGTAATAGCATCAGTCTTTTCACTAGCATGGTCGTGTTATGTGAGGTTCCCATTAGTTTGCCCTTGAAAAAGTGATTCCAAAACTTTACAATCAGTTTAAGGGCTCAGCGATCGACCCGTTTACTTGTTAGCGCGTTTCCCTCAAACTTAGCCCACCCAAAAAAAAGGTCTTTGAGTACTCCACTATAAGTCTCTTGGTTTGCTTCAACCACAAACCTTTTATACTAATCCTCCACTTTCCCTAATTTAAAATATCTGTTGAGTGCTGAAAGGGAAAATTAAAGGAGTTTCCCTCTGACATAAACGGTGTGTTGGGATGGGTCTTCTAGATGAGTGTAAAACTCTCTGACCATCGCTGGTGCTATGGCTTTAGGGTGGCGAGCAAACTTCTTCCAGTTTTATTTTTGAACCACATCCATTACTTCCAGTCTGACTAGTTCTTCATTTTCTGATGGAAAAACGAAGCCATCCTCCAAATATACTTGTCATTTTTTGAGGTTCTTGAATCATGCCTCGACTTTGGCTGTTCGTAAATGCTCAAAGTTTGGTGTTGGGGCTGGGTTTTTCTTCGATTTGGCCATGATACTTATTGGTGCAGTGTTTTTCGTGGCGGCGTTGGGGGAATTTTAAAGGGATTTTTTTCTTTTTGAAGGTGAGAAAGAGATGCACGATGAGGAAGATGGGATAGAAGCTAGTTTTTTCTGGAAAAGTAATGGGTGGTTTCTTCGGGGCAATTTAGTAAAAGTGAGAAGGAAAAAGATTTTGCATTGAATGCTCAATATTTGATTGGACGTAAAGTGGGGCGAAGATATTTTCCCTCTCGCCTAAAATTGTTTTTACCCTAGAGATTCTCTTCCTTTCATGCATAAGTTCTCACCCCATGCTGCTACGTGTACTTTGCATGCCTACAATAAAGAAAACAGAAATAAAGTAAAAAAAATAAATAGTGCATAAAATAACTTAATTTATTTATGTAGAAAATTTAGATTTTCGTTGCCTAGGCAACAAATTTGGTTCAGGTAAGTAAGGCAAACCCTTGGGCATCATGTGTTGTTGATGCCGGTTTGTCCCGAATGTCTGGTGCTCCTTTCTATTCCTTTAGTCTCTGCCCGTTCACTTTGAAAATGGATCCATCATCTTGGTTTTTAATTTCTATTGCTTCATTGTCATGAACTTGATGTACGATGAACAATCCTGACCATCTTGATTTTAACTTGCCTGGGAATAATTTGAGTTGTGAATTATAGAGCAGTACTTGTTGTCTATAATAAAATTGCATAGGCAATATTTTTCTGTCGTGCCATCGTTTTCTTTTTTCTTTGTATAAGCGGGCATCTTTGTATTCGTGGGATCTGAATTCATCCATTTCATTCAGTTCCAAGAGTCTTCTTTCTACAGCAAGCTGAGCATCCATGTTTAATTTCTTGATGGCCCAATAAGCTTTATGTTCAAGTTCCACAGGCAAATGACATTCTTTACCATAGACGAGTTTGAACGAGAACATTCCTAGGGGTGTCTTAAATGTTGTGCGATAGGCCCATAGTGCTTCATCTAGCTTTGGCAACCAGTCCTTTCAACTTGGGTTGACCACTTTCTCAAGGATCTGTTTGATTTCCAGATTAGAGATTTTAGCTTGTCCATTAGTCTGGGGGTGATACCATAGCTATTCGATATCGTACTCCATACATTTCAATGCCTTGGCAATTAATTTGTTGCCAAAATGTGTGCCTTCATCACTAATGATAGCTTTTGGTGTTCTAAAACGTGTGAATATGTTATTGTTTAAAAACTTCAGCACGGTCTTGGAAATATTTTTCCATGGCATCTCATGTCTTTTTGATACGTTCCTTGTTCGTTGGCATATATCACATGACTTGTAGAATTCATGTGTATCTTTGAACAAGGTTGGCCAATAGAATCCGGATTGAAGAACCTTCGCCACTGTTCTCATTCCACCAAAATGTCCTCCATACAGTGATGAGTGACATTGAAGTAGAATTTCTTTGTGCTCGTCTTATGGGACACATCTTCTGATTATTTTGTCTCTACATTGTTTTAATAGGAACAGTTCATCCAGTAGTAATGTTGCACATCATGTGGAAACTTTTTTCGGCCTTGGCTAGCTAAATCTGGAGGCACAATACTGCTAATAAGAAAGTTGACTAAGTCAGCATACCACAGCACAGACGTGACAAATGAAATTTTCTCATAAGGGAAATCCTCTTGAATCTCTGTCATGTCATGACAATTAATTTTGTTATCTAGTCTAGAAAAATGATTTGCTACTTGATTTTCTGTACCATTTATATTCTTGAGCTCTAAATCGAACTCTTGTAGTAATAATATCCATATGATTAGCCTAGGCTTTGCATCTTTTTTATTGATCAAATATTTAATGGCTGATTGATCTGTATGCACAATTACTTTAGTGCCTATGAGATATGGCCTAAACTTATCGAATGCAAATACTACTGCAAGAAGTTCTTTTTCAGTGGTAGTATAGTTTACTTGTGCATCATTAAGAGTACGACTAGCATAGTAGATAACATGAATGAGTTTACTTTTTCGTTGCCCTAGCATTGCTCCAACTATGTAATCACTAGTATCACACATGAGCTCAAAGGTTCATTCTAGTAAGGTGGAACAACGATTGTTGTTGCTGAAGTTTTTTCTTCAAATTTGTAAAAGCATTCAAACAATCATCGTTAAATAAAAATGGTTGATTTTGTTGAAGTAAAAGACACAATGGTTTTGAGATTTGAGAAAAAACTTTTATGAACCGTCTGTAGAAGCCTGCATGTCTAAGGAAACTGCGTACACCTCTCACCTTGGTGGGTGGAGGTAGGTTTGTGATTACTTCCACCTTGGCTCTATCGACTTCAATGCCTTGTCAAGAAATTTTGTGACCCAACACTATTCCCTCGGTTACCATAAAATGGCTTTTCTCCCAATTTAGTACTAGGTTGACTTCTTCACATCAGTTTAATACTTTTGATAAATTACCGAGACATCAGTTAAAATCTTCATCTGAGACGGAGAAGTCATCCATAAATATTTCCATGCACTCTTCTACCATATCTGAAAAAATGGCCATCATGCATCTTTGAAAGGTGGCTGGGGCGTTACATAGCCCAAACTGCATTCGTCTAAATGCATAGGTACCATATGAACATGTGAAAGTGGTCTTCTCTTGATCCTCTGGTGCTATGGCTATTTAATTATATCCTGAATATCCATCAAGGAAGCAGTAAAATGTTTTTCCTGCTAGCCTATCAAGCATTTGGTCAATAAAAGAAAGGGGAAAATGGTCTTTCTTTGTGGCTTTATTGAGTCTCCTATAGTCCATACATATTCGACAGCTGTGACTGTCCTAGTAGCTCATCATTTTCATTTTTGATCACGGTCACTCCACCCTTCTTAGACACGCATTGCACCAAACTAACCCATGAGCTATTGTATATAGGATAAATCACTCCCACATCTAGCCATTTTATGATTTCCTTCATGACTACCTTCTTCATGATCAGATTGAGTCTTCTTAGTGGTTCTACCGAAGTACTATGGTTGTCTTCTAAATTAATCTTGTGCATGCATATGGTAGGGCTGATTCCCTTCAAGTCTGCAATTGTCCATCCGAGTGCTTTTTTGTGCTGTAACAAAACATTTAACAAACTATTCTCTTGTTCAGAGGTTTGATTCGCATAAATTTTTACCGGTAAAGTTTCATCATTAGCTAGGTAAGTATATTTCAAATGTGATGGCAAAGTTTTAAGTTACAATTTAGGTGAATACTGTAGAGATGATTCTGGGGGGCTAACTTCATTAAAATCTATGGGTTTGAATTTCATACCTAATCTAGTATGAAGGAAACTAGATTGTTCCTCTGATTCTCCTTCATAATCTGTCTTTGAGTATTTAGCAAACCCGTTTAGTGCTTTATTTAGACTGCTGTTGCCAAGGGCATAGTTCTCAAAATTGTCTTCTAAAAATATTTCACTTGGGCCATGATTTTTGTGTTTATGCTTCATGGTTATTGAGTCGTGGCACAAAGTATTGTATTCATCTAGCTTTAAAAATTCATTGTGGACAAGAATTATATTTTCTTCTTTTTCTATTGAGTCCATGTCTCTAATGCATTGTCATTCTTCTGAATCATCCACATATTTTATGTAGTTAAATACATTGATTGTGATGCTTTGCTCTCCTACCCACATTGTGAATTCTCCCTTCTCACAATCTATTAAGATTTGTCCAGTGGCTAAAAAGGGTTGTCCAAGGATGATAGGTGCATTTTCATCGGCTTCGTAGTCCAAGATGAGGAAATCAACTGGAAATACGAATTTGTCCACCTTCACAATGACATCTTCTATTCTACCCTCAGGACGCACATAAGACCGATCAACAAGTAAAGGCAGAAGAATAATCCAGGAAATTCACCTATTCAACTGTAACGCTATTGTAAAGGAATAACGCTTGGTATAACGCTTGCCCAACCACAGTTTCCTTCATACTGTAATTGCCTATAAAATTAGCAGACTAATGATTTTCTAAACATTCACTCTCATGATGGTTGTCATGGCAAAATATGCATGCATTACTGGTTGCCTTGACTTCTCTCACCTCATTAGGATGCTACACAATTTTCAACATATTAGTTATGGCAGAAAGTTGAGCAGCTATTGAATCCTTACCCTCAATTTCATATGCTCCAGATGCTTTTCGACCGATTCCTAGCCTTGTAGTTGGGAATTGATAGTCGTTATTTGCTATCCTACGAGGATATCAAAGGCTTCCTCAGGTGATTTTTCAAGTAAGGTGCCATTTGCTGAGGCATCTAACATCATTCGAGTAGGTGCATTAACTCCGTTGTAAAACATCACTACTTGAGTCTTGTCATGAAATCTGTGGTTTACGCACTTACGAAGTAAACTTTTATACCTATCCCAACATTCGTGCATTGATTCATCATCTCCTTGGCGAAAACATGTAATATCATTTCGAAGCTATGTATTCATATTAGGTGGATTGTATCAAAGTAGGAAACTTTTGCATAAATCCGCCCAAGATTCCATTGAGCCTAAAGGGACTCCACTGATCCAAGATTTTGCTCCATCGCATGAGGAATAAGGGAAAAGTTCAAGTTTAAGCACGTCTTCATGCACACTGTGTTGTCGGAATGAATTGCACACTTCAAGGAAAGTACGAATATGTTGTCTAGCATCCTCATTAGGTGAACCACCAAATTGACCTAAAATATTTAGCATGTTAAACATCACCGATTTAAGCTCAAAATGGGTTGCTTGTATCTCTGGTGCCACGATGCCTGGATTTAGATCATTATGAATTGGGTTCAAGTGATCTCGTATTGCTCGTTGTCTTGCAACTTCTCTCTGAAGATTAATTATTGCATTAGGATCTGCTTGATCTCCTATGTTGTTGGCTTGAAATTGTAGTTGATACATACGCTCTCTGGTTCGTTGGTTACGTTGCCTTAGTCTGAACGACTGTTCAATTTTAGGGTCGAATGGTTCTAATAGTTTACCAGCAGATCTCAGGGTCATAAAATGATAAAAACCTACAAAAGAAAATAAAAAATAAAATATATTAAACTAAGTAAAATAAAGTGACAAGAAAAACTTGTTATGGCAAAAATAAAAATTCAGTCAGTTGCCAATCTCTGGCAACGACACCAAAAACTTGATCGCTTATACATGTATATGCTAAGGCAAGCAATTCTATGCAAGTATACACAATCAAATCAAGTAATGTAGGGTAAGTGAGTTATCGTCTCCTCAGGGATTGGTTGAATATTTTTAAGCTTCACCACAACCAGAACTAGTTGTCACAAGCTAATTCCTACAATCTTGTCAAACTAGAAAACTATAAGTAATAAAGAAAAAAAAGGAAATATTGTAAAATAAGGTTGTAGAAAAGTTTGGTTGACACAAAACAAATATGAAAAACTATCAAATTAAAATAAAGCAAAGACAAACGGTGATTCAAATATATTCAAAACAACCTCACATATTCAGACTTTTCATAGAGGACTCATACTAATCTTTTATATTGACAAGCAATTATTCTAAGTCCAGAATGAATTATTATGACATGCTTAAGCTGCCCGACATGATTACTAAGTATTCTTAGATGGTTGTTATAGCAATATTACTCAGCGTCAACTACAACCCTTGGTTTGTTAGACTGTTGTTATAGCAATACCTCTCAGCGAAAACTATAATCGTTGTCTATCCTACTATTGCGTCTATCCCTTTTAGTCGATTGAAACCCGCTCCTTATCTCTAAGGTAGAAAAGTTAGAACATCACCATCTCGGATCCATTCCTTTGTTCACGTAGATCTATCTTAATTCTCTCGAATCTAAGAATCAATATTTTGACAAAAGATAATCTCTCGACGCTTTTACAATTTCAAGACGTGTTTCACCTGGACCTAAGGCAATCTCTCGAAGCTCTTACAGTGTCAAGGCAAAATATTCAAACAATGAACAAAACAGTCATGAGAAAAATCATAATTAATCATTCATAAAGAAGAAAATAATTGTTTAGGCAAAACAAAGATTAACACCAAGTAAGAAAAATCATGGTGTTATCAAAAAGTCAACCAAGTATCATCATTTTGATACAACCCGAAATACGTAAAGAAATTAAGAACAAAGGAAGAACGACTCCCAAAACTTGGGGCTCTATTGTGACAATTCTGATTAACATCGCGCCTGACCTGGAGGTCAGCCTCTCTTGAGACCTGATCGTCGCTCTGCTACAGTATGGCTGTAGAGGACACCAAGGATAGTCGGTTGGTAAACGGTGGGGAAGCACTGCAGTTGCTTGCTCACACTTCAAGTTAAAGCTCTCCTAACTTCTTTTCCTCCCTCGTTGGCGACTGTGGCTGGGTATTTATAAGGGGAATTTTCCTAGGGTTTCACAAAAGTGAAGATTCCCTAGATACCCATTATTGTCTTATCCAAGCTAAAAAAAGGAAAGGCGGCTGGCTGTTGTCAGAATCTTGAGGTCTTGTTTACACGTGAGGGAAGTCGAACAACTGACATGTGACATAGGCGATTTCGACATATCCGCTTTAGACTTTCAAGATAAACCTTGCCTTGGCAAGATAAATCTGCTCCTCACTTTCTTTAACTTCTCTATTTCATTGGCCCTTACAAATTACGTTGTCGCCACTGAAATGTTCTTCCTAAGTAAATTTCATGCACATACACAATCCACACAGACCTTTTTCCCCAGCAGCATCAATTAAACCAAATAAATCTTGCCGAAGCAAAACTTATCCACCACAAATAAATCTAACCTAAATACAACTAATATGATGTGCATACTTTGTCTAGACAAGCAATAACTTAAGTAAAAAGACTAGAAATAGAGTTTTTTTATGGAGTTATCAATCACTCCGATTGAAACTTGAATGATGTATTTGAAGGAACTAATGAACTTCGATTGGGGTGAATTTTGGAATGGAGATTACCCTTAGGATTAATATGAGATATGGAGAAAATGAGCTGTAAATTCATTTATTTGTAATTTTTTTAATTTTTGTGAATTTTGGCTTTTTTTTATTTTTCGGTTTTTTGTTTTGTGTGCAAAAAACAGCAAACTAACAAGAAGAATTTTAATATAAATTAAAATTAAATAAAATGAACCTGAAACGATGAATCTTTTTTGAACTAGCTCCGTTGGGGTACATTGACAGGTTTGTGTACAAGAACAAGCAAGATTGCTTGCTTTTTTCTAAGAATCGACCCAAATCTGATACCAATTAATAGGGAAACGGTGGTTGGTTAATGAACGTTGCTTTGATTGAAGAGTCAAACCTAGAAAGCTCTAGACTCGATGAACAACAATGGAGAATGAATAGTGTAAGGTGATGTCAGTAAGTAGGGGTTTTAGGGTTTATTTTAGATGCTTGAAACAAGGTAAAAAATAATACTAGAATAATGTAAACAAAAGAAAAAGAACTTGAAAAAAAATAAAGTATGATAATAAAAAAAATCAAAAGATCTCCCTTGTGAAGGTGGATGGCAAAGGTAATGATGTGATAATGGATTTGTGGAAAATAGATGGATAATGTCCTATAGAGCCCTCATAGTCACAATGAAAATGCAAACACGATAATATGGATCTAACCAACCCTCCTAGTCATGATTAAAAGGCAAATTGGAGTGTGAAGATTAATCTCCGTCACAAGAACTTGAAAGAACTCCAGGAGAAGAAGCTTCAAAGGCACAAGGCAATCAACACTAGAAAAAATGAACTCTCGTTGTATTATTAATCGAAGAATCTGATTTACAAAGTTGAATGAAGCCTCCTTTATATAGGGGGTGAGTTCTAAAGGTCCTAAATAACTAATGAATAAAATAATAACAAACTAAACATGTATTAACTCTAATTCCTAATAAAATAATAATAACTAAAAATAATTTTTTAACTCAACCTTAATTTCTAATAAAATAATAAATCTAATCCTAAAAGATAATGAATCATCCTATATTAAATTATATTACAAATAATCAATATAAATATTGAAAATTAGTAATATTTACAAAATCACGTATTAATATCGTATAGGAATTTCTGCATGCGTTGTCTTCACTAAAATGAACGTATCTTGAGTTATCAATATCAGATTATTGAAATTCAAGAACTGTTGGAAAGATAAGAGACAAAAGGTTGTATCTCTAGAAGACATGTTGACCATATAACAACTAGATTCTCTTCAAAAAGTTTTTGTAAATATGATGCTATTAGACCCTTACATATGAATGCTTGAACTGCGATTTGAAGCTTGTCTTTAAGTGGTTTGGTCCGGCCTCGTGTGATAGGGCCAAGTGGTATATTAAATTCATCATCCTTAGCTTTAGTGCATGTGGTGTATTTATTAGAGTAGGTTGGTTGGGTGAGCTTTTTCGATGTAGAAATATCAGATCTCACCCTAGGTATGCTAGAGAGATGTGTGTCTCTGAGATATAGCGGAACCCTCCAACCACACCATGATGGTCACCTTTGTATGTATGTTTAGATTTTCATTTTCATATGAAAATATTTATGTTAGCAAAAATGTTTATATAATATATGTATATAGTATAGTTTAGCCATTAGTGTGACACTAAGCTTGTGAACTCAACGTTCGAAATTTATTTTCATGTACAAGTTTTTAGGTGGAGCATTCGAGGAGCTTATCATACAATTCATATTCGATACCTACATCATCTTGTGCTTGAGTCATGTTGTATTTTGAATTACGCTTTTAAAATGGTTTGATGCATATTTTGGGGTGCTCCCGTATTTGTAAACGCTGGTATTATACTTTTATTTATTTTGGATGATTTTTAATGGATGTTTTAATGGTTTTAAAAACACATTTTGGTTAACCACCTTAGTGGTCTCGTGTAGTGTAATAATCCATGGATCTTGAGTCGTAGTAGATTATGAAATTACATTTAGTGGTATCAAAGCGCCAAATTAGTTGTCTCGAGGACATACAGGTTAGAGTCAGTAAGGGTCTATATGTGTACGTGCCCAGAGTATTAAGAGTACTTTTATGTATGGAATAGCGATAATAACTCCTCGTTCTTGTATAAATTTCAGAGTTAGGCCATGGATGATAGTACCGCTCTGAGTCAAGAGGGTAGGGACTAGAGTAGGGCTTTTTTAGCGGGTGTTATCGGTGACGAGCTCATCCTGAATTCAAAGTTTGAGATACCTGAGGATGTAGGAGTCTATAAGGTGACCTTCTTTCAGGATTTGAAAACAACCCTCTGACATATAGTTAGAGCTATCCCCAGGAAACCCGTCGCTCTGCTTACCCCGCCTACACCGCTAATTCCTTCAGTAATGACTTATCAAGAGGCCCTAGTGGAGAGACTCCATAGATACTGGACGATTGAATTCTTTGGGTTTGGAGTCGATGACCCTATCATTACGGATCAATGGCTTATAGAGACCCTCCATACGCTCAGACAATTGCACCTTACCCTCGAGGGTAGCTTGAATTATATCACCGCCCTACTGAAGGGTGATATAGATTGGTTGAAGAACATCGAGTTGGCCATAGAGCCTAAGAGACTGAATTGGGAGCACTTTTTGGAAGAGTTCCGTCAGAAGTACATAGAAGAGGTTCACATTGACGACTTGAAAGATCAATTACTTGTCAGTGATGGAGTACGAGAGAGAGTTTCTCCAATTATTTGGTATGCACCAGAGTTGTTGGCATCTGAGTACCACCATTGTAGGAGGTTTATGAAGGTCCTCCATCTTGACATTCTCACCTACCTAGCTCCCGACCCACCTAAGATCCCGACCCACCTAAGATCTTTACTAATCTGACCCGTTAGATGAATATAATAGAGAAGGTTTAGGGGTTAAGGTACATAACTTTAGTTGCTACTTTAGGGTAAAGTTAGAGGTGGAAGAGTTTTTGAGACCCACTCAGGCACCGATCAAGAGAGCTAATGATTCTTAGGGTTTATGGAGGACCTCAACGAGCTAGTCCCGAAGACTAACTTAGAGTGTAGATCGTGGGGTAGATCATGGTCCCATAGAATATCCTTACCGACGACCTCAGTGGCAAGTGCCAGCAGATCGTTGAGGATGTTGTACCCCGCCTGTTAGACCTGTATAATAAGACACCTTAGAGTGTGTCATTTTTGGACTAAAGGGTGTTTTTGTTGTGGCTCGCTAGACCACTTTGTCTGGAATTATCTAAAAGTAAAGAGTGTGATCCTAACACTAAATCAGAGGTTAGTTCATTCAGTTCAGAGAGGTCAAGGAACCTTTAGATATGGGAGTTTTATTTTAGAATAGCATAGTAAAGACGATGTTAGATCTATAGTCGATTTAAAGCCTTGGGTAGCCTTTCACCAGTACGCCAAGGACTTAGAGATAAAACTTAGAGTGTCTATTCTTTTAGATCTAGACGTGCTTGTCGACAAGATCCATCATTGATGTCTTATTAAAATTCAAGGTCAAACATTCCCGACTGATCTAATGGAATTTCCATTCAAAGAGTTTTCTTTGATCTTAGGAATAGATTGACTTTTGTAGCACGATGCTAGCTTGAGGTGTAAGGCTAGATAACTCAAGCTTAGGAAAGATGATGGGACTTAAGTGGTGATGTTTGGTAAGAAATATAGGTGTTCAAGGATCATTTCAATAGTAAAGGTGCAAAGGATGATTGATCGAGGCCGTGAAGGATTTTTAGCTCATGTTATTGACTCTAAGATTTCTATCCTCGCTATCAATGATATTTGTACTATTCAAGAATTACCTAATATGTTATCAGAAGAACTGTCGGGATTGTTACCAGACCGAGAGTTTGAATTTAGTATTGAAGTGTTGATGGGTGATCGCTTGTAAATGTATATGCTAAGACAAGCAAATTTGTGCAAGTGTACACAATCGATGCAAGTAATATAGTAGTGAGTGAGTATCGTCTCCATAGGGATTGGAAGGCTTTTAAAAGATTGCTAGAACTAGGAATAGGTGTCAATAACTAATCCTAAGTATCTAAGTCTAATGATATTAATCAAGGAAAATATGCAATGGCAAATGGTATGAACAGATCGAGAAAAATATGGTGAAGACAAGAAAAATATGCAAAGGTAAACAAATAAAAGATGCTTAGGTTAAAGTTATCGAAACTCTATAAATAAACTGGAAACCTCTCACAATCAGACTTCTAATAGGGCACTTGGGTTGGATATTCAACGGTGATAAGTTATTTTATGCTAAGAATGATTTGGTATGCTATGATTAGGCTGCCTGACAGGATTACTGAATATTCTTACACAGCTTCTATGGCAATACTACTCGGCGTGAGCTACAACCCTTAGTTTGTCAGACTGTTATTGTGGCAATACCCCTCAGTGTGAACTATAGTCATTGTCTATCCTACTCAAGTGTCTATCCCTTTTAGTCGATTGAAACCCTCTCCTTATCTCTAAGGTAGACAAGTTAGAACATCACTATCCCGGATCCATTCCATTGATTACGTAGATCTATCTTAATTCTCTCGAATCTAAGAATCAATATCTAGACAAACAATAATATCTCAAAGCTCTTACAAGGTCTAGAAATATTTCGCCTAGGCACCAAGAAATCTCTCGAAGCTCTTACAATGTCAAGGTAAAAAGTTGAAACAGTGAACAAAACAACACTTAACAAAAACATACTTAATCATTCATTAACGGTAAAATAAAATATCATCCAAGCATTCCCAACACCAAATAAAATAGTTTATGGTATGGTTAACATCATCCCAAAAATATTCATTAAGTACAAGCCCTCAGAAAAATAAAACATGAAGAACAAGAGGAAGAAAATATCCCAGAACAGAGCTCTGTCATGACGTCAGACCACGACCATGACTGCTCTAGAGCACCATCCTCTCTCGAGGGTCTGTTCACCACCCCGGCGAAGCCTGACTATGGAAGGCACCAAGGACGAACGAGTGGGGACGGTGGAAAAAAGGACGCCGCAACTGCCTTTTTCCAACACTAGGGAATTTTCTCTGTATGATTCTCCCCTTTCTCCCTCATCTTTTTAGTGGCTGTGACTGGGCATTTATAAAGGGAATTTTCCTAGGGTTTTACATCATTAAATTATCCTTAAATAACCATTTTTTCTTGTCCAACTATAAATGGAAAGGCGACTGGCTGTTGTCAGACTTTTGGGGGATTTCATGCATGTGAGGTCCATCAGACATCTGGCAGGTGATGTCAGTAGTTCGTCAGAGTCACTTCAGACTTGCACAATGTTCGTTTCCTCGACAAGGAAAATATGTTCCTTACTGTCTTCATCTTCTGTGTTCCATTGGCCCTATCAAATTAATTTGTCCTGGAAAATAAAATTTTTCTCAGTCATTTCCTACATCATCACAATCAACAAATAACCTTTCTCATCAGCAGCATCATTTTAATCAAATAAACGTTACCTTGGAAAAACTTATCCACCACATGAAAACATGTCCTAAATGTAACTATATGCGGCTAAAATGTTATGCCAATGGCTTTTAGACAATCAATAACTTAAGTAAAAAAACCAAAAATATAGTATTTATCCGAAGTTATCACACCCCCTAAACTTAAGCTATTTCTTTTCCTCAAGCAATGGATTATAAGAAGTTGAGAAATAAGTCGCATGACAAAGAAAAAAATTAGGACAATCATGTGGTTTAAAATTTCAGCCCTTAGCAAAAAGTTTAGCCTCAATATGGTGGACTGTACGAGAAGTCAATTACCTTTCCTAGGTCACGATTCTTTGTCGGTGTGTGTGCGTGATTGTATAGCAGTCTATGCTTTAACGTACTTAGAAAACTCATAAGTAAGCGCTTCTGTTTTGCCAAGACATCAAAATATCGTCAAGCATAGTTTCACTCCTATTTTTTCCAACATGCAACTTCAACTTTTTCTTTTTTTCTACACTACCATCCCACACTCTAAGTGAAAGGGAGCATACCTTCCACCCCCGAGCTAGTCAATTAGAGTTTTTTTAACACTGCTTCGAGGAGAGTCAGCTCATCACACCTACCATCCCACACTTTAGGTGAAAGGGAGAATACCTTCCACCCCCGAGCTAGTTAGGTAGAGTCATCCTGTGACTGCTTTCATTCACTCATATGCCGAGGTAACCCTTTATTTAAGGGATTTTTCCAGGTCATGCCATTGCACAGAGGAGTGTCCCTCTACAGTTATGCCGAGACATTTATTTATAATTAACACAATTCAAAACATTAAGGAGTTCAATTTAGCCTTTCAAACATTTAATGTCAATACACACAAAAAGTTCTTTCCTAAAAATTTTCTAAGCATCTTAAGCAGAGAAAACATACAATCGTGTTCAAAGAATTACAAAGAATCAAGTCCTAAGGTTGGTTCTAGCCTTCAACAGTCATGTAAAATAATTTTGCCTAGGCATTAAAATTTTCTTTCATCATTGAGCATCATCAACTTTTTCCAACAACTATCTTAATGAAACTCATGCCATGACAACAAATATTTCAACCAATTATTATAAAAAAATTAAGTATGGAGTACAACACCTCATCCAAACTTGAGAGATGCATTGTCCTCAATGCATGAAGACTAAACTAAAGATGAAATGTAATGCAAGGTACCTTGACTAACATCTTCTTTGATGGTGGTGGGGTTATTTTGCCCAGATTCATCATGTGGAGAAATTCAAACATGATTTTTTGTCATCATCAGGTGATGCTTGATCAGAGATGTTACAATTTGCCTTGGCATTTGTGCAGATGGGTAGACGTCATCAGTAATGTCATCGTTTGTGCCAACACCAATTGAGTCTTCTTTCTAAGTGGGTGCAACATCCACAGGGCTTTACTATTGTCCACATGCTTGGGAGCTTGTTCTTATAAAAAAACTAAAATTAAAAGTAAATAAAGAAATAAAGAAAAGAAAAACAAACACACAAACAAAAATAATAATAATTTTTCCATGAAAAAAATTAAATAGGGTTAAAGGGATGAAAACTCTAAACATCCTAAAATGATATGGCAGTTTTGTCGCGTTCTATCGGAGCACCAGTGTAGATCAAAGTGCCCCATGCATATAACAGTTCCAACTTCAAAATATTTTTCCTGTCAGTTCATATATTTCACATATGAATTGTAGGACCTTTGCAGTAGTCCTCTCTCCTTTAAAGTGCTCTATGCATGAAGCTGAATCGTAGTGCAGTATGGTCTCTTCGTTATGCTTCTTCAATCATTGAGGGAATGGTGGAGGGGGCCAGGCTTCATATGTTACAGGTGGGGGTGAAAATTTTGTCGTGGCAATAATTTTTCCACCATCAGTTGGATGTCTTGTTAAACCCTCGCCCTTTTCCTTCTCCATAGGAAATTCTTCTTGTACAACAAGTTCAGCTTGGCCTTCAGATTCTTCTGGTACAGTGTTGCGGCAAAAAATTTCTCCATTCTTCCCCCCAAACTTGTATTCTTGATTGAGATGGGTACCACTCATTGTAAGCGCACTGCATTGCTCATTTTTGTGATACTTAGTGACCTCAGTATCACTAGGTACGCTTCTTTGTAGGAGAGCATGTAATGCCTTGGCAATTTGGCTCACTTGGTTCTCCAATACTCTCAAATATGAGCTATTACTTTGTAATAAAGTTGTCTGACTTTGCAACAGTGTGCTTTGTCTTTTAATTATTAAAGAGTGTTCGTGCAGCAAGGCCTTAGTTGAAGTCGTGAAATCTTTTGTTGAGGCCATAAAATCTTGCAGTGAAGCTTCGAGGGAATTAGAATTTGGGAAAGATGATGAACCCTTATTAATATTTTACCAGTGAATCTGCTGATGCTGAAAATTTGTAGTTTAAGAAATACTTTGTTGTGGCATGTTAAAGTTGCATGCATAATTGTTATTGGTCCCTTGATTACCCCACGGAAAATTTAGATGTTGTCGCCATCCGGGACTATATGTATTAGAGTAAGTATTATTGTTGCTTATATTAAAATTGCCCATGAAATTGATGGACTCCTGGTTTTTTTGGCATTCACTTTCATAATGGTTGTCGTGGCAAAAATCGCAAGTTGAGCTGGTTACCTTGACTTCCTTTTTCTCGCTGGAACGTTGCAAATTTTTCAACATATTTGTTATGGAAGAAAGTTGGGCAGACACTGAATCCTTGTCATCAAGTTCAAATTCCCCAGAAACTTTTCTTTCGGTTCCAAGCCTTGTAGACATGAATTGGTAAACATTATTAGCTATCCTATCAAGGATATCAAAGGCTTCCTTGGGTGATTTGTCAAACAGTACTATTCGCCGAGGAATCCAACATCAGGCGAGTGGGTGCGTTGACTCCATTATAGAACATTACAATTTGAGTCCAGTCTTGGAATCCATGATTGGTGCACTTGCGAAGTGAACTTTTGTATCAGTCCGAACACTCGTACATAGACTCTTCAACGCCTTGGAAAAAAATGCTATGGCATTCCTAAGATAACTGTTCATATTGGGTGGATTATGCCATAATAGAAATTATTTGCATAAGTCTACCCAAGACCTTATCGAGCCTGAAGGTAGTCCATTAAGTTATGCCCTGGCATGATCTTTCAAAGAATATGGAAATAACTTCAATTTTAGTACATCTTCATGCACACCTTACTGTCGAAAGGAGTCACAGACCTCTAAAAAAGCTCGAACAGGTTGCCTTCCATCCTCATAAGGAGCACCACCAAACTGTCCAATCAAGTCCAACATGTCGAACATAAGCGGTTTGAGCTTGAAGTGGTCTGCTTAAATCTTGGGAGCTATAATAGCAGGCTTAAGGTCATCCAATGTGGGAGCTAAGTGATCTCTAATAGTTCGTGGTCTTGGAACATTATTTTCCTTTTTATTTGTCATGACATTTAATTATTCAGGTTTCTTCGCTTGATTTTGAACTTCGTATATAGCTTTTGACCTCCTTGAACATAATTTCTTTGACAAATTTTTTTTTCAATCTCAGGCTCAAAATGAGATAATGGTTCCTTGGCACTTTTACAAGTTATGCAACCACTCAACACCAATTGAGTCTTCTTTCTAAATGGGTGCAACATCTAGAGGGGCTTTACTCTTGTCCACATGCTTGGTAGCATGTTTTTATAAAATAAAACTAATATTAAAAGTAAATAAAGAAATAAAGCAAAGAAAAACAAACACACAAATAAAAATAATAGTAATTTTTCCATGAAAAAAAATTAAAGTGGGTTGAAGGGATGCAAACTCTAAACATCCTGAAATGATATGGAAGTTTTGTTGCGTTCTATCGGAGCACCAATATAGACCAAAGTGCCCCACGCATATAACAGTTCCACCTTCAAAATATTTTTTTCCTTCCAGTTCGTATCTTTCACATCTGAGTTGTAAGACCTTTGCAGTTGTCCTCTCTCCTTTAAAGTGCTCTCTGCATGAAGTTGAATCATAGTGTAATAGGATATCTTCGTTATGCTTCTTCAATCGTTGAGGGAATGGTGGAGGGAGGCTGACTTCATATGTTGCAGGTGGGGGTGAAACTTTTGCCGTGGCAATAAATTTTCCACAATCAGTAGGATGTATTGTTAAACCCTTATCCTTTTCCTTCTCCATAGGAAGTTCTTCTTGTACAACAAGTTCAGCTTGACCTTCAGATTATTCTGGTGCAGTGTCGCGGTAAAAATTTTCTTAATTCTTCCCCCAAACTTGTATTCTTGATTGAGACGGGCACCACTCCTCATTGTAAGCGCACTGCATTACTCATTTTCATGAGGCTTGGTGACCTTAGTATCACTAGGGATGCTTCCTTGTAGGCGAGCATGTAATGCCTTGGAAATTTGGCTCACTCGGTTCTCCAATACTCTCAAAGATGAGATATTACTTTGTAATAAAGTTGTGTGAATTTGCAACAATATGCCTTGTCTTTTAATTGTTGAAGAGTGTTCGTGCAGCAAGGCCTTAGTTGAAGTCATGAAATCTTTTTTCGAGGCCATAAAATCTTGTAGTGAAGCTTCGACGGAATTAGAATTTGGGAAAGATGATGAACCCTTGTTAATATTTTGCCAGGGCATTTGCTGATGCTAAAAATTTGTAGTTTCAGAAATACTTTGTTGTGGCATGTTAAAGTTTCATGCATGGTCGTTGTTGGTCCCTTGATTACCCCACAAAAAATTTGGATGTTGTCGCCATCCGAGACTGTATGTATTAGAGTAGGGGTTGTTGTTACTTATATTAAAACTGCCCACGAATTTGATGGACTCCTGGTTTTTTGGGCATTCACTTTCATGATGGTTTTCGTGGAAAAAATCGCATGCTAAGCTGGTTACCTTGACTTCCCTTACCTCGCTGGAACGCTACAAATTTTTCAACGTATTTGTTATTGCAGAAAGTTGGGCAGACACTAAATTCTTGTCATCAAGTTCAAATTCCCCAGAAACCTTTCTTCTGATTCCAAGCCTTGTAGACATGAATTGATAATCGTTATTGGCTATCCTATCAAGGACGGCAAAGGCTTCCTCTGGTGATTTGTCCAGCAAAGTACCATTCGCCAAGGCATCCAACATCACGTGAGTGTGTGCGTCGACTCCATTGTAGAACATTACAATTTGAGTCCAGCCAAGGAATCCATGATTGGTTCACTTACGAAGCGAACTTTTGCATCGGTCCCAACACTAGTACATAGACTCTTCATCACCTTGGTAAAAACATGCTATGGCATTCCTAAAATGACTGTTCATATTTGGTGGATTATGCCATAACATAAATTGTTTGCACAAGTCTACCCAAGACCTTATCGAGCCTGAAGGTAGTCCATAAGTCATGCCCTTGCATGATCTTTCAAAGAATATGGAAATAACTTTAATTTGAATACATCTTCATGCACACCTTGCTATCGAAAGGAGTCATAGACCTCCCAAAATGCTTGAACATGTTGCCTTGCATCCTCATGAGGAGCACCACCAAACTGTCCAATCACATCCAACATGTCGAACATAACCAATTTGAGCTCGAAGTGG
This sequence comes from Hibiscus syriacus, assembly GCF_006381635.1. Taxonomy (NCBI): domain Eukaryota; kingdom Viridiplantae; phylum Streptophyta; class Magnoliopsida; order Malvales; family Malvaceae; genus Hibiscus; species Hibiscus syriacus. Next base: position 495,612 of record NW_024062599.1, on the reverse strand, counting down.
TCTGCTTGAATCTTGGGAGCTATAATAGCATGCTTAAGGTCATCCAAGGTGGAAGCTAAGTGATCTCTAATAGTTCGTGGTCTTGCAACATTATTTGCCTTATTATTTGCCGTGACATTTAATTCTTCAGGTTTCTCTGCTTCATTTTGAACTTCGTATATAGCATTTTGAGCTCCATGAACATAATTTCTTTGACGTAATTTTTTTTCAATCTTAGATTCAGAATGAGATAATGGTTCCTTGGAACTTTTAGAACTTATGCAACCACTCAACACCTGAAAAGGGTAAACAAAAATAGCGAATAAATCCATAAAAATAAAATAAAAACACAATAATAAAGAAACAAGATAATGTTATAACAAAACTTTTAAAAACACCAATTACCAATCCCCGACAACGACGCCAAAAACTTGTTCGCTTGTAAATGTATATACTAAGACAAGCAAATTTGTGCAAGTGTACACAATCGATACAAGTAATATAGTAGTGAGTGAGTATCGTCTCCATAGGGATTGGAAGGCTTTTAAAAGATTGCTACAGCTAGGAATAGGTGTCAGTAACTAATCCTAAGTATCTAATTCTAATGATATTAAACAAGGAAAATATGCAATGGCAAATGGTGTGAACAGATCGAGAAAATATGGTCAAGACAAAAAAATATGCAAAGGTAAACAAATAAAAGTTGTCAAGGTTAAAGTTATTGAAACTCTATAAATAAAGTGGAAACCTCTCATAATCAAACTTCTAACGGGGCACTTGGGTTGGATTTGCTACGGTGATAAGTTATTTCATGCTAAGAATGATTTGGTATGCTATGCTTAGGCTGCCTGATAGGATTACTAAGTATTCTAAGACAGTTGTTATGGCAATACTACTCGGCATGAGCTACAACCCTTAGTTTATCAACTATTGTTATGGCAATACCCCTCAGCGTGAACTATAGTCGTTGTCTATGCTACTCAAGCGTCTATCCCTTTTAGTCTATTGAAACCCTCTCCTTATCTCTAAGGTAAACAAGTTAGAACATTACCATCACGGATCCATTCCATTGATCATGTAGATCTATCTTAATTCTCTCGAATCTAAGAATCAATATCTAGGCAAATGGAAATCTCTTGAAGCTCTTACAAGGTCTAGAAATATTTCGCCTAGGCACCAGACAATCTCTCGAAGCTCTTATAGTGTCAAGCCAAAAGGTTAAAACAGTGAACAAAACAAAACTTAACAAAAATATACTTAATCATTCATTAACGGTAAAATAAAATATCATCCAAGTATTCCCAACACCAAAGAAAACAATTTATGGTGTGGTTAACATCATCCCAAAATATTCATTAAGTACAAGCCCTCAGAAAAATAAAACATGAAGAACAAGAGGAAGAAATACTCCCAGAACAGAGCTTTGTCGTGACGTCAGACCACCACCATGACTGCTCTAGCGTACCATCCTCTCTCGAGGGTCTGGCCACCGCCCCGACGAAGCCTGGCTATGGAAGGCACCAAGGAGGGACTAGTGGGGACGGTGAAAAAAAGGACGCCGCGACCGCCTTTTTCCAAACCTGGGGAATTTTTTTTGTATGATTCTCCCCTCTCTCCCTTCTCTTTTTGGCGGCTATGACTGGGTATTTATAAAGGGAATTTTCTTACGGTTTTACATCATTAAATGCTCCTTAAATAACGTTTTTTCTTGTCCAACTATAAATGGAAAGGTGGCTTGCTGTTGTCAGAATTTTGGGGGATTTCTTGCATGTGAGGTCAATCAGACAACTGGCAGGTGATGTCAACAGTTCGTTAGAGTCGCGTCAAACTTGTAAGATTTTTTTTGCCTCGGCAAGGAAAATATGTTCCTTATGTCTTCATCTTCTATGTTCCATTAGCCCTATCTAATTAATTTGTCCTGTAAAATAATTTTTTTCTCAATTATTTCCTGCATCATCACAATCAACAAACAACCTTTCTCATCAGCAGCATCACTTTAATCAAATAAACGTTGTCTTGACAAAACTTATCCACCCCATGAAAACATGTCCTTAATGCAACTATATGCGGCTAAAATGCTATGTCAAAGGCTTTTAGACAATCAATAACTTAAGTAAAAGACCTAAAATATAGTCTTTTTACGGAGTTATCACACCCCCAAACTTAAGCTATTGCTTCTCCTCAAGCAATGGGTAATAAGTAGTTGAGAAATAAGTCACCATAGCAAAGCAAAAAATTAGGACAATCATGTGGTTTAAAATTTCATCCCTTAGCAAAAACTTTAGCCTCAACATGGTGTACTGTACGAGAAGTCAAATACCTTTCCTAGGTCAAGATTCTTTGTCGGTGTGTGTGCATGATTGTATAGCAGTCTATGATTTAACGTAGTTAGAAAACTCATAAGTAAGAACTTCTGTTTTGCAACGACATCAAATTATTCGTCAAGCATAGTTTCACTCCTATTTTCTCCAACATGTAACTTGAATTTTTTCTTCTTTTTTACACTACCATCCCACACTCTAAGTGAAATGGAGCATACATTCCACCCTCTAGCTAGTCAGGTAGAGTTTTTTTATCACTGCTTCGACGGGAGTCAGCCCATCACACCTACCATCCCACACTCTAGTTGAAAGGGAGCATACCTTTTACCCACGAGCTAGTCAGGTAGAGTCATTTCGTGACTGCTTTCATTCACTCATGCCGAGGCAACCATTTATTTAAGGGATTTTTCTAGGTCATGCCATTACACAGAGGATTGTCCATCTACAGTTATGCTGAGACATTTATTTGTAATTCACATAATTCAAAACATTAAGGAGTTCAATTTAGTCTTTCAAACATTTAATGTCAAAACGCACAAAATGTTCTTTCCTAAAAATTTTCTCAGAACCGTAAGAAGAGAAAACATACAATCATGTTCAAAGAATTATAAAGAATCAAGTCCTAAGGTCTGTTCTAGCCTTCAACAGTCATGTAAAATAATTCTGGCCTAGGTAATAAAATTTGCTTTCATCATTGAGCATCATCAACTTTTTCCAACAACTATCCTAATGAAACTCATGCCATGACAAAAAATATTTCAACCAATTATTATAAAAATATTAAGTATGGAGTACAACACCTCCCCCAAACTTGAGAGATGCATTGTCATTAATGCATGAAGACTAAACTAAAGATGAAATGTAATCCAAGGTACCTTGACTAACATCTAATTTAATGGTAGTGGGGTTGTTTTGCGTAGATTCATTAGGTGGAGAAGTTCAAACGTGATTGTTGTCATCTACAGGTGATGCTTGATCGGAGGTGTTGCAATTTTCCTTGGCATTTGTGCAGATGGGTAGACGTCATCAGTAATGTCATCGTTTGTGCCAACACCAATTGAGTATTCTTTTTAAGTGGGTGTAACATCCACAGGGGCTTTACTCTTATCCACATGCTTGGGAGTTTGTTTTTATAAAAAAACTAATATTAAAAGTAAATAAAGAAATAAAGCAAAGACAAACAAACACACAAATAAAAATAATAGTAATTTTTCCATGACAAAAAATTAAAGAGGGTTGAAGAGATGCAAACTCTAAACATCCTGAAATGATATGGCAGTTTTGTCGCGTTCTATCGAAGCACCAGTATAGACCAAAGTGCCCCACGCATATAACAGTTCCACCTTTAAAATATTTTTTTCCTGGCAGTTCGTATCTTTCACATATGAATTGTAAGACCTTTGCAGTAGTCCTCTCTGCTTTAAAGTGCTCTCTACATGAAGTTGAATCATAGTGTAATAGGATCTCTTCGTTATGCTTGTTTAATATTTGAGGGAATGGTGGAGGGAGGCTGACTTCATATGTTGCAGGTGGGGGTGAAACTTTTTCCATGGCAATAAATTTTACACCATCAGTAGGATGTCTTGTTAAATCCTCATCCTTTTCCTTCTCCATAGGAAATTCTTCTTGTACAACAAGTTCTGCTTGACCTTCAGATTCTTCTAATATAGTGTCGCAGCAAAAATTTCTTGATTCTTCCCCCCAAACTTGTTTTCTTGATTGAGATGGGTACCACTCCTCATTGTAAGCGCACTGCATTACTCATTTTCGTGAGGCTTAGTGACCTCAGTATCACTAAGGACGCTTCCTTGTAGGCGAGCATGTAATGCCTTGGAAAGTTGGCTCACTTGGTTCTCCAATACTCTCAAAGATGAGCTATTACTTTGTAATAAAGTTGTCTGACCATAAAATTTTGCAGTGAAGCTTCGACGGAATTAGAATTTGGGAAAATGATGAACCCTTGTTAATATTTTGCCAGGGCATCTGTTGATGCTAAATATTTGTAGTTTCAAAAATACTTTGACTTTCATGATGCCCACGAATTTGATGGACTCCTGGGTTTTTAGGCATTCACTTTCATGATGGTTTCCGTGGAAAAAATCGCATGCTAAGCTGGTTACCTTGACTTTCATTACCTCGCTGGAACGCTACAAATTTTCAACGTATTTGTTATGGTAGAAAGTTGGGCAGACTGAATTCTTGTCATCAAGGTCAAATGCCCCAGAAACTTTTCTTCTGATTCCAAGCCTTGTAGACAGGAATTGATAATCGTTATTGGCTATCCATTCAAGGGTGTCAAAGGCTTCCTCGGGTGATTTGTCAAGCAAAGTACCATTCGTCGAGGCATCCAACATCATACGAGTGGGTGCGTCGACTCCATTGTAGAACATTACAATTTGAGTCTAGTCTTGGAATCCATGATTGGTTCACTTGCAAAGTGAATATTTGTATCGGTCCCATCACTCGTACATAGACTCTTCATCGCCTTGGCAAAAAGATGTTATGGCATTCCTAAAATGACTGTTCATATTGGGTGGATTATGCCATAACATAAATTTTTTGCACAAGTCTACCCAAGACCTTATCGAGCCTGAAGGTAGTCCATTAAGTCATGCCCTGGCATGATCTTTCAAAGAATATGGAAATAACTTTAATTTCATTACATCTTCATGCACACCTTGCTATCGAAAGGTGTCACAGACCTCCAAAAATGTTTGAAAATGTTGCCTTGCATTCTCATGAGGAGCACCACCAAACTGTCCAATCACATCCAACATGTCAAACATAACAGATTTGAGCTCGAAGTCGTCTGCTTGAATCTTGGGAGCTATAATAGCAGGGTTAATGTCATCCAAGGTGGGAGCTACGTGATCTCTAATAGTTCGTGGTCTTGCAACATTATTTTCCTTTTTATTTGCCGTGACATTTAATTCTTTAGGTTTCTCCGCTTTATTTTGAACTTCGTATATAACATTTTGAGCTTCTTGAACATAATTTATTTGACGGAATTTTTTTTCAATCTCAGATTCAAAATGAGATAATGGTTCCTTGGAACTTTTAGAAGTTCTGCAACCACTAAACACCTGAAAAGGGTAAACAAAAATAGCGAATAAATCCATAAAAATAAAATAAAAACACAATAATAAAGAAACAAGATAATGCTATAACAAAACTTTTAAAAACACCAATGTACAATCCCCTGCTACGACACCAAAAACTTGTTTGCTTGTAAATGTATATACTAAGACAAGCAAAATTGTGCAAGTGTACACAATCGATGCAAGTAATATAGTAGTGAGTGAGTATCGCCTCCATAGGGATTGGAAGGTTTTTAAAATCTTGCTACAACTAGGAATAGGTGTCACTAACTAATCCTAAGTATTTAAGTCTAATGATATTAAACAAGGTAAACAAATAAAAGTTGTCAAGGTTAAAGTTATCAAAACTCTATAAATAATCTGGAAACCTCTCACAATCAAACTTCTAACGGGGTACTTGTGTTGGATTTGCTACGGTGATAAGTTATTTCATGCTAAGAATGATTTGGTATGTTATGCTTAGGCTGCCCGACAGGATTACTGAGTATTCTAAGACAGTTATTATGGAAATACTACTCAGCATAAGCTACAACCCTTAGTTTATAAACTATTATTGTGGCAATACCCCTCAGCGTGAACTATAGTCGTTGTCTATCCTACTCAAGCGTCTATCCCTTTTAGTCTATTGAAACCCTCTCCTTATCTTTAAGGTAAACAAGTTAGAACATTACCATCCCGGATCCATTCCATTAATCATGTAGATCTATCTTAATTCTCTCAAATCTAAGAATCAATATCTACACAAATGACAATCTCTTGAAGCTCTTACAAGGTCTAGAAATATTTCGCCTAGGCACCAGACAATCTCTTGAAGCTCTTACAGAGTCAAGGCAAAAGGTTAAAATAGTGAACAAAACAAAACTTAACAAAACTATACTTAATCATTCATTAACGGTAAAATAAAATATCATCCCAGCATTCCCAACACCAAAGAAAACAGTTTATGATGTGGTTAACATCATCCCGAAATATTCATTAAATACAAACCCTCAGAAAAATAAAACATGAAGAAAAAGAGGAAAAAAAACTCCTAGAACAGAGCTCTATCGTGATGTCGGACCACCACCATGACTGCTCCAGCGTACCATCCTCTCTCGAGGGTTTGGCAACCGCCCCGGCGAAGCCTGGCTATGGAAGGCACCAAGGAGGGACTAGTGGGGATGGTGTAAAAAAGGACGCTGCGACCGCCTTTTTCCAAACATGTGGAATTTTTTCTGTATGATTCTCCCCCTCTCCCTCCTCTTTTTGGTGGCTGTGACTGGGTATTTATAAAGGGAATTTTCCTACGGGTTTACATCATTAAATGCTCCTTAAATAACATTTTTTCTTGTCCAACTATAATTAGAAAGGCGGCTGGCTGTTGTCAGACTTTTGGGGGATTTATTGCATGTGAGGTCAATCAGACAACTGGCAGGTGACGTCAGTAGTTCGTCAGAGTCACGTCAGACTTGCAAGATTTTTGTTGCCTCGGCAAGGAAAATATGTTCCTTACTGTCTTCATCTTCTGTGTTCCATTGGCCCTATCTAATTAATTTGTGCTGGAAAATAATTTTTTTCTCAGTCATTTCCTGCATCATCACAATCAACAAACAACCTTTCTCATCAGCAGCATCAGTTTAATCAAATAAACGTTGCCTTGGAAAAACTTATCCACAGCATGAAAACATGCCCTTAATGCAACTATATGCGGCTAAAATGCTATGTCAATGGCTTTTAGACAATCAATAACTTAAGTAAAAGACCTAAAATATAGTATTTTTACGGAGTTATCACACCCCCCAAACTTAAGCTATTGCATGTCCTCAAACAATGGATAATAAGCAGTTGAGAAATAAGTCACCATAGCAAAGCAAAAAATTAGGACAACCATATGGTTTAAAATTTCAGCCCTTAGCAAAAACTTTAGCCTCAACATGGCGTACTGTACGAGAAGTCAATTACCTTTCCTAGGTCAGGATTCATTGTCGGTTTGTGTGCGTGATTGTATAGCTATCTATGCTTTAACGTAGTTAAAAAACTCATAAGTAAGAACTTCTGTTTTGCAACGACATCAAATTATTCGTCAAGCATAGTTTCACTCCTATTTTTTCCAACATGTAACTTCAATTTTTTCTTCTTTTTTACACTACCATCCCACACTCTAAGGGAAAGGGAGCATACCTTCCACCCCTAGGTAGTAAGGTAGAGTTTTTTTTAACACTGCTTCGACAGGAGTCAGTCCATCACACCTACCATCCCACACTCTAGGTGAAAGGAAGCATACCATCTACCCCGAGCTAGTCAGCTAGAGTCATCTCGTGACTGCTTTCATTCACTCATGCCGAGGCAACCATTTATTTAAGGGATTTTTCTAGGTCATGCCATTGCACAGAGGAGTGTCCCTCTACAGTTATGCTGAGACATTTATTTGTAATTCACACAATTCAAAACATTAAGGAGTTCAATTTAGTTTTTCAAACATTTAATGTCAAAACGCACAAAATATTCTTTTCTACAAATTTTCTAAGAACCTTAAGCAGAGAAAACATACAATCGTGTTCAAAGAATTACAAAGAATCAAGTCCTAAGGTCGGTTCTAGCCTTCAACAGTCATGTAAAATAATTCTGGCCTAGGTAATAAAATTTTCTTTCATCATTGAGCATCATCAACATTTTCCAACAACTATCCTAATGAAACTCATGTCATGACAAAAATTATTTCAACCAATTATTATAAAAAAATTAAGTATGGAGTACAACACCTCCCCCAAACTTGAGAGATGCATTGTCCTTAATGCATGAAGACTAAACTAAAGATTAAATGTAATCCAAGGTACCTTGACTAACATCTACTTTGATGGTGGTGGGGTTGTTTTGCGTAGATTCATTAGATAGAGAAGTTCCAACGTGATTGTCTGTCATCTTCAGGTGATGCTTGATTGGAGGTGTTACAATTTGCCTTGGCATTTGTGCAGATGGGTAGGCGTCATCAGTAATGTCATCATTTGTACCAATACCAATTGAGTCTTCTTTCTAAGTGGGTGCAACATTCATAGGGGCTTTACTCTTGTCCACATGCTTGGGAGCCTGTTTTTATAAAAAAAACTAATATTAAAAGTAAATAAAGAAATAAAGCAAAGACAAACAGACACACAAATAAAAATAATATTAATTTTGCCATGACAAAAAATTAAAGAGGGTTGAAGGGATGCAAACTCTAAACATCCTGAAATGATATGGCAGTTTTGTCGCGTTCTATCGGAGCACCAGTATAGACCAAAGTGCCCCACGCATATAAAAGTTCCACCTTCAAAATATTTTTTTCCTAGCAGTTCGTATCTTTCACATCTGAATTGTAAGACCTTTGCAGTAGTCCTCTCTCCTTTAAAATGCTCTCACATAAAGTTGAATCATAGTGTAATAGGATCTCTTCGTTATGCTTCTTCAATCGTTGAGGGAATGGTGGAGGGAGGCTGACTTCATATGTTGCAGGTAGGGGTGAAAATTTTGCCGTGGTAATACATTTTCCACCATCAGTAGGATGTCTTGTTAAACCCTCATCCTTTTCCTTCTCCATAGGAAATTCTTCTTGTACAACAAGTTCTGCTTGACCTTCAGATTCTTCTGGTACAGTATCGCGACAAAAATTTTCTTGATTCTTCCCCCCAAACTTGTCTTCTTGATTGAGATGGGTACCACTCCTCATTGTAAGCGCACTACATTACTCATTTTCGTGAGGCTTAGTGACCTCAGTATCACTAGGGACGCTTCCTTGTAGGCGAGCATGTAATGCCTTGGAAATTTGGCTCACTTGGTTCTCCAATACTCTCAAAGATGAGCTATTACTTTGTAATAAAGTTGTCTGAGTTTGCAACATTATGCCTTGTCTTTTAATTGTTGAAGAGTGTTCGTGTAGCAAGGCCTTATTTGAAGTCGTGAAATCTTTTATCGAGACCATAAAATCTTGCAATGAAGCTTCGACGGAATTAGAATTTGGGAAAGATGATGAACCCTTGTTAATATTTTGCCGGGCATCTGCTGATGCTGAAAATTTGTAGTTTCAGAAATACTTTGTTGTGGCATGTTAAAGTTGCATGCATGGTTGTTGTTGGTCCCTTGATTACTCACAAAAAATTTGGATGTTGTCGCCATCCGGGACGGTATGTATTAGAGTAGGGGTTGTTGTTGCTTATATTAAAACTGCCCAAGAATTTGATGGACTCCTAGTTTTTTGGGCATTCACTTTCGTGATGGTTTCCGTGGAAAAAAATCGCATGCTAAGCTGGTTACCTTGACTTCCCTTACCTCGCTGGAACGCTGTAAATTTTTCAACGTATTTGTTATGCCAGAAAGTTGGGCAGACACTGAATTCTTGTCATCAAGTTCAAATACCCCAGAAACATTTCTTCTGATTCCAAGCCTTGTAGATAGGAATTGATAATCGTTATTGGCTATCATATCAAGGATATCATAGGCTTCCTCGGGTGATTTGTCAAGCAAAGTACCATTCGCCGAGGCATCCAACATCATGTGAGTGGGTGCGTCGACTCCATTGTAGAACATTACAATTTGAGTCCAGTCTTGGAATCCATGATTAGTTCACTTGCGAAGTAAACTTTTGTATCGGTCCCAACACTCGTACATAGACTCTTCATCGCCTTGGCAAAAAGATGCTACGACATTCCTAAAATGATTGTTCATATTGGGTGGATTATACTATAACATAAATTGTTTGCACAAGTCTACCCAAGACCTTATCGAGCCTGAAGGTAGTCCATTAAGTCATGCCCTGGCATGATCGTTCAAAGAATATGGAAATAACTTTAATTTCAATACATCTTCATGCACACCTTACTATCGAAAGGAGTCACAGACCTCCAAAAATGATTGAACATGTTGCCTTGCATCCTCATGAGGAGCACCACCAAACTGTCCAATCACATCCAACATGTCGAACATAACAGATTTGAGCTCGAAGTGGTCTGCTTAAATCTTGGGAGCTATAATAGCAGGCTTAAGGTCATCCAAGGTGGGAGCTAAGTGATCTCTAATAGTTCGTGGTCTTGCAACATTTCTTTAACGGAATTTTTTTTTCAATCTCAGATTCAAAATGAGATAATGGTTCCTTGGAACTTCTAGAAGTTATGCAACCACTCAATAATTGAAACGGGTAAACAAAAATAGCGAATAAATCCATAAAAATAAATAAAAATACAATAATAAAGAAACAAGATAATGCTATAACAAAACTTTTAAAAACACCAATTGTCAATCCCCGGCTACGGCGCCAAAAACTTGTTCGCTTGTAAATGTATATACTAAGACAAGCAAATTTTTGCAAGTGTACACAATCGATGCAAGTAATATAGTAGTGAGTGAGTATCATCTCCATAGGGATTGGAAGGCTTTTAAAAGATTGCTACAGCTAGGAATAGGTGTCACTAACTAATCCTAAGTATCTAAGTCTAATGATATTAAACAAGGAAAATATGCAATGGCAAATGGTATGAACATATCGAGAAAAATATGGTCAAGATAAAAAAAATATTCAAAGGTAAACAAATAAAAGTTGTCAAGGTTAAAGTTATCGAAACTCTATAAATAAACTAGAAACCTCTCACAATCAAACTTTTAACGGGGCACTTGGGTTGGATTTGCTACGGTGATAAGTTATTTCATGCTAAGAATGATTTGGTATGCTATTTTTAGGCTGCCCGACAGGATTACTGAGTATTCTAAGACAGTTGTTATGGCAATACTACTCGGCATCAGCTACAACCCTTAGTTTATAAACTATTATTGTGGCAATACCCCTCAGCGTGAACTATAGTCGTTATCTATCCTACTCAAGCGTCTATCCCTTTTAGTCTATTGAAACCCTCTCTTTATCTTTAAGGTAAACAAGTTAGAACATTACCATCCCGGATCCATTCCATTGATCATGTAGATCTATCTTAATTCTATCAAATCTAAGAATCAATATCTACACAAATGACAATCTCTTGAAGCTCTTACAAGGTCTAGAAATATTTCGCCTAGGCACCAGACAATCTCTTGAAGCTCTTACAGAGTCAAGGCAAAAGGTTAAAATAGTGAACAAAACAAAACTTAACAAAATTATACTTAATCATTCATTAACGGTAAAATAAAATATCATCCCAGCATTCCCAACACCAAAGAAAATAGTTTATGATGTGGTTAACATCATCCCAAAATATTCATTAAGTACAAGCCCTTAGAAAAATAAAACATGAAGAAAAAGAGGAAAAAAAACTCCTAGAACAGAGCTCTATCGTGATGTCGGACCACCACCATGACTGCTCCAGCGTACCATCCTCTCTCGAGGGTTTGGCAACCGCCCCGGTGAAGTCTGGCTATGGAAGGCACCAAGGAGGGACTAGTGGGGATGGTGTAAAAAAGGACGCTGCGACTGCCTTTTTCCAAACCTGTGGAATTTTTTCTGTATGATTCTCCCCCTCTCCCTCCTCTTTTTGGTGGCTGTGACTGGGTATTTATAAAGGGAATTTTCCTACGAGTTTACATCATTAAATGCTCCTTAAATAACATTTTTTTGTCCAACTATAATTGGAAAGGCGGCTGGCTGTTGTCAGACTTTTGGGGGATTTCTTGCATGTGAGGTCAATCAGACAACTGGCAGGTGACGTCAGTAGTTCGTCAGAGTCACGTCAGACTTGCAAGATTTTTGTTGCCTCGGCAAGGAAAATATGTTCCTTACTGTCTTCATCTTCTGTGTTCCATTGGCCCTATCTAATTAATTTGTGCTGGAAAATAATTTTTTTCTCAGTCATTTCCTGCATCATCACAATCAACAAACAACCTTTCTCATTAGCAGTATCAGTTTAATCAAATAAACGTTGCCTTGGAAAAACTTATCCACAGCATGAAAACATGCCCTTAATGCAACTATATGCGGCTAAAATGCTATGTCAATGGCTTTTAGACAATCAATAACTTAAGTAAAAGACCTAAAATATAGTATTTTTACGGAGTTATCACACCCCCAAACTTAAGCTATTGCATGTCCTCAAACAATGGATAATAAGCAGTTGAGAAATAAGTCACCATAGCAAAGAAAAAAATTAGGACAATCATATGGTTTAAAATTTCAGCCCTTAGCAAAAACTTTAGCCTCAACATGGCGTACTGTACGAGAAGTCAATTACCTTTCCTAGGTCAGGATTCATTGTCGGTTTGTGTGCGTGATTGTATAGCTATCTATGCTTTAACGTAGTTAAAAAACTCATAAGTAAGAACTTCTGTTTTGCAACGACATCAAATTATTCGTCAAGCATAGTTTCACTCCTATTTTTTCCAACATGTAACTTCAATTTTTTCTTCTTTTTTACACTACCATCCCACACTCTAAGGGAAAGGGAGCATACCTTCCACCCCTAGGTAGTAAGGTAGAGTTTTTTTTAACACTGCTTCGACAGGAGTCAGTCCATCACACCTACCATCCCACACTCTAGGTGAAAGGAAGCATACCTTCTACCCCGAGCTAGTCAGCTAGAGTCATCTCATGACTACTTTCATTCACTCATGCCAAGGCAACCATTTATTTAAGGGATTTTTCTAGGTCATGCCATTGCACAGAGGAGTGTCCCTCTACAGTTATGCTGAGACATTTATTTGTAATTCACACAATTCAAAACATTAAGGAGTTCAATTTAGTTTTTCAAACATTTAATGTCAAAACGCACAAAATATTCTTTCCTACAAATTTTCTAAGAACCTTAAGCAGAGAAAACATACAATCGTGTTCAAAGAATTACAAAGAATCAAGTCTTAAGGTCGGTTCTAGCCTTCAACAGTCATGTAAAATAATTCTGGCCTAGGTAATAAAATTTTCTTTCATCATTGAGCATCATCAACTTTTTCCAACAGCTATCCTAATGAAACTCATGTCATGACAAAAATTATTTCAACCAATTATTATAAAAAAATTAAGTATGGAGTACAACACCTCCCCCAAACTTGAGAGATGCATTGTCCTTAATGCATGAAGACTAAACTAAAGATTAAATGTAATCCAAGGTACCTTGACTAACATCTACTTTGATGGTGGTGGGGTTGTTTTGCGTAGATTCATTAGATGGAGAAGTTCCAACGTGATTGTCTGTCATCTTCAGGTGATGCTTGATTGGAGGTGTTACAATTTGCCTTGGCATTTGTGTAGATGGGTAGGCGTCATCAGTAATGTCATCATTTGTACCAATACCAATTGAGTCTTCTTTCTAAGTGGGTGCAACATTCACAGGGGCTTTACTCTTGTCCACATGCTTGGGAGCCTGTTTTTATAAAAAAAACTAATATTAAAAGTAAATAAAGAAATAAAGCAAAGACAAACAGACACACAAATAAAAATAATAGTAATTTTTCCATGACAAAAAATTAAAGAGGGTTGAAGGGATGCAAACTCTAAACATCCTGAAATGATATGGCAGTTTTGTCGCGTTCTATCGGAGCACCAGTATAGACCTAAGTGCCCCACGCATATAAAAGTTCCACCTTCAAAATATTTTTTTCCTAGCAGTTCGTATCTTTCACATCTGAATTGTAAGACCTTTGCAGTAGTCCTCTCTCCTTTAAAGTGCTCTCCGCATAAAGTTGAATCATAGTGTAATAGGATCTCTTCGTTATGCTTCTTCAATCGTTGAGGGAATGGTGGAGGGAGGCTGACTTCATATGTTGCAGGTAGGGGTGAAAATTTTGCCGTGGTAATACATTTTCCACCATCAGTAGGATGTCTTGTTAAACCCTCATCCTTTTCCTTCTCCATAGGAAATTCTTCTTGTACAACAAGTTCTGCTTGACCTTCAGATTCTTCTGGTACAGTATCGCGACAAAAAAATTCTTGATTCTTCCCCCCAAACTTGTCTTCTTGATTGAGATGGGTACCACTCCTCATTGTAAGCGCACTACATTACTCATTTTCATGAGGCTTAGTGACCTCAGTATCACTAGGGACGCTTCCTTGTAGGCGAGCATGTAATGCCTTGGAAATTTGGCTCACTTGGTTCTCCAATACTCTCAAATATGAGCTATTACTTTGTAATAAAGTTGTCTGAGTTTGCAACAGTATGCCTTGTCTTTTAATTGTTGAAGAGTGTTCGTGTAGCAAGGCCTTAGTTGAAGTCGTGAAATCTTTTGTCGAGACCATAAAATCTTGCAGTGAAGCTTCGACGGAATTAGAATTTGGGAAAGATGATGAACCCTTGTTAATATTTTTCCAGGGCATCTGCTGATGCTGAAAATTTGTAGTTTCAGAAATACTTTGTTGTGGCATGTTAAAGTTGCATGCATGGTTGTTGTTGGTCCCTTGATTACCCCACAAAAAATTTGGATGTTGTCGCCATCCGGGACTGTATGTATTAGAGTAGGGGTTGTTGTTGCTTATATTAAAACTGCCCAAGAATTTGATGGACTCCTAGTTTTTTGGGCATTCACTTTCGTGATGGTTTCCGTGGAAAAAAATCGCATGCTAAGCTGGTTACCTTGACTTCCCTTACCTCGCTGGAACGCTGTAAATTTTTCAACGTATTTGTTATGCCAGAAAGTTGGGCAGACACTGAATTCTTGTCATCAAGTTCAAATACCCCAGAAACATTTCTTCTGATTCTAAGCCTTGTAGATAGGAATTGATAATCATTTTTTGGCTATCATATCAAGGATATCATAGGCTTCCTCGGGTGATTTGTCAAGAAAAGTACCATTCGCCGAGGCATCCAACATCATGTGAGTGGGTGCGTCGACTCTATTGTAGAACATTACAATTTGAGTCCAGTCTTGGAATCCATGATTATTTCACTTGCGAAGTAAACTTTTGTATCGGTCCCAACACTCGTACATAGACTCTTCATCGCCTTGGCAAAAAGATGCTACGGCATTCCTAAAATGATTGTTCATATTGGGTGGATTATGCTATAACATAAATTGTTTGCACAAGTCTACCCAAGACCTTATCGAGCCTGAAGGTAGTCCATTAAGTCATGCCCTGGCATGATCGTTCAAAGAATATGGAAATAACTTTAATTTCAATACATCTTCATGCACACCTTACTATCGAAAGGAGTCACAGACCTCCAAAAATGCTTGAACATGTTGCCTTGCATCCTCATGAGGAGCACCACCAAACTGTCCAATCACATCCAACATGTCGAACATAACAGATTTGAGCTCGAAGTGGTCTGCTTAAATCTTGGGAGCTATAATAGCAGGCTTAAGGTCATCCAAGGTGGGAGCTAAGTGATCTCTAATAGTTCGTGGTCTTGCAACATTTCTTTGACGGAATTTTTTTTTCAATCTCATATTCAAAATGAGATAATGGTTCCTTGGAACTTCTAGAAGTTATGCAACCACTCAATAATTGAAAAGGGTAAACAAAAATAGCGAATAAATCCATAAAAATAAAATAAAAACACAATAATAAAGAAACAAGATAATGCTATAACAAAACTTTTAAAAACACCAATTGTCAATCCCCGGCTACGGCGCCAAAAACTTGTTCGCTTGTAAATGTATATACTAAGACAAGCAAATTTGTGCAAGTGTACACAATAGATGCAAGTAATATAGTAGTGAGTGAGTATCATCTCCATAGGGATTGGAAGGCTTTTAAAAGATTGCTACAGCTAGGAATAGGTGTCACTAACTAATCCTAAGTATCTAAGTCTAATGATATTAAACAAGGAAAATATGCAATGGCAAATGGTATGAACAGATCGAGAAAAATATGGTCAAGATAAAAAAAATATTCAAAGGTAAACAAATAAAAGTTGTCAAGGTTAAAGTTATCGAAACTCTATAAATAAACTAGAAACCTCTCACAATCAAACTTCTAACGGGGCACTTGGGTTGGATTTGCTACAGTGATAAGTTATTTCATGCTTAGAATGATTTGGTATGCTATTTTAGGCTGCCCGACAGGATTACTGAGTATTCTAAGACAGTTGTTATGGCAATACTACTCGGCATGAGCTACAACCCTTAGTTTATAAACTATTATTGTGGCAATACCCCTCAGCGTGAACTATAGTCGTTGTCTATCCTATTGAAGCGTCTATCCCTTTTAGTCTATTGAAACCCTCTCCTTATCTCTAAGGTAAACAAGTTAGAACATTACCATCCCAGATCCATTTCATTGATCATGTAGATCTATCTTAATTCTCTCGAATCTAAGAATCAATATCTAGACAAATGGCAATCTCTTGAAGCTCTTACAAGGTCTAGAAATATTTCGCCTAGGCACCAGACAATCTCTCGAAGCTCTTACAGTGTCAAGGAAAAAGGTTAAAACAGTGAACAAAAAAAAACTTAACAAAAATATACTTAATCATTCATTAACGGTAAAATAAAATATCATCCAAGCATTCCCAACACCAAAGAAAACAGTTTATGGTGTGGTTAACATCATCCCAAAAATATTCATTAAGTACAAGCCCTCAGAAAAATAAAACATGAAGAACAAGAGGAAGAAAAAATCCCAGAACAGAGCTCTGTCGTGACGTCAGACCACCAACATGACTGCTCCAGCGCACCAGCCTCTCTCGAGGGTCTGGCCACCGCCCGGACGAAGCCTGGCTATGGAAGGCACCAAGGACGGACGAGTAGGGATGGTTGAAAAAAAGGACACCGCGACCGCCTTTTTCCAAACCTGGGGAATTTTCTTATATTATTCTCCCCTCTCTCCCTCTTCTTTTTGTCGGCTATGATTGGGTATTTATGAAGGGATTTTTACTTGGATTTTACATCATTAAATGCTCCTTAAATAACCATTTTTTTCTTGTCCAACTATAAATGGAAAGGCGACTAACTGTTGTCAGACTTTTGGGGGATTTCATGCATGTGAGGTCAATCAGATAGCTGGTAGGTGACGTCAGCAGTTCGTCAGAGTCGCGTCAGACTTGTAAGATTTTTTGTCCTCAGTAAGGAAAATATGTTCCTCACTATCTTTGTTGCCTCAGTAAGGAAAATATGTTCCTCACTATCTTTGTCTTTTGTGTTCCATTGGCCCTATAAAATTAATTTTTCCTGGAAAATATTTTTTTCTCAGTCATTTCTTGCATCGTCACAATCAACAAACAACCTTTCTAATCAGCACCATCAGTTTAATCAAATAAACATTTCCTTGGCAAAACTTATCCACCACATGAAAACATGTCCTAAATGCAACTATATGCAGCTAAAATGCTATGTCCATGGCTTTTAGACGATCAATAACTTAAGTAAAAAGACCTAAAATATAGTCTTTTTATAGAGTTATCAATGGGTTACGCTCTGGTGTCCATTACTCCTAAACGAATTGTACCTAAAGAGCTTAAGGAATTAAAATTTCAACTCCAAGAGTTATCAAGAAGGGTTTCATCCAACCAAGCATTTCTCTTTCGGGAGTGTCGTTCCTTTTTGTGAAGAAGAAGTATGAGTCGATGAGGTTGTGTATCGACTACAGTCAACTGAACAAGTTAACAATCAAGAATCAATATCCACTCCCTAGGATAAATGACCTCTTCGACCATCTTAAGGGAGCGTGTGTATTCTTTAAGATAGATTTAAGGTAGACATACTACCAGTTGAAGGTCAAGGATGCCGACATAGCAAAGATGACGTTTAAGACGAGGTATGATCATTATCAATTTCTTGTGTTGTTTTTAGGCTCAACAATGCCCTGGGGACATTCATGGACCTAATGAACTAGGTTTTCTACACATATTTAGATCAGTTTGTAGTGCTCTTCATATATAACATCCTCGTGTATTCGCGATCTAAGGAAGAGCATGACAGACATCTCTGTATAGTTCTTCGGACTCTATGAGACACTCAATTATGTGCCATGTTGTGGTAGCATATAGTATCCTAGTTGATTCATAGAAACTTCAGGTAGTGTTAGAGTGGGAAGCACCAAAGAACATGACAAATATGCATCACCTTTTGGGTCTTACTGGTTACTATCATAGGTTTTTTAAGGGTTTCTTGATGATAGTAATCTAATGACTAAACTACTTTAGAAGGGAGTCTCATTTGTGTAGGACGAGAAGCGACAGAAAAGCTTTGAGCAGTTGAAGTCCATCCCAACTCAAGCTCTATTTTTAACCTAACTGGAGTCAGAGAATGAATTCATAATGTTTAGAGATGCCTTCCTGAATGAATTAGGGTGTGTCATTATGCAAGAAGAAAAAATGATAGCTTATACATCCTATAAAATCAAGCCATACGATCGAAATTATCCCACTTACGATTTAGAGCATACATTGATAATATTTGTGCTTAAGATATGAAGACATTACTTGTTTGGTGAGAAGTGTCATATCTTTACTGACCACAAGAGCCTTAAGTATCTACTCTCACAGAAATAGTTAAAATTGAGGCAACGTAGATGAGTGGAGTTAATGAAGGATTATGACTGCATGATCGACTACCACCCGGGGAAAGTAAATGTTGACATTGATGCTTTGAGTAGGAAGTCAATGTCTGAGTTGTGAGCTTTGTTACCACGCTTGAGTTTGTCTAGTGATGGTAGGTTATTAGCTAAACTTTGTGTAAAATCTGGTTTAATAAATGAAGTTAAGAGGCTACAGAGTTCAGACAATTGCTTAAAGTTTCAGGTGGAGCAAGGCCCCAAGATTCGAGTTGCACAAAGGAGGTGCACTTTACTTTAGAGATCATTTTTATGTACTCGTTGTTGAGTAGTTGTGTAGTAAGATCCTCCATGAAGCACATTGTAGTCCACTATCAGTTCATCTGGGTAGTAAGAAGATGTATCAAGAGCTTTAACCGTTGTATTGGTGGTCAGGCATGAATAGGGAAGTGTCTGAGTTCGTTATGAAGTGCTTAGAATGTAAACAAATTAAGGCGGAACATCAGGTTCCTTCAGGGTTAGTTTAACATATCCAGACTCTGCAGTGCAAGTGGGATAGAGTTACTATAGACTTTGTGACTGGGTTATAGATGACTAGGTAGAGACACGATGTGATGTGGGTCATAGTAGACCGGTTGACCAAATCAGCTTACTTTCTCTCAGTTTGGATGTATTATACCTTAAAGAGGTTGGCACAACTTTATATTCGTAAGATAGTGAGGTGGCATGGGATTTCAACCTTGATCATATCCAATAGGGATCCCCGTTTCACTTCCTAGTTTTGGAAAGTCCTCTATGAATCCCTAGGCACCAAGTTACACTTTAGTATTTCCTTTTAGCCTCAGACAGACAACCAATCAGAATATGTCATTCAGATCTTATAAGATATCTTTTGGTGCACCATCATAGATCTCAAGGGTAGTTGGGAGGATTACCTGCCATTAGTGGAGTTCGCATATAAAAATAGCTACCATACTAGTATAAAGATGGCTTCTTACTAAGGTTTATATGGATGCAAGTGTATGACTCCATTTTATTGGACTGAACTTAGTGAAGGAAATATAGTAGACTCAGATTTGATTAGAGTACCCGAAAAGAAGGTTTGGTTGGTTCAGAGTCTGTTGAAAGAAGCTTCTGATAGCCAAAGATTGTACGTGTAACACCATATACTGTATACATTACCGCATACGAATACAGTTGTCACATCACTTTAGATTTGTATACTCATATTTAAGAAAACTTTAATATTTTGTTGCAAAACTAAATTCCACATAATTTAACATAATAAGTAGTACTCATTAAGTTATATTACATAACATTTTTTTAATTTAATTACATGCCAAACAAAGTTCCAACATGATTACTATTGTCCTAATGTTACTGGTGAGTCAACCTTAATGGATGATATCTTCTAATGCAGCTGCACTCCTTACTGGATTAGTCTTTGCTTTTACCTACACGTAAAAACAACACACATTAAGTATAAACATAGTGAAATACAATATTGTAAAGAAACCTTTTTGTACACATAATTATGTCATATTATTTCATTCACATAAAATTTGATATTCTTTAAGGGTTCTCTAATACTTTTTAGTTAAACTATATTACATTCGTAATTGTCATAGTCATTGGTCTTTATTCCTTATTTTTATTAATAACGTCCATTCACGTTTATCAATCACCATTATACATTTGTAATTATAACATACTTTTATGTTGATAATGCACCCATATACATTTCAACTTGGCATCCTTTCATGCCAATAATGCACCCATATGCATTATTCTTTTATGCCGATAATGCACCCATATGCATTTTAGCTAAGGCATCCTTTCATGCCAATAATGCACCCATATGCATTATTCTTTTATTCATTTGTTCTAGAGCAGTTCATACTCTAAAACTCAATCATAAAATTCTTTCCATGCATTAAACAAAACTTAGAATTATTGTAAAACATACTTTAAAAATTAAACATTCTAATTTTGTTTATTGTATATTATACTTAAATGGATTGTATACAATAAATGTACTCACCTGGCTTTCCTTGCTAAGTATCCAAAACGTAAAGCTGATTACTCTGGTACTTTGGTTTTGCCCTTAGTTTTGCTTGTCTTAGTAGTTTGGTTCCGATCTATTCAAGCACCCATTAAAATATGTACCATACCCAATGTTAGTATATTTCCTATTCATCTTACTTAAACCATAATCAAAAGGATATATTATTAACTTTCTATTTCAATATCAGCCTATTCTTAACATTTCTGGCTCCACAGTATCGATACTTCTATACTATGGTACAGATACCCCCTTCCAGTATCGATACCAATATTAGGTTTGATGTTGCTGGTATCGATACCCTTACCATGGTATCGATACTACAATGCTATGGTACAAATACCCCTTACAGTATCGATACCAATATTAGATTCAATGTTTTGTTGGTATCGATACCCTTACTATGGTATCGATACTGCCTCAACGGTATCGATACTGATTAAATCAGTATCGATACTATCCAACAATTTCATCCCCTTTTAGCCTATAGTATCGTATTGTTCTATCAGTACCGATACTCTTGCCCAGATTTTCCAGTTTTTAACCCGATTATGAGCCAAATTGGGCCAAATTTCATTAGTTTTACACCCAACAATTCTATTTAACTCTTCTCTACTTATCCATACAATTTTTCCTTCATCTTGTTTCATAAAACATCTAACATCTACCAAGAACATTAAGTTCTAAGAATCACGCCACTTTTTCTAATGTGCTTTTAATCCTATCCAATGTTTCTAATCTCTCAGTTGCCTCTATGACAAGTCAAAACTACCATAAAACATCCATAAACACTCCTATATTAACATATCCTTCAAAACGCCATTTTATAAAATCCCCATTATTTCCCTTATCTCTTCATTTTAATCCCATATAATCCTTCCTTATGCACATATATCACTTAATGTTACCAAAGCAACCCATAATTTCAAAAAAAAAACACTAGCTAATGGGTATTTACGTTATGCTAGGGAGGAGAGAACACCCACGTCAAGAAGAAGTGTGGAAATACTTTACTTTCCTCTTTCTTCCTATTTAAAATATCTATCTATTTTTAATTTCATTTTCCTTTTAAAAGACTAAAATGCCCTCTTAACTTATCTATTGGTATAATTTAGGCTAAACTCTATTCAAAATCCTTTTTCTCATCTTTTACCACTTATTCAATTTAAATCATAATTTTTCAATCTTTTATAGTCCCTGGTCTGATATTTGGGATATTACAATTCTTTCCCCTTAAGAAAATTTGTCCTCAAATTTAGATAAATACTTGAAGAAAAAAGATAGGGAAACTGCATTCTCATGTCCTCATCTCTTTCCCAATTAGCCTCTTCCACCTTATGATTTTGCCAGAGTACCTTAACTAAAGGAATTTATTTGTTGCGCAACTCTTTGATTTCTCTAGCCAAAATCCGCACTGGTTCTTCTTCATAAGTTAAATCCGTTCAGACCTCTATTTTCTTCGGGTTAATAACGTGGGATGGATCGGATTGATATCTTTTGAGCATCGATACATGGAAAACATTGTGAATTTTGTCCATATCCGGAGGAAAGGTTAGCTGATATGCTACTGGTCCGACTCTTTTCAAAATTTCATAAGGACCAATAAATCTCCGACTCAGCTTTCCTTTTCGCCCAAACCTCAAGACTTTCTTCCAAGGAGACACCTTTAAGAACACTTTGTCTCCCTCTTGGAATTCGATTTAAATTCTTTTCAAATCAGCATAAGATTTCTGTCGATCGGAGGCTATTTTAAGATTCCCTTGAATAATCTTTACTTTCTCCTCCATCTCTTTAATCAACTTCGGCCCAATTATGTCTCGGTCTTTCAATTCAAACCAATTTAATGGTGTACGAGACTTTCTCCCATATAATGCTTCATACGAGGCCATCTTAATACTTGACTGGTAACTATTATTATACGCAAATTTGGCTAAAGGAAAATACCTTTCCCATAATCCTTTGAACTCCATCACACACGCAAAAATTGTGCTGAAGTTCAATCGAGTACCAAATCTCTCATGCAACGACTCCCAGAATCTTGATGTAAACCTTGGGTCTCGATTGGACACTATTGATATCAACATTCCATGCAGTCTGACTATTTCTTTAATGTACAACTCTCCATACTTATCCATCGAGTAATATACCTGAACTGTAATTAAATGAGCTGTCTTGGTTAATCAATCTACAATAACCCATACGAATCCTTTTTACCAGTCAATAAAGGTAGTCCTGAAACAAAATCCATGGTAACTCACTCCCACTTCCAATCCGGAATAGATATTGATTGAAGTAATCTAGAGCGAACTTGATGTTCAACTTTCACTTGCTGACATGTCAAACATCTCGCCACAAACTCCGATATAGCTCTTTTCATACCAGGCCACCAATAACGACTTTTTAAATCTTGATACAACTTATTACCTTCGGGATGCATCTTCAAAAGACTATAATTTGCTTCATAAAGAATATATTTCTTCAAATCATCATTATCCAGACTGCAAAGTCTTCCCCTATAATATAGACTTCCATCATCTCTTACTTTGAAGTCTTTAGTCTCATTCTTTTTTACTTGTACCCTTCTTAACAAGCATTTCTGATATTGACTTTGTAGCTCTTTAATCCGATCCAAGAACATCGGATTTAACTTAAGCTCTGTAATTAAGGCACCATCTTTCTTCAATGACATTTGCGCATCCAAAGCCCGTAAAGATGCAAAAAACTTTCGGCTTAGCGCATCTGCTACCACATTCACCTTTCCAGGATGATAATCAATAATTATATCATAATCCTTTAGAAGCTCAATCCACCTTCTTTTCCTCAAGTTCAATTCTCTCTGGGTCAATAAATACTTCAAAATTTTGTGATCAGTATAGATATGGCATTGCTCCCCATAAAATAATGACACCAGATTTTCAATGCAAACGCAACTGCTGCCAATTCCAAATCGTGCGTCGGATAATTTTTCTCATGATTCCTTAATTGTATTGAAACATAAGTCATAACCTTACCATTTTGCATCAACACACACCCCATCCCATTATGAGATGCATCACTAAACACAACATAGTATTTTTCAGACTCAGGTTGTACCAGTACAAGGGCCTCTGTCAATATTCTCTTGAGCCCTTCAAAACTTTCTTGGCACTTTTCCGTCCAAACAAAAGCCACATCCTTTCGCAACAGCTTAGTTAGTAGCAAGGCTAACATTGAGAAGTTCTTCACAAACTGTTTATAATAACCGGCAAGTCCCAAGAAACTCCTAACCTTAGAAACATTCCTTGAAGATTGCCAATCCACTATAGCTTGGATCTTTCTTGGATCTACTCGTATGCCTTATGTGGAAACTATATGACTAAGGAAAACAACCTCGGCTAACCAAAATTCGCACTTTGACAATTTGGCATACAACTTATTCTCGCGAAGCGCCTGAAGAACTACTCAAAGATGAACGTCATGTTCTTCTCTTGACTTGGAGTATACCAAGATATCATCTATGAATATCACCACGAATTGATCCAAATAAGATTGGAATAATCGGTTTATCAAGTCCATGAATGTCGCTTATGCATTAGTCAAACCAAATGACATCACTACAAATTTATAATGCCCATACCGAGTTCAAAAAGTTGTCTTTGAAATATCTTCGTCTTTGATTTTCAACTGATAGTAATCGATACATAATCGCATAGACCCGTCCTTCTTTTTTACAAATAAAATAGGTGCTCACCAAGGAGAAACACTAGGTCTTACAAACCCCTTATCGAGTAATTCTTATAGTTAGGCTTTTAGTTCCATAGTTCAGACAGAGCCATTCTATACAGAGCCATAGAAACAGGTTCAGTACTCGGATAAATATGAATCCTTAATTCTACCTCGCGATCTGGAGGCAGTCCGGTAAATCCTCAGGAAATACATCCGAAAATTCTCTAACCATGGAAATATCATTTATTTTAACTTTTAGAATTCTAGTATCTATCACATTGGCTAGAAAAGTTATACATCCTTTCGACATCTTCTTCTTCGCAGTCATGGTCGATATCACATTCGAGGGTGATTTCGATCTTTCGTCGATTACTACAATTTCTAAACCTTTAGTTCTCTTTAAAAACAAAAGTTTCTTACGAAAATTGACCCATCCATAATGTGAAGACAACCAATCCATGCCTAGAATAATTTCAAATTCATTGAAGGGAAATTCCATTAAGTTGGCTAGAAACACAATCCCCTGGATCTTTATATGGCATTTGCTACATACTCTAGATACTCTCGCACTGTGACCCATAGGATTTACCGCTATCATCTCACTCACAATTTGTTCTAAAGGAATTCCTCTAGCTCTAACCAACTTTTTACTAATGTATGAATGTGTAGAACCATGGTCAACTAAAACAAGTACAGGTTCATCAAAAAGATGAAAAATACCTATTATGATTTTAGGTCATCCCGATCCTCAGTGGTCTTAATGTTATAAATTCTAGCAACTCCCTGAGTCTCTTATCTCAACATTGAATCCGTTTGTCCCCTGGATCTACCCCTTCCTCTGTTTCTATTTGAGGTTACCACCGATCTTTCAGACTGTGCCGAATTAACCCCAGATTTCTTAGGGCAGTTTTTGGCAAAGTGACCCATATCGCCACATAGGAAACAAGCTCCACTAATAAATCTAGATACTCATCGGTGTAATTTTCCATAGGTTTGACATGGATTCCTTTCCTTAAAAGCTCTACCCGAGCTAACAAAAAAAGACTGGGATTGTCTACTTTTCTGTGAAGTTGCTGCAAAACTATCTCTCTCAGAGAATCTGGAACTCGAGTCTTTTCCTCTTTTAGCATGATGGGGAGTGGAAGGTATTCCCATTCTTTTCCCCGTTTGAACACTCTACTCCACCACTAATGTTTCCTCTTGAGATCTTTCAATAGCTTTGGCTCCGTTTATAACTTCTTGTAGACTCGGTAAGTTCAAGGCCAACATCATCTCTTTCAGCTTTGGCCTCAAACCCTCTATAAACCAATCATATCTTACCTTGTCGTTTGACATAACTTGAGTGGAAAATGGCTCAACTTGTTGTACTCAGCCTCAAATTCATGTACGTCTCGATGACCTTACTTTAAATTGAGGAACCTTAACAACATTGCTCGTTTGAACTGTTCACCCATATACTTGTTTTTGAATTCTTCTTGGAAAATTTACCATGTGACTTGCTTCTATGGTGCATACATCGTAGTGTTGGACCACCAAACTCGAGCTGATCCTCTAAGCAAAGATACAAATCCTCCCAACTTTTTTTTGATCTGATCATTACAGGCTTTCAAGCATTAACATCACATCATTTAACCACATATCGGCCTCCATAAGACCTTCACCCTCATCTCCTCAGACCTTGGAGCTCCCAAACTCTTCATCTCATTTGGGATCAACATTCTATGTACTGGAGGAGTAGGGGGTTGAAACCGAGTCAATATAGCATCAAGGGCTTGCATGAAAGTTCCAAATTCAGGTGTCAGAATCCCTTGAGGTGCAGGTGCACTTGCATTTTCAAAATGAAGAGACTTTGCACTATTATCCTCATAACTTTCACTCCCCGTTCCCTCTTGCATTTCTTGTTCCCCCTCTCTACGTGAGTTCAAGGATTCTGACATCTAATAAATCATACATCATAATAACAATATTATTAGTAAGGAGTGTTATCAATCACCCTCTAATGACACCATCTCAGTAACATTGACAAGCTTATTAGCATGTAATCCTTTTTCTATATTAAAATAGAACTAGATTTGGTCGAGAATGGGCTAAAACTATAGCTCTTATACAAAAAATGTAACACCCATATACTATATATGTTACCGCATACAAATACATATGTCATGTCACTTTAGATTTGTATACTCATATTTAAGAAAAAATTAATATTTTGTTCCAAAACTTAATTCCACATAATTTAACATAATAAGTAGTACTCATTAGGTTATATTTCATAAAATTTTGTTAATTTAATTACATGCCAAACAATGTTCCAACATGATTACTATTGTCCTAATGTTACTGGTGAGTCAACCTTAATGAATGATATCTTCTAAAAAGGGGCACTCCTTATTAGATTAGTCTTCGCTTTTACCTACACATGAAAACAACACACATTAAGTATAAACATAGTGAAATACAATATTATAAAGAAACCTTTATGTACACATAATTATGTCATATTATTTGATTCACATAAAATTTGATATTCTTTAAGTATTCTCTAATCCTTTTTAGTTAAACTATATTACATTCGTAATTGTCATAGTCATTGGTCTTTATTCCTTATTTTCATTAACAACATCCATTCACGTTTATCAATCACCATTATACATTTGTAATTATAGCATACTTTTATGTTGATAATGCACTCATATGCATTTCAACTTTGGCATCCTTTCATGCCAATAATTCACCCATATGAATTATTCTTTTATGCTGATAATGCACCCATATGCATTTCAGCTAAGGCATCATTTCATGCCAATAACGCACTCATATGCATTATTCTTTTATGTCGATAATTCACCCATATGCATTTCATCTAAGGCATCCTTTCATGCCAATAATGCACCCATATGCATTATCCTTTTAATCATTTGTTCTAGAGTAGTTCATACTCTAAAACTCATTCATAAAATTCTTTTCATACATTAAAAAAAACTTAGTAATTACTGTAAAACATACTTTAAAATTTAAACATTTTAATTGTGTTTATTGCATATTATACTTAAATGGATTGCATACAATAATTGTACTCACCTAGCTTTCCTCATTAAGTATCCAAAAAGTAAAGCTGATTACTCTGATACTTTGCTTTTCCCCTTAGTTTTGCTTGTCTCATGAGTTTGGTTTCGATCTATTTAAGCATCCATAAAACATGTACCATACCCAATGCTAGTATATTTCCTATCCATCTTATTTAAACCATAATCAAAAAGATATATTATTAACTTTATATTTCAATACCAGCCTATTCTTAACATTTCTGGCTCCAGAGTATCGATACTTCTACCTTGGTACCGATACATCTATACTATGGTACCGATTCCCCCTTCTAGTATCGATACCAATATTAGATTCGATGTTTGCTTGGTATCTATATCCTTACCATGGTATCGATATTGCCTCAACGATATCGACACTGATTGAATTAGTATCGATAATATCCAATAATTTCATCCCCTTTTAGCCTATAGTATCGGTACTATTTTATCAGTACCGATACTCTTGCCCAAATTTTCCAGTTTTTAACCCGATTATTAGCCAAATGGGGCCAAATTTCTTTATTTTTTCACCCAACAATGCTATTTAACTCTTCTCTACTTATCCATACAAATTTTCCTTCATCTTGTTTCATAAAACATCTAACATCTTCCAAGAACATTAAGTTCTAAGAATCACACTACTTTTTCTAAAGTGTTTTTAATCCTATCCAATGCTACTAATCTCTCATTTGCCTCTATCAAAAGTTAAATCTACCATAAAACATCCATAAACACTCCTATATTAGCATATTCTTCCAAAACCATTTTATAAAATCCTCATTATTTCCCTTATCTCCTCATTTTAATCCCATATAATCCTTTCTTATGTACATATATCACTTAATGTTACCAAAGCAACCCATAATTTAAAGAAAACACTAGCTAATGGGAATTTACCTTATGCTAGGGAGGAGAGAATACCCATGTGAAGAAGAATAAGAAGAAGTGTAAAAATACTTTACTTTCCTCTTTCTTCCTATTTAAAATCCCTATCTATTTTTAATTTCATTTTTCTCTTAAAAGACCAAAATGCCCTCTTAACTTATATATTGGTATAATTTAGTCCAAGCACTATTCAAAATCCTTTTTCTAATCTTTTACCACTTATTCAATTTAAATCTTAAATTTTTAAATCTTTTCGATATAGTGTCTGATCTGATATTTGGGATATTAAAGTACGTGGATTTGAAGCGAAGGGACATCGAAATTGTTGTGGGAGACAAGGTGTTCCTTAAAGTGTCCCCATGTAAGAAGATACTTCATTTTGGGCAGAAAGAAAAGTTAACCCCATGCTTCATAGGACCGTACGAAGTACTTGAGAGGGTTAGACATGTGGCCTATTGTTTAGCCTTTATCCTAGAGTTGGAACACATTCACAATGTGTTCCATGTGTCCATGCTTAGGAGATATCATTATGACCCTTATCAAGAGACGTGACATGATATATGAGGAAATACCGATAAGGGTCTTGGCAAGAGACGTGAAAGAGTTAAGGAATAAGAGGATTCCCCTAGTGAAAGTCTTGCAGAGAAGCCATGGAGTCGAGGAAGCAACATGTGAACCAAATACGATATACAAATTAAGTATCTACATCTTTTCTATCCATGTAAATTTCGAGAACAAAATTTCTTATTAGGAAGGGAGAGTTGTAATGCCCCAAATCATGGGTTAGTAGTTTCGGGTTAACCTGAGGACAATAAAACGAGCCCTATAAACTTATAGAATGGCTTGGACCAAGTTAAGAAAGGAAATGTGCTTATGTTAGGCCCAAATGGTGGAAATATGGACCATTTTAATATCTAAGTGGAAGTTGAATGACTAAAAGAGCCATTGTACCCTCTTTTAAATCAAATGCTGATGATGTAATATGGCTCACCCACTCTTCCCTCTCCCCTCATTTCTAGCCTTATTTCTCCCTTACTTCATTCTTCTCCATTTCATCGTTCTTCCTTCCCCAAACAAGAGTAAAGGTGAAACCTTGGTAGTTTTTCAAAATAATTTCAATAATTCTAAGGTTAGAAAAAAATCCTAACACCTCAAGCTTTCATTTAAGCTCCAAAATCTCATAGTTTGACTATAATGACCATAGTTTATGGTTTAGTGGGGGTTAGGAAACTAAAGATTTCTAGCTCATTTTTAGTGTATTTAGGTTTAGTAAGTGTTCTTAGTTTCATTTTTGTCTCATAAATGAGTAACTAACTCATTTCCCATGTTATGCTAGTGAGGGAGATTGGAGAAGGTTCCAAAACCAAAGAAAAAGGAAATTAGCACTTAATTGACTTAGGGACGTTTTTCTACAGCTGAACATCAAGGTAGATATGATTTAGTGATCTTTCTTAACTTGTATTAGATATGAAGCATATGAGCATGCTTATGGTAAATCCTAGTTTATGATGTTTATAAACGTGAAAAATGACTCTTTATGATCCCTATTAACTTATATAATACCTAAACATCCTTAATGTCCTTTAGGGGGATAAAAAGGTAAGATTATGATGCATTTTCGTGCCCAAAACAGGGCATTTCTATGTTCAATTATCGGTACTAAAAAAGAGTATCGATATTGTTCATCATGTAGCTTTATATTAGGGAGTTTTGGAAGGGAGTATTGATACTCATCCATATGGTATTGATACTCCAGGTTAGGTTTTGATACTTATAGGGTAGTATCAATACTTTTTTTAGATTTAGATTTCAATAGCCTATTTTGGTACTGGTACTCAAGGGTGTATAGGTACTATGGTGAGGGTATCAATATCGTAAATAAGGGTATCAGTACTCAGTTCATTTTTAAAACATCAAAGCTATTTTCGATATTGATACCCATAAATCGATATCGATACCCTAGAGATCAGTATTGATACTATGAGGTTAGCATCGATACCGATGTAATGAGTAGGGTAAGAAACCCTTCTTATCACAAGTAGGATAATTATTAATGACTATAATTACATCTAGGAACGAGATAATTATGAACTCATAAAAATAGGCTTGTATGGTGCATAGGAAATAATCAAGACACCCAAGTTACTCTAGTAGCTAGGTAAACACTTGCATGGTAGAATGTCTGGACAAGTCTTATTTAGTGTACAAGGCACTTCTTTATCGAACGGGCATAGATGCCCCAGGTATTCGAATGGAGTAGGTTGGTTGGGTGAGATTTTCTGATGTAGAAATTTCGAATCTCACCCCAGGTAGACTAAAGAGGTGTTTGTCTATGAGATGTAGCGAAACCCTCTGATCACACCATGATGGCCACCTTTGCATGTATTTTTATATTTGCATTTTTTATGCAAATATTTATGTTAGAAAGCATGTTTATATAATGGAAGCATATAATATAGTTTGGTTATTAGTGTGGAATTGAGCTTGTGAGCTTAGCATTTGAAATTTGTTTCTGTGCGTATGTTCTTAGGAGGAGTGTTTGAGGAGCTTATCGCACAGTTTGCATTCTAGACCGATGTCATATTTTCAGTACGTTTTGAGTATATCTTTTAGAGGGCATGTATAGTATATAGAATCTATTATGTTTGAATCGTATTGTATTTTTAATTATGTTTTTAAAATGGTTCAATGTATATTTTGGGGGCTCTCATATTTGTAAACGCTAGTATTATTTTTTTATATATTGTGGATGATTTTTAGTGAATGTTTTAATTGTTTTAAAAAAATATTGGGTTAACCACCTTAGTGGTCACGTGTATCATAATAATCCATCGTTCTTCGGGTCATAGTGGATTAGGATATTATATAGGGATTTCTACATTAGTCCTAAAGAGTCCATTGTTTCTTTGATCCCAGCTCCTCGGTCTAAAATGACGTAAATATGTTTCCTTGTGACAACATGTAAACCCAAATTTTTCAGGAAAAAAGTACAAGACTTTTTATCTTCTCCTTTAACAAGGGCAAATACAATGGGAAGAATGTTGTGATTACCATCTTGGACAACTACCAATAATAAAACTTGCTTGTATTTTCCATACAATAATGTACCACCAGTTTACAGTATTTGACCGCATTAATGCATTATGGGTAAGTCTATAGAATTTGCATCGATCTCAATTCACTCAGTCATTCTCATGGGATGAGCCTTCCATTTTTTTTCAGATTTTCTCTACATTTTCCAATCAATTATATGCAGATATAGTATTTACTGTCGGGGAACTATTCACATCAACGCTTAATGTTTGTTGGGATAAGACAATATGACATGATAGAGATTCTCTGCAAGAAGTGAAAGTGCTTCTTGTGGGATGAGTCTTCCCTTTTTGTCAAATTTGCTCTACATATTTCAATTAATTATAGGCAGATATAATGTTAACAGTCGGGGGACATTTTAGCATAAAAAACTGAATATATATATGATGAATATCAAATGGTCCTCATGTCTTCATTTGTTATCAACCCTTTTTATTCTTATCTACGAAAACAACTCCCACGTATTTCAATGGGAGCTAAATACTCATTATCTTTGTAATACCCCAAATATTGAGTCAATAACTAAATTAAAAAATGTAAATTTTGGGGGATTAAATTGAATAAATGGAAAAGTATAAGAAATAGTTTAGAAATTGTGTTTAAGACCAATTAGTAAGAATAGAAGAATGAAAGGGACATTTTGGTCATTTGAAGGGAAATGGATTTAAAAATGCATTTTAATTAGGGTATTAAAGATAAGGGGGAAAAGGGAAAGTTAAAAATAAACTAAGTCATCTTCTCTTCTCCTTCTTCCTCGTGATCATGCTCTCTTCATAGCCAAAGGTAAGACTTCATTTAACTAGTTTTTCCTTTAGTTTTTGGTGTGGTCTTAAAACCTTAACTGATGTGGAAACTCAAGGAAGGGTTAGAGAGGATTAAAACTAAGAGATGGATGATTTATTTAAGATTGAAGAAAATGGGCTTTTGAATGATATGTTGAAATATGAGTTTTTATTAAGGTTTACAAGTATATTTGACTTGTGAAATATGTAAATAAGATATTAGAAGCATTGGATGTGATTAAAAACATGTTAGAAAAAGTAGTATGATTCTTTGGTTGGAGTTCTCTTTAGAGAAATTGGGTGTTATAATAAGCTAAATGGAGGAAAGTTAGTTGGGTTAAGTGATGCTATGATTAAGGGTATTGTTGGAGGTAAAAGTATGAGATTAAGACGAAAATTGGGTAAAAATCGAGTTGAAAAATGGAAAATATGGGTAATGGTATCGGTACTAGAAGAATAGTACTAATACTAAAGGTTTACATTTGAAGAAATATGATGAAAAATATAAATACTGATGCAATTAATATAGATACTGATGTGGGTATTGATATATGAGGAAGATATCGATACCATGGATTCCAGAATGCAGAAATGGTATCGATATTGTAAGGGAGTTTCGTTTCCATAGTATAGAAGTGTTGATACCATGGTAGGGGTACCAATACTATTGAGCCTAGAAAATTAAGATAGGAGGAATTCTAATAGAAACTGAATATAATAGTACTTTTCATGTATTATTAAAAGTATAAATGTTAGAAAGTATACTAACATTGGTATGATATGTGTACTTAATGGATGCTTGTGTAGATCATAACCAAGCTCCCGAGTCAAGTAAGAAAAAGGGAAGGATAAGGTTGTCGAGTATTTAGACGCCATTATAACATACTAGGAAGGTATATCAGGTGAGTGCATCTATTGTAAATATATGGGATGAGGAAGACTCGCAATAAGTCAACCTCTAATGTTTTGATTTAATATATGTTTTACAATATTTGATATATGTTTATAATGTGTATGAAAATGATATTATGAATAAGTTTTAGAGTATAAACGACTCTATAATGAGAGTTAAAAGCAAAATGATGCATTTGTTGCAAAAAGGTGCCACTAAAGCACATTAAATGGAAAATGGTACATTTTTTGTATAAATGTGCCACTAATGCAAGTTAAATGCAAAATGGGGCATTTTTGGCAGAAATGTGCCACTAATGCACGTTAAATGAAAATGGTGCATTTTTTGTAGAAAGGTGCCACTAATTCAAGTTAAATGCAAAATGGTGCATTTTTGGCTGAAAGGTGCCACTAATGCAAGTTAAATGCATAATGGTGCATTTTTTGAAGAAAGGTGTCACTAATGCATGTTAAATACAAAATGGTGCATTTTTTGCAGAAATGTGCCACTAATGAAAGTTAAATGCCAAATGGTGCATTTTGGCAGAAAGCTGCCACTAATGACAGTTAAATGTATAACAATGCATTTAGGTATAAAAGGTGTCACTCATGGTTTAACTTAAAAGATTTTTAATGACTCGTATGAAGTATACGAATTATTTCAGATTTTGATAGTCATGACATGCTTATGTTTGAATTATTGTTCATTTACAGTAGTATACCTCACTAAGTAAATATTTAACGTGTGTTGAGTTCACACGTAGGTATAAGCTAAGACTAGCCGAGTATGGGGTGCAACTATCATCAATCTAAGGTTGATTCATAAATAACAGTAAGATAATCATGTTTATTTTGAAATTTAGCTGGCATGTAATCGAATTTAAGAAAAATGCTCTGGAATGTATTTAAAGTGATAATTTTTTGTAATATGTTTTAACGAATGTTTTATTATTGTACTAAAATGTTTTGTTTTATATTCGAAACACAATTTTATAGGTTTGAAAAATGAGTGAATGTTTTTAAAAGTCATGTGACACCCATGACCTGTGTACAGAAACGTATACAAGAAATGGGTGTTACAATCTTATCTCCCAAATGATATATTAGTTGAGATTTTATGTTGTGTTGCTGCTAATTCTATTGAGGGTTTCCTCAACCTTCGTTTAACTTGTTGGGGCTTTTCTTTGGCTTCAAATTACATATTTATATTTGTAAATGTTCAACTTCATAGGTATGCCTTGAAACCTTTAGATCATTCTGAATGGTTGCTCTTACGAAAGGTTTTTTTTTTAAAAAAAAATCCAGATGCATTGTTTATTGAATGTATAATTGAGTGTTTTTCCAAGTACTTTTCTAATGTTAAAGTTTGTTGTCATATTTTGAAGCAAGCCTCTACAATAGGTGTCTGATAACTCCGTAAAAAGACTGAATTTCTAGTCTTTTCAATTAAGTTATTGCTCATCAAAACAAAGTATGCATAGAATTTTAGTTGCATTTAGTTGCATATAGGTTATATTAGCTTGTGGTGGATAAATTTTGCTTAGGCAAGATTTATTTGGCTTGACTGATGCTGCTGAGGAGAAAGGGTTATTTGGATTGTGTTTGTGCAGGAAACTTACAGGGGAAGAACATTTTAGTTATGACAACGTAAATTTGTAAAGGCCAACGAACAGATGAGAACGTGAGGAGCAGATTTATCTCGCCGAGGCAAGGTTTATCTGAGGAAGTCTAAAGCAGGTGTGATGAAACTGCCTATGTCACAAGCCAATTGGATGACCTACTTCACGTGCAAGCAAGTCATAGTTATTTTGACAGTCACATTTCCTTTTTAAGTCTGGACATTTATATGACAACGATTATTTAAGGAAACTCCAAAAGGCATGCAAAGCCCTAGGAGATTTTTCCTTATAAATAACCCGCCGTAGCCGCCAAAAAAAGAATAAAATGAAGAAGAGAGAATAACTTTACCCAAGGCATGAGCAAGTAACTGCAGTGCTTCTTCACCGTCTACCCACCGATCTTTCTTGGTGTCCTCTATAACCAGAAGTTAGCAGAGTGGTGATCAGGCCTCAAGAGAGGGTGATAACCAAGGCAGGTGTAGTGCTGATCAGAATCGTCGTGATAGAGCCCCCAATTTTGGGAGTCGTTCTTCCTTTTTTTTAACTCTTTATCTATTTGGGGTTGCACTAAAGTTGAATTTTGGATGATCTTTGATAGCACCATGAATGTCTTACTTGGTGTTAAACTTTATTTTGTCTGAACAATATTTTTTTAGTTTATGAATGATGAATTATGTTTTGCGTATGACTGTTTTGCTCATCGTTTAAATATTTTACCTTACACTTTAAGAGTATTGAGAGATTGCCTGGGGTTTTGGTAAAACATTTCTTAGCATTGTAAGAGCATCGAGAGATAACCTTTTGTCTAGATAGTGATTCTTAGATTCAAGAGAATTAAGATAGATCCACGTGAGCAATGGAATGAATTCGGGATGGTGAAGTTCTAACTTGTTACCTTAGAGATAAGGAGTGAGTTTCAATCGACTAAAAGGGATAGACACCAGTGTAGGATAGACAACGCCTATAGTCTACGCTGAGAGGTATTGCTACAACAATAGTTTGACAAACCAAGGGTTGTAGTTAACACTTAGTATTATTGCAATAGAAACCATCTAAAACTACCTAGTAATCCTGTCGGGCAGCTTAGTAAGTCATAATAATTCATTATGAACTTAGAAATAATTGTTGTTGAAGTAAAAGTTTAGCATCAATGCTCTGTGATATGTTTGAATATGTGAGGTTGTTTGCATTATATTTAAAGTAGCACTTATTTTGTTTTGTTTTATTATTTTGCATATTTATTTTGCCTCGACCGAAATTTCCTGAACTCATTAAATCACTTTCTTGTTTTATTAATATTAGTTCTTAAGTTGATAGCTTAGTAGGACTTCGTTTGTGACATTAGTTCTAGTTGAGGTAAAAATATATTTCTCAACCAATCCCTGTGGAGATGATACTCACTTACCCTATATTACTTGAGTCGATTGTGTATACTTGCACAGATTTGCTTGCCTTAGCGTAGACATTTACAAGCGATCATTGCCATTGTAGCAACATATGCGTTAGGTATACAATTGCTTCACATAAAAGGGAGGTTGCAAGAAGGATATCAAATGTTATAAACTCTTCACCCATTGCATCTAATGATGAAGTAAAAAGAGCTTATGCATTATAAAAGCATCACTATCTCCAATATCTCCCAAATTATATCAGTTTCGTACATCGAAAGGATTCCACAAACATATTGCTCATGTGATGACATGTTTAAAGGTTCTTTTTATTATTTTTGGAAGCATGAAAGTAATATTGTAATAAATTTTGTTCTTAGTATGACTAATTAAATTAAAGTTGATATTGTAATAGATTTTGTTTATAAAAAGAATAAACCATGAAAATTCCATTAAACCTTAAACCATAAAACATGACATCAAGGAAATAAAAAAATGAAGCATAAACAATAAACTAAGGAGATAAAAACAACAAACCTAATACATTACGTTAAGGACATAAATCAATTAACCTTGCACACACCTTAAAAACTAAATAAAATCATATACATAACATTATTCTTTATGATATTTTAATCCGCATAATTAGTAGACTCGTTAGAAATAATATAAAGTTATTCAATTCTCCATGCTTTTTCATATTTTTGTTCACATACAAATTGGAACCATAATTTTAGGTCTCCATCATCTATATATGTTTCTTCATCAT
This sequence comes from Hibiscus syriacus, assembly GCF_006381635.1. Lineage (NCBI taxonomy): Eukaryota > Viridiplantae > Streptophyta > Magnoliopsida > Malvales > Malvaceae > Hibiscus > Hibiscus syriacus. The sequence continues at coordinate 458,580 of NW_024062599.1, read as the reverse complement.
TTTTCTTAGTTGGTGCGATATTTCAGCTGGAAGAAACATCCTCAACCATATGAGCAAGGTTGACATCAGCGAACTCTACAAACAAATCCTCATTTGATATAGAATGAGAGTAGTATGTCTCAATCATGCCAACAAGATCGATATCATTGCTTAGATGAAACCGAGTGCATGATAGTGACAATTTATAATATAATGATGATATTCCTCTATTACTTCAGAGGTGAACCTTTCATGATATTTTCAACTTCAGCTGGTCTAGTTGAATGCTTTCTTTGAAAGACATTGTAACACCCTAATCTGGTCTGACTCAAAGATCAAAGAACCAAGGTATTACACGGACTAATGAAATGATTGACCCAAAATATTTCTTAAAAATCCATGTGGAATTAACCATAATAACACCATCCATGATAGTTAAAAAGTAAGACATAATAAGGATATACTTTACAAAATAAATTAAAGTACCCAATCAAAAAGTCTTCAAAAATACAATAAGTTTAATCAGAGTTATGACTTGAAGTAATACAGGGTCTAAAATGTACATGCCCTCTAACATATAAAAGGCATACTTTGAAAAGTGGTTGATCTGGAATATATCTACGTGATAAGCTCCTCGTCGATCCTCTAATGACCTGCATACGGAAAAAAAATTTGACCACTGAGCTCACAAGCTTAGTGCCACACCAATAACTATATTATACTACATGCATTCATTTTATGAACATGCTAACAAGTATAAGTATGAGCATACGGAAGTGTTTAGTATGTGCTGAGGTAGGTTTAGTGGTGTGATTAAAGGAATTTTTTACATCTTTCGATGACACCCTTTCCTACCGAGGATACCCTCAGGTATCAGGGTGAGATCCAAATATTTATGCTTCCAAAATGTACACCTGGCTATCTTACTCCGTCGAGTCTTAGGGAATATACACCCATCTGGCAATTGAAGTGCCTTAGCACTTGCTGACATATCCGGATAACTCTATCAAACCAACTGAGTTTACCTACCAATGTAGCTCGGGTGTCCTGATCATTTCTCAAGCATCAAACAAGGGATAGTTTTATGTCATCCTAATTTGTCCCACTACTAGTTGCATTTATAACTATTTAAGGTGTTCTCTCTTGTAGTCTTATTCCATAAGTTTGGACCAGTGTAGACCCTCTCTACCTGAAGGTTTAACTTAGATGGATTTGTTATCCAAAACATGAAGAGGGTATCAATATTTTACTTATAGTATCGGTACTAACAGGTTAAAGTATCAATACTCCCCTTGGTATCAATACAAGTTTTTGTTTCGATGTTTGGAAAATTAAGGTAAGTACTGATACCTTTATCTAAGATATCGGTACCTTCTCTATGGTATCGATACTTCCTTGAGTATCGGTACCAAAATGGATTACTGGAATGCAACACTAAAATTTAGTATTGATACCTATCCCCGAGTATCGATACCCCAAAGATAGTATTGATACCCTATGAATTGATATCGATACTCTTAACCTTTAATTTCCTTGTTTTGAACCATCTAAAGAATAATATTGGTACCATTCTTTCAATACTGATACTCGGGCCCATAATGCCCTATTTTAGGCATGAAAATATACCCAAGATCCTACCTATTCTCCCTCCTAAGTTCACTAAGCAATGTTTAAGTCTTATGAGATTTATTAGAGGTTAAAATGAGTCATCTTTCATGCCTAAAAACATCGAAATTGAAATTCACCATGAAAATGCTTGGGCATGCTTCATGAAATCAACTGACCAACCATGCACATCTAATCAGCTACATGTGGTATAAATAATTTAGAAATGTGTTACTTTAGTGCTTGATTGCTTGAATGCGTCCTTAGCTCACCCCAAGAACCAACTTTTCCTTACCACTTTCCTTAGAGCTTTTCCCCACCTCATTCACTAAACACAAGTAATGAGATAGATTACTAATCCATCTAGAGAATTTAATAGGGAAAAAAGATGATTCCTCAGTTTAAAATGGATTTGTATGCCCATGAATTTATAAACCTAAAAACCTAACTCCAACCCCCATCAAATGTTTCTCGTTAGCAAAACATGCATATATGAGCTTAAATAGAAACATGGGGAATGAAGATTTAATTTCTTACCATAAAAATTTAGAGTGAGAGATAAAAGGCTTCCAAGTTATCACCTTTGATATAGAATAGAGAGAAGCAAGATGAAAGGTTGGAATAAAGTCAGTCCCATTGATTGGGATTCTGGATTTGAAATATAAAATGGGGTAATTACTCCCTTGGTCACTCAAGTTTTGGTTATAAAGAAAAACTGCCACTTTTAACTTTAAATTGGGCTCAACCCAAGGCTAACTTCAACCAAACTTGGACTAGAGCTTCATACAACTACCAGGATTATTCAAAGCCTATCTTGGGTTAACTCAAAATTATCGACCTGGGGTTTAGGGTGTTATAACTCTCCCCTCATGAGAAGAAATTTCATCCTAGAAATTTACCTGAATAGAAGATATGAGGGTATTGGAGCTGCATGTCCTCCTCGATTTCCCATGTCACCTCCTCGACTCCATGGTTCCTCCACAAGACCTTTACTAGGGGAATTATTTTGTTCCTCACCTGGTCGACTCTACTTCATAGGTCATGTCTTGCCTTACTCCAATCTGTTATAAGGGTATGACGTGAGAAGGATCAGATTGGTACCTCATAAGCATGGACACGTGGACCATGTTGTAGATGCACTCTAGCTTTGGGGGTAGGGCTAATCGGTAGGCCACTAGTTCAACTCTCTTTAGAAACTCATATGAACCTATGAAACATAAAGTTAACTTTACTTTCCACCCAAACTAAACCATCTTCTACCAAGGGGAAACTTTGAGGAACACTTTGTCCCCCACTGCAAACACTATATCCTTGCACCTCAGGTCAATATACGACCTCTGTTTGTTAGAAGTTTCCTTCAATCGAAATTGAATTAACTGAACATTATTTTTAGTTTCTAAGATTTGGCATGGCCCTGCTATCTTCCCTTAACTAAGCTCTATCCATCAAAGCGGAATCATACACTTGCATCCATATAGAGACTCGAATGGAGCCATCTGAATGTTTGCCTAATAAATGTTGTTATATTAGAACTTTGCTAACAAAAAATGGTCCTCCCAACTATTCTCAAGGTCCATAATGATGCATCTAAGTATGTCCTCTAAGGTCTGAATAATACGGTCGGGTTGTTTATCTGTATGAGGATAGAAAGTAATGCTAAGTGTTGTTTACTACCTAAGGACTCAGAAAGGGCTTTCTAGAACCGAGAAGTGAATCGAGGGTCTCTATCAGAAATGATCGAAATCAAAACCCCATTCAACCTCACAATTTTACAGATGTAAAGTTGTGCTAACCTATATAACGTGTAATATATCCACACCAGAAAGAAATGAGTTGTCTTGGTCAAACAGTCAACTATAAATCACACCACATCGTGTCTCTGCCTAGTCATGGTAATCTCATCACAAAGTCCAAGTTACATTATCCCACTTCCACTGTAGTATCTAAGTCGGCTGAAGTAACCCTATGGGAACTTGATGTTCCACCTTAACTTGCTGGCACACTAATCATTTAGTAACAAATTCATATACCCCTCTCTTCATACATGGGCACCAATATAGTGGGTGGAGCCCTTGGTACATCTTTTTGCTAGCCGAGTGAACGGCTTACTCTACTCAAGATCTTAAGTTATCGTTGGGATTCTACAATCTCTTAACTTTTCTCGCTAACTTGGGTGAGTAGGTACTTAAGGCTCTTATAGTCAGTAAAGATGTTACACTTTTCCCCAAACAAGTAGTTCCTCCATATCTTTAACACAAATAATACTACTATAAGTGGCAAGCCATGAGTAGGGTGGCTACGCACGTGCGATTTAAGCTGACGAGACAAATAAGCCACTACATATCCTCCTTGCATCAAGACAAATCCTAACCCATTTAGTGATGCATCACTAAACATAGTGAACTCCCTGCCTAACTCTGGTTGAGTTAAAATGAGAGCTTGAGTGAGACTTGTTTTTAATTCAATAAAAACTCTCTTGGTGCTTTTCATCCCATAAGAAGGGAACTCATTTTTTGTAGTAACTTAGTTAATGGTGTCGCTATCATTGAGAAGCCCTTGACAAAATAGTGGTAGTACCCGATGAGACCTAAGTAGCTATATACCTCAAACATATTCATAGGAGGTTCTTACTCTAACACTGCTTGAATCTTCTGAGGGTCCACTTGAATACCCTCTGTCGCTACTACATTACCTAGGAATGAAACTTTCATCAACCAAAATTCACACTTCCCAAAGTTGGCATAAAGATGACGCTCTTAAAGTATCTCTAATACATTGTAGAGATGTTGATCATGTTCTTACTTTGACTAGGAATACACAGGGATGTCATCTTTGAAGACCACTACAAACTGATATAGGTATAGGCAGAAAACTTGGTTCATCATGTTCATAAATGCCACTGAGGTTTGGTGAGTCTGAACGGCATTACAAGGAACTCATAGTGGTCATACCTTATTCTAAACAGTGTCTTAGCTATGTGGCATTCTTGAATTTCAACTAGTAGTATCCTAACCTCAAACATATCTTAGATAACACACATGCTCCCTTAAGCTAATCAAAGAGGTCAACTATTCTAGGAATAGGGTAACTATTCTTGATGGTCAACTTATTCAACTGCATATAGTCAAAACACAGCCTCATAGATCTGTCATTCTTTTAAACAAAGAGGATCATTTCTCCCCAAAGAGAAACATTTGGTTGGATGAAAACCTTTTCTAGAAACTCTTGGATATGGCTTTTAACTCTGTTAGCTCCTTCAGTGCCATACGGTAGAGAGCAATGGACAATAGAGCTGAGCCAGGTAACACTTCAATGCTAAACTCAACCTCTCGATCAGGGGGCGACCCCGATAGTTCTTTTGGAAACAAATCAAAAAACTCTTGTACCATGCGAATATCTTCTAATGTTAGAATGGTGTCCACAATGTGAGCCAATGAGGCTTTACACCCCCCGATTAATTAATCTATGAGCAACTACCGTAGAAAAAACCCTGGTAGGGTACCTGGACTTCCCGCTAGTCATTATCATTTTATTTCCATAATTTTTCCTAAGTTTGAGTTACCTCACCTTGCACTTCAAACTAGCGTCATGCTTTGAAAGCCAATCCATGGCCAAAATCACATCGAATTCTCAGAATGACAACTCTATTAAGTCAGCTAAGAAGATTTGACCCTAAATTTCTATGGGGCAATAATGATGAATTTTATCAACAAGGACATCTAACCTAGAGGACTAGACACTCGAACCTTTATCTCTAAATCCTCGGCTGAATATTCCTTTATTGGACCATGTCATAACATATGTAGGAATGGGTGGAACCTAGATCTACTAATGCATTGATTGTAATGGAAAACACTGTAAATGTACCAATGTATTTCTCTCGAAACTTCGATAGAAAATACTCTTATGTAGGATTCTCTAAAATCCATAGCCAGCTCTACTGTCTACCACCAATTAATTGTGTCACCCTTCATAAGGGCGGTGATGCACTCTAACTTGACTTCGTAACCATAAAAGTCAGTGGTCTTTTACCTACGGAGCCTCTCATCGGGAGACTCTTGGGGGCTGCTACAGGTGGGGCTTCTGGTGATGTAGCGGTAGAGGGTATAGCTGGCGTCTTAAGAATGAAACGGACTATCTGCCTAAGTGCATATGTAAGGTCCTTGAAGAAAGTCACCTCATCAACCCTTACATCTCCCGATACCTCAAGCTCTGAGTATGAAATAAACTCATAACTAGTATCACCAACAATAGAAGAGTGACTATCATCTCAACCCTCATGACTAAGAGCGAAGCTATTTGACATTGTTTAAGTTTGCAACTAGAAAGGAAGAGAGGTTGTTATTGTCATTCCAAATATTTAAGCATTCTTGACACTTTAGAGGCATGTATTTGCACAAACACTTCTCTGAATCTGGTCTGTAGGTCCTAGGAATGACTAAACCTGACTCTTTATACCACTAAATGTAACAAACTAATACAGTCTGACCTAAAAATCAAAGGACCAAGGTATTACACAGACTATTGAAATGACTAACCCAAAAGTTTTCTTAAAAACCCACGTAGAATAAACCATAATAAAACCATCCATTATAGTTAAACTATAAAACATTATAAGGATTTAGTTTACAAAAGACATGGAAGTACCCAATGATTAGTCTCCAAAAATACAATAAGTTTAAACAGAGTTATGACTTGAAAAAATACAGGGTCCATAAAGTGCATACCCTCTAACAGACTCAAGACATACTTTGAACAACGGCTCATCTATAATGTATCTATGCTATAAGCTCCTCGTCGATCCTCTAATGACATATGCATGAAAACAAATTCTGAACACTGGGCTCGTAAACTTAGTGTCACACCAATAAATATACTATACTACATGCATTCATTTTATGAACATGCTGAAAAGTATAGTATGAGCATACGAAAGTGTTCAATACGTGCTGAGGTAGGTCTAGTGGTGTGATTGGAGGAATTTTTTTTGCATCTCAAGATGACACCATGGCCTACCGAGGATACCCTCGGGTATCAGGGTGAGATCTAGAATTTTCTACATTGATAATATACACCTAGCCGTCTTACTCCATCAAGTCTTGGGGAATATGCTCCCAGTCGGCAATTGAAGTTCCTTAGCACTAGCTGACATATCCAGATAACTCTAACAAACCAACCATGTTTACCTACCAAAGTAGCTCGGGTATCCTGATCATTTCTCAAGCGTCAAACAAGGGCTAGTTTTATGTCATCCTATTTTGTCTCATTAATAGTTGTGTTTACAATTATTTAAGGTGTTATCGCTTGTAGTCTTATTTCATAAGTTCGTATAACTCTTGACCCTCTCTACCCGAAGATTTAACTTAGATGGATTTCTTATCCAAATCATGACAAGGGTATTGATAGTCTACTTAGAGCATTTGTACTAACAGGTTGAAGTATCGATACTCTCCTTGGTATCGATAAAAATATTTAGTTCAATGTTTGGAAAAAAAAGTTAAGTATCGATACCCTTATCTAGGGTATCGTTACCTTCACTATGGTATTGATACTCCCCTGAGTACCGATACCAAAATGGCTTATTAGAATGCAACACTAAAATTTAGTTTTGATACCCCTAAGACAATATATATACCCTATTAATTGGTATATCTATACTCTTGACCCCCAATTACCTTGTTTTGTATTATATGAAGAACAATATCAATAACATTCCTTCAGTACTCATACTCAGGCCCATAATTCCCTATTTTGGGTACAATAATATACCCAACCCTACCTATTCTCCCTCCTAAGTACATTAAGCAATGTTTAAGTCTTATGAGCTACATGTGGTATAGAAAAGTTAGAAACATCACAATTGATATTCACCATGAAAATGTTTGGTCATGCTCATGAACTCAACTAACCAACCATACGCATATAATTAGTTACATGTCGTATAGAAAAGTTAGAAATGTGTTACCAGAGTGCTAGACAGCTGGAAAACATCCCCATCTCACCCAAGAACCAACTTTTCCTTGCCTCTTTCCTTACAGCTTTCCCCTACCTCTTTCACTAAACCCAAGTAATAAGATAGATTACTAACCCATCTAGAGAGTTTAATAGGCTAAAAACATGATTCCTAAGCTCTATGATGGATTAATACACCCTTGAATTTTTAAACCCCAAAACCCAACTCCAACCCACACCTAATGTTTTTCATTGTCAAAACATGTATAAAGGAGCTTGAATGGGAACTTATGGAATGGAGATTTCATTTCTTACCTTAAAAATTCAGAGTGAGAGATAGAAGGCTACCAAGTTATTACCTTTGATCAAGAATAGGGAGAAGCAAGGTGAAAGGTTGGGTGAAGGAATGAGACAATGTAAATGAATAAAAGAGAAGGGGGACAACTACAAGGCTTTTTCAAAGCTCATCTTGGGTTAACATGGAATTACCGACCCATAGTTTGGGACTTTACAGACATGATAAAGATTTGCAATCATAAAAAATAATTTCCAAAATAGTAGCCATGTTAGCAAAAAACTCAAGTTTTGAAAGTAAAAGATTCATATTTTTTAGTTGTTTTTTTTTTTTTGCTTTAAGTGATCAAAATAACTTTAACCTCAAGCATACTTATAGGCCCTTAGGAAGTGCGTAATAATCTTTTTCCCATATCCAACCCCGAATACGAGTCAAGGATGTCACATCAAATATTTATAACATACCTTGATCAAAATCAGTAAAATTTTGTTCCTTTAAAATTTCTAAATTTAACATTTATAAAAAACTAATAAATTGCGTAAAATCATAATATAATATTTTAACGTTCAAATCGAGTTTGATTTTATGTAGTAATAAGGCAGTTCAATAGTGTTTCATATAAATAGTGAAACTACCTAATTAAAAAATCATCTTTTTGCTAATAAAATATAACTTTTTGTCAAAATATAAATTCAAGATCCATGTTCTTAATTATATATATTACTTACTAAATTTCTATTCATATAAATTATCACAAACCATTTAAATTCTATAGACATATTAGAGTGTTTCTAATCCATTTCAAATTTAACCATATTAAAATATTATGAGCGTTTATACACGTATACATGTCAACTAGAAATCCTAAAACAATAGTAGGATGTCATTAATGCTACCGGTGTGTAGTATTCGATAAGTGATGTCATGCTAAGCTCCTTACTCTACTCGATCTTCTTTTCATGCGTGAAAATCATCACACGCTAATTATACACTTAGTGAGATATTTATAAACTAATGTAAGGCTTTTCAATATAAAAAATCTCTTAAAAATCGAAGTAATGTAATTATCATATATAAATATATAAATATATAAAACTGACTTAATAAGGTCGTTATTTTAGCATTTCTCATATATAAGGCATATAATGCCAAATCAAAGTACTCAGCAAAATAATTGATGTCATTTAAATCATATCACCTGTATTTTTCACATATTCACTTCATGTAACATGTACTTTCACATATTCACATCATATAACATGTACCTTTCATTTCATTTCAAATACGACCCAATGTATGATGAATGAAAATGTAAGGTGTGCGAATCAAATGTATGAATGTATTGTATCCAATATAATTGCCTGTGAATAAATTGCACATTTTTTCACTACAAATCAATTGCACCATTGGTGCCATAGGACTAATTTTCACTTATAGTGCCTTGTAATACTAGTAGAGGTACTATAGAACACATCAACAATGTACCTATAACCATGATACATCTCACTAGCATATTATACCTGCATACAACATATTATATATGTGTCATAAAATGTATCTGGTCCTCTCTTTATAATGTATACGAATGTATCCATATATGATCGATCGATAAACACTCCACCTCATGGCATACCAATTGTACAAACAAATCTCAATGCACATACAATGGGCTTTTTAAACATTTCATGTATCATTCATTTCTAAAGAGTATCCAAAGATGCTAGCATCTCAAAATATCATATAAAAGGTGCAGTGAGGCAGTTCATACCCAAAATCATACATGATCATTTAGTAAAATATTATGTAATTGGGCAATTTATACCTAAATCATTCATAAACCATTTACAAATCTCATTCTAGAAAATATACCATAATATGATTTAAAACTTTTTCACTTCCAAAAACATTTGAGGTTGACTCATCGCAAGTCTTCCTCATATATATATACGATTTAAGCTTGTTTATATCTCGATCTCTATCACAATCTACACAAGCATCATTTACCGAACACTTTCCATTCGAATCATATGTTAGTATCATACTAATATAAATTAAACCTTATAATAAAAATCATAAATATTATTTCAATACTTGTTCGATGCTAAATTTATTTCATAACATCAACTCAAATCACAGCACTTAAAAATACAAATTCAATCCTTCTAATGTTCATACCAACCAATTGCTCACATATTCATTTCAATTTCCATATTCTAACCATGAAAATTAGAATTCATCTCAACATTTCCAATTTATTCAAAATGGTCTCTTGCCATTTTACTTCAATTTTCAACAATGTATTCCAAATTTCCTTCAATTCCAACAATGTATTCAAGCTTAGTGAATCAACTTTAAAACAATTTTCATTTAATTCCCCAAATTTCCTTCAATTGTGATTTGATCCCTATAATTGTACAAACTTCCGAATTGATCCAAACAACATTCTAAAGTATATAGAATCATACATACATCATTTCTATCCTTAGGGAAATTTTTCCATATTTTCCCTAATATTTTCCTCATGGCCGAACATATCAAGCATGCTTGAGCATGATTTCCAACTTGATTCAAGAATGAATTCGACCTCTAAACATTATTTTCATTTATTTAACCAAATCCATATCAATTTCAATTCACATTCAACTTTCCTTAAAAACCCTAATTAATCAAACTTTGATTCGACCTTTTCTAATTATTTTCAATCATGTATCAATCATGGAAATGATTCTACAATATCAATAACATTAAAATCCATCCTTAAATATTTAAAATTCAACTTCCCCTTCATCTACCATATTTCATGAAATCAATCTTTCAAGCAAGAAAAGCATGAACTACTTATATCAAATGATAGAGAATTTGAAGTAGATTAATTTCCTATTTAATCAAAAAAAACAAATAATTAAGCTTGAAAATCAAAAATAATTTTTCCTACCTATGGAGGAACCCACGGCTTGGAGAAGAATGGAGAAAGAAGAAGACTTGATTCTTCTTTAAAAAAATATCTAATAACACTTGCCTTATAACTAATTAAATGTATTAAAAATTCATTTAATTAAAAATTACCGATATATCATTACTAAATCATGATAATTACCACTATTATCATGACATCATTCCTTACATCATCAAGTCAAATATAAGCTAATATTTTATTAGTTTCCATTTTTTCCTTGAACTTTTCCAAAAATACAATCTTGTCACTTTAATCCAACGATTTTGATTTAACATGGAAAATCAACTTAAATTCAATAATCCATGTTAAGTTATACTAAATTAAAATATGAAAATAACATTATTAACCTTATATTGTCATCCTTCAAAATTTCCTGAATTCCAGGTTTGATCCGATTATCCGAATATTTTACCAAACTTTATCACTTGTAGCCTTTTATAAAAATTTCAGATAAAAAATATGAACCCGTGAAAAATCAATCTTGGGGGTAAACTATTTATTTACGAGATAATTTTTTTCAGGAAAATTATCACTTTAGTCCTTAAATTTTCAAAATATATACTTTGGTCACTAAACTTTAAAACTTACATTTTGGTTACTTACCAAAATTTTGTGGTATTAAAAAGTGATTCATGTAAAAATGAGTCTTTCTTCATTTTTGAATTATGTTCTTCCTTAGTGATTAATGGGAATTAAAAATATAATTTAAAAACAAAAAATACTTAAAAAAACCATGTTTATGAAAAACTACATAACATTAAATAAAAACATTACAGTTACTTAAATTCTAACGATGTCTCCTTCTTGAATGCATTCCATAGGGTGGTGGTTGTTTATTTCGATGAGGGTTTCTTTTTCTAGGTTGGTCTTCTTTCTTACTCTCCTCATCTTCATCATCAATAACACCAGCTACATTTTCTTGATTAGGAATGGATGAAGTTGAAGGACTTGTATAGAATAATGACCCTAGAGGTATATTATTAACTATCCCACCTCTTAATAAGAACTACGAAAATTGTGGAAAACAACTAAAATCGATATATGTGATCCATACTAAGGTAGAGGTGTTTGTGGTGGAGCATCACCCACCAGATAAGTAGCATATAAAGAAAATATTGGATCAATAGGCATAGGTGTAGAATATCCTCTGTGGGGTGCCATAAAACCCTGCGGGCTCAGTATGTAACCCTGTGGGCACTATATGTAACCTTGCAGTGATAGAACGTAAAAATACGATTCTGGCATTTGAACCTATGAAAGTGGCATCTGAAGGTGATGTAGTGGCATCTAAACCGACGGTGTACCCATTTAAATGGTGGACTTGGGATGTAACCCGGGTTGCCCATAATCAGTGGTGATGGTGGTTGATGTGATGGTTTTGATGGTGCTGATGAGGAAGAGTCAGAAGAATTTGTCTTCATCCATGAGTGGAAGGACGATCATTTTGTGATGGTGGAAATTTTTCTCGGCGATGATGATTTCCCCCCATGCTTACTTAGAAGTAAGAACAATTTTTCATTTTTTTTGAACCATTAAAAATAGTCATATGAAACCGAGGAACCAATTTCCAACTTACATTGCCGAGGGGCATGCGTTGATACTCTTTTTCCCACATCACTATACAGTGTCTATACTTCACTACTCAATTAACTTTTTTTTGCCTCGTCTAACAATGGTATGCATGTTGTCGAGATTTATATATGCTTAAGGAATATATTGTGTGAAACTAAACTGATGAAGCACATGGTCAATAGTATTCCACTTAATAATAGCATAACAGATAAGAGGTATAACGCCAGCCATATGTCCAGTTACCCACTCAAGTTAGGTGGGATGCAAGCCCTCAATTCATCGTTCAAATAGGGCAACCATTCGAACTAAAACAATATACTCCTTATCAAAATAAATAAGATTCTAATTATATAAAGATAATTAAATAAAAATTTAAAATTTAAAAACGTACATATAAACTAGTTTTTTGATCAATGAGTAATCGGATATCTTTTAATTCATCAGGGATATCACAATGATTTTTTTTCTTTTATGACCACCTATTTAACATAAAAATATTTTTAATTCTATACTAAAAATTTATTTACAAATAAATTCAGTATTGAAATTACCTTAATAATAACGAGAAGACAAACGAATCATTCATGATCGAACATAAAAAAGGCATGCGATACCACGCCCAATATTGGAGAATAAGGAGTAGTCGCCAATAGTAGTTTTACTATAATTTGTTGCCTGACAAATTTCTCTAAACAAAAATCCCAAAACTGCAGAGCCCTAACTCAACGTGCAGACTACTTGAAAATCAATGACGTGTTGTAACCAAATACAATGGGCCTGGTTGCGAGATTTTTTGGGCATCAATATCACTCCTATGATTTGTAATATGTATGTCTGGGCAAATGCTTTAGCCTCATTATCTGAAAACTGTTTGATCAACTCTTTAAAATTGGATTGTAGCCAAGATAATATTCGACCACTGTTGAAGTATGTCAGGGAAGCTTCAAAATACCCCATGCACAGAGAATTCCAATTACCGTATGCCACACTACAAATAATAGATCCATCTACCAAGAGCCCCAAATGCATTGAAACATCCCCTAGGGTAATGGTGAACTCCCACATGGTATATGGAACATGTGTGTCTCTGGTCTCCACCTCTCGATTAGTGCATAAATGAGGGTGGGTCAAAGTTTACATCCTTCAAGAACTTTGGCTATGCAACGAAATCCAGCCTCAGATAAATACTAACAGATACGACACGGTGGGTTCATTTTGTTGATACGAATAAAAACTTCTAATATATGATCATGTTCCTAATTAATAAACATTCTAAAAATTAAGATTTGAAATAATATTCAAAAAAATTATTTAAATAAATAAATATTCAAAAAAAAATAACATTGTTTAATATTTTTACCATTTCGGCAAAATAACTACAAATATAATTAGCATCTAATTGTAGCATCTCGCATTCCATATAATTGCAGCATCCATCATTCCATTTTATAACTGTAGAAAATAACAAAAAAATAGTATTTAAAATTAACTAATAAAATAGTCAATAAAAAAGTATAAAAATTTATACCTTCAAAAAATGTTCTCGATAACGAACAGACTTAAAAGAAATTACAAGAGATAAGAAAGATGAAAGAAATATAATTTTTTGTGTGATTTGTTAAGAGATAGGGAGGGTCTATATAGGGGGAGGAGAGGGTGTTTAGGCGGGAACAGACAATGCATTTCTGATGACCACCAATTATTCTTAAAGTCTTATGGAAGTTATTAGGGTCATAAAGAATGTTTGAAGTATGCTAAAAACACCAAAACATGGAATCTACCATGAATGCTCATACAAGCTTTAGAACTCAACTTAAAAGCTAAAATGCATCTATGATAACCACCAAGGGTATGTAAGAGTTGTAAATGTGTTACTTTGGTTTCCTAGCTACTGGAAACTCCCTTAAGTCACCCAAAGTACTACCTTTCATTTCCTTTAGCTTTTGAACAATCACCAACTTCTTTCTCTAATCCAACCAAGACAAAGGAGTTACTAACTCATTTAAAGGCGTTTATTGAGGTAGCAACACTTCCTAATACTTAAATCTACTAAAAATGGGTTGAAACGTTGGATTCTATAAACCACCACTAAAACACAAGTTTATAAAACCATGACCAAAACTCACTTTTAGAGGCTTGAATTGAAGCTCTTGGAATGATGGTTTAGATTTTTACCTTAGAATCTTTAAACTATGCTAGGGGAAAGAAAGAATGAAGGGAGGAAGGGGAAGAAGACAAGGTAAAATGGTAAAAAGGAGGTGTGAAAAGATGTGATATCATCTTATAATTAAGAGGTTCATATTTTATTTCAAACTAGCATCTAATTGCTCTTTCGGTCCTCCCAATTTTATCCTAAGGTTAAAACGCACCCATTTTACCCCATGTTGGGCTTGAACCAAGCCCAAAACCACTAAAATTTGGACCAAGGTTTCCTATAAGTTAGTTTGTTCATTCTAAGACCCTAATGGTTTAGCTCGAGACTCATAACACGGGATTTGGGGTGTTACACTAATAGTCTATCATGGTTAAACCATCATGGATAAAAGAGTGAGGTTATAATTTGATATTTAGGGTTTGGTATATGATTTACGTATGATTTGGGGTTTAAATTTAAGGGTATAATTTGGATTTTTAATTTATTTATTTTTATTATATTCTTATGTGAAATTAAAATATTAATAAAGTATTTCACATCATATAAAAATATTTACAAAATAATCCATGTCATATAGTGTTTAAAATAGGATCAAAACAAAAATTGAGTGATTAAATTGAAAAATTAAAATTATAGTGCGTAAAATAAGAGAGAAAATAAATATGAGTGATAAATATTGTAATTTACCGTTAGTAAAAAGGTGTTTCTGTGGAGCCCATAATGAGAAGCATTTATGAGCCGCATGTTTAGCAAATTAATTTTTGGGTAAAGTAAACATATAGTCCCTCGACTATATGGTGTTATTTTGTTAACTATCATAACTATTAAAAGTTATAAAATAGTTTCTCAATTATATGACAATGTTTTGTTGAATCCTTCAACTATTAAAAGTTACAAATTTTTATCTAACTATTCATATATTTCAAACTCGTCCTTTTCCGTTATAATATTAATAGTTGCTTGAGTTGAATGTTAACCTACAAATTGCATATGACAAAATCATATTTTAATGATGTTTACTAGCACCATCGTTGCTTTCAAGCAATGGCTTGACGACATAATATTTCAAGCATTAACTTGACGACATAATGTAAACAAAGAGTCAATTCATAAAATACGACTCAAACAATTCTGAAATAAGATTTTATCATATCCTAGTCAACAAATTAACATCCGACTTAGACGACTGCCAATTTTTATCAAAAAAAAAAAGATGAGTCTGTATCGATGAATAGTCGAGTGACCATTTTGTAATTTCCAATAGTTAGGGGACTCAACAAAGTAGCACATTATAGTTGATGGGCTATTTTGTAACATTTAATAATCGAGGGACTCAGCAAAGTAGTGTCTTATAGTTGGGGGATCATTTATGTATTGTACAATTAATTTTTTTAGGATGTTTATTGTTTGGTTTTAATTGAATTAATTGATTGAATTGAAAACTAATTTAGCTAATTGGTCAAGTAATTAGATTTATTTATGCAAGCATTGTATTTTATCTTTATTTTTAATTATCTTACTGCCGGAGGTCTTCCATGGAAGCTGCTCTCAATTTGGCGTTGGGGGCAGCCTACTACCCCACCTCCCCCTTACCCCCATTGCATATGGGAATAGGGTTTTATTGTTGTTGTTGTTGTTGGTTGAGTAATTAGATATTAGATCAATTAACTGTTAAAATAATTTAAAACTTTTGTTATCAATTAGTTAATCAAAAAATATATATATTTAATATGTTATTATATATATATATTAAGTTCATATTCGTTAAGAATCAAGGATCAATTATTTTTTAAATGCATTAGACATTAACTTTCAAGATTCAATCAAATTTTAATCTAAATAAAAAATTACCTAAATTAAACTGAATTAATCGAACTAAAAAAGCTTATAGAAAAATTTAATTAATTTGAAAATTAACTGAATTAACTTAAATTTGTTTGATTTAGTTAATATTTTAAAAAAATTGATTAAATTAAAAAAAATTTAATTAATTCAATTTTAAGTAATTTAGTTCAGTCATTGATTAAATTTCCCAAAATTTTGTTGCTCCTCACGAGACGGGTGATCAATGACAGACAATGAAGAGGACTCATCGACCTCTAAACCTCCGTTGTGAGACTTTTTACCCCGTGATTATATTTACAATATACAAGGAAAATTTTTGGATACCCAAGTTCTGTTACCAGTAGCCATAAGAGTTTTATACTGAAGCAGTCTAATCATTTGCAGATTGTAATGGGCGAAAAGGTAGCAATAAATTGCCATCCATTATTTTAATTTTTTAACCTCTCCAGATTTGCTAGGAAATCCCTTTTTGAACATCTCTTCCATGTAAAGCACTTTACCAGGAGCAAGAGCCAAAAGGTCTAGATTTAGAGTAAACAAATGGTCATTATTACAAAATTTGAGTTCTGCGTGTAATTGCACCAATCCTGGAGATGAGTCCTTTGGGCATCTACAAAACAATGAAGAATATTTTGGAAAAAAATGAATTTTTATTTAAAAATTGATTAAAAAAAATGAAACATTGAAAATTATAATACTTCAAAAAGAATATGAATCTTAATAATTATTCAATCAAATATTATGAATAAATTTAAACATCAGGTAAAAATATTAAAATATTGAAGAACAAGGGTTCCCTTTCTCTCAATCCCCTTAGGTGTAATAGAAGGAAACATTGTAACATCCCAAAGTCTGGGTTAATAGTTTTGGGTTGAGCTTAGTAGGTTTTAGAGGAACTCATAGTCCATTAAGAAGTCGTTGGGTCAAGTGTGGGCTTAATTAAATGTAATTTAGGCTTGAATGACCATAAAATAGGATTTTTGCCTAGAAGACAAAATTAAAGGGACCAAAAGTGTAATTAAACCATTATTGAAAACAAAGATGATATTTTAGGATTTCTTGGGTATTGACTTGGGGTTAGGGCCATAAAGGTAAAAAAATTTATGTTATCTCATCTGTCTTTCCCTTTTTTTCATTTCCATCCTCTTCATCTCCATTTCAATTTCATTCTTCACCCATCAAGCCCACAGATCTAAGGTCGACGATAAGACTTTTTCATTGTATTCTTGAGGCTCTAAATTATTCCTAAATACCTCCTACAACTTTATTTGGTGATTTAAAGTATTGGTTACCTTGTTTACTAGAGAAAGTGGGGGTGAGCAACCAAGTCCAAAAGAAAGTGAGTGTGGCTAGACAAAGAGCTTCATTTCATATTCTCTAGCTAAGGTGGTGTATTTGTAATCATTTGTGATGTTATAGATTTCTTAAATGTGATGCTTTGTTGAGATTGAGGATTTGGGTGTCTAAACATGTTAGGGTTTTTTCTTGATTTATGCCCTAGATGACTTTTTTGTTGTAAAGCTTGTGTTTTTACAGTGGTAAATGATCCTAAATAACTCTCCTAAGCTTTAGAACTTGATTTCGGATCAAAATAGGGTTTTTGGAAGACTTTTTAGTGGTTCTCGACCTTTATTATGAGTTTTATGAGTTATAATATTGATAATGTTCTCGAAATATTGATATTGTTCATATATAGGGTGAAATTTGGGTTTTTTGGGCCACAATATCGATATTGAAGAGAACAATACCAATAGTGAAGGCTCAGTATCAATATTGGATGCTTGGAATCGACACCAGAATGTTGGTATCCATACTGAATGAACTAGTATCCATATCAAAAGATTACTATCCATACAAGACGAATTGGTATCCATACTAGAGGATTGGTATCCATACCAAAAGTTTGGTATCTATACTAAAAGGTTCAATATCCATACCAAAGGCTTGAGATCAATATCGAAGGTTGTTAAAAGGCTAGAAACACCCTTAAAAGTGGTAAATGACCAAAATACCCTTATATGACATAAATTATCAAAATACCTTTAGTGGAAAAAAACTTTAAAAGTGCCCTTACAAGGATGCATAAAGAATAATTATGAATGAAATATCATTTTGAAGGATATGCTTACAAGAGAGATATTGTACCATACGAATAATGTGACAGAGAAATCGTGTACTATATGAATATTGATAAAGTGATTACCTGTAATTCATTCCTCTAGTTCAAGTGTGAATTCAGGGAAAATATGACGAGAACGACTAAAGAGTCGCTAGAGAATAATGAACCCAAGTCGAGTACTATGCTAGTAAATAGTACACCAAATGAGTAGTGATAATAGTTATCGTAAGAGTGTAAAATTCTAAAGACATCTTTAGGTGGGAAAATAACCAAAACGACATGGTGTGTTAAATAACACAAAATAAAGTGGTTTAATGAGCTAAAATATGTAAAAGACTAATAAATCCATATATAACGTTCTAGATAAGAGATCAAATGAGATACTGGAAAATGAGGGGATGACCTCACTTGATTATGATGAGTTATGATACTGAATAATCGAGCTACATTAATTTCCCTTATGTGGCATTGCTATATGTGTGTGGCCTTTGGGCACCATTTTATGCATGTGTGATTGCATTGATGTTTATTGATGGATATCCATGATGCTTGACTTGACTGTCGTTGTTATACCGAGATAATGATATATTTGAGTGGGAATGTACTAAGGCTATGTGATTATTGGGATTTCCTCTATGATCAACCTGAAGGCTATTTGAGTACCAAGAGATCATTTGTTTGTTTGGTGGGAATTTTGCTGATTCTTATGTGATACCAGTTCTCTTATTTATGATTAGTTCATGATTGTTATTGTGATATCAGGTACTAACATTGAGTTTGTATGATAATTGTCAGATGCATTTGATGGTGCATAATAGTATGAAATTGAGGTTAAATCCCTAATATAGTATACTCATGGAAAGACCCTTAGCAGAATACTAAAGGAAACATGAGACTCGTACTATAATGATAGTACTATTGAACCTTAAGTAAATAGCACTTGATTGTGATCATGCATGCACCTACCGTTTATAACCATGTATTCTGGCATGCTTATGTTTATGATACTCATAATGCTGCTTTATATTAGCAATTATACTACTCAGCTTTGTAGGCTCAGCGTTTGGATGTTTTCATTTATAGATTAGCAGTTTGAGTCGTTCGAAGAGCACCGTCTTAGTAGGATTTCCAACATCCCTTCTAGAGTATTATACTATTACATTTAGTGGGCATGTGTATTCATAGGACCCTTATTATTATATTTGGTTTTACAAACTCTGAGTTATAATATTTTGATTTAAATTATGTGTCACAGAACTCTAGTTTATAAAACTTTTTTATGACGGTTGTGGGTGTCTTTTAAATGAAAACAAAAATGGTTTTGTAATTTAGTGGTTGTATCGATAACCCAATATAATAATTTAGGCTCAATTAGGTTTAGGGTGTTACATTTAGTGGTATCAAAGCTTATGTTGAGTCGATCCTAAGACCGAGTGGTTGGCTATAGTAAGATGTCAGTTAATACATGCTCCAAGGTGCTGAAAGTACTCATATAAGTCTAAAATCCTGATGGTGCGTCCTTTCTTTATATGTGTTATAGAAATTGTGACGGTTGATGTTTCCAAGCATAGTCTTGAGGATAGGATGTAGATTCATGCCTCTCATCCCAGTATTGTCAATGATGAGTCCTGACTGAGGTAGAATATCAAGGGATTTTGATAGGCGTGGGAGTCATTGAGATGACCTTCTTTAGAAATTTTACTTTCACTCTTAGAGGGATAACAGATGTTATTCTTAAAGTGAAGACTACTCAGACGGTCGCTCTAATTGTGACAATATTGAAGGAGTCTCTGGTAGAGAGACTAAGGAGGTATAAGATAGTCGACTTCTACGATTTAGATGATGATGACCCAATTTTGGTCGATTAATGGTTGAAGTAGACTATGAGGACTTTGAGGCAACTTCACCTTACCCCAAAGGACCAGATATTCTCATGAGTAGATAAGGGTGACATCTTCTCAGTCACCCCAACCAAGTCAGAGGTCTGATGTATGGTCTCATAGGAGACTGCTAGCTCTAATGTTTGTGGAAAGCATTGGAGGTTTCGATAAAAAATTAGTGTATCTGAAGTGTAAACAATATGACAAGAGGTATCGAGAAAGATACTTTATATTCTCTAGGAAGTACGATAGATGTGAGTCCTTGGAGCATGTGGTGAGGGATTGTCCTAGTTCAGATAATGGTGTTACAAATCGACATGTTTCTGATTCGACTTCACGCAACCCAACTTATCAGATCTCTGTGAGGTCTAGAGAGAATGTTGATGACATGAATGAGATGTTAGATATATTTTTAATGATTTCAGTTTTTCATGTTGCATTAGTAGATGTGAGTTTATGCACTCCTTCGTGGTGTCACAATAAACCATGTAGGAAGAGTAATCATATAGAAGATACTAACATGAGGATTTAAGTACCTATTTTGATGGGTCTTAGTAGGGTAGCCGAGGCTTACCTTAGATTACTATCGAGGGATTTGGTTGGTCTTGATAGTTAACCTAATGGAAGATTTTAGCACGAGTGTTACTTGACTTTAGGGTTATGAGTATAGATATATATGAGAATCGTATGAGAATCTTTATTTGTTCCTTGTTGAGTTGAGAGTCAACTCTAACGAGAAGTCTAAGCGTGGATTCCTTCACCCTTGTGTGTTCCCTAGGGGAGCATGCAAATGGGTTGTCAAAGTTATATATGAGACTATAAAGACATTTTTGCATCGTTAGTCGAGGGTTTATGTGATTGACCCAATAGAGATTAACTAATCTCAAGTTTAGCCTCAGAGGTAGAGGTTTCCATGAAAGTGTTGAGAACGCCTGAGTTAATTTTGTATGTTGATCATACATAATGAGTTGTTCTAGTAATACAAGAATTGTTCTGAGGTACAAACTACGTGGAGTCGTTAGGTGTTCATTCCTATTGTGAGAGTGACCCATGTCTCATATAAAGTACCCTAGTTAGTGGGATAGAGGGTGTGAGTCCCATGATGTCGTGTGACCCCATACTACACCATGATGCTTACTTATGTGTAGGCATAGGTGTTTGAGCTTTGTAAACCAAACCTGATCTTTGATGTATTTGTGTTGGTATATGAGAGTGAGCTATATAAAATACCTAATGGTATATAATATTGTGAAACACTATTAATTTTGTGTTTGAAACTATAGAGGACCAATTATCTTATGTGTCGATTGTTTAACGGTAATACCCCAAAATTTTGGCTAGTGACCAAAATGAAAATTTTGGAAAGTTTTATGTCCAAAGTATAAACCTTGGAAAAGTTCATGGAGCAAATTGGTAATTTTCCTGAAAAGAAATTTTATCCTATAAATGAATAGTTTACCCCCAAGAATGACAATTTTTTGCCTTTCAGATTTTTCGTACGGAGTTTGTATTAAAAGGTATAAAACGATGGGGACTAGGAAAAATTCATATAATCGAATTGAATCATATTTTTTAGATATTTTGAAGGATCATTGAGGAATTAATAATTTCATTTCCATATTTTAAACTAAAAGGATTTAACATAGACCATTGGATTTGAGATGATTTTCCATGTTAAACCAGGACCATTGGATGAAAAATGGCAAGATTATAATTTTTGGAAAAGTATAAGGGCAAAGTTGGAATTTATGAATGAGTTGATTCATCTTTGACCTTATGTTGAATAAAATGGACAAGTAACATGATAAATTCCATGAGATTTCAAGGGTAAAATGGTCATTTGACATTAAACAAATTTTTAATTCAATTTATCAATAAAAGATGACAAAATTACTTAGATATTTTTGTTTAGAAAATTCAAGACTCGTTCACCCTTTTTTGTTTCATGTCGTAAGTTATACCAAAGGTAAGAAAAAATTATTTTCAATTTTCAAGCTAATTTAGTTTGATTTTAGATGAAAGCATGAAATAGAAAATTGCTCTACATGAAATTCTCTATCATTTGGTACCATTTGTTCATGTTTTCCTTACTTGAAAACCTAAGTTCTTGAATTGGGTGGACGAAGGGGAGGTTAAGTTTTGATGTTTTAAGCTTGGAAATGATGTGTAGAAGATGAATTCATGCTTGAATCAAGTTGGAAAATAAGACCAAAGTGACCTTTCGTATTAGGCCTAAAGGAAAATATTTAGTAAAAATTATAGAAAATTTATACAAGGGTTAGAAATGACGAATGAATGATTCTACGAGTCTTTTAGAATGTTTTTTGGACCAATTTGGAAGCTTGTAAAGTTTTAAAGACCAAATCACATAATGTAGAAATATTGTGTTTGATGTGGAAATTGATTTGAAGTTGATATGTTTTATGTAATTATATTGTTGGAATGTTTGAATGTGATATTAGAAGTTTGAATTTGAAGTTAAGTCATCAGGGACCATTTTGAATAAATTAGAAATGTTGGGATGAATTCTAAAAGAATTTATTTTAATAGTTAGACTGTGGAATTTGAAATGATTATGTGAGTTACTAGTTGATATGAATATTAGGATAATTGAAATTGTATTTGGAAGTGTTAAAGTTGACATTGATGTTATGAGATGGAATCAGTATTAAACAAGTATCGAAAAAAATTTAGGAATTTATTTCCTATTGTACACCTATGTTAGTAAAGTATGTATTAAAGTATGTGCAAAGACCAATCATGTGATGAATGTATTGATATACTTTCTTTACCATATTTATTAAATAAAAGCATTACTGTTATTTTCTTTAGTTATGTTTTTGTTTATTAAAATAAACTAAACGATAATAATGTCCATATAATAATATGATTACTATTGAAAGGTCCTTAGTCGAGTATTATTATGGGCATGGACAATAATAATACATTTAAGGCTAACATGTTGATTGATGATAATGTGTTGTCATTGATATAGAGATGTCAAAATTGATGCATGAATATATTGTTAGAGAACAACATATTGGATTGACCTGCTGTGAGCATATGTCTTGGATTATTATGTGACGTCACAACATTGCTAATGGTGGTGACTACATGTATGATCCTCAAACTTGAGATCATTATTATCTTAACATTTATTGTCATATGTTTTGATACAGGCAAACATGCTATGTAACTGGTTGCATCATAAAGACTGATATTGGGCATACCACGATATATGTAATGGGGTGTGAATGATCAAGATATGATTTGTCCTTCCTACATAATAGGTATTATATCATATGCCACTGATTGAGTGAGACTAGAAATGCATGGCCATGCTCAAACAAGTCGATATTAGATATCACAAATTGTTCATTTATTATAGTATACTCTAGATATCAAGAAATATTAGATGGTCTATACAAGTGTGACAATTCTAGGACTTGTACCTATTCTAGGTATAAAGGAAAAATGGTATAATACATAAAGGAGTTAATCATGAAGAGGTTATGTCGAATCATGACTTCTTGTAACTTAGATGACAATGATATATTGCTAGATGTCACTCATTGTTTGTAATATTAGAATGGTTCTATAATTACTACAAACATTACAGGAACCTACAAGGCTACACCCCTAGGGTTGAGATGAGCAAATAATAAATGAGTTATACATATACAATTTTATATGAATAAAAGTATGATTGACATTAATATATATATATATATATATATGTAATATTAATTATAATTAACATGCTAAATAAAATATTAAAAGGATATAATCAGAGTAACTATGTTTCTCTTAATAAAAAATCGAAAGTATACCCTAAGGGTTAGGGAAACAACATTATAAAAAGAAAATAATGCACTAGCAACTATTTTACTTTATACAAGTTTTTCTCAAAATAGTTTTGGGAAAAGAAAAATTTTCTCTCAATCAAGTGAACTGAGTAGAGACAATACAGTTTTTCATGGAGGCTTAGGATTTGATATGCTCGTGACAGGACTACAAATTTATTGTTATTCTAGGAACCCGGGGTGAATTTTTCATCATTTCCTCCCTAATTCAATTTTTTGTACTTGGATCATTGGTAAGATCGTCAGATAATTTTTTCGTTTTGCTATATGGTGTATCAACGATCCAAATAGTGGTATCAGAGCCACTTGTACTATACAGATTCAGGTTAAATACTTGATTGATGTGTTTGTATGAGATGCATGTTTTAATTTTAATGTTTTCGACGAGTATGCGCTATTTGTGTGAAATAAGAAATTGATTTCAGTCACGATTAATATGTTAATCTGTTTTAAACAATTTTACAATCGATTGTTAAATGCTAATCATATGTTTGTTATTGTAAGGATTTGATTTTTGTGTGTTAATTATTAACATGATGAATATGTGGTTGTGATAGAATATCATTTTCAGTAGAGAAACAATGATAGTTCCGCTGCGAAAAACCTTCAGTATTAAATAATCCCAAAAACAAGATTATGTTGATAAAAGTTATCAAATCGTGAGGTTTTTCCACAAACAATTTAGTGTTGTTTTTCAAAAATTTCTCAGCCCCGCCGGCGACACTAGGGTCGTTAGATCCCCACAAAGGGCTCCACCCATTGACCCCACAAGGGGCTTCACCCCTTGTACCCTTCATAGGCAACAAAGGTTATAGGCTCATATTGGTAATTATTAATAAATTTGTAATAACATATGTATGATATGTTTGATATGCACGGTGTTTGACATGCATGGTTATAGCCCTTTATTTGCAATGGTTGTAAATTACAAATACGACCTACGTGCCATGCCTTTCTATACTTCTATTGTATTTCTCTTCTCATCTTACTCCCTTGTATGTAAAACAAGTTTCTAAAATTATAATCATGTGAAGGTTCCAAGAAGTAGAAGAATGGAGTGACTAAAGCGAGAAGATGCTTGAGAAACCATCTCTATCTTTAGGATTTATTGTTCTCCCATTGGCTTGGGATGGCCCACCTTAGTTCTTCTTGTGGGTTATAACTATTGCACCTTATTTATTACTTAATATACATCATGTATGTAATGCAATGAATGGTATGTTAGCATGTTAATAAATTGATGAGATCAATAAGGACCTAATATTAAAATGAACATTGAATAGATAATTATGAAAATTTCACTCTATAATCTAAGTTGATTTAACCGTCTAATATTTACTCTCGTTAAGACTTCGATCAATATTATGTGGGTTTTGAAAAAGCAATTATGAGTCTATCTTGGTTAAATGCGAAGAATAAGCAATTGATATTTACCGATTGAAATATTGGTAATAACTTAGCTAGGTTATTCTAATAGGATTAGAAACCTAGAGGTTAATTATTTGGATAAATCATGAGATAATTTGAACAAAAGTTGTTCACCAAATGGAGGAATTAAATGAGATGTAACTAATAAAGTGTTACTTACCTAAATAATCATTCTCCTAAAAGAAAAGCTAAAGGTGATTTAGGAAAAGGGAGAAATATGGATCCTCACTCACTAGAAAACTTTCGAGAAGTTTTTTTCGAAATTAAAACATGAGGGCTTTTAATCTGGAATAAAATAGTGGTAGTAATTTATTAATAAAGACCTATTTATAAATTTAAATTCGGTAAATTTACTTACCATATGTATTTCCGTTGTTGTAGATTTAATGGCAAACAACACACTATCATTGCGATTAATCCTTGAGAAGGATAAGCTGAATAGATTAAATTTCCTTTACTGGTTCTGTAATTTGAGATTTTTTCTCAAATAAGAAATGAAGGATAAGCTGAATCGGTAGCTACTGCTCCTAGAACTAAAAAGACAAGTATAAGAAACACTTGGATGTTGAGTTGGGCGTTGGATGTCTAATTCTTGCCACCATGACTCTTGAGCTTCAAAAGTAACATGAGGATATGGTTACATATGAGATGATTCAAAACCTCAAAGAATTATTTGAGGGGGCAAGCACGTCAAGAGAGGTTTGATACCTCTAAAGCTCTATTTCAATGCAAAATGAGCGAGGTATCTCCTATAGAAGCTTATGTCATCAAGATGATAGGCTATATCTAAACTTTGGAAAAGCTAGGATTTCTAGCATCCATCTTCCCGCTTCCATTCTCTATCATCTGAAATTATGTCTATCAATGTTTCGCCTTTAAGAAGAAAGACATGACTCCAATGGTCAAAGAATATACTACATTATTGAATGTACTCCAAGCTTAAAATGATAAGATATATACCAAGTTAACCCAACCTAAGAGCTTCATTATGTAGATTATGATACTTACAAGGATGACCAAGGATTGGATAATACTCAAAACAAGAATAATTTGTGAATGAATTGAAGAATGTGATTCGTACTCATTTTTCCAAGAGTACTGGGTTATATCGAATCAATCATGATAGGTTTCTTTGAGAACTTAGAAAAAAGATATTAATTCTGCCTAACAATATTGATTGAAACATTTCTATCGTTGAGCTATTGTAAGCAATCTGGTGGAGGACGATTAATGATGTCTGTAACGTTACTTGCGATATGAATGTTAAGTCATTTTTAAAAAGTAAAAGGGTTTTGTATGCGAACTTTAATGTCAGGTTATTCTTCTTTGAAATATTTCCTCACTAATTGGAAAAATCTCGATCATTATGAGAAGAATACTTGGATTATCGCCTTTAGAAATTTGAGTGACATGAACGTTGTTTCGAGAGTGCATTGGTTACCCTGAAAGGGTGTTTTATACATCTGTAAAAATTTTGATTCAGTTATGCTTTACTAGCTTTGGGTGCATAATTGGTTATGCTCCGCTTTTGGTTTTAAAGATAATTTGTGCACGACAAAAAATCCCAACAACTGATGGTCTAAACTAAAACAAGTGCACTATGAACTTAAAACAAACTAAAACTTAACCAAAAACTTATAATTAAAAGAGAGGAGAACACTTTTATTAACACAATATATTATAATATTACACACTTAGCTCACTATTTTTCTTTTTAACCTCAAAAGTTCTTATTCTCTAACTCACACCTTTTGCAATCTTTCAACCTTTTTTTCTCTTTTTACAATGGTAAATCCCATTCCTATTTATAGATTTTAGTAGTCATTAGATTATTGAGGTATGTCAATATCTTAGCCATTTAACCTTACAGATATCTAGATTATTCTATAGATAATTCTTTAAAAAATATTAAATATTACAAATATCTTGATTATTTTATGGATATTTTTAGACATATACTATTTCTATATTATTCTATAATATTCTCAAGATATATATATATATATATATATATATATCCTAAATGATAATTATATATTATTGGTTATATCCCACGTTGAGAGTATAAATCCCTTGGGAAGGGTATTTAAAGGATCACTTTTATTCTTCTTAGTTGAATGTGGTAAGATAATTTCCGCGTACACATGCGTCGCCACTATCGTCACTGTCGTAGTCCGGTCAGGTTGGGTTCGAAAATCAATTTGTTGTAACAGTTGTGCCAGTTGATATTTTAACAGTTGTGCTAGCTGTTAATACTGGAATTTGACTTTCTAGAGAATGAACCTAAATAATTTTGAGGCCAAGTTCGAATCTTAATTACAATAGACAACATCTTTACTTTCAAAGCTTAATTTCAGCAATTTCCTTTGCTAATTTAAAAGTTGTCTCAATAGCTATTTTGTCGATTAACTTGGACGGATTTAAGGCTAGGTTCAACCAGCTACATCGGGTAAAATTATAGCAATTAAATTGATTTTTAATTTCAGAATTGACTCAGTGATTTATTACTGTTTAATTTTACGATTTTAGCTTCTTATCAGCCTATAAATAGAGATTGTTTTTCTCGTTTTCATATAATCCAACAATTCAAAGAATTTCCTCTCTTTTAAGAATTCTCTCTAAAGCTTTTTCATTTTTCCATTGAGGAGCAACTCCATAATTGTCCACTTTGAAAATTCGGGTGTACAAATTTTATGAGAGCCTTGTTAACCTCGGGGGACGACCGCCTATAGCAACGATTACACACATTGAGGCAAAATTCATTTCTAAGGCAGTGGTTTATACCACGACACGATTGTTCGATTTACTATTTTATTATTTTATTAACTTCCGATCAGTGTTAATGATTTCATTTTGCAATTTCTATTTCCAACAATTTAGAAACTAATTTTAAACCGAAAAATGTTGAACACCATGGCTAAGCTCGTTCCTAACTTGTCCTAGCTTGGCGCTCTTGATGGGATAAATTATTGGAGATGGTCCTATAGGATAATTATTTTCTTCGAACAACACAACTTTGACTACGTGTTGCTAAAGTCGGCGCCCCATCCCATTTCATCCTTAGACGCTAAATGTAATGTTGTCGGGGGTGACACAACTACTGCTCATTCCAGTGAAGCTCTTCCAATCGTTACTGTTGATGTTCCTTCCCAAGCATCTATGGAGAAATACGAGGAAGACAACAAGATAGTTCGTGGTCTTTTCCTAAGTCACATGTCGAATAGACACTTTGACATGTTTCTTAAGGAGAAAATGCCAAGGCAATATGGGACACGCTAGACAATAAGTATAAATCCAATGATGCTAAGATAAACATGTATGTGGTGGGCGAATGGTTTAAGTTATAAATGTACGACGATAAGTTAATCATGATCAAGTCCATGACTATGTGATGCTAGTTTCTGACATCTTAGTTGAGGGCATGAAGATGTGCAAAGTCCTATAAGCAAATGTTCTCATTGAAAAGCTACCCAAGTCCTGGTTTGACTACTAGAACTCTCTGAAGCACAAGAAGAGAGTGTTCACTATTAAAGAGCTAGTGAGTCACATAAAGATAGAAGAAGCCAACCGACTTAAGGATAAGTTGAATCCTTCTAGTAATCTTTCTTTTAAGGCTAATATGGTTGAATCTAGTTCTACCTCAAGGTCAAGGTTTAATAAGCCCAAAAGACTAGGTGGCCAAAAGTAAAAGGTTAAAACCAAGAAATTTGTCAACTTCAAGACGCCCATGAAGGAGAATGCTCCACCAAATTCCTTCAACTAATATGTGTGAAACGGTCGAACACAAAGCCTACCAGTGCCAACAACAATTGGACTATCAGAATGAGAACAAATCATAACTAAATATTGTTGAGAACGTTGACGAAGTCATAGTAGCAGTGGTTTCTAAAGTCAACCTGATATAGAATAATGATGAGTAGATCATTGACGTCGGTGCTTCCAGACATTTCCACGAAAAACGAGAATTGTTCATCGAGTTCGAGGATATAAAGAATGGTGAACAAGTGTACATGCAGAACTTTAGCAGTTCTGAAGTGCTAGTCAAAAGAAAGGTTTTACTAAAGCTGAATTTTGGTAAAAAATTAGCTTTAAGTAATGTTCTGTATGTACCTGCCCTGCATGCAAATATGATTATTGGTAGATTATTGAATAAGACATGAATTAAACTAGTTTTCAAAGTATATAAACTCATACTTTCTCGGAATGGGGATTATGTAGGGAAAGTTTATTTGAAAGGGGTTTTTTTGTAATCGAAACTCAGACTAATGAAAGTAATAAAACCACTACTTTTACGTATATTGTTGAGACACTTGATATGTAGCATGCTAGATTAGGACATGTGAACATTCACTCTCTTAAGAAATTCATTAAAATGAATTTACTTCCTAATCTAAATGAAAATAGCTTTAACAAATGTGAAATTTGTGTAGAAGCCAAACATGTTAGACATTCTTTCAAAAATGTTTCTAGTAAAAGGACATAATTGTTAGAACTTATTAATACTAACCTAGTAGACTTTAGAAACTCTGAAAGTAAGGAAGGTAAACACTACTATACAACCTTTGCAGATGACTTTTCAAGATATACAAAGGTATATCTTATTATAACTAAAGAATAAGCTTAGAACTTCTTTCTTATTTATAAGACAAAAGTTGAAAATCATCATGATAGGAGAATAAAATGGCTTAGGTCTGATAGAGGTGGTGAATACATATATAACTTTCTTAAGGAGGTATACAAAAATAATGGAATTATTCATGAAACCGTTGCCCCAACTTTCATCAACAGAACAAGATAGTTGAAAGGAAAACCAAAACCTTAAAGGAAATGATAAACTTTTTACTCTTAAGTTTTAGGTTATTTAATAACATGTGGGGGAAGCCATTCTATCTACAAATCACATTTTAAACCAATAATACTCTAAAGATAGAATTAGAGCCTAGAAGAAGTAAAAGATAAAGATTAGCCACTACATTTAATTCAGATTTTCTAACTTCCTTTATTTCTGAATTAAGTTATGTAGACACTATTTCTATTTTTATAGCTCAAGTTTTCCTATTAGATAAGGATCCAAAGTTGTATGTTAAAGCTATAAGTTCTATCGATGCTAGTTTCTAGAAAATTGCGATAAATGAAGAAATAGAGTCAATAATGTCTAATCATGTATGGGAGCTGGTAGATTTTCCTAGAGGGTTTAAACTAATCAACTTTAAGTGGTTTTTTAGAAAGAAACTTAGGTCAGATGGTTCGATCCAAAGATATAAGGTGAGGCTTGTACTCAAAGGATTTACTAAGAAATTTGGTATAGACTCCTTCAATACGTATTCTCCTGTCACGAAAATCTCAAAGATATGTGCCTTATTTATGATATCGTCTATTCATAAGTTATACATACATCAGATGTATGTAAAGACTACATTTCTAAATGAAGATCTAGAAGAGAAGATCTATATAGAGCAACCACCAGGTTTCGAAGCACTGGCTCGGAAAGCAAAGTGTGTAGACTTAAAAAGTCACTTTATGGCCTTAAACAAGTTCCAAAACAGTGGTACAAGAAATTTCACAAAACCATTTTGAGTTTTGGTTTCATTGTTAATGGAGGGATGTATGTGTATATTAAAAAATGTTCGGGACTGATTGTGTCATCATAAGTTTGTATGTTGATGACATGTTGTTATTCAGTAATAACATTGAATGCGTTAACAAAATTAAAAGTTTCTTGTCTACTAAATTTTAGATGACATACTTAGGAGAGGTTTATGTAATATTAGGAGTTAAGGTTACCAAAAGTTATAAGGGAATTTCTTTAAATCAAACACATTATATTTATAAGGTGTTAAAGGAATTTGACAATTTTGATGTAACCTTTGTCAGAACTCCTTATGGCGCTAGTATTCGACACTAAAAATAAAATAAGTAGCGTTTCCTAACAAGAGTATGCTAAAATTATTAAGAGCCTTATGTTTTAATAAACTACACTCGGCCAAATATTGCCTATGCTGTGAGTATGTTTAAGTAGATAATATCATAATCATAGTGGTGAACATTGGATTGCACTGAGACGCTTACTTAATTATCTTAAAGGTATTATGGATTGAAAAATTGATTTTGTTGGTTATCCTTATGTATGAGAAAGATACTTTGACGCCAATTGGGTTAGTGATAATGATGAAGTAAGCTCTACGAGCGAGTATGTTTTCACCTTAGATGGCGTAACGATCTCGTGAAAGTCTGTCAAATAGAATTGCATTGCTCGTTCTACAATGGAGTTAGAGTTCATTGCTCTTGACTTAGTTAGGCAGGAAGCTAAGTGGCTTAGAAACTTATTAGCATAAATACCCTTGTGGGGAAAACCGACTTCTCCGGTGTCCTTGTTATGTGATTCACAAGCTATGATATATGTGGTTCAAAACCAAGCTTACAATGGTAAGAAGAGACATATTCACATTAGGCATGAATCAATGAAACATTTAATAAGGATAGAAGTACTCTACTTATAGTATGTGAAGTTGGAGAGGAACCTAGCTGATACGCTTACCAAAGGTTTAAGTCAAATATTGGTTCTAGATTCGTCGAGGGGGATGGGTTTAAAGCCTATTGGTTGAGGAATTCATGGTGGATACCCAACTTAGTTATCTAAGTTCAATACGGTCAAACGAAACCATGGAAAGACATAGTGTACATTCTCTTACCTATCCTATAACGAATAATGTACATACACAGGATAAGCTTAATTGCTCTTAATAAATTTATAACCCAGGCTTTGGGTGGTCTTAGTGAGAAGGACTTGATGAAGTTACCTATTTTTTGCTGAATATCTATTCTTAATAAGTTCACAACCCAGTGTTAAGTGGGTAGTCCTAATCACGAAGGACTAGGTGAAATTACCGCTAGAAATGTTGAATTTTCTTAAAACTCTTAATGAATTCAAACCCAATAGTTCAGGTGTTTCTAGCGAGAATGACATATTGAATTCACCTACTATTGAGGTTGAATATTTATTCTTAATGATTTTTTTATCTTAGAGTTTTGGCGGTTCAATTAAAATGAACTTGAATAAATTCACCTTAACTATATGAAAGGATGAGTTGTTGTAAAAGCTTTTAATTATTTCATAGTCCGGTTTTGGATGGTTTATGTTGATATAAACTTAATGAAATAACCTACGTAAGTGAGAAGGATTGTCACCTTCTATGAAAGAGGTTGGGTCACTTTTTTTATAATACACTTACTATAATCCTAAGGAAAGAATGCTACTCTTATATACTTTCGAATATAATCTTTGTAGGAGCATTGAGGACTTCAGTGGATGAAGAGGCTAGTTGTGTGTTATGGGTTCACCTTAATCTTAGAAAGTTCAAGATTCGTTCACTTATCTAATATAAGAATTACTCATTATCACTATGTACTAGTTTCAGATACGTTCATTAGTGCTTAAGCAGCTAATCTCGCAATTGCTCTTCTCTCGTTTTTTAATCAAAATTTTCTTCCTCAAATAACTTTTTTCGTATTTGTGGGGGATTGTTGGTTATATCCCACATTGAGAGGGTACATCCTTTGGGAAGGGTATTTAATGGATCACCTTTACCCTCCTTTGTTGAATGTGGTAAGATAACTCCATTGCACGCTACGCTGCCACCGTCGTCCGACCGACCCGACTCGGGTCGGGTCGGGTCAGGGTCATAACCCAAAAATCATTTTGTTGTAACAGTTGTGTCAATTGGTATTTTAACATTTGTGCTAGCTGTTAATACTAGATTTTGACTTTCTAGAGATTGAACCTGGACAGTTTTGAGGCCAGATTCGAATCTTAATTACAGCAGACAACATCTTTATTTTCAGAGCTTAATTTCAGCAATTTGCTTTGCTGATTTAAAAGTTGTCTCAACAACTATTTTGTGGACAAACCTAGACGGATTTGGAGTCAGGTTCAACCAGCTATATCAAATAAAATTACAACAATTAAATTGATATTTAATTTTAGAATTAAATCAGTGATTTATTACTATTTTTATTTTTACGATTTTATCCCTCTTTTCAGCTATAAATAGATATGGTTTTTCTCATTTTTATATCATCCAACAATTCAAAGCATTTCATCTCTTTTAAGAATTCTCTCTAAAGCTTTCTTATTTTTTCAATGAGAAGAGCAATTTCACCATTGTCCACTCTGAAAAATTCGGGTGTGCGAATTTTCTGAGAGTCGTGCTAACCTCGGAGGACGATCGCCTATAGCAACGATTACACACATCGAGGGTGAAATTCGTTTCTAAGGCAGTGATTTATACCACAACACGATTGTTCAAATTTACTATTTTATTATTTTATTAATTTCAGTCAGTGCTAACGATTTTATTTTTCAGTTTCTATTTCTAACATATATTTCTCCAAAAGTTGCATTGATTTTCAATAGACTATTAATCTTGTATCGGATAAAGCTCTGAAGCATTTGAAACCTAATCTAGTTATATTGGTGCCTAAATTAGTAAAGCGTCTACTGGTTGCTTATGCGCTTCTTGAACGACTTCAAGAAGCTATATGTAGAGCCTGCATTGCGAATACATGTAACATGCTTGTTGTCGTGGATTTAATTTTTTTTTCATAAATAGTATATGTGGACTGGGTCAAGATGTGCTTTAGGAGAACAAGAGAGTTTTTGACCTGTTGTCTCAAATTTGAATATAACTTTGTTTAAAAAATGGTTATAAAATACATTGTCTAATCATCATTGTTGATAATGATTCTTTTATTTAAGGTATTTGGAGCTCTCGTTCAATTAGAATGTGACAGTGAAGTATGAGAACGTGCCTTGTTTCAGTTTTGCTAGCTTTTGACAATTTCAAATGATGAACCTTTTGTTGCAACCATAGACTTCATCTTTAAATCTGCGTTTCAATGCCGACATCTCCAAGAAACTGTATGATTTTCTTTCTTGTTGCATTCCATAGAAGATGTGACTCGAGGAGAAATTCTTCAATCGCTTGAGGATGAAGTTTGTAGATTGACTTATCCAAAAAAAAAATTGTAGATTGACACAAACAATGGGGAAAACTGAAGGTGAAAAGCGAGAGAAAGATTTCTTGGAATCAAAGTTGCAAGGCTGCCCATTTTTTCCTCATCATAATTTCTACACTTTCTGTTTCGTTTTCATCTTTCGATTTGAACTTCTAGGAAGTTTTTAACATTTTAGCGGGGTGGACGTAGTGGCTGCGTGCAAGGTCAACTTTGTGACAGATAACGACAATGCCACAATCACCATTTTGTTACTTTTCCATAATATTAGTGACCATTTCGTTACTTTTAAAATTTTAGTGGAAAAATAGACACTTATTCATATTTCAATGACCATTTATGTAGTTTACCCTAATAATAATAATAATAACTTTGGAATATTGATAATCCAATAATTTTGCCCGGAAGCTGAACCATTCTAAAATTCTGACGAGCCTAACCTAAAACCCCTTAATTGGAAAAGATGATTTCCCGAACCTAAACCTCAAATCGTAGTCCATCGAGCTAAACTTTTGATTTAGGGCATCCAACTTGGATTTTGTT
This sequence comes from Hibiscus syriacus, assembly GCF_006381635.1. Lineage (NCBI taxonomy): Eukaryota > Viridiplantae > Streptophyta > Magnoliopsida > Malvales > Malvaceae > Hibiscus > Hibiscus syriacus. The sequence goes on along the minus strand of NW_024062599.1, from coordinate 423,376 downwards.
CATCACCCAAAATCTTGGTATAACCTTCTACATATTTATGCAAATCAGAAGATTTAAGGCTTTGTTTTCATTTGATTTTGACAGGTGATATTTTTTTTTAATTTCTTTTTTACTATTTTGGTTTCATTGTTGAGTTTTTAAATTTATTACGTTGTGTTTTTATTATATTTGAATATATTGTTGATTTAAGCCGTTTGGCTTCTACAAAATTTCTTGTAGCGGGTTGCTATTGCCCTTGCATGGTATTCGAAATCCCTCTGCTTCTCGTTACGGATTAGACTAAATCTGAAGAATTAGCCGATTCATTTCTTTCAATTGAAATCTGAATATTTTTTATTTTATTTTTCATTTGAAATCCCTCTATTTTTCATGTTTATTTTTAGAGACTTTGTGATTTTGGCTTTTGGGGATAATTTGTTTTGGGATTTCTTCAGGGTTTATCCTCTATGAAAAATGAACTCCGATTTTGTTTTGTGTTTTATGAAGTTGTTCATAAATTCCAAGATTTTAAAATGTTATCACGAATAAAATCCATGTTAGCACAAATTTTAAAGACCACTAAGAGAATGGATAATTGACATGAAAAGTCCTAATTAAAGAAGGTACGAAAACCTTTTCCCCCGCAATAGGCCATTTTGAAAAGTTTACAGTCTTGATTCACTTAATGCCTCATAGCATTTTGCCGATGAACAACTATTTCTGTTTTCATGTCTCCCAAACTCAACCGAAGCAAAAGCATAAAACCAAAACCTATGACGTCCCACAGCTCTGCGTATATATTGATGAACTTATTTTGGTTTGATTTCATCTTCAATTTAGGCCATTTTTCTTGTTTTCGAGTGCTATATCGAGGGTATAAGTTTTTGGTTTTGTAATCACTGTTCTTTTGGTTAATTTATCTCATTATGAGAATTACATTTGATGGTTCAATCTCGAAATAACTGGTTGTTGTGTTGTTTCATTAATTTTTGTCACTTTTATGCAAAATCTTTTTCTTCTCGAGCTTTTTTCTTGGTTGGTTTGTAATATAATTCATACCATAGTTACATAAATCGCTCAATAGCCCACGATCTACGTATTGTACGTTGCGATCCAAAACGCGATACGAACGCGTTTCACCCCACGAATCTCGTTTTAGTTCGTCCGTTCCAATTTGTGGTTCGTTCGCGTACCGGAACGGTGAAATTAGTGTACCAAAAACCCATAGCGAAAATAATGGAAGCATAAACCCCGTGAAAGCAAACCAAAGAAAGAAGAAACCCACCACAACAAACCAAAGAAAACAAAAACCCTCACAGCAGAAGCAAAGGAAACAAAAGCCCATCACAACAAAAACAAAGAAACAAATATAGGGGTAAGGATTCAGTAGGAGAAAGGGCAGTAACAAAGACGGTGGAAGGGCCAATCTTGCCAGTCGGTGGTACAGTCGACAGATTTTTTTGATAGGTAATTTGATAAAGGAAAAGAAAGGAAGATGGACTGGCATTTTAGAGAAGGAAAAGAAAGGAAGATGAGGAAGCGTTGAAGTGTGAGAAGAAAAAAAGTAAACTTAATATTTCAGAAACCCAAGTAAAGACCAACTTTTTTACTGTTGTATTTTTACTGTTTAAGATATTGGTTTAATTATAAATTTAGTCCTTCAACTTTGAAGTATTGAAGTTACTTAATGAAATCTATAGTATTGCAGTTACTCTAAGATATTTGAAGTCTTGAAGTTACTTATAAAATTTGATGTAGAAAAATAGCAACCTAAGAAACTGGTACATCGTACCAGAGTGATCCGAAATGAGTCTACCCCCCTCGTACCAAATTTTAGGGACCTAACAAATTGCGATCCCGTTCCACGTTCCCGTACCGGAGCGTACCGCGATCCATGTGACTATGATTCATACTATGATTAAGATTAATCTTGAAAATCTGACACAAGTTTTAGTTTTCATTGATAAGAATAATGCTTGTTGTAAGTTTAGTCTTTCTAGTATTTTTTATTTGATTGTGGGTTTGGGAAATCATTATGAACTACTTTGAACTAACCATTTAAACTTTGAATGCTCCTGCTGTGCCCTTCATAAGGGAAGACTTTTCTAAACTGTTAAATTATAGTTTCTACTAACCTACCATGAAATCTATTTTTATGCATTTGCAGTGACAAGTCTTGTAAACAGTAGTGGTGAACTATGATTCTTGGAAGTAACTCCATCCGAGAAACCCACTATGATGTTCTATCTGTGAAGGAAGATGCGAGTTATGAAGAAATTCGTACAAGTTATCGAACTGCTATCCTTAATTCTCATCCAGATAAGTTAAATTCTGATCACGAGTCTGGAGAGAGATTTTTGCTAGTACAAAAGGCTTGGGAAATCCTTAGTGACCCCAATTCGCGGACAGTCTATGATAGGGAGCTGCGAGATTCAAGACAAGATGTAGTGGCCTCGGAAGATATCGGGTTAGATGATATGATGGTTGAAGATGTCGGGGAAGTCATGGAGCTTTATTACCAGTGCCGGTGTGGTGATCACTTCTCAGTTGATTCTTCGGAGTTGAGTAAAATGGGGTACACTTTACTGCGGGACGGGACTGAGATATTTGTAAGGACCCCTGATGCTTTACCAGCTTCAGTTGTTCTTCCTTGTGGTTCTTGTTCTTTGCATGTTCGACTGATGATAAATCCAGATATTAAAGTTCCAGTTGATGGGTATTTGTGATTGGTTTTGTTTTCCATTATTTTAGCTGAAAATCAGGCATGCTTGCTTTGATCGACTTGGATGGAGCTTGTAACATAGCATTTGATTCTTTGACTTAAAGTTGAGAATTTAAGTCCTTGATTGCATTCCCCACCAATTAGTTCTTAACAATTGACTTGGAAGTCTTCAAATGTTTCTCTAATCTAAAAATTGAATTATTTTCTTACTCAAAACATGTTTGTAAGGAACATTGAGTACTTAACTTGAAGTGTAAACAAAGTAGAAGGATCTGCTTCACACCTCAATCTCTGACATGTTGGTGAACCTAATACTTCCTTTTAACCATTTTAGCTATCTGAGCATAGAAGAAGTTTTCTTTCTTTATCAGTTCTCCAAATAACTGGAGCAAACTTGACAGACAGATTTCATATTTTTAAGGTTAGTGTTTCTGTTTCTTCTTTCTCGTCTTTGCACATGAATTATATAGCAGTCCGAGCTTATTATTTTGTTTCGTCAAAGTTTAACAGGTTCCAGAACTTGATTCGTTTTTGCTAATGGAGTTGATTAATTTGAACGTTGAGTTTTGCAGGGTTTAAATTTCACTAAGATCAGATCAGAATGGACTGTTAGGCCAAGATCATTGACTAAAAACTATTGGAAGCAGATGGGTTCTGAGGAAGGAAATTCTCATTTCGGAGTGAAGATCATTGACTAAGATTTTCATTTCGGAGGAAGGAAATTCAAGCAGATGATTACTCAACTTCCACCTTTCAAATTCTGGGTAAGCTTTCTCTGGGTTCACCATGACATGGTTTACTTTTGCAAAATTGGTCAGCTGCCATCAAGTGACACCAACACAAAAAGAACTATAAACTATTTATTATGGGTTGCTTTCACAGCCATCATGCTTTTCCTTATCCATTAGTTAAACTCATAGGTTAGAAATTGTTTCCCCCCCTCCTCTTTGGCTTGACAAATGCAATACTTGGGATATATTCCTGCAATACCGGACATGTCATGAAAAGGGAAAACATAAACCTGAGACGCATTAATGGAAAATGTCGAAGTTTATAACTTAAATTATTACCATGTCAAAAGTTTGTATAAATATAAAGCTGACACTTCCCTGATTCAAGTTCGAGTATTGTTGAGTTTACTTTACTCGAAAGTTCATGAGTTTAAAATTGTCAAGTTTGACTCAATTTTGAAAGAAAAAATCAAATCTCGATGCGAGCTCGAAAAATTTGAATTCAAAACATTCTCAAATCTAGCTCGACCTAATTTTGGACTTGAGCTCAAACCTGAAGTTTGAACTTGAGCTCAAACTGAACTTCAAGTACATAAAAACTTTTTATTGTATTAAAAAAATATAAATGTTAATATTATTAATAATTTAATATTAAAAAATATAAAGATTAATATATTAATTTTTTGAGTTACTCTCGAATTTTATTTGTCAGATATTAAATAGCTTGATATAACTTGTTAAGAATTCGAGTTGGGTCTATTTGATTTGAGTGTTGATCAAATTTTCATCGAGTCGAACTCGAATAACTTACTATATATCTCGCCTTGTTTACGGCCCTATTTCCTTGCCCCTGCCATGAATCATAACTACAGATGATTTGGTGTTGCCTCACTGTCATCGTTACACACTTGTTATGGAGACTAGTTCTTTCATCAAGAGCTGTCATTAATAAATTCATGAAGTCGCTGTAATTTTTGGTTGTCTCGTGACAAATTTAAATCAACTTGGTTCTAAACTTTCACCACCAACCACGATTCCATTAAGATGGCCTACAAAATAGCGCTTTGAAATGAGCTGGTACGGTTAATACCGGTTGGCCATTATCATGAGTGTCATGCCCCAACTTCACCTGCTTAGATTGTCATTGACCGTCACGCAACCATATATAACACTGTCGTTAGATGTGGTCGTTCATGAAATACTGCTCTTCACTCTCAATCGAAACTTTTACCAAGCTTTATTCAGGTACGTTCCTTTTCCATTTCAAGATTTGACTTACAGTTTAAAGAAAGAAAGAAACGTAATCTTTCATGTCATATTGCTCGAAGTTGTTGTCTGGTACTTGGTCTCAGTTTTCCATCATGACTTTTGGCTTGGAGTGGGAGCTTGTTAATTACTCTAAAGGAAATATCTACAGCACGATGAACAGAAACATAATTCAACTCCATAGGAAATTTAGATTTAGACCCATGGATGAACATTACATAGCTATCTGAAGCTGAAAAGTAGGATTTTGATTTGAGTGTCGGTAGTTAATCTATCCGTGTCGTTAGTTAATCTATCTGTGCCGGTAGTTAAGCTGCAAGGGCACTATCAAAACTAGCAAGGTCAATTTCAACATCAAAACAACCATTGAATGTATGATACCCAAAATTGATTACGAGTGTTAAATTTTTTTTTAATTAATTTGGGGCAAATACAATGTAGCGTTTGTTCATAGATAAATTCTCAACTTTTCGATATTGAAAGCTCACAATTTTGACATCTATGGTAATTTTTTTTAGGATCCAAGAGATATTATCCTATATCTAATATAAAATACAGATATACATTTTATGTCTCAATTTGACCGTTTCAGTCAGCTGCTTTGACCAACGTGGGAGTCTTTTATCAGGAACAGCCTCATCAATCCAAGAGATTCAAGTTCCTAGCTACAGTTATGAAGGAAGCATTTTCAAATTGCCATACATTCAATGAACGATGGTCGGATTCTGATCTCGAGGAAGAATATTCAACAAGTGCCATCCATGATGAATCTGAAATACTAAACTATTAACTAGCAGACTAGCAGTAGGAGCAAAAGATGATTTTTTATTTTCTAGTCTGCTAATCGAATCTTCACCATTTGATGTTCTTAACAGGTAGTAATTTCCGAAATTCGAAGTCGAGTAATGGAGAAGATGAAACACAGACGGAGTCAAATTTCTGAAAGCCTTTCCTGGGTATTATCTCCATCAACAGGGGAACTTCATATAACCTCAAAGCAGGCCAAACAAGGAGACGAAGATGATAAAGAAGACGAAAAAGATGAACTCTTTTCTATTGGAAGTTGCTTCTCCATCTATTCCAGTGCTGCGAGCTGGGAAGTATTTCTATCAGCTAACATGGATTTCTCCCGCTGTTCAAGCTTAAACAAGATAAATTCCGAGAGACATGGAAGTTCGATTTCCAGGACTTTCAAAGGCGATCTATCATTAAGGAAATCTGTCATTGTTAACGTTGGCCATTCGGGTTATGCAAGAATGCTGTCTTACTCCCTCCACTGCCTAAATCCCCTTATGAGTCTTGGTCTTGGCGTAAAGGCACTGGATTGAGATTATAATAAGGACCGATTTAAAATAGATTAAATCAATAATAAGGAAGCTTTACTCTTAATTAAAATATCAGCTTCGACATCAAAATTACAGATTATGAATTTTTCTTCACTTGTTGATAGGTCTTGAGCATTGTTGGTATAATCTAGAATCCGAAGTATTGTATTAGTTATGCCAGCTCAGCTTTAGTTTGTTATGTGCCTACGACAGTTAAGGTTATCAATCTGTTATAGAATCTCATTCTACGATGGTGTACGAAAACCTACGAGCACTGTATTGTTGAATAGACTTGTTGAATAAGAGAAGTATTCCCTTCTTCATATTCTGTAACTTCCTAACATGGTATCAATCGCCATTTTTTCTACTCTGTTCTCTTAGATTGTTTTCTTTTTCGTTTCTCTGTTTGGCTTCCTTTCTTGTTTTCTGTTCGTCTGTTGGAAAGATCTTCACAAACAATAAGGTCAACATCCTACTGGATGAAATGAATTTTCTTCTATGGAAACAACAGATCTTGCTGACTGTGCCTAGTCATCGTCTTGAAAGGCTCCTTACTGGTGAGTTTCAATCGTCATGGGAAAAGATTTTCGATGATGAAGGAAATCTTGTGCACAATGAAGATCATGAGGTGTTCATTGCACACAATGAAGATTATGAGGTGTTCGTTGCACAAGATAGTGCATTAGCATCCTGGTTGCTGTTAACTATAAGCGATTATCTTCTTCCTCAATTTTTTGGAGCTGAAACGACTGCTATTGTGTGGGTTACTGTGTTGAAATTCTTTGCAAACAGATCCACTACCAGTGTTATGAGCCTCCACTGCAAGTTACGCTCGATCAAGAAAGGTGACGAGAGCATGAGATCTTATCTTACACAGATCAAAGAAGTGTATGATGCTCTCGCTGCGTGTGGAACTCCCATGTATGATGTTGAATAGATTGTAACCATTTTGAATGGTTTGCCATTTGAATAACAATCGTTTATTGTGGTTATCATAACCAGTAAAGATGATTTTTCTGTAAATGGAGTCAAATATGTTCTAGTAGATGTTGAAGCAGAGTTTAAAGGATTTCATGTACAAAATCAGTTTATTATGACTTCAAATGTGGTTCAGTTCATGCCAATGCTTAAAAAGGTTCTCGTGCAAATCAGTACACCATGTATTCATATAACTCTGGTGGCAGATCTGGTGCTGGTCAATATAATTCTGGTGGCAGATCAGTTGCAGGTGGTCGTGATCCTGGTCGTGGTCGAGTTCGATTCCAGTGTCAGCTGTGTGGTAAGACTGGTCACTCAGTGGATTGGTGCTGGAATTGTTTTGACCATACCTTCCTTGGTGTGTTAGTTAGCAAAAAAAAGGTTCAGGTGCTCATGTTGTCAATATGGACATTGCAAATGTGTGTTATACCTGCACAGGATGTGGTCATGCTCAGGCTCAAGGTGGTACTTCGAATATTAACAAATAGATAGTGGACTCGGGAGCAACACATCACGAGACCTCCAATGCATCGAAGCTTGCAAATGGATCTGATTACACTGGTCTAGGTAAATTGATTTTGGGTAGTGGCCATAGCTTAGACATTTGCAGCACTGGGTGTGCCTTGCTTCCCACTAGATCTAGTTTTTTACTTATGAATGATTTATTTCATGTTCTATCTATCACTAAGAACTTTCTGTCTATTTCAAAGTGTCCCAGAGATAAAATTGTTTTCTACGAGTTTCATGCAAGGATTGCTTGGTGAAAGATGAAGCTGCTGGTGAAGTTTTGTTGCATGGACAGGAGCATTGTGGCTTGTATCAGTTCTCTACTGCACAAGATCATAAGAAAATTAATAATCAAATAGAGGCTCATGTAACTAGTGCACCTAATGTCTATGATTTGTGGCACATTAGGCTTGGGCACCCTTCTCATACTCCACTTGTGCAAATTTGTAAGCAATTGGGTGTAAAATTTCCTTCCAGTTTTAATAAAATTGATTCGGCTATGCGTGTGTCACGGTTGGGAGAGAAGAGAAGAAGCAGGAAGAGAAGGGCATTGGGGATTTAGAAAATGAATTAGGGATTGAGAAATGCGAATTGGGAATTAAAACATGTGATGGTCAGGTGAGGATATTACCCGAAGAGTTGGAGTAGGCTGGGAAGACTCAAGTAACGCTGGAAAGGGCCAGACCATATAGCCAATACCTGCTGAAAAGAAGAAATAAAACAAAACCATTTTGTTATGAGTCTGTAATTGTAAATGCCAACTGGCATAGCTAGATTCGCAGTACTACAAGTGTAACTAAATAAATTACCTCCTTGTAGAGCATTGGAGGCTCATGAAATGAATAAATGAAAACTTCTTTCTGTAATCTCTCTTATTTCTTCTTCTAAAACCTATTTCTTCTTCGATATTTCTTCTCTACTAAATCCAGTCCATAATAAATTGGTATCAGGAGCCTTAATTCCTGGCAAATTGCAGACTGGATATGCAAAAGAAGAACCTAACCATGGTCAAATCTATTGATCTCTCTACCATCAAAAAGCAAATTGAGGATTTAAAGAAAACAGTGCAACAAGAAAATGATGAAACCAACCCTCCCAAGTGGTGGAAGGCAAAAGATAAACGTATCAATTCGTTGGAAGCTAGGATGACGACGACTCAAAGCTAGATGGAGCAGATATTGGGGGTCTTGACTGGAACGACGGTGGTGCAAGACCAAAATAGCCCTGAAACGGGGTCGTTACCTGCTGCAATAGAAGGCACAAATGATGGGTATCAATTTTTTGATAAAATGCGAACAAAAGTAATTGATGCAATGTCATCAATCACTAGTACCATGAAGGCTAATTCAAGGCTGCATCAGAACACCAGTCTCGTTCGATCTATCAAACCGATCTCGGGGAAACATCAACAGTTCTACAAACAAGTTCCTCCAAATGAACCCTACCGTGTTATTCTTGGTGATGTTACGGATAAGTTTTATCAGACATGTGAAAGGTCTCGCCAAATGTTATCTCATGGCATCTCTGACATTCCCGATGAAGAAATTTTCACCAACATTGAGCAGCTTCTAAAACCTCTTGAACTATATTATAGATCACTTTGCTCTTATGGTGACAGGTCAATTGCTAATGGAAGTCTTCTTGATTTCTTAAGGCAAGTTTCAACTTTTTGCCTCTCACTTGTTAGACTTAACAATCGTCAAGAGTCTAATCGCCATACAAATGTGTTGGAAGCCATTACCCAACACTTGGAAATCGGTCTCTACCATGAGTGGTTTGAAGAACAAAGACAGAAATGGCTACTATCTGAATAAGTGGAAAGTGTCCGTTGTTTGGTGTTAATCTTCCTAAAACAGAAGAAATTACTGATGTTTTGGATACATTTAGTGTCTTGGTAGAGCTTCCAGCAGACATTTTTGGATTATACACCATTTCAATGGCAACTGCCCTTCGGATGTTCTTACTGTTGAACTCCTGCAGCATAAATGCCATGTGAAGCAACCCTTAATAGTTTTTCCACTATTTGAGAAGACAGGTTTGCCTATATCAGCTCAAATTGTTACTTTTACGCCCTCCATAGTTGATTTTTCTCTAGGTAACTCCAATAATTCCAACTATCTACTTCTATCCGCGTTTAGAGAAAATTGTTCCAAGATGTTTAGGGATGTCAAAAAACATGTTAAAATCTTTGATCCTTTTTTGTTTCGACTTTTGTTGATGAGATGGAAGATGGTTAAATTTGGTAGGAGTTTGAGTGTGCCTAAAAGAGAAATTAGTTTATTCTGTAGACCAACAATTATTCTGCTCGCTACAAAATGGTGGGTTATATATAGAAATGAATTCCTTCAGGCTATACATATGTGGGGGTTTATAAGCTACTATACTACACATAGCGAGACTGGTTCTTATGTGTATAACATATTAAAGCAGACTAAATATAGCTCTACTCCTCTCGGTAAGGGAACTCAGAGGTTGGCTCAAGTCTTTGCGAATGAACTTGAGGCATGCTTGGATGGGAGTAGAACTGTAATACAAAACTTTTATGCATCTCTAGCTTCCAAGAAGACAACATTTGCTGATATGTTGAAGTCTTAAAAAGGATACCTTAGTGCTTATCAGTTTAAGAAGATACTAATTATGTATGGAGACAAAATGATTTCAATATCATATATAGTTTTCAGTGGCATATTTTTATCCAACATCTCTCGAAGATATCTGGTAGGCCTCCTAAGCTATGCATAACTGGAATCGTGCTTCCCCAATGTGGTTTACGCCCAAAACAAAGGATTGAGGCAACAGGTTGTTGCTTGGCAAAATATTGTAGGCTCTTTATTGTTCCATTTCAGTACAAGGCTACAACAACTCAAAATTGGGAAAGTCTTCGTATAGAGGACATCAGGATTGATAGCAATGAGTTCCTTGTTGTAAATATTTTTTTTCAATTCGAGAATCTGCTTGATGAGACTACTAAGGTGGGCTGTCTGAGGAATGTCGTACAAGAGTTTAGGGAAGTAAAAGAGGAGGCTAGCACCATAGATGGAAAGCTAGCAGAGGCCCCAGCGACAATTGCTTATTGTCAGTCTACCAAGACACAGATTGAATGAGAGTTGAGGGAAGTAAAGGAAGAGGCTAACATTCTGGCTGGCAAGTTAATAGAGACCCAACCAACTATGAAATTACTTGAAGACTCATTGGCTATTGCGAAGGATGATTTGTCCCAACTTGCAGAAGAGAAAAATGATATAAATCAGAAGTTTTCACAGTAGGTTTTAGTTAGGCATGACAATAAGGTTAGTTTCAATGAGCTAAATCCGTTTGTCAATGAAGGCGACGAAGTAGCTTCTGTTGCTTATAGGTATAGAAGGTGGAAGCTTGATAATGATATGCAGTTAGATGCTCGGTGTGAGATTCAGAGTGTTGTTGATGCTAATAACCAAAAGTCTTTCCTTACTTTGAATGCACTTAATGAGTTTGATCCCAAGTACTCTGGTGTTAATTGGAGGCAGAAGTTGGAGACTCAAAGGGGTACGGTTTTGGCTACTGAGTTAAAGAACAATGCGAATAAGTTGCCTAAATGGACTGGACAAGTGATTTTAGCCAAGACTGAATTGATGAGATTGGGACATGTTTCGAGGATACATCCTAGGGATCATTTTATCCATGTGATATTGGGTGTTGTTGGTTACAAGCAATGGCTAATTAGTTGGGATGGACTTCCTTCTTTTGCAACTTGGAAGGATTTTATGGTCTTGCTATCACAAATTTGATACTTTGATCCTTGGGGACAAGGATCGTCTAAAGGGAGAGGAATTGTCACGGTTGGGAGAGAAGGGGAGAAGCACGAAGCAAAGGGCATTGGGGATTTAGAAAATGAATAAGGGATTGAGAAATGCGAATTGGGAATTAAAACATGTGATGGTCAGGTGAGGATATTACCCGAAGAGCTGGAGTAGGCTGGGAAGACTCAAGTAACGCTGGAAAGGGCCAGACCATATGGCCAATACCTGCTGAAAAGAAGAAATAAAACAAAACCATTTTGTTATGAGTCTGTAATTGTAAATGTCAGCTGGCATAGCTAGATTCGCAGTACTACAAATGTAACTAAATAAATTACTTGGTTGTAGAGCATTGGAGGCTCATGAAATGAATGAATGAAAATTTCTTTCTGTAATCTCTCTTATTTCTTCTTCTAAAACCTATTTCTTCTTCGATATTTCTTCTCTACTAAATCCAGTCCATAATAGCGTGTTGCGTGTAGAATGGACAAAAACTGCAAGTTACCATATCACGATTTCACAACCGTATATGATACTCCTTTTCTAGGTTGTTTTTTTCGATCTTTGGGGACCAACTCACTTAGTTTCCTATGGATTTAGGTACTACGTTTCATTAGTGGATGCATGAATAAGACACTGTTGGGTGTATCTTCTTAAAACCAAAGATAAAGCTTTACATTCGTTTCAATCGTTTAAGAGCGTGGTGAAAACTCAGTTCAATGTTGTGATAAAGGAGGTGAAAACGGATTGGGTAGTGAGTACATGTCTATCTCCTCCTTGCTGTCAAGCTTAGGCATTGAGCATCCAAAAACTTGCCCACATACTTTTGAGCAGAACGGTGTAGTAAAGTGCAAACACCAACACATCATTGAGCTGGCCTTGCTTCTTCTTGCACGAGCTGCTCTACCACTCAAGTTTTGGTCATATGTTGTGTGCACAATTATCTATCTCATAAACCGTTTGTCCAAACGTGTTCTTAAATGGAAATCCCCGTTTAAAGCACTGTTCAATAAACAACCTGCGTATGAGCATATGCGAGTCTTTAATTGTCGCTGCTATCTACAGCTTCGACCTTATCAAAATCACAAATTGTGTTTTAGGTCACAGCCCAGAACATTTCTTGGTTACAGTCTAAAAATAAGGGTTATCAATGCATGACCCCTGATGGCAAGGTTTACATCTCCATACATGTAGTTTTTGATGAACAATGTTTTCCTTTTGCAGATGAAAATGCACAAGTTAGTTTCATTCGTGATACTGCTCAAGTTATGCCTAGGGCTCCCTCTCTAAGTATTGTTCATGATACAGACAAGGTGTGTATGTGACCAAACTTGGTACAATCATCTAAGTCTCTAGCTGACCCTGATATGGGTAAAGTTGTTGGGACACGCAGTGTGATGGAGGGTCAGGTACTCAGGGAGCGAGTGCAGTACTGACAACTCAAGATGTATAACTCAGGGAGCGCAGTGTAATGGGAAATGTTTATGGTGATTAAAGTAATGGTGTTTTTCTTGAACAAGATGTTGAGCTAAGTGGCAGGTTAAGTCAAGCTGCTAATGAAGAGTTGGATCAAGTGGCTGTTGAGGCAACAGAAACTGTGGAACCTTACTTCCAGCACCTTCAGACTTACCATGTGATATTGGTTATCAAATGATAACGAGAAGTAAGCGTGGAATCTTTAAACCAAAACCCTATATGATGTTGCATGGGATTGAAGAAGAAGAACCCGAGTCCATATATAAATCTCTTCAATCATCGAACTGGAAAGAAGCAATTCAAGCTGATTTTGAAGCTCTTGAAATGAATAACACGTGGAAGCTGGTAACTCTACCTGAAGAAAGGAAAGCAGTATGTTGTAAATGGTTGTTTAGAATCAAAAGGAATGTTGATGGAACTCTACAATGCTACAAGGCGAGGTTAGTGGCAAAAAGGTTCTCTCAAGTACCTGGAAAAGACTTCCATGACACCTTTAACCCTGTGGTTAAATCATCCACAATCAATGTCATATTGTCCATAGCAGCTCGTAACAACTGAGAGTTGAGGCAGATCGATGTGAACAATGGATTCTTAAATGCGATTTGAATGAAGATGTTTATATGAAGCAGCCACAAGGCTTTGAGAATAAGGCAGGAAACGGTACAATATTAGTGTGTAAACTACAAAAAGCCATTATGGTCTGAGATTGACTCCAAGGAATTGGTATGCTAAGCTGAAAGATGCCTTATTAGGTGTAGGGTTTGTTAGTTCTCAAGCAGATGACTCATTATTTATCAGTCGAGAAGGGGGAAAGTTCACATATATTCTCGTTTGTATGGATGATACCATTGTTATAGGTGAATCCAGTGATTCTATTGAGAAGATTGTTCGATTAGTTGGGGAAAAATGTCCTTTGAAAGACTTGGGGCAGCTAGGATTGTTCCTTGGAATAGAATCAAAGCGTTTGGGAAACTCAATCTTCTTGAACCAGAAGAAGTATGTGATGGAACTTCTTACCAAAGCTTGCATGACAAATGCAACACCAACACCAACTCCTATGATTAGTTTCCCAAAACTCTCTAAAGATGTTGAGAGTAAGATGGTAGATATAAGGGAATATCGCAGCTTAGTTAGATCATTGTCATATGCCTGTCGTACTTGTCCCGATATTGCTTACAGTGTAAATAAACTAGCCCAAATCATGCATGCTCCATGTGAACATCATTTTGAAGCAGTAAAGCGTGTATTGTGATACTTAAATGGAACACTTGAATATGGTCTTGTATTTTCTTCAGCTACAGAACCTCTTCAAGTCATGGCGTTTGTTGATGCTGACTGGGGAGGAAGTGTGGATGACAGACGGTCAATATCAGGGAGTTGTGTGTACTTCGGAAGGAATCTAGTGATGTGGAACTCAAAGAAACAGAAAGCAATGTCTAGATCGACAACTAAAGCTGAGTATAGGAGCTTGACAGATGTGGCAACAGATGTAACGTGGCTTGATGCTTTGCTTAATGACATGAGAATTAAATTGCAAACCACACGGTAATTGGAGTGATAATTCAAGCGCCACAGCTATGAGCGCCAATCTTGTTTACCATTCAAAAATTAAACATGTTGAGCTGGACATTCACTTTGTTCGTGAAAAAGTGGTCACAGATAAGCTGAGGGTGAACTTTGTTCCTTATCAGGTGGCTGACGGATTGACCAAAGCCTTGACAAAAGATTACTTCACCATGTTCATGCAAAATCAGAGTCTGTTCTTTAATAAAAGTTGAAAATGGAAAAAGTAGGGATCATGTTGGTATAATCTAGAAGGTGAAGTATTGTATTAGTTATGCCAACTCAACATTAGTTTGTTACGTGTCTACGTCAGCTAGGGTTGTTATCAATATATTATAGCATATCATTCTACAGTGGTGTATTAAAACGTATTAGTACTGTATTGTTGAATAAGAAAAATATTCCCTTCTTCATATTTTGTAACTTCCTAATAAGCATAGCGATTGAGTCATAGTTCTGAATATGTTGCTGAGAACTTTTAGCATAGAGCTGCCATGGGAGCCAAATGACTGGTCAAATATTGGCCAACGTAGCACAGTTGTAGCACGGTAACAGTAAAACGTCCAAACGTGTCAAGTTAGTTTGTTGTGATAGATTTAACTATGCTTAACAATATAATCATTATTTCGTTACTTTTCGATAATATTAATGACTTTTGTTACTTTGGAATTTCAATAAAATAAAATAAAATTTTGCTTATATTTAAGTGGTTTACGCTAAAAATAAAAGTTAGATGTAGTCTTTGTTTTTCTTACTACATGCACAATAATTCCTTCTTAAGAAGGTAATTCTTAGCAATCAAATACAAACAAAAGATATCACTTTATTCATCAAGGGAAATTAATCAAAATTAACAGTAACCGAGCTTCAAAATCTATAGAGTTATCATCTTAAAAATATGTACATTATGCACATTATCACGGATTCAATGGTGGTCACTTGTTCTACATGCAATAGCTGATTGTTGTGTGAACCTTTGAACTCTTCTAGAGTTGGAAAATCTAAAACAACACATAAGTGAAAAATATTTATAGCCGATTGTTATGATTATGAAATTATTAAGGCAAAAAGGCATAAAAGGTATACGTACTTTTGAAAAAAAATAATATAGTTATTGTATTATGTTTCTCTCAATGTGATATTTAACTTAGAAAATAAATTCAATACGACTCTTTGATCAACATTTTTTTGTCGTTGATTGTTATTAAGTTGATGTAACAATTAATGATGCCGATATGAAAATCTACGGTGTTGATGTGATAATTCACGGTTCTAACATCATAGTCCTGGATGGCAGATTAACATGGATGATGACATGGTAGATTAACTAAATTAGTAACTCAAACATGTCAGATTGACTAAATTGGTAACTCAAACATGACATGTGGACTGTCATGTTAGCATCGTGAATCACAACATCAACATCGTGAACTAGCCGCCAATACTATAACGATTAACGAAGAAAAACATTAGTCAAAGGATCAAGTTGAATTTTTTTCTGAGTTAGAGAGTTACATTAAGAAAAAAAAATAGGATTAAATTCATTTTTTTTAAGTATAAAGACCTCTTATGTTTTTTTCCCGATTATTTACTACTAGTTTAGCAAATCAGATAAGCAAGGGCAGTTTGTCGGTTGATTACAGGGCAAAGCAGATAAAGGAAAGTATATCCATCGTGTTTCTGCCATTCATTTATCTATAAACCGCAGGCAGCATTCAATCCCTTTCTATTTCCTCTCATGGATTCAGAAGTGGTTATCGAGTTCCCAGGCCTCATCAGAGTCTACAAAGATGGCCGAGTCGAAAGACTCAGTGGAACCGACTTCGTCCCACCATCAACTCACCCCCAAACCGGTGTTTCATCCAAGGACGTAACAATAATCCCCGAATCCAACGTTTCGGCTCGTCTCTTCCTCCCAAAGCTCACCAACCCCAACTAAAAGCTACCTCTCCTCGTCTACTACCATGGCGGAATCTTCTGTACATCATCACCATTCACTTCACAGTTCAGTAATTTACTCAACGCCTTGGTTGCCGAAGCCAACGTGATCGCAGTGTCGGTAAATTTTAGAAACACACCGGAACACCCTATCCCAGCCGCATACGAAGATTCTTGGGCTGCTCTCAATTGGGTAGTTTCCCATTGCAACAGCCAAAGCCCCGAACCATGGCTCAACGACCATGCCGACTTCGAAAGACTGTTCTTAGGCGGTGTAAATTGTAAGCACCGGTGCCAACATTGTTCACAAATTAGCCATGGCTGCTGGAGACTCCGAGTTTGGGCTAAACGTGGACATTCTGGGGATTACATTGGTGCACCCATATTTCTGGGGGTGTGAACCCATTGGTTCCGAGGCATTACAACCGGAAGCAAAGGCTCGTTTGGATAAGTTGTGGCCATTTGTGTGCCCGGAAACCCGGACAACGATGACCCGGGGATAACCCGGAAAGCGTAGATGGAGCGAGCTTGGTGGGGCTAGGGTCCAAGAGGGTATTGGTGTGTGTGGCTGAGAAAGATGTGCTGAGGGATAGAGGGAGGCTTTATTACGTGGCATTGGGGAGAAGTGGGTGGATGGGTGTGGTGAAAATAATGGAGACGGAAGGGGAGGGTCATGGGTTTCATTTGATTGATTTGGAGTCTCACAAAGCTAAGGATTTGATCAATAGGTTGGCTGCTTTTTACAATAGGGATAAGCCTCATTTCCTTTGATGTTTTATTATTGGCTTTATTTGCTTCACTTCCCATGTAATTCTCTCCATTTGCTTCCATTGTAGGATCAACTTGTTTGCTAAAAGGATTGATTTTTTATGATTTCTTTTACGTTTTTCTTTTCTAATATTTCAAACATTTTAATTCAGTGTAATAATAGTTAAATCATAATTATAAATTTCAAATATGAATTATTAAGCGAATATGAAATATTAAAAAACTAAAATATTAGGTTGAAGTTATTTAGAGCTGTTGACAAAGCATATTTTGATAGAAAATAAAAGGTTTAATTAAAAAAAATAAGTATTAGCTTACTATTCTAAGAGAAAACAAAGTGTTTTAAGACTAATATTTTAGAGTTGTGGGTCTTGATTTTACTTTCACATAGACTTTTTTAACATTCTGTAACACCCATCTCCCGTATATCTTTCCGTACACGAGATACATGTATAACATCACTTTTAAAATATTTCCTCAATTGAAAACCCGTAAATTTTTTTTTCTAGATTTCTTAAAACATAACATTTGTTTTATCTACAGCAAAACATTAGTTGGAATTTGTTACGAGGTTCTACTTAAATACAATTCAGAGCATTTTTCGTAATTTAATTACATGCCAACTAAGTTTTTCAAAATAAAATGGATTGTCCTATTATTACCAACGAGTCAACCTTAATTGATTATAGCTTCTGCTACTGCTGCACTCCTTGCTTTGCTAATCTCTGCTTTCACCTACGCGTGAAATCAACACACGTTAAACAGTTACTTAGTGAGACATAATATTGTAAAGAAACATTAATGTATACATAAGTATATCATGATTATTTGGTTTTGAACTAATTCGTATCATCCACAAGGATTAGATGAGTTCATATTATCTAACTCATGTTTCTTTCATACTATCATTCTAACATTCTTAGTATGTTCATAATACCTTTCTTTCTGTACATTTTCCCATTATTCTTTTGTAATTATTCATTATTTCCATTTATGTCATCCTTTCATGCCTTTAATGCACCGTTATGCATTTCATTTATGACATCCTTTCATACCTTTAATGCATCGTCATGCATTCAATTATGACATCCTTTCATGCCTTTAATGCACCGTCATGCATTTCATTTATGGCATTCATGCCTTTAATGCACCGTTATGCATTTCATTTATGAAATAAAAACATATTGAATACCATAAAACATACATTAAATTAAACACATTCTAATTTGAATCATTGTGAATCTTTTTCATCTCAAATAAATACAATAAATGTACTCACCTGACAATCCTTGTTAATAAAATGTAATGGTGTCTAGTTACTCAGCAACTTTATCTTTACACTTGTTCTTGCTAGATTTAGGAGCTTGGTTATGATCTACACAAGCATCCATTAAAAACACATACCATACCAAATATTAGTATATTCCCTAACACTTATACTTTAATAATACTCAAAAGTACTATTATTTCAATTTCTATAACAATTTTAGCATATCTTATAATTCCATGCTTAATAGTATTGGTAACCTTACCATGGTATCGATACTTCTATACTATGGTATCGATACCCCCTTTTAGTATTGATACCATTTCTATATTTTGTAATTTATGGTATCGATACCTTTCTCTCAGTATGGATACTACTATACTATGGTACTGATACTCTCTTTCAGTATCGATACCATTTTGGCATTCTGGAATCCATGGTATCGATACTTTCCTTTTAGTATCGATACCCCATCAGTATCGATACTAATTGCATCAGTATCGATACTGTTCATCGCATTTCTACCCATTTAAACCTATAGTATCGATACTGTTCTTCCAGTACCGATACCCCTACTCAAATTTACCATTTTTTAGCCTGATGTTTACTACCTTTTCCCTTAAATGTCTTACTTTTACCTCCAACATTAGTATTAAACTCTTCTTTACTTAACTCAACTAACTTTCCTTCATTTAGCTTCTTATAACATCTAAAATCTCCAAAGAACATCTCAAACTAAGAATCATACCACTTTTTCTAACATGTTTTTAATCATATTCAACGCTTCTAATCTCTTATTCACTCATTTGACAAGTCAAATATACTAATAAACTTAATAAAAACTAATATATCAATATACCCTTCAGAAACTAATTTCCCTAAATCTCAAATAAAACTTCATCTCTTAGTTTTCATCTTCTTTAACCCATCCTTAGGCTTACATATCACTTAATGTTCCAAGAGCAAATCAAAATCGTAAGGAAGAACTAGCTGAAGGAAATTTACCTTTTATATGGAGGAGAGCACAACCCACAGGAGGAGGAAGAAGAAGAGGAGTAAGTAACTTAACTAAATATTTTACTTTCCCCTTTTTCTTAAATCCCTATTTTTTATAAATAAGTTTTAATTTCATTTCATTCCAAAGGACCAAAATGTACTTTCAATTATCCTTTTCTTACTAATTGGTCTTACTCAAATCATTCCTTATACTTTAACATTTATTAAATTAAACCCTCAAATTTTTAAATTCTTTCAAAATAGTCAATGACCTACCATTTGGGGCATTACACATTCTCTTTTATATAAATGGGTTTTCATAATGGAAGTATTTTATAATTTTTGGGGACTTAAAATTTTTTATTTCAAAAAATAAAAAATAATGAGGTGTAGATGAAATTTGATGCACTAAGAATAGATATATTCTCGAAATTTAAGTATTTGATATTAGAATTGTTCAATTCCTTTTAAAAATAAACTATTTTTTGGTCGTTATTTTTTATTTTTTGTTTTCCTATAAAATCAGGGAGGGAAAAGCATAAAATTAACATATGTTACATGTCTCATATTCATTAAATATTTTTTTTTCTAAACGGACAATTTCAAAATGAAATATATACATGTTTGGTTTTATAAAATATTTTTTATTTTTATTTGAGTTTGTATCTATCTTTGTTCGAGTTTCTTAATTAGATTTAATCTTTCATTGTATGGTCATTGTGTGATCTTAAGTTACTAGTTTTGTTTAAATGATTATAGGAGATTTTCTTAATTATGTGCTTAATTTACGATTATGATTGTAAATCTTTATTGTAATTTGGGATATTTACTATTTTGAATAAATTTAGTTTCTTTTATCAAAAAATATGTTTTTTATTTTATTTGTTCATATTTTTAGAAAATAGTTTTTATTTTCAGTTTTTTTAAAATTAGAAAACATTATTGGTTAATATAAATGAAAACTTGAATTCAAAAATAAAAATAATAAAATATATTTGATATCTAATTTCATCAAATATAGATGAACAAATAGTTATTAAATAATTAAATTAAAGTATAATTATTAAAAAAGTATATTGCATAAATTTAACATGTGAGTTATGCAAATATAAAACAATAAAATTGAGAAAAAAAATTATAACTCAAAAATTATTTTAGTTTATAAAAGAATATAATGTTAATGCATACGGGATATTGATTCATTTTAAAAAATATACAAAAACATATTGTTGTAAGAAAGAGCAAACAAAAGTGTCATTAAAATTAAAAATAAGTTTAGTGGTATTTAAGGCCCTCAATTTTTTAGAGAAAAACTTAGTGTAATCCCTTAACTTTTTTTGCGCTAAATGTGACCCAAATTTTGAGGGAAAATCAATCTAACCCTTTGATCAACAAAATTGAACGTTGACCATTACAACGCTTACAATTCACAAAGCTTACATGACAACTAGAATGTTGATATGATAGTTCACTATAGTATTGTGGCAGTACACGATGGACGATGATGTTATATATGGACTCAATTGATTTTTTACTAAGTTTGAGGGTCTAATTGCTTTTTGTAGAAAATTTGAGGAATTATTTAATTTTTTAGAAAATTTAAGAAATTATTTGAATTTAAAATACAAATAATTATTAAGATATTTAATATATTAAATATAAAATAGTATAAAATTAAATTATTAAAAGAATCAATTTAAGGACCACATTGAGTATAAAAAATATCTAGGGGCCATATTAATTTTTTTGTAAAAGTTGGAGGGTTTTAGATATTATTAAGTCAAAAAATTGTTGTTAGAAAGATTTAAATATGTATAAGTTAAGTTAAAAGTCTAGATCTCATTTTTCATATTTTTTTAAAATTTCAAAAATTTAAAAATATTTTATATGTTTTCATATTTTCACTTTTTTTATTTTTCAAAAATCATTTTCTAATTTTATTTGATTTAATAAATTTTGGAATAAATTAGAGAAGTAGAAAGTTGACTCATGAATGTCCACATCGAAAAAAACAAAAAAAGAATTGATGTCCAGATCATTACGTTGGCAATGACAATTAACTTAACAGTTGGTTGTTGCTTGAAATGATTTTTGTTTCCCTTAAATAAAAAGGAAATGGGATTTAAAAAAAAAGTAGACTTTTTGAATGATTACATAATTATAAGGTTAGTGTCGATATGACTATCATTCTTAAAACTATGTCAATATAATCACTTAATTATATAAATAATTTTAATTTAATCACCCGTCGCTAACATTTAACGAAAGTACTTATATGGAAGATAACAAAATCTGTATAATTATATATTTAGTTCTTATAAATTATATATTCTCTCATTTTGTTCCTAATTTCAATTTACTTTAATAAATTTACTAATCCAATCAAATTGTGATACATATCATCACCTGATGTCAGTGTTTTTTTAATTTCAATTTCAAAATTTTTCAATCTAATCAAAAGATGACAAATGTCACCTTTTGAATTGAAGAGAAAATAAATAAGAAATGAATTTCCGTGACGAAGGGACTTAAACTTGGATTCCGAGGGTGGCCTTCACAAGACTAAACCACTAATCAAATTCACACAATTATTAACATGTTGATATATATAACTTGTTCAGGTTTAGGGGAAAATTAACTTAATTGGATTTGAATCCAAAATCAATCAGTTACCAAATAAGCTTTAATCAATAGGCTAAGATATTTAGGAATCAATTATAATATTGTATTGTAATCACCATTTTTATTAGACTATTATTATTATTGTTGTTGTAGTAAAATATATATAGTAAACCATCATATAAACTAAGTGCATTAAATAAATACAAGTATTTCCCAAAACCCACTACAAGTTACTAAACCCAATTAGAAAATCTGAAGCCTACACATGAAAAGGGAGGAAACTATGGTTTTTCATCTCCATCTTGTGTAGCCACCTAACAACCGTTGGATCTGTTTTGATCCAACGGCCTAGATCTTTTAATATTAGGGTTTCTCAAACCCTAGTATAATATCCTTAAGATGTCAATCATCATGTTGTGTCGCCACCGCCAAGAGAGACCCTTCACCTTCTAGTCGCATCGATCATCATGTCATTGTAGTTTGAGCCATGACAGATCACTGAAAATCTAGGGTCATTAATGTGATCCATGCGTGACCGGTTTGCCCCCTCTCTGTATGCTTCGTCCCAATCCACCATGGACATGCAAACAAGAAAACAAAATCAGTGTGCATAAAAGTAAAAGAAATGAGGGATTTTTTTTCAGTTTTCTTTTTTGTAATCTAAAGATTATATAAGGTCTCTAAAAAGCGTTGTAAATGAGGAGGAGAAGATTACATAGATTTGAACGAAAATACAAAGAAAAAAAATTAGAAGGTATCTTTATTTCATTTTTTACATTTCAGTACCTGTTTTTTTTCGTTCCAAACACACAACTAAAGGAGAGTTCAGGGATCGATTTATTTACCTTTAGACGTGTGGGGTGCTTTCATCGGGGCTTCTCTGGTCTCGTTTCTGGTAGATAGAGAGAATATCAAGGTAATTTGGAGGACTTTTGGGTTCGAGTTTTGAAAATAAAACTGAAAAGGAGAGGATCATAAATTTCTAGGTTTAGGTGTCTCGACTAACACTGGTGGTGCTCGAAGTAGAGCGACAATCCAAGTATGGTGGTCGTTTGTCCTCGACTTAGAGATGGGAGAGGCATCCCTTGAAGTGAGTAAATGGAAAAGTGAGAGAACTAAACAAATTAGGTAAAATATTTAGGGTTTCAGGTACAGATGATTTGTTGTAAAGTTGGGGTCAAAATGTTGTTATTTTCCATTTTCCATTTCCATCAGTGGTTTGGGATGATAAATTTTAGGAACAATCACATTAAACCATCTTAACTTTAAGCGTGTTTTTACAAAATAGTCACCATTTTTGTATTTTTTTCATATATTTTAATTTTGGTGCTCTTATTTTCTTTAATTTTCATTTAGTCACTTAATGATCATTAATATTTTATTTGATCTTGTGATTGTAACACTCTAATCCAGTCCGACCCGAAGATTACTGAACCACGATGTCACACGAGACTACCTAAGTGGCAAACCCAAAAAATTTCTTTTTAAGTCGACTGATTATAAAGTACCGAATAAAAATCTATACATACTGAATAAATAAAAGCATATTAATTAAGTTTTACAAATACGGGGGAGCTCCTAAAATATTCAAAATAATAATACATCACTGAGTTTAAAATAAAAGGTTATGAGTGAGTAATACAAGAGTCCATAGTAGTACATGCCCTCTACAAGTGACTCAAGACATACTCTGAGATACTCGACTGGATTTGATCTGTTGTGATAGAATATCTGATAACGAAAACTCCCCACAAACGATCTCCTAGCCTGCGCACGAAAACACATGTCAAATGTTGAGCTTACAAGCTTAGTGTCTCACTAAAAACTTTACTATACTAATCCAGTCCGACCCGAAGATCACTGAATCACGATGTCAAATGGGTTCACCTAAGTGGCTAACCCAAAAATTTTCTTTTTAAGCAGATTGATTATAAAGAATCGGATAAAAATCCATCAATATTGAATAAATAAAAGCATAGTAATTAAGTTTTACAAATACGAGGGAGCTCCCAAAATCATCAAAATAATAATACATCACTGAGTTTAAAATCAAAGGTTATGACTAAGTAATATAAGGGTCCATAAAGGTACATGCCCTTTACAAGTAACTCAAGAAATACTCTGAGATACTTGGCCGGATCTGATCTGCTGTGCTGGAATATCTGATGATGAAAACTCCCCAAGAATAATCTCTTAGTCTGCGTATGGAAACACATTTTGAACGTTGAGCTTACGAGCTCAGTGCCTCACTAAAAACTTTACTACACTACATGCATTCATTAAATGTATTGGCTAGTGTCACAGATATAAAGGCATATAAGATATTGATCCATCCTACTGAGGCGGGCATTATGGTACGAATGAGGGTTCTGTATCTCAAATTTTGCATAAGACATACACCCAGCCAACTCACTCCATCGAGTCTTGGGGCATCTGCGCCCAACTAACGGTTTAAGTGCCTTCTCAGTGACTGGGATATCCGACTGTAAGACTGTATCTGCTAGTGTAGCTCGGGTGTCCTGGTCATGTCCCGACCGTAAAAAAATGATAGTTTTATTTCATCCTAGCTATTTTTGTTTCCAATTGTTCTGAGTTAATTTAACGTTCTCACTTGTAGTTTTGTTTCGTAGTATTCTAGTATAGATGGGACCCCTAAATCCACTATTGAAATCCTTAAGTTCTCTGCCCAAAATGTTTCGTAGGTACCGATACCAAGCCTTCAGTATTGATATTGATCCCTGAGTATTGATACCAACCCTGGGTATCAATACCATTTTTAGCCTCGATGTTTTGATAATCCACTAACTATCTATACCCCTATAAGGAGTATCGGTACCGGTATCGATACCACCTTAGGTATCGGTACCAAAATTGCCAATTGTAATTTACTAATTGATCTCGTTATCGATACCACCCCATGGGTATCGAGATCGACCCTACAGTATTGATAATCCATGAATGGGTATCGATACCCCTGTTGAATTTACTCTTTGTTTTAATAATAGTATTGGTATTATTCTTCCAGAATTGATATCCTTACTTGAAAATGCCCAATTTGGGCATGAAAAATGCAACCTTTCCACTCTAAAAGTCCTATTAAGGGTCCCAATTGTCTTTAAAGTGTTATGTATGATTAAAGGAGACATAAAGAGGCTTTAAAAATGATGAAAACACCAATTTACGATTTCTACCATGAAGATGCTCTATAGCTCATGCAACCTACCGAAACATATTAGTGACCTACATTGTAGTATATATGAGTTTAGAGTGAGTTGCCTTTGCTTACTAATTGCTGAAATGGTCCAAGGCTCAACCCAAGGTAAGCTTCTCTTTTCCTTTGTTCTTGGAGATTTCTCTAACTTTTCTCTCTAAACAATAATCAAACATATAGGTTATTAGACTTGTTGAGAAGCTTAAAGAGGCATCTAAAATGTCTTTAGAGATTAAAATCCCTAAAAAACATACTGGTTTGATATGGGTTTTTTAAAACCCAACTAAACCCACACTTTGGGAAAATATGGTGGATATAAGAGATTGGGGGTTTGAATTGAAGCTTGAGATGTATGGATTAGGATTTCTACCTTGAAAATAATAAACCAAAGCTGCAAAATTTCTAAGTTTTGACATTTGTTCAAACAAGAGGAAGAATGAGAGTGTTTAAATAAGGAAGAATAAGACAAAGCTTTTGGTGGAGAAAAAGAGATGGCATACGTGATATCATCCTTCTTAATTGGGAATTCGGCTTTCTCTTTGAAAATTGGTGAAATTATACTTTTGGTCACTCCACTATTGTTCCACTTTTATAAACACCCCTTTGCACCAACTATTGGCTCCAACCAAAGCCCAATTCCACTTAAGTTTGGGTCAAGGTCTCTCCTAGGCTAAGGGATTTACTCAAGGTCCAACTCAGGTTATCCCAAACTACCAACCCGGTTTTCAGGGTGTTACAATGATGACTTGATCTGAGGTAAGACCCTTATTATTATGATCTGGATCCTTTTAACATTGTTCTAACAACCAACGTTTCTAACTTTTGACGACTAAACATTCACTATTGACTTTTATTTTATTATATTTTTATTTATAACGCTATTAACCACTAACTTTTTTATTATTTGAACCATTATAAGGTCTCGCGATGACCTACCCCGGGGTAAGATCCACGTTATTACAGTATGGGTTAAATTCTAACTCCCTAGCATTTATTTTCTTGCAATTATATCCTTAATTCTCTTTTAATTTAAGTTCTTTAAATTATGCATTACATTTCATTTCCTTTAAATTAGATGCAATCTAAATTTCTAGTATTCAAATTTTGATTCTTTGGATTATCTCAATTTATATTTCAACATATTTATTTATTTATTTATTTTTATTTCAGCACTTTAATTTTCATTTATTTACAATTTTAGTACCTTTATTTTTCTTTATTTATATTTAAGCACTTTTATTTTCCTTTATTTACATTTCAATTCTTTTAAATTCCAACATTTTCTCTTTTACTTGTTTTTTTATTTGAACTTTATATTATATTTTATTTTTATTTTATTTAGGCCCATATACTTTTTATTCTTTTACACTATTATATATATATATATATATATATATATATATGTATGTGTTTGTGTGTGTAATTAGTACATATTTTTACATGTTAAATATTATTTTTAGATATATATATATATATATATATATATATATATATAATGCACTTGTGCTATATTTATAATTATATTATATTTTATGTATTTATATATTATTTTTCTAATATGATTTATGCCTAATATTTTCATATTAAATATCATTTTATGTGATTAATAAACATTAAAGGGACTTTTTGTGTGAGGAATCCATGGAAAAGTCTCTCAACTATAACAGAAGCGCGTTTTCGAGGATTGTTTATACAAAAAAGGAAATCTTTTTATTCAAATGTTTTCTTAATATCTTTTAATATGATCTTAGTATTAAATAAAAATTAAGACAATAATCTTTTATATGGGGAATCTATGGAAAAGTCTCCCAACTACAAGGGAAGTGCATTTCCGAGGATTATTCATATAAAGGAATACCCTTCAATTTTTTTCTAAAAAGGATCATAATTTAAATAAACGTTTAAATTTACAAAATTTCATTATTCAGATGATGTATTATTGCCTAGGTACCAATTTTGGGCGCTGTTGAGATGCTCATCTTTCTCCACGCGTAACCGACTTATAAACCCTTTAAAATGAATTTTTGGTTAAACGCAAACTAATTTTATCTTTAACTTAATTCTTTTAAATTTTTTAAAGGTATTTATTAGGTACTTAACCTACCTAACCTAAAGTCGATGACGACTACAAATTTATTTGTTTCCAAAACCCTAGTATTTTCTTAAAGTCATACCAATATTTTTATTTGTATAAAAATTGTGTCGATAGCTTGACAACTCTGATGGGGATTTTAGAGAGTCAGACTATAATCGATTATAAATTGATATAATATTTAAATTTGATCCTTTTGTTTTTATTTCAAAATTTATCTTTCCATACATATTTTTTATTCATTATTCATTATTAACATTTAGTTGTACTAATGTGTGATTTCACATTGTTTCAAATTTTTTACCCTTTTTCAAAATTGTTTATTTTTAATCGAGGCAAAGGATTGTGAGTCTTCCCTCACATACTTTGTAAACATCTTGAATATTTAGAGCCCTCTTATTGTGCTCTGTCCCATTAAGTAGGGGTGAACATTTCACCTTCTTGAGAAAATTGGTTCTTTGCATGGGCCTTAGTAAGTAATCTCTGGGGTTCATACCTGATGTCTTTGTGGGGAAATTGGTTCTTTGCATGGACATAGGGATATGTATCATCTCAAATTGAACTTGATCTGCTTAAGCCTGTAATGGGTGAGGACTGATGGTCTGGCAAGCCAAAGGGGCACTAGTAAATGACAATTCGAGGACCTTTTAGTAGTACTGAAACTATGTATGTTTTTGTATTGAAACTTTGATCGTTTTGGTACTGGAACTCTATCATTTTTGGTACTAAAACTCTATTAATGGATCTTCAAGGAGTGTTAAAGAGGGGAAACACACTTAACCTTTACTTAGGATTGATTTGTCGAATAAAAAATATGGGGTTAGAAAGCATGTTTGGGTAGGACCTATTGAACCATGTTTGGGTAAACGACATGTGAGGGTAGGTTTTATTATTTAACAATAGTTCTTACTATTTTATTGGTTATATTATGGATATTAACTTATTTTTGTCTTAGTTTTCTCTCTTTCTTGCATTTACATCTTCATCATCATGATATAGAGGTGTTGATTCACAAAAATGGTTACCAAAAGTAGAAGGTTTTCATATCGATACAGGGGCTCCATAACTAGATTGTCAAATCTAAACGATTGATGATCTAAAAAAAGAGTTAACCTAGGAAGAAAGAGCTCAAAGTTGATCGAAGACTCCCATCAAAGGAACAAAGACTGAGACGATATCAAAGAATCAAATTCTAATTGAATCAAGAACGAGAAGACTGCTCAAGGCTGTGAAGACCATTTTCCCTTGGAAAATCTTATAAAAGTATAGGCTTGGAGATTCGACACTCGCAATAAGCAATTCAAAGGGAAGATGACATTAGATCTTGGGAGAAACATGAATTAGGAAAATAAATTTGACTATATAGTGTAAAGAGGAACTTGTGTTCTGATGAAGGTTTTTTTAGTGGTGGCTACTAATTGGAATTAACACCTTTTGCATCTGCACATATTCATTTTTGCATTGCATGTGTATACATTATATGTTTTAAATCACACATGAAAACATTCATTTAATAAAACATCAAATAATGTGGCAAAGGTTTCTAATCACAATGATCTTGGCCCTTCTACTATAAACAAGAATACTCCACATCCGTACGGTACTAGGAAGATGATTAAGGAAGTTGATGATCGACTATCAAAGGTTGAGAAAGAACAAAGAGAGATGCAGGAAGATGTAAACGACATCCTTTCGGTTTCTCTCCTTGGTCATACTCAGACATATATACTTCATTATTAAGCACATATATTGTTTGACCTTACCACTTGACCCCTCTCCAGCCCTCGTATCCTCATTGGTATGATGGCAATGACACCACGACTACCATGCTAGCGTCACTGGGTGTTCTATTTAGAATTATCTAATTTTTAAAAAAGTGGTATAAAAATTTATCAATATTGAGAACTTAGAATTTAATTCACCAGGTGCGTCGTCTCTCCCATTGCGAAATCATGAAGTTCAAGGGGTGAACATGATCTAGGAAAATGAGAATAGGAGAGTAAAGAGGGATGTCTTATAAATCTAGTCCCAACTGAGCTGGGTATTCAAGAAGTTATATGAAGTTAGTCTAATCTGACGAGTTTCTCAACCAAAGCTTGATACAAGAAATATTAACAATGTCTATTTCTAAAATATCATCAATAAATCATGCTTGATGTTACTAATATTTCTAACAGTAACTTTAAACAGTAGCAACACATGATCATAGCATTCAAACGTAATTCAAAATAAAAATGTAAAAACCAAATATCATTCACAACTTAATAACATACCAATGCTACTTGCTATTCCACTATCTCTAGCAAATAACAAGCTTAGAACAATGATATCTTTGACTGCCGATACTACTCAGCAAAGCTTTCCAGATGCTACAGCACTCCCTGGTAAGGGACTTAGGCTACAATAACTTAAGAAAGATAAAACATTAAGAAGATCTTTTTTGGAGGCGAATAATGGAATGATCTTTTGGCTTAACAATCATTCCAATTTATAGGCTAGAGGAGTTGGCCTTCATCAAATTAGATTCTTCCACGTTGCACGTAATTCCATCCTTGTAACAATTGCCCTTGCCAGCTGTCTCTTCCAGAATAATCCTATAACCACTTGATGACTCATTGATTGTTGCAGCATCCATTCAGCTTCCCATGCGACTTTAACCAATGCTACAACACCAGTGTAAAATTTTTCAACAATATATTCTAAATCAACCTAAAGTAGCCCACTCAGTTCTAATGAAGCAAAACTATGTAAAATATATCAAATATGATCCTAATATGCTCCTAAGAATGTTGAATAAACTTAGGTATAAAAACTCAAATGATAACTCTTTTGGAGAGTTATCACACCCTCAAACCTAAGTCTTTTTTTGTCCTAAAATAACAACATGCATGTAATTAAAAATAACAATAATGCCAAAAAATAGTCACAAAACCAAATTAGAAATTAATTTCCTTTTTCAACCCTCAAACAATGTTGCATCATAACATACAACATGCATATAATTTTGAATAAGAGAATACAATTTCAACTTATCAAAATTAGAGTTCAAAGTGTGTAGTGTGTACAGTTCAAGTATATCCACTCAATACTTAGTTAAGTTAGAAAAAATTGTCACTACTTAGTTAATAATTTTCAATGTTGTAGTAGTCCTTCCATACTAATGTTGGAATCCTCCAACTTATTACCTAAGGCTATGTTGGAGCTACTACCAGCTTTTCCAACTTATTCCCTAAAATTGTTAGAGTCATTACCAACTTTTCCAACTTTATTCAAAAACAAATTAGAAAGAAATTGCTATAGTGTCTAATAACGATATAAGATTGATATTTAAAAGATTTATAATTTATCTAAGTATTGAACACATACACCTCAGTGTTATAGAAAATTCTATGAACCCTAACTTAAACAAATCTTTACAACATTGTTATAGCATTTCATAGTTCAAAATTTTCATCATTGGGCTCATCAAAATTCCATTTAAAAACTTCATTGATTTTAATTAAACTAATCTATGGCATTACACATATGTAAATCCTAAATACAATGACCAAATGCACTATTATCGAATCCTAATTTCCTAAATGAACTAACTAAACAACACCAATGAACAACTCACCCCCAAACCTAAGGGATGCATTATCTTTAATGCATGCAATGAACCAAGTAAAAATAAAAACAACAAAATAAACTAAAACATGAGAAGAGGAAATGAAACTCCCTTATGTGGGTTTTTTTGGGCTTTTCCTAAGACTAATCATGTTAGGTCAAACGTGCTTTGATATCACTTTTGCCTTCATCGAGCCCTTCCACTTTTTATTGGTTAACGTTGACGTGGATTTTGCCACAACATCATAGATTGGAGTGTTGGATGATACAACATCCATCTTAGCTTTTGGTGTGGATGCATGTGTTTACATCTTTGATACTCCCTTGTGTCCCTTAGTGACGTCAACCGGTGCGACATAAGTGCTCTTGAGTAGACTCGTAATAGTGGTTTGTTCAACTCCATCAATAACCTTGATGATAATATAGGCAGCGTCCAACTCACGTTCCTCCTCGGTTACAACATCCTGGGTAGCTTTATCATCATTCAAATCCAACAAGTGCTTTACAGCTTGCTCTGCTTGGTTGTCATCCTCTCCCATAGTCTTTTCTTACTCGTGCTGGCTGATAATCTCCTCGTCCATTAGAGGATATCAGTATCCTCTAAATCGGCTACCAAAACCTCACTTGAACCCACTAAATCAGCTTCCATCTCAGTTATTCTTTCTTTGTTTCAGGATTAAAATCTTATTCTTCTTCATTTTTCTTGGTGCTAGTAACCATTTATTCCTTCTCTTCACCTGTTTGTGTAGCCTCAACACCCTCAATGTTGGCTGAACTATTCTCTACATCAGACATGGTTGGTTCTATAAGATCAGTAAGGACATGAGCTAAAAATATAGTGAACATGCTTTCCACCCCCTTAAACATCTAATAAAACATCTTATGCATCGTTGCATCTCTGGTTTGAGCGTACTCCCAATATTGCACTTGAGCATTATGCATCTGGACTACTTTTGGAGAGAGTGGCTTAGCAATGCCATGATGTCCTCTTTCTTTGCTATAACAGATGCTAGATTACTTTGTAGCTCTAGTGTAGCCTGTCTAGCTTGGGGTGGAGGTTGCTTAGCAATATTTGGATCTACAGGGTCTTCAGGAGCTACAATAGGATCGAGCCCTTCTCACAAAAATGTTCTCCTAATAGAAGAAGGTGCAATGGGCCTTCTATTTTTAATAACTTGATCAGAAGACAAAGTGGCTACTTGTTCTTGATAGCACAAAGAAACGATTAAAGAAGGGAAAAATAGATAATCGGTCATCTTTTAGGCACAAGAAAACAACTCAGCAGAAATAATTTTACCGATATCAATTTGTCTCCCAAATAAAATTAAATGTAACAGTCGAATTCTATCTTTAGTAACAGAAGATGAGTGCATTGTAGGAATTAATCTAGTGCCAAGGAATTTGAGCCATACCCTTGCGTCGTGTTGGATATCCAAGCACCTCATCGTGCGGACTCCTGTGGTTGATTTGGTCCATAAGTGTCTAGGCAAACACAAACCTACACCAACTTGCTCCAGAGCATCTTCGGTAAGATTTTATACAAATTCAATGTGCTAACAGGGTCTGTCCTCAATACCCAACAATGCATTGATGGGTTTTTCCCGCCAGTGGGCCATCTTCTCTCTTACGAACACCAAGGGTTTCTTTTGATTGGTAAGGTTGCTATAAAATTCCACACCATTTATTGATTAATCGCACCATGATAGGAGAAGAAGGTTTCCCATTTTTGTTTGGCAATGATGTCAGCTATTGAAATGAAGGCTTGTGGGTCTTCTATGAAAGTTATCACTTGTTATGCAGAAGATGTTACTGATGGAGGAGTGGGCATCCAATCATAGGTTTTCACAATCTTTTTCTTTTTGGGAGCCGTGGCAGAGGAGTTGGATTGTTGAAGAATGAATAAATTTTGAGTGAAATAAAAAAATGGGGTCTTTTGAGAAGAAACGACTGAAGGGTAAAGTGAAAGGGGTAAAATATATATGAAAGTTTTCAAGTGGCCAAAGGTTGTGTGTGGAGGTGGTAAAAAAATTAGGATTTAAAATTTAAAAGAAAAAGTTTAAGGTGGTGAGTGGCTATAGTCTGCGGTAAAGGTGGAGTTAATAAAGAGTGGGGTACAACACATAATTACTTTTTACCCTTTAAAAGTTACCTTCAAGCTGACCATTACTACTAGCATTCCAAACAACATTTGGTATACAAAAGGCTAATGATTGCTGCAAAGCAGAGGTAGAGTGCAGAGTAGGAGAAAAACAAGCAAAGTTGTTGTAAAATTTTATACATAAAATAAAAGAAATTAAAATAAGAACAAGAAATATTAATGTTAAAATTGACTAATTCAAAGTTCTAAGAAATTAAAAAGAATGAGGTTCTCCTAGTGTGATAGAACAATGTGAAGGCTTTGTTGTTGGCAAAAATGCTTCAAATGTTGCCCATAGACTTTGAATGTTCTTCCATCCACCAAATTCTTTAATAGCAAAGCATTATGAAGGAAAATTTTGAGTACTTCGTAAGGCCCTAGCCAACGAGATCGTAGCTTCATAGGAAATAACTTTAAACGATAGTTAAATAGCAAGACTTGTTATCCAGCATGGAATTGTCGCAACAAGATATGTTTGTCATGTCACTTCTTGCTCTTGTATTTTTAGATTCGAGCACTCTCGTAAGCATCATTTTGGAGGCCTTATAACTCATTGAGATTCAACATGTTTTTTCTCACTAGCAGAATCAAGATCAAAGTTTAGTTTCTTCAATTCCCACATAGATTTATGCTCCAGTTCCACGGGTAAGTGGCCAGCTTTGTCATATCCAAGGTGATGGGAAAACATTCCTAATGGGGTTTTGTAAGTTGTTCTATAAGCTCATAATGCTTTCTCAATACGTTGAGACCAGTCTTTTCGAGAAAAATTAATAACCTTTTCAAGAATTTATTTGATCTTACGGTTTGAAACTTTAGCTTGGTCGTTGGTCTGTGGATGATATGTTATAGAAATCAGATACTTAATTCCATAACGATTCAATGCTGTAGAAACTTGTCTTCCAATGAACTGAGAACCTTCATCACTGATAAATGCACGAGGAGTTCCAAAACGAGTGAAGATGTTTTTTTAGAGGAATATAGAATCGCTTTAGCATTGTCCATTGGCAATGCTACAACTTCTACCTATTTTGAGATGTAATAAAAAACAACCAAGATAAAAAGGTTCTTATATGATGAAGTGTATGGTCCCATGAAATCCAACCCCCATAAATCAAACAGTTTAATTTCCAAAATAGGTTGCATCGACATTTCATTATTTCAAAAAATGTTGTTTGTTCATTGACAACGATCACATTGCTTAATATAATTATTAGCATCATTAAACAACGATAAGAAGCATAAGAAGCATCATGACAATGATGTATAATGTTATGTTGCTTATATTCAGTGACACATCTCCTTAGAATTTGATCATTGCATTGTTTGGAAAAAAATATGGTACCTCCTAGTGATATTCTCTAACATCTCTCGTGAATTATTTTCTTCCTTGGTAATTAAGATCAAGTGGTAACATACCACTCACTAAATAATTTACAAAGTCAACATACCAAGGTAATGACATAGCAACTAACAGTCTTTCACCAGGGAAAGCATCTGAAATCACTAGTATTTTTCCATCTTCACTGTCTGATTCCAGTCGAGATAGGTGATCAACCACTTGGTTCTTAGACACTCTTTTGTCTCGAATTTTAATGTCAAATTCTTGGAGTAAAATCACTCTTCAAATCAATCTTAGATTAGTGTATTTTTATCAAATAAATGCTTCAAAGTCGAATGAACGGTGTAAATAATTACCTTGATTCTAAGTAGATAAAAGCAAAATTCTTCAAAAAAAAAACACCATAGCAATCAATTCCTTTTCGATTGTGGTGTAATTTACTTGTGCATCATTCAGTGTCCTACTAGCATAAAGTATAGCATGGAACACTGTTTCCTTCCTTTGCCCCAACACTGCACCAAAAGCATGGTCACTAGCATCACACATTAGTTCAAAGGGTAAATTCAATTCAGTGTTACTATGATGAAGGCATTTACTAGCTTAAATTTTATTGTTTCAAAGGACTTGAGCACTTCATCGTCCTCCATGAATTTCTTATTTTGCTCCAGCAATGAACACAACTGTTTATAAATTTGGAAGAAATCCTTCATGAATCGTCAGTAAAATCTTGCATGTCTTAAGAAACTTCTAATAGCTTTCACATTAGTGGGAGGTGTTAGCTTCTCAATGAATTCCGCTTTAGCCTTCTCCACCTTAATTTTATGGCAAGAAATGTGTTGCCTTAGCATAATACCCATTGTAACCATGAAATGGCATTTATCCCAATTCAAAATCAAGTTGGTTTCTTCACATTGTTTCAACACAATGGCCAAGTTGTCTAAGCATTAATCAAAATCTTATCCAAAAACATAAAATCTTCCATGAATACATCTAGGAAGTCTTAGATCATATCAGAGAATATAACCATCATGCAACGCTGGAATATTGATGGAGCATTGCATATGCTGAATGACATTCTTCTAAATGAAAATGTACAATATGAGCAGGTAAAAGAGGTTTTCTTTTGATCTTTAGGGGAAATGGCTATTTGATTATACCCGCTATATCCATCAAGAATACAATAGAAAACTTTGGCAGCCAACCGTCCAGTATTTGATTAATAAATGAAAATGGGAAGTGTTTCTTCCTTTTATCTTTATTGATCTTCCTATAGTCCATAAAAATCCTCCATCTTGTAGTGGTACGTGTGGGCATAAGCTCATTATTATAATTAGTAATCACAGTGACGTCGTCTTTTTTGGAACGCGTTGAACGAGGCTCACCCAAGTACTATTTGAAATAGGGTATAAAATGCCATCATCCAACCATTTAATGATCTTCTTTCTAACCACTTCTTTCATGATCAAATTTTGCCTTCTTTTATGCTCTATTGAACTGCTATTAGGTTCTCCATCAATATTTTGTGCATACAAAATTTTGGGTTGATGCCTTTAATATCAGTGATGCTCTAAGTTATTGATCACTTATGCTGCTTCAGAATAACAATAATATTTTCTTCTTATGATATTGCAAGTTTGCTACCACAATGATTGGCAGTGTATCATTCTCACCAAGGAATACATATTTCAAATGTTTGGTTAAAGGCTTTGAATCAAGTATGGGTGGCTCCTCAATTGATGGTTTAGGAGTTGGAATATGTTGGTCAGGAAGTTGTAGAGACTCAAAATGATACATGAAATTGCCACAACATTCAACGTCCTCATACTCAATTAATTCATCAATTGTCACAACATTTCTAGTAACAACAATAATGTTGTGGGCTTCATCTAATTTCTCATACACAAAAACATCAATAACATCAATTGAATAGAATTTAACACTATTACTCATTTAAGAAACGTTATTCAAGACATTGAAAGTAATGTGATCATTATTTAAGTGCATAGTAAGTTCTCACTTTTCAACATTTATCAATGCTTAGCCAATGGCAAAGAAAGGTTAGTCAAAAATAATGGGAATATCCTTGTCAGCTTCGCAATCTAAGATGACAAAGTCGATGGGGAAGATGAATTTATCCACTCTCATAAGCATGCTTTTGACAATGCCACTCAGATGCAAAGTTGATCGATTAACAAGTTGTAAAGTGATGGTAGTAGGTTTTGGTTCACCACTTCCAAATTTCCAAAAAATTGTCAAGGGTATGAGATTAATGCTAGAACCCAAATCATATAATGCTTTACCCACAAAACTATCAGCAATAGCACAAGGAATAGTGAAACTCCCTGGATCTTTGAGTTTGGTGGTAATCTACTTATGGCCATACTAATACATCCCTGAGTGAGAGCAACTGTTTTGAATTCACCAAGCCTTTGCTTCTTAGAAAGGACCTCTCGTATAAATTTGATGTAGTTCAGGTTTCGCTCTAAAGCTTTCATCAACGGAATGTTTATTGTTAATTGGTGAAGCATATTAATGAAAGCTTTGTATTATTGGTCCTCCTTTATCTTCTTAAAACTTTGAGGTAAGGGCGGTGAAGGCATTGAATTTGGTTGTTTCAATGTTAGGTGGATTACAGACAACATTTTTGTTGGCCTCATTATTGGCAATGGCTCTGAATTATTGCACTTCCCTATTTCCCTTACTATGACATCAATAATATATGTCGTGAGGCCGACTCCTATATCCTTACCTTTCGCTTGTTGTTCAAGCCTCTCATTTTTCTTTTAAGACTCTTCAACATGTTCTCTAGTATGTATTCCACTCCTTGTTGTGATAGCCTTGCAGTGTTCATCTGCATTGAGATTTTTTATGTTGCTTAGGATTTCTAGTATTTCTAGGCAGTACTCCTTGTAGTCGATTGCTCAAAGCATTCGCCATTTGGCCAACTTGATTCTCTAAAGCCCTTAATGACGCAGATTGACTGGCGATGTACTCTTTCATTACATCTTTAAGAGATGAAAGATTGGTGGTTTGTGTTGAAGATTGTCCTTGATAATTCTACCTCTGTTGGGGTTGTGTAGTTTGTTGTTGTGTTTGATGCTACAACAATGGTTGTTGCTTATTGTAATGCTACGACTATAGATTGTAACATTTTGGCATCTCCAAGACAAATTGGGATGGTTCTGAAAGTTGGCATTGTAAGTATTTCCATAGGAATTATCATTCCTATTGTAGTTCCTCACATAATAGATGAATTTAGGATTTGGAGGCATTCTTCATAGCTATGATTTTCTCCATAATAAACACAAGAAATACTAGATGTTGACTTTAACTTATAAATTCCCAATGGCTTTTGCAACTTCTTTACCATGTCCGTCAATACTGAGATCTAGGAAGCCATATAATTGAAAGCTTAAGAATCTATCGTTGCAGCATTACTTCTACCAAACATAATCCTCGTGTTGGGGTATTTATAGTAATTGCTTGATATTTTTTCCAAAATATCATATGCCTCATTATATGTCTTGTCCAGAAATGCTCTATTTTTTTTGAAGCATCAACCACTATTCGAATGTGCATGTTCAACCCATTATAGAACATTTTAATTTGCGTCCAATATGGGAATCCATGCATTCGACACTTTCTCAACAAGTTCTTAAAATGTTCCCAAGCCTCGTACAAACTTTCATCTTCTAGTTGTTTGAAAGATGTCAAGTTATTTCGTAGCTTTGCATTCATATTTGGTGGATTGAATCACAGTAGAAATTTTTATACTAGCTTGTTCTAGGATATTATAGCACCATGTGGTAGCAATGTCAACCCAGCTCTAGCTTTTTTCCACAGTGAATAAGGGAACAACTTCAACTTTAATGCTTCTTTAGGAACTCATTATTGAACAAATGAATTACAAACTTCCATAAATACTCGAAGATGTGCTCAAGGATCTTTGATGAATGACCCACTATATTGCCACATGAACTACAACATCTAAAACATTACCTGTTTCAACTCAAAATTGGAAGCATGTATTATCGGTCGTACAATGCCAGGATGTAAATCATAGAGTGTTGTCATCACGTGCTCTCGAATAGGCCGATTATGATCATCCATGTTGTCAAATTTTTATTGTCCAACTTCATTACCAGACGACAATTCATCATCATCTGCATGTTGTTGCGGAGGTAGAGTATTGTTATCATTTCCAATGTTCATGTTTTCTTGATGTCTAGCAGATTCTCTTCGATGGTGATAGAATGTTCTTTCTATTTATGAATCAAAAGACTCTAGCTCGTTGTTACCACGAAACATAAACCAACAAAACTAATCAAGATAAAAAGTACCTACAAAAAGAAAAAAAATAAATAAGTAAATAATAAAACTAACTCTAAAACAAAATTGATGCTCCCCGAAAATGATGTCTAAAACTTGATGTTAGGATAATGCTATAGCATTCAACGCAAGTGCACGTATCATATCAAGTAATAAAAGTGGTAGCTTTTGATAGCTACGAGTGTCAAATCCCATAGGGAGCAAGCATTTCCACTATAGTTAGACTATCAATTAAAAAGATGTTGGTACTTAAGAGACAAGGTAGAAAACTATAAAAATTAGAATATCAAAGACAAGGCAGTGCTACAATATTCTGGAAAGCATTAAGTCAATTATCAAATAGATTAAGATAATAAGTGTCAACTTTTAAGACGATCCTACAATGAATCCTATTGTCATGTGTCTAGCAATGATTAAAAACATTTTATTAACAAAAAATAATCTTCATTAATTAGGGTAATCAAACTACTAACAAAGCTAAACAAATGGGAACATACTTCTCAACATAAAAAAATACTTCTAAGTAAAACCAATGTTGACGAAAGTACAAGAAATATTAACAATATATATTTCTAAAATATCATCAATAAATTATGCTTGAAGTTACTAATATTTCTAATAGTAACTTTAAAGAGTAGTAGCACATGATCATAGAATTCAAACATAATTCAAAATAAAAACATAAAAACCAAATATAATCCACAAGTTTATAATATCTCAATGTTACTTGTTATTCCCCTATCTTTAGCAAATTGCAAGCTTAGAACAATGATATCTTTGACTGTCGATGCTACTTGTTCTGGTGAGGGACTTAGGCTACCATTGCTTGATAAAGATAAAACGTGAAGAAGATATTTTTTGGAGGTGAACAATGGAATAGTCATTTGGCTCAACAATCCCTCCAATTTATAGGCTAGAAATCCATGAATGATTATAAGGGAAATTTTAGGCCCGCAATGTATGTCATGGTTCATGGTTATGAAATAAAGGGATAAATAAACCCAAACAAATGTTTAAGCGTTATCAAACCAAGTATTAATTCGTTATGTTGTCTTAAATCTTGTCTTGCTCGATATGAATCTACTTGTACGTGTAATTTATTTTCTTTTGATGTTCCATGATCTTCTTGTGAATTAATTCTGGATCTTTGAACCAATTGTACTAGCTTAATCTTGTGACTTGAAGCTCGACGAGTCACTTTTTTTGAAATACTTGATTTGTTTTCTCTCTTTTCCCCTTTTGTTCTTTTTTCTCTTTTTATTTTCTCTTTGTGTTATCACCTTGATTTGATCTTCGAACACCTCATATTTGGTTCACCATATGGTGTCTTATCAGGATTGATAGTCTTCACTCATGCGAGCGGATTCTCTTCACCTTGCCCC
Organism: Hibiscus syriacus; assembly: GCF_006381635.1. NCBI lineage: Eukaryota > Viridiplantae > Streptophyta > Magnoliopsida > Malvales > Malvaceae > Hibiscus > Hibiscus syriacus. The sequence continues at coordinate 383,366 of NW_024062599.1, read as the reverse complement.
TCTTTGTGGAGGGTGATCATTGGTTAGGGTTGAATCAGAAGAAAATATAATTCAGGCTCAAATGGGGACAACAAGGGATATATATATTTTTCTTAGCAAAGGGATAATAAAAGAAAGTCATTCATCATTTCATATACGAAAGTCCTTGTAGAAGAGGTATCCCTAGGGGGATAGATTTTTAGGATTAATTTTATTCACATGAAAACAATGTAATTAATGCATGATAGAATTATTTCAAATTAATTTCATTTTTTCCTTCTTGCTGCTAGCATGTCTCAATTGCTTAGGCTCATATTCAAAAAGTTGATTCGAGATGTCCCACATTGTTTCTTCTTGTAGGAATGTTCATGTTAAGTGAACATCTTGTACTCAATGCCTTTGGGATTTTTTGGTAGAAAAAATGTCGATTTTGCGTCTAAGAAGACGATGGTGTGACTTTATTGGATCAATGAAAGGTAAGGGTATGACTTTTTTGTGTCTCGAAAAAGATTTAGGCAATATTTCAAAGTCTCTAAGAGAGGTAATGTCAAAATTTGGTCTTTTGGTAGTGACCATGAATTATTCTGGGTAAATAATCGATAGGCTTTATTTTTGGTTTTGGACAAGATAAGAAAGGTTTAATCTTTCTATGTGTTAAAAATCTATAATTCATTAAGAATTAAAAGAATTGTAAATTAAAATATTCAAAGAACTACAAGATTATAACTCGTTCAATTGTTCACAACCTTAGAATATAGCATAAGTTCAATCATCAAAAGATTTAAAAAATATTTAAGCAAATATTAAAGACAGAACAAAAAAGAGTTCAAACAAAACAATGCTCTTAATGCAAGTGAAAGAAAGCTTCATGGTAGATGCAATGACTTCTCGATCCACATCAGAATGCCCCATCATTCTTCGAATATCCATGCCCCTGAATAAATCAAATTCTGGACCTTGTGTTTCAGTGCCTTACAGTTCTCAATGGAGTGTCCTGAACTTCCTATGTGATATATGTATATGGCATCAACATTGTTGCCCTCAGGACATGGGGACTCTTTTGGCTTGGACTGAACTGGAGTCACAAGATTCTTCTAAACCAGCGTTGAAAGTAATTCCTCATAGGTCATTAGAATTGGATCAAATTGACTCTTTTCTCGGATCATCCTAAAAGGCTCAGCCCTACTACCATTTGAATGGCTCCAACTGTACTGATTTCAACTTCTTCCTGTAATTGTTCGAATCTTAATCCTATTCTTAATGTGGTGTCACCTGATTAGGACAACTATCATCGAATCCTCCACGAATTAATTCCATATTTTTATGAATGATGCATGTGAAAACGCTTAAGTAAATGCAGTGTGGAATGTAAATATGCAAATGCATATGTAAAAAGTGTTGATCCCAATGATAAATGTCATAGACTAATTTTCATCAGAGATAAAAATTCTTCACATCACAAGATAGTCCATTTTACAGACATGTTTTCGCTTAGACGCTAGGTATGAAATGGATTAATACTTTGTCTCGGAGCTTCGTCGTTGAAAATTATTCCCCTCAAGCGCTCTATAAACTATCTCGGTTAATTCCCCTATAGGGCTAGAATCATGTGGCATGCCTTGATGATTAATGGTTGAATAGTTGTAAGTGAAATCTCTACCATTATTTTACCTTCTCGGATAAAGGGATTACCTTTCGAGTCTTCGAGGTTGTTCTATTAGTTAACTCTAGTGCTCAATCTTTAAGCGATTTTCTTCCTCATTAGTAATCAGTGCATGTCTGTGTATGTGGCTACTTGATTGAAAACTTTTTTCTCTACTTATGAAAATTCTCACTTAAATATTCACTTACGGATCAACATTTTTGCATTATGTTCTAATGATGCAATGTAAAAAAAGACGAAAATGGCATAAAAATTAGGAAAAATGAGTTAGTTCAGGTAAGATAATCGAAACAGATAAAAGTGTTATTTAGAAATGAATATAACACCTACCCCATCATGGTATCTACCCTAGCATGCTTTTATTAAATAGCAATCCTACCCAGACATACTTTCTACCCGACATGCTTTTATTTCAAGAAATTGATCCTAACTGCATGGTAACTAGTTCATAGCTTTCATTCGAAAACAAATATATTTTATTAATTTAAAGCAAAATGTAAAGATTTAGAGTTGTTCCTCCTTCGTGTATGCTTATTTTGATACCTACTAACGAGCATAGGTTTTGTATGACTCTACCTATGGTAACCGTTCTACAGTTTACTACATGCATGGTTTCAGCTCTAATGGGACAAAGGTACTCGAATTGTCCTTTTTGCTAGTGCCCCCTTGGGCTACCAAACCCTCAATCCTAACCCATTACAGGTATAAATATATCGAGTTCAATTTGAGGGAATTCACTTCCTTATACCCATACAAGGAATAAATCCATACGAATATATAAGGTATGTGTACCCCAGAGGTTATTTAAAAAAGCTCATATTAAGAATAAATTCTTACGAGAGTAAAGCATTCACCCTACTTACTTGGGAAGAAGCTTGAGTATAGAGTCCATGTCATGTGAATGCATGTGATGTGTGTGAGGAGAAACATACAAACCTTTGACCCAAAAAGGAAGAAAAAACTCTTTATAGAAACCTTGACAAAGCTGAAAACATAGATTAAAACGTTAGTATGATAAAAAAATTAAAAGAATTTCATTAAATGTATCATAAGTTAATTATAGGCTCAAACTCATAATTTCTACCATTACGATAATGTATAAGTGACTTACAGCCTGACTCTCTAAAGTGTCCCCAGCAGAGTCATCAAGTTGTCATAACCATTTTTGAAAACTTTTTTATTTATATTTTTAAAAATAATTATGACTTAGTTAAAGAAAATTGGGATTTTGAATTAATTATTACGAATTGGAGTCACCATCAACCTTTGGGTTAGGTAGATTGAATACATAAAAATGTCTTACTTTAGAAAATATCATTTTAAAGACAAAAACTGGTATGTTTTACCAAAAATTTATTTTTAGGGATTCGAGAATCGACGTGGAGAAGGATAAACACCACCACAGTGCCCAATATTGGTACTTAGTCGCTTACACGTTGTCGTAAATGTGGAAATTGAAATTCGAATCGAAAATTAAATTTTGATCCATTTATTGAGACATTGATTATTTTTTTTGAATTATTTGTTAGGGACATTCCTTAATTTGAGAAGAAATCATGAGGTTTGCACATCCTCTAATAGGAAGACTATTTCATTTATTTCTTCTTTATATGAGAAACATTCCCCTCCCAACATTATCAAAAGTGCAAACCGAATATAAATTGAATATTAGTTATTGCATAAAATAACTTACTATTCAAAGAAACATGCATTTTAAATGTGGAAATTAGAATTAGAGAAACAAATAAATAACATTACTTTCATAAAATATAATCGATTTATTTTGAGATCTCATTACGTTTGAATGGCGTTTTGAAACACACTTCTTATATAAAATAGAACTTTTTGCGCCCATTCTATGATAAGGTTCTCGAAAATAGCTTCGAGCATATAAAAATGTAGGCCATTAATATTAAGCAAATTGAATCACTTTGTAAACTTATCGACTAAATCATAAACTAATCAAAGCTTACGATAATATTAAAATAACTATTAAATAAATACATACATATATGTAGTATAGTAACATACCATAATAAAATAAAGATCATATAAAGAAAAAATATTACAGGGTTCAAAACAACCAACAAGTAACTTAAAACGAGGTCTAAATCAAACATAATTGATAACATGGTCTAATATGCAAATAAATTAAATCGAATCTAAACAGTGATTAAAATTGTATGCAAGGCTAGCCTTAAGGACCTGAAACATAAATTACCATTTTTCACATAATAGAGTAAATGAATAAAATGGAATAAAGTGAAAACCTACAGGCACGATTCAATATTCAACCTAAAACAAAGATTGTGGTTAAAATGAAAATTTGAAAAATGAAATGGGTAATGTCTAATATTAGTAAAATATAAGATAAACAGAAAGGTGACCAAAATACAAGTTTAATAACTATGGGTCTTGAAATATGAAATAATTCATTTACATATAATGGCTAAAATAAAAGTTTACAAAGCCCGAAGGCCCCAGAACATAATTTACCCAAACGTAAAAATGTGCATTTACCCCCAGGACGTCGTCGTTTTATACGCCATATATATGGATAAAAGCAAGGCCTACACCTGACCATCTCCCCTCTTTTTCCTCATTTCTATTTTCTAAGGGAGAGAGAGTGAACCAAAAGCTCTCTACTCTTCTCCTCTCCCCATCGAGGGAGAGAAACTGTCACCTTCCGACCGCCGTAAATCGATGGCCAAAATGAAGAGAAAAACCACTTAAAGACTCATATGAACCCATAATAAACCCTAAAACCCTAAAACCTAAAAGGTTACCCCTTGAACTCTCACCAAAACGTCCAAAGTAAACAACCAAAGGTAAAGAAATCAACTTTGAAGACCTAGGAGCCTCCTTGACTCCGATGAGCACACGACGACGACGATGATTAAGTAAAAAGGTGAGCTTTTTAGGGTTTCTTCCTTTTTTTGTTATTTTTATTATTTTTTTACTATTCTCCATTTTTTGGGTTCCAAAGCTTTTTTCTTTGGTTCAAAAAAATCTCCATGTTTGGTTCGAATGCCCTCTGAATATAAGTTTATCTTTTGGAGGGAATGATTTCCCCTAGTTAAGGTAGATGATATCCCCAATTCTTTGGGATTTATCTTATTTTTTAATAGGGTTTTCGGGTTTGGTAATATTTTTGATTGATTTGAGTGATTTTTGTACTGTTTGGCCAGATTTGATGATGACATTGGATCGAGGAGTCTTCGGTGACTACTCACACGACTAGAGAGACAAACGGTTTGGTGTATGTATCACACATCTTGGTGGCTGATCCTTGCTGGTGGCAGTAACAACTTCACACATTTAGGGTTAAAACCCTATTTTTTAGGAGATCTTGACCATTGATCTTCAACTCGATCGAATGGTGGAGATTGAGTGGCTACATTAGAACATGATGTAACCCTAATATATTTTGGGCTTCCACCATTGGGTCTCCTGGATAACATGTATTGGGCTTGGGGTACTGTTTGTAGTATTGAGTGTCTACACACCTCTTACTCAGTATATTGTAGAGCCGCCTAATCTGAACTAGCACGATATGCCTATGCAAGATCGAGGAATGTTTCTTCAGGCATTAAATAATATCATCAATCGCTGAGCTGCTGTGCCAGTTTCGAAAGAACTGAGGAAAATGAGAGCACCTGAATTTTGAGGTGATACAGATTTTGATCTGAAGGCTACAAATTAATGGTTGAATGATGTTAAAAACATGTTAAACATGATTCCTTGTGATGATCAAGGAAAGCTAGAAGGGGTTGTGTCCTTGTTGATGGATTAAGCCAGTATTTGGTGGAATACAGTCACTGCACGAATCTCTCCATAACAGATTACTTGGAAATTCTTTCTGAGGGAATTCAAGGAAAAGTACATTGGGGACGTGTTCATCAATGAGATGATGCAACAATTTCTTAATTTGGATCATTCTGGAAGGAAAATCTACAACTATGAATGTCAGTTCCACAGCTGAGTCAATTTACATCGAAGTTCCTTCCGATTGAGAAAGCCAGAATTAACAGGTTTATTGTTGGGTTAGATCCTCAATATAAAAGGATTTTAGTTTCTTATTATTTTATTGTTTTTCAAGAAACGATAAACAAGGCTAAAGCTATGGAAAAAGTTGACTTAGAAGATTCGAAAGCGAAAAAGACTCTGTTGAGCAAAAGGTTTGGAAACTCCTTATCTGCACAATCTTCCAAATGCAACAAGGGACAACAACAGAAAAGTTATGGCTCCTCAGCATCTATAGGAAAAAAGGGATTTTCTAGAGGGAAGTCTAAGCAGACCGAGAAAGCTTTAGCAGGTACTCAAGGTTCGGGATTCCGTCCTATTTCATAATGTAAGTTCTGTGGAAAGAGATGTCCTGATCAATGATGGTTCGTTGAAGGAAATGCTACAACTGTGAGCAAGCTAGTCATTATAAAAGGAATTGTTAAGAGCTTTACCCAGACCAATCAGTAGTAAAACCCCAAAAAGACTGAGCTAGAAAAGGAGGCAAACCATGAACGTCTAGGCTACATCCAATCGTGAAGGCAAGAATACATCTCAAATTTATCATATCAAAACTAATGATAATCGGGATGCTCCTGAGATTATAGGAGGTACCTTTTATCTCTTTGATGAACATGTTTTTGTGTTGGTAGATCCTGGTTCTACTTACTCATATATTAGTGCAAAGATGGTTAGAGATATGAGAATTCCATCAGAACCTACTTCTAGTGATATTGTGACAATCAATCATTTGGGCCATAGTGCGAGGAATAGTCGGATATGTAAGAATTGTCCGATAAAGATTCATAGGGTATAATTTCCTGTAAATTAGTTGGAATTACCTTTTGAGAAGTTTGGAATAATCTTGGGCATGGATTGGTTATCTCTCTACTATGGTTGGGTAGATTTTCGTATTAAGAGATTGTTTTTAAAGGATGCAAAAGGTTCTGAGATAATATTTGTCGGGGAAAGGATAAATCTCCTATCAAATGTGGTGTCGGCTATTTCTGCCAATAAATTGTTTCTGCAAGGATGTCAACCATTCTTAGCACATGTTGTGGATACACGAGCTGCCGAGGTTAAGTTTGAAGACATTCGAATTCTTCGTGAGTATCCTGAGTTGTTTCCAGCTACCTAGATTACCTCCAAATCAAGAGGAGGAGTTTGGTATTGATGTATTTCCAAGTACATCGCCTATTTCGATGGCTCTTTATTGGATGGACCCAACTAAATTAAGGGAATTAAAGTCTCAATTACAAGATTTTGTAGATCAAAGATTCATTAGACCGAGTGTTTCACCTTGGGGTGCATCAGTGTTGTTTATGAAAAGAAAGACGGATCCATGTGATTATGCATAGATTATCGACAGTTAAACAAAGTGACCATCAAGAACAAGTATCATCTTTCGAGGATTGATGATTTATTTGATCAACTAAAGGGAGAAACAATTTTCTCTAAGATTGATATTCGATCAAGATATCACTAGTTAAGGATTAAAGAGTAAGACATTTCTAAAATAACGTTCAGAACTCAGTATGATCATTTTGAGTTTGTAGTGATACCGTAATTTGTTTGAAAAATGCTCATGCAGCATTTATGGACCTGATAAACCGAGTATTTTAGCCTTATTTGGATCAGTTTGTGGTGGTTTTCATTGATGACATTTTGATATACTGGAAGACAAAGGAAGATCATGATGCTCATCTTCGTACTATTCTCGATATTCTAAAAAATAAAAAGTTATGTGCCAAGATGTCAAAGTACAAATTTTGGTTATCAGAAGTTGATTTTCTTGGCCATGTGGTTTCGGAAGAAGGCATAAGGGTAGATCCCAAGAAAATTTAGGTTGTAATGGAGTGGAAACCTCCAAAGAATGTTGCAGAGGTTCAAAGTTTTTTATGACTTGTTGGTTACTTTCTAAGGTTCATGAAGAACTTTTCGATGATTTCCTCTTCATTGACTAAGCTTTTAAGGAGGGATGTTCCATTTGTTGGACAGAGAAATGCCAAGAGAGCTTCGAAACATTAAAGAAGATTTTAACGGAAGCCCTAGTGTTAGTACAACCAGAATCTGTTAAAGATATGGTGTATAGTTATGCATCTCATAATGGCTTAGGTTGTGTACTTATGCAAAAAGGAAAGGTTATGGCTTATGCTTCCAGGCAGTTAAAGACACGTGAAAGGAATTATCTGACACGTTATCTTCAGTTAGCAGCAGTTGTGTTTGCTCTAAAGATTTTGCGTCACTACTTGTATGGTAAGCAGTTCTACATTTATATGGATCACAAAAGTTTAAAGTATATGTTTAGTCAAAAAGAGTTGAACTTGAGATAGAGAAGATGGATAGAACTTTTAAAGGACAACGATGTGGTCATCGACTACCATCCAGGGAAGGTTAATGTTGTAGCTAAAGCACTTACCTGAAAGACTTTCGCAGATTTACGAGATTTAGATACGTGTTTATATTTAAAGGAAAATGGCACATTGTTGGCTGAATTAAGGATAATGCCAACACTTTTAGATCGGATAAAGGAACTACAAGGGAAGGATGAAAATTGTTTAGCAAGGATCGTACAATTGGAAAATTGTTTAGAAAGATATTATATTTGAGGCACATTATGTTCGTTGACTCGTGTTGGATCTTTACAAGTTGCTTGATCGATCATCTCTTGTTGGGTCTTTATGAGTTGCTCCTGGATTCTTTCAATCCTACTAACTAGTGTTAATATTTCATTCATTGCTTTAACCTTTCTAGAGACCTGCCTCGAATAACTTGAATTTGCTTTTAAAACTTCTGTCATAAAATCCTTCGCATATTACTCCCATGTTTTCATGATTGTCGTATGTTAATATGATATGCAATGTATGACATATGAATACGAATGTAAAGATTCAAAATATGTAAATGAAAAATGAAAAATGGAAATGCCAACTGTACAATGCAAATGCATGTACGCAAAAAAGAAAATAAACATAAAACACAAGTTCGTACATATAACATAATAAATTAATATGCATATTTAATAAAAGACAGATAAAAATAAGATAAAAAGCACGGTTATTATCAATTAATGAAAGGAAAGAAAAAGGTCCTATACAGCATGGTTTCTAATTCTCGTGAAAGAATGAACTTAACCACATGATATCTAGTTCTCTCGCTTCTTGCAAAACAAATAACTAAATTTGAGGAAAATATTAGAATGAATTTCCCCTACATACAGAAATTCAGTATAAATGGATAGAAATTCGGTACTACTAACAGTGTACTTGAATTGTCCTTTGTTGGTGCCCCCTTGATCTTGTCAGACCCTCGATCCTCACCCATTACAGGTTTAAACAGATTGAGTTCAATTCGAGAGGATTCATTTCCCCATGTCCATGAAATGAAACTCAATGTTTCACTTGTAAACATGAGGCATATGTATCCTAGATGTTACTTGCTCAAGCTGTTGAGTTAATCGATCGATGGAATTGGCCAAGAGTGGGTGAATTGGCAATAAAAATTTTGGTGGAAGCTTTTGCAGAAAATTGAAAATATTTGCACAACGATTTAGAGTGGTTCGACTTTCTCAACCAAAGTCAACGTCCACTGCCTTAGCTATTCACACTAAGGATTTTCCAACAAATTCACTAATTTGTTATTTCTTTTGAGGACAAAGAATAAGCTTACAACTCCCTCAAGAATTATACCTCAAATTCTTGAGAACACTCTTTTTCAAAGAGAAATACACAAATTTGCAAACTTACAAGGAAAACCTCACAAGGTAGATTGTTTGCACAATTATATAACAAAGAAAGAACACTCAAGGATAAATACAATAGGGCACAAATGGTGTTCTTGAAAGCACAATGAATATTGAATGAAAAATAGGCTTGAAGTGCTCAAACAATGAGTTTGATGCTTTCTCTTTGATTCTCTCTCAATTCTTGATAATTGTTGTTTCTTGTTTTTGATCAATGGCTTCTAAGCTTGTTTAAATACTTCTTCAATTAATTCTGAACGTTGGGGATGCTTAGTGGAGTCAATAGAGCCGTTTTAGTGTGAAATCAATTAATAAAACAGTTTGGAGCATGGGGGGGAATCGATACCCCTTCATGGGGAATCGATTCCCTAAGTGTAAAATTCAAATATTTCGACTGTTAAACAGGGGGGAATCAGTACCCCCTTGGGGGGGAATCGGTTTCCTCCGAGCATTCTGTTTTTCACGTAGCCAAACAATTCAGGGGGAATCGGTACCCCTTGGGGGGAATCGGTTCCCTCTGAGTAATATGGAATTTTAGCTTTGAAACGATTCGAAATACTTTGTAAAATTGTTTTGAAATTTTTTAAGATTAAAACTTAATTTTACACTTGAGTAAGGATTAAAAATGACATTTGAAAGATTTGGAGTAATATTTTGATATTCGAATAATTATATCGAATATACTCAAAAAATATTTTGGAAAATCTTAAAATTTATTTAACTTAATTTGTTATATCGAAATATCAAAATGTTTTCAACAATCTCCCCCTTTTTGATATAACAAAACATTTTAGTAATTTTAAGATTTTGAAATCAAGTTTTGAAATTACTCCCCCTTACTCTAACACTTCTCCCCTTTAAAAACACTTTAACATTTCTCCCCCTTTTTGTTAAATCAAAAAGACTTTTAAAAGATTTTAAACAAGTTTTTGAAATCATTTAGTCAATTGATTATAAATATAGCTTAAGATGCTAAGATCACAATCAAGAGAAAGGTTAGCCATTAGTTTCATAATCAATATTCATAAACAATATGACATGGCAAAATTGGTCATATATCTAACATAATGTAAATGATGCAATAATGAATAAATTTAACCAAACCAAATATATAGAAATATAAGTTCAAACATCCATAATCCTTCAACCAAATTCAAACATCCAACAATTAAAGTAAAAACAATTCAAAGTCATTCAAAATGTTGAAAACAATAAGTTTGAAGTTTTGATCCAATAATGCTAAGCAAGAAACAGGGCCTAATCGTCCATCGGTGCATCAGGAGGAGATAAATGTGACCAAATGTTGGTCACATCACGTGAAAGTGCATCGACCCTTTCATCTAATCTGTCGAAACGACGATTCATTGTTTCGGTGGTAGCAGTCAGATTTGGATCGATGGATGCAAGCCTCAAATCAATTTTCTCCATAAATGATCGGAAGTATGGAGGCATTTGATCTTCTTGTTGTACTTGTTCCTCTGGTTGTGCTTGTTCCTCGTGCTGTTCTTGCTCATCGTCGGAGTCGTCGGCTTCCAGAGGTTGTTCATGAGTACGAACCCAAATATCAGTTTCTTCATTGATCTTTCATCCCGATTTGGTTAAAGAAAATAGTTTGATTTGATTTTTGAGGGAAAAAGAAGCATCAAGACCAACTCTAAGCCCAACCTTCTTAAACAGATTACTAAGAATACAACCATAAACTAAAGATGAACAAAGTTTCTTATTAGGAACAAGATTTACGATTTCGACAAGTTCAGCAAAGATAATCTGTGGAAGGTTGATTTTAAGATTATTTTGGACATAATGTAGCCAAAATAAATCCATGGCTCGGAGAGTAGAGTAATGGCCTCCGGATGGTCGAAACCACCAAAAGATCATAAGATAAAGAAAATGGTCGTGAAGATCTAACACACTCGTACTATCCCTTCGTTTATACTGAGATCCTACCGTTAATTTTTCATTGTCTAACCCGTCATTATCTAATCCTAATGCTTTGGTTATGTATTCTGGGTCAAGATGAATGAATCATCCTAGAAGATAGGATCGAATTCCTATGGTTAAGGTTTTCTCCAGGTTTTAAATGCAAACGACATTAGAGTAGAAGATACGAACGACTTGATGGTATACTATTGGTTCAAGCTCAAAAAGTTTGTCAAATTTCCACTCTTGAAGAGTAGGAAGATGTCAAAAATTGATGTCTAACATGGCTTGAATAGATGGGATGCGTTCTTCCTGGATTTTGTAGGACTCAAAGTTTTGACAAAACCTAAAATAGAGATTTTTATCTACGACCGGGTTCATTGAAGCAAGAATTGCGAATGGTCATGTTTGGATCATCGGGATCAGGAATAGGAATTTTTTGGATAGGTGGAGGGTTTGGAGGTGAGTTTGGAGGTTGGCTAGAAGGTCTAGAACGTTTGTGAGACATGATTTAAGGTAATTGGAATGGAAAGAATAACCTTGAAGAATTTTGGATTAGAGTGAGATTGGATGAAGTTTGCACGATTTTGATGATTCCAACGGGTTTATGAGATGATATTTGAAGTAATTTAGATTAAAATCGTTGTTTTGAAGCAAAGTGGAGATTTGGGAGATATAGAGAGTGAATGGCATCAAGAAGGAGTAGAACAGGTTTTGAGAGAAAAGAGTGCTCTGGGTGCTCTGGACGTGTTATATCCAGAACCCTCAGGGGGGTATCGATTCCCCTGTGGGGGGGGAATCGGTTCCCCTTCAAAGGGGGAATCGGTTCCCCTTCAAAGGGGGGATCGGCTCCCCTTCAAGGAGGGTATCGATTCCCTCTGCACCAAAAATGCTAAAATCTGATTTTAAACACTCAAAATGCTAAATTAATTTTCTCTAGTTGTATTGGAAACTCATATATTGAAAATTAATCATGTTCAATCAATCAAATTAAAACTTAAACTATATTTGTACATAAAGTTAATTTTCACCAAGAATCATAAACTCCCCCTAACTAAAAGCAAAGAATGCAATAAAAAATATTACAAGTATTTTTTATTTATTCTTAAAAGAGCTAAAATTATTTTAAACATTAAGTGAAGATAGGTGAGTTAAACCTAATTCTCTCCTAAGTGTCCAAAAACGTTCCTTGTCTAAAGGCTTTGTAAAGATAGCCGCTAATTGATGCAAAGTATCAACAAATTCTAGAACTACATCTTCCTTAGTGACATAGTCTCTAATGAAGTGATGTCTTATTTCAATATGCTTAGTTCTAGAGTGTTGGATGGGATTTTTAGAGAGACAAATAGCACTAGTATTTTCACACTTGATAGGAATGGTACCTACTTCAATTTCATAATCAAAAAGTTGTTGTTTCATCCATAAAACTTGTGTACAACAACTACCAGCTGAAATGTATTCCGCTTCAGTGGTAGATAATGCAACAAAATTTTGTTTCTTTGAAAACCAAGAAATTAACATATTTCCAAGGAATTGGCAAGTACCGGAGGTGGTTTTCCTATCTAATTTGCATCCTCCATAATCCGCATCAGAAAAGGCTTGCAAGCTAAAGCTAAAGTCTCTAGGATACCAAAGTCCTAAACTAAGAGTGTCCTTAAGGTATCTAAAGATTCTCTTAACAGCTAGTAAATGTGATTCCTTAGGGCATGATTGAAATCTAGCACATAAGCAAACACTAAACATAATGTCCGGTCTTCTTACAGTTAGATAAAGCAAAGAGCCAATCATTAACCTATATAATTTAACATCCACACATTTACCTCCTTCATCTATGTCAAGATTTGTTGATGAGCTCATTGGAGTGTCATGATGTTTCCCATTTTCCAGTCCAAACTTCTTGAGCATATCTTTGACGTATTTAGCTTGATTGATGAAGATTTAATCTTTTCTTTGCTTGATTTGGAGTCCCAAGAAAAATGAGAGCTCCCCCATCATGCTCATCTTGAATTCACTTTGCATTAGCTTAGAAAATTCTTGGCAAAGAACATCATTAGTAGAACCAAATATTATATCATCAACATAAATTTGAACTACTAATAAATTTTTTCCTTTATGCTTTAAAAACAATGTAGTGTCAACCTTCCCTTTTGAAAATCCTTTTTCAATTAAAAAGTTTGACAATCTTTCATATCAAGCTCTAGGAGCTTGTTTAAACCATAAAGTGCTTTTGTCAATTTAAGAACATGATTTGGAAATTTTAAATCTTCAAAACCAGGAGGTTGTTCCACATAAACTTATTCATATCAATAAAATAGGAGCTTGTTTAAACCAAAAATGCACTTTTAACATCCATTTGATATAATTTAAATTCATGAAAGCATGCAAATGCTAATAACATTCTAATTGCTTCCATCCTAGCTAGGCCTTTCAACTAATGTCCATACTTTATTTCTATCAAATTAATTTAACTCTTCTTGCATAGCCATAATCCAATGTTCATCATTTAATGCTTCTTTAATATTCTTAGGCTCTATGCATGAGATAAATGCAACATAATTACAAATATTTCTAAGAGAAGATCGAGTTGTTACCCCTTTGCATAGATCACCTATAATTTCACCATCCTTGACATAGTTATACTCTCTTGGATAAGATACTTCCCTTTCTTCAATGGTTGGATTCTCGAGAGGATCATGAGTTTCCTCATCTTTCGTGTCTTCCTTTGATGATAGTTCTACAACGTCATGTCCAACGTCATTTATATTTATAATCCCTACATCATCATTCACACAAGAATCCTTCCTCGGAAGGAGATTATCATAAAAAACAACATGTATAGACTCTTCTACAACTAAAGTTATTTTATTAAATACTCGATAAGCTTTAGAATTTAAGGAATAACCCAAAAAAATTCCTGCATCACTTTTAGCATCAAATTTGCCAAGATTGTCTTTACCGTTGTTTAAAACAAAACATTTACGTCCAAAAGGATAAAAATAGCTAATGTTAGGCTTTTTATTTTAAAAAAGTTCATATGGATTTTTCTTCAAAATAGGCCTAATCATTACTCGATTAATAACATAACAAATGGTATTTGTGGCTTTCGTCCAAAAATATTTTGGCAAATTGTTTTCACAAAGCATGGTTCTAGCCATTTCTTCTAAAGTTTAATTTTTCCTCCCAACAACTCCTTTTTGTTGAGGGGTTCTAGGTGCTGAAATATTATGGCGAATACCATTAGAATTACAAAATTCAGTAAATCCATGATTTTCAAATTCAGTTCCATGATCACTCCTAACACTAGTTATAGAGTAACCTTTTTCATTTTGGATTACTTTTGAAAACGTGATGAATTTTTCTAATGCTTCATCTTTAGTATTTAAGAATAGAACCCAAGTAAATCTAAAATAGTCATCTACCAAGACAAATGCATATTGTTTTCCACCCAAGCTAGTAGTTCTAGATGGCCCAAAAAGATCTAAATGGATCAATTGTAATACTCTACTAGTTGATACATCATTAATGGATTTAAAATAAATTCACTTTTGTTTTCCTTTAGCACAAGCATCACAGATTTTTATCATTATCAAATTTTAGTTTAGGCAGCCCTCGAAAAAATTCTCCTTGAATTAACCGTTGCAAAACACTCATACTAGCATGTCCTAGTCTCCTATGCCATAACCAACTATCATGCTCATCCTTAGTAACTAGGCATAAATTAGTTATTTCTATAGAGTCTAAATGCACCATGTAAATGTTTCCTATTCTATGACCAACAAGCATAATCCGATTAGATGCAATGTCAATGACTTTACAACCATTAGTTTCAAACATGACATTGAATCCCTTATCACATAATTAACTAATACTCAAAAGATTATGCTTTAACCCATTCACATTCAAAACATTATGCAATGTTGATTATCAAGATTAAAAGCACATGCATAAAGTTTTTGAAAATGTTATGGATTAAAACTAAAAAAATGCATAAACATTAAGAAAAATTTAAGGTCAAAATTTTTCAAAAACAAAAGTTCTTGAAAAAATAATCGATATCATTTGTTAAAGATATATCAAAAACAATTTTGACCAAAAATTAATATGATGAACTAGAGTTTATAAAACATTACCAAACAAAACATTATGCAATGTTGATTATCAAGATTAAAAGCACATGCTAAAGTTTTTGAAAATGTTATGGATTAAAAACTAAAAAAATGCATAAACATTAAGAAAATTTAAGTCAAAATTTTTCAAAAACAAAAGTTCTTGAAAAAATAATCGATATCATTTGTTAAAGATATATCAAAAACAATTTTGACCAAAAATTAATATGATGAACTAGAGTTTATAAAACATTACCAAAAATTACTATGTTCACCATACAATATTTTTCAACATACATGAGATAAACAATCATTTAAATTATTCAACATTTAAAACCTCATGCATGCATAAACTAAATGAGCAACCAAATAAAATAAAAACATTAAGTTTAGAGGTAACACATTCCTTTTCCATGTATGGCTAGAGCATCTTGAATATCATCATCTTCATCACCATTGCTCCCACACACCTACAAGAGACATTTAAGTAGATTTTGGTATCCAAATTGCTTTGGATCCTTGAACATTAGTTTCAATGCCTCTTGTTCCTTTTGGAACCCATACTTGTCTAATTTTAAATCATCTTCCTTTCTTTAAAGGACAAGTATGTTCCTTATGACCATGATAATGACAATGTGAACATATTGTCATTATTGAACTAGATGAATTATTTAAAATGATATATTTTTCTTTTGTTAAACATTCAAGCTTAACTTTCAAATCGAAATTTTCTTTTTCAGTACTTTCAAATTTCATTTTTGAAAGCTCTAAATCGTTCTTCAAGATTTCATTTTGATTTTCAAATCCATTTTCGTTTCTAGAATTTTGTTTAATTTGAAATTTCTTTTTCAAAGTTTTCAGATTTTATTTTTGAAAGCTTTAACTCCTTTCTCAATATTTCATTTTGATTTTCCAAGTCTGTTTTAGCTTTCAAAAGAAGATCATTTTTAGCAATAAATTTAGAAATCAATTTATTGTATTTGGATTTCATGGTCTCAAACTCCGAAAATAATTCATCATAAGCATCTTGTTACTCATTAAAAGATTTTGAATTTAGTCTATTTGAGTTAGAAGATACCTTTGGCTCTGTGAGAGCTAATAGAGACATCACATTTACTGGTTCTTCTTTTTTCTTGTCTCTATAGATCTCCTCAAGCTTATCCCACATCTCCTTGGCATTTGAACAAGAAGAAACTCCTTTATATACATTAGGATCAATTGCACAACACAATATGTGCATAGCTTTTGTATTTTCTTGAGCTTTCTTCCGTTCTTGATCACTCCACTTATTTGCCTTCTTTGTAGGAGAAGAATATCATTTCTTGATCATCATCCAAGCTTCCATATCAAATGCTTGGATAAATATCATCATAAGCTTATTCCAACGACGATAATTTGTTCCATTGAAGTGTGAAGGCACGTCAATTGGTCTGGATTCTTCCATGGAGAATGAACCGAATGTGGACGCCATCTTTATCAATTTAACTCTTCCCGGATCTACTCAAGAGGTGGTTAAACCTTCAAATGAGTCAAGCTCTGATACCAATTGTTGAGTTAATCAAATCGATGGAATTGGCCAAGAAGGGGGTGAATAGGTAATAAAAATTTTGGTGGAAGCTTTTGCAGAAAATTGAAAATATTTGCACAACGATTTAGAGTGGTTCGACTTTCTCAATCAAAGTCTACATCCACTGCCTTAGTTATCCACACTAAGGATTTTCCAACAAATTCACTAATTTGTTCTTTCTTTTGATGACAAAGAGTAACCTTACAACTCCCTCAATAATTATACCTCAAATTCTTGAGCACACTCTTTTTCAAAGAGAAATACACAAATTTGCAAACTTACAAGGAAAACCTCACAAGGTAGATTGTTTACACAATTATAGAACAAAGAAAGAACAATCAAGGATAAATACAATATAGCACAAATGGTGTTCTTGAAAGCACAATGAATATTGAATGAAAAATAGGCTTGAAGTGCTCAAACAATGAGTTTGATGCTTTCTCTTTGATTCTCTCTCAATTCTTGATGATTGTTGTTTCTTGTTTTCGATCAATGGTTTCTAAGCTTGTTTAAATACTCCTTCAATTGATTCTGAATGTTGGGGATGATTAGTAGAGTCAATAGAGCCGTTTTAGTGTGAAATCAATTAATAAAATAGTTTGGAGCATGGGGGGAATCGGTACCCCTGCATGGGGAATCGGTTCCCTAAGTGTAAAATTCAAATATTTCGACCGTTAAATAGGGGGAATCGGTACCCTCTTGGGGGGAGTCGGTTCCCTCCGAGCATTCTGTTTTTCTCAGAGCCAAACCATTCAGGGGGGAATCGGTACCCCCTTGGGGGGAATCAGTTCCCTCTGAGCAATCTGAAATTTCGTCTTTGAAACGGTTCGAAATACTTTGTAAAATTGTTTTGAAATTATTTTAAGATTAAAACTTAATTTTACACTTGAGTAAGGATTAAAAATGACATTTGAAAGATTTGGAGTAATATTTTGATATTCGAATAATTATATCGAATATACTCAGAAAAGCTTTTGGAAAATCTTAAAATCCATTTAACTTAATTTTTATATCCAAATATCAAAATGTTTTCAACAAAAGCCCATGTGGAGAAAAATAATTTTTCTCACGTAAGCGTAGCGTTTACCATTACCTAATGGGATATAGCACAGTTAGAAGGCTCTAACTATCTCAAACAGTTGTAATGTGTAAGGGGAAACTTACAATCCTTTGCCTTGATCCCAGTATAATTAACCTAAAACACGGTTAGCAATCTGAAACAGAAAACTAATCAAATTAGTATAACTAAATAATAATCAAAATTTAAATATCATTCGTATTTTCCATATTTAACTAACAAGATGACATATAATCAATTATAGATTGACTCTCTAAAAAAAATGTCCCCAACAGAGTCGCCAAGCTGTCGAAACGGTCCTTACCGGGCTTTTTTCCGGGAATCAGTCCGACTAAAATATTGGGGAACATGTCAGATTTTAAATACAAACTTGGAGTCACCAATCAACTCTTTGGGTTTGGTAAGTCGAATACCTAAAAAAATATCTTTTAAAATAATTTTTAGAAAATAATTTTAAAAGATAAAAATTTGATCTGCGATTGACCAGAGATTCACTTTGAAAAGGGTTCGGGAGTCGGTTACGTGTGGGGAAGGACTAGCACCCCCACAACACCCAAAATTGGTACTTGTGATTATACATCATCTTAAAAGTGGCAAATTCAAGTAATATTTAAATCATGACAAAAAGGAAAATGAATTATTATTTTATACGAATAATCCTTAAAAATATCTTCCTAGCAAGTTAAGGAGATATTTTTATAATTTAATCGAATAAAATAACATAAAAAACATTATAATTACAATAATTGATAAATATATAAATACTAAATTAAAATAATAAATATGTTAAATTTAGTGATTAAATTACATAATATTAAGGCCATAACTGCAAATATCTTATATTTTAGACACTTTTAACGTAAAAAAAAATAATAATAAAACAAATTAAAAATATTAGAATCATGGATTAAATTATAAAGTAGTGAAATTAATGGCTACAATTCGAAACATCACAAAAAATAGGTATTGGAATCATAATTTAACCTTAATTACTATTCGGGTTTAAAATATAAATTATTAAAATTATAGGGACTAAATCAATATTTACCCTAAATATAAATATAAATAAGGAAAGCGACGTAAAAGAAATAAAATAAAATGCAAAGACCAAATTGAAATGCACAGAAACATAATTTCAGTGACTAAAATATAAAAATAAAAAGTACATGGACCATTGACATGATTTTCACATACGCAAAATCACGCAAATACCCTCTCTGAGACGACGTAGTTTTGAATTGGGTATAAATATGCATTAAACCGGCCTAAAAGACCATTCTTTTCATTTTCTCAAATTTACTTCTCTCTCTAAGAGGAGAGAAGCTCTAACTTCTCTCTAACTCCCTCACCGGAGGGAGAACCAACCACCAGCCGACCACCGTACACCGATGTCGACAAGAATTCGAGAAAACACACCAAATTGAAGCTCTCACCGTCCTATACCCAAATCTGGCCTCCCATTCTCTTAAAATCCCACTATATGTAGTAGATCTAGGTTTTTACCTTCGATTTTTTGGTGGTTCGACGACGGTTTGGAGGTCTCAACGAGGGTATGTTTCTTCTTTCTTTTGTTTTATTTATTTCTACTGTTCTGTATTGCTGGTTGTTCGAATGTTAATTTCCCTCACTGTTTGCTGCCTCTGTCTTTTTCGTATATGGCTCTATTTGAATATATCTCCTCCTTTTTGTTTCATTTTTTTCCTTGCTCTCTTCCTTCTTCCTGTCCGTTCTTCTTCTCTTGTAGGTAAGGGTTTATATAGCCCTTGGAGCGCCATTCATAATGATGAACCCTCTCGGTGAGTCACTGGATCTACGATGGTGACTCACTATAGGGCAATGAGGTGTGCGGTTGATTTGCTAGGTGCATTAAATACACCCAGATCTTCTGGATTCATCTAGTGAGGCGATGATGGCGTGCCAACGACTGACTGGAGCACCTGGAGGCAGCGACCAAAATAACCCTAGGGTTGTAATAAAACCCTAGGGTTTCGGCTAGATGAATATGGGTCCTCCATTTCCCTTTTGATCGGACGATGATAATTGCTAGCGGCTGGAGTTGAGATGTAAAAAACCCTAATTGAGTTTGGGTTTGAATTTAGGCCTGGACTGGTTCTAGGTTTGGACCGAGTTTTGGATCTACTGGACTTCTCGGGTCTGGGCCTCCGGTTTGTCTTCTCGGGTCTGGACCTCCATTTTATCTTCGGGTTTGGGCCTCCGGGTTCTTGTAAATGGGCTTTGGGTTTGTAACAATTTAATAATAATAATAATAATAAATATAATATTTATATTTTAAAATACATAAACTCGGATGAAAATGAATGTCGACAACACCTATCCAAGCAATAAAACACAAGAGAAGAGTTTTTCACTCTTTATTTCTATTCTCTTGTAAATATTTGTGTTTTTGTGAGCTTTAATTTGTAAATACCTTCCTTTTTAGATGTTTCTTTGTTTACTTTCTCATTCCTTTTGAAAAGGGGTTTTGGTTCTAGCTAAGCCTTTGAATAGCTAGGGAGATTGCAAAGGCTATATCTTTGTCCTTGAAAAGAAAGAACAAATTAGTGGATTTGTTGGAAAATCCTAAGTGATGAACTCAGGTAGTGGATATAGACTTTGGTTGAGAAAGTCGAACCACTATAAATATGCGTGCATCATTTTTCTATCACTTTAAATCTCCTTACTCTCTAAAATTATCAAAAAGTCAGTTCACCCCTCTTGGTAAACTTTTTCAGTTGTCAATTTGAGCTTTATCGTAAGTCCCAACACAAGTGATTGTATTGAAACTAATTAAATAACTATATAGTCATATTAATAAAATTTTGAAAACATTAGTCATCGAAATCAACCCCTTAAATCGGCAGTCATTCAAGTAATTTACCAAAAAAAAGTTCTTTATTTGAGCTTGTCTCTCTCTATAAAAAGAGTGAGTGAGCCATTGAATCTGTCTCTTGTTAAAAGGCAATAGCTGTGCTTTAGCTGGTGTCAATAGTCTCTTCCATTTTCCTTGATCATTTTATAAATTTTCTTCCGTCTCTCCGAGTATTGTCTCCTTGTTCTTTTACTTTCTCCGACAAAAACATGGGTTCCAACGATTCCGAACTTCTTGTCGATCTATTCCCGTGGCTCAAAGAATACAAAGATGGAACCATCGAAAGAACAGCAGGATTCGAAGTGGTTCCCCCGGGGCTTGATCCCGAAACCAACGTGTTATCCAAAGATATCGTCATCATACCTGAATCCGACGTCTCAGCTAGAATTTACCGGCCAATCTTCGTCCCCAACGATCAAAAGCTACCCCTTGCAGTTTATTATCACGGCGGAGCTTTTTGTGTTGCTTCGCCAGCGTCCCCAAACTACCATACCAGCCTCAACATGCTCGTTGCCGAGGCCAACATTGTCGTTGTTTCGGTCGGCTATAGGCTAGCCCCCGAGCACCCTCTTCCTACAGCATATGAAGATTCATGGGCATCACTTCAATGGGTGGCTTCTCACAAGGAAGAAGAAGATGGCAACAATGAAACCTGGATCAAGGATTATGTGGACCTTGACCAGGTTTATTTGGTTGGTGATAGTGCTGGTGCAAACATTGCACACCACTTGGCTCTCCGGATCAAGGATTCGGATCTGAGTCAGAAGTTGAAGATTGTGGGCATTGGGATGATCCACTCTTACTTCTGGGGAACCGATCCGATTGGATCTGAGGTTACCGATCGGGTTCGGAAAGAGCTAGTCGATAAGTGGTGGCTATACGTTTGTCCTTCCGATAAAGGGTGTGATGATCCGCTCATCAATCCGTTTGCAGATGGATCCCCGGATCTTGCAGGGTTGGCATGCCATAGAATCCTTGTTATTGTTGCAGAGAAGGATATATTGAAGGACAGGGGGAGGTTTTATTACGATAAATTGGTGAAATCTGAGTGGAAAGGAAAAGCGGAGATTATGGAGACTGAAGGTGAGGGTCATGTGTTCTATATCTTTAACCCTGAATCCGACAAGGCCAAGAGCTTGTTCAAACGCTTGGCTGCTTTCTTGAACCAAGGCAAGTGAAAAATGTGGGGTTTGACTTGTCTTCTAGTAATAAAATAAGATCAGCCGAGCTTTGAGATATACCCATCACTTGATTCTCGTTCCAAAGTATTCTGTCCATTTTTCTTACATCCCTTTGTTTACTTTGTGCAATGCGATTCTACATTTTCTCTTTCGTTTCTTGTAAAGATTGGATCAATTCAGAATATCTAACTACACTTGTGATCTCAGCAAATTAAAACTTCAAAGGTCAAATTAATCCACTTGAATCATTGAATTTTTTAAAGTTAATTTGAATAAATATTTTAAGTTAAATAGTTTGATTTTTAAAATTTCAATGGTCAAATTAAACCATTTGAGTTAGTTAGCCTTTTGTGTAAATAGTTTAAGTTAAATATTTTGTATATTTGTCAACTCTAATCTATTAATTAATTAACACATGAAATAACATTATAAAACTTTAGAACGAGCCTCAAATTCAACCTGTTATATCTTTTGATTTAGAAAACTTTCACTAAAGAATTGTACATTTCAAGTTATATTAGTGATTTGTGATTTCAGCAGTACAGATAAATTTTTATAAGGCCCCATCCTCGTCATTTTCAAAGTGCCTGTTGAGCAACCCAGACAAAAGGCACTTGTTAAGCCTGCCCTTCTTTCGTGCAAGGTTTTTTTTAGCAAACTGCACTTCAAACTTAAAATCTCAAAATACGATGCAACTATTCTGAAAAACAAGATCCATTATGTGTAGGGCTCGACCCTAACATCAATCATTCCTTTGTCTATTCTAATATGACAAATTCAAATCTCTATATCTATAATCCTCTATCCTTGTACCAATTTGCGATTTGACCTCTTTAATAACAAGCAGAATCTCAAAACACCTCGTTTTGAAAATCGGACCGGACCGGTCGGTTCAACCAGGAACCGTTGCCTAGTCCGGTTCAATCTAAACCGGTTGAACCGCTACTAGTGAACCGACCAGAACCGCTGAACCGTTCGAACCGGACCGGCTGAAAACCGGAAAAAACCGGAAATTTTATTTTTTTTTAAAAAAAAATTAAACCAAACGTCGTTTGTTAAACGAGCCAAGTCGAACTCGAGTATTGCTGAGCTCGACTCGAACTTGAAAACTTTAAAAGTAAGCTCAACTCCACTCAAACTCACAAGTTAAAAATTATCAAGTTCAACTCGAACTCGAAATATAATATTGAAACTTGAACTCAAAAAGGCATGAACTAAAAAAAAATTTAGAAGCTCAATTGAAGCCTAAAATTCGAGCTTGATTGAAGTGAAAGAATAGTTCACTCAATGCTCACCAAAATGCTCCATGATTTTGAATGCCAAATTACCTCTATTATTTATAGAAGTTAGTTGTGATGCTCTTCTATGTTTCTTAGCAATGTGAGATTGTTTTGTTCTCATATTTTTACTCTTTAGACTTTTAGGATGATCTTCTATATTTCTTAGCCATGTGGGATTGTTTTTAAAAAAATATTAAACCAAACAATATCATTTTGTTATGATTTTTTAGCCCCAAATTTATTTTTTAATTATAGTTATATAATTATATTTATTATTTAATATGTTTTACCTTAAATATTATGTTGTAGTTAATTTGAATCATTTTGTTTCACTTGATTTTATGGTTTTTAATTTATATATGTTATGACTTGCTTTGAATATGACTTGTGATATAAAAAATTATTTTTTATTAAATATTTTTGGTATTTTTATTTAATTTTTTAAATAATTATGACGTCGTCCGGTTCTTCCGACCGGTCTAACCGGTTGAACCAGTGAACCGGTAGCATGATCGGTTCCCTAACCGGTCCGGTTCTGAAAACCATGCAAAACACTGAATATAGGACAACATAAACAAGCTAAACTGCAAATTGAAAAATCTCAAACTATAATAATAAAATCTACCAACGAGCTAATCTTTTGGATAAAGGCGAGACACCCATAAGATATTTCAAAGGGTCAAGTTTTGGAGATCAAACAAGTGGTATGATACACATATATTGCTTGAGCCTTCGAGTAGCCCAAACCAAAGCACAACATAACTTTTCGATCGGTGAATACCTTACCTCGCAATCAATGGACTTTTTATTGAGATAATAAATTACTCTCTCTTTCTTCTCAGTACGGTCATGCTGCCCTAATACACACCCCATGGAGTTCTCAAAGACTGACAAGTAGAGAATTAAGGGTTTGCCTGAGACAAGTGGCACTAAGACTAGGGCATTTGATAAATATCTCTTGATTGCTTCAAAAGCATCATGGCAATCATCACTCCATACTCCTGAGTTATTATTGCGAAGAAGGAGAAAATGGGATTACATTTCTCAGTCAATTGTGAGATGAACCGAGCAATATAGTTTAGCCTCCCTAGAAATCCTCGAGCTTCTTTTTGTGTTTGTAGAGGTGGAAAATTTTGAATGGCTTTAACTTTGTTAGAATCTATTTCAATCCCGTTTTTACTCACTACAAACCCCAAGAGCTTTCCAAATATTACCCCAAAGGTACACTTATTTGGGTTGAGTTTCAGTTGGTATTTCATTAACCTCTGGAAGAGTTTCCTCAAATTTTCAACATGTTCTTCCTCTGTCTTGGCCTAGACAATCATATCATCGACATAAACTTCTATTACTTTATGCATCATGTCATGAAATAATGTTACCATGGCTCTCTAGTACGTTGCCCTTGCATTATTCAGCCCAAATGGCATCACCTTGTAGGAAAATGTGCCCCACATGGTGACAAACGTATTTTTTTCCATATTCACAGGATGCATCTTTATTTGATTGTAACTAGATAATCCATCCATGAACGAGAATAGGGAATTTTCAGTAGTATTGTCCATCAAGGTGTCTATGTGTGGCAAAGAAAAATCATTCTTTGGCTAGCTCTATTGAGATCTTTGTAGTCAACGCACATGTGAACCTTCCCATCCTTGTTTGGTATTGGGTTGATATTTTCCACCCAATCAGGGTATTTGGCCACCTTAAGTAAACCAACATCTAATTGCTTCTTCACTTTTTTTTTTTAATTTTTAGCAGCAGCTCGAGTCTCATCCTTCTAAGCTTTTGTTACACATATATACACTCTAGCTTTATCGGTAATTTGTGTACCACCAATTCAGTATCTAAACCCGATATGTCTTCATATGACCAAGCAAATACATCTTTGTACTCTCGAAGTAGTTCTATCAGACTCTGATGTTCCTCGACAGATAAGGTGGTGCTAATCTTTTTATCTTTCCTATCTTCATGTGATCCCATATTCAAAGTTTAGAAGGTAAGTCACATTCATCATCATTATCACAATCCTTGATTTCCCCCTGACATATGGGCAGCTAGAAATCAATATTTGGGTCAGTGTCATCGACATTCATGATATCTGATGTCCTGAAAGAAAAATGAACAAGAAGATATATATACATATACACATATATGAGAATATATCCCATATAAGGATAAATGAAGGAAACAATATATAAATAATAAAAAAAATGAAGAAACGCATGGGATAATGTTTGCCACTTTGTGAATTAATATAAATGCATATTTCATTGAAAATTAAAAACATATATATTAACCCTTTACATAAGATCACCTATTACCCCATGTTTAGACAATAAGGAAAGTTTTCGTGTATTATTCTGAAACATATTTGTAAATTATAGGTAACTCCACTACAGTCCAATTATTTAACATAAGCATGGTAATGTGGGACAGATTCTTACATCCATTCCTTTCTCAGCCTCATCATCTAGTATTACATTAATGCTTAGATCTTTTAATGTATCCTCGACGATGGGTTTCTTAACTTGCTAACTGCCCTGGAACATATGACCTCCAGACACAAAGGTATCATGCAACAGTGGAAAAGTCATTAACTCTCAATTGAAATCCTCTCTAACTAACCTCACTATTCTCTCTCTTGGCTTTTTTGGATTCCCTTCAATTTCCCCCGAGGTTGGTTGATATCCAAAGCCAAAGTGATCTCATTTGGTGGTGGGGAAAATGGGATTGACAGGTCCCTGTATGTGGCTCTCTAGCCCTTTTCTAGCCTTGGCTCCCATTCCCAGAGTTAGCTTGAGTTCCATTCGGGTGCAGTTGGACAGTCTAGGTTTGGGCAACATCTTTGTTCCCTCATCCATAAATGTTGCATTGACAAACTCCAGGGATTTGAAGGAACACTCCACAACTTTATCATATATTTCAACATAACGGGTAGTAGTGGAAACAAAAGCAATAATGTCTTCCTCAGCGTTAATGTATACCAACCTCTCCTCAATCACAAACTTTAACTTTTTGTGTAGTGTAGATGGAACTGCCTCTGCCTGGTGAATCCAAGGTATTATCAGTAAAAAAATTGTAAGTAGGCATGATATCCAGTACAAGGAACTACACCTCATAAGTAGTTGGTCCAATAGTTATGGATGTCAATCTTCCCTAGCACTTATCTATTCATTTCATCAAATACTTGAATGGCACTCTAGCAGTTCCTCATATGCTTACTGTTAACAGAAAACTTCTTCAGGTTTACCAATGGCATTATACTCAGAGCAGAGCCATATTTAACTAACACTAAGGATAAAACATGTCTTTTGCATCTGACGGTGATATGTAGAGCTTTGTGGATGCCAATCATCCCAGATGGGATCTCATAATCGAAAAATGAGATAAAGTTGTCAGCTTGGATATTCACAACCAATCTATCTAACTTATCCACTGGTAAATCCTTCAGCATGAAAATTGTGATTCAAGACTTTCAACAGAGCATCTCGGTGTGCCTCAGAGCTCAATAGAAGAGCAAGTGCCAATATGCGACCATGTAGCTTGTTCAGCTGTCCAGCAATGCTATATTCACTATGTTTCAAAAATTTTAGAAATTCCACAGCTTGTTCTCGGTCACTGGTTTGTTGATGGTTGACTCATCCTCTTTTAACAACAAGTCAACCTTTTTTCATTTTTCATTAGTAGATATCTTCTCAGGCTCTTTGGGCTGATTGGAAGAGTAACATCTCCCACTCCTGCTGAAATGGCCAACTTTACCCACTTTTTCATTCTCTTTTGCTACCACTTCCATCTTGCACTCGTATTTCCATGGGACTTGCTTATTGCCCTTGTAAGGGAATGGAGATGGGGGTGTAATGACCACCTTAGGAGTTACTTTCTCTAGCACACAAGTTTTTTTGGTGTGATGACTAAAGGATAATTGATATTGTAAACTCCCCTAGAAGAACCATCTGATGCACATATCTCTACTTCTTCTTCTTCGATGACTTCTTCAACTGATAGATTAGGGACCAATAGGTTTGCCTTTGTAACTGCATTGATTCATGTACCTGCATGGTTTGATAGTGGGTTATGGGCCATGTTTGGTTGCTCACTGTCACCAAAATTGATGACGTTGTTTTGCCTTAACCTTTGGACAATTTTCTTAAAGGTAGTGTAGTTCTCAATCGAATGCTTTGGAACCCCTATGTGATACTCATATTGGACGTTAGCATCTTACCACTTAGGGTAGGGAGGTTACAGAGGTAACATGATAAGGTGACACCACATGTCATAAATATGGAACAACTCCTTGTAGAACATATGGATCAAATTGAATTAAGGCTTCTATCTCTCTTGCCTTGGCTTCCTTGCCCCCTGCCTAGCAGAATTTTGTGTAGATTACCCTGTGGCATGAGGTTGAGACGCAGTGATGTTATTAGAGTCATATTTCCTCACACTTTTGACCTCATTATCCTTCTTCCTCATTGGTGGTTTTTTATTAGAGTCTCCCATTCTTGATTACCATCTCAATCATTTCCCCAGTTGTGACCAAGTCATCAAAACTCTTATATTAATTCCCTATGAGGTGGCTAATTATTGAACCATGTTTTATAATATTTTGATATAAAAAATTAAGGAAAAAATACTTTTTGACTTGATTAAATTTGTTCAAAGTTTTCAAAAGTTTTCAAAAATAATTCAAAGCCCATTAACCTTGAATTTGAGCACAAAAACAATTTTTCACGTATGAAGTACCGATACTATTTTTACAATATGCTATATGAATAGTACCGATACTATTTATATGGTATTGATACCAAAGGTAAGAGAAATATCAATACTCTCTAGGTAGTATCGATGCTACCAGCTTGCTCAAATTCCAAAATGCAAAATAGGTACCGATACCTAAAGGGGTACCAATACTACTTTACATAGTAGTATCGATACTATGGTCATAGTATTTATACTTTCAGGCCTAACGACTAGTTTTATTTAAAAATATTAAATGAAGTACCAATACTTATTAAAGGAGTATCGATATTCCCTTTCATGAGCAATTTTACTTTGCAGAGAAAACATCCCTAACGGCTCCAAATCACTCCCAACGGCTAGAAACGACCACAAACTCATTCTAACTTATAAATACAAGTTCAAGACACTTGAAGAAGGGTTAGAACACCTATCCAAGCAATAAAACACAAGATAAGAGTTTTTCATTCTTATTTTCATTTCTCTTGTAAATATTTTTGTTCTTGTGAGCTTAATTATTTGTAAACACCTACTTTAGAGAGGTTTTCTTGTTTATAAGTTTTTCCTTTTGTAAAAGGGGTTTTGGTTCTAGTTTAACCAAGTGAAAAACCAAGGGGTTGTAAAGGTTACTCTTGATCCTCGAAAAAGAAAGAACACAAGTTAGTGAATTTATTGGGAAAACCTAAGTGAGGAGCTTAGGTAGTAGATGTAGACTTCATTGAGGGAGTTGAAACACTATAAATCCTTATGCCATATTGCTATACTTTCTTTCTCCTTACTCCCTAAACATAATTTGCCAATTCACCCCTCTTAGGGCTTTTTTGGTTGTCAATTTTAGCTTCGAAAATCCTAACACTAACGAAAGGAGCTCTTAGAGTGTTTATAAATATCATGTTTGTCTCTTTTTCTTATAACGGTGGATGAACTTTTACATCTACGTTTCTCTATCTCAGAGCATACTGTCTGAAGCTCTCATTGGATCTTGATAACTCCGTAAAAAGACTATGTTTTATGTCTTTTTACTTAAGTTATTATGTGTCTAATAGCTGTTGTCATAGCATTTTAGTTGCATTTATGTCATATTTGCACGTGGTGGATAAGTTTTACGTAAGCAAGATTTATTTGGCTTAACTGATGCTACTGAGGCGGAAGGTTCTTTGTTGGATGTGTTGATGCAAAAAATAACTAAGGAAGAATTTATTTGATGAGACAAAACAATTTCCCAGGGCTAGAGAAACATAAAAAGATGACAGTGAGTAATATATTTTTCTTACTGAGGCAAGATTTATCTTACAGATCTGACGTGGCTTAACAAATACTGACATCATTTGCCCAGCTTCATCCTCACGTGAAATCATGCCCTCATCAAGGAAAATGAAAACTTCTAATTGCTATATCATTCATAAAATTGGTAAAGTCAACGAGGGTATTTAGGGAATTTCCAAGGATATAAAACCCTAGAAAGTATCACTATAAATACCTCATTATAGCTCTCTAAAAGAGAGATAATCAAGGAGAGGATATACCCCAGGCTTGGAGTAAGCGACTATAACATCTTATTTTCCACTATTCCCCCACTCGACCATCCTTGGTGCCCTCCATAGTCGGGCTTCATTGGAGCGGCAGTCAGGCCCTCGAGAGAGGTTGACCATTGGATCATGCATAGTGGTGGTCAGAATGTCACAGCATAGCTCTATTTGGGAGTATTTCTTCCATTGTTCTTAATTTCTATTTCTCTTAAGGGGCTTGTACTGAATATTTAACTTTTGGATGATATTTGCCGCACCATGAACTGTTTTACTTGGTGTTGGTTATTGTTTTGTTGAAACGTTATTTGAATGTTAATGAATGGTGAAGTTTGCTTATGCTTAATGATGTTTTGTTCATTGTTTTAATATTTTTCCTTGACACTGTAGGAGCTTTTGAGAGATTGCATGGTGCCTCAGAAAAACATTCATAAAATTTGTATAAGCTTCTAAGAGATTGCCATTTTTCTAGGAATGCATGTCAAATATCGAGAGAGTTAGGGTAGATTTACGTGAACAACGGAAATAATTCAGGATGATGAGGTTCTATCCACCTTAGAGATAAGGGAGGGTTTCATTCGACTAAAAGAGGTAGCTACTTGAGTAGGATAAGCAAAGAGTGAAGTTTACATTGAGGGGTATTGCCACAACAACAGTTTGACAAACCAAGGGTTGTAGTTCACGCCGAGTAGTATTACCGTAGCAACCATCCTTGAATACTCCAGTAATCCTGTCGGGCAACCTAAGCATAGCACACTAAGTCATTCCAGACATAGAATAACTTCTCGCCATATAAAAATCAACCTAAGTGCCTCATAAAAAGTCTAATTGTTTGAGGTTTTTCATGAATATATTAAACTCGACGTTTCTATTTTCCTTGACAATTTTTATTTGTTTATTATTGCAAATTTTCCCTGCCTCGAACAAACTTTTTTGCACACCATACTTCACAATATTTCTTGTCACGACAATACTTTTCCATATGTTTATATCCTCTGATACTAATTATTTTCTATTTTGACAAGAATTTCAGGACTAACTCGTGACATCTAGTTCTAGTTGTAGCAAAACATCAAAAATTGCCAAACTAACTTACTACTATACTACTTGCATCAACTGTATACACTCGCATAAATTTGCTTACCTTATCATATACATTCACAAGAGATCAAATTTTTGACGTCGTTGCTAGGGATTGGCAATTGGAGGAAATTTGATAATTTTTGTCATATCAAATTTTATTTTCTTGTGACATTTTCTTTATTTAGTTTAACTAATTTGTTTTCTTATTTTCTTTTGAAGGTTTTTTCGTTGCATAACCAGAAGATCTGTTGAGGAACCATTAATACCATTCGACCCCGAGATCGAAGAGTCATTCAGAAAAAGGCAATGTGCTCAATGTGTCAGAGACTATATGAATCGACTGCAATATCAAGCTTAAAATAATATGGAAGACCAGGCAGATCCCGATATCACGATAAATAATCCTCCCAGAAATGTTACAAGACCATGAGCAATACGAGATCACTTAAATCCGATTCTTGATGATCTCAATCCTGGAATCATGGCACCTAAAATACATGCATCCCACTTTGAACTTAAACAAGTGATGTTCAATATGCCAAACTCCATCGGTCAATTTGGTGGCTTGCCTAATGAGGATGCTAGAAAGCATGTCCATGCTTTCCTTGAAGTTTTTTATTTGTTCAGATAAGAAGGAGTTCACGTAGACGTGCTGAAGCTTAAATTGTTCCCCTACTCTATACGTGACCGAGCAAGAGCTTGGCTTAGTGGAATCCCTTCTGGATCAATGGAATCTTGGGTTGACTTATGAAAAAGTTTTCTACTTCGCTATAACCTGCCTAATATGCACACTCATCTCCGAAATGACATTGCATGTTTTCGCTAAGGCAATGATGAATCTATGTACGAGTGTTGGGACATATATAAAAGTTTGCTTCGCAAGTGCACTAACCACGAATTCTACGACTGGACTCAAGTATTGATGTTTTACAACGGTGTCAATGCACCTACTCGTATGATGTTGGATGCATCAACAAATGGCAATTTGCTCGATAAATCACCTAAGGAAGCCTTTGATATCCTCGATTAGATAGCCAATAATGACTATCAATTCTCATCTGCAAGGCTTGGAACTGGCAGGAAAATATCTGGGGTGTATGAACTTGACAGTAAGGATTTAATTTCTACCCAACTTTTTGCCATAATTAGCATGTTAAAAAATTTGCAGTGTTCCATCTAGGTAAAAGATGTTAAGGAAACTAAATCAACATGCTTCTTTTGCCACGACAATCACCATGAGAGTGAATGCCCAGAAAACCAGGAGTCCATTAATTTCGTGGGTAACTTCAACAGAAGTAACAACAACCCCTACTTGAATATGTACAATCCTAGATGGTGAAAACGTACAATTTTTTCATGGGGAAATCAAGGGAACAACAATAAAGATTATGCATGCAATTTTAACAATCCACAACAAAACATTTATGAACACTCAAGTTTGTAACATCAACAGATGCCCTGGCAAAGTAATAATAAAAGTAATGCATCTTCGCCAAATTCTAACTTCCTCAAAGCTTCACTGTAGGAATTTATGGCCTCGATAAAAGATTTCATGGCTTCAACAAAGACCTTGATACACGAACACTCTTCAATAATTAAAAGCCAAGACACACTATTGCAAAGCCAAGCAGCTATATTACACAACCATAACTCATCATTGAGGGAATTGAATAACCAAGGACAAATTGCGTCATGGAAAGGAGAAATGAAGTGCATTCACGTTGAGGAGTTGTACTCAAATTAATCTTGATAACAAGTTTGGGGGGAATCAACCAGAAAATCTTAGCTAAGGCACCACACATGAAGAATCTGACGAGCAAGCTGAAACTGCTGAACAAGAAGAACTGCCTAAGGAGAAGAAAAAGAATAAGGGTTCAACAATTCATCACACTGATGGTGAAAATTTATTTTCCAAGGAAAAAGTTTCATCACCACCTGCAACAGTTGAAGCTAGACCTCCACCACCCTTCCCTCAGTGGTTGAAAAAGTGTAATGACGAGATCTAGCTCAGAAAGTTTATTGATGTCCTTGACCAGCTACATATCAATGTTCCATTACTTGAAGCCATTGAGAAAATGCATTCATGTTCCGAATTCTTAAAGAAAATTCTCACAAATAAGAGAAAGGTGGAAAGAATAGAAGCTGTTGCCACGATAACATAATATTGTTCGGTGATGAGTAAACTTCGGTCGAAGTAAAAATATCCTGGCAACTTTGTTATACCATGTTCCATCGGTGACAAATATGTTGGAAGAGATCTTTTTGACTTGGGGTCAAGCGTAAATTTGATGCCCAAGTCCATATTTCTAAAGCTTCAAATGAGTAATGATTCCCAACCACCACGATTTTACAACTAGCTGACCGGTCACACGTTAATCCTGAGGGCAGAATTGAGGATATGATTGTTAAAGTGGACAAGTTTGTCTTTCCAGCTGATTTCCTCATTCTGGATTCTGAGGCTGATGAAAATGCACCTATTATTATTGGACGTCTCTTCTTAACAACAAGGCGTATTCTAATAGATTATGATAAGGGAGAGCTCAAAATGAGGGTGGTTGATCAAAGCGTCATGATCAATGTCTCCAACACTCTTAAATATGTTGATGATTATGAAGAATGCCATTGTATTGAAGACGTTGATTCACTTGATGAAGCTGGAACATAAAATTCTGGTCAAGGTAAATTTTTACATCTTGACGAGTATGATAATTTGTACCAAAATAAATTCTCCAGAAGAAAGAGTGTCATTTTGTTTTGCCAAGATGATGTTTTACAATATGAAGAACACAATAATTGTTTCCTAGGCAAAATTTTTCTGAACGTAGCATACAAAAATATTTGCCTAGGAAAAAGATCTTTGATTGAAGCAGATGAGAGACATACTGAAGGTAGAGCGAATGTAGAGTCTGAGGACAATTAACTGGAGGAGGAACAATCTAGTTTACTTCAAGCTACACCAGGTATGGATTCAAACCCCTTAATTTCAATGAATTTATTCCTCCAAAATATTCACTACAACATGCACCCACCTTAGAACTCAAGCCATTGCCATCACATTTGAAATATGCTTATCTAGGTAGTGATGAAACTTTACCAGTTATAATTTCTGCTAGTCTAACCCCCGAGCAAGAGGGGAGTTTGTTGAATGTTTTGTCAGAGCACAGAAAAGCTCTCTGGTGGACTATGGCAGACTTAAAGAGAATCAACCCTATAATATGCTTACATAAGATCTAGTTAGAAGATATCCATAAAAATTTTGTGGAACTATAAAGGAGGCTTAACCCAATAATGAAAAATGTGGTCATGAAGGAAATCATGAAATGGATCGATGTTGGGGGTGATATATCCCATATCTAATAGTTCATGGGTCAGTCTGGTTTAATGTGTGCCGAAGAAGGGTGGCATGACAGTGGTTAAGAATGAGAATAATGAGCTTTTAACTACAAGAACTGTCAAAGGCTGGCAGATTTGCATGGATTAGAGAAAGCTCAACAAGCAATAAAGAAATACAACTTTCCCCTTCCTTTCATCGATCAAATGCTTGATCAGTTTGCAGGCAAGTCATTTTACTGCTTACTTGACATATATTCTGGGTATAATAAGATCACCATTGCACCTGAAGATCAGGAGAAAACCACCTTCACCTGCCTAAATGGAACCCATGCCTTTAGAAGGATGTCTTTCGGACTATGTAATAATGTGGTAACTCTTTAGAGGTGTATGATGGGCATTTTCTCAGATATGGTGGAGGACTTCATTGAAATATTTATGGATGGATTTTTTTATCTTGGGCGACGACTTTGCTCGATACCTCGTCAATTTATCTAAAGTACTGAAGCGATGTGAGAGTCCAATCCTGTGTTAAATAGGGAGAAATGTCACTTTATGGTGTCAGAAGGAATTGTGTTGGGACATAATATTTCGTGCCAAGGCATATAAGTTGATAAAGCCAAAGTGGAACTAATTGAGAATTTTCCTCAGCCTCGGTGGTTTGGAAGAGCTCAAATCTTGAAGCCGCGACATAGGATGTAGAGGTGCCTTGAATCTTCTTTGATCGAGCCATGGCATTTACTGTGATAGATTTAGGGAAAGAACAGAGGATTTTCATGGCAGTAATTGAGGGTTTTGTTGAAAAGGTTTAAAATCAAAAAGAAAGAAAAGTTAAAGAATAATGAGTTGAAAAGGAGTGAACGATGAGGAGAAAGAGGAAGTAGGCTGTTTTGGAGGGTAATGGGTGGTTTCTTGGGGGTAAAACGTTAAATCTTTAAGGGGAAATGGTATTAACGGGGAAGATATTTGATTTTACTAAAAGTAATATAATAAAGGAAAAATATTTTTCCCTCTCAAAAGTACCACTAAAATCAATATTCTAGGGTATCTCATCCTCCCATGCATTAACTTCATCCCTAAGCTGCCAGTGTACCCTTTCTACAAAAAGAAACAAAAATAGAGAATAAAATATAAATAAATAACTCATGCTGAATAAAATAAATAAAAATAGATTATTTATATACAGAGTGCAAATTATTGTTGCCTAGGAAACAAAATTTGTTCAGGAAAGAGGGGGCAAACTCTTGGTAATTGTGAAGTAATGACGCCGATTTATCACGCAGAATGGGTTCTCCATTGTACATATTGAGTCGTTAACCATTCACCTTAAAGGTAGAATCATCATCCATGTTCTTGATTTCTATTGCGTCATGGTTGTGAACTTGATATATGATGAACGGTCCTGATCATCTAGACTTCAGCTTGCCTAGGAACAGCTTGAGTCTTGAATTATAAAGCAATACTTGTTGTCCAGGAAAAAATTTTCCTAGGCAAAATTTTTCTGTCATGCCATCTTTTCGTCCTATCTTTGTAGAGGCGGGTATTTTCATATGCCTGAGCTCTAAATTCATTTATTTTATTCATCTCTAACAATCTTCTCTCTCCAGTAAGTTGTGCATCCATGTTTAGTTTCTTGATGGCCCAAAATGCTTTTGTTCCAATTCCATGAGCAAATGGTATTCCTTGCCATATACTAACTTGAATGGTGACATTCCGAGGGGTGTTTTGAATATTGTTAGGTAGGCCCAAAGTGTCTTATCAAGCTCCAGAGATCAGTCTTTGCGCTTTGGGGTGGCCACCTTCTCAAAGAATCTGCTTGATCTCATGATTGGAGACCTCATCTTACCCATTAGTTTGGGGACAATATGCCATGATAATTCTGTGGCGCACCATGTATCTTTTCATCGCCTTGGCAATTAATTTATTATCAAAGTGAGTGCCTTCATCGCTGATAATTGCTCGTGGTTCTCTAAATCGTGTGAATATGTTTTGTGCAAGAATTTCAGCACAGTCTTGGAGTCATTAGGAGTTGTGGCCATGATTTTAACCCATTTGGAAATATAGTTTACCACCAAGAGTATGTACAGATCACCAAAGGATGATGGGAAAGGTCCCATAAAATCGATCCCCCATACATCAAAGAGTCAACTTCCAAAATGTTTTTCCATGGCATCTCATTTCTCTTCGATATTCTCCCAGTGCGTTGACAACGATCACATGACTTTTAGAAGTCATGCGCATCCTTGAATAAGGTGGGTCAGTAGAAGCCGGATTGGAGGACCTTTACAGTGGTCCTCATCCCAGCAAAGTGCCCTCCACACGGGGATGTATGGTAATCAAATAGGATCTCCTTATGTTCTTCCTCAGGGACACATATACAGATTATTTGGATGCCACATTGCTTGAATAAGAATGGTTCATCCTAGTGATAGTGGCATACATCATGTCTGAATTTTTTCTGCGTTGCGTAGATAAATCTGGAGGCATAACACCACTAACAAGAAAGTTAACTATGTCAGCTTACAATTGCACTGTCGCGGTAAATAAAACTTTCTCGTCAGGGAAATCCTCATGAATATCCTTCATTGCTACATAGTTTTCAGTACCCTTCCTACCCTTCACCTCCAAATCAAATTCTTGCAGTAATAATATTTATATAATAAGTGTAGGATTTGCATCTTTTTTATTAACTAAGTATTTAATTGTAGAGTAATCAGTGTGCACAATGACCTTAGTTCCTATAAGATACGGCCTAAACTTATCAAAAGAGACTATCAAGACAAGCATCTCTTTTTCAATGGTGGTATAATTAAGTTGTGCATCATTTAGGATACGGCTAGCATAATAGGTGACATGGAAGATTTTACCTTTTGTTTTCCCTAGCGCTGCCCCTACAGCATAGTCACTTGCATCACACATCAACTCTAAAGAGGCAACCATTAGGTGGAACAAAAATTGGTGTCGAGATAAGTTTTTTCTTCATATAAGTGAACGTGTTGAGGCATTCATCGTTGAACACGAACGGTTGATTTTATTGAAGCAATAGACATAAAGGCTTTGAAAACTTTGAAAAGTCATTAATAAACTACCTATAGAATCCTGCATGCCCTAAAAAACTTCATACGCCGTTCACAGTGGTGGGTGGAGCCAAATTCTCAATTAGTTCCACTTTGTCTTTATCAACTTCGATGCCTTGACACGAAATTTTGTGTCCCAACACAATTCCTTCTGACACCATAAAGTGACATTTCTCCCTATTTAACACAAGATTGGACTCTCACATCGCTTTAGCACTTTAGATAAATTGATGAGGCATCGAGCAAAGTCGTCGTCCAAGATAGAAAAGCCATCCATAAATATTTCAATGAAGTCATCCACCATATCTGAGAAAATGGCCAACATACACCTCTAAAGAGTTACCACATTATTACATAGTCCGAACGACATCCTTCTAAAGGCATGGGTTCCATTTGGGCAGGTGAAGGTGGTTTTCTCCTGATCTTCAGGTGCAATGGTGATCTTATTATACCCAGAATATCTGTTAAGTAAGCAGTAAAATGACTTGCCTGCAAACCGATCAAGCATTTGATCGATGAAAGAAAGGGGAAAATGGTATTTCTTTATTGCTTGTCGAGCTTTCTCTAATCCATGCAAATCTACCAGCCTGTGACAGTTCTTGTAGTTAAAAGCTCATCATTCTCATTCTTAACCACGGTCATGCCACCCTTCTTCGGCACACATTGAACCGGACTGACCCATGAACTATAGGATATGGGATATATCACCCCCATCATCGAGACATTTCATGATTTCCTTCTTGACCACATTTTTCAATATCGGGTTAAGCCTCCTTTGTAGTTCCACAAAATTTTTATGGCTATCTTCTAACTAGATCTTATGTACGCATATTGTAGGGTTGATTCTCTTTAAGTCTGCCATAGTCCACCAGAGAGCTTTTCTGTGCTCTGATAAAACATTCAACAAACTCCCCTCTTGCTCGGGGGTTAGACTATCAGAAATTATAACTGGTAAAGTTTCATCACTACCTAGATAAGCATATTTCAAATGTGATGGCAACGGCTTGAGTTCTAAGGTAGGTGTATGCTGTAGTGAAGATTTTGGAGGAATAAATTCATTGAAATTAAGGGGTTTGAATCCATACATGGTGTAGCTTGAAAGTAAACTAGATTGTTCATCCTCCAGTTAATTGTCCTCAGACTCTGCATTCGCTTTACCTTCAGTATGTCTCTCATCTGCTTCAATCAAAAGTCTTTTTCCTAGGCAAATATTTTTGTATGCTACATTCAGAATAATTTCACCTAAGAAACAATTATTGTGTTCTTCATATTGTAAAACATTATCTTGGCAAAAAAAAAAGTACACTCTTTCTTCTAGAGAATTTGTTTTGGTACAAATTATCATACTCGTCAAGATGTAAAAATTTACCTTGACCAGAATTTTCTGTTCCAGCTTCATCGAGTGAATCAACGTCTTCAAGGCAATGGCATTCTTCATAATCATCAACGTATTTAAGAGTGTTGAAGACATTGATCATGACTTTGATCAGCCACCCTCATTTTGAGCCCTCCCTTATCATAATCTATTAGAATACGCATTGTTGTTAAGAAGAGACGTCCAATAATAATAGGTGCATTTTCATCAGCCTCAGAATCCAGAATGAGGAAATCAGCTGGAAAGACAAACTTGTCCACTTTAACAATCATATCCTCAATTCTGCCCTCGGGATGAACGTGTGACCGGTCAACTAGTTGTAAAATCATGGTGGTTGGTCAAGCATTACTAATTCGAAGCTTTAGAAATATGGACTTGGGCATCAAATTTATGCTTGACCCCAAGTCAAAAAGATCTCTTCCAACATATTTTCACCGATGGAACATGGTATAACAAAGTTGCTAGGATCTTTTTTCTTCGATAGAAGTTTACTCATCGCCGAACAATATTATGTTATCGTGGCAACAGTTTCTATTTTTCCACCTTTATCTTCTTTGTGACAATTTTCTTTAAGAATTCGGCACATGAATGCATTTTCTCAATGGCTTCAAGTAATGGAACATTGATATGCAGCTGGTCAAGGACATCAATAAACTTTCTAAGCTAGATCTCGTCGTTACACTTTTTCAACCACTGAGGGAAGGGTGGTGGAGGTCTAGCTTCATCTGTTGCAGGTGGTGATGAAACTTTTTCCTTGGAAAATAATTTTTCACCATCAGTGTGATGAATTGTTGAACCCTTATTCTTTTCCTTCTCCTTAGGCAGTTCTTTTTGTTCAGCAATTTCAGCTTGATCGTCAGATTCTTCATGTGTGGTGTCTTGGCTAACATTTTCTGGTTAATTCCCCACAAGCTTATTATCGAGATTAATTTGAGTGCAACTCCTCAACGTGAACGCACTTCATTTCTCTTTTCCATGACGCAATTTGTCCCGCTTGGTTATTCAATTCCCTCAATGATGAGTTATGGCTATGCAATATAGCTGCTTGGCTTGCAATAGTGTGTCTTGGCTTTTAATTGTTGAAGAGTGTTCGTGTATCAAGGTCTTTGTTGAAGCCATGAAATCTTTGTCGAGGCTATAAATTCCTACAGTAAAAAAATTGCCTGCATAATCTTTATTGTTGTTCCCTTGATTGCCCCATGAAAAAATTGTATGTTTTCACCATCTAGGATTGTATGTATTCAAGTAGGGTTTGTTGTTGCTTCTATTGAAGTTACCCACGAAATTAATGGACTCCTGGTTTTCTGGGCATACACTCTCATGGTGATTTTCGTGGCAAAAGAAGCATGTTGATTTAGTTGCCTTAACATCTTTTACCTAGATGGAACACTGCAAATTTTTTAGCATGCTAATTATGGCAGAAAGTTGGGTAGAAATTAAATCCTTACTGTCAAGTTCATACACCCCAGATATTTTCCTACCAGTTCCAAGCCTTGCAGATGAGAATTGATAGTCATTATTGGCTATCTAAACGAGGATATCAAAGGCTTCCTTAGGTGATTTATCGAGCAAAACGCCATTTGTCGATGCATCCAACATCATACGAGTAGGTGCAATGACACCGTTGTAAAACATCAATACTTGAGTCTATTCGTAGAATTCGTGGTTAGTGCACTTGCGAAGCAAACTTTTATATATGTCCCAACACTCATACATAGATTCATCATTGCCTTAGCGAAAACATACAATGTCATTGCGGAGCTGAGTGTGCATATTAGGCGGGTTATAGTGAAGTAGAAAACTATTTCATAAGTCAGCCCAATATTCCATTGATCCAGAAGGGACTCCACTAAGCCAAGCTCTTGCTCGGTCACGTATAGAGTAGGGGAACAATTTAAGCTTCAACACGTCTACGTGAACTCTTTGTTGTCTGAACAAATAAAAAACTTCAAGGAAAGCATGGACATGCTGTCTAGCATCCTGATTAGGCGAGCCACCAAATTGACTGATGGAGTTTGGCATATTGAACATCACTTGTTTAAGTTCAAAGTGGGATTCATGTATTTTAGGTGCCACGATTCCAGGATTGATCATCAAGAATTGGATTTAAGTGATCTCGTATTGCTCGTGGTCTTGCAGCATTTCTGGGAAGATTATTTATAGCGATATCTGGATCTACCTGGTCTTCCATATTATTTTAAGCTTGATATTGCAGTCGATTCATATAGTCTCTGACACATTGAGCACGTCACCTTTTTCTGAATGACTCTTCGATCTCGGGGTCGAATGGTATTAATGGTTCGTCAACAGATCTTCTGGTTATGCAATGAAAAAACCTACAAAAGAAAATAAGAAAACAAATTAGTTAAACTAAATAAAGAAAATGTCACAAGAAAATAAAATTTGCTATGACAAAAATTATCAAATTTCCTCCAATTGCCAATCCCTAGCAACGATGCCAAAAATTTGATCGCTTGTGAATGTATATGATAAGGCAAGAAAATTTGTGCAAGTGTATACAATTGATGCAAGTAGTATAGTAGTAAGTTAGTTATCGTCTCCTCAGGGATTGGTGGGAATTTTTGATGTTTTTCTACAACTAGAACTAAATGTCACGAGTTAGTCCTGAAATTCTTGTCGAAACATGAAATAATTAGTACCAGAGGATATAAACAGATGGAAAAGTATTGTCGTGGCAAGAAATATT
The DNA here is from genome assembly GCF_006381635.1 of Hibiscus syriacus. NCBI lineage: Eukaryota > Viridiplantae > Streptophyta > Magnoliopsida > Malvales > Malvaceae > Hibiscus > Hibiscus syriacus. The sequence continues at coordinate 342,147 of NW_024062599.1, read as the reverse complement.
GTGAAGTATGGTGTGCAGAAAAGTTTGTTCAAGGCAAGGAAAATTTGCAAGAATAAACAAATAAAAATTGTCAAGGAAAATAGAAACATCGAGTTTAATATATTCATGAAAAACCTAAAACAATTAGACTTTTTATGAGGCACTTAGGTTGATTTTGATATGGCGAGAAGTTATTCTATGTCTGGAATGACTTAGTGTGCTAGGCTTAGGTTGTTCGACAGGATTACTAGAGTATTCAAGGACGGTTTCTACGGTATTACTACTCTGCGTGAACTACAATCCTTGGTTTGTCAAACTGTTGTTGTGGCAATACCCCTCAATGTAAACTGCACTCTTTGCTTATCCTACTCAAGTAGCTACCCCTTTTAGTAGAATAAAACCCTCTCCTTATCTCTAAGGTGGATAGAACCTCATCATCCTGAATTATTTCCATTGTTTACGTAAATCTACCATAACTCTCTCGATATTTGACATGCATTCCTAGAAAAATGGCAATCTCTTAGAAGCTTATACAATGTCTATGAATGTTTTTCCGAGGCACCATGCAATCTCTCAAAAGCTCCTACAGTATCAAGGAAAAATATTAAAACAATGAACAAAAACATCATTAAGCATAATCAAACTTCACCATTCATTAACATTCAAATAACGTTTCAATAAAATAATAACCAACACCAAGTAAAACAGTTCATGGTGCGGCAAATATCATCCAAAAGTTAAACATTCAGTACAAGCCCCTTAAGAGAAATAGAAATTAAGAACAATGGAAGAAATACTCCCAAACTGAGCTATGCCGTGACATTCTGACCACCACCATGCCTTCTCCAACGGTCAACCTCTCTCGAGGGCCTGACCGCTGCTCCAATAAAGCCCAACTATGGAGGGCGCCAAGGATGGTCGAGTGGGGGAAAAGTGGAAAAAAAGATGTTGCAGTCGCTTACTCGAAGCCTGGGGTATATCCTCTTCTTGATTGTCTCTCTTTTAGAGAGCTATAATGAGGTATTTATATTGATACTTTCTAGGGTTTTGTGTCCTTGGAAATTCCCTAAATACCCTCGTTGACTTACCAATTTTATGAATGATATAGCAATTATAAGTTGTCATTTTCCTTGATGAGGGCATGATTTCATGTGAGGATGAAGCTGGGCAAATGATGTCAGTATTTGTTAAGCCACGTCAGATCTGTAAGATAAATCTTGCCTCAGCAAGAAAAATAAATTCCTCACTATCATCTTTTTTATGTTTCTCTAGCCTTGGGAAATTGTTTTGTCTCATCAAATAAATTCTTCCTTAGTTATTTTCTGCATCAACACAGCCAACAAAGAACCTTCATCCTCATTAGCATTAGTTAAGCCAAATAAATCTTGCTTACGCAAAACTTATCCACCACATGCAAATATGACCTAAATACAACTAAAATGCTATGACAACAGCTATTAGACACACAATAACTTAAGTAAAAAGACATAAAACATAGTCTTTTTACGGAGTTATCAAGATCCAATGAGAGCTTCAAACAGTATGCTCAGAGATAGAGAAACGTAGATGTAAAAGTTCATCCACTGCTCGAAGAAAAAGAGACAAACCTGATATTTATAAACACATATAACACTCTAAGAGCTCCTTTCGTTAGTGTTAGGATTTTTGAAGCTAAAATTGACAACAAAAAAGTGTCAAGAGGGGTGAATTGGCAAATTGTTTAGGGAGTAAGGAGAAAGAAAGTATAGAAATATGGCATAAGGATTTATAGTGTTTCAACTCCCTCAATGAAGTCTACATCTACTACCTAAGCTCCTCACTTAGGATTTCTCAATAAATTCACTAATTTGTTCTTTCTTTTTCGAGGATCAAGAGTAACCTTTACAACCCCTTGGTTTTTCACTTGCCTAAACTAGAACCAAAACCCCTTTTACAAAAGGAAAAAGTTGTAAACAAGAAAAACCTCTCTAAAGTAGGTGTTTACAAATAATTAAGCTCACAAGAACAAAAATATTTACAAGAGAAATGAAAATAATAATGAAAAACTCTTATCTTGTGTTTGATTGCTTGGATAGGTTTTCTAACCCTTCTTCAAGTGTCTTGAACTTGTATTTATATGTTAGAATGAGGTTCTGGTCGTTTCTAGCCGTTGGGAGTGATTTGGAGCCGTTAGGGATGTTTTCTCTACAAAGTAAAATTGCTCAAGAAAGCGAATATCGATACTCCTTTAATGAGTATCGGTACTTCATTTAATATTTTTAAATAAAACTAGCAGTTAGGCCTGACAATATCAATACTATGACTATGGTATCGATACTACTATATAAAATAGTATTGGTACCCCTTTCGGTATCGATACCTATTTTGCATTTTGGAATTTGAGTAGGTTGGTAGCATCGATACTACCTAGAGAGTATTGATATTTCTCTTACCTTTGGTATCAATACCATATGAACAGTATCGGTACTATTCATATAGTATCAATATTGTAAAAATAGTATCGGTACTTCATACGTGAAAAATTGTTTTTTTGCTTAAATTCAAGGTTAATGGGCTTTGAATTATTTTTGAAAACTTTGAACAAATTTAATCAAGTAAAAAAACATTTTTTCCTTAATTTTTTATATCAAAATATTATAAAACATGGTTCAATAATTAGCCACCTCATAGGGAATTCATATAAGAGTTTTGATGACTTGGTCATAACTGGGGAAATGATTGAGATGGTAATCAAGAATGGGAAACTCTAATAACAAACCACCGATGACGAAGAAGGATAATGAGGTCAACAGTGTGAGGAAATATGACTCTAATAACATCACTGTGTCTCGACCTCATGCCACAGGGTAATCTACACAAAATTTTGGTAGGCAGGGGGCAAGGAAGCCAAGGCAAGAGAGATAGAAGCCTCAATTCAATTTGATCCATATGTCCTACAAGGAGTTGTTCCATATATTATATGACAGATATGTGGTGTCACCTTATCATATTACCTCTGTAACCTCCCTACCCTAAGTGGTATGATGCTAACATCTAATGTGAGTATCACATAGGGGTTCCAAAGATTGAGAACTACACTACCTTTAAGAAAATTATCCAAAGGTTAAGGCAAAACAACGTCATCAATTTTGGTGACAGTGAGCAACGAAACATGGCCCATAACCCACTATCAAACCATGCAGGTACATGAATCAATGCAATTACAAAGGAACTATGAAAGAATATCATAACCGACATGAGTGATGTAAAATTACCAATGCACTAGATATGGAGTTAAATGATTAAGGCAGACTTATTGGTCCCTAATCTATCAGTTGAACGAGTTAAGAATGACAATATGCCAATATCACAATTGTGATGGACACACCATACAAGATTGTTCTGAATTCCGAGTTTTGGTGCAAAGAATGATGGACGATAAAGAAATGGAATTTTACAAAGAAGTCACCGAAGAAGAATAAGTAGAGATATGTGCATCAGATGGTTCTTCTAGGGGAGTTTACAATATCAATTATCCTTTAGTCATTACACCAAAAACTCGTGTGCCAGAGAAAGTAACTCCTAAGGTGGTCATTACACCCTCATCTCCATTCCCTTACAAGGACAATAAGCAAGTCCCATAGAAATACGAGTGCAAGATGGAAGTGGTAGAGAAAGAGAATGAAAAAGTGGGTAAAGTTGGCCATTTCAGCAGGAGTGGGAGATGTTACTCTTCCAATCAGCCCAAAGAGCCTGAGAAGATATCTACTAATGAAAAAGGAAAAAAGGTCGACTTGTTGTTAAAAGAGGATGAGTCAACCATCAACAAACCAGTGACCAAGAACAAGCTGTGGAATTTCTAAAATTTTTGAAACACAGTGAATATAGCATTGCTGGACAGCTGAACAAGCTACATGGTCGTATCTTGGCACTTGCTCTTCTATTGAGCTCTGAGGCACACCGAGATGCTCTGGTGAAAGTCTTGAATCACAATTTTCATGCTGAAGGATTTACCAGTGGATAAGTTAGATAGATTGGTTGTGAATATCCAAGCTGACAACTTCATCTCATTTTCTGATTATGAGATCCCATCTGGGATGATTGGCAGCCACAAAGCTCTAGATATCACCGTCAGATGCAAAATACATGTTTTATCCTTAGTGTTAGTCAAATATGGCTCTGCTTTGAGTATACTACCATTGGTAACACTGAAGAAGTTTTCTGTTAACAGTAAACATATGAGGAACTGCTAGAGTGTCATTCAAGCATTTGATGGAATGAATAGATAAGTGCTAGGGAAGATTGACATCCATAACTATTGGACCAACTACTTATGAGGTGTAGTTCCTTGTACTGAATATCATGCCTACTTACAATTTTTTACTGATAATACCTTGGATTCACTAGGCAGAGGCAGTTCCATCTACACTACACCAAAAGTTAAAGTTTGTGATTGAGGAGAGGTTGGTATACATTAACACTGAGGAAGACATTATTGCTTCTGTTTCCACTACTACCCGTTATGTTGAAATAGATGATAAAGTCGTGGAGTGTTCCATCAAATCCCTGGAGTTTGTCAATGCAACATTTATAGATGAGGGAACAAAGATGCCCAAACCTAGACTGTCCAACTGTATCCGATGGAACTCAAGCTAACTATGGGAATGGGAGCCAAGGCTAGAAAAGGGCTAGAGAGCCAGATACAGGGACCTGTCAATCCCGTTTTCCCCACCACCAAATGAGATCACTTTGGCTTGGGATATCAACCAACCTTGGGGGAAATTAAAGGGAATCCAAAAGAGCCAAGAGAGGAGAAGAGTGAGGTTAGTTAGAGAGGACTTCAATTGAGAGTTAATGACTTTTCCACTGTTGCATGATACCTTTGTGTCTGGAGGTCATATGTTCCAGGGCAGTTAGCAAGTTAAGAAACCCATCGTCGAGGATACATTAAAAGATCTAAGCATTAATGTAATACTGGATGATGAGGCTGAGAAAGGAATGGATGTAAGAATATGTCCCAAACCACCATGCTTCATGTTAAATAATTGGACTGTAGTGGAGTTACCTATAATTTACAAATATGTTTCATAATAATACACGAAAACTTTCCCTGTTGTCTAAACATGGGGAAATAGGTGATCTTATGTAAAGGGTTAATATATATGTTTTTAATTTTCAATGAAATATGCATTTATATTAATTCACAAAGTGGTAAACATTCTCCCATGCGTTTCTTCTTTTTTTATTATTTATATATTATTTCCTTCATTTATCCTGATATGGGATATATTCTCATATGTGTATATGTATATATATCTTCTTGTTCATTTTTCTTTCATGACATTAGATATCAATAGCATGAATGTCGATGACACTGACCCAGATATTGATTTTGAGCTGCCCATATGTCAGGGGGAAATCAAGGGTTGTGATAATGATGAGGAATGTGACTTACCTTCTAAACTTTGAATATGGGATCACATGAAGATAGGAAAGATAAAAAGATTAGCACCACCCTATCTGTCGAGGGACATCAGAGTCTGATAGAACTACTTTGAGAGTACAAAGATGTATTTTCTTAGTCATATGAAAACATACCGGGTTTAGATACTGAATTGGTGGTACACAAATTACCGATAAAGCTAGAGTGTAGATCTGTGTAACAAAAGCTTAGAAGGATAAGACTCGAGTTGCTGCTAAAAATTTAAAAAAAAGTGAAGAAGCAATTGGATGTTGGTTTACTTAAGGTGGCCAAATACCCTAGTGGGTGGAAAATATCATCCTAATACCAAACAAGGATGGGAAGGTTCACATGTGCGTTGACTACAAAGATCTCAATAGAGCTAGCCAAAGAATGATTTTTCTTTGCCACACATAGACACCTTGATGGACAATACTACTGAAAATTCCCTATTCTCATTCATGGATGGATTATCTAGTTATAATCAAATAAAGATGCATCTTGTGAATATGGAAAAAAATACGTTTGTCACCATGTGGGTCACATTTTGCTACAAGGTGATGCCATTTGGGCTGAATAATGCAGGGGTAACGTACCGGAGAGCCATGGTAACATTATTTCATGACATGATGCATAAAGTAATAGAATTTTATGTCGATGATATGATTGTCTAGGCCAAGACAGAGGAAGAAAATGTTAAAAATTTGAGGAAACTCTTCCAGAGGTTAATGAAATGCCAGCTGAAACTCAACCCAAATAAGCGTACCTTTGGGGTAATATTTGGAAAGCTCTTGGGGTTTATAGTGAGTAAAAACGGGATTGAATAGATTCTGATAAAGTTAAAGCCATTCAAAATTTTCCACCTCCACAAACACAAAAAGAAACTCTAGGATTTCTAGGGAGGCTAAATTATATTGCTCGGTTCATCTCACAATTGACTGAGAAATGTAATCCCATTTTCTCCTTCTTCGCAATATTAACTTAGGTGTATGGAGTGATGATTTCTAGGACTCAGGAGTATGGAGTGATGATTTCCATGATGCTTTTGAACCAATCAATAGATATTTATCAAATGCCCTAGTCTTAGTGCCACATGTCTCAGGCAAACCCTTAATTCTCTACTTGTCAGTCTTTGAGAACTCCATGGGGTGTGTATTAGGCCAGCATGACCGTACTGAGAAGAAAGAGAGAGTAATTTATTATCTCAATAAAAAGCCCATTGATTGCGAGGTAAGGTATTCACCGATCGAAAAGTTATGTTGTGCTTTGGTTTGGGCTACTCGAAGGCTCAGGCAATGTATGTGTATCATACCACTTGGTTGATCTCCAAAACTTGACCCTTTGAAATATCTGATGGGTGTCTCGGATTTATCCAAAAGATTAGCTCGTTGGTAGATATTATTATTATAGTTTGAGATTTTTCAATTTGCAGTTTAGCTTGTTTATGTTGTCCTATATTCAGTGTTTTGAGATTCTGTTTGTTATTAAAGAGGTCAAATGGCAAATTGGTACAAGAATAAAGGATTATAGATATAGAGAATTTGTCATATTAGAATAGAAAAAGGAATGATTGATGTTAGGGTCGAGCCCTACACATAATGGATCTTGTTTTTCAGAATAGTTGCATCGTATTTTGAGATTTTAAGTTTGAAGTGTAGTTTGCTAAAAAAAACCTTGCACGAAAGAAGGGCAGGCTTAACAAGTGCCTTTTGTCTGGGTTGCTCAACAGGCACTTTGAAAATGACGAGGATGGGGCCTTATAAAAATTTATTTATTTTGCTGAAATCGCAAATCACTAATATAACTTGAAATGTACAATTCTTTAGTGAAAGTTTTCTAAATCAAAAGATATAACAGGTTGAATTTGAGGCTCGTTCTAAATTTTTATAATGTTATTTCAAGTGTTAATTAATTAATAGATTAGAGTTGACAAATATACAAAATATTTAACTTAAACTATTTACACAAAAGGCTAACTAACTCAAATGGTTTAATTTGACCATTGAAATTTTAAAAATCAAACTATTTAACTTAAAATATTTATTCAAATTAACTTAAAAAAATTCAATGATTCAAGTGGAATAATTTGACCTTTGAAGTTTTAATTTGCTGAGATCACAAGTGTAGTTAGATATTCTGAATTGATCCAATCTTTACAAGAAACGAAAGAGAAAAAGTAGAATCGAATTGCACAAAGTAAACAAATGGATGTAAGAAAAATGGACATAATACTTTGGAACGAGAATCAAGTGATGGGTATATCTCAAATCTCGGCTGATCTTATTTTATTACTAGAAGACAAGTCAAACCCCACATTTTTCACTTGCCTTGGTTCAAGAAAGCAGCCAAGCGTTTGAACAAGCTCTTGGCCTTGTCGAATTCAGGGTTAAAGATATAGAACACATGACCCTCACCTTCAGTCTCCATAATCTCTGATTTTCCTTTCCACTCAGATTTCACCAATTTATCGTAATAAAACCTCCCCATGTCCTTAAATATATCCTTCTCTGCAACAATAACAAGGATTCTATGGCATGCCAACCCTGCAAGATCTGGGGATCCATCTACAAAAGGATTGATGAGCGGATCATCATACCCTTTATCGAAAGGACAAACGTATAGCCACCACTTATCGACTACCTCTTTTCAAACCCCATCGATAACCTCAGATCCAATCAGATCGGTTCCCCAGAAGTAAGAGTGGATCATCCCAATGCCCACAATCTTCAACTTCTGACTCAGATCCGAATCCTTGATCCGGAGAGCCAAGTGGTGTGCAATGTTTGCACCAGTACTATCACCAACCAAATATACCTGGTCAAGGTCCACATAATTCTTGATCCAGGTTTCATTGTTGCCATCTTCTTCTTCCTTGTGAGAAGCCACCCATTGAAGTGATGCCCATGAATCTTTATATATGCTGTAGGAAGAGGGTGCTCGGGGGCTAGCCTATAGCCGACCGAAACAACGACAATATTGGCCTCGGCAACGAGCATGTTGAGGTTGGTATGGTAGTTTGGGGATGCTGGCGAAGCAACACAAAAAGCTCCGCCGTGATAATAAACTGCAAGGGGTAGCTTTTGATCGTTGGGGACGAAGTTTGGCCGGTAAATTCTAGCTGAGACGTCGGATTCAGGTATGATGACGATATCTTTGGATAACACGTTGGTTTCGGGATCAAGCCCCGGGGGAACCACTTTGAATCCTGTTATTCTTTTGATGGTTCCATCTTTGTATTCTTTGAGCCACAGGAATAGATCGACAATAAGTTCGGAATCGTTGGAACCCATGTTTTTATCGGAGAAAGTAAAAGAACAAGGAGACAATACTCGGAGAGACGGAATAAAATTTATAAAATGATCAAGGAAAATGGAAGAGACTATTGACACCAGCTAAAGCACATCTATTGCCTTTTAACAAGAGACAGATTCAATGGCTCACTGATGCAGGGGGATCCGAGACAGATGATGCTAAGCTGTCAGATTGCACGTTGATGGCGCTGAGATACCATGATTTGGCAGATCAGCGCAAAGGCGGGAATTGATTGTGACATGTTCCTCATTGGGGTCGTTTTGAGTATGTTTCAGTCTTTTGGCCATAACTTTGACTACAGGTGTCAGAATCGCGCATAAGACCCCAATCCGGAAAGCTCTTTTCGACGCGCACGCTCTTCACATCGAGCTATGCTCCATGTGGCCTTTTTTTCAACCTCAAATTCTGCCGTTTTCCCCTCCAAATCACTAGATTTAGTTATTTTTTACTATTTATGGTAATATTTTCGATTGTTAATTAGGAAGTCAATTTAAATCCGATTTAGGCCGGATTTTTGGGAGATTGCTTATTTTATTTCGAATTTCAATTTAGAGTGATTTTCGGGATTTTGCTATTTTTGGCAAAATTCGAATGAAGACGATTTTTTTGCTATAACAGTCCGGCTTGTGGACTGCTTTTTCATAGTTTTGATTTTATAATATTTTATTAAACCCTAGAGACTTTTTCTCTGGTTTTTGGGCGAATTTTCTCTTGTGAATCGTCTGTCGGAGCTAGCCTACAGGATAATCACTATTCTGTCTGGCGTCAGTTGGTATCAGAGCTTCAACATCTTCTTGGGAAATTTCACCAGTTTCAATGGCTGGAGGTCGTGGTCGTGGTCGTCGTGAGCAGGTTCCGAATGAGGAAGCCTAACGCCGTGATCGCAGCGTTCAGGATGTGATGATTGCGGATTTGCAGAGGCAAGTCGCAGAATTAACCCAGCGCCTGGCGGCGTAGGATTTAGAGGATTGTGAGGCCTCTGATCACGATACCAATTCCACTTTCGAAAACCCATATCACAATCGCGCAGGATTCCGGGGCGCAGGATTTCGGGAGCACCGTGGTCGGGAGGAGCGTCATGGAGACCTCGGTTTTCGGGTCGATCTCTCTGAGTTTTCTGGTACATTACAGGCCGAGGGATTCGTGGATTGGATTAATGAAGTGGAGTGTATTTTTGAATATAAGGAAGTCCCCGATCGTGTGAAAGTGAAACTGATCGCCATCAAACTCAAGGGTAGAGCATCTGCGTGGTGGGAACAGTTACGACGTTCACGAGAAAGACAGGGCAAAGCCAAGATCACTGATTGGGAGAAGATGAAAAAGAAGATGAAGGGCCACTTCATTCCCTTCGGCTACACGCAAACCTTATTTCAGCGACTTCATGCATTGAGGCAGGGCGCGCGTCATCGATTTACACAGAGGAGTTTTACCAATTGGTCGCCCGGAATGATTTATCTGAGACGGAGGAGCAGATGGTGGCGCGATATTTGGGGGGTTTACGCCAGCCCTTGCAAGATGTCCTCAGCCTTCATTCATTGTGGAGTGTTTCGGAAGCATACCAGCGTGCACTTGCTGTTGAAAAACAACAAAACAGGAGACCAGTGATCAGGAGCGATCACAACAGTCGACCAGTTCGCCCTCAAGAGTCCCGTCTGCTCAGCCCACCGCAGGGTAATTCTAACCCTACTATTAGATGTTTTCGTTGTGGTGAACAAGGGCATAGGGCGACTGATTGCAGGAAGCCTGCTAGTCAAAAGGGCAAAAATTTGTTGATTGAGGAAAACGTGGAAGACGAGACTGAGGAGATTGACGAACCTGTGTGTATGACGATGATGAGACTGATGATGTGCTGTATGGAGATGGTCATGAGACTCTGGTCATTCGCAAGAGTCTACTTACCCCCAAGGGCAATTCAGGGGACGATTGGTTGAGAACCAATATTTTCCACACGACTTGCACAGTTGCAGATAAAGTCTGCAAAATGATCATTGATAGCGGCAGTTGTGAGAATGTAGTGTCTGAGAAGGTTGTCCAGAAATTGCAGTTGAAGACGGACCGTCATCCTAAGCCATACAAGTTGTCATGGCTAAATAAAGACAGTGAGGTAACAGTTGATAGGCGATGCCTCGTGTCTTTTTCAATTGGTAGAAAATATTTTGATAATGCCTGGTGTGATGTTGTGTCTATGGATGCGTGTCATATATTTTTGGGTCGACCTTGGCAGTATGATTGCAGTGTCATTCATGATGGACGGAAGAATACATATTCCCTTAGCATCAAGGGAAAAAAAGATTGTGTTGGCACCCCGGCGGGAAGGACATACTCCTACCCCAGTAACCCATAATACTAATCTGCTTTCTATGTCCAGGTTTTTAGATGAGATTGAGCATGGCGACGTGGTCTATGCCTTGCTACCTTGCGAGAACAATGCAGTAGACGTGGATACATATTTACCAGTAGAGGTGCAGCGGTTGCTAGCAGAATTCTCTAACTTGATGCCAGAGGATCTTCCTCCTGGACTACCACCTATGAGGGATATTCAGCATCAAATTGACCTTGTTCCTGGGTCAAGTTTGCCAAATCGACCAGCATATCGCCTCAGTCCCAAGGAGGCTGAAGAGTTGCAGCGACAGGTGGAAGAGTTGTTGGAGAGGGGCTATATCCGAGAGAGTATGAGCCCATGTGCAGTCCCTGCTCTGTTAGTGCCAAAGAAAGATGGTTCTTGGCGTATGTGTGTTGACAGCCGAGCGATCAACAGAATTACAGTGAAGTACCGGTTTCCAATTCCCCATCTAGATGATATGTTGGATCAGCTATTTGGTTCTAAGATCTTCTCAAAAATTGACCTTAAGAGCGGTTACCACCAAATCAGAATAAGGCCTGGAGATGAGTGGAAGACGGCGTTTAAAACGCCACAAGGGTTGTATGAGTGGATGGTCATGCCTTTTGGGTTATCCAATGCGCCCAGTACATTCATGAGATTTATGCATCAGGTCTTGCGGCCTTTTATGGGGAAATTTGTTGTGGTTTACTTCGATGATATCCTCGTTTATAGTCCGACATGGACTTCACACTTCGATCACCTCCGTGCTGTTTTTGAGATGCTGAAAACGGAGTGCTTGTTTGTCAATCAAAAGAAGTGTTCTTTCTTTACTACTTCTGTGACTTTTCTTGGTTTTGTTGTGTCTAATGATGGTGTTCATGCAGATCACTCAAAGATAGATGCAGTCTTGGAGTGGCCCAGACCAAGAACCTTACATGACATCCGAAGTTTCCATGGCTTGGCGTCTTTTTACCGTCGATTCATTAGAAATTTCAGTACTCTGATCGCCCCTATCACAGAGTGCCTCAAGGGGCGCGATTTCCAGTGGTCTGAGGAGGCAGAGGCCAGTTTTCAACTGGTCAAGCAGAAGATGACCGAGGCTCCAGTTTTGGCACATCCAGATTTTGACAAAGTGTTCGAGGTAAATTGTGATGCATCTGGCGTTGGCATTGGTGGTGTTCTGAGTCAGGCAGGTCGTCCGGTTGCTTTTTTCAGTGAGAAGCTATCGAGATCAAAGAAAAATTATTCCACTTATGATCTGGAGTTCTATGCCATAGTTCAGTCCCTGAAGCATTGGCGTCACTACCTAGTACAGAAGGAGTTTATTCTGTTTACCGATCATGAGGCCTTGAAGTACATCAATGGCCAACACAAGCTGAGTAGACGTCATGCCAAGTGGGTAGCATACTTGCAAGAATTCACTTTTACGCTGAGGCACCAAGCAGGGAGTTTGAACCGCGTCGCAGATGCCCTGAGCCGTCGTACCTTACTTCTCACCACCATGAGTACTAAAGTTGCAGGATTTGAGACGTTCACAGATATGTATGCAGCTGATCCTTCCTTTGGAAGGATATTTCAGGAGGTAACTGAGGGTCACCGTCATGATTTTGTTTTGCATAATGGGTATCTGTTTCGTGGATTACAATTGTGCATTCCAGATTGTTCATTGAGGCAGCAAATTATAAGTGAACTCCATAATGAGGGACACTTTAGCCGAGATAAGACATTGGCCCTTATCTCTTCTGAATTTTATTGGCCCAAGTTGACTAGTGATGTGGCCCATTATGTGGCCCGTTATTATGTGTGCCAGCGGTCTAAGGGAGTTCTCACCAATGCGGGATTGTACACTCCCTTACCTGTTCCTGAAGCTCCTTGGTTCGATGTCAGCATGGATTTTGTACTAGGCTTACCCCACACCCAAAGGGCCTCTGATTCTATCTTTGTTGTGGTTGACAGGTTTTCCAAGATGGCTCATTTTGTAGCTTGCAGAAAGACTATGGATGCTGACCAGATTGCCCATCTCTATTTCAAGGAGATTGTGCGTTTACATGGTGTTCCTCGATCCATCACTTCAGATCGTGATACTAAGTTCATCAGTCATTTCTGGAAGAGCCTGTGGGGGAAACTGGGAACGCAGTTGAATTTCAGTAGCGCCTACCACCCCCATACGGATGGCCAGACTGAGGTGGTGAATCGAAGTTTGGGAAACCTTTTAAGGTGTTTGGCAGGAACGAAGCCGAAGCAGTGGGATTTGGCATTGCCTCAGGCAGAATTTGCCTACAATAGATCAAAAAATAGAACCACAGGTTTAAGCCCATTTGAGATTGTCTATGGTCAGAACACATCCGGGGTGTTGGACTTAGCCCCTATTCCACGTATAGGTTTCAGTCCTAAAGCAGATGAGATGGCAAAGTATCTTCGGGGTATCCATGAGCAGGTGAAACAGACCATTCATGAGAGCAATACCAAGTACAAGACTCAGGTCGACAATCATCGTCGTCAGGTACTTTTTGATGTTGGTGATTTTGTTTGGGCTGTATTAACTCGTGATCGTTTTCCTGTTGGTGAGTATAATAAGCTTAAGGATCGGAAGATTGGACTTTGTGAGGTCGTGCAGAAGATCAATGATAATGCTTACAGGTTGCGACTTTCCAGTCACTTGAAGACTTGATGTCTTTAATGTGAAGCACCTGAGTCATTGTTTTGTGGATCCTGATGACACTACTCTGAACTCGAGGACGAGTTCTTTCCAACCCGGGGTGACTGATGCAGGGGGATCCGAGACAGATGATGCTGAGCTGTCAGATTGCACGTTGATGGCGCTGAGATACCATGAGTTGGCAGATCAGCGCAAAGGCGGGAATTGATTGTGACATGTTCCTCATTGGGGTCGTTTTGAGTATGTTTCAGTCTTTTGGCCATAACTTTGGCTACAGGTATCAGAATCGCGCATAAGACCCCAATCCGGAAAGCTCTTTCCGACGCGCACGCTCTCCACATCGAGCTATGCTCCATGTGGCCTTTTTTTCAACCTCAAATTCTACCGTTTTCCCCTCCGAATCACTAGATTTAGTTATTTTTTACTATTTATGGTAATATTTCGATTGTTAATTAGGAAGTCAATTTAAATCCGATTTAGGCCGGATTTTTGGGAGATTGCTTATTTTATTTCGAATTTCAATTTAGAGTGATTTTCGGGATTTTGCTATTTTTGGCAAAATTCGAATAAAGACGATTTTTTTGCTATAACAGTCCGGCTTGTGGACTGCTTTTTCATAGTTTTGATTTTATAATATTTTATTAAACCCTAGAGACTTTTTCTCTGGTTTTTGGGCGAATTTTCTCTTGTGAATCGTCTGTCGGAGCTAGCCTACAGGATAATCACTATTCTGTCTGGCGTCACTCACTCACTCTTTTTATAGAGAGAGAAAAGCTCAAATAAAGAACTTTTTTTTGGTAAATTACTTGAATGACTACCGATTTAAGGGGTGATCTCGATATGACTAATGTTTTCAAAATTTTATTAATATAACTATATAGTTATTTAATTAGTTTCAATACAATCACTTGTGTTGGGACTTATGATAAAGCTCAAATTGACAACTGAAAAAGTTTACCGAGAGGGGTGAATTGACTTTTTGATAATTTTAGGGAGTAAGGAGATTTAAAGTGATAGAAAAATAATGCACACAGATTTATAGTGGTTTGACTTTCTCAACCAAAGTCTATATCCACTACCTGAGCTCATCACTTAGGATTTTCCAACAAATCCACTAATTTGTTCTTTCTTTTCAAGGACAAATATATAACCTTTGCAATCTCCCTAGCTATTCAAAGGCTTAGCTAGAACCAAAACCCTTTTTCAAAAGGAATGAGAAAGTAAACAAAGAAACATCTAAAAAGGAAGGTGTTTACAAATTAAAGCTCACAAAAACACAAATATTTACAAGAGAATAGAAATAAAGAGTGAAAAACTCTTCTCTTGTGTTTTATTGCTTGGATAGGTGTTGTCGACATTCATTTTTGTCTGAGTTTACGTATTTATAATAATAATATTATATTTATTATTATTATTATTATTATTATTATTAAATTTTACAAACCCAAGCTCATTTTCAAGAACCCAGAGGCCCAAACCCGAAGATAAAATGGAGGTCCAGACCCGAGAAGACAAACAGGAGGCCCAGACCCGAGAAGTCTAGCAGATCCAAAACCCAGTCCAGACCTAGAACCAGTCCAGGCCTAAATTCAAACCCAAACCCAATTAGGGTTTCTCATATATCAACTCCAGCCGCTAGTAATTATCATCGTCCGATCAAAAGGGAAATGGAGGACCCATATTCATCTAGCAGAAACCCTAGGGTTTTATTACAACCCTAGGATTATTTTGGTCGCCGCCTCCAGGTGCTCTAGTCAGTCGTTGGCACACCATCACCGCCTCACTAGATGAATCCAGAAGATCTAGGTGCATTTAATGCACATAGCAAATCAATCGCACACCTCATTGCCCTATGGTGAGTCACCATCGTAGATCCAGTGACTCGTCGAGAGGGTTCATCGTTATAAACGGTGCTCCAAGGGCTATATAAACCCTTACCTGCAAGAGAAGAAGAACGGACAGGAAGAAGGAAGAGAGCAAGGAAAAAAAAGAAACAAAAAGGAGGAGATATATTCAAATAGAGCCATATACAAAAAAGACAGAGGCAACAAGCGATGAGGGAAATCAACATTCGAACAATCAGCAATACAGAGCAATAGAAATAAATAAAACAAAAGAAAGAAGAAACATACCCTCGTTGAGATCTCCAAACCGTCATCGAACCACCAAAAAATCGAAGGTAAAAACCTAGATCTACTACATATAGTGGGATTTTAAGAGAAAGGGAGGCCAGATTTGGGTATAGGACGGTGAGAGCTTCAATTTAGTGTGTTTTCTTGAATTCTTGTCGACATCGGTGTAAGGTGGTCGGCTGGTGGTTGGTTCTCCCTCCGGTGAGGGAGTTAGAGAGAACTAAATTTGAGAAAATGAGAAAGAATGGTCTTTTAGGCCGGTTTAATGGGTATTTATACCCAATTTAAAACTACATCGTCTCAGAGAGGGAATTTGCGTGATTTTGCATATGTGAAAATCATGTTAATGGTCCATGTACTTTTTATTTTTATATTTTATTCACTGAAATTATGTTTATGTGCATTTCAATTTGGTCTTTGCATTTTATTTTATTTCTTTTACGTCGCTTTCCTTATTTATATTTATATTTAGGGTAAATATCGATTTAGTCCCTATAATTTTAATAATTTATATTTTAAACCCGAATAGTAATTAAGGTTAAATTATGATTCCAATACCTATTTTTTGTGATGTTTCGAATTGTAACCATTAATTTCACTACTTTATAATTTAATCCATGATTCTAATATTTTTAATTTTTTTTATTATTTGTTTATTTACATTAATAGTGTCTAAAATATAAGATATTTGCAGTTATGGCCTTAATATTATGTAATTTAATCACTAAATTTAACATATTTATTATTTTAATTTAGTATTTATATATTTATCAATTATTATAATTATAATTTTTTTATGTTATTTTATTCGATTAATTTATAAAAATATCTCCTTAATTTGCTAGGAAGATATTTTTAAGGATTATTTGTATAAAATAATAATTCATATTCCTTTTTGTCATGATTTAAATATTACTTGAATTTGCCACTTTTAAGATGATGTATAATCATAAGTACCAATTTTGGGTGTTGTGGGGGTTCTAATCCTTCCCCACACGTAAACGACTCCCAACCCTTTTCAAAGTGAATCTCTGGTCAATCGTAGATCAAATTTTTATCTTTTAAAATTATTTTCTTAAAATTATTTTAAAAGATATTTTTTTAGGTATTCGACTTACCTAACCCAAAGAGTCGATTGGTGACTCCAAGTTTGTATTTAAAATCTGACATGTGCCCCAATATTTTAGTCGGACTGATTCCCGAAAAATGGCCCGGTAAGGACTGTTTCGATAGCTTGACGACTCTGCTGGGGACATTTTTTTTAGAGAGTCAATCTATAATTGATTATACGTCATCTTGTTAGTTAAATATGGCAAATACGAATGATATTTAAATTTTGATTATTATTTAGTTATACTAATTTGATTAGTTTTGTGTTTCAGATTGCTAACCGTGTTTTAGGTTAATTGTCCTGGGATCAAGGCAAAGAATTGTAAGTTTCCCCTTACACATTACAACTGTTTGAGATAGTTAGAGCCTTCTAACTGTCCCATTAGGTAGTGGTAAACGCTACGCTTTCGTGACAAAAATTATTTTTCTCCACATGGGCTTTTGTTGAAAACATTTCGATATTTCGATATAACAAACTAAGTTAAATGGATTTTAAGATTTTCTAAAGGATTTTCTGAGTATATTCGATATAATTATTCGAATATCAAAATATTACTCCAAATCTTTCAAATGTCATTTTTAATCCTTACTCAAGTATAAAATTAAGTTTTAATCTTAAAATAAATTCAAAACAATTTTACAAAGTATTTCGAACCGTTTCAAAGCCAAAAATTCCAGATTGCTCAGAGGGAACTGATTCCCCCTTGAATGGTTTGGCTCTGAGAAAAACATAAAGCTCAGAGGGAACCGATTCCCCCCAAGGGGGTACCGATTCCCCCTATTTAACGGGCAAAATATTTGAATTTTACACTTAGGGAACTGATTCCCCATGCAGGGGTACCGATTCCCCCATGCTCCAAACTGTTTTATTAATTGATTTCACACTAAAATGGCTATATTGACTCCACTAATCATCCCCAACATTAAGAATCAATTGAAGGAGTATTTAAACAAGCTTAGAAGCCATTGATCAAAAACAAGAAACAACAATTTATCAAGAATTGAGAGAGAATCAAAGAGAAAACATCAAACTCATTGTTTGAGCACTTCAAGCCTATTTTTCATTCAATATTCATTGTGCTTTCAAGAACACCATTTGTTCTATATTGTATTTATCCTTGATTGTTCTTTCTTTGATCTAGAATTGTGCAAACAATCTACCTTGTGAAGTTTTCCTTGTAAGTTTGCAAATTTGTGTATTTCTCTTTGAAAAAAAGAGTGTGCTCAAGAATTTGAGGTATAATTCGTGAGGGAGTTGTAAGGTTACTCTTTACCCTCAAAAGAAAGAACAAATTAGTGAATTTATTGGAAAATCCTTAGTGTGGATAGTTAAGGTAGTGGACGTAGACTTTGGTTGAGAAAGTTAACCACTCTAAATCATTGTGCAAATATTTTCAATTTTCTGCAAAAGCTTCCACCAAAATTTTTATTACCAATTCACCCCCTCTTTGCCAATTCCATCGATCGATTAACTCAACAATTGGTATCAGAGCTTGACTCATTTGAATGTTTAACCACCTCTTGAGTAGATCCGGGAAGAGTTAAATCGATAAAGATGGCGTCCACTTCCGATTCATTCTCCATGGAAGAATCCAGACCAATTAATGTACCACCACACTTCAACAGAACAAATTATCATCGTTGGAAGAAGCTTATGATGATATTTATCCAAGCATTTGATATGGAAGCTTGGATGATGATCAAGAAATGATATTCTTCTCCTACAAAGAAGGCAAAGAAGTGGAGTTATCAAGAATGGAAGAAAGCTCAACAAAATACAAAAGCTATGCACATGTTATGTTGTGCAATTGATGCTAATGTATATAAAGGGGTTTCTTCTTGTTCAAATGCCAAGGAGATGTGGGATAAGCTTGAGGAGATCTACAGAGACAAGGAAGAAGAAGAACCAATAAATGTGATGTCTCTATTAGCTCTCACAAAGCCAAAGGCATCTTCTAACTCAAATAGATTAAATTCAAAATCCTTTAATGAGTTACAAGATGCTTATGATGAATTATTTTCAGAGTTTGAGACCATGAAATCAAAATACAATAAATTGATTTCTAATTTTATTGATAAAAATGATCTTCTTTTGAAAGCTAAAACAGACTTGGAAAATCAAAATGAAATATTGAGAAAGGAGTTAGAGCTTTCAAAAATAAAATCTGAAAACTTTGAAAAAAAAATTCAAATTAAACAAACTTCTTCTAGAAACAAAAATGGATTTTGAAAATCAAAATGAAATCTTGAAGAAGGATTTAGAGCTTTCAAAAATGAAATTTGAAAGTATTGAAAAAGAAAATTTCGATTTGAAAGTTAAGCTTGAATGTTTAACAAAAGAAAAATATATCATTTTTAAATAATTCATCTAGTTCAATAATGACAATATGTTCACATTGTCATAAGGAACATACTTGTCCTTTAAAGAAAGGAAAACGATTTAAAATTAGACAAGTATGGGTTCCAAAAGAAAACAAGAGGCATTGAAACTAATGTTCAAGGATCCAAAGCAATTTGGATACCAAAATCTACTTAAATGTCTCTTTTAGGTGTGTGGGAGCAATGGTGATGAAGATGATGATATTCAAGATGCTCTAGCCATACATGAAAAAGGAATGTGTAACCTCTAAACTTAATGTTTTATTTTATTTGGTTTCTCATTTAGTTTATGCATGTATGAGGTTTTAAATGTTCAATAATTTTAAATGATTATGTTTTATCTCATGTATGTTGAAAAATATTGTATGATGAACATAGTTATTTTTGTTAATGTTTTATAAACTCTAGTTCATCATATTAATTTTTGGTCAAAACTGTTTTTGATATATCTTTAACAATTGATATCGATATCTTTTTTCAAGAACTTTTGTTTTTGCAAAATTTTGACCTTAAATTTTTCTTAATGTTTATGCATTTTTTTAGTTTTAATGCATAACATTTTCAAAAACTTTATGCATGTGCTTTTAATCTCGATAATCAACATTGCATAATGTTTTGAATGTGAATGGGTTAAAGCATAATCTTTTGAGTATTAGTCAATTATGTGATAAGGGATTCAATGTCATGTTTGAAACTAATGGTTGTAAAGTCATTGACATTGCATCTAATCAGATTATGCTTGTTGGTCATAGAATAGGAAACATTTACATGGTGCATTTAGACTCTATAGAAAGGATGAGCATGATAGTTGGTTATGGCATAGGAGACTAGGACATGCTAGTATGAGTGTTTTGCAACGGTTAATTCAAGGAGATTTTTTTTGAGTGCTGCCTAAACTAAAATTTGATAATGATAAAAATCTGTGATGCTTGTGCTAAAGGAAAACAAAAGTGAATTTATTTTAAATCCATGAATGATGTATCAACTAGTAGAGTATTACAATTGATCCATTTAGATCTTTTTGGGCCATCTAGAACTACTAGCTTGGGTGGAAAACAATATGCATTTGTCTTGGTAGATGACTATTCTAGATATATTTGGGTTCTATTATTAAATACTAAAGATGAAGCATTAGAAAAATTCATCATGTTTTCAAAAGTAATCCAAAATGAAAAAGGTTACTCTATAACTAGTGTTAGGAGTGATCATGGAACTGAATTTGAAAATCTTGGATTTACTTAATTTTGTAATTCTAATGGTATTCGCCATAACTTTTCAGCACCTAGAACCCCTCAACAAAATAGAGTTGTTGAGAGGAAAAATTGAACTTTAGAAGAAATGGCTAGAACCATGCTTTGTGAAAATAATTTGCCAAAATATTTTTGGGCGAAAACCACAAATACCATTTGTTATATTCTTATTCGAGTAATGATTAGGCCTATTTTGAAGAAAACTACATATGAACTTTTTTAAAATAAAAAGCCTAACATTAGCTATTCTCATCCTTTTGGATGTAAATGTTTTGTTTTAAACAACGGTAAAGACAATCTTGGCAAATTTGATGCTAAAAGTGATGATGGAATTTTTCTGGGTTATTCCTTAAATTCTAAAGCTTATCGAGTATTTAATAAAAGAACTTTAGTTGTAGAATAGTATATACATGTTGTTTTCGATTATAATCTCCTTCCGAGGAAGGATTCTTGTGTGAATGATGATGTAGGGATTATAAATATAAATGACGTTGGACATGACGTTGGAGAACTATCATCAAAGGAAGAAACGAAAGATGAGGAAACTCATGATCCTCTCGAGAATCCAACCATTGAAGAAAGGGACGTATCTTATCAAAGAGAGTACAACTATGTCAAGGATGGTGAAATTATAGGTGATCCATGCAAAGGGGTAACAACTCGATCTTCTCTTAGAAATATTTGTAATTATGTTGCATTTATCTCATGCATAGAGCCTAAGAATATTAAAGAAGTATTAAATGATGAACATTGGATTATGGCTATGCAAGAAGAGTTAAATCAATTTGAGAGGAATAAAGTATGGACATTAGTTGAAAGGCCTAGTAATAAATCTACTGTAGGTACTAGATGGGTATTTAGGAATAAGCTTGATGAAAGTGGTAATATAGTGAGAAACAAGGCTAGACTTGTTGCTCAAGGATATACTCAAGAAGAAGGCATAGACTATTATGAAACATACGCTCCCGTAGCTAGGATGTAAGCAATTAGAATGTTATTAGCATTTGCATGCTTTCATGAATTTAAATTATATCAAATGGATGTTAAAAGTGCATTTTTAAATGGTTTTATAAAAGAAGAAGTGTATGTGGAACAACCTCCTGGTTTTGAAGATTTAAAATTTCCAAATCATGTTCTTAAATTGACAAAAGCACTTTATGGTTTAAAACAAGCTCCTAGAGCTTGGTATGAAAGATTGTCAAACTTTTTAATTGAAAAAGGATTTTCAAAAGGGCAGGTTGACACTACATTGTTTTTAAAGCATAAAGGTAAAGATTTATTAGTAGTTCAAATTTATGTTGATGATATAATATTTGGTTCTACTAATGATGTTCTTTGCCAAGAATTTTCTAAGCTAATACAAAGTGAATTCAATATGAGCATGATGGGGGAGCTCTCATTTTTCTTGGGACTCCAAATCAAGCAAAGAAAAGATGGCATCTTCATCAATCAAGGATATGCTCAAGAAGTTTGGACTGGAAAATGGGAAACCTCATGACACTCCAATGATCTCATCAACAAAGCTTGACATAGATGAAGGAGGTAAATGTGTGGATGTTAAATTATATAGGACAATGATTGGCTCTTTGCTTTATCTAACTGCAAGTAGACCAGACATTATGTTTAGTGTTTCTTATACGCTAGATTTCAATCATGCCCTAAGGAATCACATTTACTAGCTGTTAAGAGAATCTTTAGATACCTTAAAGACACTCATAGTTTAGGAATTTGGTATCCTAGAGACTTTAGCTTTAGCTTGCATGTCTTTTCTGATGCGGATTATGGATGATGCAAATTAGATAGGAAAAGCACCTCCGGTACTTGCCAATTTCTTGGAAATATGTTGATTTCTTGGTTTTCAAAGAAACAAAATTGTGTTGCATTATCTACCACTGAAACGGAATACATTTCAGCTGGTAGTTGTTGTGCACAAGTTTTATGGATGAAACAACAACTTTTTGATTATGGAATTGAAGTAGGTACAATTCCTATCAAGTGTGAAAATACTAGTGTTATTTGCCTCTCTAAAAATCCCATCCAATCCAATACTCTAGAACTAAGCATATTGAAATAAGACATCACTTCATTAGAGACCATGTCACTAAGGAAGATGTAGTTCTAGAATTTGTTGATACTTTGCATCAATTAGCGTATATCTTTACAAAGCCTTTAGACAAGAAACGTTTTTGGACACTTAGGAGAGAATTAGGTTTAACTGACCTATCTTCACTTAGTGTTTAAAATAATTTTATCTTTTAAGAATAAATGAAAAATGCTTGTAATATTTTTTACTGCATTCTTTGCTTTTAGTTAGGGGGAGTTTATGATTCTTGGTAAAAATTAACTTTATGTTCAAATGTAGTTTAAGGTTTAATTTGATTGATGAACATGATTAATTTCATATATGAGTTTCCAATAACTAGAGAAATAATTTAGCATTTTGAGTGTTTAAAATCAGATTTTAGCATTTTTGGTGCAGAGGGAATCGATACCCTCCTTGAAGGAGAGTCGATTCCCCCTTTGAAGGGGAACCGATTCCCCCCTACAAGGGAATCGATACCCCCTGAGGGTTCTGGATATAACACGGCCAGAGCACCCTTTTCTCTCAAAACCTCTTCTACTCCTTCTTGCTTCCATTCACTCTCTCTATCTCCCAAATCTCCACTTTGCTTCAAAACAACGATTTTTATCGGAATTACTTCAAATATCATCTCCTAAACCCGTTGGAATTATCAAAATCGTGCAAACTTCATCCAATCTCACTCTAATACGAAATTCTTCAAGGTTATTCTTTCAATTCCGATTACCTTAAATCATGTTTCACAAACGTTCTAGACCTTCTAGCCAACCTCCAAACTCACCTCCAAACTCACCTCCAAATCCTCCACCTATCCAACAAATTCCTATTCCTAATCCCGATGATCCAAACATGACCATTCGCAATTCTTGCTTCAATGAGCTCGGTCGTAGACAAAATCTCTATTTTAGGTTTTGTCAAAACTTTGAGTCCTACAAAATCCAGGAAGAACACGTCTCATCTATTCAAGCCATGTTAGACATCAATTTTTGACATCTTCCTACTCTTCAAGAGTGGAAATTTGACAAACTTTTTGAGCTTGAACCAATAGTCTACCATCAACTCATTTGTATCTTCTACTCTAATGCCGTTTGCATTCAAAACCGGGAGAAAACCATAACCATAGGAATTCGATCCTATCTTCTAGGACGATTCATTCATCTTGACCCGGAATACATAACCAAAGCATTAGATTAGATAATGACGGGTTAGACAATGAAAAATTGACGGTAGGATCTCTGTATAAACGAAGGGATAATACGAGTGTGTTAGATCTTCACGACCGTTTTCTTCATCTTATGATCTCTTGGTGGTTTCGACCATCCAGAGGCCATTACTCTACTCTCCGAGCCATGGATTTATTTTGTCTACATTGTGTCCAAAATAATCTTAAAATCAACCTTCCACAGATTATCTTTGTTGAACTTGTCGAAACCGTAAATCTTGTTCCTAATAAGAAACTTTGTTCATCTTTAGTTTACGATTGTATTCTTAGTAATCTATTTAAGAAGGATGGGCTTAGATTTGGTCTTGATGCTTCCTTTCCACTCAAAAATCAAATCAACCTATTTTCTTTAACCAAATCGGGATGAAAGATCAATGAAGAAACTGGTCTTTGGGTTCGTACTCATGAACAACCTCTGGAAACCGACGACTCCGACGATGAGCAAGAACAGCATGAGGAACAAGCACAACCAGAGGAATAAGTACAGCAAGAAGATCAAATGCCTCCATACTTCCGATCATTTATGGAGAACATTGATTTGAGGCTTGCATCCATCAATCCAAATCTGACTGCTACCACCGAAACAATGAATCATCGTTTCGACAGTTTGGATGAAAGGGTCGATGCACTTTCACGTGATGTGACCAACATTTCGTCACATTTATCTCCTCCTGATGCATTGATGGGCGATTAGGATTCTGTTTGCTTAGCATTATTGGATCAAACTTCAACTTATTGTTTTCAACATTCTGAATGTCTTTGGATGTTTTACTTTAATTGTTGGATGTTGAATTTGGTTGATGGATTATGGATGTTTGAACTTATATTTCTATATATTTGGTTTGGTTAAATTTATTTCATTATTGCATCATTTACATTATGTAGATATATGATCAATTTTTCCATGTCACATTGTTTATGAATATTGATTATGAAACTAATGGCTAACCTTTCTCTTGATTGTGATCTTAGCATCTTAAGCTATATTTATAACCAATTGGCTAAATGATTTCAAAAACTTGTTTAAAATCTTTTAAAAGTCTTTTTGATTTAACAAAAACTTGTTTTAGTGTTAGAGTAAGTAAAGGGAATAAGTGTTAGAGTAAGGGGGAGAAATTTCAAAACTTGATTTCAAAATCTTAAAATTACTAAAATGTTTTGTTATATCAAAAAGAGGGAGATTGTTGAAAACATTTTGATATTTCGATATAACAAATTAAGTTAAATGAATTTTAAGATTTTTCAAAAGATTTTCTAAGTATTTAAACAAGCTCCAAACTGTCTTATTAATTGATTTCACACTAAAACGGCTCTATTGAATCCACTAATCATCCCAATGTTCAGAATTAATTGAAGGAGTATATAAACAAGCTTAGAAGCAATTGATCAAAAACAAGAAGCAACAATTATCAAGAATTGAGAGAGAATCAAAGAGAAAGCATCAAACTCATTGTTTGAGCACTTCAAGCCTATTTTTCATTCAATATTCATTGTTCTTTCAAGAACATCATTTACGCTCTATTGTATTTATCCTTGAGTGTTCTTTCTTTGTTATCGAATTGTGCAAACAATCTACCTTGTGAGGTTTTCCTTGTAAGTAAAGGGAATTTGTGTATTTCTCTTTGAAATAGAGTCTGCTCAAGAATTTGAGGTATAATTCTTGAGGGAGTTGTAATGTTACTCTTTATCCTCAAAAGAAAGAACAAATTAGTGAATTTGTTGGAAAATCCTCAGTGTGAATAGCTAAGGTAGTGGACGTATACATTGGTTGAGAAAGTCGAACCACTCTAAATCGTTGTGCAAATATTTTCAATTTTCTGCAAAAGCTTCCACCAAATTATTTATTGCCAATTCACCCACTCTTAGCCAATTCCATCGATCGATTAACTTAACAGCTTTAGCAAGAAATATCTAGGATACATATGCCTCATTTTTACGAGTGAAACATTGAGTTTAATTGCATGGACATGGGGAAATGAATCCTCTCGAAATGAACACAATCTGTTTAAACCTATAATGGGTGAGGATCGAGGGTCTGGCAAGCTCAAGGGGCACCAGCAAAGGACAATTCGAGTACCCTGTTAGTAGTACCGAATTTCTGTCTGTTTTATACTGAATTTTTGTCTGTAGGGGAAATTCATTCTAATATTTTCCTCAAATTTAGTTATTTATTTTGCAAGAACGTGAGAACCAGATATCATGTGGTTAAGTTCATTCTTTCACGAGAATTAGATACCATGTTGTATAGGACCTTTTTCTTTCCTTTTCATTAATTGATATTAACCGTGCTTTTTATCTTATTTTTATCTATCTTTTATTAAATATGCATATTAATTTATTATGTTATATGTACTAACTTGTGTTTTATGTTTATTTTCTTTTTTGCGTACATGCATTTGCATTGTACAGTTGGCATTTCCATTTTTGCATTTTGCATTTACATATTTTGCATCTTTACATTCATATGCATATGTCATACATTGCATAGCATATTAACATACGACAATCATGAAAACATGGGAGTAATATGCGAAGGATTTTATGACAGAAGTTTTAAAGAAAATTCAAGTTATTCGAGGCAGGTCTCTAGAAAGGTTAAAGCAATGAATGAAATATTAACACTAGTTAGTAGGATTGAAAGAATCCAGGAGCATCTCGTAAAGACCCAACAAGAGATGATCGATCAAGCAACTTGTAAAGATCCAACACGAGTCAGCGAACATAATGTGCCTCAAATAGAATATCTTTCTTCAAATCATTGTCATATGGAATGCATATTCTTTCTCGGTAATACAAATATCCATAATACTTGACTTCGAAGTCTTTAATCTCATATTTTTCCAATTGTACGATCCTTGCTAAACACTTTTCATCCTTTCCTTGTAGTTCCTTTATCTGATCTAAAAGTGTCGGCATTATCCTTAATTTAGCCAACAATGTGCCATTTTCCTTTAAAGATAAACACGCATCTAAAGCTCGTAAATCTGCGAAAGCCTTTCAGGTAAGTGCTTTAGCTACAACATTAGCCTTCCTTGGATGATAGTCGATGACCACATCGTTGTCCTTTAAAAGTTCTATCCATCTTCTCTGTCTCAAGTTCAGCTCTTTTTGAGTAAACATATACTTTAAACTTTTGTGATCCATATAAATGTAGAACTGCTTACCATACAAGTAGTGACGCCAAATCTTTAGAGCAAACACAACTGCTGCTAACTGAAGATAACGTGTCAGATAATTCCTTTCTCGAGCCTTTAAATGTCTGGAAGCATAAGCCATAACCTTTCCTTTTTGTATTAGTACACAGCCTAAGACAATATGAGATGCATAATTATACACCACATAATCTTTAACATATCCTGGTTGTACTAACACTAGGGCTTCCGTTAAAATCTTCTTTAATGTTTCGAAGCTCTCTTGGCACTTCTATGTCCAACAAATGGAACATCCCTCCTTAAAAGCTTAGTCAATGAAGAAGAAATCATCGAAAAGTTCTTCATGAACCTTCGGAAGTAACCAACAAGTCCTAAAAAACTTTGAACCTCTGCAACATTCTTTGGAGGTTTCCACTCCACTACAACCTAAATTTTCTTAGGATCTACCCTTATGCCTTCTTCCGAAACCACATTTCCAAGAAAAGCTACTTCTGATAACCAAAATTTTCACTTTGACATCTTGGCATATAACTTTTTATTTTTTAGAATAACGAGAATATTACGAAGATGAACATCATAATCTTCCTTTGTCTTCGAGTATATCAAAATGTCATCAATGAAAACCACCACAAACTGATCCAAATAAGGCTAAAATACTCGGTTTATCAGGTCCATAAATGCTGCAGGAGCATTTTTCAAACCAATTACGGTATCACTACAAACTCAAAATGACCATACCGAGTTTTGAACGTTATTTTATAAATGTCTTACTCTTTAATCTTTAACTAGTGATATCTTGATCGAATATCAATCTTAGAGAAAATTGTTTCTCCCTTTAGTTGATCAAATAAATCATCAATCCTCGAAAGAGGATACTTTTTCTTGATGGTCACTTTGTTTAACTGTCGATAATCTATGCATAATCACATGGATACGTCTTTCTTTTCATAAACAACACCGGTGCACCCCAAGGTGAAACACTCGGTATAATGAATCTTTGATCTAGAAAATCTTGCAATTGAGACTTTAATTCCCTTAATTTAGTTGGTTTCATCCAATAAGGAGTCATCGAAATAGGCGATGTACTTGGAAATACATCAATACCAAACTCCTCCTCTTGATTTGGAGGTAATCTAGGTAGATCATCTGGAAACAACTCAGGATACTCACGAAGAATTGGAATGTCTTCAAACTTAACCTTGGCAGCTCGTGTATCCACCACATATGCTAAGAATGGTTGACATCCTTGCAGAAACAGTTTATTGGCAGAAATAGCCGACACCACATTTGATAGGAGATTTATCCATTCCCCGACAAATATTATCTCAGAACCTTTTGCATCCTTTAAAAACAATCTCTTCATACGAAAATCTACCCAACCATAGTAGAGAGATAACCAATCCATGCCTAAGATTATTCCAAACTTCTCAAAAGGTAATTCCAACTAATTTACAGGAAATTATACCCCATGTATCTTTATCGGACAATTATTACATATCTGACTAATCCTCGCACTATGGCCCAAAGGATTGATTGTCACAATATCACTAGAAGTAGGTTCTGATGGAATTCTCCTATCTCTAACCAGCTTTGCACTAATATATGAGTAAGTAGAACCAGGATCTACCAACACAAAAACATGTTCATCAAAGAGATAAAAGGTACCTGCTATAATCTCAGGAGTATCCCGATCATCATTAGTTTTGATATGATAAATTTGAGATGTATTCTTGCCTTCACGATTAGATGTAGCCTAGACGTTCATTGTTTGCCTCCTTTTTTAGCTCAGCCTTTTTAGGGTTTTACTACTGATTGGTCTGGGTAAAGCTCTCAACAATTCCTTTTATAATGACTAGCTTGCCCACAGTTGTAGCATTTCCTTCAACGAACCATCATTGATCAGGATGTCTCTTTCCACAGAACTTACATTATGGAATAGGACGGAATCCCGAACATTGAGTACCTGCTAAAGTTGTCTGGGTCTACTTAGACTTCCCTCCAGAAAATCCCTTTTTTCTTGTAGATGCTGAGGAGCCATAACTTTTCTGTTGTTGTCCCTTGTTGCGTTTGGAAGATAGTGCAGATAAGAAGTTTCCAAACCTTTTGCTCAACAGAGTCTTTTTTTTCTTTTGAATCTTCCAAGTTAACTTTTTCCATAGCTTTAGCCTTGTTTACCGTTTCTTGAAAAACAGTAAAATAATAAGAAACTAAAATCCTTTTATATTGAGGATATAACCCAACAATAAACCTGTTAATTCTGGCTTTCTCAATCGGAAGGAATTCCTATGTAAATTGACTCAGCTGTGGAACTCACATTCATAGTTGTAGAATTTCCTTCCAGAATGATTCAAATTAAGAAATTGTTGCATCATCTCATTGATGAACACGTCCCCAATGTACTTTTCCTTGAATTCTCTCTGAAAGAATTTCCAATTAATCTGCTATGAAGGGATTCGTGCAGTGACTGTATTCCACCAAACACTGGCTTAATCCATCAACAAGGACACAACCCCTTCCAACTTTCCTTGATCATCACAAGGAATCATGTTTAACATGTTTTTAACATCATTCAACCATTAATTTGTAGCCTTCAGATCAAAATCTGTATCTCCTCGAAATTCAGGTGCTCTCATTTTCCTTAGTTCTTTCGAAACTGGCACAGGAGCTCAGCGATTGATGATATTATTCAATGCCTGAAGAAACATTTCTCGATCTTGCATAGGCATATCGTGCTAGTTCAGATTAGGTGGCTCTACAATATACTGAGTAAGAGGTGTGTAGATACTCATTTTTGCCTGGGTTTTAATTAATTATTTATTATTATTATTATTATTATTATTATTACTACTACTAATATTGTTTTTATTATTATTTTCAGGTTAAAAAATGGGCCCGAATTACAAAGTTTACAATCAACTCAATACTACAAACAGCACCCCAAGGCCAATACATGATATCCAGAAGACCCAAGGATGAAAGCCCAAAATATATTAGGGTTACATCATGTTCTAATGTAGCCACTCAATCTCCTCTGTTCGATCGAGTTGAAGATCAACGGTCAAGATCTTCTAAAAATTAGGGTTTTAACCCTAAATGTGTGAAGTTATTACTGCCATCAGTAAGGATCAGCCACCAAGATGTGTGATACATGCACCCGACCGTTTGTCTCTCTAGTCGTGTGAGTAGTCGCCGAAGACTCCTCGATCCGATGTCATCATCAAATCTGGCCAAACAGTACAAAAATCACTCAAATCAATAAAAAATATTACCAAACCCAAAAACCCTATTAAAAAATGAGGTAAATCCCAAAAAAAACGGGGATATTATCTACCTTAACTAGGGGAAATCATTCCCTCCAAAAGATAAACTTATATTCAGAGGGCATTCTAACCAAACATGGAGATTTTTTTGAACCAAAGAAAGAAGCTTTGGAACCCAAAAAATGGAGAATAGTAAAACAATAATAAAAATAACAAAAAAAGGAAGAAAACCTAAAAAGCTCACCTTTTTACTTAATCATCGCCGCCGCCATGTGCTCACCGGAGTCAAGGAGGCTCCTAGGTCTTCAAAGTTGATTTCTTTACCTTTGGTTGTTTACTTTGGACGTTTTGGTGAGAGTTCAAGGGGTAACCTTTTAGGTTTTAGGGTTTGTTATGGGTTCATAGGAGTCTTTAAGTGGTTTTTCTCTTCATTTTGGCCATCGATTTACGGTGGTCGGA
The DNA here is from genome assembly GCF_006381635.1 of Hibiscus syriacus. Classification (NCBI taxonomy): domain Eukaryota; kingdom Viridiplantae; phylum Streptophyta; class Magnoliopsida; order Malvales; family Malvaceae; genus Hibiscus; species Hibiscus syriacus. The sequence continues at coordinate 311,390 of NW_024062599.1, read as the reverse complement.
AGGTGACGGTTTCTCTCCCTTAATGGGGAGAGGAGAAGAGTAGAGAGCTTTTGGTTCACTCTCTCTCCCTTAGAAAATAGAAATGAGGAAAAAGAGGGGAGATGGTCAGGTGTAGGCCTTTCTTTTATCCATATATATGGCGTATAAAACGATGTCGTCCTGGGGGTAAATGCGCATTTTTACGTTTGGGTAAATTACGTTCTGGGGCCTTCGGGCTTTGTAAACTTTTATTTTAGCCATTATATGTAAATGAATTGTTTCATATTTCAAGCCCCATAGTTATTAAACTTGTATTTTGGTCACATTTCTGTTTATCTTATATTTTACTAATATTAGACATTACCCATTTCATTTTTCAAATTTACGTTTTAACCACAATCTTTGTTTTAGGTTGAATATTGAATCGTGCCTGTAGGTTTTCACTTCATTCCATTTTATTCATTTACTCTATTATGTGAAAAATGGTAATTTATGTTTCAGGTCCTTAAGGCTAGCCTTGCATACAATTTTAGTCACTGTTTAGATTCGATTTAATTTATTTGCATATTAGATCTCAATTATGTTTGATTTAGACCTTGTTTTAAGTAACTTGTTGGTTGTTTTGAACCCTATAATATTTTTCCTTTTTATGATCTTTATTTTATTATGGTATATTACTATACTACATGTATGTATGTATTTATTTAATAGATATTTTAATATTATCGTAAGTTTTGATTAGTTAATGATTTAGTCGATAAGTTTACAAAGTGGTTCAATTTGCTTAATATTAATGGCCTACATTTTTATATGCTCGAAACTATTTTCGAGAACCTTATCGTAGAATGGGCGCAAAAAGCACTATTTTATATAAGAAATTTGTTTCAAAATGCCATTCAAACTTAATGGGATCTCAAAATAAATCAATTATATTTTATGAAAGTAATGTTATTTATTTGTTTCTCTAATTCTAATTTCCACATTTTAAATGCATGTTTCTTTAAATAGTAAGTTATTTTATGCAATAACTAATATTCAATTTATATTCGGTTTGCACTTTTGATAATGTTGGGAGGGGAATGTTTATCGTATAAAGAATAAATAAATGAAATAGTCTTCCTATTAGAGGATGTGCAAACCTCATGATTTCTTCTCAAATTAAGGAATGTCCCTAACAAATAATTCAAAAAAAATTAATCAATGTCTCAATAAATGGATCAAAATTTAATTTTCGATTCGAATTTAAATTTCCACATTTACGACAACGTGTAAGCGACTAAGTACCAATATTGGGTATTGTGGTGGTGTTTATCCTTCCTCACGCGTAATTGATTCTCGAATCCCTAAAAATAATTTTTTGGTAAAACATACCAATTTTTGTCTTTAAAATGATATTTTCTAAAGATGTTTTAAAAGACATTTTTAGGTATTCGATCTACCTAACCCAAAGGTTGATGGCGACTCCAATTAGTAATAATTAATTCAAAATCCCAATTTTCTTTAACTAAGTCATAATTATTTTTAAAAATATAAATAAAAAATTTTCAAAAATAGTTATGACAACTTGATGACTCTGCTGGGGACACTTTAGAGAGTCAGGCTGTAAGTCACTTATACATTATCGTAATGGTGGAAATTATGAGTTTGACCCTATAATTAACTTATGATACATTTATTGAAATTATTTAATTTTTTTATCATACTAACGTTTTAATCTATGTTTTCAGCTTTGTCAAGGTATCTATAAAGAGTTTTTTCTTCCTTTTTGGGTCAAAGGTTTGTATGTTTCTCCACACACACATCACATGAATTCACATGACATGGACTCTATACTCAAGCTTCTTTCTAAGTAGGTAGGGTGAATGCTTTACTCTCGTAAGAATTTATTCTTAATATGAGCTTTAGCAAATAACCTCTGGGGTACACATACCTTATATATTCGTAGGCATTTATTCCTTGTATGGGTATAAGGAAGTGAACCCCCTCGAATTGAACTCGATATATTTATGCCTGTAATGGGTTAGGATTGAGGGTTTGGTAGCCCAAGGGGCACCAATAACAAGGACAATTCGAGTACCTTTTTCCCATTAGAGCTGAAACCATGCATGTAGTAAACTGTAGAACGGTTGCCATAGGTAGAGTCATACAAAACCTCTTTCCGTTAGTAGGTATCAAAATAAGCATACACGAAGGAGGAACAACTCTAAATCTTTACATTTTGCTTTAAATTAATAAAATATATTTCTTTTCGAATGAAAGCTATGAACTAGTTACCATGTAGTTAGGATCAATTTCTTGAAATAAAAGCATGTCGGGTAGAAAGCATGTCTGGGTAGGATTGCTATTTAATAAAAGCATGCTCGGGTAGATACCATGATGGGGTAGGTGTTATATTCATTTCTGAATAACACTTTTATCTGTATCGATTATCTTACCTGTACTAACTCATTTTTCCTAATTTTTGTGCCATTTTCTTCTTTTTTTTACATTGCATCATTAGAACATAATGCAAAAATGTTGATCGTAAGTGAATATTTAAGTGAGAATTTTCATAAGTAGAGAAAAAAAAATGCAATCAAGCAACCACATACACTTACATATACTGATTACTAATGAGGAAGAAAATCGCTTAAAGATTGAGCACTAGAGTTAACTGATAGAACAACCTCGAAGACTCGAAAGGTAATCCCTTTATCCGAGAAGGTAAAATAATGGTAGAGATTTCACTTACAACTATTCAACCATTAATCATCAAGGCGTGCCACATGATTTTAGCCCTATAGGGGAATTAACCGAGATAGTTTATAGAGCGCTTGAAGGGCATAATTTTCAACGACGAAGCTCCGAGACAAAGTATTAATCCATTTCATACCTAGCGTCTAAGCGAAAACATGTATGTAAAATGGACTATCTTGTGACGTGAAGAATTTTTATCTCTGATGAAAATTATTCTATGACATTTATCATTGGGATCAACACTTTTTACATATGCATTTGCATATTTACATTCCACACTGTATTTACTTAAGCGTTTTCACATGCATCATTCATAAAAATATGGAATTAATTCGTGGAGGATTCGATGATAGTTGTCCTAATCAGGTGACACCACATTAAGAATAGGATTAAGATTCAAACAATTACAGGAAGAAGTTGAAATCAGTACAGTTGGAGCCTATTCAAAAGGTAGTAGGGCTGAACCTTTTAGGATGATCCGAGAAAAGAGTCAATTTGATCCAATTCCAATGACCTATGAGGAATTACTTTCAACGCTGGTTTAGAAGAATCTTGTGACTCCAGTTCAGTCCAAGCCAAAAGAGTCCCCATATCCTGAGGGCTACGATGTTGATGCCATATACAACTATCACATAGGAAGTTCATGACACTCCATTGAGAACTGTAAGGCACTGAAACACAAGGTCCAGAATTTGATTGATTCAGAGGCATGGATATTCGAAGAATGATGGGGCATTCTGATGTGGATCGAGAAGTCATTGCATCTACCATGAAGCTTTCTTTCACTTGCATTAAGAGCATTGTTTTATTTGAACTCTTTTTTGTTCTGTCTTTAATATTTGCTTAAATATTTTTTAAATCTTTTGATGATTGAACTTATGCTACATTCTAAGGTTGTGAACAATTGAACGAGTTATAATCTTGTAGTTATTTGAATATTTTAATTAACAGATTCTTTTAATTCTTAAAGAATTATAGATTTTTAACACATAGAAAGATTAAACCTTTCTTATCTTGTCCAAAACCAAAAATAAAGCCTATCGATTATTTACCCGGAATAATTCATGGTCACTACCAAAAGACCAAATTTTGACATTACCTCTCTTAGAGACTTTGAAATATTGCGTAAATCTTTTTTGAGACACAAAAAGTCATACCCTTACCTTTCATTGATCCAATAATGTCACACCACCGTCTTCTTAGACGCAAAATCGACATTTTTCCTACCAATAAATCCCGAAGGAATTAAGACAAGATGTTCACTTAACATGAACATTCCTACAAGAAGAAACAATGTGGGACATCTTGAATCAACTTTCTGAATATGAGCCTAAACAATTGAGACATGCTAGCAGCAAGAAGGAAAAATGAAATTAATTTGAAATAATTCTATCATGCATTAATTACATTGTTTTCATGTGAATAAAATTAATCCTGAAAATCTATCCCCCTAGGGATACCTCTTCTGCAAGGAATTTCGTATATGAAATGATGAATGAATTTCTTTTATTATCCCTTTACAAAAGGAAAATATATATATCCCTTATCCCCATTTAAGCCTGAATTATATTTTCTTCTTATTCAACCCTAACCAAGGATCACCCTCCACACCCGGGGGCAAGGTGAAGAGAATCCGCTCGCATGAGTGAAGACTATCAATCCTGATAAGATACTATATGGTGAACCAAATATGAGGTGTTCGAAGATCAAATCAAGGTGAGAACACAAAGAGAAAAAGAAAAAGAGAAAAAAGAACAAAAGGGGAAAAGAGAGAAAACAAATCAAGTATTTCAAAAAAAGTGACTCATCGAGCTTCAAGTCACAAGATTAAGCTAGTACAATTGGTTCAAAGATCCAGAATTAATTCACAAGAAGATCATGGAACATCAAAAGAAAATAAATGACACGTACAAGTAGATTCATATCGAGCAAGACAAGATTTAAGACAACATAACGAATTAATCCTTGGTTTGATAATGTTTAAACATTTGTTTGGGCTTATTTATCCCTTTATTTCATAACTGTGAACCATGACATACATTGCGGGCCTAAAATTTCCCTTATAATCATTCATGGATTTCTAGCCTATAAATTGGAGGGATTGTTGAGCCAAAGGACTATTCCATTGTTCACCTCCAAAAAATATCTTCTTCGCGTTTTATCTTTCTCAAGAAATGGTAGCCTAAGTCCCTCACCAGAACAAGTAGCATCGACAGTCAAAGAGATCATTGTTCTAAGCTTGTTATTTGCTAAAGATAGGGGAATAACAGTAACATTGAAATATTATAAACTTGTGGATTATATTTGGTTTTTATGTTTTTATTTTGAATTATGTTTGAATGTTATGATCATGTGCTACTACTCTTTAAAGTTACTATTAGAAATATTAGTAACTTCAAGCATAATTTATTGATGATATTTTAGAAATAGATATTGTTAATATTTCTTGTACTTTCGTTAACATTGGTTTTACTTAGAAGTGTTTTTTTATGTTGAGAAGTATGTTGCCATTTGTTTAGATTTGTTAGTAGTTTGATTACCCTAATTAATGAAGATTAATTTTTGTTAATAAAATGTTTTTAATCGTTGCTAGACACATGACAATGGGATTCATTGCAGGATCGTCTTAAAAATTTACACTTATTATCTTAATCTATTTGATAATTGACTTAATGCTTTCCAGAATATTGTAGCACTGCCTTGTCTTTGATATTCTAATTTTTATAGTTTTCTACCTTGTCTCTTATGTACCAACATCTTTTTAATTGATAGTCTAACTATAGTGGAAATGCTTGCTCCCTATGGGATTTGACACTCGTAGCTATCAAAAGCTACCACTTTTATTACTTGATATGATACGTGCACTTACTTTGAATGCTATAGCATTATCCTAGCATCAAGTTTTAGACGTCATTTTCGGGGAGCATCGGTTTTGTTTTAGAGTTAGTTTTATTATTTACTTGTTTTTTTTTCTTTTTGAAGGTACTTTTTATCTTTATTAGTTTTGTTGGTTTATGTTTCGTGGTAACAACGAGCTAGAGTCTTTTGATCCATAAATAGAAAGAACATTATGTCGCCATCGAAGAGAAGCTGCTAGACATCAAGAAAACATGAACATTGGAAATGAAAACAATACTCTACCTCCGCAACAACATGCAGATGATGATAAATTGTCGTCTGGTAATGAAGTTGGACAATAAATATTTTACAACATGGATGATCATAATCGACCTATTCGAGAGCACGTGATGCCAACACTCTATGATTTACATCCTGGCATTGTACGACCGATAACACATGCTTCCAATTTTGAGTTGAAACAGGTAATGTTTCAGATGTTGTAGTTCATGTGGCAATATAGTGGGTCATTCACCAAAGATCCTTGAGCACATCTTCGAGTATTTATGGAAGTTTGTAATTCATTTGTTCAATAATGAGTTCCTAAAGAAGAATTAAAGTTGAAGTTGTTCCCTTATTCACTGTGCAAAAAAGCTAGAGTTGGGCTGACATTGCTGCCACCTGGTGCTATAATATCCTAGAACAAGCTAGTATAATGTGATTCAATCCACCAAATATGAATGCAAAGCTACGAAATGACTTGACATCTTTCAAACAACTAGAAGATGAAAGTTTGTACGAGGCTTGGGAATATTTTAAGAACTTGTTGAGAAAGTTTCGAATGCATGGATTCCCATATTGGACGCAAATTAAAATGTTCTATAATGGGTTGAACATGCACACTCGAATAGTGGTTGCTGCTTCAAAAAAATAGAGCATTTCTGGACAAGACATATAATGAGGCATATGATATTTTGGAAAAAAATATTAAGCAATTACTATCAATACCCCAACACGAGGATCATGTTTGGTAGAAGTAATGATGCAACGATAGATTCTTAAGCTTTCAATTATATGGCTTCCTAGATCTCAGTATTGACGGGCATGGTAAAGAAGTTGCAAAAGCCATTGGGAATTTATAAGTTAAAGTCAACATCTAGTATTTATTGTGTTTATTATGGAGAAAATCATAGCTATAAAGAATGCCTCCAAAATCCTAAATTCATCTATTATGTGAGGAAATATAATAGGAATGATAATTCCTATGGAAATACTTACAATGCCAACTTTCAAAACCATCCCAATTTGTCTTGGAGACGCCAAAATGTTACAAATCTATAGTCGTAGCATTACAATAAGCAACAACCAATGTTGTAGCATCAAACACAACAACAAACTACACAACCCCAACAAAGGTAGAATTATCAAGGACAATCTTCAACACAAACCACTAATCTTTCATCTCTTAAAGATGTAATGAAAGAGTACATAGCCAGTCAATCTGTGTCATTAAGGGCTTTAGAGAATCAATTTGGCCAAATGGCGAATGATTTGAGCAATCGACTACAATGAATACTGCCTAGCAATACTAGAAATCCTAAGCAACATGAAAAATCTCAATGCAGATAAACACTGCAAGGCTATCACAATAAGGAGTGGAATACATACTAGAGAACATGTTGAAGAGTCTTAAAAGAAAAATGAGAGGCTTGAACAACAAGCGAAAGGTAAGTATATAGGAGTTGGCCTCATGACATATATTATTGATGTCATAGTAAGGGAAATAGGGAAGTGCAATAATTCAGAGCCATTGCCAATAGCGAGGCCAACAAAAATGTTGTTTGTAATCCACCTAACATCGCCACAACCAAATTCAATTCCTTCACCGCCCTTACCTCAAAGTTTAAGAAGATAAAGGAGGACAAATAATACAAAGCTTTCATTGACATGCTTCGCCAATTACCAATAAACATTCCATTGATGAAAGCTTTAGAGCGAAACCTGAACTACATCAAATTTATGCGAGAGGTCCTTTCTAAAAAGCGAAGGCTTGGTGAATTCAAAGCAGTTGCTCTCACTCAGGGATGTATTGGTATGGCCATAAGTAGATTACCACCAAACTCAAAGATCCAGGGAGTTTCACTATTCCTTGTGCTATTACTGATAATTTTGTGGGTAAAGCATTATGTGATTTGGGTTCTAGCATTAATCTCATACCCTTGACAATTTTTTGGAAATTTGGGAGTGGTGAACCAAAACCTACTACCATCATTTTACAACTTGTTAATCGATCAACTTTGCATCTGAGTGGCATTGTCAAAAGCATGCTTATGAGAGTGGATAAATTCATCTTCCCCATCGACTTTGTCATCTTAGATTGCGAAGCTTACAAGGATATTCCCATTATTTTTGACTAACCTTTCTTTTCCATTGGTTGAGCATTGATAAATGTTGAAAAGTGAGAACTTACTATGCACTTAAATGATGATCACATTACTTTCAATGTCTTGAATAACGTTTCTTAAATGAGTAATAGTGTTAAATTCTATTCAATTGATGTTATTGATGTTTTTGTGTAGGAGAAATTAGATGAAGCCCACAACATTATTGTTGTTACTAGAAATGTTGTGACAATTGAGGAATTAATTGAGTATGAGGACGTTGAATATTGTGGAAATTTCATGTAGCATTTTGAGTCTCTAAAACTTCCTAACCAACATATTCCAACTCCTAAACCATCAATTGAGGAGCCACCCATACTTGATTCAAAGCCTTTAACCAAGCATTTGAAATATGTATTCCTTGGTGAGAATGATACACTGCCAATCATTGTGGTGGCAAACTTGCAATATCATAAGAAGAAAATATGATTGTTATCCTGAAGCAGCATAAGTGATCAATAACTTAGAGCATCACTGATATTAAAGGCATCAACCCAAAATTTTGTATGCATAAAATATTGATGGAGGAACCTAATAGCAGTTCAATAGAGCATAAAAGAAGGCAAAATCTTATCATGAAAGAAGTTGTTAGAAAGAAGATCATTAAATGGTTGGATGATGGCATTTTATACCCTATTTCAAATAGCACTTGGGTGAGCCCCGTTCAACACGTTCCAAAGAAAGACGACATCACTGTGATTACTAATGATAATAATGAGCTTATGCCCACACGTACCACTACAAGATGGAGGATTTTTATGGACTACAGGAAGATCAATAAAGTTAAAAGGAAGAAACACTTCCCATTTTCATTTATTAATCAAATATTGGACTGTTGGCTGCCAAAGTTTTCTACTGTATTCTTGATGGATATAGCGGGTATAATCAAATAGTCATTTCCCCTAAAGATCAAAAGAAAACCTCTTTTACCTGCTCATATTGTACATTTTCATTTAGAAGAATGTCATTCATCATATGCAATGCTCCATCAATATTCCAGCGTTGCATGATGGTTATATTCTCTGATATGATCTAAGTTTTCCTAGATGTATTCATGGAAGATTTTTTGTTTTTAGATAAGATTTTGATTAATGCTTAGACAACTTGGACATTGTGTTGAAACGATGTGAAGAAACCAACTTGATTTTGAATTGGGAGAAATGCCATTTCATGGTTACAATGGGTATTATGCTAAGGCATCACATTTCTTGCCATAAAATTAAGGTGGAGAAGGCTAAAGCGGATTTCATTGAGAAGCTAATACCTCTCACTAATGTGAAAGCTATTAGAAGTTTCTTAAGACATGCAAGATTTTACTGACGATTCATCAAGGATTTCTCCCAAATTTCTAAACATTTGTGTTCATTGCTGGAGCAAAATAAGAAATTCATGGAGGATGATGAAGTGCTCAAGTCCTTTGAAACAATAAAATTTAAGCTAGTAAATGCCTTCATCATAGTAACACTGAATTGAATTTACCCTTTGAACTAATGTGTGATGCTAGTGACCATGCTTTTGGTGCAGTGTTGGGTCATAGGAAGGAAAAGGTGTTCCATGCTATACTTTATGCTAGTAGGACGCTGAATGATGCACAAGTAAATTACACCACAATCGAAAAGGAATTGATTTCTATGGTGTTTTCTTTTTGAAGAATTTTGCTCTTATCTATTTAGAATCAAGGTAATTGTTTACACCGATCATTCGGCTTTGAAGCATTTATTTGATAAGAAATACACTAATCTAAGATTGATTTGAAGAGTGATTTTACTCCAAGAATTTCACATTAAAATTCGAGAAAAAGAGTGTATAATAACCAAGTGGTTGATCACCTATCTCGACTGGAATCAGTCAGTGAAGATGGAAAAATACTAGTGATTTCAGATGGTTTCCCTGGTGAAAGACTGTTAGTTGCTATGTCATTACCTTGGTATGTTGACTTTGTAAATTATTTAGTGAATGGTATGTTACCACTTGATCTTAATTACCAAGGAAGAAAATAATTCACTAGAGATGTTAGAGAATATCACTAGGAGGTACCATATTTTTTTCCAAAAAATGCAATGATCAAATTCTAAGGAGATGTGTCACTGAATATAAGCAACATAACATTATACATCATTGTCATGATGCTTCTTATGGTGGCCATTTTGGTGGCATGCATACAAAAAACAAAAGTCTTCAGTTTAATTATTATTGGCCTTCGTTGTTTAATGATGCTAATAATTATATTAAGCAATGTGATCGTTGCCAACGAACAAACAACATTTTTTGAAATAATGAAATGTCGATGCAACCTATTTTGGAAATTGAACTGTTTGATTTATGGGGGTTGGATTTCATGGGACCATACACTTCATCATATAAGAACCTTTTTATCTTGGTTGTTTTTTATTACATCTCAAAATAGGTAGAAGTTGTAGCATTGCCAGTGGACAATGCTAAAGCGATTCTACATTCCTCTAAAAAAACATCTTCACTCGTTTTGGAACTCCCCGTGTATTTATCAGTGATGAAGGTTCTTAGTTCATTGGAAGACAAGTTTCTACAACATTGAATCGTTATGGAATTAAGTATCTAATTGCTATAACATATCATCCGCAGACCAACGACCAAGCTAAAGTGTCAAACCATAAGATCAAACAAATTCTTGAAAAGGTTGTTAATTTTTCTCGAAAAGACTGGTCTCAACGTATTGAGAAAGCATTATGAGCTTATAGAACAACTTACAAAACCCCATTAGGAATGTTTTCCCATCACCTTGGATATGACAAAGCTTGCCACTTGCCCATGGAACTGGAGCATAAAGCTATGTGGGAGTGAGAAAAAACATGTTGAATCTCAATGAGTTATAAGGCCTCCACAATGATGCTTACGAGAGTGCTCGAATCTAAAAATACAAGAGCAAGAAGTGACATGACAAACATATCTTGCCGCGACAATTCCATGCTGGATAACAAGTCATGCTATTTAACTATCGTTTAAAGTTATTTCCTATGAAGCTACGATCTCGTTGGCTAGGGCCTTACGATGTACTCAAATTCGTCCTTCATAAAGCTTTTCTATTAAAGAATTTGGTGGATGGAAGCACATTCAAAGTCTATGGGCAACATTTAAATCATTATTGCCAACAACAAAGCCTTCACATTGTTTCTATCACACTAGGAGAACCTCATTCTTTTTAATTTCTTCGAACTTTGAATTAGTCAATTTTAACATTAATATTTCTTGTTCTTATTTTAATTTCTTTTATTTTATGTATAAGATTTTACTACAACTTTGCTTGTTTTTCTCCTACTCTGCACTCTACCTCTGCTTTGCAGCAATCGTTAGCCTTTTGTATACCAAATGTTGTTTGGAATGCTAGTAATAATGGTCAGCTTGAAGGTAACTTTTAAAGGGTAAAAAGTAATTGTGTGTTGTACCCCACTCTTTATTAACTCCACCTTCACCGCAGACTATAGCCACTCACCACCGTCCATCCATATTTTATCTTTATCCCATTAAACCTTTTTCTTTTAAATTTTAAATCCTAATTTTTTTACCACCTCCACACGCAACCTTTGGCCACTTAAAAACTTTCATATATATTTTACCCCTTTCACTGTACCTTTCAGTCGTTTCTTCTCAAAAGACCCCATTTTTTATTTCACTCAAAATTTATTCATTCTTCAACAATCCAACTCCTCTGCCACGGCTCCCAAAAAGAAAAGGATTGTGAAAACCTATGACTGGATGCCCACTCCTCCATCAGTAATATCTTCTGCATAACAAGTGATCACTTCCATAGAAGACCCACAAGCCTTCATTTCAATAGCTGACGACATTGCCAAACAAAAATGGGAAACCTTCTTCTCCTATCGTGGTGCGATTAATCAATAAATGGTGTGGAATTTTATAGCAACCTTACCAATCAAAAGAAACCCTTGGTGTTCGTAAGAGAGAAGATGGCCCACTGGCGGGAAAAACCCATCAATGCATTGTTGGGTATTGAGGACGGCCCCTGTGAGCACATTGAATTTGTATAAAATCTTACCGAAGATGCTCTGGAGCAAGTTGGTGTAGGTTTGTGTTTGCCTAGACACTTATGGACCAAATCAACCACAGGAGTCCGCACGATGAGGCGCTTGGATATCCAACACGACGCAAGGGTATGGTTCAAATTCCTTGGCACTAGATTAATTCCTACAATGCACTCATCTTCTGTTACTAAAGATAGAATTCTACTGTTACATTTAATTTTATTTGGGAGACAAATTGATATCGGTAAAATTATTTCTGCTGAGTTGTTTTCTTGTGCCAAAAAGATGACCGACTATCTATTTTTCCCTTATTTAATCGTTTCTTTGTGCTATCAAGAGCAAGTAGCCACTTTGTCTTCTGATCAAGTTATTAAAAATAGAAGGCCCATTGCACCTTCTTCTATTAGGAGAACATTGTTGTGAGAAGGGCTCGATCCTATTGTAGCTCCTGAAGACCCTGTAGATCCAAATATTGCTAAGCAACCTCCACCCCAAGCTAGACAGGCTACACTAGAGCTACAAAGTAATCTAGCATCTGTTATAGCAAAGAAAGAGGACATCATGGCATTGCTAAGCCACTCTCTCCAAAAGTAGTCCAGATGCATAATGCTCAAGTGCAATATTGGGAGTACGCTCAAACCAGAGATGCAGCGATGCATAAGATGTTTTATTAGATGTTTAAGGGGGTGGAAAGCATGTTCACTATATTTTCAGCTCATGTCCTTATTGATCTTATAGAACCAACCATGTCTGATGTAGAGAATAGTTCAGCCAACATTGAGGGTGTTGAGGCTACACAAACAGGTGAAGAGAAGGAATAAATGGTTACTAGCACCAAGAAAAATGAAGAAGAATAAGATTTTAATGATGAAACAAAGAAGAATAAAATGAGATGGAAGCAGATTTAGTGGGTTCAAGTGAGGTTTTGGTAGCCGATTTAGAGGATACTGATATCCTCTAGATGGACGAGGAGATTATCAGCCAGCACGAGTAAGAAAAGACTATGGGAGAGGATGACAACCAAGCAGAGCAAGCTGTAAAGCACTTGTTGGATTTGAATGATGATAAAGCTACCCAGGATGTTGTAACCGAGGAGGAACGTGAGTTGGACGCTGCCTATATTATCATCAAGGTTATTGATGGAGTTGAACAAACCACTATTACGAGTCTACTCAAGAGCACTTATGTCGCACCGGTTGACGTCACTAAGGGACACAAGGGAGTATCAAAGATGTAAACACATGCATCCACACCAAAAGCTAAGATGGATGTTGTATCATCCAACACTCCAATCTATGATGTTGTTGTGGCAAAATCCACGTCAACGTTAACCAATAAAAAGTGGAAGGGCTCGATGAAGGCAAAAGTGATATCAAAGCACGTTTAACCTAACATGATTAGTCTTAGGAAAAGCCCAAAAAAACCCACATAAGGGAGTTTCATTTCCTCTTCTCATGTTTTAGTTTATTTTGTTGTTTTTATTTTTACTTGGTTAATTGCATGCATTAAGGATATTGCATCCCTTAGGTTTGGGGGTGAGTTGTTCATTGGTGTTGTTTAGTTAGTCCATTAGGAAATTAGGATACGATAATAGTGCATTTGATCATTGTATTTAGGATTTACATATGTGTAATGCCATAGATTAGTTTAATTAAAATCAATGAAGTTTTTAAATGGAATTTTGATGATGCCCAATGATGAAAATTTTGAACTATGAAATGCTATAACAATGTTGTAAAGATTTGTTTAAGTTAGGGTTCATAGAATTTTCTATAACACTGAGGTGTATGTGTTCAATACTTAGATAAATTATAAATCTTTTAAATATCAATCTTATATCGTTATTAGACACTATAGTAATTTCTTTCTAATTTGTTTTTGAATTAAGTTGGAAAAGTTGGTAATGACTCTAACAATTTTAGGGAATAAGTTGGAAAAGCTGGTAGTAGCTCCAACATAGCCTTAGGTAATAAGTTGGAAGATTCCAACATTAGTATGGAAGGACTACTACAACATTGAAAATTATTAACTAAGTAGTGACAATTTCTTCTAACTTAACTAAGTATTGAGTGGATATACTTGAACTGTACACACTACACGCTTTGAACTCTAATTTTGATAAGTTGAAATTGTATTCTCTTATTCAAAATTATATGCATGTTGTATGTTCTGCTGCAACATTGTTTGAGGGTTGAAAAAGGAAATTAATTTCTAATTTGGTTTTGTGACTATTTTTTGGCATTATTGTTATTTTTAATTACATGCATGTTGTTATTCTAGGACAAAAAAAGACTTAGGTTTGAGGGTGTGATAACTCTCCAAAAGAGTTATCATTTGAGTTTTTATACCTAAGTTTATATTGTATTTCAACATTCTTAGGAGCATCTTAGGATCATATTTGATATATTTTACATAGTTTTGCATCATGAGAACTGAATGGGTTACTTTAGGTTGATTTAGAATATATTGTTGAAAAATTTTACACTGGTGTTGTAGCATTGGTTAAAGTCGCATGGGAAGCTGAATGGATGCTGCAACAATCAATGAGTCATCAGGTGGTTATAGGATTATTCTGGAAGAGACAGCTGGCAAGGGCAATTGTTACAAGGATGGAATTACGTGCAACGTGGAAGAATCTAATTTGATGAAGGCTAACCCCTCTAGCCTATAAATTGGAATGATTGTTAAGCCAAAAGATCATTCCATTATTCGCCTCCAAAAAAGATCTTCTTAATGTTTTATCTTTCTCAAGTCATGTAGCCTAAGTCCCTCACCAGGGAGTGCTATAGCATCTGGAAAGCTTTGCTGAGTAGTATCGACAGTCAAAGATATCATTGTTCTAAGCTTGTTATTTGCTAGAGATAGTGGAATAGTAAGTAGCATTGGTATGTTATTAAGTTGTGAATGATATTTGGATTTTACATTTTTATTTCGAATTACGTTTGAATGTTATGATCATGTGTTGCTACTGTTTAAAGTTACTGTTAGAAATATTAGTAACATCAAGCATGATTTATTGATGATATTTTAGAAATAGACATTGTTAATATTTCTTGTATCAAGATTTGGTTGAGAAACTCGTCAGATTAGACTAACTTCATATAACTTCTTGAATACCCAGCTCAGCTGGGACTAGATTTCTAAGACATCCCTCTTTACTCTCTTATTCTCGTTTTCCTAGATCATGTTCACCCTTTGACCTTCATGATTTCGCAATGGGAGAGATGACGCACCTGGTGAGTTGAATTCTAAGTTCTCAATATTGATAAATTTTTATACCACTTTTTTTGAAAATTAGATAATTCTAAATATAATACCCAGTGACGCTCATACCAACGAGGATATGGGGGCTGGAGAGGGGTCAAGTGGTAAGGTCAAAAAATATATGTTCTTAATAATGAAGCAGATATGTCTGAGTATGACCAAGGAGAGAAACCGAAAGGATGTCTTTTACGTCTTCCTGCATCTCTCTTTTTTCTTTCTCAACCTTTGCTAGTCGATCATCAACTTCCTTAGTCATCTTCCTAGTACCGTACGAATGTGGAGTATTCTTGTTTATAGTAGAAGGGCCAAGATCATTGTGATTAGAAACCTTTGCCACATTATTTGATATTTTATTAAATGAATGTTTTCATGTGTGATTTTAAAACATATAATGTATACACATGCAATGCAAAAATGAATATATGCAGATGAAAAAGGTGTTAATTCCAATTAGTAGCCACCACTAAAAAAACCTTCATCAGAACACAAGTTCCTCTTTACACTAGATAGTCAAATTTATTTTCCTAATACATGTTTCTCCCAAGATGTAATGTCATATTCCCTTTGAATTGCTTATTGCGAGTGTCGAATCTCCAAGCCTATACTTTTATAAGATTTTCCAAGGGAAAATGGTCTTCACAGCCTTGTGTAGTCTTCTCATTCTTGATTCAATTAGAATTTGATTATTTGATATCGTCTCAGTCTTTGTTCCTTTGATGGGAGTCTTCGATCAACTTTAAGCTCTTTCTTCCTAGGTTAACTCTTTTTTTAGATCATCAATCGTTTAGATTTGACAATATAGTTATGGAGCCCCTGTATCGATATGAAAACCTTCTACTTTTGGTAACCATTTTTTTGAATCAACACCTCTATATCATGATGATGAAGATGTAAATGCAAGAAAGAGAGAAAACCAAGACAAAAATAAGTTAATATCTATAATATAATCAATAAAATAGTAAGAACTATTGTTAAATAATAAAACCTACCCTCACATGTCATTTACCCAAACATGGTTCAATAGGTCCTACCCAAGCATCCTTTCTAACCCCATATTTTTTGTTCGACAAATCAATCCTAAGTAAAGGTTAGAGTGTGTTTCCCCTCTTTAACACTCCTTGAAAATCCACGAATAGAGTTTTAGTACCAAAAATGATAGAGTTCCAATACCAAAACGATCAGAGTTTCAGTACAAAAACATACATAGTTTCAGTACTACTAAAAGGTCCTCGAATTGTCATTTACTAGTGCCCCTTTGGCTTGCCAGACCATCAGTCCTCACCCATTATAGGCTTAAGCGGATCAAGTTCAATTTGAGATGATACATATCCCTATGTCTATGCAGGGAACCAATTTCCCCACAAAGACATCAGGTATGAACCCCAGAGATTACTTACTAAGGCCCATGCAGAGAACCAATTTTCTCAAGAAGGTGAAACGTTCACCCCTACTTAATGGGACAGAGCACAATAAGAAGGCTCTAAATATTCAAGATGTTTACAAAGTATGTGAGGGAAGACTCACAATCCTTTCCCTCGATTAAAAAACAAACAATTTTGAAAAAGGGTAAAAAATTTAAAACAATGTGAAATCATACATTAGTACAACTAAATGTTAATAATGAATAAAAAATATGTATGGGAAGATAAATTTTGAAATAAAAACAAAAGGATCAAAATTTAAATATTATCCCAATTTATAATCGATTATAGTCTGACTCTCTAAAATCCCCATCAGAGTTATCAAGCTGTCGACACTATTTTTATACAAATAAAAATATTGGTATGACTTTAAGAAAATACTAGGTTTTTGGAAACAAATAAATTTGCAGTCGTCATCGACCTTTAGGTTAGGTAGGTCAAGTACCTAATAAATACCTTTAAAAATTTAAAATAATTAAGTTAAAGATAAAATTAGTTTGTGTTTAACCAAAACTTCATTTTAAAGGGTTTAGAAGTCGATTACGCATAGAGAAGGATGAGCATCTTAACGGCGCCCAAAATTGGTACCTAGGCGATAATACATCATCTGAATAATGAAATTTTGTAAATTTAAACGTTTATTTAAATTATGATCCTTTTTATAAAAAAAATTGAAGGGTATTCCTTTATACGAATAATCCTCGGAAATGCACTTCCCTTGTAGTTGGGAGACTTTTCCATAGATTCCCCATATAAAAGATTATTGTCTTAATTTTTATTTAATACTAAGATCATATTAAAAGATATTAAGAAAACATTTGAATAAAAAGATATCCTTTTTTGTATAAACAATCCTCGAAAACGCGCTTCCGTTATAGTTGAGAGACTTTTCCATGGATTCCTCACACAAAAAGTCCCTTTAATGTTTATTAATCACATAAAATGATATTTAATATGAAAATATTAGGCATAAATCATATTAGAAAAATAATATATAAATACATAAAATATAATATAATTATAAATATAGCACAAGTGCATTATGTATATATATATCTAAAAATAATATTTAACATGTAAAAATATGTTCTAATTACACACACACACACACATATATATATATATATAATAGTGTAAAAGAATATAAATATTTGGGCCTAAATAAAATAAAATATAAAGTTCAAATAAAAAACAAGTAAAAGAGAAAATATTGGAATTTAAAAGAATTGAAATGTAAATAAAGGAAAATAAAAGTGCTTAAATATAAATAAAGAAAAATAAAGGAACTAAAATTGTAAATAAATGAAAATTAAAGTGCTGAAATAAAAATAAATAAATAAATATGTTGAAATATAAATTGAGGTAATCCAAAGAATCAAAATTTGAATACTAGAAATTTAGATTGCATCTAATTTAAATGAAATGAAATGTAATGCATAATTTAAAGAACTTAAATTAAAAGAGAATTAAGGATATAATTGCAAGAAAATAAATGCTAGGGAGTTAGAATTTAACCCAGACTGTAATAACGTGGATCTTACCCCAGGGTAGGTCATCGCGAGACCTTATAATGGTTCAAATAATAAAAAAGTTAGTGGTTAATAGCGTTAGAAATAAAAATATAATAAAATAAAAGTCAATAGTGAATGTTTAGTCGTCAAAAGTTAGAAAAGTCGGTTGTTAGAACAATGTTAAAAGGATCCAGATCATAATAATAAGGGACTTACCTCAGATCAAGTCATCATTGTAATGCCCTGAAAACCGGGTTGGTAGTTTGGGATAACCTGAGTTGGACCTTGAGTAAATCCCTTAGCCTAGGAGAGACCTTGACCCAAACTTAAGTGAAATTGGGCTTTGGTTGGAGCCCAATAGTTGGTGCAAAGGGGTGTTTATAAAAGTGGAACAATAGTGGAGTGACCAAAAGTATAATTTCACCAATTTTCAAAGAGAAAGCCGAATTCCCAATTAAGAAGGATGATATCACGTATGCCATCTCTTTTTCTCCACCAAAAGCTTTGTCTTATTCTTCCTTATTTAAACACTCTCATTCTTCCTCTTGTTTTTTAAAACCCCACTAAACCCACACTTTGGGAAACTATGGTGGAAATAAGACATTGGGGGTTTGAATTGAAGCTTGAGATGTGTGGATTAGGATTTCTACCTTGAAAATAATAAACCAAAGCTGCAAAATTTCTAAGTTTTGACATTTGTTCAAACAAGAGGACTTTTCAGCAGTTAGTAAGCAAAGGCAACTCACTCTAAACTCATATATACTACAATGTAGGTCACTAATATGTTTCGGTAGGTTGCATGAGCTATAGAGCATCTTCATGCTAGAAATCGTAAATTGGTGTTTTCATCATTTTTAAAGCCTCTTTATGTCTCCTTTAGTCATACATAACACTTTAAAGACAATTGGGACCCTTAATAGGACTTTTAGAGTAGAAAGGTTGCATTTTTCATGCCCAAATTGGGCATTTTTGAGTAAGGATATCGATTCTGGAAGAATAATACCAATACTATTATTAAAACAAAGAGTAAATTCAACAGGGGTATCGATACCCATTCATGGAGTATCGATACTGTAGGGTCGATCTCGATACCCATGGGGTGGTATCGATAACGAGATCAATTAGTAAATTGCAATTGGCAATTTTGGTACAGATACCTAAGGTGGTATCGATACCGGTACCGATGCTCCTTATAGGGTATAAATAGTTAGTGAATTATCAAAACATCGAGGCTAAAAATGGTATTGATACCCAGGGTTGGTATCAATACTCAAGGATCAATATCAATTCTGAAGGCTTGGTATCGATACCTACGGAAAATTTTGGGCAGATAACTTAAGGATTTCAAGAGTGGATTTAGGGGTCCAATCTATACTAGAATACTACGAAACAAAACTACAAGTGAGAACGTTAAATTAACTCAGAACAATTGGAAACAAAAATAGCTTGGATGAAATAAAACTATATTTTTTACGATCGGGACACGACCAGGACACCCGAGCTACACTAGCAGATACAGTCGTACAGTCGGATATCCCAGTCAGTGCGAATGCACTTAAACCGTTAGTTAGGCGCAGATACCCCAAGACTCGATGGAGTGAGTTGGCTGGGTGTATGTCTGATGCAAAATTTTAGATCTAACCTCTAGTACCTTTGGGTATTCCGACAAGCTAGAGTGGTGTGTGAGCTCCAAGATACATAACCCTCATTCGTACCATGATGCCCGCCTCAGTAGGATGTATCAGTATCTTATATGCCTTTATATCTGTGACACTAGCCAATACATTTAGTGAATGCATGTAGTGTAGTAAAGTTTTTAGTGAGGCACTGAGCTCGTAAGCTCAACGTTCAGAGTGTGTTTCCATACGCAGACTAAGAGATCGTTCTTGGGGAGCTTTCATCATCAGATATTCCAGCACAGCAGATCAGATCCGGCCAAGTATCTCAGAGTATTTCTTGAGTTACTTGTAAAGGGCATGTACCTTTACGGACCCTTATATTACTTAGTCATAACCTTTGATTTTAAACTCAGTGATGTATTATTATTTTGATGATTTTGGGAGATCCCTCGTATTTGTAAAACATAATTACTATGCTTTTATTTATTCAATATTGATGGATTTTTATCCGGTTCTTTATAATCAATCGGCTTAAAAAGAAAAATTTTGGGTTATCCACTTAGGTGAACCCATTTGACATCGTGATTCAGTGATCTTTGGGTCGGACTGGATTAGTGTAGTAAAGTTTTTAGTGAGACACTAAGCTTGTAAGCTCAGCATTTGACATGTGTTTCCATGCGCAGGCTAAGAGATCGTTCGTGGGGAGTTTTCGTCATCAGATATTCTATCACAACAAATCAGATCCAGTCGAGTATCTCAAAGTATGTCTTGAGTCACTTATAGAGGGCATGTACTACTATGGACTCTTGTATTACTCACTCATAACCTTTGATTTTAAACTCAGTGATGTATTATTATTTTGAATATTTTAGGAGCTCCCACGTATTTGTAAAACTTAATTACTATGCTTTTATTTATTCAGTATGTATAGATTTTTATTCGGTACTTTATAATCAGTCGACTTAAAAAGAATTTTTTTGGGTTTGCCACTTAGGTAGTCTCGTGTGACATCGTGGTTCAGTAATCTTCGGGTCGGACTGGATTAGAGTGTTACAATCACAAGATCAAATAAAATATTAATGATCATTAAGTGACTAATGAAAATTAAAGAAAATAAGAGCACCAAAATTAAAATATATGAAAAAAATACAAAAATGGTGACTATTTTGTAAAAACACGCTTAAAGTTAAGAGGTTTTAATGTGATTGTTCCTAAAATTTATCATCCCAAACCATTGATGGAAATGGAAAATGGAAAATGGAAAATAACAACATTATGACCCCAACTTTACAACAAATCATATGTACCTGAAACTAAATATTTTACCTAATTTGTTTTGTTCTCTCACTTTTCCATTTACTCACTTCAAGGGACACCTCTCCCATCTCTAAATCGAGGAAAACGACCACCATACTTGGATTGTCACTCTACTTCGAGCACCACCAGTGTTAGTCAAGACACCCAAACCTAGAAATTTAAGATCCTCCCCTTTTCAGTTTTATTTTCAAAACTCGAACCCAAAAGTCCTCCAAATTACCTTGATATTCTCTCTATCTACCAAAAACGAGACCGGAGAAGCCCCGATGAAAGCACCCCACACGTCTAAAGGTAAATAAATCGATCCCTGAACTCTCCTTTATTTGTCTGTTTGGAACGAAAAAAAACGGGTACTGAAATGTAAAAAATGAAATAAATATACCTTCTAATTTTTTTTCTTTTTATTTTCGTTCAAATCTGTGTAATCTTCTCCTCATTTACAATGCTTTTTAGAGACCTTATATAATCTCTAGATTACAAAAAAAGAAAACTGAAAAAAATTCCTCATTTATTTTACTTTTATGCACACTGATTTTGTTTTCTTGTTTGCATGTCCATGGTGGATTGAGACGAAGCATACAGAGAGGGGGAAAATCGGTCGCGCATGACTCACATTAATGACCCTAGATTTTTAGTGATTTGTCATGGCTCAAACTACAACGACATGATGATCGACGCGACTGGAAGGTGAAGGGTCTCTCTTGGCGGTGGCGATGCAACATGATGATTGACATCTTAAGGATATTATACTAGGGTTTAAGAAACCTTAATATTAAAGGATCTAGGCCGTTGGATCAAAACAGATCCAACGGTTGTTAGGTGGCTACACAAGATGGAGATGAAAAACCATAGTTTCCTCCCTTTTCATGTGTAGGCTTCAGATTTTCTAATTGGGTTTAGTAACTTGTAGTGGGTTTTGGGAAATACTTGTATTTATTTAATGCACTTAGTTTATATGATGGTTTACTATATATATTTTACTACAACAACAATAATAATAATAGTCTAATAAAAATGGTGATTACAATACAATATTATAATTAATTCCTAAATGTCTTAGCCTATTGATTAAAGCTTATTTGGTAACTGATTGATTTTGGATTCAAATCCAATTAAGTTAATTTTCCCCTAAACCTGAACAAGTTATATACATCAACATGTTAATAATTGTGTGAATTTGGTTAGTGGTTTAGTCTTGCGAAGGCCACCCTCGGAATCCAAGTTTAAGTCCCTTCGTCATGGAAATTCATTTCTTATTTATTTTCTCTTCAATTCAAAAGGTGACATTTGTCATCTTTTGATTAGATTGAAAAATTTTGAAATTGAAATTAAAAAAACCCTGACATCAGGTGATGATATGTGTCACAATTTGATTGGATTAGTAAATTTATTAAAGTAAATTGAAATTAGGAACAAAATGAGAGAATATATAATTTATAAGAACTAAATATATAATTATACAAGTTTTGTTATCTTCCATATAAGTACTTTCGTTAAATGTTAGCGGCGGGTGATTAAATTAAAATTATTTATATAGTTAAGTGATTATATTGACGTAGTTTTAAGAATGATAGTCATATATAACATCATCGTCCATCGTGTACTGCCATAATACTATAGTGAACTATCATATCAACATTCTAGTTGTCATGTAAGCTTTGTGAATTGTAAGCGTTGTAATGACCCAACATTCAATTTTGTTGATCAGAGGGTTAGATTGATTTTTTTCCTCAAAATTTGGGTCACATTTAGTGCAAAAAAGTTAAGGGATTACACTATTGTTTTCTCTAAAAATTTGAGGGCCTTAAATACCACTAAATTTATTTTTAATTTTAATGAAACTTTTGTTACAACAATATGTTTTTATATATTTTTTTAAATTTAATCAATATCCAATATGCATTAACATTATATTCTTTTATAAACTAAAATAATTTTTGAGTTATACTTTTTTTTATCAATTTTATTGTTTTATATTTTCATAACTCACATGTTAAATTTATGTAATATAATTTTTTTAATAATTATACTTTAATTTAATTATTTAATAACTATTTGTTCACCTATATTTTATGAAATTAGATATCAAATATATTTTATTATTTTTATTTTTGAATTCAAATTTTCATTTATATTAACCAATCATATTTTCTAATTTTAAAAAAACTGAAAATAAAAACTATTTTCTAAAAATATAAACAAATAAAATAAATATATATATATATATATATTTAATAAAAGCAACTAATTTTATTCAAAATAGAAAATATCCCAAATTACAATAAAGATTTACAATCACAATCGTAAATTAAACACATAATTAAGAAAATCTCTTGTAATCATTGAAACAAAACTAGAAACTTAAGATTACACAAGGACCATACAAGGAAAGATTAAATCTAATTAAGAAACTCGAACAAAGATAGATACAAACTCAAATAAAAATAAAAAATATTTTATAAAACCAAACATGTATATATTTCATTTTGAAATTGTCCGTTTAGAAAAAAAATATTTAATGAATATGAGACATGTAACATATGCTAATTTTTTGCTTTTCCCTCCCTGATTTTATAGGAAAACAAAAAATAAAAAATAACAACCGAAAAATAGTTTATTTTAAAAGGAATTGAACAATTCTAATATCAAATACTTAAATTTCGAGAATATATCTATTCTTAGTGCATCAAATTTAAAAGAGAATGTGTACCCCAAATGGTAGGTCAGTGACTATTTTGAAAGAATTTAAAAATTTGAGGGTTTAATTTAATAAATGTTAAAGTATAAGGAATGATTTGAGTAAGACCAATTAGTAAGAAAAGGATAATTAAAAGGGCATTTTGGTTCTTTGGAATGAAATCAAATTAAAACTTATTTATAAAGAATAGGGATTTAAGAAAAAGGAGAAAGTAAAATATTTAGCTAAGTTAATTACTCCTCTTCTTCTTCCTCCCGTGGGTTGTGCTCTCCTCCATAGAAAAGGTAAATTTCCTTCAGCTAGATCTTCCTTCCGATTCTGATTTGCTCTTGTAACATTAAGTGATATGTAAGCCTAAGGATGGGTTAAAGAAGATTAAAACTAAGATATGAAGTTTAATTTGAGATTTAGGGAAATGGGTTTTTGAATGATATGTTGATATATTAGTTTTTATTGAGGTTTATTAGTATATTTGACTTGTCAAATGAGTGAATAAGATATTAGAAGCGTTGGATATGATTAAAAATGTTAGAAAAAGTGATATGATTCTTAGTTTGAGATGTTCTTTGGAGATTTTAGATGTTATAAGAAGCTAAATGAAGGAAAGTTAGTTGGGTTAAGTAAAGAAGAGTTTAATACTATTGTTGGAGGTAAAAGTAAGAGATTTAAGGGAAAAATAGTAAAAATCGGGCTGAAAAATGGCAAATTTGAGTAGGGGTATCGGTATTGGAAGAACAATATTGATACTATAGGTTTAAATAGGTAGAAATGTGATGAACAGTAACGATACTGATGCAATTAGTATCGATATTGATGGGGTATCGATACTAAAAGGGAAGTATCGATACCATGGATTCCAGAATGCCAAAATGGTATCGATACTGAAAGGGAGTATCAGTGCCATAGTATAGTAGTATCGATACTGAGAGAAAAGTATCGATACCATGAATTACAAAATGTAGAAATAGTATCGATACTAAAAGGGGATATCGGTACCATAGTATAGAAGTATCAATACCATGGTAAGGGTACCGATACTATTGAGCCTGGAATTATAAGATAGACTGAAATTGTTATAGAAATTGAAATAATAGTACTTTTGAGTATTATTAAAGTATAAGTGTTAGGGAATATACTAACATTTGGTATGGTTTGTGTCTTTAATGGATGCTTGTGTAGATCATAACCATTCTCCTGAATCACAAGTGTAAAGATAAAGTTGCTGAGTAACCAGGCATCATTACATTTTATTAGCAAGGATTGTCAGGTGAGTACATTTATTGTATTTATTTGCAATGAAAAAGATTCACAATGATTCAAATTAGAATGTTTTAATTTAATGTATGTTTTTATGGTATTCAATATATTTTTATTCCATAAATGAAATGCATAATGGTGCATTAAAGGCATGAAAGGATGCCATAAATGAAATGCATGACGGTGCATTAAAGGATGCCATAAATGAAATGCATAACGGTGTATTAAACGCATGAAATGATGACATAAATGGAAATAATGAATAATTACTAAAGAATAATGAGAAAAATGTATAGAAAGAAAGGTTTTATGAACATACTAAGAATGTTATAATGATAGTATGAAAGAAACAAGAGTTAGATAATAGGAACTTATGTAATCCTTATGGATGATACGAATTAGTTCAAAACCAAATAATCATGATATACTTATGTATACATTAATGTTTCTTTACAATATTATGTCTCACTAAGTAACTATTTAACGTGTGTTGATTTCACGCGTATGTGAAGGCAGAGATTAGCAAAGTAAGGAGTGCAACAGTAGCATAAGCTATCATCAATTAAGGTTGACTCGTCAGAAATAATAGGACAATCCATTTTATTTTAAAAAACTTAGTTGGCATGTAATTAAATTACAAAAAATGCTCTGAATTGTATTTAAGTAGAACCTCGTAACATACCAGCTAATGTTATGTTTTAAGAAATCTAGAAATTTTTTTACGGGTTTTTAATTGAGGAAATATTTTAAAATTAATGTGACATCTGTATCTCGTGTACAGAAAGATATACGGGAGATGAGTGTTACATAATGTTAAAAAAATCTATGGGAAAGTCAAATCAAGACCCACAACTCTAAAATATTAGTCTTAAAACACTTTGTTTTCTCTTAGAATAGTAAGCTAATACTTATTTTTTTAATTAAACCTTTTATTTTCTATCAAAATATGCTTTGTCAACAGCTCTAAAGAACTTCAACCTAATATTTTAGTTTTTTTTAATATTTCATATTCGCTTAATAATTCATATTTGAAATTTATAATTATGATTTAACTATTATTACACTGAATTAAAATGTTTGAAATATTAGAAAAGAAAAACGTAAAAGAAATCATAAAAAATCAATCCTTTTAGCAAACAAGTTGATCCTACAATGGAAGCAAATGGAGAGAATTACATGGGAAGTGAAGCAAATAAAGCCAATAATAAAACATCAAAGGAAATGAGGCTTATCCCTATTGTAAAAAGCAGCCAACCTATTGATCAAATCCTTAGCTTTGTGAGACTCCAAATCAATCAAACGAAACCCATGACCCTCCCCTTTCGTCTCCATTATTTCCATCACACCCATCCACCCACTTCTCCCCAATGCCTCGTAATAAAGCCTCCCTCTATCCCTCAATAGTGACGGATCCAAAAATTTATAAATGAAGGTCTAAAATTTTAATTTCTTTTTTAAAAATAATGAGAGTGTAAAAAATAATTTCTTCCATTTTTCTTTAACATATTATATTAAATTTTACTTTTTTTTCTTCTAAATAATGGGATGCAATTGATCCTTTGGGGACTTAGTGCATCCGTCCCTGTCCCTCAGCACATCTTTCTCATCCACACACACCAATACCCTCTTGCACCCTAGCTCCACCAAGCTCGCTCCATCTACGCTTTCCGGGTCATCGTTGTCCGGGTTTCCAGGCACACAAATGGCTACAACTTATCCAAACGAGCCTTTGCTTCCGGTTGTAATGACTCGGAACCAACGGGTTCACACCCCCAGAAATATGGGTGCACCAATGCAATCCCCAGAATGTCCACGTTTAGCCCAAACTCGGAGTCCCCAGCAGCCATGGCTAACTTGTGAACAATGTTGGCACCGGTGCTTACAAGTTACACCGCCTAAGAACAGTCTTTCGAAGTCGGCATGGTCGTTGAGCCATGGCTCGGGGCTTTGGCTGTTGCGCTGGGAAACTACCCAACTGAGGGCAGCCCAAGAATCTTCGTATGCGGCTGGGATAGGGTGTTCCGGTGTGTTTCTAAAATTTACCGACACTGCGATCACGTTGGCTTCGGCAACCAAGGCGTTGAGTAAATTACTGAACTGTGAAGTGAATGGTGATGATGTACAGAAGATTCCGCCATGGAAGTAGACGAGGAGAGGTAGCTTTTAGTTGTGGTTGATGAGCTTTGGGAGGAAGAGACGAGCCGAAACGTTGGATTCGGGGATTATTGTTACGTCCTTGGATGAAACACCGGTTTGGGGGTGAGTTGATGGCGGGACGAAGTCGGTTCCACTGAGTCTTTCGACTCGGCCATCTTTGTAGACTCTGATGAGGCCTGGGAACTCGATAACCATTTCTGAATCCATGAGAGGAAATTGAAAGGGATTGAATGCTGCCTGCGGTTTCTAGATAAATGAATGGCAGAAACAAGATGGATATACTTTCGCTTATCTGCTTTGCCCTGTAATCAGCCCACAAACTGCCCTTGCTTATCTGATTTGCTAAACTAGTAGTAAATAATCGGGATAAAACATAGGAAGTCCTTGTACTTTTAAAAAAATGAATTTAATCCTCATTTTTTTCTCAATGTGACTCTTCAACTTAAAAAAAATTCAACTTGATCATTTGACCAATGTTTTTCGTCGTTGATCGTTATAGTATTGGCGGCCAGTTCACGATGTTGATGTTGTGATTCACGATGCTAACATGACAGTCCATATGTCATGTTTGAGTTACCAATTTAGTCAATCTGACATGTTTTACTATTTAGTTAATCTACCATGTCATCCTCCATGTTAATCTGCCATCCAGGACTATCATGTTAGAACCGTGAATTATCATATCAACACCGTGGATTGTCATATCGGCATCGTGAATTGTTACATCAACTTCATAACAGTCAACGACAAAAAAATGTTGATCAAAGAGCCACATTGAATTTATTTTCTAGGTTAAAGATCACATTGAGAGAAAAATAATACAATAATTATATTATTTTTTTCAAAAGTACGTATACCTTTTATGCCTTTTTGCCTTAATAATTTCATAATCATAACAATCGGCTATAAATATTTTTCACTTATGTGTTGTTTTAGTTTTGAAATTATCTTCCAACTCTAGAAGAGTTCAAAGGTTCACACAACAATCAGCTATTGCATGTAGAACAATTTTAAGAACAAGTTACCACCATTGAATCCGTGATAATGTGCATAATGTACTTATTTTTAATATGATAACTCTATAGATTTTGAAGCTCGGTTACTGTTAATTTTGATTAATTTCCCTTGATGAATAAAGTGATATCTTTTGTTGGTATTTGATTGCTAAGAATTACCTTCTTAAGAAGGAATTATTGTGCATGTAGTAAGAAAAACAAAGACTACATCTAACTTTTATTTTTAGCGTAAACCACTTAAATAATCACTTAAATATAAGCAAAATTTTATTTTTTGTATTGAAATTCAAAAGTAACAAAAGTCATTAATAATATCGAAAAGCAACAAAACGATGATTATATTGTTAAGCATAATTAAATATATCACAAAAAACTAACTTGACACGTTTGGACGTTTTACTGTTACCGTGCTACAACTGTGCCTGTAAATGAACTGAACGTTCAGCGAACCGTTCATGAACCGTGAGGCGGGAAGTTCGTTTATGTGCGTTTATTTTATTAAATGAACGAACATGAACAAGATTTTGTGTTCGTTTAATTAAATGAACGAACATGAACATAGGTCTCGTTCGTTCATTTACATTCGTGAACGTTCAGTTATGTTCGGTTATGTTCGTTCGGTTATGTTCGTTTATGTTCATTCATTTATGTTTAACCCAATCTTCTTAAATCAATTTTGGTGACCAATTTGTAAGTATCTTAAAAATATTAATTAATCTGATATTCTGATGACCAACTCCATAATTAACCCAATTTTATTTGGAAAACCCAACAATATTAACATGGTTTAGTTATTTTTGAACGATCCATAAGCTGCATACCCAGCACCGTCAACATCCACTGCGTCGGAACCCTATGTGACTGGGCCACCAGCTAGTTATCCGATGAGCAAAGAGGAGTCCCAGAAACCGGTTGCTTTCAAAACCAAGTCCAAAGGTGATGTATTCCGGAAGGGATGTTAAGTATTAAGCACCATTTCTTCTACTCAAATAATCTTTTTTTCTTTTATATATAATAGAGTATTCGAATTTACAAGTAAATAGTGATCAACTAGCAACTCAAGTCAGCTTACTTTGAACTCAAGAACCCAATAATGGTAAGACCTTATTCCATAGGTTGAGAAGTTCTTTAACGCGTTTCATCAAACAAATTTTGTGCGCCATCCGGATATGGAAGTTTAGCCAACCTACTTCTCTCATCTCCCAATTTTCAACTTTTACATAGCACGAAGCTAAGGACATGTTTGTTTGATCCCCAAGGATTAAGGTCGGCAATCACATGAAACACAATTTGTGTTCATCTCGACTGTTGTTGAAGGAGAAAGGAAGAAAGAAAGTGGAGGAACGTTATGCAATCCCACATCAGTAGCAAACAAGCAACTCAGGGTTAGTAACTTATATAAAAGAAGATTGGGGAGAATAAGTTTAAGCATCTTTGCGCTTGGGGCAATGTCGAGCTTGAATCGAGCTCAGAATCGAGCTTCAATCGAGCTCGAGTTTCGAGTTTTAATCGAGCTCTTAATTTTTTTTTGAGTTCAAGCTTTTTCGAGTTCGAGTCGAGTTTCAATATTATATTTCGAGTTCGAGTCGAGCTTGATAATTTTAAGCTCGCGAGTTTTCGAGTCGAGCTGACTTTGAAAGTTTTCGAGTTCTAGTCGAGCTCAGCAATACTCGAGCTCGACTCGGCTCGTTTACACCCCTAGGTAGGGTCTCCAACATTTATGTTCGTTTATGTTCGTGTTCATTTATGTTCGTGTTCGTTTATGTTCGTGCGCGTTTATGTTCGTTTATTTATTAAATGAACGAACATGAACAAGTTATATTCCTTAATAAACGAACATGAACAAAAAAAAAATTGTTCGTTTATGTTCGTGTTCGTTTATGTTCATTTATTTATTAAATGAACGAACATGAACATACCACCGTTCGTGTGCGATCGGTTCGTTTACAGGCCTATGTGCTACGTTGGCCAATATTTGACCAGTCATTTAGCTCCCATGGCAGCTCTATGCTAAAAGTTCTCAGCAACATATTCAAAACTATGACTCAATCGCTATGCTTATTAGGAAGTTACAAAATATGAAGAAAGGAATATTTTTCTTATTCAACAAGTCTATTCAACAATACATTAGTCATCGTTTTAATACACCACTGTAGAATGATATGCTATAATAGATTGATAACAACCCTAGCTAACGTAGGCGCATAACAAACTAATGTTGAGTTAGCATAACTAATACAATACTTCACATTCTAGATTATACCAATATGATCCCTACTTTTTCCATTTTCAACTTTTATTAAAGAACAGACTCTCTGCTTTTGCATGAACATGGTGAAGTAATATTTTGTCAAGGCTTTGGTCAATCCGTCAGCCACCTGATAAGGAACAAAGTTCACCCTCAACTTATCTGTGACCACTTTTTCACGAACAAAGCGAATGTCCAGCTCAACATGTTTAATTTTTGAATGGTAAACAAGACTGGCGCTCATGGCTGTGGCGCTTGAATTATCACTCCAATTACCGTGTGATTTGAAATTTAATTATCATGTCATTAAACAAAGAATCAAGCCATGTTACATCTGATGCCACATCTGTCAAGCTCCTATACTCAGCTTTAGTTGTCGATCTAGACATTGTTTTATGCTTCTTTGAGTTCCACATCACTATATTCCCTCCTAAGTACACACAACTCCCTGATATTGACCGTCTGTCATCCACACTTCCTCCCCAGTCAGCATCAACAAACGCCATGACTTGAAGAGGTTCTGTAGCTGAAGAAAATACAAGACCATATTCAAGTGTTCCATTTAAGTATCACAATACACGCTTTACTGCTGCAAAATGATGTTCACATGGAGCATGCATGATTTGGGCTAGTTTATTTACACTGTAAGCAATATCGGGACAAGTACGACATGCACATGACAATGATCTAACTAACCTACGATATTCCCTTACATCTACCAGCTTACTCTCAATATCTTTAGAGAGTTTTGGGAAACTAATCATAGGAGTTGGTGTTGGTGTTGCATTTTTCATGCAATCTTTGGTAAGAAGTTCCATCACATACTTCTTCTGGTTCAAGAAGATTGAGTTTCCCACATGCTTTGATTCTATTCCAAGGAACAATCCTAGCTTCCCCAAGTCTTTCAAAGAAAATTTTTCCCAAACTAATCGAACAATCTTCTCAATACAATCACTGGATTCACCTATAACAATGATATCATCCATATAAACGAGAATATATGTGAACTTTCTCCCTTCTCGACTGATAAATAACGAGTCATCTGCTTGAGAACTAATAAACCCTACACCTAATAAGGCATCTTTCAGCTTAGCATACCAATTCCTTGGAGCCAATCTCAGGCCATAATGGCTTTTTGTAGTTTACACACTAATATTGTACCATTTCCTGCCTTATTCTCAAAGCCTTGTGGTTGCTTCATATAAACATCTTCATTCAAATTGCATTTAAGAATCCATTGTTCACATCGATCTGCCTCAAATCTCAGTTGTTACGAGCTGCTATGGACAATATGACATTGATTGTGGATGATTTAACCACGGGGTTAAAGGTGTCATGGAAGTCTTGTCCAGGTACTTGAGAGAACCTTTTTGCCTCTAACCTCGCCTTGTAGCATTGTAGAGTGCCATTAACATTCCTTTTGATTCTAAACAGCCATTTACAACATACTGCTTTCCTTCCTTCAGGCAGAGTTACCAGCATCCACGTGTTATTCATTTCAAGAGCTTCAAAATCAGCTTGAATTGCTTCTTTCCAGTTCGATGATTGAAGAGCTTTATATATGGACTCGGGTTCTTCTTCTTTAATCCCATACAATATCATATAGGGTTTTGGTTTAAAGATTCCACGCTTACTTCTCGTTATCATTTGATGACCAATATCACATGGTTAGTCTGAAGGTGCTGGAAGTACAGGTTCCACAGTTTCTGTTGCCTCAACAGCCACTTGATCCAACTCTTCATTAGCAGCTTGACTTAACTTGCCACTTTGCTCAACATCTTGTTCAAGAAAAACACCATTACTTTGATCATCATAAACATTTCCCATTACATTGCGCTCCTTGAGTTATACATCTTGAGTTGTCAGTACTGCACTCCCTCCCTGAGTACCTGACCCTCCATCACACTGCGTGTCCCAACAACTTTAGCCATATCAGGGTTAGCTAGAGACTCAGATGATTGTACCAAGGTTGGTCACGTACACACCTTGTCTGCATCATGAACAATACGTAGAGAGGCAGCCCTAGGCATAACTTGAGCAGTATCACGAATAAAACTAACTTGTGCATTTGCTTCTACAAAAGGAAAACATTGTTCATCAAAAACTACATGTCTGGAGATGTAAACCTTTCCATCAAGGGTCATGCATTGATAACCCTTATGTTTTATACTGTAACCAAGAAATGTATTGGATTGTGACCTAAAACACAATTTGTGATTTTGATAAGGTCGAAGCTGTAGATAGCAGCGACAATCAAAGACTCGCATATGCTCATACGCAGGTTGTTTGTTGAACAATGATTCAAAAGGGGATTTTTCATTTAAGAACACGTGTGGACAAACGGTTATGAGATAGACAACTGTTCACACAACATATGACCAAAACTTGAGTGGCAGAGTAGCTTGTGCAAGAAGAACCAAGGCCAGCTCAATGATGTGTCGGTGTTTACGCTCTACTACACCGTTCTGCTTAAAAGTATGTGGGCAAATTATTTGATGCCAAATGCCTAAGCTTGTCAACAAAAGAAGATTGACCTGTACTCACTACCCAATCCGTTTGCACCTCCTTTATCACAACATTGAACTGAGTTTTCACTATGTTGTTAAACAATTGAAACGAATGTAAAGCTTGATCTTTGGTTTTAAGAAGATACACCCAACAGTGTCTTATTCATGCGTCCACTAATGAAACGTAGTACCTATATTGTAACAACCGGGGAAAAAATTATATTTATGTAAATTGGTGAAATTTGGGGATTAAATTAAAGGTTTCCAAAACTTGTAGACTATTTTAGAAGTTGAAGGAAATTCAGGGATTAAACCCTGAATATTTCCAAATAGTGTCGGCAGAAATACATTATATGCGTGCAATTCATTTCTGATTGAAAACATAAACAAATTGCTCAAAATTCCTCCTTTCGCACCCTCTTTTCAAACCCGATCCCGACGCCGTCCGGCCACTGATCGTCGATTCAAAACCACAATCGTGTTCGTCTTCGACCGATGAACAAAACCCCGTAAACCAATCGTAGTGAAACACTGTCAGACGTCGTGAATTTTGATTTAAAGTTTTGACTTTTTTTAGCACCACCGCTGGGAAAATCTTCAATTCATTGTCGATCGTTGCTCCGTTTTCGACACCTCTCGCACCATCGTGTTCCTTGTATCGTTTCGAGTCAGCCGGTGTCCTCCTTGTCTCTATCGTCACCGGCGCGTGAGGGAGGTAAAGCAGTTAAAGTGTTTGACATGTTGAAATCGAGTTCTCCATCGTTTAAAATTTTGAACCGAGCTTAGTAAGTGTCTCAAAATCGCTTAAATTATTTTTAGAAAATTTTTCTGTAATTTTTCCGACGCCGTAAGAGGTCCCATGCGCCACCCCTGCACGTAGGGGAGGTTCGAAACAGCTGGGGTAGTGGACTGGTTTGACCCGTTGACTCAGTTTGACCCGACCTGACCCGTTGATCCTACCCAACTTGTTGACTGTTGACCACAATTGACCTTTAACATTGACCGAAAAAGTTAAAATTTTCGAAAAGTCGTATTTTATGTTTTTCAACATCTTGAGTCCAAATCCACGGTCCGTTTTTCCAAATTCGAACCCGAAAGCCTCCAAATCATCAATCAAACCCGTAAACTTTGACCAAAAAGTCAAAATTTTTGAAAAGTCATATTTTATGTTTTTCGACATCTTGAATCTGATTTCGAAGTCCGTCTTGTCAAATTCTAACCCGAAATCCCCGAATCGAGCTCGTTAACCAAAAAATGATTAGTATTTTTAGCATTTTTTATTATTTATTTGAGATATGGTTATGAAATTGATCTAATAAGATATTTTATGAAAGTACTCGTGTTTTATCTAAGCGAGGATTAGTTAGGTCTGGTGTTATCCATTCGTTAGATCCGCCCGAACCGCGTACTACGAGAATTACCCGTTGGTTTCCGTAAATTATTTAAATAAAGGTTAAGATTATTCATATTAGGATTCAAATATGGATTTTTCCAATTCGTAGGATCTAGCGCTGCAGTAGACCGTGATCGACAGACCCATAGTAGGCTTCCCTATCTGATTTCTCAAACTGTTACAAGTATATTTCCTGAAGGTGTTATCTTACTGTTTTAAAATGCCTATCTAAATATTGTTTATTTGATATCTGATTTATGGCACACTTCTTATATGATTTCTTGTTACGGTATATTTTTATACCTGATTTTTGAATATAGCTTATCCGATATATGATTTACCGTACGTTACTGATTTGACTTCTGATTTTCGTATTTCTGTATATGATTTCCAAGCATGAAACATTTTCATGTTTTAAAGGATTAATCATCGTTTTCACTTGAACACATTCATGGTCATTGGTGGTATTGTTTGAGCAAGTATATATGCAGGCTCCTCGGCTTTGTGCTCAGGGCCTTACTGTTGTGCAGGGGTTGTATGGTTCTGTGGAACATACACATTCTGATGTGATCGATGGGGGTAGTGTTAATATTTTTAAATACATGTTTGATAAACTAATTTTACTAAAATATTTTATTTGTATGTTTTTTTTATACACTGTAAGGAGCACACTAGGCTTTTTTAGATCATTTTGTAAATTTTACCCTTTTCAGATAACAGCAGACCGTAAACTAGTAGATTTGGCATCAGGGGAGATCAACTACTTTTACTTTGTATGAACGTATATCTCTATATGTTTTCCAGTTGTATTTGGTGACATGTATTTTGATATCATTTTAGATATGTCCGTATTACTGATATTTTGTTCCGTAAATGTTTTATACGGTTTTTTGTGGTTTTTTTATATCTATGTGTTTTATATGGTTTTTCTAAAATATGTATTCATATATGTTGTTTTAAAAATAAAAAAAAAATCCTTGGATGAAATATGTGACCGCTTAGGTTTGGGTCTAGCGTTCAGGCTGGGTCTAGGGGGTTACATTTGGTGGTATCAAAGCTTTCGATTTTAAACACTCGGACTGTGGATGAGTCCTAACTTTAGATCTTTTAAGAAATTTTGATATTTTTCAAAAACGTGTCACCTTATTTGATGAGTTATTTTTTTTTATTCGAGATCACTGATGCTAGTTTAACTTATGTTCAAATTCTTTCTGTAGAGCCTTATAGATCCACCCGATGAGTGCTGTTAGAGGTCGTAGGACAGGCCGTGGCTGTGGTCAAGGGCGAGTCGCTCGACCTTCTGTTGCGATAGATGATCAGATGTCACCATGTGATCCTCCTGTTCCGCATGTTGATCTGTCTATTTCTCATGATGCTCCGATTACTCATGTGAGAGACCCTCCTATCATTGAAGATGAGGATACTAACATGAATGAAGATGCCATTAATAGAGCTGTCTTTCGTATGTTTCAGAGAGCTGCTAGAGTCCCTAGTAATATGACTACGGTCGAGATTTTGAGTTCTTTGGTAGCTGCTGGAGTATTTCCATTTGAGGGTATTACTAGGGGACCTCTGAAAAACGTTGAGTATTGGTTGGAGGATATAGAGAAAATTATGGATGAGATGGATTTGAGGCTTGAGCAGAAATTAAATAGAGCCTAACTATGTTGAAGAAAGAGAGTTTCAGATGGTGGCAATCAATTTCTGGTAGTATTCCGAGGAACCAATTAACATGGAATCTTTTTAAGATACGTTTTTGGAGTCGCTAAATCAGAGAGAGATATCTGCAGGAGCGACGTCAGGAGTTTCAAAATCTGCAGCAGGATGATATGTATGTTATGGACTATGAGGTTGAGTTCATCCGATTGAGTCGTTATGCTCATAGACTTGTTGACATTGAGATAGATCGAACTCAGGTATGAGATCAGGAGTCGAGTTGCTACCCACCAGGAAAGAAATTTTGATGCTTTGGTTGAGATACCCAAGACTGATGAGGACATTAAGCGAGTGGGTATAGAGCGCAGGAGAGATAGAGATTGAGACCGATTTATGAGTCCTTCTGGTTCCATTGATTCTTCTGCACACCCCAGCAAGAGAGGCAGGGGTGAGTCTTTTCAGAGAGGCGATGCGAGTGCCAGGCATGTGACATCCGATTCTTCAGTTGTTCAACCTTCTAAACATGGTGGTTCTTCTATGTTACAGCCTTTGTAGTCACGTGATTATTGTGGGAAACCTCATCATGGGGAATACAAGAGGAAATTGGGTACCTACTTTAAATGTGGTTCTAGTGACCATTTTGTGAAGGATTGTACAGGGTCAGGTCCTACAGTTCAGACACTAGCTCGTACTCCCGTTAGTTCTCATAATACAATTTAGACTCATGCAGGGGGTCGTACTCAGGAGAGAGCTCCAGGATCGGCTACTAGAAGTAGAGCATCTCAAAGTAGGGGTCCAGTAAGATATGAGGCCAAACAACCTGCATTGGTTTATACTGCTAGACTTCGACAGGATCGCAACGGGCCTAATGTGATTGCAGGTACTGTTACTGCTTATTCAATTCCCTACTTTGCATTGTTTGATAGTGGTTCTACCAATTCCTATGTATCATATTCCGTTTATGAGGGTCTGAATATTCCTGTTGAGAATACTGAGAATTCGGTGATAGTTCAAAGTCCCTTAGGCAAGTCCATAGTGTTGGATCGTATTTTTAGAGGGTGTCCTATAGATATCCATGGGGAGATTGTTCTGGCCGACCTGATGGAGTTACCTTTGGAAGAATTTGATTTGATTCTTGGCATAAATTGGTTGAACAAACATCGAGTCAATCTCGATTGTGAGACCAAGATAGTTGTTTTGAAGACCCTAGATAACCAAAAGATTGTAATGATCGGGGAACGTCGTGGATATTTGACGAATGTTGTGTCTTATTTGGTAGCTAAAAAGATGATCAGGAAGGGTTCTGATGTGTTTCCTGCTTATATTTTGGACACTAGGAGTTCTCAATATGATATTGAAGGTATCCAGATTGTCAAGGAATTTCTCGATGTTTTCCCTGAAGAGTTGTCTGGATTACTGCTGGATAGAGAAGTTGAGTTTGAGATTGAAGTCTATTCTGGTTCCACCCTGGTTTGAATGGCTCCTTATTGTATGGCCCCAAAAGAGCTTAAGAAACTGAAAGTCCAACTCCAAGAGTTGTTGGATAAGGGATTTATTCGACCTAGTGTAACACCGTGGGGAGCCCTAGTTCTTTTTTATGAAAAAAGAAAGATGAGACATTGAGATTCTGTATTGATTATAGGAAACTGAATAAGCTCACGGTTTAAAACAAATATCCTCTGGCCAGGATCGATGATCTATTTGACCAATTTCGAGGGGGTTGTATCTTTTCAAAAATAGACTTGAGATCTGGTTATTACCAATTTAATATGAAAGATTCTGATATCCCGAAAATTGCTTTTTGTACTACGTATGGGCATTACGAGTTTTTAGTGATGTCATTCGGGTTAACTAATGCCCCTGTGGTTTTATAGATATGATACATCGGGTGTTTCGACCTTATTTGGACCAGTTTGTAGTTGTCTTCATCGATGGCATAGTGGTGTATTCTCGAACTGAAGCAGAACATGAGGAGCATTTAAGGATTGTTATACAGACTCTAAGGGAAAATAAGTTGTATGATAAGTTGAGCAAGTGTGAGTTCTGGCTCAGTGAAGCGACTGTTCTTGGACATATCATTTATGCTGATGGTATTCGGGTGGATCCGAGCAAAGCGGAGGCTATTATGAACTGGAAGCAACCCATGAACATCTCAGAGATTCATAGTTTCTTGCGCTTTGTTGGTTATTACTGACATTTCATTGAGGGGTTCTTCGTTATTTCTGCTCCTCTAATGAAACTATTAAGGAAAGATGTTCCATTTGTCTGGTCTGAGAACTAACAAGCTAGCTTTGAGAAACTAAAGATTGTTTTAACTCAAGCCCCAGTGTTGATTCAGCTTGAGTCTGGGAAAGTTTTTATGTCTACAGTGAGGCTTCACACTCTGGATTAGAATGTGGTTTGATGCAAGATGGGAAGGTTGTCGCTTATGCGTAAATTAAAGTCGCATGAGCGTAACTATCCTACTCACGATCTGGAGTTAGCTGCCGTGGTTTTTGCTTTAAAAATCTGGATACACTACCTCTACGGAGAAAAGTGTTATACTTATACTGATCATAAGAGTCTGAAGTATCTGCTTACTCAGAAAGAATTGAATTTGAGACAGCGTCGCATGTTGGAGCTTTTAAAGGACTATGATTTTGAAATAGAGTATCATCCAGGGAAGGCTAATGTGGTGGCTGACGCCTTGAGTTGTAAGGTGATATCAAATCTCAGAGCCTTATTCGCCAACTTGAGTTTATTTGATGACAATAGTCAGTTAGCAGAGTTACAAGTTAAACCCACTTTGGCCGAGGAGATTAAGGCCAAACAGCTCTTGATAGCTCCTATTATTGAACAAGTTGACCATGGATCGAATTCAGATTATACTTTGGATCAGGATGGTATTTTATGCTTTCACGGTCATTACTGTGTCCCTAAAGATGATGAGTTGAGACGGGTTATTCTTCAGGAGGCTCATAGTAGTCCTTATGCTATGCATCTTGGCGGGGAAAATGTACAATAATATCAAAGAGCGCTACTTTTGGACTGGTGTGAAAAAGAATATTTCAGATTTTGTGGTGAGGCGTTTGACTTGTCAGCAGGTTAAGGCAAAGCACCAACATCCATCTGGATTATTATAGTCAATTAAGATTCCTGAGTGGAAATGAGAGCGCATTACGATGGACTTCGTTACTGGTCTTCTTCTGACTCCTTCCAAAAAGGATTCTGTTTGGGTGATTGTCGATCGACATACCAAATCAACTCACTTTATCCCTGTTCGGGTTAATTATTCTCTCGACAAACTGGCTAAATTCTACATTTATGAGA
Organism: Hibiscus syriacus; assembly: GCF_006381635.1. Taxonomy (NCBI): domain Eukaryota; kingdom Viridiplantae; phylum Streptophyta; class Magnoliopsida; order Malvales; family Malvaceae; genus Hibiscus; species Hibiscus syriacus. The sequence goes on along the minus strand of NW_024062599.1, from coordinate 272,004 downwards.
TCATTAAACTTCATTGTGTTTCGTTGTCTATCATATCTGACTGAGATTCAAGGTTCACTTCCAGGTTCTAGAAGGCTTTGCACAATGCTCTGGGTACTCGTTTGAATTTCAGTATAGCTTTTCATCCACAGACTGATGGTTAGTCTGAGCGAGTTATTCAGGTGTTGGAGGATATATTACGGGGTTATGTGATTGATTTCCGTGGTAGTTGGGAAGATTTCTTGTCATTAGCGAGTTTGCTTATAATAATAGTTACCAGGCAAGTTTTCGCATGGCACCGTACGAAGCTCTGTATGGACGTAAATGTCATACTCCTATATGTTAGACAGAGTTGTATAATAGGAAAACTTTGGGGTCCAGACTTGTTCGATAGACTGAAGATACTGTCAGATTGATCCGTGATCGTCTAAAAGAGGCATTTGATAGGCATAAATCATACGCAGATCAACGTCGGAAGGATATCGAGTTTGAGGTTGGGGATCAGGTTTTTCTCAAAGTATTTCCATAGAAGAAAGTATTGAGATTTGGACATAAAGGTGAACTGAGTCCGAGATTTATTGGGCCGTATCATATTTTAAAGAAAGTCGGACATGTTGCTTATCAGCTTGAGTTGCCTCCCCAGCTCAGTCGTATTCATGATGTTTTCCATGTATATATGTTAAGGCAATACCGTCCAGATCCAGGTCACATCATTCAGGTTGAGGAGGTAGAGTTGAGACCTGATTTTTCATATGAGGAGAAGCCTGTTCAAATTTTAGAAAGGGATGAGAGAGTTCTTCGGAATAGGCGTATTCCAATGGTTAAAGTTCAATGGAGCAACCGTGGCCCCTCAGAAGCTAGTTGGGAGACATTGGAGTCAATGCAGACTCAATTTCCTCATCTATTTTCATAAGGTAAAATTTGAGGACGAAATTTCTTATAGATGGGGAGAATTGTAACAACCCGGGGAAAAATTATATTTATGTAAATTGGTGAAATTTGGGGATTAAATTAAAAGTTTCCAAAACTTGTAGGCTATTTTAGAAGTTGAAGGAAATTCAGGGACCAAACCCTGAATATTTCCAAATTATGTTGGCATAAATGCATTATATGTGTGCAATTCATTTCTGATTGAAAACATAATCAAATTGCTCAAAATTCCTTCATCTCGCACCCTCTTTTCAAACCCGATCTGATGCCGTCCAGCCACCGATCGTCGATTCAAAACCACCATCATGTTCGTCTTCGACCGATGAACAAAACCCTGTAAACCAATCTTAGTGAAATGCTATCAAACGCCATGAATTTTGATTCAAAGCTTCAACCTTTTAGCACCACTGCCGGAAAAATCTTCAATTCATCGTTGATCGTTGCTCCATTTTCGACACCTCCCACACCATCGTGGTCCTTGTGTCGTTTAGAGTCCGTCGACGTCCTCCTTGTATCTGTTGTCGCCGGCGCATAATGGAAGTGAAGCAGTAAAGTTCCCGACGTGTTGAAATCAAGCTTTCCACCGTTCAAAATTTTGAACCGAGCTTAGTAAGTGTCTCAAAATCGCTTAAATTATTTTTAAAAATTTTTTGTAATTTTTCCGATGCAGTAGGAGGTCTCACACGCTGCCCCTGCACATGGGGGAGGTTCGAAACAGCTGGGGCAGTGGACTGGTCTGACCCGACCTAACCCATTGATCATTGACTTTGACCAAAAAAGTCAAAGTTTTCGAAAAGTCACATTTTATGTTTTTTGACGTCCTGAGTCTGAATCCAAAGTCCGTTTTTCTAAATTCATCCCAAAAGCCTCCAAATCGTCAGTTAAACTCGTTGACTTTGACCAAAAAGTCAAAATTTTTGAAAAGTCATATTATATGTTTTTCGACGTCTTTAATCTGATTCTGAAATCTGTTTTGTCAAATTCTAACCCGAAATCCCCGAATCGAGCTCGTTAACCCAAAAAATTCTTAGTATTTTTAGCTTTTTTGATTATTTATTTGAGATATGGTTATGAAATTGATCCAATAAGATATTTTATGAAGGTACTTGTGTTTCACCTGAGTGAGGATCAGTTACGTCCGGTGTTGTTTGTTCGTCAAATCCGCCCAAACTACGTACTACGAGAATTACTCGTAGGTTTTAGTAAATTATTTAAATAAAGGTTAAGATTATTCATATTAGGATTCAAATATGGATTTTTTCGATTCGTAGGATCTAGCGCTGTAGTAGAGCGTGATCGACAAACCCAGTAGTAGGCTTCCATATCTGATTTCTCAGACTGTTACAGGTGTGTTTCCTGAAGGTGTTATCTTACTATTTTAAAATACTTATCTGAATACTGTTTATTTGATATCTGATTTATGGTACATCTGATATGATTTCTAGTTACAGTATATTTTTATACCTGATTTCTGAATATGTCTATTCGTTATATGATTTACCGTATGTTACTGATTTGACTTCTAATTTCCGTATTTCTGTATATGATTTCCAAGCACGAAACATTTTCATGTTTTAAAGGATTAATCATCGTTTTCACTTGAACACATTCATGGTCATTGGGGGTATTGTTGGAGGAAGTATATATGCAGGCTCCTCGGCTTTGTGCTTAGGGCCTTACTATTGTGCAGGGGTTGTATGGTTCTGGGAAACCTATACATTCTGATGTGATCGGATGGGGTAGTGTTCATATTTTTAAAGACATGTTTGATAAATTAATTTTACTGAAATATTTTATTTGTATGTTTTTTATACACTATAAGGAGCACACTGGGCTTTTTTAGCTCATTTTGTAAATTTTACCCGTTTTAGATAATAGCAGACTGTAAACTAGCAGATTTGGCATCAGGGGAGATCAACTACTTTTACTTTGTACGAACGTATATCTCTATATGTTTTCTAGTTGTATTTGGTGACATGTATTTTGATATCATTTTGGATATGTCCGTATTACTAATACAAGCCACAACGCTCCTGTCCATGCAACAAAACTTCACCAGCAGCTTCATCTTTCACCTAGCAATCCTTGCATGAAACTCGTAGAAAATAACTTTATCTTTGGGACACTTTGAAACAGATAGAAGGTTCTTAGTGATAATTGGAACATGAAATAAATCATACGTACATAAAGAACTAGATCTAGTGGGAAGCAAGGCACACCCAGTGCTGCAAATGTCTAAGCTATGGTTACTACCCAGAATCAATTTACCTAGACCAGTGTAATCAAATCCATTTGCAAGCTTCGATGCATCGGAGGTCACATGATGTGTTGCTCTCGAGTCCACTATCTATTTGTTAACATTTGAAGTACCACCTTGAGCCTGTGCATGACCATATCTTGTGCAAGTATAACACTCATTTGCAGTTTCCAGAGTGACAACATGAGCACCTGAACCTTTTTTTGCTAACTAACACACCAAGAAAGGTATGGTCAAAACAATTCCAGCATCAATCCACTAAGTGACCATTCTTACCACACAGCTGACACTGGAATCGAACTCGACCATGACCACGACTATAATACCCCAAATATTGAATTAAGAACTTTATTGAAAGAATTTAAAAATTAGGAGGATTTATTCGATTAAATTATAAAGATGATAATGATTAGGAATAATGCTTTAGACTAAATTGTGATAATGGATTACTAAGAGGGCATTTTGGTCCTTTACAAGAAAATGAATTTAAAACTATTAGTTAGTAAGGTATTAAATTTAAGAGAAAAGAGAGAGTAAACCCAAAAACCATTTCCTTTTCTTCTCATTTCACGTGGGGAAGTCTTCTCCATAGCTCTAAAGGTAAGCTTTAATTAAATTGGTTTTTCCTTTTGATTGTGGGTTGTTTTTACAACCTTAAGTGATATAGAAGCTTAATGAAGGATTAATTGAGATTAAAACCATGAAATGGAGAAAATATTAAAGATTTTAGAAAATAGGTTTTGAAATAATATGTTAGTATATTAGTGTTTATTGAGGTTTACTGGTAGATTTACTTGCCAAAGAGGTAAATGAGAGATTAGAAGTATTAGATGGGGTTAATAACATATTAGAAAAAGTGGTTTGATTCTTAGAATTGAATGTTCTTTAAAGATTTTAAATGTTCTAAGAGGCTAAATGAAGGAATGTTAGTATGGATAGTTAAGGAAGAGTTTAATACTATTATATGGGGTAAATATAACGAAAATTGACTCTATTTGGGGGGAAATCGGGTTGAAAACTGGAAATTATGGGCAAGAGTATCGGTACTGCTAGAACAGTATCGATAATATAGGCTAAAATGGGACAAATTAGTTAAGTAGTATCAATACCATGATAAGGGTATCAATACCAAACAAATAATGTAATTTTTGTATCGATACTGGAAGGGGGTTTTGGTACCATAGTATGGTAGTATCAATACCATGGTAAGTGTATCGATACCAGCAACATCGAACCTAATTTCTGTATCAATACTGGATGGGGGTATCGGTACCATAATATAGAAGTATCGATACCATGATAGTAGTATCGATACTATGGAGACATAAATGTTAAAAATAGGTTGATATTGGTATAGAAAGTTAATGATATGTTCTTTTGAGTATTGTTTATGTATAATGGTTATGAAATATTCTAACATGAGGTATGGTATATGTTTTTATGGATGCTTGAGTAGATCGGAGCCAAGCTCCCGAAACAAGCAAAACTAAGGGCAAAGGCAAAGTACCACAGTAATCAGCCTTACCTTTTGGATACATAACGAGGAAAGTGAGGTGAGTGCATTTATTTTGTACATTAAGGGTTATAAAGATATGTTGCTAAAAATATATATTGCATCGATATATCAGTACTATGTGTACTGTATGGACCTTGTGTGCATATTCACGGAATTCATCATGGGTTGATGAATCACCGTATATGCACTTTGTGTGCATATCACGTAATCCATTATGGGTTGATGAATCACCGTACAGGCACCTTGTATGGATATTCACAGAATTCATAATGAGTTGATGAATCACCATACAGGCACTTCGTGTGCATAGTCATGGAATTCATCATGGGTTGATGAATCACCGTACATGCACTTTGTGTGCAAATCCACGGAATTCATCATGAGTTGATGAATCACCGTACAGGCACTATGTGTGCAACCCACAGAATTCATCACGAGTTTATGAATTTCCGTACAAGCACTAATTGTATATTCTAATAAATGAACATTAATAGAAAGTGGGTAAATGACTATAATAGCACCAATGGTGCAAAATTATATGGTTTACAATAAGTTGTAAAGAGTTGCTCATATTAAAATTGTTATCTATATTTATGTTTATATGTTGCTTATGATTAAGTATGCCTCACTAAGCAATACTTAACGTGTGTTCATTTCACGCGTAGGTTGAATGCCATATGAGTAAGGAAATTATCGGACATCAAGTCAAAGTTGCCTAAACAGTAACAGTATGACATACATATCTACTTTTGATATATTTTAGTAGGCATGTAATAGGTTTAGTAAAAACACTTTGTAAATTTTTCGAATTAAACTACTGTAAACGTTGAAATGTGAAACATCTCTTTTTAGTTGTATATGTAAGTTAATGCATGTTTTAATTATAACTAAATTCTAATGGTTTATAAAATGAAACAAAATTGTACGGATTTTCAAATGGGAAACTGTTTTAAAAGTAATGTGACATCTGTAGCTTCTATACGTAAAGGTATACGAGAGATGTGTGCTACATTTATTGGTATCAGAGCTAGAGGTTTAGCCAATTATCGACAGAAAATGAGGTATTTTGATATAAAAAGAGTTTATATGCCACTAAGATGTCAAGGTTACTAATAGGGTATAGAATGAATATGAAAGATGTGTCTCCTTACTAATTTAATCATTATCTTTATGAATGTTATGATAGATGTCGGATTCTACGAATTCGAGAAGAGCAACTGGTCGAGAGAGTAGAGACGAGTCGGTAGGGAAAGCTATGAAGAGAATAGAGAACATCTGATTCCGTCTGAGAACGCTAGCGCACCAGCACCTCAAAATGTGCTTGTTTCAGAGTTTGGAGCTTTTATGCAAGCTCTCAATACTATTTTGACAAGGTTCCAACCTTCTCCGCCTCTCCCTTCTCCTACAGTACCGCGAATGCTAATTCTGAAGGAGTTAAGAAGTTCAGGAGCTCCTGAGTTTAGAGGAGAAGAAGTTGAAGGTCTTATGGACGCATACTTATGGTTGAACGATGTGATAATGATGTAATGATGTTGGAAAGCCTTCAGTGCTCCGATCATGAGAAGTTGGACGGAGCTATATCGTTACTCAGAGGATCGACTCGGGTATGATAGACAAACACGACAATATATGCGTCCCCTGAGCAAGTGAACTGGCAGTTCTTTTAAGAGGGGTTTTAAAACAAGTATATCGGGGAGCAGTTCATGACATCAATGTTGTTGAAGTTTCTCAACCTAAAACAAGGCGACTGAGCAATACATGAATATGAAGCTGAATACAACAAGCTTAGTTGTCACGCTACTGAGGTGATCCCTAACGACAATACTCGAAGGGATTGGTTTATTGAGGAACTGAGGCCAAAATTAAAAGAGATGATGTTGGCCTTGAATTTTCCTAGTTTACAGGAAGTGATAAATAGAGCTAAGGCGATTGAAAGAGATCAAGAGGAGACATTGGCAGTATAACAGAGTGTACATACAAGAAAAAGGGTTGGGATGTTTTCATCTACATCTCATCAATGTCAGATATGTGGCTGATTTCACCAGGGAACATGTAGAGTACTTTCTAGCGCTTGTTTTGTTTGTGGAGAATCGGGTTACTATGCTCAAAATTGTTCACAAAAGTCCGGGGATAGATCAACATAAACCGAGAAATCGGTAGTTGCACCAAGTAGAAGCAGAGGGAGAGGAAGATCAAGAGGTCAATAAGGGTCTAGTCAGAGACAAGAGACTCGGGAGTGGCCCGAGTTTATAATATAAAGACCAATGAAGATAGGGATGATTTGGAAATCATAACAGGTACATTTCACCTTTTTGATGAGCCTATTTTTGTTCTAGTTGACTGTGGTTCTACGCACTCGTATATTAGTACAAAGTTGGTTAGAACTAGAAGAATTCCTTTAGAACTGATTTTTAGTGAAATAGTAGCGGTAAACCCTATGGGTCATAGTGCAAGGGTAACAAGGATGTGTAGAAAGTGTCTAATTAAGATTCAAGGGGTTGTCTTCTTGGAAAATTTAATGAAGTTGCCCTTTGATAAGTTTTAAATCATTCTAGGCAAGGATTGGTTGTCTCCACATCATGGGTGGGTAGATTGTTGCCGGAAATGACTATTTTTAAAGGATGCGAAAGGCTCCGAGATTATAATGATTGGTGATAAAGCGAAGTCTCCCTCCAATGTGATATCAACCATGACCGCAAAGAGAACGATGTCAAAAGAATGCGTAGCTTTTCTAGCTAATGTAATAGACACTAGATTTCTGGAAGTGAGATTGCAGGATATCGCCATAGTTAGGGAATTTACAGAGGTTTTTTCGGAAGAGTTACCAGGTTTGCCTCCCGATCGTGAAGTAGAATTCAAAATTGAAGTTTACCTGGGTAACGAACTTGTTTCTATGGCTTCGTATAGAATGGCTCCAATGCATTTAAGGGAACTAAAAGCAAAGTTACAGGAGCTACTTGATAAAGAATTCATCCCACCTAGTGTTTCTCCTTGGGGCGCACATGTACTATTCATGAAAAAGAAGGGTGGGTCTATGAGGTTATGTATTGACTATCATCAATTAAATAAGGTAACGATAAAGAACAAGTATCCTCTTCCGAGGATTGATGACCTGTTTGATCAGTTGAAAGACACATCAATGTTCTATAAGATAGATCTGAGGTCGGGGTACCATCAGTTAAGGATTGAAAAGGAGGATATTTTCAAGACAACTTTTTAGACTCGGTATAGACACTATGAATTTGTGGTAATATCGTTTGGATTAACAAATGCTCCTACAATATTTATGGATTTAATGAACACAATATTCCAACCGTACTTAGATCAGTTCGTGGTAGTGTTTATAGATGATTGGTATATTCCAAGTTAAGGGAGGAACATGATGCTCATCTTCGGGTGGTTCTTCAGATACTTCATGATAAGAAGTTGTACGCGAAACTCTCTGAATATGAATTTTGGTTAGCTAAGATTTCGTTCCTTGGTCATATAGTATTTGCAGAGGGTATAAGAGTGGATCCTAAAAAGATTCAAGCTATAGTGGATTAACAAACCCTAAAAAATATTTATAAAGTTTAGACTTTCTTGGGGCTCGCTGGTTATTATAGGAGATTTGTGAAGAATTTTCCGATGCTAACTCTGTCGTTAACTAAGTTATTATGGAAGGATGTGTCTTTTGTTTGGATGGATAGATGCCAATAAAGTTTTGAAATGCTCAAAAGAATAGTAACTGAGGCTCCAGTGCTCGTACAACCTAAGTCGGGTAAAGAATATGTTGTTTACAGTGATGCATCCTATAACGGATTGGGATGTGTACTGATGCAAGAGGGTAAAGTCGTGGCCTATGCCTCAAGACAGCTGAAGAATCATGAGAGAAATTACCCAACTCATGATTTGGAATTTGTGGCAGTAGTGTTTGCTTTGAAAATCTGGCGCCATTATCTGTACGGTGAGCGTTTCCATGTTTATACGGACCATAAAAGTCTAAAGTATTTGTTGACTCAGAAATAGCTGAACTTAAGGCAGGGAAGATGAATTGAGCTCCTAAAGGATTATGATTTGGCCATTGATTATCATTCAGGAAAGGCTAATGTGGTAGCAGATGCGCCCAGTCGAAAGACTTTTACAGGTTTAATGGCTTTAGATGTACGTATGTGTTTAAAAGAAGATGGTTATTTGATTGCCAAATTAAAGTTAATGTTGATGTTTTTGGATCGGGTTAAAGAACTGCAAGATAGAGATAAGAAATGCTTGATGAAGTGGCACAAGTCGAAAAAGAAGAGGCCAAAGATTTTGAATTAGGGGATAATGGATGTTTATATTACCGTTGAAGACTTTACATTCCTAATGACGATGAATTGAGGAGATATATTCTTGGTGAGGCACATTATAGCCCGTTGACGATGCACCCAGGTGGAAATAAGATGTATCAGCATTTGAAAAGTCGTTACTGGTGGCCTGGCATGAAGAGAGCTGTCACAGAGTTTATTGCCAAATGTTTGACATGTCAGCAAGTGAAAGTTGAACATCAAGTGTCCATTCGAGTTACTGTAGCCAACATCAAGTGACATCGGGGCTACCGTTTTCATCGGGTAAAAAGGACTCAATTTGGGTAATAGTACACAGATGGACAAAGACAACTCATTTTATTCCAATTCGAGTAGACTACTCAATGGATAAGTATGTGGAGCTGTATATAAAAGAGATAGTTAGACTACACGGAGTACCAATATCGATAGTGTCCGATCGAGACCCAAGATTTACTTCAAGGTTTTAGAAGTCCTTGCATGAGACATTGGGTACTCAACTGAACTTTAGTACAACTTTTCATCTGAAGATAGATGGGCAGTCAGAGAGAGCTATTCAGATATTGTAGGATATGCTTAGGGCATGTGTGATTGAGTTTAAGGGATCATGGGAAAGGTATTTGCCTTTAGCAAAATTTGCATATAACAATAGTTATTAATCAAGTATTAAGATGGGCCATATGAAGCTCTATATGGGAGAAAATGCAGAACACCATTAAATTGGTATGAATTGAAAGATTGAGATTTGGTTGGCCCAGATTTGATGAAAGATATGGAGGATAAAGTGAAGATTATCCAGAGCAATCTACAGATAGCCTCATATCGACAGAAGTCCTATGCGAATTTAAAAACAAAAGAATTAGAATACCAAGAGGGAGACAAAGTATTTTTGAAAGTATCGCCTTGGAAGAATGTATTACGTTTTGGGCGAAAAGGAAAGGTGAGTCCAAGGTTCATTGGACCGTATGAAATATTGAAAGGTTGGACCCGTAGCTTATCAGTTAGCGTTGCCTCCGGACATGGATAAGATCCACAATTTTTTTCATGTATCAATGCTTATGAGGTACAAATTAGATCCCTCACATGTTATCACTCCTGAAGAAATAGAGATCCAACCAGATTTGACTTATGAGGAAGAACAAATACGATCATGGCTAAGGAAATCAAGGATTTCGTTGGTTAAAGTTCTTTGGCTGAATCATATTGTGGAAGAGGCTACCTAGGAGAGAAAGGAGGATATGAAAAAGCATTTTCCACATCTTTTCGGTGCAGTACTTCTTTAAATTCGAGGACGAATTTTATTAAGGGGGAGAATTGTAATACCATAAATATTGAATTAAGGACATTATTGAAAGAATTTAAAAATTAGGAGGATTTATTTGGTTAAATGATAAAGATGAGAATGATTAGGATTAATGTTTTAGACTAAATTGTGACAATGGATTACTAAGAGGGCATTTTGGTCCTTTACTAGAAAATGAATTTAAAATTATTAGTTAGTAAGGTATTAAATTTAAGGGAAAAGGGAGAGTAAACCCAAAAAGCCATTTCTTTTTCTTCTCCTTTCACGTGGGTGAAGTCTTCTCTATAGCTCCAAAGGTAAGCTTCAATTAAATTGGTTTTTCCTTTTGAATGTGGGTTGTTTATACAATCTTAAGTGATATAGAAGGTTAAGGAAGAATTAATTGAGATTAAAACCATGAAATGGAGAAAATATTGGAGATTTTATAAAATGGGTTTTGAAATAATATGTTAGTATATTGGTGTTTATTGAGGTTTACTGGTAGATTTGACTTGCCAAAAAGGTAAATGAGAGATTAGAAGTATTATATTGTATTAAGAATATATTAGAAAAAGTGGTTTGATACTTAGAATTGAATGTTCTTGAAAGAGTTTAGATATTCTAAGAGGCTAAATGAAGGAATGTTAGTATGGATAGTTAAGAAAGAGTTTAATAGCATTTTATGGGGTAAATATAATGAAAATTGACTCTATTTAGGGGAAAATCGGATTGAAAACTGGAAATTCTTGGTAAGGGTATTGGTATTGCTAGAGCAGTACTGATACTATAGGCTAAAATGGGATAAATTAGTTAAGTAGTATCGATACCATTATCATGGTATCGATACCAAACAACAATGAATCTAATTTTGGTATCGATACCGGAAGGGGGTATCGGTACCATAGTATAGTAGTATCAATACCATGGTAAGTGTATCGATACCAGGCAACATCGAACCTAATTTTGGTATCGATACCAGATGGGGGTATTGGTACCATAGTATAGAAGTATCGGTACCAGGGTAGTAGTATCAATACTATGGAAACATAAATGTTAAAAATAGGATAATATTGGTATAGAAAGTTAATGTTATGTTCTTTTGAGTATTGTTTAAGTATAATGGTTAGGAAATATTCTAACATGGGTATGGTATTTGTTTTTATGAATGCTTGAGTAGATCACAAACAAGGTCTCGAAACAAGCAAAACGAAGGGAAAAGGCAAAGTACCAGAGTAATCAGCCTTACTTTTGGATACATAGAGAGGAAAGTCAGGTGAGTGCATATATATTGCATCGATATATCAGTACTATGTGTACTACAGGCACATTGTGTACATATTCACGGAATTCATCATGGGTTGATGAATCACCGTACATGCACTTTGTGTGTATATTAACGGAATTCATCATGGGTTGATGAATCACCGTACAGCACTTTGTGTGCATATTCACGAATTCATCATGGGTTGATGAATTACCGTACAGGCACCTTGTGTGCATATTCACAGAATTCATCATGGGTTGATGAATCACTGTACAGGCACTTTTTGTGCATATTCACAGAATTCATCATGAGTTGATGAATCACCGTACAGGCACTTTGTGTGCATGTTCACGGAATTCATCATGGGTTGATGAATCACAGTACAAGCACATATTTACAGAATTCATCATGGGTTGATGAATCACCGTACAGGCACTTTGTGTGTAAATCCACGGAATTTATCATGAGTTGAATCACCGTACAGGCACTATGTGTGCAACCCACGAAATTCATCATGAGTGGATAAATGACTATAATAGCACCAATGGTGCAAAGTTATAAGGTTTACAATAAATTGTAAAGAGTTGCTCAATATTAAAATTGTTACCTATATTTATGTTTAAATGTTGCTTGTGATTAAGTATGCCTCACTAAGTAATACTTAACGTGTGTTCACTTCACGCATAGGTTGAATACAAGATGAGTAAGGAAATTATCGGACATAAAGTCAGAGTCACCTAATCAGTAACAATATGACTTACCTATCTACTTTTGATATATTTTAGTCGACACGTAATAAGTTTAGTAAAAACGCTCTGTGAAACTTTTGAATTAAACTACTGTAAAACAGTGAAATGTGGAACATCTCTTTTTATTTTCATATGTAAGTTAATGCATGTGAGTCACCTAATCAGTAACAATATGACTTACCTATCTACTTTTGATATATTTTAGTCGACACGTAATAAGTTTAGTAAAAACGCTCTGTGAAACTTTTGAATTAAACTACTGTAAAACAGTGAAATGTGGAACATCTCTTTTTATTTTCATATGTAAGTTAATGCATGTTTTAATTATAAATAAATTCTAATGGTTTATAAAATGAAACAAAATATTACAGATTTTCAAATGGGAAACTATTTTAAAAGTGATGTGACATATGTAGCTAGTATACGTAAAGGTATACGGGAGATGGGTGCTACAATGACCACCTGCAACTGACCTGACACCAGAATTATATTGACCAGCACTAGATTTGCCATATATGAATACATGGTGTGCAAATCACTGATTTGCACGAGAACCTTCTTAAGCATTGGCATGAACCTGAGCGACATTTGAAGTCATAATAAATTGATTCTGTACATGAAATCCTTTAAACTCTGCTTCAACATCTACCAAAACATATTTGACTCTATCTACAGAAAAAACATCTTTACTGGTTGTGATAACCACCATAAACGATTGTTATTCAAATGGCAAACCATTCAAAATGGTTACAATCTATTCAACATCATAAATGGGACTTCCACACGCAACGAGAGCATCATACACTTCATTGATCTGTGTGAGATAAGATCTCATGCTCTCGTCACCTTTCTTGATCGAACGTAACTTATAGTGGAGGCTCATAACACTGGTAGTGGATCTGTTCGCAAAGAATTTCAACACTGTAACCCACACAATAGTAGTCGTTTCAGCTCCAAAAAATTGAGGAAGAAGATAATCGCTTATAGTTGACAGCAACCAGGATGCTAATGCACTATCTTGTGCAACGAACACCTCATAATCTTCATTGTGTGCAACGAACTCCTCATAATCTTCATTGTGCACAAGATTTCCTTCATCATCGAAAATCTTTTCCCATGACGATTGAAAGTCACGAGTAAGGAGCCTTTCAAGACGATGACTAGGCACAGTCAGCAAGATCTTTTGTTTCCATAGAAGAAAAATTCATTTCATCCAGTAGGATGTTGATCTTCTTGTTCGTGAAGATATTTCCAACCTTAAACGAATCCCTACAGTCAAGAGTTGAACTAGCACTGGTATTGGCCATCAGGAAATAGACGAACAGAAAACAAGAAAGGAAGCCAAACAGAAAAACGAAAAAGAAAACAAACTAAGAGAGCAGGGGAGAAGAAATGGCGATTGATACCATGTTAGGAAGTTACAGAATATGAAGGAGGGAATACTTCTCTTATTCAACAAGTCTATTCAACAATATAGTGCTCATAGGTTTTCGTACACCTTCGTAGAATGAGATTCTATAACAGATTGATAACAACCTTAACTGTCGTAGGCACATAACAAACTAAAGCTGAGCTGGCATAACTAATACAATACTTCGGATTCTAGATTATACCAACAATGCTCAAGACCTATCAACAAGTGAAGAAAAATTCATAATCTGTAATTTTGATGTCGAAGCTGATATTTTAATTGAGAGTAAAGCTTCCTTTTTATTGATTTAATCTATTTTAAATCGCTCCTTATTATAATCTCAATCCAGTGCCTTTACGCCAAGACCAAGACTCATAAGACAGCCTTCTTGCATAACCCGAATGGCCACCGTTCACAATAACAGATTTCCTGAATGATCGATCGCCTTTGAAAGTCCTGGAAATCGAACTTCCATGTCTCTCGGAAATTATCTTGTTTAAGCGTGAACAGCGGGAGAAATCCGTGTTAGCCGATAGAAATACTTCCCTGCTCGCAGCACTGGAATAGATGGAGAAGCAACTTCCAATAGAAAAGAGTTCCATCTTTTTTGTCTTCTTTATCATCTTCGTCTTCTTGTTTGGCCAGCTTTGAGGTTATATGAAGTAAGGTTTCAAATCGCGGTCGCGTTTTCGGTTATTTCATATTTACTGTGATTGCGGCCGTCGCGGGTAATTCGGACAACGGCGAAACCGCTATATCGCGACCGAAATCACGGTCGCGGACCCGTTTTTTAAAACCCTGATATGAAGTTCCACTTTTGGTGGAGATAATACCCAGGAAAGGCTTTCAGAAATTTGACTCCGTCTGTGTTTCATCTTCTCCATTACTCGTCATCGAATTTCGGAAATTACTACCAGTTAAGAACATCAAATGGTGAAGATTCGATTAGCAGACTAGAAAATAAAAAAATCATCTTTTGCTCCTACTGCTAGTCTGCTAGTTAATAGTTTAGTACTTCAGATTCATCATGGATGGCACTTGTTGAATATTCTTCCTCGAGATCAGAATCCGACCATCGTTCATTGAATGTATGGCAATTCAAAATGCTACCATCATAACTGTAGCTAGGAACTTGCATCTCTTGGATTGATGAGGCTGTTCCCGATAAAAGACTCCCATGTTGGTCAAAGCAGCCGACTGAAACGTTCAAATTGAGACATAAGATGTATATCTGTATTTTATATTAGATATAGGATAAGATCTCTTTTGGATCCTAAAAAAATTACCATAGATGTTAAGATTGTGAGCGTTCAATATCGAAAAGTTGAGAATTTATCTTTGAACAGACACTACCTTGTTCTTGCCCCAAATTAATTAAAAAAAATATTTAACACTCGTATTCAATTCTAGGTATCATACATTCATTGGCTGTTTTGATGTTGAAATTGACCTTGCTAGTTTTGATAGTGCCCTTGCAGCTTAACTACCGGCACAGATAGATTAACTACCGACACCGATAGATTAACTACCGATACTCAAATCAAAATCCTACTTTTCAGCTTCAGATAGCCATGTAATGTTCAACCATGGGTCTAAATCCAAATTTCCTATGGAGTTGAATTATGTTTCTGTTCATCGTGCTGTAGATATTTCCTTGAGAGTAATTAACAAGCTCCCACTCCAAGCCAAAAGTCATGAAGGAAAATAGAGACCATGTACCAGACAACTTCGAGCACTATGACATGAAAGATTACGATTCTTTCTTTCTTTAAACTGTAAGTCAAATCTTGAAATGGAAAAGGAACGTACCTGAATAAAGCTTGCTAAAAGATTCGATTGAGAGTGAAGAGCAGTATTTCATGAACGACCACATCTAACGACAGTGTTATATATGGTTGAGTGACGGTCAATGGCAATCTAAGCAGGTGAAGTTGGGGCATGACACTCATGATAATGGCCAACCGGTATTAACCGTACCAGCTCATTTCAAAGCGTTATTTTGTAGGCCATCTTAATGGAATCGTGGTTGGTGGTGAAAGTTTAGAACCAAGTTGATTTAAATTTGTCACGAGACAACCAAAAATTACAGCGACTTCATGAATTTATTAATGAAAGCTCTTGGTGAAGGAACTAGTCTCCATAACACGTGTAACGATGACAGTGAGGGGGGGGGGGAACAATTTCTAACCTATGAGTTTAACTAATGGATAAGGAAAAACATGATGGCTGTGAACGCAACCCATAATAAATAGTTTATAGTTATTTTTGTGTTGGTGTCACTTGATGGCAGCTGACCAATTTTGCAAAAGTAAACCATGTCATGGTGAAAACAGGGACCCAGAGAAATCTTACCAAGAATTTGAAAGGTGGAAGTTGAGTAATCATCTGCTTGAATTTCCTTCCTCCGAAATGAAAATCTTAGTCAATGATATACACTCCAAAATGAGAATTTCCTTCCTCAGAACCCATCTGCTTCCAATAGTTTTTAGTCAATGATCTTGGCCTAACAGTCCATTCTGATCTGATCTTAGTGAAATTTAAACCCTGCAAAACTCAACGTTCAAATTAATCAACTCCAAATTACAGACTTAGCAAAAACAAATCAAGTTCTGGAACCTGTTAAACTTTGACGAAACAAAATAATAAGCTCGGACTGGTATATAATTCATGTGCAAAGACGAGAAAGAAGAAACAGAAACACTAACCTTAAAAATATGAAATCTGTCTGTCAAGTTTGCTCCAATTATTTGGAGAACTGATAAAGAAAGAAAACTTCTTCTATGTTCAGATAGCTAAAATAGTTAAAAGGGAAGTATTAGGTTCATCAACATGTCAGAGATTGAGGTGTGAAGCAGATCCTTCTACTTTGTATACAGTTCAAGTTAAGTACTCAATGTTCCTTACAAACATGTTTTGAGTAAGAAAATAATTCAATTTTTAGATTAGAGAAACATTTGAAGACTTCCAAGTCAATTGTTAAGAACTAATTGGTGTGGAATGCAATCAAGGACTTAAATTCTCAACTTTAAGTCGAAGAATCAAATGCTATGTTACAAGCTCCATCCAAGTCGAACAAAGCAAGCATGCCTGATTTTCAGCTAAAAATAATGGAAAACAAAACCAATCACAAATACCCATCAACTTGAACTTTAATATCTGGATTTATCATCAGTCGAACAAGCAAAGAACAAGAACCACAAGGAAGAACAACTGAAGCTGGTAAAGCATCAGGGGTCCTTACAAATATCTCACTCCCGTCCCTCAGTAAAGTGTACCCCATTTTACTCAACTCCGAAGAATCAACTGAGAAGTGATCACCACACCGGCACTGGTAATAAAGCTCCATGACTTCCCCGACATCTTCAACCATCATATCATCTAACCCGATATCTTCCGAGGCCACTACATCTTGTCTTGAATCTCGCAGCTCCCTATCATAGACTGTCCGCGAATTGGGGTCACTAAGGATTTCCCAAGCCTTTTGTACTAGCAAAAAATCTCTCTCCAGACTCGTGATCAGAATTTAACTTATCTGGATGAGAATTAAGGATAGCAGTTCGATAACTTGTACGAATTTCTTCATAACTCGCATCTTCCTTCACAGATAGAACAACATAGTGGGTTTCTCGGATGGAGTTACTACCAAGAATCATAGTTCACCACCACTGTTTACAAGACTTGTCACTGCAAATGCATAAAAATAGATTTCATGGTAGGTTAGTAGAAACTATAATTTAACAGTTTAGAAAAGTCTTCCCTTATGAAGGGCACAGCAGGAGCATTCAAAGTTTAAATGGTTAGTTCAAAGTAGTTCATAATGATTTCACAAACCCACAATCAAATAAAAAAATACTAGAAAGACTAAACTTACAACAAGCATTATTCTTATCAATGAAAACTAAGCTTGTGTCAGATTTTCAAGATTAATCTTAATCATAGTATGAATTATATTACGAACCAACCAAGAAAAAAGCTGGAGAAGAAAAAGATTTTGCACAAAAGTGACAAAAATTAATGAAACAACACAACCAGTTATTACGAGATTGAACCATCAAATGTAATTCTCACAATGAGATAAATTAACCAAAATAACAGTGATTACAAAACCAAAAACTTAATTTACCCTCGATATAGCACTCGAAAACAAGAAAAATGGCCTAAATTGAAGATGAAATCAAACCAAAATAAGTTCATCAATATATACGCAGAGCTGTGGGACGTCATAGGTTTTGGTTTTATGCTTTTGCTTCGGATGAGTTTGGGAGACATGAAAGCAGAATATAGTTGTTCATCGGCAAAATGCTATGAGGCATTAAGTGGATCAAGACTGTAAACTTTTCAAAATGGCCTATTGCGGGGGAAAAGGTTTTCGTACCTTCTTTAATTAGGACTTTTCATGTCAATTATCCATTCTCTTAGTGGTCTTTAAAATTTGTGCTAACATGAATTTTATTCGTGATAACATTTTAAAATCTTGGAATTTATGAACAACTTCATAAAACACAAAACAAAATCGGAGTTCATTTTTCATAGAGGATAAACCCTGAAGAAATCCCAAAACAAATTATCCCCAAAAGCCAAAATCACAAAGTCTCTAAAAATAAACATGAAAAATAGAGGGATTTCAAATGAAAAGAATACAAATAAAAAATATTCAGATTTCAATTGAAAGAAATGAATCGGCTAATTCTTCAGATTTAGTCTAATCCGCAACGAGAAGCAGAGGGATTTCGAATACCATGTAAGGGCAATAGCAACCCGCTACAAGAAATTTTGTAGAAGCCAAACGGCTTAAATCAACAATATATTCAAATATAATAAAAACACAACGTAATAAATTTAAAAACTCAACAAAGAAACCAAAATAGTAAAAAAGAAATTAAAAAAAAATCTCACCTGTCAAAATCAAATGAAAACAAAGCCTTAAATCTTCTGATTTGCATAAATATGTAGAAGGTTATACCAAGATTTTGGGTGATGAACAAAATCCAAGTTGGATGCCCTAAATCAAAAGTTTAGCTCGATGGACTACGATTTGAGGTTTAGGTTCGGGAAATCACCTTTTCCAATTAAGGTATTTTAAGTTAGGCTCGTCAGAATTTTATAATGGTTCAGCTTCCGGGCAAAATTATTGGATTATCAATATTCAAAAGTTATTATTATTATTATTAGGGTAAAATACATAAATGATCAGTGAACGGTGAAGAAGTTTAAATTTTTCCACTAAAATTTTAAAAGTAACGCAATGGTCACTAATATTATGGAAAAGTAACAAAATGGTGATTGTGGCATTGTCGTTATCTGTCACAAAGTTGACCTAGCACGCAACCACTACTTCCACCCCACAAAAATGTTAAAAACTTCCTAGAAGTTCAAATCAAAATATGAAAACGAAACAGAAAGTGTAGAAATTATGATGAGGAAAAAATGAGCAGGCTGTCAGGTTTGCACCTGAAATTTGTGAGAAAAGATTGTAGAAGAAGAAGAAAAGGTAGGTTTACAGAAAACTGATTCTTAATTTTCATTCATAGAGTTCATTTTTCTTCAATTACATCCTATATATATATTTCTAGGTATACCAATTATTTAGTTATAGCTGTAATATTATTTCTAACAAAATAACTGTCTTTGTCTAGCTCAGCTTTGGCCCGTTCATCCTTGCTTACTGACTTCCTTCATCCCACTGGCACTCCTCAGCCCATGCTAATATCATATAACAATCAGGTAACAATTTCTAAATCCCCAATTCGTTCTTCATTTCCCCATTATTCATCGTCAATCCCTAATTTGTGATCCAAAATCCCTAATTTTCCTTCCAAGGCCATGACAATACCTCCTCCTGCAGTCGATGCTTGTCCCCAAGGATCGAAGTTAGGAAATTGTGATTTCAACACTGTAAAGTCTTCCCATGTAACATTTTCTGGTCCCAAATTCGCCCATTGTATTAACAATTGAGTTATTGCCTTTTTACCTTTCTTCACCATTCGTTTGTCTAATATCACAACTGGATAAACACGAAGTTGTCTATTCGCATTAACTTCTGGTGGATCTTGAGAGGTAACTATCTTGTTCTCGATCTTCTTCTTTAGTAGACTAATATGAAAAATAGGGTGTATCTTTGAACTGTTAGGCAATTGCAATTTATAAGCCACTGACCCAATCCTTTCGATGACTTTGTAGGGTCCATAGTACCTCGCAGACAATTTCAAATTTTTCATGAGGGCCACTGAGGTTTTCCTATAAGGCTGTAACTTGAGGTAAACTTCATCACCAACTTGAAACTCTCTATCACTTCTCTTTTTATCGGCATAATATTTCATGCGTTGTTGTGCCTTATCTAGTTGATCTTGTAAAACAGTATTCATATTGTCCCTTTCTTGTAATAATTGTTGCACATCTGCTACTTTAGAGTCTGTTAGCCATGTCATAGTAGGGGGAATATATCCATACAAAGCTTTGAATGGAGTTGTTCCCAAAGCAGTATGGAAACTTGTATTATGCCACCATTCAACTTGTGATAACCACTTACTCCAATTAGTAGGCTTCATAAAACACATTCCACGTAAATACTGTTCTAGGCATTGATTTAGTCTCTCTGTTTGACCATCAGTTTCTGGATGGTAAGCTGTAGTGAATAGGGCAGTAGTTCCTAGGAGCTTCATTAATTCTGTCCAAAAAGGCTAGTAAAATTTTGTCTCTATCAGATAGAGCTATCTTTGGTTGCCCATGTAGTTTATAAATTTGATCCAAGTAGATTCTAGCTACATCTGCTGCAGTGAAGGGATGCACCAAGGTAGAAAATGTGCATATTGGTAAACTTGTCAATAATAACCAGGATGCAATTATACCTGTTAGAAGTAGGGAGACCTTCAATAAAGTCCATTGTAATAATTTCCTAAGCTTGTTGAGGAATTGGAAGAGGTTGTAATAGTCTTGGTTTTAACAATTGTTCATCATTTATTCTCTGACAGATATCACACTGCTGCACATAGCTTTTAACCATGTTTTTCATCCCTTTTCAATATAAATAAGATTTCACCCTGTGGTAGGTAGCTTGTATACCTGAATGGCCACCTTGTGGTGAATCATGTAGAGCTTGTAGAATCTGTTGTCTTAAAGAACCGTTTTCCCCAATATAAACCTTCCCTTTATATCTTAAGATACTTCTGGAATAAGACCAGTCTGCTGCCTCTTGCCTGGAAATAGCTAAATTAGTAACCATTTCAGCAACTAGGGAATCACCTTGATAACTTTGTTTGACCTCTTGAACCCAAGTAGGAATGACAACAGTAGCAGTCATTTGCTGTAGCTTTACTTCCTCCTCATTTCTTCTGGATAATGCATCTGCTGCCAAATTGTGTCTGCCCTTTCTGTACTGAATAACATAATCCAATCCCAATAATTTTATAAGCCCTTTTTTCTATATTGAAGTAGTGAGATTCTGTTCCAGCAAATGCTTAAGAGCTTCATGGTCTGTTTTTAATAATAAATGGCCCCCCTTCTAGGTAATGTCTCCATTTAGAGATAACCATGAGTATGGCTAGGTATTCTTTTTCATAAATGGATAGATCTAATTGGTTAGGTCCCAATGCTCTACTTAAATAAGCCACTGGTCTGCATTCTTTAGATGAAACTGCTCCTATTCCCCTAGAACTTGCATCTATCTCCAAACAAAAACTTTTATTGAAATCAGATAATGCTAGGACAGGAGCATGACACATTGCACCTTTTAAAATTTCAAAAGCAGCTTTGCTTTCTTCTGTCCATTGAAACTGGTCCTTCTTTAACATAGCAGTTAAAGGCTTAGCAATCTCTCCATATCCTTTTATGAATCTCCTGTAATACCCTGCCAGCCCAAGGAAACCCCTTAAGGATTTAAGAGTTTTTGGCAACTTCCATTGTTGCATTGCATGTATCTTTGCTGGATCAGTAGCCACTCCCTGCTTATATATAATATAGCCCAAATATTCCACCTCCTGTTGACCAAAGAAGCATTTTGTTCTTTTAGCAAACAACTGATTCTGCTTAAGGACTTCCAAAACAGTCCAAAGATGCATGGCATGTTTCTTTAGATCAGGACTGTAAATGAGTATGTCATCAAAGAAAACTAATACAAATTTTCTTAGGTAAGGACCAAAAAACTTGTTCATTAAAGCCTGAAAAGTGGCTAGGGCATTTGTTAATCCAAAAGGCATAACCTTGAACTCAAAATGACCATGATAAGTCCTAAAGGCTGTTTTAGGAATGTCTTCAGGAGTGATTCTAATATGCCAATACCCTGATCTTAAATCCAACTTAGAAAAATAGGCTGCCCCAGTCAACTCATCCAACAAATCTTCCACTATAGGAATTGGAAATTTGTTTTTTATAGTTAAGGCATTCAATTGCCTATAATCAATACACATTCTCCAACTTCCATCCTTCTTCTTAACCAACAAACAAGGAGAAGCAAATGGGCTTTTATTGGTCTGTATTATGGAAAAGGACAACATCTCCTTAATTTGTTTTTCCACTTCTGACTTCTGATGATAGGGCATCCTGTAGGGTCTAATGTTCACTACTTATGTACCCTCTTTTAGTGTAATAGAATGGTCATGATCTCTTGGAGGTGTCATCCCTTTTGGTTCCTAAAAAACAACTGAATACTCCTCTAATAAACTCTGTAATTCCACGGGTACCATGTTAGTTCTAACTTCCCCACTTAGCATAAAAATTTCCCCTGTTATATCAATGTTCTTCCCCATCAATTTCTGCAATTTACTGTCTGATATCACTTTCAAAGTAGGTGAATTCTGTTTTCCTCTTAAAGTAATCTCTTCCCCATATTTTTTAAAACTCGTGGTCATATTATTGAAATCCATCAGTAGTGGACTATAGTTTTTCATCCAATCCACTCCTAGCACCATATCACTTCCTTCTAGAGTTAAAACTCTGAAGTCATGTTCAAACTGAGAACCCTGCATTCCCCATTTTAAATTTTTACTCATGGCTGAACTGTACAACTTTTCACCATTAGCAACTGTAATGGTCAAAGGATGAGTTTGCTCCAATTCCACTCCTTCTTTGGACCATTGACCAGTTATAAAACTGTGTGTGCTTCCACTGTCTATGAGAATGTTTAGAGGTCTCCGAGATATGTGTCCTTGAATCCTCAATGTGTGGTGGCCTATCTACCCTATTATAGCATTTATAAAAATTTCCAGCTTTTCTTCTACAAGGTCTATTGCAATAGCCTCATTATTTCCTATTTCCAAAATTTCAAACTCTCCTGTATCCTCCAATTCCTCCATTAAGTTTAACTGTTTGACCTTGCATTGATGTCATAGACTAAATTTCTCTCCACATTTGTAACATAATCCATGTGTCCTTCTATACTCCACCAATGATTGTTTACTCTGATTCAAATTCTGAACAGCTCCTTTTTATGATTGATTCAAATTTATATGTGGGACCTTGTAGTTGAAGCTCTGTCCTGTAGATACTGCTATAGGCTGGAACCTCAGTTTCCTGTTTTCTACTTCCCAAGTCAATTCCACTAATTTAGTCAATCTAAAAGCAGTGGCTAAAGTTGTGGGATTATGAATTTTAACCCTATGCTTAATTTCTTTTTCAATCCACTCAGGAAACTAGAAACAAAATACCCCTCCTCCAAAAATGGACTATACTGCAGCATGTAAGACCTCAACTCCTCAAACTTCTTATGATAGTCTTCTACAGAATTCTTTTGAATCAGCTTGTAAACTCTTCCACAATGTCATTACAATTCTGATCACAAAATCTATGACATATATCTGCTGTAAATTCATGCCAGCTCACCTTATGTTTCTGAGCTATATAGCCATCAAACCAGGTCTCAGCCTTCCCTATTAAATACATGGTAGCTAATTCTACTTTCTGACCTTCCGGAACACTAAAGATTGAGAAATACTTCTAATATTTTTTTACCCAGGTTCTAGGATTTGTTCCATCAAACATTTGAAGTTCTAATTTTGGTTTGAAAACATAACTTGAATGAATACCTTCCCCAATGGATGATTCTTCCATTTCTATTATGTTTTCCCCCATTTTTAATTTTTGCACATCCACTCTAGCATGAGGTTGATTTTCACGAAGTGGAGGTGTATGAACAGGTTTAGGAGCTAATATTCCCGGTTCACCAGTCTTAAATGTATACTTCTCATGCTCACCAAGAACAATAACCAAACATGGAAGCTTACCTTCTTCTTTGTTTTGTTTTGCAGCTGCTGATGGTTAACTCCTTTCTGACCGAGGTGAATCTTTTTCCTCAGCTGCCTGATTGACCAGCTGTAGGATTCTCTGCAAATAGCCTCTATTTTCAATCATCCCCTATTCCAATATATTTGTATCCTTCCCTCCAGCTCTGCCTTCTGTCCAGCCCACCAAGGTGGTAAGGCCTCTTCATCGTTAACCTCTATTGTTTGTTCTTGTAACTCCACGGTTCCAGTCTTTTTCATCTTTTTTGTTTTACCCAGCGTGTAGATTTGTTTGGGATCACTGACTTAGCTCTGATACCAATTGTCAGGTTTGCACCTGAAATTTGTGAGAAAATATTGTAGAAAAAGAAGAAAAGGTAGGTTTACAGAAAACGGATTCTTAATTATCATTCATAGAGTTCATTTTTCTTCCATTACATCCTATATATATTTCTAATATTTAGTTACAGCTGTAATATTCTTTCTAACAAAATAACTGTCTCTGTCCAGCTCAGCTTTGGCCCGTTCATCCTTGCTTACTGACTTCCTTCAGCCCACTGGCACTCCTCAGCCCATGATAATATCAGATAACAATTCGGTAACAATTTCTAAATCACCAATTCGTTCCTCATTTCCCCCATTCAATTTCTAAACCCCTAATTCGTTCCTCATTTCCCCATTATTCATCGTCAATCCCTAATTTGTGTTCCAAAATCCCTAATTTTCCTTCCAGGGCCATGACACAGGCTTGCAACTTTGATTCCAAGAAATCTTTCTCTTGCTTTTCACCTTCAGTTTTCCCCATTGTTTGTGCCAATCTACAAACTTCATCCTCAAGCGATTGAAGAATTTCTTCTCGAGTCACATCTTCTATGGAATGCAACAAGAAAGCAAAATCATACAGTTTCTTGGAGATGTCGGCATTGAAACGCAGATTTAAAGATGAAGTCTATGGTTGCAACAAAAGGTTCATCATTTGAAATTGTCAAAAGCTAGCAAAACTGAAACAAGGCACGTTCCCATACTTCACTGTCACATTCTAATTGAACGAGAGCTCCAAATACCTTAAATAAAAGAATCATTATCAACAATGATAATTAGATAATGTATTTTATAACCATTTTTTTAAACAGAGTTATATTCAAATTTGAGACAACATGTCAAAAACTCTCTTGTTCTCCTAAACATCTTGACCCAGTCCACATATACTATTTATGAAAAAAAAATTAAGTCCACGACAACAAGCATGTTACATGTATTCGCAATGTAGGTTCTACATATAGCTTCTTGAAGTCGTTCAAGAAGCGCATAAGCAACCAGTAGACGCTTTACTAATTTAGGCACCAATATAACTAGATTAGGTTTCAAATGCTTCAGAGCTTTATCTGATACAAGAGTAATAGTCTATTGAAAATTAATGCAACTTTTGGAGAAATATATGTTAGAAATAGAAACTGAAAAATAAAATCATCAGTACTGACTGAAAATTAATAAAATCATAAAATAGTAAATTTAAACAATCGTGTTGTGGTATAAACCACTGCCTTAGAAATGAATTTCACCCTCAATGTGTGTAATCGGTGCTATAGGTGATCGTCCTCCGAGGTTAGCACGACTCTCAGAAAATTCGCACACCCGAATTTTCAGAGTGGACAATGGTGAAATTGCTCTTCTCATTGAAAAAATAAGAAAGCTTTAGAGAGAATTCTTAAAAGAGATGAAATGCTTTGAATTGTTGGATGATATAAAAATGAGAAAAACCATCTCTATTTATAGGCTGATCAAAAGAGGGATAAAATCGTAAAAAATAAAATAGTAATAAATCACTGATTTAATTCTAAAATTAAATATCAATTTAATTGTTGTAATTTTATTTGATATTGTTGGTTGAACTTGACTCCAAATCCGTCTAGGTTCATCCACAAAATAGCTGTTGAGACAACTTTTAAATCAGCAAAGCAAATTGCTGAAATTAAGCTCTGAAAATAAAGATGTTGTCTGTTGTAATTAAGAGTCGAATCTGGCCACAAAACTGTCCATGTTCAATCTCTAGAAAGTCAAAATCCACTATTAACAGCTAGCACAAATGTTAAAATACCAATTGACACAACTATTACAACATAATGATTTTTGGATTATGACCCCGACCCCGACCCTGACCCGACCCGAGTCGCGTCAGTCGGACGACGGTGGCAGTATAGAGTGCAATGGAGTTATCTTACCACATTCAACAAAAGAGGGTAAAGGTGATCCTTTAAATACCCTTCCCAAAAGATGTACCCTCTCAATGTGGAATATAACCAACAATCCCCCACAAATACAGAAAAAGTTATTTGGGGAAGAAAAATTTGATTAAAAAACAAGAGAAGAGCAATTGCGAGATTAGTTGCTTAAGCACTAATGAACGTATCTGGAAATAGTACATAGTGATAATGAGTAATTATTCTCTTAGATAAGTGAACGAATCTTGAACTTTCTAAGATTAAGGTGAACCCATAACACACAACTAGCCTCTTCATCCACTGAAGTCCTCGATGCGCCTACAAAGAGTATATTCGAAAGTATATAAGAGTAGCCTTCTTTCCTCAGGATTATAGTAAGTGTATTAGAAAAAAAAAATGACCCAACCTTTTTCATAGAAGGTGGCTAATCCTTCTCACTTACGTAGGTTATTTCATTAAGTTTATATCAACATAAACTGCCCAAAACCGGACTATGAAATAATTAAAAGCTTTTACAACAACTCATCATTTCATATAGTTAAGGTGAATTTCTTCAAGTTCATTTTAATTGAACCACCAAAACTCTAAGATAAAAAATCATTAAGAATAAATATTCAACCTCAATAGTAGGGGAATTCAATATGTCATTCTCGCTAGAAACACAGGAACTCTTGGGTTTGAATTCATTAAGAGTTTTAAGAAAATTCAACATTTCTAGCGGTAATTTCACCTAGTCCTTCGTGATTAGGACTACCCACTTAACACTGGATTGTGAACTTATTAAGAATAGATATTCAGCAAAAAATCAGTAATTTCATCAAGTCCTTCTCACTAAGACCACCCAAAGCCTGGGCTATAAATTTATTAAGAGCAATTAAGCTCACCATGTGTATCTACATTATTCGTTATAGGGATAGGTAAGAGAATGTACACTATGAGTCTTTCCATGGTTTCGTTTGACCGTATTGAACTTAGATAACTAAGTTGGGTATCCACCATGAATTCCTTAACCAATAGGCTTTAAACCCATCCCCCTCGACGAATCCAGAACCAATTTTTGACTTAAGCCTTTAAGCGTATCAGCTAGGTTCCTCTCCGACTTCACATACTCTAAATAGAGTACTTCTTTCCTTATTATATGTCTTATTGATTCATGCCTAATGTGAATATGTCTCTTCTTACCATTTTAAGCTTGGTTTTGAACTACATATATCATAGCTTACGAATCACATAACAAGGACACCGGAGGAGTCGGTTTTCCCCACAAGGGTATTTATGCTAATAAGTTTCTAAGCCACTTGGCTTCTTGCCCAACTAAGTCAACAGTAATGAACTCTAACTCTATTGTAGAACGAGCAATGCAATTATGCTTTATAGACTTTCACGAGATCGCTATGCCATCTAAGGTGAAAACATACTCGCTCGTAGAGCTTACTTCATCAATATCAGTAACCCAATTTTCGTCAAAGTATCTTTCTCGTACATAAGGATAACCAAGCAAAATCAATTTTTCAATCCATAATACCTTTAAGATACTTAAGTAAGTGTCTCAATGCAATCCAATGTTCACCACTATGATTATGATATTATCTACTTAACATACTCACATCATAGGCATTATTTGTCCGACTGTAGTTTATTAAAAACATAAGGCTCTCGATAATTTTAGCATACTCTTATTGGGAAACGTTACTTCTTTTATTTTTAAGGTGTCGAATACTAGCGCCATAAGGAGTTTTGACAGAGGTTACATCAAAAATTGTCAAATTTCTTTAACACCTTATAAATATAATGTGTTTGATTTAAAGAAATTTCTTTATAAGTTTTGGTAACCTTAACTCCTAATATTACATCAACCTCTCCTAAGTTTGTCATCTAAAATTTAGTAGACATGAAACTTTTAATTTTGTTAATGCATTCAATGTTATTATTGAATAACAACATGTCATCAACATACAAACTTATGATGACACAATCAGTCCCAAACATTTTTTAATATACACATACATTTACTCCATTAACAATGAAACCAAAACTCAAAATGGTTTTGTGAAATTTCTTGTTCCATTGTTTTGGAACTTGTTTAAGGCCTTAAAGTGACATTTTAAGTCTACACACTTTGCCTTCCGAGCCAGTGCTTCGAAACCTGGTGGTTGCTCTGTATAGATCTTCTCTTCTAGATCTTCATTTAGAAATGTAGTCTTTACATACATCTGATGTATGTGCAACTTATGAATAGACGATATCGTAAATAAGGCATAGATCGTTGAGATTTTCGTGATAGGAGAATACGTATTGAAGGAGTCTATACCAAATTTCTTAGTAAATCCTTTGACTACAAGCCTCACCTTATATCTCTGGTTCGAACCATCTGACCTAAGTTTCTTTCTAAAAAACCACTTAAAGTTGATAAGTTTAAACCCTCTAGGAAAATCTACCAGCTCCCATACGTGATTAGACATTATTGACTCTGGTTCTTCATTTATCGCAATTCTCTAGAAACTAGCATCGATAGAACTTATAGATTTAGCATACAACTTTGGATCCTTATCTAATAGGAATGCTTGAGCTATAAAAATAGAAATAGTGTCTACATCACTTAATTCATAAATAAAGGAAGTTATAAAATCTGAACCAAATGTAGTGGCTAATCTTTATCTTTTACTTCTTCTAGGCTCTAATTCTATCTTTAGAGTATCCTCGGTTTAAAATGTGATTTGTAGATAGAATGGCTTCCCCCCACATGTTATCAGATAACCCAGAACTTAAGAGTAAAGAGTTTATCATTTCCTTTAAGGTTTTGTTTTTCCTTTCAACTATCTTGTTCTGTTGATGAAAGTAGGGGTAGCGATTTCATGAATAATTCTATTCTTTTTGTATACCTTCTTGAGAAAGTTATATATGCATTCACCACCTCTATCAGACCTAAGCCATTTTATTCTCATATCAAGATGATTTTCAACTTTTGTCTTATAAATAAGAAAGAAGTTTTAAGTTTATTCTTTAGTTATAATGAGATATACCTTTTTATATCTTGAAAAGTCATATACAAAGGTTATATAGTAGTGTTTACCTTCCTTACTTTCAGAGTTTATAAAGTCTACTAGGTCAGTATTAATAAGTTCTAACAATTCAGTCTTTTTACTAGAAACATTTTTGAAAGAAGGTCTAACATGTTTGGCTTCTACACAAATTTCACATTTGTTAAAGCTATTCTCATTTATATTAGGAAGTAAATTCATTTTAGTGAATTTCTTAAGAGAGTGAATGTTCACATGCTCTAATCTAGCATGCTACATATCAAGTGTCTCAACAATATAAGTAAAAGTAGTGGTTTTATTACGTTAATTAGACTGAGTTTTGATTATAAAAAACCCCTTTCAAATAAACTTTCCCTACATAATCCCCATTCCGAGAAAGAATGAGTTTATATGCTTTGAAAACTAGTTTAATGCATGTCTTATTCAATAATCTACCAATAATCATATTTGTATGCAGAGCAAGTACATACAGAACATTACTTAAAGCTAAAGTTTTACCAAAATTCAGCTTTAGTAAAACCTTCCTTTTGACTAGTACTTCAGAACTGCTAAAGTTCTGCATGTACACTTGTTCACCATTATTCATATCCTCGAACTCGATGAACAATTCTCATTTTTTCGTGGAAATGTCTAGAAGCGCCGACATCAATGATCCACTCATCATTATTCTCCACCAGGTTGACTTTAGAAACCACCGCTACTATGACTTCATCAACGTTCTCAACAATAATTAGTTGTGATTTGTTCTCATTCTAATAGTCCGATCATTGTTGGCACTGGTAGGCTTTATGTTCGAACCTTCCTCACACATATAAATTGAAGGAATTTGGTGGAGCCTTCTCCTTCACGGGCATCTTGAAGTTGACAAATTTCTTGGTTTTAACCTTTTTCTTT
This sequence comes from Hibiscus syriacus, assembly GCF_006381635.1. Lineage (NCBI taxonomy): Eukaryota > Viridiplantae > Streptophyta > Magnoliopsida > Malvales > Malvaceae > Hibiscus > Hibiscus syriacus. Next base: position 241,941 of record NW_024062599.1, on the reverse strand, counting down.
TGGCCACCTCGTCTTTTGGGCTTATTAAACCTTGACCTTGAGGTAGAACTAGATTCAACCATATTAGCCTTAAAAGAAAGATTACTAGAAGGATTCAACTTATCCTTAAGTCAGTTGACTTCTTCTATCTTTATGTGACTCACTAGCTCTTTAATAGTGAACACTCTCTTCTTGTGCTTCAGAGAGTTCTAGTAGTCGAACCAGGACTTGGGTAGCTTTTCAATGAGAATATTTTATTGTAGGACTTTGCACATCTTCATACCCTCAACTAAGATGTCAGAAACAAGCATCACATAGTCATGGACTTGATCATGATTGACTTATCGTCATACATTTAGAACTTAAACCATTCGCCCACCACATACATCTTTATCTTAGCATCATCAGCTTTATACTTATTCTCTAGCGTGTCTCATATTGCCTTGGCATTTTCTCCTTAAGAAACATGTCAAAGTGTCTATTCGGCATATGACTTAGGAAAAGACCACGAACTATCTTGTTGTCTTCCTCATATTTCTCCAAGGATCCTTGGGAAGGAACATCAACAGTAACGATTGGAAGAGCTTCACTGAAATGAGCAGTAGTTGAGTCACCCCCGACAACATTACATTTAGCATCTAAGGATGAAATGGGCTGGGGCGCTGACTTTAGCAACACGTAGTCAAAGTTGAGTTGTTCGAAGAAAATAATTATCTTATATGACCATCTCTAATAATTTATCCCATAAAGAGCACCGAGTTAGGACAAGTTAGGAACGAGCTTAGCCACGGTGTTTGATATTTTGAGGTTTAAAATTAGTTTCTAAATTGTTCGAAATAGAAACTGCAAAATGAAATCATTAGCACTGGCCAAAAGTTAATAAAATAATAAAATAGTAAATTCGAACAATCGTGTCGTGGTATAAACCACTGCCTTAGAAATGAATTTCGCCTTAATGTGTGTAATCGCTGCTATAGGCGGTTGTCCCCCAAGGTTAACAGGGCTCTCATAAAATTTGTACAGTCGGATTTTCAGAGTGGACAATTGTGGAGTTGCTACTCAATGGAAATATGAAAAAGCTTTAGAGAGAATTCTTAAAAGAGAGGAAATTCTTTGAATTGTTGGATGATATGAAAACGAGAAAACCCATCTCTATTTATAGGCTGATAAGAAGCTAAAATCCTAAAATTAAAACAGTAATAAATCATCGATTTAATTCTAAAATTAAATATAAATTTAATTATTATAATTTTACCTGATGTAGTTGGTTGAACCTAGCCCTAAATCCATCTAGGTTAATCGAAAAATAGCTATTGAGACAACTTTTAAATTAGCAAAGGAAATTACTGAAATTAAGCTTCGAAAATAAAGATGTTGCCTGTTGTAATTAAGATTCGAACTTGGCCACAAAATTATTTAGGTTCATTCTCTAGAAAGTCAAATTCCAGTATTAACAGCTAGCACAGTTGTTAAAATACCAACTGGCACAACTGTTACAAAAAATTGATTTTTGAACCTAACCTGACCTGACTGGACTGCGACAGCGACGATAACGGCTACGCGTGTGCGCGAGGAAATTATCTTACCACATTCAACTAAGAAGAATAAAAGTGATCCTTTAAATACCCTTCTCAAGGGATTTATCATCTCAACGTGGGATATAACCAATAATATATAATTATCATTTAGGATATATATATATATATATATATATATCTTACGAATATTATAGAATAATATAGAAATAGTATATGTCTAAAAATATCCATAAAATAATCTAGATTTTTGTAATATTTAATATTATTTATAGAATTATCTATAGAATAATCTAGATATCTGTAAGGTTAAATGACTAAGATATTGACATACCTCAATAATCTAATGACTATTAAAATCTATAAATAGGAATGGGATTTACCATTGTAAAAAGAGAAAAAAAAGGTTGAAAGAGTACAAAAGGTGTGAGTTATAGAATAAGAACTTTTGAGGTTAGAAAAGAAAAATAGTGAGCTAAATGTGTAATATTATAATATATTGTGTTGATAAAAGTGTTCTCATCTCTTTTAATTATAAATTTTTGGTTAAGTTTTAGTTTGTTTTAAGTTCTTAGTGCACTTGTTTTAGTTTAGACCATCAGTTGTTCGGATTATATTACATGCACAAATTGTCTTTAAAACCAAAAGCGGAGCATAACCAATTATGCGCCTAAAGCTAGTGTAGCATAACTGAATCAAAATTTTCACAGATGTATAGAACACCATTTCAGGGCAACCAATGCACTCTCAAAACAACATTCATGTCCCTCAAATTTCTAAAGGCGACAATCCAAGTATGCTTCTCATAATGATCGAGATTTTTCCAATTAGTGAGGAAATCTTTCAAAGAAAAATAATCTAACATTAAAGTTCGCATACAAAACCCTTTTACTTTTTAAAAATGTTTCTATCAATATTGTTAGGCATAATTAATATATTTTTTCTAAGTTCTCAAAGAAACCTATCATGATTGATTCGATATAACCCAATACTCTTGGAAAAATGAGTACGAATCACATTATTCAAATTAGTCCAAATAATTCCTTCACAAATTATTCTTGTTTCGAGTATGATTAGTCACTCAATCCTTGGTCATCCTTGTATGTATCATAATCTTCATAAAGAAGCTCTTAGGTTGGGTTGACTTGGTATATATCTTATCATTTTAAGCTTGGAGTACATTCAATAATGTAGTATATTCTTTGACCATTGGAGTCATGTCTTTCTTCTTAACGGTGAAACATTCATAGACATAATTTCAGATGATAGAGAACAGAAGCGGGAATATGGATGCTGGAAATCCTAGCTTTTCCAAAGTTTAGATATAACCTATCATCTTGATGACATAAGCTTATATAGGAGATCCCTCACTCATTTTGCATTGAAATAGAGCTTTAGATGTATCAAACCTCTCTTGACGTGCTTGCCCCCTCAAATAATTCCATGAGGTTTGAATCATCTCATATGTAACGATATCCTCATGTTGCTTTTGAAGCTCAAGAGTCATGGTGGCAAGCATTAGACATCCAACGTCCAACTCATTATTCAAGTGTTTCTTATACTTGTCTTTTTAGTTATAGGAGCAGTAGCTATCGATTCAGCTTATCCTTCATTTCTTGTTTGAGAAAAAATCTCAAATTACAGAACCAGTAAAGGAAATTTAATCCATTCAGCTTATCTTCTCAAGGACTAATCGCAATGATAGTGTGTTGTTTCCATTAAATCTACAACAATAGAAATACATATGGTAAGTAAATTTACCGAATTTTAATTTTTAAATAGGTCTTTATTAACAAATTACTACCACTATTTTATTCCAAATTAAAAGCCCTCATGTTTTAATTTCGAAAAAAAACTTCTCGAAAGTTTTCTAGTGAGTGAGGATCCATATTTCTCCCTTTTCCTAAATCACCTTTAGCTTTTCTTTTAGGAGAATGATTATTTAGGTAAGTAACACTTTACTAATTACATCTCATGTAATTCCTCCATTTAGTGAACAACTTTTGTTCAAATCATCTCACTACAAGAAAATATACCTTTAATGACACACGCTAATTTATGACTTGCAAAAAATGTGTGTCATAAAAAAATGTCATGTTTTTTAAAATCTGAACAATTTATGACTTACAATAATGTGTGTCATATTTAATAGTCATAATCCAAAAAATTTACAAAAACACGGAATACATTTTTAATTGTGTGTCATCTGTAAAAGTCATTTTTAATTTTCCCCATTATTTTCATATTTCTCGCTTCTTCTCCCTCAATAGTTTATGCCGCATGCTTCTCTATTTTTCTCTTTTTCCCTTTTTCTCTTTGCAACCTCCCACTGGTTTGGCCTTCACCACAACGCAGAGACGAGAGAGTCAAAATTCAAGGGTTTCCATAGGTATTCCTCGTCCTATATTCCACCATTCAATTGTAAACCACTTTATTTCGTCCCAAATCACTCGCTTGCTACGGGAAAAAGAAAAAAGAAAGAAAAATCGCCAAGCTTAGCTTCTCTGTTTCTATGGAGATCTAGGGTTTCCAATTGTTTCCCAGCTAAAAATCGAATGACCTTGTTTACATTTTCAATTACTTACTATAAGTAAGTTTCTGAGCTCATATTTGTTGGTTGTATTCTTTTAAAGCTCATTACATTTGATCTGAGCGGAGACTTTGTTTAAGCTGCGTTTGGTTATGCGAAGAAAAGAAGATGGAGTCAGTTGTTGTTGGAGACGTAGCGTGTTTGGATCTGGAGCTATTGCAGCTCCTGGAGATGTCTTCTTTTGTTCTCAAATCTAATCCTAAATTCATGCAAAAGCTTTTCGAGTAGTGGCTTTCGCTTCCCGATGCTTACAAGCTGGTACTTTTGCTTATCTAGTTTCGAGAAGTGGATTTAATCAATCCATATTTTTATACTTTTCATCCATATATATTTTTATACTTATTAACTCATGAGCTCATTTCGTTAAAAATATCGCAAGGTTCATTCACTAGGGTTCCTGACTTTTCCTGATTTTTTCTTTCTTTCTGGAATCATTGCTGAAAAAGGTAATTTCGTACTCTAACCATCGTTTCTGTGTTCAAATTCTATTTAATTTTAATTTTTGTAGCCGTCTGATTTTTTTCCATGAAAATGATGGGTAAATTAGTATTTACGATTTCTTTAATTTAATTTGTTCAGTTTCAGTCATTTATCTCACCGTATTTGTTGTCTTATCATCTAAGAAGAGGTTTTAGCACATATATATGATTTGTATATTTTTATTGTGATTTGGTTGCTGTTTGGTTTCATTTTTTCTTGATGTAGATCCAGTAACTGTAATTTTGATTTTAGCTACCCTTCTTTTCGAAGACCTCGAAAACATTGTGCACTAGGTTGCGGTTGATAATTTTCTTTTTATTGTGTGATGGATCTAAATATAAATAATGAGAGATGTAATTTATTTAGAGAAAGTCTCTTCTTTGGATAGTGTTTATGGAATGACCTTAATTCTATATTTCAAATAGATGGGAAGATCCCCTTGTATTGTCAGTTATCATGTGTTTGCTCTCTATTAGTTTACTAAATAGCTTTCAAATATTTCTTGACACTGCTGCCTTGCTCATTCTGTTTTGTTCATGTTAGGAGTGCATTACTACTTGATAGTTAACGCTTTTGTTTTGACTTGTTCTTTTATAAGTTTGTTTGTGCTTGTACACATGTATGTGTTTTGTGTGTGAATTACTAATTGGATATTGTCATTTCTTCTGAATAGGCAACATGAGACCCATTTTCTGTAGAAACTTTGAGTATGATACACGCCAGTCTGATTTGGAACATCTCTTCAGAAAATTTGGGAGAGTTGAAAGAGTAGATATGAAGTTCGGTGAGTATTGTTTCTCGTTATTGTCAGTTGGTTCCATGTGAGAATCGTGAGCATCATTTCCTACTCCTTTTTCTAAACTATTTTTCTCATGCTATTGGTGCTATTTAGCTGGATGCGTTGGTTATAAAGGTATCAGAACTCGAAAGTATTTTGACCTTAAAAGGTTGTTTTCTTATTAATTATATCACAGTTAAAATCTATTTCACATGGTTTTTAGTTTCAATGTGTAAACGAAACCAAGCTGTTTTTTTTGTGCTGAACTTGAATTTTGCAAGTATAATCTTGGTACTATATTAATAAACTAGCTTAATTTGAATGCTTAACAGAACGATAACACGCATTAATTGTAAATGCTTGTAAAAATTAGAATATAGAGCAATACATTTGCACATTTCGCTGTGAGATAAAGTTCATGCTATAATGAAATAAAAGTATCCTACTTCCAGAGCATTAAGGTGTTGGTCCCTATCATGATGGCTGCACAACAGTATGACCTCATAGTACATGACTCAGCAGCAACAATCATCCTTCGTTGAGTTTTACTTGGGGTTCAGGATGTTTAAGGAAAACTATTTAAAAAAAATAAGCCCATATACTCAATATTTTCTTTGGCGCATGATTTTCTTGGGATCTAATGGAGGAACTCCTCAGAGTTCTGTTTCATGCATGTGACAAGCTTCCTCTTCTTTTTTTCAAGAAGAGTCACTCTAATCTGCAATGTCATGGATCATCCTTCATCCAACATTTTCCTCATGGCATTTTTTCATTTCATTCCTCATGACTTTTTCCTAGCCCTCAAATTCAAACATGTTTCAAGGTAGAAACATTAATGACCTCATGGCAGAGGCTGCAGAAAATATGGAAAAGGAACACTAATTCCTTGACCTACCTGAGATCCATTTTTGGATTTTTGTTTCTTGACATCACTTAGATCATCACACAAGGTCTGTTACTAATTTCACTGGTCTTAGTTTATAGATTGTTGGGAGCTGACCAAAATGTAGTCCTAGGGCATCATTTTAGGTGTTTTGTTTCTTATTGGAGAGTAAACGCCAACTGAGATCTCAAATACCTCACTCATGTATTTATGCATTTTGGAGAGCTTAAACAACATCATTATTTGTCTATAGTCTAATAGTATATGTTTAAACTTAATTTCTTCTGTACTTTCCAATTTGATAGGATGACTTCAAACCTGTCCTCCGTGAACTATTGGCAACTCATCCAGGGTTGGATCATGATCCATACACGTCAATCATTCTAAAGATGATGTTAGATATCCGATTTTTAGAGAGGTACTCCATATTTGTTGCTTTGGTATTATCTGGTTTCTATTTATCATATAGCTTAACAAATTTGTGGCCTAACAGATATTAGAGTATCATCCCCAGATGCTGCAAGAGTACCTCCGCGGTGGGGATTAGACCAACTTCATGTACCTTTCAAGCTCTTAACTATTGTTGTTTAATATCCTTTAAAAAATCCTCTTGTTTCTTAATATGAAGTCCAAGATTGTCCTTATACAGTTTAGATACAGCTTAGTAAAGTAATACTTTTTGAGTGGTTTTGTAGATCGAATCCTCATTTCAAGTTATGTAGTGCTTAAGCGAAATATAAGGGGTGGGGGTTTGGAAATTCTAAATTCCAGTTAATAACACTTGCTTCTAGCATTGCAAATAACGATATTCTTTTTTTTTCAATCAAATAGTGGCGTTGAGTGATTCAAACAAAAATTTGCACATTTAGAGGAGCATTATGGTAAAGGTGAAAGAAATACTCCACTTCTAAGACATCATGCTTCTTTGTCTAGATATGCTTCATAAAATTTTAGGAATCATGTTAGTTCCATAATTTCTCCCCCAAACTTAATCTGTCTAGTTCATGTGTCATATTTCAATTCTCCTGAATATCGTCTTTACAAAGAGCGAGTTCCTTCTCCCAAGGATGAGAATGATAAAGTTGATGGTGATAATAACGCTGCTTCAATGACACAATATGGTTCAGAAAGCACTAGTGCTTCAATGACATAATATGGTTCTGAAATACAAGTTGCAGAAGCACTGGAAGCTTGGATATGGTATCTGGCTACTGTTTGATCATTACCCCACTCCATTGTATCAAATATGTAGAAGGTATGAATTGAAACTTGGGATAATTGTATTGCACTTAGTAGTTCTCTAACTTATCAAAGTTCTGCAGAATCTTAACTAGTTAACAGACTTAATAGTATGCAATGAATCTTCCAAGTTGTGTTCTTTTTGCTAGGTAGACAAGGTGTGAATTTGTCTGTTGTCGGCTTCACACCACATAAGATGTACAAGTATGGAGCACATGGTGAAATTTATGATATGTTGGAATACCATGTTACTTTTGAGTTTTCACAAGACTCCCCTTTAGTAGAACTTCATGATGATTTCTTGTGTACACTCCCGGATGGCGAGGGCATATTAGTAGAACTTTATTATGCCGTGATATTTTGTATCGACATATGATTACAATATTTTTGATAACTTTGTATACAAATGGATTGCTTATATATAATATGATATATATATTTGGTATTATGAGGCATTAAATGTGATTTAGTTTGATTATTTGTCAATCTACAATATATATATGTATATATATATATAATTTAAGAAATACAATCACGACACAAGAATGTATGTCATCTTTTTTAATGATGTGTCCTTCAATGACACGCAATGTAAGTCATATATGCGTGTCATAAATTTATGACACACAAATGTGTGTCTTCTTTATTTATGACGGGGCTTCAATGACGTGCAATGAGCGTCATAAATTCACGTCATAAATGCGTGTCATAGATTTATGACGCACAATTGTGCGTCATCAAAAATTCATTTCGGTGGCTTCAACGACAGTCATTTGTGTGTCATCTGCACCCATAGATGACGCGCAATGCGCGTCATTAAAGGGGTTTTTCTACTAGTGTCTCATGATTTATCCAAATAATTAACCTCTAGGTTTCTAATCCTATTAGAGTAACCTAGCTAAGTTATTACCAATATTTCAATCGGTGAATATCACTTGCTTATTCTTTGCGTTTAACCAAGATAGACTCATGTGCCATTGCTTTTTCAAAACCCACATAATATCGATCAAAGTCTTAACGAGAGTAAATATTAGACGGTTAAATCAACTTAGATTATAGAGTGAAATTTTCATAATTATCTATTCAATGTTCATTTTAATATTAGGTCCTTATTGATCTCATCAATTTATTAACATGCTAACATACCATTCATCACATTACATACATGATAGATATAAAGTAATAAACAAGATGCAATGGTTACAACCCACAAGAAGAACTAAGTTGGCCCATTCCATGCCAATGGGAGAACAACAAATCCTAAAGATAGAGATGGCTTCTCAAGCATATTCTCTCTTTAGTCACTCAATTCTTCTACTTCTTGGAACCTTCACATGATTATAATTTTAGAAACTTGTTTTCCATACAAGGGAGTAAGATGAAAGAGAAATACAATAGAAGTATAGAAAGGCATAGCACGTAGGTCGTATTTGTAATTTACAACCATTGCAAATAAAGGGCTATAACCATGCATGTCAAACACCGTGCATATCAAACATATCATACATATGTTATTACAAATTTATTAATAATTACCAATATTAGCCTACAACCTTTGTTGCCTATGAAGACGTGCAAGGGGTGAAGCCCCTTGTGGGGTCCCAATGGGTGGAGCCATTTGTGGGGATCTGAAGGCCCTGGTGTTGCCGACGGGGGCTGAGAAATTCTTGAAAAACAACACTCAATATTTTGTGGAAAAACCTCATGATTTGATAACTTTTATCAACATAATCTTGTTTTTGAGATTTTTTAATCCCGAAGGTTTTTCGCAGCGGAACTATCATTGTTTCTCTACTAAAAATGATCTGCTATCACAACCACATATTCATCATATTAATAATTAACACACAAAAATCAAATCCTTACAGCAACAAACATATGATTAGCATTTAACAATTGATCGTAAAATTGTTTTAACAGATTAACATATTAATCGTGACTGAAATCAATTTCTTATTTCACACAAATAGCGCATACTCATCGAAAACATTAAAATTAAAAAATACATCTCATACAAACACATCAATCAAGTATTTAACCTGAATCCGCATCGTACAAGTGGCTCTGATGCCACTATTTGGATCACTGATACACCATATGGCACAACGGAAAAATTATCCGATGATCTTACCAATGATCCAAGTACAAAAAATTGAATTCGGGAGGAAATGATGAAAAATTCACCCCGGGTTCCTGGAATAACAATAAATTAGTAGTCCTGTCATGAACATATCAAATCCTAAGCCTCAATGAAAAAACGTCTTGTCTCTACTCAGTTCACCCGATTGAGAGCAAATTTTTCTTTTCCCAAAACTATTTTGAGAAAAACTTGTATAAAGTAAAATAGTTGCTAGGGCATTCTTTTCTTTTTATAATGTTGTTGCCCTAACCCTTAGGGTTTAATTTCAAATTTTTTAAGAGAAATATAGTTACTCTGATTATATACTTTTAATATTTTATTTAGCATGTTAATTATAATTAATATTACATATATATATATTAATGTCAATCATACTTTTATTCATGTACAATAAAATTGTATATGTATAACTCATTTATTATATCTCATCTCAGCCCTAGGGTGTAGCCTTGTAGGTTCCTGTAATGTTTGTAGTAATTTTAGAACCATTCTAATATTATAAACAATGAGTGACATCTAGCAATATATCATTGTCGTCTAACTTACAAGAAGCATGATTCTACATAACCTCTTCATGATTAACTCCTTTATGTATTATATCATTTTTCCTTTATACCTAGAATAGGTACAAGTCCTAGAATTGTCACACTTGTATAGACCATCTAATGTTTCTTGATATCTATAGTATACTATAATAAATGAACAATTTGTGATATCTCATATAGACTTGTTCAAGCATGGCCATACTTTTCTAGTCTCACCCAATCAGTGGCCTGTGATATAATACCTATTATGTAGGAAGGACAAATCATATCTTGATCATTCACACCCCACTACATATATCGTAGTATGCCTAATATCAGTATTTATGATGCAACTAGTTACGAACATGTTTGCCTGTATCAAAACACATGACAATAAATGTTAAGATAATAATGATCTCAAGTATGAGGATCATACATGTAGTCACCACTGTCGTAACCGGTTTTCGTCCGGGCACGAAATATTATACTTGGCGGGGAAATTGATGTGAATAAATAGTTTTGAAAATAATTTGAGAGTCGCCATCGGCCTTTTGGATCAGGTAGGTCGAATACCTAAAAATTATTTTCTTTAAAGAGTTTTAAGAAAACATCAATAAAAAAATGAACTGATCTGCGTTTTATACCCAAAAATTCGTTCTTTTTAATAAAAAGGGATTCGTGGTCGGTTACGTTTAGGGAAGGATTAGCACCCCTACAACGCCCAAAATTGGTACTTTTTATAAATTGTCTATATTATTAAAATTTAAAAATTCAAAAATATATTTAATTTTTAATCTTATTATTTCAAAATTATATAAAATATATTTATTTATTTAAAAATATCAGAAAAGAACTTCTAGGTGCCTTAAGACAGCTCTTTTCTTTGATATTGATAAATATTAATTTAAAAAATATTGTTTACTTTTTAATTTTAAAATATCAGAATAGGACATCCAGTTGTATTAAGACTGTCCTTTTCTTTGATATTAAAAATAAATATTTAAAAATTACTATTTATTATATATATATTTATGAATATATAAAAATATTCAATAATATAATAAAAGAAAAATACTACTAAAACAATATATTTAAAAACAATGAAATAAATGAAAACATATAAAATAACTGACTAAATTACAGTAAAAATAAAATCAAAAATCTAATTCATAATTAATCAAAATTATAAGGATTAAATATGTTATTTTCTTATTTAATAATTTAGTGACTAGAATAAAATTATTTAAAATTCGGATATTATAATAAAATAAATTAAAAATATAAACTAAGGATTAAAATATTATTTATTAAAATTAAGGGATTAAATCTGTTATTTATCCTAAATATATTATTTTAATATAAAGGACTAAAATGAATAAAATTGAAATTCGAAGACTGAATTAAAATTATTATAAATTTGATTTAGTGACTAAAATGTAAAGTTTACAAATTAGGAGGACTGCGGACGGGGTTTAACTATTGTCTAATTATGCGCATAGTCCTTCCCGAAACGACGTCGTTCGGGAAGGACTATAAAAGTCCAAAAACCGGCTGGCCCGAAGGGCCAGCTTCATTTCATCATTTCTGTTCTCTCTCTAACTGAGAGAGAACAAATTTCTCTCTGCCCTCTCTCTAGCTTCCCTCATCGGAGGGAAGCCGGTCACCGGACGGCAACCGTCTGCCGCCGTGACTGTCACCGCCGGCCACCGCATCCGGTGGCCGGAAAATTATTTTTTTACACCATTAAATAGATCGGGATGTCCTAAGGATGTTTCCGGTGTTCTTTTTCTTTAAAAAGCTCCTAATCGGAGCAAATCTACAAAAGTACCTTCGGTTTTTTTTGTCTCCGGCGACGGTTGGGGTTCTCCGATGACAGTAAGTTTCTCTTCTTTCTTTTTCTTTTCTTTCTTTTCTGTTTCTTTGCTGAGTGGTTGTTGAGATCGTTGGTATATATATATTTTTTTGTATCTTGTTTCTCTGTATCTCTCTCTGTTCTCCTTCTCTTTTTTTCTGTCTCTGTCTCTGGTTTTTTTTTTTAGGTTCGGGTGGTGGCTTTTATAGCCACCACCGTTGTAGCCGTCGGACCGGTCTGAAGAAGGGGTCTCGGTGAGTCACCGGACTACCAGTGGTGACTCACCCCGTAGCTATGGCGTGGACGGCTGGCGTTGGAGCTTCTGGAGCCTTCGGTTGGGACGTGGCAGCGGCGGAGGCGGCGAGATGGCAGCGGCGGCCGCGTGTCCCTAGGGTATCAGACCCTAGGGTTTCCATCTGGGGCAATCTGGACCGTTGGATCTCTCAGATCCAACGGCTGTGATGAGGCGACCGACTAGATTAGGGTTAGGAAACCCTAACTGGAACCCCAAATGTTTAGGGTTTCTGGTTTGATTTGGACCGGTTCTGGTTTGTTTGTAACTGGGCCGGTCCAGTTGTAATTGGTCTGTAATTATTTATTTATATATATTTATTTAATATATATTTAATAATAATAATAATAATGATAATAATAATAATAATAATAATAATAATAATAATAATAATAATAATAATAATATGGATAAAAAATTAGTATCTTCAGCTGCCCCTCTTTGCTCATTCTTGTATTAACAAGAATAGGGCAAAGATGAAAAGATAATAAATTTTTTTATCCATTTGGCTTTACTTTGATCATAATGGATATATTGAATAAATTCTTCTCTCTCTCCAGATGAGTTCTTCTTATTATGAACTTTCTGCTGGGGATGATGATGACCTCCTTTCTGTGATAGAGTCATTCAAAAGGTTGAATAAGCTCTTGATGAGTTCTTCTCGTTATGAACTTTCTCTAGAAAGGCTGATGCTAATCTATCTCCTTCTGTGATAGAATTATGCAAAAAGTTGAACAAGTTCTTCTTATTATGAACTTCTTCTTTCTTCTTCAGATGAGTTCTTCTCATTATGAACTTCTCTGGAAAAGATAATCCATCAATTGATGAATTCAGGTAAAAGGTTGAACAAATTCTTCCTTCTTTAGATGAGTTCTTCTCATTATGAACTTTCTCTGGAAAAGCTGATCCATCAAATGATGGATTCAGGTAAAAGGTTGAACAAATTCTTCTCATTATGAACTTCTTCTTCCTTCTTCAGATGAGTTCTTCTCATTATGAACTTCTCTGGAAAAACTGATCCATCAAATGATGGATTCAGGTAAAAGGTTGAACAAATTCTTCTCATTATGAACTTCTTCTTCCTTCTTCAGATGAGTTCTTCTCATTATGAACTTTCTCTGGAAAGGCTGATCCATCAAATGATGGATTCAGGTAAAAGGTTGAACAAATTCTTCTCATTATGAACTTCTTCTTCCTTCTTCAGATGAGTTCTTCTCATTATGAACTATCTCTGGAAAAACTGATCCATCAAGTGGATTCGAAATCTTTGCTAAAATCTTTGAAATTTCTGTTAAAAATTCAACAAGAATAAAAATGAATGAAAATGCATCTATTTTTGCAAATGCCTAAATATGATGCATTAATGTTAATTTATTTGATTTCAGATTGGTGAATTGAGTATTTCTTCAATTGTAAAAACCCAATAGATCTTTCTTCTTCAAATCAGAAAATCTATCATCTTTGACAAATGTAGATATAATGTCATAAAATCTCTTGAGAATAAAACTCAATAGTATAAGCTTTTAAAAAGCTTGCATTCAAGCAACATGTTGATTCTGATAACAAACCATCTGATTATGAAGTGACCTTTCAAGATGATTTCACAGATACCGAGAAATCTTGAATTCTGATTCTGATGAGGAGAATAAACTGTTATACTTGACAAAAATGGGATTCTCAGATGCTGAAACTTCAATAGCCCTAGAGAAATGTGGTCCAGATTCATCAATTGTAGAATTGGCAAATTTTATATGTGCTGCTTAAATGACTAAGGCTGCTGATGCACTTCTTCTAGTAAAAGATAGGAAGTCATTATGCAATGATCCCAATTACAAGCAAAGGCAAAACTTGGGCTATGATTTTTGAAAAGAAAGAAGCAGAAGAAGCTTGAAAAGAAGCTTCTTAATGAAGACGATCATGTAGTTCATCTTTTAATTCCAATGATTGGTTCTGTAGTTCTTAAATAACTCAAAGAACACTTCCAGAAGATGCTATGAGCACATTCATCTTCCAAATTCAATGATTGGTTCTGCCAAACCAGATCAGATAACTCAAAGAACACTTCCAGAAGATGCTATTGGCAAATTCATCTTCCAAATTCAATGATTGGTTTTGCTCAACCAGATCAGATAACTCAAAGAACACTTCCAGAAGATGCTATTGGCAAATTCAAGCAGAAGATGCTATTGAGTCTCTTTCAGTTAATGTTTGGACTAGGATATCACAATACTTATTTGATGTAGAGCCAGAATTTGTAGATTCGAAACATTTCCATGCTGCTACACTAAAAAGGCTATATTCATAATTATGCCAATTAAGAACATATTTTCTCTTATTCTGCTTCCTCCATGTGCTGATGCTTTTCCATTGACAAAGAAATGATGGCTTTCATGGGATCCAAGAACAAAGTTGAACTGTTTATAAACATGTACAGGAAGTGCCAAATTGACAGAAAGGATCTGTAAGGCTCTTGAAGCTTATGTCAATGAGCCACCTTCGAGTGTCCAGAAGTATGTTCTTGATGAGTGCTGAAAATGGAATCTAGTATGGGTTGGAAGGAATAAAGTTGCTCCACTTGAACCTGATGAGGTGGAAATGCTTCTAGGTTTCCTTAAAAACCATACACAAGGATCTGTATAGAGATATGTTTCCCAGTGATATCAATGTCTTGTTTCTTTTTTTGCTGGAATCAATGCTACAAAGGTTGCCTTCTACTGTCTTAGTATATCTTTGAAAACAGATGTGCAAGAACTGAATGGTGATCGGTTGGAGCAATTGATGTGTAGATTTGTCAAATTCGACCTTATTGTCGGTAGGATCCCGTGTAATAATATTGATGTTCATGGCTTTAAGCTAGTGATGATTTGCTTACTTTGTATTCCATGTATTTAAAAGTATTAACATAAAGTGATATTCAGAAATCTTTAAATTATTTCAAAATTATGTTAATTCAATAGAAAAGAATAAATTGAATTTCCAAAAAATAAATTGAATCTCAAATAAATGAACTTGAAATAGATATAATTGTATTCAAAGTTATGACAAGCATAAGAATAATAAAAATTCAAATGTCTCAACAAATTATAAGCATAAGTATTTCTAAATTAATCACATTGACACAATTTAGAGAAATGATGTAAGCTTTTGTCTGGAAGATCTCAAACGTTGTCGAAATGCTTGTAGATGTGAAGTTTCTTCTAAACTGTCAAAATCTTAAGAGGGTTCAATTGCCAGATGCCTAATATCAACCTGCATTTGAGCCGCCTTTTCAGGTTTTCAACTCAAATCCTTCCTTTGGTTACAAGATGCCCTTTTCGGGTTTTCACCTTGACCCCCCTTTTCCTTTTTACTTTTTTTTTTCTTTCTTTTTTTTTCTGTTTCTTTCCTTTCTTCAAGCATAATATTTCTTGACAGAATCTGAGTTTATTGGATTTCTCAGAATTTTTCCATCCATTTCTGCCAAGATCAACGCTCCTCCGGAAAAGGCCTTTTTCACAACGTATGGCCCTTCCCAATTAGGCATCCATTTCCCACTGAAATCTTTATGTATAGGCAAAATCTTTTTTAGTACTAGATCACCCTCTTGGAATTCTCTTGGATGTACTTTTTTGTCATGAGACTTCATCATCCGTTTCTGATACATCTGTCCATGGCAAATAGCTTTCAATCTTTTCTCCTCAATAAGGTTCAATTGATCAAATCTAGATTGGATCCATTCAGATTCATCCAATTTTGTTTCTCTCAATATTCGAAGCGATGGAATCTCAACTTCAATTGGTAAGACTGCTTCCATTCCGTAGACTAGAGAAAAAGGCGTTGCCCCAGTAGATGTTCGAACAGTAGTTCGGTATGCATATAGAGCAAAATGTAACTTTTCATGCCAATCTTTGTAAGTTTCAGTGGTCTTTGTAATGATTCTCTTGATGTTCTTATTTGCTGCTTCAACTGCCCCATTCATCTTTGGACGATATGCCACTGAGTTTGCATGTTTGATCTTAAACTGTGCACAAAGTTCGGTCATCATTTTGTTGTTCAAGTTCAGAGCATTATCTGTAATGATCCTTTCTGGTAGTCCATACCGGCAAACTATCTCTTTCTTTATGAATTTGCAGACTGTGGATCTCTTAATATTGGTATATGAAGCAGCTTCAACCCATTTGGTAAAATAATCAATTGCCACAAGGATGAAACAATGTCCATTCGATGCTTTTGGTATGATTGCTCCAATGACATCTATTCCCCACATAGAAAATGGCCAGGGTGCTGTCATTACATGTAAAGGAGATGGGGGTACATGAATCTTGTCTGCATATATCTGGCATTTATGACATTTTCTTGCATAATCAATGCAATCAGTGTGCATGGTAGCCCAATAGTATCCATATCTCATTATTTTTCTGGCCATGGAAAGACCATTTGCATGTGTTCCACATATTCCACTGTGTATTTCTTCAATGACGTTTCGAGCTTCGCTGGTATTTAAACATCTCAATAGCATTTGATCATTGCTTCTTCTATACATAATCTCGCCATCAAGAAAATACCCAGCAGCCATTCTTCTCAAGGTTCTTTTATCAATTTCCGATGCATTTGGTGGATAACTTTGTTTTTTGATATATTGCAGAATATCATGATACCATGGTTTACCATCTACCTCTTCTTCCACACTATAACAATGTGCAGGAATTTTATATACTTGCATTTTGATTGGCATCATATCAACTTTCTTAGTTGCCTGAAACATAGCCGCTAATGTAGCCAAAGCATCTGCCATTTGATTTTCTTCTCTAGGGAGATAATTGAATGTAACTCTCTCAAATTATTTCACTAATTCGAGGGTAAAATTTCGGTATTCCAATAATTTGGGATCTTTTGTTTCCCATTCTCCTCGCAATTGATACACCACCAAAGATGAATCTCCATATATCTTGAGACATTTGATTTTTCTTTCTATAGCTGCTTTCAATCCCATGGCACAAGCTTCATATTTTGCCATGTTATTGGTGCAAAAGAACTCCAATCTACTCGTAAAGGGATAATAAATATTTTCTGGAGAAATTAATACTGCCCCAATTCCTCGTCCCAAAGCATTAGATGCTCCGTCAAAATAAAGCTTCCAAGTTGCAAATTCATCATTTGTTCTGACTTCTTCATTCATGGATATGCACAACAGATCTTCATCGGGAAAATTAAAGTTCAAAGGCTGATAATCATTTGATACACGACTGGCCAGAAAATCACCTATGACACTTCCTTTTATTGCTTTTTGGTTGACATATACAATATCAAACTCAGATAATAACATCTGCCATCTAGCCATTCTGCCTGTCAAAGCTGGTGATTCCATTAAGAATTTCAAAGGATCAAGTTTTGATATCAACCACGTAGTATGGTATAACATATATTGTCTGAGTCTTCGAGTAGCCCATACCAAGGCACAACATAATTTTTGTATCGGTGGATATCGAACTTCACAATCAGTAAATTTCTTGCTCAAATAGTAAATAGCTTTTTCTTTTCTTCCAGATTCATCATGTTGTCCTAGTACACATCCATCGAATTTTCGAAGACCGTCAAGTAGAGAATTAATGGTCTATCAGGCATTGATGATACTAAAATTGGGGCATTGGATAAATATTTCTTAATAATATCCAAAGTTTCTTGACATTCTTCATTCCAGACTTCAGGATTGTTCTTTCGAAGTAATTTGAACACTGGATCACATTTGTCAGTTAATTGAGAAATGAACCGAGATATATAATTTAATCTTCCCAAAAAGCCTCGAACTTCTTTTTTTGTATTGGGTGGTGGAAGATCTTGAATTGATTTTACTTTATCTGGATCAATCTCGATTCCTTTTTTGCTGACCACAAATCCCAAAAGTTTTCCGGAAGTTACCCCAAAAGTGCATTTTGCGGGGTTGAGCTTTAATTGATACTTCCTCAATCTCTGGAAAAGCTTTCTCAGATTTTGAATATGTTCTTCTTCAGTTCGGGATTTGGCAATCATGTCATCCACGTATACTTCAATCTCTTTGTGCATCATGTCATGAAACAAAGTTACCATGGCTCTTTGATACGTTGCCCCTGCATTTTTCAATCCAAATGGCATCACTTTATAACAGAATGTGCCCCACATGGTTATAAATGTTGTTTTTTCCATGTCTTCAGGATTCATTTTTATCTGATTATATCCTGAAAATCCATCCATAAATGAAAACCATGCGTGTCCTGCAGTATTGTCCACCAATGTGTCTATGTGGGGTAATGGAAAGCTATCTTTCGGACTAGCTTTGTTGAGATCTCTGTAATCCACACACATTCGAACCTTCCCATTCTTCTTTGGTACGGGCACAATGTTGGCTACCCATTCTGGGTATTTAGATGCCTGTAGGAAACCTGCATTGATCTGTTTCATCACTTCTTCTTTGATTTGCAACAACATTTCTGGCCTCATTCTTCTGAGCTTTTGTTGGACCGGTTTATATTCTGGATTGATTGGAAGCTTGTGTATCACTATATCTGTGCTTAAACCAGGCATATCTTGATAAGACCAGGCAAAGATATCTTTGAACTCTTGAAGGAGATTTATCAATTCTTGCTTTATCTGGATGGTCAGAATAGTACCAATTTTCACCTCTTTTATTTCTTCATCTGTTCCCAAATTCAATCTCAACC
Source organism: Hibiscus syriacus (assembly GCF_006381635.1). NCBI lineage: Eukaryota > Viridiplantae > Streptophyta > Magnoliopsida > Malvales > Malvaceae > Hibiscus > Hibiscus syriacus. The sequence goes on along the minus strand of NW_024062599.1, from coordinate 222,972 downwards.
TCTTCTTTATGGGGTAGAATTTGTTTGTCTTCTTTTTCTACCAATCTTAATAGTTCAGTAGGAACATCACATTCCAGTTCATCCTCACACCCATTGATTTCTTCCAGACATATGGGCTGCTCTAAATTTATCACTGGATTAAATCTAGGAATAAACATGCTATTAACACTGTGACACCTGCAAGTTTAAGTCGGACATATTTCCGAAAGAATATAGTAAATTTATGAAATAAATAAATGTAAAAAATGAAAAAAATGTAAAGAATGATTGCCATATGAAAATTTTAAAGAAATTTTCTTATATTTAAACATAATTTCCTTTACAAGATAATAAAAAGTTTTCATATTTTTGAGCTAAACATAAAGATTAGTTCTGAATATTACTCTGCATTAATATTAAAAACTATAGGAAGATCTTCAGTGGTCCAATTGGTGAGTGTTTCTCCAGGAAGACATGGGCGAATCCTATCCAAGTATTTGCCAGTTTTGCTGTCATTCATGATCATGTTGATAAATAAACCATTCATAGCTTCTTCAACTATGTCTTGATCTTTCGTCAACTTCTCTTCTTTAAAGGCTTCAACAAGCTGCTGTTATACATTAATTGTTCCCCCTGATCTGAATGTGGTCTTTAACTGTGGGAAAGACATGTGTTTCCAAAGGATTTCTCCCCCTTTCAATTTTGCCTTTCTGTCTTCACATCTTCTTTTCATCTCTTTGTTCTTTTGCTGAAGATTGGGCTTAAACCCTAGCCCAAAACGGTCTTTTTTCATCTTTATACTGATAGGAACTGAAATCCCTTGAAGATTCTTTCCTAGACCTCTCCCAGCTTTAGCTCTGATGCCTAAAGTTTGTTGTACTGTCATCTTGGTGCAATCAGACAATCTGGGATATGGAATTTTGCTTCCTTCTGCCATAAAGGTTGCATTTACAAATTCAAGAGCTCGAAAAGAGCATTCAAGAGCCTCATCATTGGTGTCGACATATGGAACATCGCTTGTTACAGACGCAATGATTTCTTCTTCAGCACTGACGCATATTAGTTGTCCCTCAACAACAAATTTCAATTTCTGATGTAATGAAGAAGGAACGGCTCCTGCTGAATGAATCCATGGCCTCCCTAATAGACAATTATATGTAGGGTGGATGTCCATCACCACAAAGTCAATATTGTACACAACTGGGCCAATTAACAACGGTATTTCCATTTTCCCGAGAACCTCTTTTTGAGTACCATCAAAGGCTCGTACCACATTCTGATAACTCTTCATGTGTGATTGATCCACAGGCATTCTTTGAAGTGTGACTAGAGGCATCAAGTTGAGAGCGGATCCATTGTCAATCAATACTCCTGGTAATACATGACCATGACAATGTGTCGTGATGTTCAAAGCTTTTACTGACCCCATTCCGCCTTCCGGTATTTCATCATCCGTGAACGTTATATAATTGTCAGCGGCTATATGTCCCACAATTCTGTCAAGTTTATTGAGGGATATATCTTCGGGGATAAATGTTTGATTGAGAATTTTCATCAAAGCATTTCTATGTGCTTCTGAATTCATCAAAAGATCAAGAATAGAAATTCTCGCTTGTTGTTTGTGTAGTTGTTCAACCACACTATATTCACTATGTTTCAGGAATTTCAAAAATTCTTGGGCTTGTTTTTCTGTCACAGGCTCATTAAATGCTGGAAGGGATTTATCCTCAAATACCTTCTGAGGTATTGCCATGGTTTTTCCTTTTGCTTTCACTTGTTCTGAAGCATTAGATGTTTCGGGAGAGTAACATCTCCCACTTCTTGTAAAGAAACCGACTTCGCTCACTGCTTCAGACGTCGATGTTGTACCCAAACTCTGTATTTTCTCTTCTGTTTTTTCTAGAGAAACAGATCCTCCTACCATTGAAACATTGGTAGTATAATTCCAAGGTACCCTGTGGGTATCTTTGTATGGAAATGGTAGAGGAGCGGTGATAACTATTTTCGGCTTTATTGGTGCAGGAATCACCGTAGATGATTTCACATTAATGATCACAGGATCATTTATTCTTTGACTTGGTTTAGAATCCTCTGATTAGCAAACATCATTTTCTTTTTTTCCTGGTTCTTCTTCAAAGAATTCTATTTCTCTGTTGTTCATCAATTTTTGCACTAAATCCCTAAATTCAGGACATAGTTGAATTTTATGCCCTTTCTCCTGATGATATTCACAATAATTCTTGCCTTCATTCTGCTTTGGCCTGAATTGTTGTGGAATTATACAAGCTAAAGAGAGTTGTTGGAATTCCCAAACAAACGGAGATTTAATTTCAGAAATGTCAGTTTTTGCTTTCTTTTTGTTCTCTTCCTGAATTGCATTCACGTTTTTATCTCCATGATTTGGCAATGGATGATTTGATGCAGATGGTGTATTGAATTCCAACTTCCCAGTGTTGGTCAAATTTTGAACCACCCTTTTGAATGCTAAACAGTTTTCAATAGAATGACCTGTGATTCCTTCATGATAAATACAGTGTGCCTTTGTATCATACCAAGGAGGGAATGGTGGTTGCATGGGAACCAAAGGATAGGGCCGTATGACATCTGCTTTTAACAGCGAATCATAGATCTCTGCATATGGTACTGGTAATGGTGTAAAAGACAACCTTTCATTTTCTTTTCGAGATCCTCTGGACTCTGTTCGATTAGTGTTTGTTTCCTCTTTCTTAACCCTTGGCTGGGTTATTGTAACACTTTTCGATGAATCCTTGCTGTAAGAATTTGCATTATTGACTTCATTCTCCTTTTTCCGGTACGTAGGTCTTTTGGAACTAGACCCATCATTTGATTCAATCTTGCCACTTTTCAAGACATTTTCAATGAGTTCTCCAGAAATGACCAAATCTGCAAAATTTCTGGTTGCATTCCCCATTAGATGATTTAAATAAGGAGCCTTCAAGGTATGAAGAAATATTACTGTGGCCTCTTTTTCTGACAAAGGCGGTTGAACTTGGGCCGCAGTGTCACGCCATCTCTGGGCATACTGTCTGAATGTTTCATTATTCTTTTTCTCCAAATTTTGGAGAGTCCATCTATCAGGAACCATGTCTGTTACATGGCGATACTGCTCTAAAAATGCTTTAGCCAAATCTTTCCAGGATCTAATGTTGGCTTTGGTCAATTGAGTATACCATTTTAAAGCCGGACCTGTCAAACTATCCTGAAAGCAGTGAATTAATAATTTCTCGTCCTTCACATATCCTGCCATTCTTCGACAAAACATAGTAATGTGGGATGAAGGGCATGTAGTACCATCATATTTATCAAATTCGGGAGCCTTGAACTTGATGGGGAGGATTAGGTCTGGAACCAAACTCAACTCACTAGCATCAAACCCATAAAATGATTCAGTTATTTCCACGGATTTCATTCGTTCTTCTAAGCTCTTGATCTGTCTGGTCAGTTCTTCATTTACTTTTTGTTTCTCATTCAGCTCATTCAAATCTGGGATCAAATGCTCAGTATTAATATCCCCTATTTTCACATCGGATATAAGCGGATTTTTGCTTGAAGATGCAGGATCCACTTGTTGATCTTCATGTAGTTTGGCTTCTTGTAATGCAGATGTACGAGCATTGATTTGTATAGGTGTAGTACCAGAATGATAAATTGGTTCTGGTGGAAAACCTAGAGGATATATGGGTTCTTGGTCGAAAGATACAGGATTTTCATGCATTTTTCCACTAATAGCCTGCCTTTTAAACAAGTCCTCTATTTTCTTCATCATACTGTCTTGTGAATTTGCAATACTGGCTTCAATTTTTTCCAGCTTCATTTTCATTTCTTCTTGTTCTTTATGATGTTGTTCCTCAATACGCTGTATTTTATCCTCTATAATTCTCTTAGTAGCTTGTCTAGTACCGTAGTGATGTTGTATTCCTCTTTTGGCCAGAATAACTGCGATTGAAAAATCTTTTAATATTATTTTTTCCAAATTTTAATTAATGAATTTTATCTTAATAAAATAAAATAATAAAATTATTCATAAAGAAAATTATGAAATGAATGATGAATGTATGCAAAATGTATGTATGCAAAAAAGGCATTGATCCCAAAAAGTTAACTGTCATAGAACAACTTTCATCGGCATACAAAAGTTTTTTTATAATAGTTCATAACTACAGATAAGGCATAGCTTTCCTATTAAGCTCTATAATTTCTTTCATTAACCATGACACCTTCTTTCCGTACTTAGAAACTGGATCAACGTGATGCTTAATTATTTTGGCTTCAACAGCTAGTTCCCCAACATATCTAGCAACTTCGCTCATTTGTACCATGGCCTCAAACACCATATTACTTCTTTCTTCACTTCTTTCAACATAGAACACAGTTGACTTTTGCCATTGTTCATTTGTTCCTTCAAGAGTTTGCTCTAACTCAGTGATTCTGACTTGACAATTGTGCAGAATTTTTCAAGATCCCTAATGCGTCTTCGCAGTGAAGTATTTTCCTCATTACTTTCTTTGAGATCATTAGGCCCTAGACGAACCTTTTCTTGAAACAACGATTCCTCAAGTTGCAAAATGTAAGCATTAAACTCTGAGTTTTTATTTCTAGACTGATCCAGATCTTCTTCAAGTTTTGTTCGTGCTTCTTGTGTTCTTTGATTAAGCTTCTGGATCTGCACATCTTTGTTTCTGCATCTTCGCATCCAATTTCTAGCCACTTCCTGTTCTACCTCAAGTCTGGTGTTGAAATTTTTTTTTCAGCTCCCATTTTTCTTTTTCAACATTGGATTCTTCCATCTTTTGGCCTCTGACTTCAAGTTCAGCAATCAACTGGTTCATTTCAATTCAAATCCCTTGAACATGATATTTTTCTCACCTTCAAATTTATTAAAGATGTCATTCTTCATTTCTTCTACATCTTTGACTCGATCTCTTTCTCTTTGCATTTCATTCATGATCTCGCGATGCTCAGCCTTGTGTTTTATAATTCGCTCTCTTCTGTCGACCTCAAAATCTTCCATTTTTTGTTTTCCTTTCTCAAGGCTTTTGAGTAGACGGCTATTCTTTCCTTTCAGATCTTCAACTCGTCTTTTCTCGATGTTCAACTCTTTATTTATCTGTATTGTTGCTTGCTTGATCCTGATGCTTTCCGGGATTTATATAACTCCTGGTAATTTTTCTGTAAGGCTCTGTACTCATCCTCACCTTTTTCTTTATCTTTTCTCAACATTGCACATTGTGATGAATGAAATTCAATGTCAACCCCCAGCATAGCTTTATCTTGTCTCATTTGCTCTAATTCTTTCGACCAGCCTTCTCTTTCTGCTTCAAACTCAGCTCTCAAGATTTCAATCTCTGACGGAACCTCCTTAATGCGATCTTCCATAGAGATATCCTCATTTTGATCTGGTAAAGGAATATTTTCGTTTTTCCTGACAGATCTCCATTCTTCATAATCAGGAGTTAGCATTTCTTTTGCTGCTTTAGCTCGGATGCAAAAAGTTGTTTTCCAAGCTGTAACGGCTTCCATGATACTTCTTTTATAATTTTTGCTGTGGAATGCGAATTCAGATGACTGTAACCCAGCAGTGACAGGTACAAATTGACGACCTTCATACTGTCTTATAACCAGAAGTGGTGCATATCCAATTCCTCCCCATAATCCGAGCAGCATTATCCAGTTGTAATCACCACATTTGTAAATAAATTCCCTTTGTATTTGCCACGGGGCTCGCCAAATCACGTCATTGCTTTGTAGATTTCGAAAGGCATTAATCCACATATCTTTCTTAATTTCTTTCGGCCATTCCTGCTCCAGAAATTCTTTTAATGGTGAGTAATCCGTATTAAAGCGTCGGTATGAAACTTTTTCTGTCCTCCAGAAATGACTACGGATCCAAACATATAACAACTGGGTACACCCTGAGAATCGTCCACCTCCTAACCTTCTACAAGCATTTAACGATCTGAAGGTCTCTGCTAGGATTGCAGAAGCAGGATTAATCTTTTTCGGTAGCTGTTCAAACAAATCTACCACTGCAGCTTCAACATATCCCAATACTTTTGGGAAAATGACGATACCATACATACCCAGAGCAAATAAATCGAATCGTACTTTAATATCAGGATGACTCTGAATAAGTTCTCTAATGTTGGTCCAAGCAATGCCTTCACTTTCGCCTTTTTGTTTTGTACGGGATGCCACCCATTCTTCTCGTACCCCAGCAATCTTTGCTAATTTAACTCGAAAGGGTTGAGTTTTAATTGACTTTGAATAGATTCGATTCTCCAAAGCCCCATCTATATGTAGCAAAGTTGTGTATTCTTCAATAGTAGGGACCAAATCCTCTTTATTGAGAGTGAAGCAATTGTACCCTGGATTCCAGAATTGAATTAGGGCTCTGAGTAATTCATCATCAACTTCTACATAGAGCAAATATGGGATGTCTCCGTAAGTCTGATAAAACTACAATTTTTTGTTTGAATCCCAACTTTCCCAAATGCTTCGCAAATCTTGCATATCATTTCTTTTTAGTGAAACTGGAGCATAACTGGCCAAGTCAGATACATAATCATCCTGCAGGCTATCTCCTTCTCGTCTTTGTAAGTCCTCAGCCCACTGTCTTACTTCTGAGTTTAAAATTACTTGATTTGAACACTTTTTATCCATAGATGAAGGCTTTCCAATGAGACAATTAACACAAGGATCAATGTCTTTTATCCTGTATGATGCAATGCAAACAGAAAAATAAAGAACACACAAAAAGAAAATAAATTAGTTTACATAATAAAGAAATTTAATAATAACATTTACATAAATATTCTTTATTTAAACATGTTTTTCTAAATTTAAATAATTTAAATAAACATGTAATTTAATTAATAAATAAATTAACAAGAAAGTCAGAATTCATTTCTCCTGTGTGTACACCTATTTTGGACAAAATTTCGGCATGACTTCTGATCGGAAGAGTTTCTAAGGTTCTTTATATGCAGGGTTTCAGATCTAAGAATCAAGGTACCCGAATTGTCCTTGTTAGTGCCCCCTTGGGTTGCTAACCCTCAATCCTAGTCCATCACAGACTAAAGTGGATCGAGTTCAATTCGAGGGGATACATTTCTCTATATCTGACACGGAGAATAAATTCTCACGAAGACATAGAGCATATGAACCCCGAAAGTTACTTGCTAGGTCTGACACGGAGAATAAATTCTCACGAAGACGTCGCTTTCACTCCCACTTAAAAGGGACAACTCAATTATAGAGCTTTATGTAATGCAATGCAAGTGTTGTGTGTGAGGAGATTTGTTCATACCTCTGACAAAATAAATAATGAAATAAAATACTTACAAATAAAATAAAACATATAAATATTATGAAAATAATAAGTAAATATAAAAATTTTGAAAAGAAAGAATTAAAAATTAAATATATTAACTTTTAATTTTTAATTAATAGAGACAATTTATAATTGATTTTTAAAAGTTTGACCGGTCCCCAGCAGAGTCGCCAAGCTGTCGTAACCGGTTTTCGTCCGGGCACGAAATATTATACTTGGCGGGGAAATTGATGTGAATAAATAGTTTTGAAAATAATTTGAGAGTCGCCATCGGCCTTTTGGATCAAGTAGGTCGAATACCTAAAAATTATTTTCTTTAAAGAGTTTTAAGAAAACATCAATAAAAAAATGAACTGATCTGCGTTTTATACCCAAAAATTCGTTCTTTTTAATAAAAAGGGATTCGTGGTCGGTTACGTTTAGGGAAGGATTAGCACCCCTACAACGCCCAAAATTGGTACTTTTTATAAATTGTCTATATTATTAAAATTTAAAAATTCAAAAATATATTTAATTTTTAATCTTATTATTTCAAAATTATATAAAATATATTTATTTATTTAAAAATATCAAAAAAGAACTTCTAGGTGCCTTAAGACAGCTCTTTTCTTTGATATTGATAAATATTAATTTAAAAAATATTGTTTACTTTTTAATTTTAAAATATCAGAATAGGACATCCAGTTGTATTAAGACTGTCCTTTTCTTTGATATTAAAAATAAATATTTAAAAATTACTATTTATTATATATATAAATTTATGAATATATAAAAATATTCAATAATATAATAAAAGAAAAATACTACTAAAACAATATATTTAAAAACAATGAAATAAATGAAAACATATAAAATAACTGACTAAATTACAGTAAAAATAAAATAAAAAATCTAATTCATAATTAATCAAAATTATAAGGATTAAATATGTTATTTTCTTATTTAATAATTTAGTGACTAGAATAAAATTATTTAAAATTCAGATATTATAATAAAATAAATTAAAAATATAAACTAAGGATTAAAATATTATTTATTAAAATTAAGGGATTAAATATGTTATTTATCCTAAATATATTATTTTAATATAAAGGACTAAAATGAATAAAATTGAAATTCGAAGACTGAATTAAAATTATTATAAATTTGATTTAGTGACTAAAATGTAAAGTTTACAAATTAGGAGGACTGCGGACGGGGTTTAACTATTGTCTAATTACGCATAGTCCTTCCCGAAACGACGTCGTTCGGGAAGGACTATAAAAGTCCAAAAACCGGCTGGCCCGAAGGGCCAGCTTCATTTCATCATTTTTGTTCTCTCTCTAACTGAGAGAGAACAAATTTCTCTCTGCCCTCTCTCTAGCTTCCCTCATCGGAGGGAAGCCGGTCACCGGACGGCAACCGTCTGCCGCCGTGACTGTCACCGCCGGCCACCGCATCCGGTGGCCGGAAAATTATTTTTTTACACCATTAAATAGATCGGGATGTCCTAAGGATGTTTCCAGTGTTCTTTTTCTTTAAAAAGCTCCTAATCGGAGAAAATCTACAAAAGTACCTTCGGTTTTTTTTGTCTCCGGCGACGGTTGGGGTTCTCCGATGACAGTAAGTTTCTCTTCTTTCTTTTTCTTTTCTTTCTTTTTCTTTTCTTTCTTTTCTGTTTTTTGCTGAGTGGTTGTTGAGATCGTTGGTATATATATTTTTTTGTATCTTGTTTCTCTGTATCTCTCTCTGTTCTCCTTCTCTTTTTTTTTCTGTCTCTTTCTCTGGTTTTTTTTTTTCAGGTTCGGGTGGTGGCTTTTATAGCCACCACCGTTGTAGCCGTCGGACCGATCCGAAGAAGGGGTCTCGGTGAGTCACCGGACTACCAGTGGTGACTCACCCCGTAGCTATGGCGTGGACGGCTGGCGTTGGAGCTTATGGAGCCTTCGGTTGGGACGTGGCAGCGGCGGAGGCGGCGAGATGGCAGCGGCGGCCGCGTGTCCCTAGGGTATCAGACCCTAGGGTTTCCATCTGGGGCAATCTGGACCGTTGGATCTCTCAGATCCAACAGCTGTGATGAGGCGGCCGACTAGATTAGGGTTAGGAAACCCTAATTGGAACCCCAAATGTTTAGGGTTTCTGGTTTGATTTGGACCGGTTCTGGTTTGTTTGTAACTGGGCCGGTCCAGTTGTAATTGGTCTGTAATTATTTATTTATATATATTTATTTAATATATATTTAATAATAATAATAATGATAATAATAATAATAATAATAATAATAATATGGATAAAAAATTAGTATCTTCAACCACCATTAGCAATGTTGTGACCGTCACATAATAATCCAAGACATATGCTCATAGCAGGTCAATCCAATATGTTGTTCTATAACAATATATTCATCCAACGATTTTGACATCTCTATGTCAATGACAACACATTGTCATCAATCAACAACATATTAGCCTTAAATGTATTATTATTTTCCATGCCCATAATAATACTCGACTAAGGACCTTTCAATAGTAATCATATTATTATATGGACATTATTATTGTTTAGTTTATTTAATAAACAAAAACATAACTAAAGAAAATAATAGTAATGCTTTTATTTAATAAATATGGTAAAGAAAGTATATCAATACAATCATCACATGATTGGTCTTTGCGCATACTCTAATACATACTTTACTAACATAGGTGTACAATAGGAAATAAATTCCTAAAAAAAATTCGATACTTGTTCAATATTGATTCCATCTCATAACATCAATGTCAACTTTAACACTTCCAAATACAATTTCAATTATCCTAATATTCATATCAACTAGTAACTCACATAATCATTTCTTATTCCACAATCTAACTATTAAAATAAATTCTTTTAGAATTCATCCCAACATTTCTAATTTATTCAAAATGGTCCCTGATGACTTAACTTCAAATTCAAGCTTCTAATATCACATTCAAACATTCCAACAATGTAATTACATAATACATATCAACTTCAAATAAATTTCCACATCAAACACAATATTTCTACATTATGTGATTTGGTCTTTAAAACTTTACAAACTTCCAAATTGGTCCAAAAAACATTCTAAAAGACTTGTAGAATCATTCATTCATCATTTCTAACCCTTGTATAATTTTTCTATAATTTTTACTAAATATTTTCCTTTAGGCCTAATACGAAAGGTCACTTTGGTCTTATTTTCCAACTTGATTCAAGCATGAATTCATCTTCTACACATCATTTCCAAGCTTTCAAAATGAATTCCATATCAATTTTAATTCAAGTTCAATTTTTCATTAAAATCCTATGTGTCCAAACCTTAGTTTAATCATTTCTAATTGTTTTTCATTACTTTTCAAGAATGGAAACGATTCAAAAACATCAACTACATCATAATCCAACCTTAAAACATCAAAACTTAACCTCCCCTTCATCCACCCAATTCAAGAACTTAGTTTTTCAAGTAAGGAAAACATGAACAAATGGTACCAAATGATAGAGAATTTCATGTAGAACAATTTTCTATTTCATGCTTTCATCTAAAATCCAACTAAATTAGATTGAAAATTGAAAATAAATTTTTTTCTTACCTTTGGTATAGCTCACGACATGAAAGAAAAAGGGTGAACTAGTCTTGAATTTTCTAAACAAAATATCTAAGTAATTTTGTCATCTTTTATTGATAAACTGAATTAAAAATTTGTTTAATGTTAAATGACCACTTGTCCATTTTATTCAACATAAGGTCAAAGATGAATCAACTCATTCATAACTTCCAACTTTGCCCTTATACTTTTCCAAAAATTACAATTTTGCCATTTTTCATCAAATGGTCCTGGTTTAACATGGAAAATCAACTCAAATCCAATGGTCCATGTTAAATCCTTCTAGTTTAAAATATGGAAATGAAATTATTAATTTTCCTCAATGGTCCTTCAAATTATCTAAAAAATCTGATTCAATTCGATTATATGAATTTTTCCTAGTACTCATCGCTTTATAGCTTTTAATACAAACTCCGAACGAAAAATCTGAAAGACAAAAAATTGTTATTCTTGGGGGTAAACTATTCATTTATGGGATAAAATTTCTTTTCGAGAAAATTACCACTTTGCTCCATGAACTTTTCCAAAGTTTATACTTTGGACATAAAACTTTCCAAAATTTTCATTTTGGTCATTAGCCAAAATTTTAGGATATTACCGTTAAACAATCGACATATAAGATAATTAGTCCTCTATAGCCTCAAGCACAAAATTAATGGTGTTGCACAATATTATATACCATTAGGTATTTTATATAGCTCACTCTCATATACCCATTTGGATGCCCCCTAGGGAACACACAAGGGTGGAGAAATCCACGCTTAGACTTCTCCTTAGAGTTGACTCTCAACTCAACAAGGAACAAATAAAGATTCTCATACGATTCTCATATATATCTATACTCACAACCCTAAGGTCAAGTAACACTCGTGCTAAAATCTTCCATTAGGTTAACTATCAAGACCAACCAAATCCCTCGATAGTAATCTAAGGTAAGCCTTGGCTACCCTACTAAGACCCATTAATCTAGGCACTTAAATCCTCATGTTAGTATCTTCTATATGATTACTCTTCCTACATGGTTTATTGTGACACCACGAAGGAATACATAAACTCACATCTACTAATGCAACATGAAAAAATGAAATCATTAAAATTATATCTAACATCTCATTCGTGTCATAAACATTCTCTCTAGACCTCACAGAGATCTGATAAGTTGGGTTGCGTGAAGTCGAATCGAAAACATGTCGAGTTGTAACACCATTATCTGAACTAGGACAATCCCTCAGCACATGCTCCAAGGATCCGCATCTATCGTATTTCCTAGAGAATATAAAGTATCTTTCTCGATACCTCTTGTCATATTTTTACACTTCAGATACAGTAAGTTTTTATCGAAACCTCCAATTCTTTCCACAAGCGTTAGAGCTAGCAGTCTCCTATAAGACCCTACATCAGACCTCTGACTTGGTTGGGGTGACTGAGCAAACTTCACCCTCATCTACTCATGAGAGTATCTAGTCCTTTGGGGTAAGGTAAAGTTTCCTCAAAGTCCTCATAGTCTACTTCAACCATTAATCGACCAAAATCGGGTCATCATCATCTAAATCGTAGAAGTCGAGTATCTTATACCTCCTTAGTCTCTCTACCAGAGACTCTTTCAATATTGTTGCAATTGGAGCGACCGTCTGAGTAGTCTTCACTTTAAGAATAACATCTGTTATCCCTCTAAGAGTGAAAGTAAAATTTCTAAAGAAGGCCATCTCAATGTCTCCCACGCCTATCAAAATCCCTTGATATTTTACCTCAGTCAGGACTCATCATTGACAATACTGGGATAAGAGGCATGAATCTACATACTATCCTCAAGACTATGCTTGGAAACATCAACCGTCACAATTTCTATAACATATATAAAGAAAAGAAGCACTATCAGGATTTTAGACTTATATGAGTACTTTCAGCACCTTGGAGCATGTATTAACTGACATCTTACTATAGCCAACCACTCGGTCCTAGGATCGACTCAACATAAGCTTTGATACCACTAAATGTAACACCTAAACCTAATTGAGCCTAAATTATTATATTGGGCAACCACTAAAATTTCAAAACCATTTTTCATTTTCATTTAAAATACACCCACAACCGTCATAAAAAAAAATTTATAAACTAGAGCTCTGTGACACATAATTTAAATCAAAATATTATAACTCAAAGTTTGCAAAACCAAATATAATAATAAGGGTCCTATGAATACACATGCCCACTAAATGTAATAGTATAATACTCTAGAAGGGATGCTGGAAATCCTACTAAGACGGTGCTCTTCGAACGACTCAAACTTCTAATCTATAAACGAAAACATCCAAACACTGAGCCTACAAAGCTGAGTAGTATAATTGCTAATCTAAAGCAGCATTATGAGTCTCATAAACATAATCATGCCAAAAGACATGGTTATAAGCGGTAGGTGCATGCATGATCACAATCAAGTGCTATTTACTTAAGGTTCAATAGTACTATCACTATAGTACGAGTCTCATGTTTCCTTTAGTACTATGCTAAGGGTCTTTCCATGAGTATACTATATTAGGTATCTAACCTCAATTTCATACTATTATGCACCATCAAATGCATCAAACAATTATCATACAAACACAATGTTAGTACCTGATATCACAATAACAATAATGTAATAATCATAAATAAGAGAACTCGATATCACATAAGCATCAGTAAAATTCCCACCAAACAAACAAATGATCTCTTGGTACTCACATAGCCTTCAGGTAGATCAAAGAGGAAATCCCAATAATCACATAGCCTTAGTACATTCCCACTCAAATATATCATTATCTCGGTATCACAAAGACATTCAAGCCAAGCATCATGGATATCCATCATTAAACATCAATGCAATCACACATGCATAAAATGGTGCCGAAAAGCCACACACATATAGCAATGCAACATAAGGGAAATTAATATAGCTCGATTATTTAGTATCATAACTAATCACAATCAAGTGAGGTTATCCCCTCATTTTCCAGTATCTCGTTCATTCTCTTATATAGAACGTTATATATGGATTTATTAGTCTTTTACATATTTTAGCTCATTAAACCACTTTATTTTGTGTTATTTAACACACCATGTCATTTTGGTCATTTTCCCACCTAAAGACGTCTTTAGAATTTTACACTCTTACGATAACTATTATCACTACTTATTTGGTGTACTATTTACTAGCCTAGTACTCAACTTGGGTTTATTATTCTCTAGCGACTCTTTAGTCGTTCTCGTCATATTTTCCCTGAATTCACACTTGAACTAGAGGAATGAATTACACGTAATCACTTTATCGATATTCATATAGTACACGATTTCTCTGTCACATTATTCGTATGGTACAATATCTCTCTTGTAAGCATATCCTTCAAAATGATATTTCATTCATAATTATTCTTTACGCATCTCTTTAAGGGCACTTTTAAAGTTTTTTTCCACTAAAGGTATTTTGGTAATTTATGTCATAAAAGGGTATTTTGGTTATTTATCACTTTTAAGGGTGTTTCTAGCCTTTTAGCAACCTTCTATATTGATATCAAGCCTTTGGTATGGATATTAAACCTTTTAGTATGGATACCAAACTTTTGGTATGGATACCAAGCCTCTAGTACGGATACCAATTAGTCTTGTATGGATAGTAATCTTTTGATATGGATACCAGTTCATTCAGTATGGATACCAACATTCTGGTGTCGATTCCAAGCATTCAATATTGACACTGAGCCTCCACTATTGGTATTGTTCTCCTCAATATCGATATTGTGGCCCAAAAAACCCAAATTTCACCCTATATATGAACAATATCAATATTTCGAGAACATTATCAATATTATAACCCATAAAACTCATAATAAAGGTCGAGAATCATTAAAAAGTCCTCCAAAAACCCTATTTTGATCCTAAATCAAGTTCTAAATCTTAGGAGAGTTATTTAGGATCATTTACCACTGTAAAAACACAAGATTTACAACAAAAAAGTCATCTAGAGCATAAATCAAGCAAAAATCCTAACATGTTTAGACAACCAAATCCTTAATCTCAACAAAGCATCAAATTTAAGAAATCTATAACATCACAAATGATTACAAATATACCACTTTAGCTAGAGAATATGAAATGAAGCTCTTTGTCTAGCCACACTCACTTTCTCTAGGACTTGGTTGCTCACCCCCACTTTTTTTAGTAAACAAGGTAAACAATACTTTAAATCACCAAATAAAGTTGTAGGATGTATTTAGGAAGAATTTAGAGCCTCGAGAATACTTAGAAAAAGCCTTATCGTCTACCTTGGATCTGTGGGCTTGATGGGTGAAGAATGAAATTGAAATGAAGATGAAGAAGATGGAAATGAAATGAAGGGAAAGACAGATGAGATAACATAAAAAATTTTACCTTTATGACCCTAACCCTAAGTTAACACCCAAGAAATCCTAAAATATCATCTTTGTTTTTAATAATGGTTTAATTACACTTTTGGTCCCTTTAATTTTTTCTTCTAGGCAAAAATCATATTTTATGGTCATTCAAGCCTAAATTACATTTAATTAAGCCCACACTTGACCCAACGACTTCTTAATGGACTATGAGTTCCTCTAAAACCTACTCAGCTCAACCCAAAACTACTAACCCTGACTTTGGAATGTTACAATGTTTACTTCTATTACACCTAAGGGGATTGAGAGAAAGGGAACCTAAGGGGATTGAGAGAAAGGGAACCCTTGTTCTTCAATATTTTAATTTTTTTACCTGATTAAATTTATTCATAATATTTTATTGAATAATTATTTCGATTCATATTCTTTTTGAAGTATTATAATTTTCAATGTTTCATTTTTTTTATGAATTTTTAAATAAAAATTCATTTTTTTTGCCAAAATATTCTTCATTGTTTTTGTAGATGCCCAAGCCAAGGACTCATCTCCAGGAATGGTGCAACTACACGCAGAACTCAAATTTTGTAATAATGACCATTTGTTTACTCTAAATCTAGACCTTTTGGCTCTTGCTCCTGGTAAAGTGCTTTACATGGAAGAGATGTTCAAAAAGGGATTTCCTAGAAAATCTGGAAAGGTTAAAAAATTAAAATAATGGATGGCAATTTATTGCTACCTTTTCGCCCATTACAATCTGCAAATGATTAGACTGCTTCAGTATAAAACTCTTATGGCTACTGGTAACAGAACTTGGGCATCCAAAAATTTTCCTTGTGTTGTTAATATAATCACGGGGTAAAAAGTCTCACAACGGAGGTTTTTAGAGGCCGAAGAGTCCTCTTCATTGTCTGTCATTGATCACCCGTCTCGTGAGGAGCTACAAAATTTCGAGAAATTTAATCAATGACTGAACTAAATTACTTAAAATTGAATTAACTCAATTTTTCTTTAATTTAATCAATTTTTTTAAATATTAACTAAATCAAACAAATTTAAGTTAATTCACTCAATTTTCCAATTAATTAAAATTTTCTATAAGTTTTTTTTAGTTAGATTAATTCGGTTTAATTTAAGTAATTTTTTATTTGGATTAAAATTTGATTGAATCTTGAAAGTTAATGTCTAATGGATTTAAAAAATAAATGATCATTGATTCTTAACGAATATGAACTTAATATATATATATATATATATATAACATATTAAATATATATATTTTTTGATTAACTAATTGATAACAAAAGTTTTAAATTATTTTAACAGTTAATTGATCTAATATCTAATTACTCAACCAATTAGCTAAATTAGTTTTCAATTCGATCAATTAATTCAATTAAAATCAAACAATAAACATCCTAAAAAAATTAATTGTAAAGTACATAAATGATCCCCCAACTATAGGCATTGCTTTGTTGAGTCCCTCGATTATTAAAAGTAACAAAATAGCCCATCAACTATAATGTGCTACTTTGTTGAGTCCCCTAACTATTGGAAATTACAAAATGGCCACTCGACTATTCATCGATCCAAACCCATCCTTTTTTTTGATAAAAATTGGCAGTCGTCTAAGTCAAATGTTAATTTATTGCCTAAGATATGATAAAATCTTATTTCATAATTGTTTGAGTCGTATTTTGTGAATTGACTCTTTGTTTACATTATGTCGTCAAGTTAATGCTTGAAATATTATGTCGTCAAGCCATTGCTTGAAAGCAACGATGGTGCTAGTAAACATAATTAAAATATGATTTTATCATATGCAATTTGTAGGTTAACATTCAACTCAAGCGACTATTAATATTATAACGGAAAAGGACGAGTTTGAAATATATTAATAGTTAGATAAAAAATTGTAACTTTTAATAGTTGAATGACTCAACAAAACATTGCCTATAGTCAAGGGACTATATGTGTACTTTACCCAAAAATTAAATTGCTAAACATGCGGCTCATAAATTCTTCTCGTTGTGGGCTCCACAAAAACACCTTTTTACTAATGGTAAATTACAACATTTATCACTCAACTTTATTCTCTCTCTTATTTTACTCACTATACTTTTAATTTTTCAATTTAATCATTTAATTTTTGTTTTGATCCTATTTTAAACACTATATTATATGGATTATTTTGTAAATATTTTTATATGATGTGAAATACTTTATTAATATTTTAATTTCACATAAGAATATAATAAAAATAAATAAATTAAAAACCCAAATTATACCCTTAAATTTAAAACCAAACTTTAAAACCCAAATCATATATAAATCATATACTAAACCCTAAATATCAAATTATAACCTCACCCTCTTATACACGATGGTTTAACCATGATAGACTATAAGTGTGTTGAGTTAATCGATCGATGAAATTGGCCAAGAGGGGGTTGAATTGGCAATTAAAACTTTGGTGGAAGCTTTTGCAGAAAATTGAAAAGATTTGCACAGCGATTTAGAGTGGTTCGACTTTCTTAACCAAAGTCTACGTCCACTACCTTAGCTATCCACACTAAGGATTTTCCAAAAATTCACTAATTTATTTTTCTTTTGAGGACAAAGAGTAACCTTACAAACCCTCAAGAATTATACCCCAAATTCTTGAGAACACTCTCTCCCAAAGAGAACAATACAAATTTGCAAACTTACAAGGAAATCCTCACAAGGTAGATTTTTTGCACAATTCTAGAACAAAGAAAAGAACACTCAAGAATGAATACAATTGAGTACAAGTAGTGTTCTTGAAAGCAAAATGAATATTGAATGAAAAATAAGCTTGAAATGCTCAAACTTGAGGTTTGATGCTTTTTTTTATTCTCTCTTGATTCTAGTTGCTTGTTGTTTCTTGTTGTTGATCAATGGCTTCTAAGCTTGTCTAAATACACCTTCAAATGATTCTGAACGTTGGGGATGATTAGTGGAGTCAATAGAGCCGTTTAAGTGTGAAAACAATTAATAAAATCAGTTGGGAGTGTCAGTGCATCGATGCATACCCTAGGTACATCGGTGAATCAGTGTAAAATTCAAATATTTTGAGTGTTGGACTCTCAGTGCATCGGTGCACTAAGAGTGCACCGATGCATGAAATGCATTCGATGTTTTGAAATATCCTGAGTGCATCGATGCATGGTTTTGTGCATCGATGCATAAAATGCATTCGATGTTCAATTAATTTCATGGTCCATCGATGCATGGATTGTTGCATCGGTGCATATCTTTGAAAATTTGATTTTAGGCTTGATTTTGGTTCAAAATACTTTTTGAAAATTGTTTCAAAAATAGTTTAAGTATAAAACACAATTTTACACATTTAGTAAGGTTTGAAATGATCTTGAAGAGTAATAGCTTGATATTCGAGTAATTAAATCGAATATACTTTTAGAAAATCTTTTATAAAATCTTAAAATTCATTTAACTTAATTTGTTATGTCGAAATATCAAAATGTTTTCAACAATCTCCCCCTTTTTGATATAATAAAACTCTTGAGTAATTTTAAGATTTTCTTTGAAAATAAATTTTGAAATAAATTTTGAAATTACTCCAAATTACTCTCCCTTACTATAGCACTTCTCCCCTTTAAAAATTTTAACACTTAACACTTCTCCCTCTTTTTGTTAAATCAAAAAGACTCAAAAAACTGAGTGAAAGAAGGCTTTGAAAAACATAGCCAATTGATTAAACATTTTAATTGAATATAGCTTAAGCTGCTAAGATCAAATATCAAAAGAGAGGTTAGCCATTAGTGTTCATAATCAATATTCAAATCAAATGTGAAAGGGTAAATTGGTCATAATGCAACTAAGATGTCAATAGTTCAAAAATTAATAAACATGAAGCTCGTAAAGATCAAACCAAATAAATAAAAAGTTCAAACATCCAACAACAGTTAAACAATTCAAAAATAGCAAAATGTTTTAACAATCCAAGTTTTAAGTTTTAATCCCAAATACAATCAAAATAAAATAAGTCTAGTCATCCATAGAAGGATCGGGAGGCGGAGGAGGAAATCGGGATTAGGAGGTTGGTTTGACCAGGAATGACTTGACGAAGTCCTATGGCGTTTGGGATTAGACATGGCTTAGGAATCGGAATAAGAAATATAACCTGCAAATTGAAACATATGTATGCAATTCAATGATCAATCCCAAAACTCAATTGAGTCCACAATAATCAAGTTCTCTAAAACAATCCTAATGAGCAAAGTTTTGAAAACTATTTGAAAATATCATTGGAAATATTACAATTCATATAGTTTTCATAAAAACAATATAATGAAGTCAAAAATATCAATAATTTTTGAAAATAATTTTTTTTAATTTCGAATTTCAAAGAAAATTTTGAAAAATTGTGTGTTTTTGATGAAATTTGTTGTAAATTCTAGTTTAGAATCATCATATAACCAATGCCCGATATAATATTCATCCTAGAACTAATCAAGACTAGCCCTAAGAATGAAAATTGATAATATGAGTTTTTAGAAAAGTTTACCTTGAAATTTAAGATTGAGAGGGATGTACTGATGTTTTGCACGAATTAATGATTAAAGCAGGATTAGGAGTTGAAAAGCTTGAAGATTCCGATCAAAAACCAAGGATTTGGAGCAATTTTGAGAGTAGGAAAGAGCGAGGAGGCGAATGGCTAAGAGAGTTTAGTTTTAGGTTTTGAAACAAATGAGAAAATAAGCCTTTTTAACCTAAAACCGGACGGATGCATCGATGCATGACCCTGTGCATCGATGCACATTGAAGGCGTGCATCGGTGAATCAACATGATGAATCGATGCACATTCAAAGGGATGTATCGATGCACTATTAAATGTATCGATGCATGAAGCACAAAAATGTCAAAAATCCGTTTTAAACACTCAAAATGCTAAATTAATTAGCTCTAGTGGTTTTGGTAACTCATCTATTGAAAATTAATCATGTTCAATCAATCAAATTATTCTTTAAACTACATTTGAACATAAAATTAATTTTCACCAAATAACATAAACTCCCCCTAACTAATAGCATAGAATGCAATCAAAAATTATTTTTATAAGCATTTTTCATTTATTCTTAAAAGTGCTAAAATTATTTTAAACACTAAGTGAAGATAGGTTGGTTAAACCTAATTCTCTCCTAAGTGTCCAAAATATTTCCTTGTCTAAAGGCTTTGTAAAAATATCTGCTAATTGGTGCAAAGTATCAACAAATTCTAGAACTACATCTTCCTTAGCGACATGGTCTCTAATGAAGTGATGTCTTATTTCAATATGCTTAGTGCTAGAGTGTTGGATGGGATTTTTATTGAGGGCAAATAGCACTAGTATTGTCACACTTGATAGGAATGGTACCTACTTCAATTCCATAATCAAAAAGTTGTTGTTTCATCCATAAAACTTGTGTACAACAACTACCGACTGAAATATATTATGCTTTAGTGGTAGATAATGCGACACAATTTTGTTTTTTTAAAAACCCAGAAATCAACATATTTCCAAGGAATTGGCAAGTATCGGAGGTGTTTTTCCTATCTAATTTGCATCCTCCATAATCCGCATCAGAGAAGGCATGCAAGCTAAAGCTAGAGTCTCTAGGATACCAAAGTCCTAAACTAGGAGTATCCTTAAGGTATCTAAAGATCCTCTTAATAGCTAGTAAATGTTATTCCTTAGGGCATGATTGAAATCTAGCACATAAGCAAACACTAAACATAATGTCCTGTCTACTTGCAGTTAGATAAAGCAAATAACCAATTATTGACCTATATAATTTAACATCCACACATTTACCTCCTTCATCTATGTCAAGCTTTGTCGATGAGCTCATTGGAGTGTTATGTGGCTTCCCATTTTCCAGTCCAAACTTCTTGATTATATCTTTAACGTACTTAGCTTGATTGATGAAGATGCCATCTTTTCTTTGCTTGATTTGGAGTCCCAAGAAAAATGAGAGCTCCCCCATTATGCTCATCTCGAATTCACTTTGTATTAGCTTAGAAAATTCTTGGCAAAGAACATCATTAGTAGAACCAAATATTATATCATCAACATAAATTTGAACTACTAATAAATCTTTACCTTTATGCTTTAAAAACAATGTAGTGTCAACCTTCCCTTTTGAAAAACCTTTTTCAATTAAGAAGTTTGACAATCTTTTATACCAAGCTCTAGGAGCTTGTTTTAAACCATAAAACGCTTTTGTCAATTTAAGAACATAATCCATAAATTTTGAATCTTCAAAACCTGGAGGTTGTTCCACATACACTTTTTCTTTTATAAAACCATTTAAAAATGAACTTTTAACATCCATTTGATATAATTTAAATTCATGAAAACATGCAAATGCTAATAACATTCTAATTGCTTCCATCCTAGCTACGGGAGCGTATGTTTCATCATAATCTATGCTCTCTTCTTGAGTATAGCCTTGAGCAACAAGTCTAGCCTTGTTTCTCACTATATTACCACTTTCATCAAGCTTATTCCTAAACACCCATCTAGTACTTACAGTAGATTTATTACTAGGCCTTTCAACTAATGTCCAAACTTTACTTCTCTCAAATTGGTTTAACTCTTCTTGCATAGCCATAATCCAATGTTCATCATTTAATGTTTCTTTAATATTCTTAGGCTTTATGCATGAGATAAATGCAACATAATTACAAATATTTCTAAGAGAAGATCGAGTTATTACCCCTTTGGATGGATCACCTATGATTTTACCATCCTTGATATAGTTGTACTCTCTTGGGTAAGAGACTTCCCTTTCTTCAATGGTTGGATTCTCGAGAGGATCGTGAGTTTCCTCATTTTTCGTTTCTTCCTTTGATGATGGTTCTCCAACGTCATGTCTAACGTCATTTGTATTTATAACACCTACATCATCATTCACACAAGAATCATTCATCAGAAGGAGATTATCATCGAAAACAACATGTATAGACTCTTCTACAACCAAAGTTCTTTTATTAAATACTCGATAAGCTTTAGAATTTAAGGAATAACCCAAAAAACTTCCTTAATCACTTTTAGCATCAAATTTGCCAAGATTGTCTTTACCGTTGTTTAAAACAAAATACTTACATCCAAAAGGATGAAAATAACTAATGTTAGGCTTTTTATTTTTGAAAAGTTCATATGGAGTTTTCTTTAAAATAGGCCTAATCATTACTCGATTAATAACATAACAATCGGTATTTGTGGCTTCCGCCCAAAACATATTTTGGCAAATTGTTTTCACAAAGCATTGTTCTAGCCATTTCTTCTAAAGTTCGATTTTTCCTCTCAACAACTCCATTTTTTTGAGGAGTTCTAGGTTCTAAAAAATTATGGCTAATACCATTAGAATCACAAAAATCAGTAAATCCAAGATTTTCAAATTCACTTCCATGATCACTCCTAACACTAGTCATAGAGTAACCTTTTTCGTTTTAGATTACTTTTGAAAATGTGATGAATTTTTCTAATGCTTCATCTTTAGTACTTAAGAATAAAACCCAAGTATATCTAGAATAGTCATCTACCAAGACAAATGCATATTGTTTTCCACCCAAGCTAGTAGTTCTAGTTGGCCCAAAAAGATCTAAATGGATCAATTGTAATACTCTACCAGTTGATACATCATTAATGGATTTAAAAGAAATTCGCTTTTGTTTTCCTTTAGCACAATCATCATAGATTATATCATTATCAAATTTAAGCTTAGTCAACCCTCGAACTAAATTTCCTTGAATTAGCCGTTGCAAAACACTCATACTAGAACGTCCCAGTCTCCTATACCATAACCAACTATCATGCTCATCCTTAGAAATTAGGCACAAATTAGTCATATCAATAGAATCTAAATGCACCATGTATATGTTTCCTATTCTATGACCAACAAGCATAATCCGATTAGATGCAATGTCAATGACTTTACAACCATTAATTTCAAACATGACATTGAATCCCTTATCGCATAATTGACTAATACTTAATAGATTATGCCTTAATCCATTCACATATAAAACATTTTTAATTTGTATGGAAGAGGTATTACCTATTGTACCTATACCTTCAATGTGACCTTTTGAATTATCACTAAAAGTCACTTCTCCTCCATTTTTGGCATTAAGCTCTATGAACGGTTTTTGTCCCCGGTCATGTATCTCGAGCATCCACTATCAAGGTACCATGAATTTGAATTTGTTTCTCGTGCCTTGTAGCAATGCTCCTTTCCCTACAAACATAGATTAATTTTTTATTTTTGGTACCCAAATTCTTTTGGGTCCATATTCATTAATTTCCAAAATCCTAGTCCCCTTAGGTATCCATTTGTGTAGGATATCTTTATCTTTAGTAGTAATGAGTTCTTTAGGAACCCACATACTTCTAACGATTTTTCCCATTAGAGGTTCTTTGGGGACCTCTATGATTGTAGTTTTTAAAACCTTTCTAACAAAGTTGGATTTTGAATTTTCTCATTTTTCAAAACGTTTTGTTCCAACTTTATCAAAAGAAGTTTTAAGATCATCAATTATCTTTTGATGATCATCATTGACCTTTGATAGTAAATTTTGCAAATCCAAAATTTTCTTTTCAAACTCTTCTAGTTTGATTTGCAAATCTTTGATTTTACTTTCAAGATTGTTGTTGGTTTTGGATATGAGTTTGTTTTCATTTTTCAATTTTGAAACATCATTTTTATATTTTAAAAAAAATTTCTCATAATCTGAAGCCAGCCCATTATATTCCTCTAATAGCTCATCATAGGATAAATCATCAAAATCAGATGAGTTAGAGGTTACCTTAGAATCTTCCCTTAATGCCATCAAGAACAAGTTTGCTACTTCTTGTTCCTCTTCATCGGAACCTTCTTCATCGCTCCATGTAGCCACATGAGCCTTGTGCTTATTCTTTGATTGACCCTTTCTCTTCAATTTTTAGTAATCATATTTGACATGCCCCGACTTTTTGCATTCATAGCAAATGATCGGGTCATTATCTTTTGTTCATTTTTGAGGCCTTCATTTCGTTTGAATTTTCTTCCTCGGTAAGGTCTCGTCATTTTTCTGAACCATTTGTCAAACAATGCCATTTCCTCGTCATCATCATCTTCATTCAAATCACTCTCATCTTTTGTGGATTTGAGAGAAACTCCAATGTTTTTCTTCTTCTCCTTCTCCTTTGGTGTCTCATCAATCTTATCGAGGTCCACCTCATCTTCAAGCATCATTTCATGATTGAGAAGGGAACCGATTAGTTCTTCAAGAGTTAAGGACGTTAGGTCCTCAGACTCGATGATCACCGTCTTCTTTGATTACCATGATTTTGGAAGGAAGTATACTAACTTCCTCACAATCTTTTCATTTGAAATGATCTCTCCATATGATTTGAGACCATTGACAATCGTTGAAAATCTATCCGTCATAGCTTTGATATCTTCATTTGATTTCATCCTGAAATTTTCATAGCTATGCGTTAGAATGCTAATTTTAGATTTCTTTACCTCATCGGTACCTTCATGAGTGACTTGAAGCTTGTCCCATATTTCTTTGGCGGTTGTACAAGATGAAACTCTTCCGTATTCATCTGGTCCAAGAGCACAAAATATGATATGGATGGCTTTGGAGTTGAGCTGGAACAATCTTGTCTCTACTTCACTCCACAACCTTAGATGAGTGAGAGGCTTGATGTATCATTGTTCTACGGCATTCCATGCTCCTATGTCACTTGCTTGAATGAATTACATCATCCTATTTTTCCAATAGGCATAGTTAGCCCCATTGAAGAAAGGAGGCTTGTTGACGGGCATCGAATCGAGACCGAGTCGAAGTTTGAAGTGGAGGCCATTGATTACTTTGATTATCGATGTAACTCTTCCCGAATCGACTCAAGAGGTGATTAAACCTACAAATGCGTTAGGCTCTGATACCAATTGTTGAGTTAATCGATCAATGAAATTGGCTAAAAGGGGAGTGAATTGGCAATTAAAATTTTGTTGGAAGCTTTTGCAGAAAATTAAAAAGATTTGCACAACGATTTAGAGTGGTTCGACTTTCTCAACCAAAGTCTACGTCCACTACCTTAGCTATCCACACTAAGGATTTTCCATAAATTCACTAATTTGTGTTTCTTTTAAGGACAAAGAGAAACCTTACAAACCCTCAAGAATTATACCCCAAATTATTGAGAACACTCTCTCCCAAAGAGAACAATACAAATTTGCAAACTTAGAATGAAATCCTCACAAGGTAGATTATTTGCACAGTTCTATAACAAAGAAAAGAACACTCAATAATGAATACAATTGAGTACAAGTAGTGTTCTTGAAAGCAAAATGAATATTGAATGAAAAATAAGCTTGAAATGCTCAAACTTGAGGTTTGATGCTTTCTCTTTGATTCTCTCTTGATTCTAGTTGCTTGTTGTTTCTTGTTGTTGATCAATGGATTCTAAGCTTGTTTAAATACAGCTTCAAATGATTCTGAACGTTGTGGATGATTAGTGGAGTCAAATCTATTTAAGAGTGAAAACAATTAATAAAATCAGTTGGGAGCGTCAGTGCATCGATGCATACCCAAAGTGCATCGGTGCATCAGTGTAAAATTCAAATATTTTTGACTATTGGACTCTCAGTGCATCGGTGCACTAAGAGTGCAACGATGCATGAAATGCATTCGATGTTTTGAAATAGCCTGAGTGCATCGATGCATCAAATGACTAAGTGCATCGATGCATGGTATGTGCATCGATGCATAAAATGCATTCAATGTTCAATTAATTCCATGGTGCATTGATGCATGGATTGGTGCATCGGTGCATCACTTTGAAAATTTGATTTTAGGCTTGATTTTGGTTCAAATTACTTTGTGAAAATTGTTTCAAAAATAGTTTAAGTATAAAACACAATTTTACAAATTTAGTAAGGTTTGAAATGATCTTGAAAAACTTGGAGTAATAGCTTGATATTCGAGTAATTAAATCGAATATACTTTTAGAAAATCTTTTGTAAAATCTTAAAATTCATTTAACTTAATTTGTTATGTCGAAATATCAAATGTTTTCAAAAAAGTGTAACACCCCAAATCCCGTGTTATGAGTCTCGAGCTAAACCATTAGGGTCTTAGAATGAACAAACTAACTTATAGGAAACCTTGGTCCAAAGTTGAGTGGTTTTGGGCTTGGTTTAAGCCCAACATGGGGTAAAATGGGCGTTTTAACCTTGGGATAAAATTGGGAGGACCGAAAGAGCAATTAGACCCTAGTTTGAAATAAAATATGAATCCCTTAATTATAAGATGATATCACATCTTTTCACACCTCTTTTTTACCATTTTACCTTGTCTTCTTCCCCTCCCTTCATTAGTTCTTTCCCCTTCAAGACTATATCAAAGGTGTGGGCTTTTTGTTCAACTAGCATAGTTCAAAGCTTCTAAGGTAAAAATCTAAACCATCATTCCAAGAGCTTCAATTCAAGCCTCTAAAAGTTAGTTTTGGTCATGGTTTTATAAACTTGGGTTTTAGTGGTAGTTTATGAAATCCAACGTTTCAACCCATTTTTAGTAGGATTTAAGTATTAGGAAGTGTTGCTAACCTCAATATACGCGTTTAAATGGGTTAGTAACTCCTTTGTCTTGGTTGGATTAGAGAAAGAAGTTGGTGATTGTTCAAATGCTAAAGGCAATGAAAGGTAGCACATTGGGTGACTTGAGGGAGTTTCCAGTAGCTAGGAAACCAAAGTAACACATTTACAACTCTTACATACCCTTGGTGGTTATCAGAGATGCATTTTAGCTTTTAAGTTGAGTTCTAAAGCTTGTATGAGCATTCATGGTAGATTCCACGTTTTGGTGTTTTTAGCATGCTTCAAACATTCTTTATGACCCTAATAACTTCCATAAGACTTTAAGAATACTTGGTGGTCATCAGAGATGCATTATCTGTTCCCGCCCACTGTTCCCGCCAAAACACCCTCCCCTCCCCTCCCCCTATATAGACCCTCCCTATCTCTTAATAAATCACACAAAAAAATTATATTTCTTTCATCTTTCTTATCTCTTATAATTTATTTTAAGTCTGTTCGTTATCAAAAACATTTTTTCAAGGTATATTTTTTTATACTTTTTATTGACTATTTTATTAGTTAATTTTAAATATTATTTTTTTGTTATTTTCTGCAGTTATAAAATGGAATGATGGATGCTGCAATTATATGGAATGCTAAATGCTACAATTAGATGCTAATTATATTTCTAGTCATTTTGTCAAAATGGTAAAAATATTAAACAATGTTATTTTAATTTTTTTGAAGATTTTATTTATTTAAATAATTTTTTTGAATATTATTTCAAATCTTAATTTTTTAGAATGTTTGTTAATTAGGAACATGATCATATATTAGAAGTTTTTATTGGTATCAACAAAATGAACGCACCGTGTCGTATCTGTTAGTATTTATCTGAGGCTGGATTTCGTTGGATAGCCAAAGTTCTTAAAGGATGTAAACTTTGACCCACCCTCATTTATGCACTAATCGAGAGGTGGAGACTAGAGACACACATGTTACATATACCATGTGGGAGTAAACCATTACCCTAGAGGATGTTTCAATGCATTTGGGGCTCTTGGTAGATGGAACTATTATTTATGGTGTGGCATATGATAATTGGAATTATCTGTGCATGGAGTATCTTCAAGCTTTCCTGACAGACTTCAACAATGGTCGAATATTATCGTGGCTACAATCCAATTTTAAAGAGTTGATAAAAAAGTGTTCAGATGATGAGGGTAAAGCATTTGCCCAGGCATACATATTACAAATCATAGGAGTGATACTGATGCCCAACAAATCTCGCAACCAGGCCCATTGTATTTGGTTACAACACCTCATTGATTTTCAAGTAGTCTGCACGTTGAGTTGGGGCTCTGCAGTTTTGGGATTTTTGTTTAGTGAAATTTGTCAGGCAACAAATTATAGTAAAACTACTATTGGCAACTACTCCTTATTCTCCAATTTTGGGTGTGGTATTGCATGCCTTTTTTATGTTCGATAATGAATGATTCATTTGTCTTCTCGTTATTATTAAGGTAATTTCAATACTAAATTTATTTATAAATAATTTTTTAGTATAGAATTAAAAATATTTTTATGTTAAATAGGTGGTCATAAAAGAAAAAAATCATTGTGATATCCCTGATGAATTAAAAGATATCCGATTACTCATTGATCAAAAAACTAGTTTATAGGTACGTTTTTAAATTTTATTTTTTTTATTTAATTATCTTTATATAATTAGAATCTTATTTATTTTGATAAGGAGTATTTTTTTTAGTTCGAATGGTTGCCCTATTTGAACGATTAATTGAGGGCTTGCATCCCACTTAACTTGAGTGGGTAACTGGACATATGGCTGGCGGTTATGCCTCTTATCTGTTATGCTATTATTAAGTGGAATCCTATTGACCATGTGCTTTATCAGTTTGGCTTTACACAATATATTCCTTAAGCATATAGAAATCTCGACAACATGCATTCCATTATTAGACGAGGCAAGAAAAAAGTTAATTGGGTGGTGAAGCATAGACACTGGATAGTGATGTGGGAAAACCAATATCAACGTTTGCCCCTCGGCAATGTAAGTTGGAAATTGGTTCATCGGTTTCATATGACTATATTGAATGGTTCAACAAAAATGAGAAATTGTTCTTACTTCTAAGAAAGTATGGGGGAATTCATCATCGACGAGAAAAATGTCCACCATCACAATATGATCATCCCTCCACTCGTGGATAAAGACCAAACTCTTCTGGCTCTTCCTCATCAACACCATCAAAACCATCACATCAACCACCATCACCACCGATTATGGGCAGCCCGGGTTACATCCCAAGTCCGCCATTTTACATTGGTACACCATCGGTTCAGATGCCACTACATCATCTTCAGATGCCACTTCCATAGGTTCAAATGCCAGAACCATCTTTTTACGTTCTATCACTACAAGGTTACATATTGAGCCCACAGGGTTACATACTGAGCCCACAGGGTTTTATGACACCCCATGGAGGATATTATACACCTATGCCTATTGATCCAATATTTTCTTCATATGCTACTTATCTGGCGGGTGATGCTCCACCACAAACACCTCTACCTTAGTATGTATTACAGATATCAATTTCAATTTTTTCCATAATTTTTGCAATTCTTATTAAGAGGTTGGATAGTTAATAATACACCTCGAGGGTCATTATTCTATACAAGTCCTTCAACTTTATCCATTCCTAATCAAGAAAATGTAGTTGGTGTTGTTGATGATGATGATGAAGATGAGGAGAGTGAAAAGGAATACCAACCTAGAAAAAGAAACCCTCATCGAAATAAACAACCACCACCTTATGGAATGCATTCAAGAAGGAGGGAATTTAAGTAACTGTAATGTTTTTATTTAATGTTATGTTGTTTTTCATTAGCTTACATGAATTATATTTTTTATATTTTGTTTTTTATATGTTTTTATTTAATGTTATGTAGTTTTTCATAAACATGGTTTTTTATTTATTTAAGTTTATCTTTTGTTTTTATATTATATTTTTAAATCCCATTAACAACTAAGGAAGAACATAACTCAAAAATGAAGAAAGACTCATTTTTACATGAATCACTTTTTAATACCACAAAATTTTGGTAAGTAACCAAAATGTAATTTTTAAAGTTTAGTGACCAAAGTATAAATTTTGAAAAATTTTGAAAAAATTAGGGACTAAAGTGATAATTTTCCTAAAAACATTATCTCGTAAATGAATAGTTCACCCCCAAGATTGATTTTTCACGGGTTTCATATTTTTGATCCGATTTTTTTATAAAAAGCTATAAAGTGATAAAGTTTGGTAAAATATTCGGATAATCGGATCAAACCTGGAATTCAGGAAAATTTGAAGGATGACAATATAAGGTTAATAATGTTATTTTGATATTTTAATTTAGTATAACTTAACATGGATCATTGGATTTATGTTGATTTTCCATGTTAAATCAAAATCTTTGGATTAAAGTGGCCAGATTGTATTTTTGGAAAAGTGCAAGGGAAAAATGGAAACTAATAAAATATTAGCTTATATTTGACTTGATGATGTAAGGAATGATGTCATGATAATTGCATAGTGGTAATTATCATGATTTAGTAATGATAAATTGGTAATTTTTAATTAAATGAATTTTTAATTCATTTAATTAGTTATAAGACAGGTGTTATTAGATATTTTTTAAAATAGAATCAAGACTTCTCGTTCCTCCATTCTTCTCCAAGCCGTGGGTTCTTCCATAGGTAGGAAAAATTTATTTTTGATTTTCAAGCTTAATTATTTGTTTTTTTTTGGATGAAATAGGAAATTAATCTACTTCAAATTCACTATCATTTTATATAAGTAGTTCATGCTTTTCTTGCTTGAAAGATTGATTTCATGAATATGGTAGATGAAGGGGAAGTTGAATTTTGAAGATTTAAGGATGGATTTTAATGTTATTGATGTTGTAGAATCATTTCCATGCTTGATACATGATTGATAATAATTAGAAAAGGTCGAATCAAAGTTTGATTAATTATGGAAAGTTGAATGTGAATTGAAATTGAAATTGATATGGAATTGGTTGAATAAATGGAAATACTATTTAGAGGTTGAATTCATTCTTGAATCAAGTTGGAAATCATGCCCAAGCATGCTTGATATGTTCGGCTATGAGGAAAATATTACGGAAAATATGGAAAAATTTCCGTAAGGCTAGAAATGATGTATGGATGATTCTACATACTTTAGAATGTTGTTTGGATCAATTTGAAAGTTTGTACAATTATAGGGATCAAATCACAATTGAAGGAAATTTGGGGAATAAAATTAAAATTGTTTTAAAGTTGATTCACTAAGCTTGAATACATTGTTGGAATACTTGATTGTGAAGTTTGAAGCTTAAATTGAAGTAAAATGGCAAGAGACCATTTTGAATAAATTGGAAATGTTGAGATGAAATCTAATTTTCATGATTAGATTATGGAAATTGAAATGAATATGCGAGTTATTAGTTGGTATGAATATTAGAAGGATTGAAGTTGTATTTTTAAGTGTCGTGATATGAGTTGATGTTATGGAATAAATTTAGCATCGAACAAGTATTGAAATAATATTTATGATTTTTATTATAAGGTTTCATTTATATTAGTATGATACTAACATATGATTCGAATGGAAAGTGTTCGGTAAATGATGCTTGTGTAGATTGTGATAGAGATCGAGATATAAACAAGCTTAAATCATATATATATATGAGGAAGACTTGCAATGAGTCAACCTCAAATGTTTTTGGAAGTGAAAAAGTTTTAAATCATATTATGGTATATTTTCCATAATGAGATTTAGAAATGGTTTATGAATGATTTAGTTATGAATTGCCCAATTACATAATATTTTACTAAATGATCATGTATGATTTCGGGTATGAACTGCCTCACTGCACTTTTTATATGATATTTTGAGATGCTAGTATCTTTGGATACTCTTTAGAAATGAATGATACATGAAATGGTTAAAAAGCCCATTGTATGTGCATTGAGATTTGTTTGTACAATTGGCATGCCATGAGGTGGAGTGTTTATCGATCGATCATATATGGATATATTCGTATACATTACAAAGAGAGGACAAGATACATTTTATGACACATATATAATATGTTGTATACAGATATAATATGCTAGTGCGATGTATCATGGTTATAGGTACATTGTTGATGTGTTCTACAATACCTCTACTAGTAGTACAAGGAACTATAAGTGCAAAGCGGTCCTATGGTACCAATGGTGCAATTGATTCGTAGTGAACTAATGTGCAATTTATTCACAGGTAGTTATATTGGGTACAATACATTCATATATTTGATTCGCACACCTTACATTTTCATTCATCATACATTGGGTCATATTTGAAATGAAAAGTACATGTTATATGATGTGAATATGTGAAAGTACAAGTTGCATGAAGTGAATATGTGAAAAGTACAGGTGATATGATTTAAATGACATCAATTATTTTGCTGAGTACTTTGATTCGGCATTATATGCCTTATGAGAATGATAAAATAATGACTTTATTAAGTCAGTTTTATATGTTTATATATTTTTATATGATAATTACAGTACTTCAATTTTTAAGAGATTTTTTATATTGAAAAGCCTTACATTAGTTTATAAATGTCTCACTAAGTGTATAATTAGCGTGTGATGATTTTCACGCATGAAAAGAAGATCAAGTGGAGTAAGGAGCTTATCATGGCATCACTTATCGAATACTACACATTGGTAACATTAATGACATCCTACTATTATTTTAGGATTTCTAGTTGACATGTATACGTGTATAAACGCTCATAATATTTTAATATGGTTAAATTTGAAATGGATTTGAAACACTCTAATATGTCTATAGAATTTAAATGGTTTGTGATAATTTATATGAATAAAAATTTAGTAAGTAACATATATAATTAAGAACACGGATCTTGAATTTATATTTTGACAACAGTTATATTTTATTAGCATAAAGATGATTTTTTAATTAGGTAGTTTAACTATTTATATGAAACATTATTGAACTACCTTATTACTACCTAAAATTGAACTCGATTTGAATGTTAAAATATTATATTATGATTTTACGCAATTTATTAGTTTTTTATAAATGTTAAATTTAGAAATTTTAAAGGAACAAAATTTTACTGATTTTGATCAAGGTATGTTATAAATATTTGACGTGACATCCCTGACTCGTATTCAGGGTCAGATATGGGAAAAAGGTTTTTACGCACTTCCTAAGGGCCTATAAGTATGTTTGAGGTTAAAACTATTTTGATCACTTAAAGCAAAAAAAAAAAACAACTAAAAAATATGAATCTTTTACTTTCAAAACTTGAGTTTTTTGCTAACATGACTACTATTCTGGAAATTATTTTTTATGATTGCAAATCTTTAACATGTTTGTAAAGCCCCAAACTATGGGTCGGTAATTCCATGTTAACCAAAGATGAGCTTTGAAAAAGCCTTGTAGTTGTCCCCATTCTCTTTTTCCTCATTTACATTATCTCATTCCTTCACCCAACCTTTCACCTTGCTTCTCCCTATTCTTGATAAAAGGTAATAACTTGGTAGCCTTCTATCTCTCACTATGAATTTTTAAGGTAAGAAATGAAATATCCATTCCATAAGTTCCCATTCAAGCTCCTCTATACACGTTTTGGCAATGAAAAACATTAGGTGGGGGTTGGAGTTGGGTTTTGGGGTTTAGAAATTCAAGGGTGTATTAATCCATCATAGATCTTAGGAATCATGTTTTTAGCCTATTAAAGTCTCTATATGGGTTAGTAATCTATCTTTTTACTTGTGTTTAGTGAAAGAGAAAGGGGAAAGCTATAAGGTAAGAGGCAAGGAAAAGTGGTTCTTCGATGAGCTGGGGATGTTTTCCAGCTGTCTAGAACTATGGTAACACATTTCTAAATTTTCTATACGACATGTAGCTCATTATATGTGCATGGTTGGTTTGTTAAGTTCATGAAGCATGACCAAACATTTTCTTGGTGAATATCAATTGTGATGTTTCTAACTTTTCTATACCACATGTAGCTCATAAGACTTAAACATTGCTTAGTGGACTTAGGAGGGAGAATAGGTAGGGTCAGGTATACTTTTGTACCCAAAATAGGGCATTATGGGCCCGAGTATGAGTACTTAAGGAATGGTATTGATATTGTTCTTCAGATAATACAAAACAAGGCAATTGGGGGTCAAGAGTATAAATACCAATTAATAGGGTATATATATTGTCGTAGGGGTATCAATACAAAATTTTAGTGTTGCATTCCAATAAGCCATTTTGGTATCGGTACTCAGGGGAGTATTGATACCATAGTGAAGGTAACGATACCCTAGATAAGGGTATCGATACTTAACTTATTTTTCCAAACATCAAACTAAATATTTTTATCGATACCAAGGGGAGTATCGATACTTCAACTTGTTAGTACAAATGCTCTAAGTAGATTATCAATACCCTCGTCATGATTTGGATAAGAAATCCATCTAAGTTAAATCTTTGGGTAGAGAGGGTCAAGAGTCATACGAACTTATGAAATAAGACTACAAGCGATAACACCTTAAATAATTGTAAACACAACTAGTAATAACACAAAATAGGATGACATAAAACTAGCCCTTGTTTGACGCTTGAGAAATGATCAGAACACTCGAGCTGCTTTGGTAGGTAAACATGGTTGGTTTGCTAGAGTTATTTGCATATGTCAGCTAGTGCTAAGGCACTTCAATTGTCGACTCGGTGCATATTCCCCAAGACTCGGAGTAAGACAGCTAGGTGTATATTTTCGATGCAGAAAATTCTAGATCTCACCCTGATACCTGAGGGTATCCTCGGTAGGCCATGTTTTCATCTTGAGATGCAAAAAAATTCCTCCAATCATACCACTAGACCTACCTCAACACGTATTGAACACTTTCGTATGCTCATACCTATACTTGTCAGGATGTTCATAAAATGAATGCATGTAGTATAGTATATTAATTGGTGTGACACTAAGCTTGTGAGCTCAGTGTTCATAATTTGTTTTCATGTGTATGCCATTAGAGGATCGACGAGGAGCTTATAGTGTAGATACATTATAGATGAGCCGTTGTTCAAAGTATGTCTTAAGTCTGTTAGAGGGTATGTACTTTATAGACCCTGTATTTTTTGAAGTCATAAATCTGTTTAAACTTATTGTATTTTTGGAGACTTATCATTGGGTACTTCCATGTATTTTGTAAACTAAATCATTATAATGTTTTACAGTTTAACAATAATGGATGGTTTTATTATGGTTTATTCTACGTGGGTTTTTAAGAAAACTTTTGGGTCAGTCATTTCAATAGTCTGTGTAATACCTTGGTCCTTCAATTTTTAGGCCAGACTGGATTAGGTTGTTATATTTAGTGGTATAAAGAGTCAAGTTTAGTCATTCCTAAGACCCACATGCCAGATTCAGTGAAGTGTTTGTGCAAATACATGCCTCTAAAGTGTCAAGAATGCTTAAATATTTGGAATGACGATAACAACCTCTCTTCCTTTCTAGTTTCAGACTTAAACAATGTCAAATAGCTCCGCTCCTAGTCACGAGGGTTGAGATGATAGTCGCTCCTCTCTTGCAGGAGATACTAGTTATGAGTTTATCGCAGACTCGGAGCTTGAGATATCGGGAGATATAGGGGTTGACGAGGTGACTTTCTTCAAGGACCTTACGTCTACTCTTAGACAGATAGTCTGTTTCATTCTTAGGATGCCAGCTATACCCTCTGCCGCTACATCACCAGAAGCCCCACCTGTAGCAGCCCCTCAAGAGTCTCCCGATGAGAGGCTCCGTAGGTAAAAGACCACTGACCTTTATGGCTACGAAGGCAAGTTAGAGTGCGTCACTGCCCTTATGAAGGGTGACATAATTAATTGGTGGTAGACAGTAGAGCTGACTATGGAGTCAGAGAGTCCTACATGAGAGTATTTTCTATCAACGTTTCGAGAGAAATATATTGAAACATTTATAGTGTTTTCCATTACAATCAATGCATTAGTAGATCTAGGTTCCACCCATTCCTACTTATGTTATG
Source organism: Hibiscus syriacus (assembly GCF_006381635.1). Lineage (NCBI taxonomy): Eukaryota > Viridiplantae > Streptophyta > Magnoliopsida > Malvales > Malvaceae > Hibiscus > Hibiscus syriacus. The sequence continues at coordinate 186,927 of NW_024062599.1, read as the reverse complement.
ACATGGTCCAAGAAAGGAATATTTAGTCGAGGATTTAGAGATAGAGGTTTGAGTGTCTAGTCCTCTGGGTTAGATGTCCTTGTTGATAAAATTCATCATTGTTGCCCCGTAGAAATTTAGGGTCAAATTTTTTTAGCTGACCTAATAGAGTTGTCATTCTAAGAATTCGATGTGATTTTGGGCATGGATTGGCTTTCAAAGCATGACGCTAGTTTGAAGTGCAAGGCGAGGCAACTCAAACTTAGGAAAGATTATGGGAATAAAATGATAATGACTAGCGGAAAGTTGAGTTAAGGGTTTTTTCTACGGTAGTAGCTCATAGATTAATTAATCAGGGGTGTAAAGCCTTCTTGGCTCGCGTTGTGGACACCATTCTAACACTAGAACATATTCGCATGGTACGAGAGTTTTTTGATTTATTTCCAAAAGAACTATCGGGGTCGCCTCCTGATCGAGAGGTTGAGTTTAGCATTGAAGTGTTACCTGGCTCAGCTCTAGTGTTCGTTGCTCTCTACCGTATGGCACTGGAGGAGCTAAATGAGTTAAAAACCAAATCCAAGAGTTTTTAGAAAATGTTTTCATCCAACCAAATGTTTCTCTTTGGGGGAGTAACGATCCTCTTTGTTTAAAAGAATGACATATCTATGAGGTTGTGTATTGACTATATGCAGTTGAATAAGTTGACCATTAAGAATAGTTACCATATTCCTAGAATAGTCGACCTCTTTGATTAGCTTAAGGGAGCATGTGTGTTATCTAAGATAGATTTGAGGTTAGGATAATACTAGTTGCAATTCAAGAATGCCAACATAGCTAATACCCTGATTAGAATAAGGTATGACCACTACGAGTTCCTTGTAATGCCGTTCGGACTCACCAACCCTCAGTGGCATTTATAAACATGATGAACCAATTTTTCCACCTATACCTTTATCAGTTTGTAGTGGTCTTCAAAGATGACATCCCCATGTATTATTGGTCAAAGTAAGAACATGATCAACATCTCTACAATGTATTAGAGATGCTTTGAGAGCGTCATCTTTATGCCAACTTTGGGAAGTATGAATTTTGGTTGATGAAAGTTTCATTCCTAGGGCATGTAGTAGCGACAGAGGGTATTCAAGTGGACCCTCAGAAGATTTAAGCAGTGTTAGAGTGAGAACCACCTATGATTGCGCTTGAGGTATGTAACTACTTGGGTCTCATTGGGTACTACCACTGTTTTGTCAAGGGCTTCTCAATGATAGCGACACCATTAACTAAGTTACTACAAAAAGGAGTTCCCTTCTTTTGGGATGAAAAGCACCAAGAGAGTTTTGATTAAATTAAAAACAAGTCTCACTAAAGCTCTCGTTTTAACTCAACCAAAGTTAGGTAGGGAGTTCACTATGTTTAGTGATGCATCACTAAATGGGTTAGGATTTGTCTTGATGCAAGAAGGATAGGTAGTGGCATATGTGTCTCGTTAGCTTAAACTGACTCATGACTTGCCACTTATAGTAGTATTATTTGCGTTAAAGATCTGGAGGAACTAATTATTTAGGGAAAAGTGTCACATATTTACTGACCACAAGAGCCTTAAGTACCTACTAACCCAAGTTAGCGAGCAAGATTAAGAGGTTGTAGAATCCCAAAGACAAGTTAAGAGCTTGAGTAGAGTAAGCCCTTCTTGGTAAGACCCTAAGTTACGAAGTGTATAAGGGAGCAAACTTTACTTTAAGGGTTTGTTGTGTGTACCCATGAATGAATAATTGTATAATAAAATCTTTCATAAAGCGCACTGTAGCCTACTTTCAGTTCACTCAGCTAGCAAAAAGATGTACCAAGAGCTCCACCCACTATATTGGTGTCCAGGTATGAAGAGAGGGGTATCTGAATTTGTTGTTAAATAATTAGTATGCCAGCAAGTTAAGGTGGAACATCAAGTTCCCATAGGGTTACTTCAGCCGACTTAGATACTGCAGTGGAAGTGGGATAATATGACTTGGACTTTGTGATGAGATTACCATGACTAGGCAGAGACACGACGTGGTGTGATTTATAGTTGACTGTTTGACCATGCCACAAGTTAAGGTGGAACATCAAGTTCCCATAGGGTTACTTCGCCGACTTGATACTGCAGTGGAAGTGGGATATATGACTTGGACTTTGTGATGAGATTACCATGACTAGGCAGAGACACGACGTGGTGTGATTTATAGTTGACTGTTTGACCAAGACAACCCATTTCTTTCTGGTGTGGATATATTACACGTTATATAGGTTAGCACAGCTTTACATCTGTAAAATTGTAAGGTTGCATGGGGTTTCGATTTCGATCATTTCTGATAGAGACCCTCGATTCACTTCTTGGTTCTAGAAAGCCCTTTCTGAGTCCTTAGGTACTAAACGACACTTTAACAATGCTTTCCAGCCTCATACAAACAAACAACCCAACCGTATTATTCAGACCTTAGAGGACATACTTAGATACATCATCATAGACCTTGAAAATAGTTGGGAGGACCATTTTTCATTAGCAAAGTTCGAATATAACAACATTTATTAGGTAAACATTCAGATGTCTCCATTCGAGGCTCTATATGGATGCAAGTGTATGACTCCGCTTTGATGGATAAAGTTTAGTTAAGGGAATAGTGGGGCCATACCTAATCTGAGAAACTGAAAATAATGTTCAGTTGATTCAAATTTGATTGAAGGAAACTTCTAACAAACAGAGGTTATACTGACCTGAGGTGCAAGGATATAGTGTTTGTAGTGGGGGACAAGGTGTTCCTCAAAGTTTCCCCTTGGCAGAATATGCTTTAGTTTGGGTGTAAAGTAAAGTTAACTTTACGTTTCATAGGTCCATACGAATTTCTAAAGAGAGTTGGACTAGTGGTCTACCGATTATCCCTACCCCTAGAGCTAGAGTATATCCAGAACATGGTCTATGTGTCCATGCTTATGAGGTACCAATTTGATCATTCTCACATCATACCCTTATAACAGATTGGAGTAAGTCAAGACATGACCTATGAAGTAGAGTCGACCAGGTGAGGAACAAAATAATTCCCTAATAAAGTTCTTGTGGAGGAACCATGGAGTCGAGGAGGTGACGTGGGAAATCGAGGAGGACATGCAGCTCTAATACCCTCATATCTTCTATTCAGGTAAATTTCTGGGATGAAATTTCTTCTCATGAGGGGAGAGTTGTAATACCCTAAACCCCAGGTCGATAATTTTGAGTTAACCCAATATAGGCTTTGAATAAGCCAGGTAGTTATAGGAAGCTCTAGTCCAAGTTTGGTTGAAGTTAGCCTTGGGTTGAGCCCAATTTAAAGTTAAAAGTGGCATTTTTTCTTTATAACCAAAACTTGACTGACCAAGGGAGTAATTACCCCATTTTATATTTCAAAGCCAGAATCCCAATCAATGGGAATGAGGTACAATACCTCCCCCAAACTTGAGGTACAAAGACAAAAGTTGTCTCCCCTTCTCTTTTTTCTCACTTATATTGTCATATTACTTTATCCAACCTTTCATCTTGCTTATCTCTATTCTATATCAAAGGTAATAACTTGGCAAACTTTTATCTCTCACTCTAAAGTTTTAAGGTAAGAAATGAAATCTTCATTCCCCAAACTTCTATTTAAGATCCTACATGCATGTTTTGCTAATGAGAAACCTATGATGGTGGTTGGAGTTAGGTTTTGGTTTATAAATTCATGGGCATACAAATCCGTTTTAAACTGAGGAATCATGTTTTTACCCTATTAAATTCTCTAGATGGATTAGTAATCTATCTCATTACTTGTGTTTAGTGAAAGAGGTGGGGGAAAGCTCTAAGGAAAGAGGTAAGGAAAAGTTGGTTCATGGGTGAGCTAAGGACGTCTTCAAGAAATCAAGCACTAAAGTAACACGTTTCTAAATTGTTTATACCACATGTAGCTCATTAGATGCGCATGGTTGGTTAGTTGGTTTCACGAAGCGTGCCCAAGCATTTTCAGGGTGAATTTCAATTATAATGTTTTTATGCATGAAAAATGACTCCTTTTAACCTCTAATAAATCTCATAAGACTTAAACATTGCTTAGTGAACTTAGGAGGGAGAATAGGTAGGATCTTGGGTATATTTTCATGCCTAAAATAGGGCATTATGGGCCCAAGTATCAATACTGAAGGAACGGTACCGATATTGTTCTTTAGATGGTTCAAAACAAGGAAATTAAAGGTTAAGAGTATCGATCTCAATTCATATGGTATTAATACTATCTTCGGGGTATTGATACTTGGGGATAGGTATCGATACTAAATTTTAGTGTTACATTCCAGTAATCCATTTTAGTACCGATACTCAAGGAAGTATCGATACCATAGAGAAGGTACTGATATAACAGATAAAGGTATCGATACTTACCTTATTTTTCCAAACATCGAACCAAAAACTTGTATTGATACCAAGGGGAGTATCGATACTTTAACCTGTTAGTACCGATACTATATGTAGAGTATTGATACCCTCTTCATGATTTGGATAAGAAATCCATCTAAGTTAAACCTTCAGGTAGAGAGGGTCTACACTGGTCCAAACTTATGGAATAAGACTACAAGAGAGAACACCTTAAATATTTTTAAACGCAACTAGTAGTGGGACAAACTAGGATGACATAAAACTAGCCCTTGTTTGACGCTTGAGAAATGATCAGGACACCCGAGCTACATTAGTAGCTAAACTCAGTTGGTTTGATAGAGTTATCCGGATATGTCAGCTAGTGCTAAGGCACTTCAATTGCTGGATGGGTGTATTTTCCCCAAAACTCGACGGAGTAAGATAGGTAGGTGTACATTTCGGAAGCAAAATTTTTTGGATCTCAGCCTGATACCCGAGGGTATCCTCGGTAGGCAAGGGTGACATCCAAAGATGCAAACAATTCCTTTAATCAACCACTAAACCTACCTCAACACATACTAAACACTTTTGTATGCTCATAGTTATACTTGTCAGCATTTCATAAAATGAATGCATGTAGTATAATATAGTTATTGGTGTGGCACTAAGCTTGTGAGCTCAGCGTTCAAAATTTGTTTCCGTACGCGGGTCATAGAGGATCGACGAGGAGCTTATCACATAGATACATTCCAGATATGCCGCTTTTTAAAGCGTGCCTTTTATATGTTATAGGGGATGTACATTTTGGACCTTGTATTACTTCAAGTCATAACTTGATTAAACTTATTGTATTTTTGGAGACTTTTTGATTGGATACTTTAATTTATTTTGTAAATTATATCCTTATTATGTCTTACATTTTAACTATTACAGATGGTTTTATTATGGTTAATTCCACGTGGGGTTTTAAGAAATATTTTGGGTCAATTGTTTCATTAGTCCGTGTAATACCTTGGTCTTTTGATCTTCGAGTCAGACCAGATTAGGGAGTTACAATGTCTTTCAAAAAACATTCAACTAGACCAGCTAAAGTTGAAAATATCATGAAAGGTTCACCTCTGAAGCAATAGAGGAATATCATCATTATATTATAAATTGTCACTATCATGCACTCAGTTTCATCTAAGCAATGATATCGACCTTGTTGGCATGATTGAAACATACTACTCTCATTATATATCTAATGAGGATTTGTTTGTAGAGTTCGCTGATGTCAACCTTGCTTATATGGTTGAGGATGTCGCTTCCAGCTCGAATATCGCACCAACTAAGAAAAATGATGAAGAAACATATTAGATAATGAAGACCTGAAATTATGGTTCCAATTTGTATGTGAACGAAAGTAAGAAAAAGCATGGAGAATTGAAGAACTTTATATTATTTCTAACGAGTCTACTAATTACGCGGATTAAAATATCATAAAGAATAGAGTTATGTTTATGATTTTATTTAGTTTTTAAGGTGTGTGCAAGGTTAATTGTATTTATGTCCTTAACGCCATGTGTTAGGTTTGTTGTTTTTATCTCCTTAGTTTAATGTTTATGCTTAATTGTTTTTATTTCCTTGATGTCATGTTTTATGGTTTAGGGTTTAATGTATTTTTCATGGTTCATTGTTTTTATAAACAAAATCTATTACAATATCAACTTTAATTTAATTAGTCATACAAAGAACAAAATTTATTACAATATTACTTTCATGCTTCCAAAAACAATAAAAACAACCTTTAAACATGTCATTACATGAGTAATATGTTTGTGTAATCCTTTCGATGTACGAAACTGAAATAATTTGGGAGATAGTGCAGATAGTGATGCTTTTACAATGAATAAGCTCTTTTTTACTTCATCATTAGATGCAATTGGTGAAGAGTTTATAACATTTGATATCCTTCTTGCAACCTCCCTTTTATGTGAAGCAATTGTATACCTAGCATAAGTATCTAAAATGACATTGATCGCTTGTAAATGTCTACGATAAGGCAAGCAAATCTGTGCAAGTATACACAATCGATTCAAGTAATATAGGGTAAGTGAGTATCGTCTCCATTGGGATTGGTCAAGAAATATATTTTCACCATAACTAAAACTAATTTCAAAAACTAAGTCCTATTAAGTTGAAAACTTAAGAACTAATATTAATAAAACAAGAAAGTGATTTAATGAGTTCAGGAAAGTTCGGTCGAGGCAAAATAAATATGCAGAATAACAAAACAAAATAAAATAAGTGTTACTTTAAATATAATGCAAACAACCTCACATATTCAGACATATCACAAAGCACTGATGCTAAACTTTTGCTTCGACAACAATAATTTCTAAATTCAAAATGAATTATTATGACTTACTAAGATGCCCGACATGATTACTAGGTAGTCTTTGACGGTTACTATGGCAATACTACTCAATGTTAACTACAATCCTTGGTTTTTCAAACTTTTGTTGTAGCAATACCTCTCAGCGTAAACTATAGGCATTGTCTATCCTACACTAGTGTCTATCCCTTTTAGTCGATTGAAACTTACTCCTTATTTCTAAGGTAACAAGTTAGAACTTCACCATCCCGGATTCATTACATTGCTCATGTGGATCTATCTTAATTCTCTCGAATCTAAGAATCACTATCTAGACAAAAGGCTATCTCTCAATGCTCTTACAATGCCAATATATGCTTTACGAAAACCCCAGGCGATCTCTCGATGCTCTTACAGCATAAGGTAAAATATTTAAACGATGAGCAAAACAGGCATACACAAAACATAATTCATCGTTCATAAACTAAAAAAATATTGTTCAGGAAAAACAAAGTTTAATACCAAGTAAGACATTCATGGTGCTATCAAAGATCATCCAAAATTCAACGTTTAGTACAACCCCAAATAGATAAAGAGTTAAAAACAAAGTAAGAACGACTCTCAAAACCAGGGGCTCTGTCGCGACGATTATGATCAGCACTACACCTGCCTTGGTGATCACCCTCTCTCGAGGCCTGATCACCACTCAACTAACGTTTGGTTATGGAGGACACCAAGGAATGTCGGTGGGTAGACAGTGAAGAAGAACTGCAGTTGCTTGCTCACACATTGGGTAAAGTTCTTCTCTCTTCTTCCTTTTCTTCTTTTTTTTGGCGGCTACGACTGGTTATTTGTAAGGAAAAATCTCCTAGGGCTTTGTATGCTTTTTGAAGTTTCCTTAAATAACCGTTGTCATATAAATTTCCAGAATTAAAAAGGAAAGGTGGCTTTCAGAATAGCTAAGGCTTGCTTGCACGTGAAGTAGGTCATCCAGCTGGCTTGTGACATAGGCAGTTTTGTCACACCAACTTCAGACTTCCTCAGATAAACCTTGCAAATTTACGTTGTCACGACTGAAATGTTCTTCCTCTGTAAGTTTCCTCCATAAACACAATCCAAACAACCCTTTCTCCTCAACAACATCAGTCAAACCAAATAAATCTTGCCTAAGCAAAATTTATCCACCACAAGCTAATATAACCTAAATGCAACTAATGCAACTAAAATGCTATGCATACTTTGTTTAGAGGAGCAATAACTTAAGTGAAAAGACTAGAAATTAAGTCTTTTTATGGAGTAATCAAACACCCATTGTAGAGGCTTGCTTCAAAATATGACAACCAACTTTAACATTGGAAAAGTACTTGGAAAAACACTCAATTATACCTTCCATAAGCAATACATCTGGATTTTGTTTTTGAAAAATAAACCTTTCGTAAGAGCAGCCATTCAGAACGATCTAAAGGTTTCAAGGCATACCTATGAAGTTGAACATTTACAAATATAAATTTGTAATTTAAAGCCAAACAAAAGTCCCAGCAAGTTAAACGAAGGTTGAGGAAATCCTCAATAGAATTAGAAGAAACACAACGTAAAATCTCAACTAATATATCATTTGGGAGATAAGATTGTAACACCCATTTCCTGTATACATTTACGTACACAAGTCATGGGGGAGTCAGGCAACAAATTATTTGTCAGGCTTAGTTTATACTCCTAGTTATTTATCAACTATTTTTTTCATAGGGGAGTCAGCTCATCACAACTACCATTCCACAATCTAGGTGAAAGTGAGCGTACCTTTCACCCCCAAGCTAGTCGGACAGAGTCATCCTGCGACTACTTTCATTCACTCATATGCCTTGATTACCCTTAATTTCTTATGGAGTTTTTTTGTTTATGCCTTTGCATAGTGAAGTGTTCGTTCTTATTTTTCAAGTTTTCACTTTGCCCTTAAAATATTTTTGAAGTCTCAGCAAGCATAAAGTTCTTTTCCAAAAATTTTACAGACTACCTGAAACAAAGACAACCTACAATCGTGTTTATGAACTTCAAAGAATCAGGCCTAAAGTTGGTTCTCTTCTTTATACAGTCTTAACAATAGTTATGGCCTAGGCAATCAAATTATGCATTCATCATTGGGCATCCCTAATTCCTTCCTAACAATAATTTTAACTTACTTATGTCATGACAATCAAAATTTTTAATCAATTATCATCAACTGCTTTCTAACAAAGTATGGAAGAATATGGTACAATACCTCCCCCAAACTTGAGGGATGCATTGTCCTCAATGCATGAAATTAAAACTATATGAATCTATATGCAGATGCGAAAAAGAAAAACTAAAAATAAAATAGAAACTCATTGTGGTATGGTGGCTTGGTTGGACACCCTCGTTCTACGTTGTTTGGGAGGAGAGGGACTATCGGATCCCAAGTCTACTGTTGTTGGAGAGGGAAAGGATGAAGTATATGTCCTGCCGTTCTCTTGTAGCGCTTTTTGTTGGACGAGGCGCGTGCTAGAGTTGACTGCTCGGCAGTTGGAGTTGGTTGTGCTAGACTAAGGTCTGCTGTTGTGACTGGTGTAGCTTGATGGACAGGGGACTGCAGAGGGCCGTTCTTGGGTTACTACGATGCTGGTGTGAAATCTTCATCAGTGAAGAAGTGGGGTGGTGTATCATCACTGCTCTCGGTGGTTGAAAAAGATGAGGAGCTGATGAACTCTAATGTGTTGCCTTGGTCTTCCTCTGGTACGGGTGGGACATGGGTGGCTAGAGGTGGCACATCATTGGGTACTTCTAGGGGAAATTTTGGAGGGACATGTGATGTCAAGCCATGGAATGTGCTGTCGCCTTGACATACTCGAAGTAAATTTCTATGTGGTCCTCCAGGCGTCTGATCTTTTCACGCATTTCTCGAGTATACGTGACCACAACAACCATTCTAGTCGCGACAACCGATTTTTCTCTCTGCTCCAAACCTTCATGCAGATTGTCGTCATTGAAACTCATCAACTCGGGTATATTCTTCTTGGTGATGCCCTCCTTGGATTTAATGAAATCCTCAGAGTGCTCCTCAGGAACTTTCTTCTTCTTTCATAGTGTGGTTATCAAGTTTGGAAACAGTAGGTTACCCCAGTTCCTCTTGGCGCATTCATGGATCTGCTCGAAGATGAGTTCTCCAACGTCGATCTTCCTCCCGTAAATGATCGAGTGCAAGAGCTTCAGTCTCTTCACGAGGACAGTAGTGTTGTGGGACATTGGCATTAGCTTTCCTTTGAGAAAGTGATTCCACAACTTCACATGCGATTTTAGTGCTCGGTGATCTACTCGTTTCCTCGTTGGGGCATTTCCTTCAAACTTAGCCCACCCAAAGCATAAATCTTGTAGTACTCAGTCGTACATTTCTTGATCGGCCTCAACCATAAATTTCTTATGCTACTCCTCCACTTTTCCCAGCTTAAAGTATCGATTGAGTGCAGAGGGGGGGAAATTGAATGAGCTTTCCTCAAACATTAACTGTTTGGATAAAGGTGTCCTCGAGATGGGCGTAGAATTCCCGTACCATCTCCGGTGTTACGGAGTTGGGATGGCGAGCAAACTTTTTCCAGTTGTGTTTCTTTATCACGTTCATCACTTCCGGTTCAAACGGTTCTTCATCCATGGCTGGGAAAACGAATCCATCTTCCAGATATACTTGACGTTTCTGAAAAATTTTGAAGCGTGCTTCTGCTTCGGCTGTTTGGAAATGTTCGAAACTCTGTGTTGGGGCTTTCCTTGTTCTTACCATTGTTATTGGTTGAAATCAATGGTTGCGATGGGAAATTTTTTTTCTTGCTTAGTGAAGAGAAAGTGAAGCATGATGAAGAAGAAGAAGTTGGGCAGTTTGTTACTTTGGAAAGTAATGGGTGGTTTTGGGGTAGTTTTGTCCTTTCCTAGAGGGAAAAGATTTTTGCATTAATGAGAAATATATGATTGGGCATAATGTGGGGGAAAAGATATTTTTCCCTCTTTATTCTACCGCCAAAACCATGCATCCTAGGGTTTGTTTTCTTCTCATTCATGCTCGAACTCCCCATGCAACCATGTGTTCATTGCTTGCCTACAATAAAATAAAAATGTTAAAATAAAACAGATAATGAAAGAAGAAAATAACTTAATTTATTTATGTACAAAATTCAAATTTTCGTTGCCTAGGCAATGAGATTTGTTCAAGAAAGTAAAGCAAACTCTTGGGTATCATGTGCCAATGATGTCGGTTTGTCACGCATGATTGGGTCTCCTTTGTACTCCTTGAGTCTCTTCCCGTTCACCTTATAGATGGAACCATCATTTTGGTTATGGATTTTAATTGCTACATTGTCATGTACATGGTGTACGATGAATTATCCTGACCATCGTGATTTCAACTTGCTTGGGAATAACTTAAGACGTGTATTGTAGAGTAGTACTTGTTTTCTAGAATAGAATTGCCCCGGTAATATTTTTCTGTCATGCCATCGTTTTGTTTTCTTCTTGTATTGGCAGGCATTCTCGTATGCGTGTGCTCTGAATTCATCCAACTCTTTCAGTTCCAAGAATCTTCTTTCTCCAGCAAGTTGAGCATCCATGTTTAGCTTTTTGATGGCCCAATAGGATTTATGTTCTAATTCAACAGGTAGATGACATTCTTTTCCATAGACCAATTTGAATGGTGATATTCCCAATGGTGTCTTGATTATTGTGCGATAAGCCCATAGTGCTTCATCTAGCTTCGGTGACCAATCCTTTCAATTTGGGTTGACCACTTTCTCAATGATCTGTTTAATTTCTCAATTAGACACTTCGACTTGTCCATTCATTTGAGGGTGATACGCCATAGCAATCCTAATTCGTACTCCATATCGCTTTAGTGCCTTAGCAATCAATTTATTATCAAAATGAGTGCCTTCATCGCTGATGATAGCTCGTGGTGTTCCAAATCGGGTGAATATATTTTTTTACAGAAACTTTAGCACTGTTTTACAATCATTTTTAGGTGCTGCGATGGCCTCAACCCACTTTGATATATAGTCTACAGCCAAGAGGATGTACAAATCTCTGAAATATGTGAGAAAGGGTCCCACGAAGTCTATTCCCCATATGTCAAAGAGTTCAATTTCCAGGATATTTTGCCATGGCATCTCATGCCTTTTTGATATGTTTCTTGTTCGTTGGCATCTATCACATGACTTATAAAATTCATGCGCATCCTTGAATAAGGTTGGCCAATAAAATCAGATTGGAGCACCTTTGTTGTTGTTCTCATTCCACCAAAATGCCTTCCATATGGTGACGAGTGGCATTAGTGTTGAATATCTTTATGCTCTTCTTCTAGAATGCATCTTCGAATTATTTGGTCTCCACATTTCTTGAATAGAAACGGTTCATCCTAATAGTAATGTCGCACATCATGTCGAAACTTCTTTCTGCCTTGGCTAGATAAATCAGGAGGAACAATACCACTAACAAGAAAGTTAACAATGTCAACATACCACGGCGCAGCCATGACAAATAATATTTTCTCATCAGAGAAATCCTCTTTAATTTTTGTTGTGTTAAGACAATCAGGTTTTTTATCTAGCCTAGACAAATGGTCTGCCACTTGATTCTCTATACATTTTCTATCCTTAATCTCTAAATCGAACTCTTGTAGTAATAATATCCATCAAATTAGTCTAGGCTTCACATATTTTTTATTAATCAGATATTTAATGGTTGAGTGATCTATATGCATAATTACCTTAGTGCCTATTAGGTATTGCTTAAACTTATCAAATGCAAATACTACTGCTAAAAGTTCCTTTTCAGTGGTGGTATAATTTACTTCTGCATCATTAAGAGTACGACTCGTATAGTATATGACATGAAAGATTTTACTTTTTCGTTGCCCTAGCACTGCTCCAACTACATAGTCACTGGCATCGCACATGAGTTCAAATGGTTCATTCCAGTGTGGTGGGATCACGACTGGTGCTACCGAAAGCTTTTTCTTCAAATCTGTGAAGGAATTCAAACAATAATTAGTAAATTCAAATGGATGGTTTTGTTGAAGCAAAAGACATAAGGGTTTAGAGATTTGAGAAAAATCTTTTATGAACCTCCTATAGAAGCCTGCATGTCCAAGAAAACTGCGTACACCTCGCACATTGGTGGGTGGTGGTAGGTTTGCAATTATATCCACCTTGGCTTTATCGACTTCAATACCTTGACATGTAATTTTGTGACCCAACATTATTCCTTCGGTCACCATAAAATGGAATTTCTCCCAATTCAGCACTAGGTTGGCTTCTTCACATCGTTTCAGTACCTTAGATAAATTACCTAGGCATCGGTAAAAATCATCACCCAAGATGGAGAAATCATCCATAAATATTTCCATGCATTCTTCTACCATATCTACAAATTTTGCCATCATGCATCTTTGGAATGTAGCTGGAGCGTTACACAATCCAAACAACATTCTTCTAAATTCATAGGTGTTGTACGGTCATGTGAAAGTTGTTTTCTCTTGATCCTCCGGTGCTATGGCTATTTGGTTATACCCTGAATATCCATCGAGGAAGCAGTAAAATGCTTTTCCCGCTAGTCTATCAAACATTTGGTCGATAAAAGGGAGTGGAAAATGGTCATTCTTTGTGGATTTATTGAGCTTCCTGTAATCCATGCATATACACTAGCCCGTGACTGTTCTCATGGTGAGGAGTTCGTCATGTTCATTTTTAATTACGGTCACACCACTTTTCTTTGGCACACATTGTACCGGGCTTACCCATGAACTATAGGATATAGGATATATTACTATGCGTCCAACCATTTTATGATTTTCTTCATGACTACCTTCTTCATGATTAGATTGAGTCTTCTTTAAGGTTCCACCGAAGTGTTATGGCTATATTTAAGGTTAATTTTGTGCATGCATATAGTCGGACTGATTCATTTCAAGTCTGCCATTATCCATCCGAGAGTTTTTCTGTGCTGTGACAAAATATTCAACAAACTATTCTCCTATTCAGAGGTTAGGTTGGTATAAATTATCACTGGTAGAGTTTCATCAACTCCTAGATAAGCATATTTCAAATGTGATGGAAAAGATTTAAGTTCCAGTTTCGGTGCATGTTGCAAGGATGACTCTTGAGACTTTACTTCATCATATTCTAAGGGTTCGAATTTCATACCTGATCTATTATGAAGAAGTCTCGATTAATCCTTTGTCTCTCTTTCGTATCGTGCATTGGTGTCAATTGCAGGGTGTTCATTGTTTAGATTTTTGTTGTCAGGGCCATGAATTTCTGATTCCTCTTCTGAGTTTAATTCGCTTGGGCCAATTATATCTTGTTCATGCATCTCGGTTGTAGGGTCATGATGCAAAGCGTTGTATTCATCGAGTCGTAGAGATTCACCTTGTCATAGGATTGTCTTTTCCTCGACTTCTCTAATGCATTGACACTCTTCTGAATCGTCCACATATTTTATGGAACTGAATACATTGATGGTGACACTTTTCTCTCCTAATCGCATTGTGAACTCTCCCTTTTCACAATCTATTAGGATTCTCCCAGTGGCTAAAAATGGTCGTCCCAAGATGATCGGGGCATTTTCATCGGCTTCACAATCCAGGATAAGGAAATCAACAAGAAAAACAAATTTATCCACCTTTACGATGACGTCCTCTATTCTGCCCCCTGGCTGCACATATGACCTATCGGCTACCTATAAGATGACTGAAGTTGGGCAGGCATGATACCCATCTAGTTTCATAAATATGGATTTTGGTATCAGGTTCACGCTTGATCCCAAATTAACAAGAGCTCATCCTATAAAGTTACTACCAATTGAGCATGGTATTATAAAGCTGTCAGGGTCTTTTTGCTTTGGTGGGAGTTTGCTCAATGCTGAACAGATTTTTGTTGCCGTGGAAACACGCTCTACCTTCCGTTTCTTCCTAACAATGTCTTTAAGAAACTTGGAATATGAAGCCATTTTGCTCGATGGCTTCAAGTAAAGGCACATTAATACACAATTGATCCAGAACATCAACGAATTTCTTGAACTGGATGTCATCATCATGCTTTTTCAACCGTTGAGGGAATGGTGGTGGAGGTCTCACATTATCTGCTGTTGTTGTTGAAAAATTTCTGGCCTCGGTAATGAATTTCTCATTGTTTGAGCGATGCGTTTCTACATATTCAGTTCTTTCCTTCTCTTTAGGTGTTTCCTCTCGTTCAATAATTTCATTTCGAACATCTGGTTGTGTTATGTCATGGTGAAAACTATTGGAGTTTTCTCCCTGAAACTTGTCATCTTGGTTGATATGTTTTCCGCTCCTTAGTGTAAGCACATTACATTGTTCCTTCCCATGATGTTTAGTGATCTCTGTATCACTAGGGAGGTTTCCTTGTGGGCGAGAGTGTAATGTCATAGAAATTTTTCCCACTTGATTTTCCAATGCCCTTTGGGATGAACTGTGGCTTTGCAAAACTGTTGCTTGGCTATGTAACAAATTTCCTTGATTTTTAAATGTTGCAGAATGTTCGTGCATCAAGGTCTTAGTGGAGACCATGAAATCTTTCGTCGAATCTATAAATTCCTGCAATGATAACTCCTAGGAATTAGTATTGGAATTAGTATTGAAGGAAGAAGCTGTACCTTTATTGTTTTGCCAGGGTTGCTGATGATGTGGATTATGAAATTGTTGATGGTTAGAATTATTTTTCCATGGCCTGTAATTTGCTGCTTGAGTGTTATTGTTTCCTTGAAGACTCCATGAGAAATTTGGGTGCTGTCTCCAACCTGGATTGTACGTGTTTGAATAGGGGTTATTGTTGCTCCGATTGTAGTTGCCCATAAAATTGGCTGACTCATGGTTTTCTGGGCATTCACTCTCACAATGGTTGCTGTGACAAAATAAGCATGCGTTATTGGTCACCTTGACTTCTCTTACCTCATTAGGACGTTGCAAAGTTTTCAACATGTTGATTATGGCAGAAAATTGAGTGGCTACCGAATCCTTACCCTCTAATTCATATGCTCCAGATGTTTTTCTGCCGGTTCTTAATCTTGTATTTGGAAATTGATAATCATTATTTCTTATCATGTCGAGGATGTCAAAAGCTTCCTCGGGTGATTTGTCTAGTAAGGTGCCATTTACTGAGGCATCTAGCATCATTCGAGTTGGTGTATTGACACCGTTGTAAAAAATTACCACTTGCGTCCAATCATGAAAGTCATGGTTAACACACTTGCAAAGTAGGCTTTTGTACCTATCCCAACATTCGTACATTGATTCATCATCTCCTTGGAAAAAACTAGCAATGTCATTGAGAAGCTATGTATTCATATTGGGTGGATCATCAAGAATCAGGTTCAAATGATCTCGTATTGCTCTTCATCTTGCAACTTGAAGATTGACAGCTGCATCAGGTCCTTAATCTCCCATGTTGTTTTTCATTTGGAGTTGATTTTATTGTTCTCTGGTTCTTTGAGCTCGCAACCTTTATCTGAGTGATTGCTCAACTTCAGGGTCAAATCGTTCCAAAGGCTTACCAAAACATCTTAAGGTAATGTAATAATTAAAACCTACAAAAGAAAATAGTAAACTATGTTATACTAAATAAATATATTGTGACAAAGAGAACTTGTTATGGCCAAAAAATTTCGTCAGTTGCCAATCCCCGGAAACGACGCCAAAAACTTCATCGCTTGTAAATGTATACGCTAAGGCAAACAAATCTGTGCAAGTATACATAATCAATTCAAGTAATATAGGGTAAAGGAGTATCGTCTCCATAGGGATTGTTCGAGAAATATATTTTCACCATAACTAGAACTAGTGTCACAAACTAAGTCCTACTAAGCTGTCAACTTAAGAACTAATATTAATAAAACAAGGAAGTGATTTAATGAGTTCAGGAAAGTTTGGTCGAGGCAAAATAAATATGCAGCATAATAAAACAAAACAAAATAAGTGATACTTTAAATATAATACAACAAACTCACATATTAAAACATATCACTTAGCATTGATGCTAAACTTTTTCTTCGACAATAATTATTTCTAAGTTCAGAATGAATTATTATGACTTACTAAGCTGCCCGATAGGATTTCTATGGAAATACTACTCAATGTTAACTACAACCCTTGGTTTGTCAAACTGTTGTTGTAGCAATACCTCTCAGCGTAAACTATAGGTGTTGTCTATCCTACACTAGCGTCTATCCCTTTTAGTCGATTGAAACTCACTCCTTATCACTAAGGTAACAAGTTAGAACTTCACCATCCCAGATTCATTCCATTACTCACGTGGATCTACCTTAATTCTCTCGAATATAAGAATCACTATCTAGACAAAAGGCTATCTCTCGATGTTCTTACAATGCCAAGACATATTTTACCAAAACCCAGGCGATCTCTCAATGCTCTTATAGCGTAAGGTAAAATATTTAAACGATGAGCAAAACAGTCATACGCAAAACATTATTCATCATTCATAAACTAAAAAAATATTGTTCAGACAAATCAAAGTTTAACACCAAGTAAGACATTCGTGGTGCTATTAAATATCATCCAAAATTTAATGTTTAGCACATCCCTGAATAGATAAAGACTAAAAACAAAGGAAGAATGACTCCTAAAACTGGGGGCTCTGTCGCGACGATTCTGATAAGCACTACGCCTGCCTTGGTGATTACCCTCTCTCGAGGCTTGATCACCAGTCTGCTAACATCTGGTTATGGAGGACACCAAGGAAGGTCGATGGGTAGACGGTGAAGAAGCACTGTAGTTGCTTGCTCACGCCTTGGGTAAAGTTCTTCTCTCTTCTTCCTTTTCTACTTTTTTGGTGGCTAAGACTGGTTATTTATAAGGAAAAATCTCCTAGGGCTTTGCATGCTTTTTGGAGTTTTCTTAAATAACCATTTTCATATAAATGTCTGCTTCAGACTTCCTCAGATAAACCTTGCCTCGGTGAGATAAATCTGCTCCTCACGTTCTCATCTGTTCCGTTGGCCTTTGCAAATTTACGTTGTCACGACTGAAATGTTCTTCCCCTACAAGTTTCCCACACAAACACAATCCAAAGAACCCTTTCTCCTCAGCAGCATTAGTCAAGCCAAATAAATCTTGCCTAAGCAAAATTTATCCACCACAAGCTAATATAACCTATATGCAACTAAATGCAACTAAAATTCTATGCATACTTTGTTTAGATGAGCAATAACTTAAGTGAAAAGACTAGAAATTAAGTCCTTTTCGTTATCAAACACCCATTGTAGAGGCTTACTTCAAAATATGACAACCAACTTTAACATTGGAAAAGTACTTGGAAAAACACTTAATTATACCTTCCATAAACAATGCATCTGGATTGTTTTTGAAAAATAAACCATTCGTAAGAGCAGCCATTCAGAATGATATAAAGGTTTCAAGGCATACCTATGAGGTTGAACATTTACAAATATAAATCTGTAATTTGAAGCCAAACAAAAGTCCCAGCAAGTTAAACGAAGGTTGAGGAAATCCTCAATAGAATTAGCAAAACACAACATAAAACTCAACTAATATATCATTTGGGAGATAAGATTGTAACACCCATTTCCTATATACGTTTCCGTACACAAGTCATGGGTGTCACATGACTTTTAAAAACATTCACTCATTTTTCAAACCTATAAAATTTTGTTTCGAAAATAAAACAAAACATTTTAGTACAATAATAAAACATTCGTTAAAGCATATTACCAAAATTTATCACTTTAAATACATTCCATAGCATTTTTCTTAAATTCGATTACATGCCAGATAAATTTCAAAATAAACATGATTGTCCTACTATTACTGATGAGTCAACCTTAGATTGATGATAGTTTCTCCTGTTGCACCCCATACTCGGCTAGTCTTTGCTTATACCTACGTGTGAACTCAACACACGTTAAATATTTACTTAGTGAGGCATAATACTGTAAATGAACTACAATTCAAGCATAAGCATGTCATGACTATCAAAATCTGAGATAATTCGTATACTTCATGAGAGTCATTAAAAATCTTTTCAGTTAAACCATGAGTCACACCTTTTATACCTAAATGCATTATTATGCATTTAACTGTCATTAGTGACAGCTTTCTGTCAAAATGCACCATTAGGCATTTAACTTGCATTAGTGGCACATTTCTGCCAAAAATGCACCATTTTGTATTAAACATGCATTAGTGACACCTTTCTTCCAAAAATGCACCATATTCGGGAAAGGGTGCCAAATCGATGTTTTGTTTTTATTTTTTTTAGTATTTTTAGGTCAAATTATTTATTTTTAAGTTATTTAACTTTTTATAAATCAAATCGATTTGATACATGTACAATGTACTGAAATTGTTGGTTTGTTGAAATTTAATTCAACTTGGGCTAGATCGATGGATCAAAATCATCATTATCGTATTTGTGGATGTATTACTTTTATTCAATACATATGATAGACATAGGCATACTGTTTCTATTGTATTGCTGGTACATACTAATATTTGTGTATTTACTTTTGATGTATTATTTAAAAATTCATTGATACTGATCAAAATGAATTGAAATAATCAGTACTAAAATAGACATGATTTTTTACCTAAATTAAAAGACAATTGAATATAATATAGTTAAACTCGTGATATTTTTAAATATTATTATAACGATGATTCCAATTAAATTTGTAACTGAATAAATACTTAAATAAGAAGTTTCAGAGGAAAAAAATAATGAAAAGGTATAGAGAAAGACATAATCTCAATCTTAGTTCATAGTTGAGGAATCCATGTTAAGTGGTGTGTACGTTTGGAATTTTGTCTTGTTTTAGTGCGACCAAAAACATTACTGCCATAATGTCGTCTCGATGTTTCCCAAGTAACACCAAACGTCTCTCTTCTATAAATGTTAAATTTAAGCCATACATAGTACATCCATATTCTCTAAGATTCTATCAAATTTGGGCGTTATCATTCAGTTTTCATTCAATTTTCATTCAAGATGGATATATTTTATTAAAAATATATTATATATATTAAATTCTTTGAGTAAAATCATATGTTTACACTTTTAACGTTTGTGAATAGAGTAAATTAGGTTGGATTGATTACTCTCTTATTGATCTCTATAAAATCATATTTGAAATAGTTGATCAATAAATTGAATGAGTAGTTAAACAAAAAATAATGTATATATAAGTAGTGACAGATCCGTATCTACTTAAGAGTAGTTACATGTCTGTTTTGAAATTATTTTAAGTTATCTACTTTACTAATGATGTTCGCTTTATAATTTTATTTGTACTCATCTCATTCAAGAAAGAAATATTATTAACATACATGTCCACCTTAAAAAAATATAACTTAACTCTATAAAGATTGAGAAGGTTTACTTAATACCCAATTTTATTTCATTTTTATTAAATTTAATATTAAATATTTAATTTGATATTAAATAATATTGAATATTGAATTAAGCCTCCATTGGACAATTCAAACCAATGTAATCGATAAGCGATGAGGATGACGGAACTCGTGAATAGAATGGATTTTATTGAAAATAAATCTTAATGATTTATCAGGTAAGATGGTAGAACAAATCGGAGACAACTTCATTTCTTTTTATTCTGATTTCGATAGGTCATGAGTTAATCTCACAATTGAACTAAATATTGAAACAGTAAATATTTGTCCGCATAATTTTATTTTTATTTTATTTGATTGTTAATTTTTTCTCGATCTGACTCTAATATGAATATGATAAAAAAAACCAAAATAAAAATTTGTTGTTTTTCAATAGTATGAGATGATTACAAAATAACATTTATTCAAAATCTTGGAGGTAAAATTGCTTGAACTCATAATTTCTAGTGAGAATAATATTATCTTAAAC
This sequence comes from Hibiscus syriacus, assembly GCF_006381635.1. Taxonomy (NCBI): domain Eukaryota; kingdom Viridiplantae; phylum Streptophyta; class Magnoliopsida; order Malvales; family Malvaceae; genus Hibiscus; species Hibiscus syriacus. Next base: position 166,280 of record NW_024062599.1, on the reverse strand, counting down.
TACTAAGATTATATGATGTATAAATTAAATCATGTATAAATTATTATTTTTGAATAGAAAATCATGTATAAATTAGATATCGTTTTATTTAATTTGAATTAGATTGTGAATGAATTGGATAATAAAAAATAATTTTATATTATTAAAAGTATATTAACAAATTACAAAACATTCGGTCATCAAAACCAGAAACAGAAAAGATTAGAATTTAGAAACGCTCTGATTCTCTCATGCATGATGCATGCCTCCTGGACATGGGAGATCACGAAACTGCTGCCCTCTTTCTATCACGCCCTTAAATCCTTTCCTTTTCCCTTTTCCCTTTTCCCTTTTCATTGTCTTTTGTTAGATGTTGGGAGAGAGAAATTTTCTTTTTGAATAAGTTGGGAATAGAAAATTATGAATGTGCTTTAATTCGTCCATTACAAATTAGCTGTTGGTTCTTTGTTTGGGTTTTGATCGGGTACGTTTCCCTTTCCCTTTTCTTTTTCATTTTCCCCGTTGTATATCTGCATTGAATTCATAACTGACAAAGAGAGTTTAGGCTTTGAACAACAAGAGAAAGTTTCTCAGCTATTCGTTGTTTCGTTTTTGTGAGTCACCATGCATTGAACAATTTCCAAATTTATGCATTTTTGTCTATGTTTACATTGTTCATTTACAAGGAGGTTTCATCTTTTTTTTTTGACAGTGTTTCCTCTTTTATATTGATTGGGGTTCCTTAATTATGGATTGATATTTTACAGTTTGGGTATTTGGAGAATTTAAAGCTCTAGAGTTTCCAACATTCCCTCATCTCAAACCCATTATCTATCAGGAGAATGTAATTTGAGATCTGGGAGTTCTTAGGAATTCAAGATCAAGACGATGTACGCGGTGGGGAGACTAGGCAGCTATATCTCTCGCGGTGTATATTCTGTTTCAGCTCCATTTCATCCTTTTGGTGGGGCTGTAGATATAATTGCAGTGGAACAACCCGATGGGAGCTTCAAATCATCGCCTTGGTATGTTTGGTATAGTAAATTTCAAGGGGTTTTAAAGACAAGGGCAAAGGTAGTTACTATCAATGTTAATGGCCTTGAACCCAATTTCCACTTGTTTCTTGATCATAAAGGGGAAGCATACTTTCTCAGGGAGGTAGACATTGACGACGAGGAATATGAAGCCTTTTCATTTCCTTTTCTTTCTGGATATGAATCAGATGAACCATCCTGTGGTAATAGGAGACCATTGAAATCCTTAAGTTTCAACTTTGACGGTGGTAAGTCAAATTCTGCAGAGCAAATTGATGTGAGCCAAGGTAAGATTGTTGGTAGGACATCTTCCCAACCATCTTTGTTGTTAGATAGTGTTTTAGAACAGAGTTCAGAAGAGGGGGATGATTATGGGGAGGATGGTGGCAGTGTAATGAGATTAGATTCCTTGGAGCATGCTGAGATTGCTGCAGGCCTGTTGGAGACGAATTGGTCCACTAATATTGTCTACGATAGTTTAAATGACAATGCTAGTGCTAGAACATCGTCCTTTGAACAAAGCAAGTTTCAGTCTTCTATGAATGATAAAGGGGAAACAGACCTCTGTAGAACCTTGTCATCATGTGAAGGTTTTATGGAAGGAAAATCAAAAGTAATAGCCAATATTTCAGGAGCTATTGATGGTAATAGTGTTGGAAACTCTCATATGCAATGTCAACATAAGCTTGAACCGTGCGAGGACAAGCAGTTTGATAGAGAAGCAGCTGATAATGAAAACAATGTTGGTTTACGAGTTTGTGAAATTTTCAACAAGGAGGCTGTTTCAGACAGTCTTCAGTCTTTTGTTTCAGAGAGCTCGGCAATAACATTGAATGGTTCCAGTGAACAAACTCATCAGACACTGAGCCTTCCTGATCTAGGGAATGGGGAAGTACATGTTCATGCTGAAAAATGGTAAGAACTACTGAGCTAGTGCCAGGGATGAAATCTCATCCAATGAACAATGCTCCATCATCAGAGACTTCTGAGGATGATCAATTCCTTTTCAGCGACCTTGCTGAATTCGAGCACCATGAGACAGATTGTGTAAATAAAGATCTTCCTTCAATTTGTACGAAAAATGAAAAAGTAAATGGTTTATGTCATGTGAATAATGAGTCATATTTAAATTCTGACAACTTTGTTCACGAAAATTCATCAGCTAATATGGAAAACTCCATAGAAAAGTCAGGGATCATCTCTAATCCTATTAATATTTCTAGAAATCACAGGGTAGCTGGTAAACAAATTGGGTGGCTGGAAGAATCACTTCCTATTATGCAGTCTTCTGCTGCCAAGCTCTATTCAAACAACAACAGACCTGTAAGCCATTCTATAGGCTCAAATTCTGAAACCATTGGGATGATATCAATCAAGAAAGATGATTCAAATGAGATAAGGTCCAATGCAGATGAGGAACAGCAATTAGTACATGAAAGTACTAGTAGAGAGGAGACTGAGACTTCAAGGAAGCTGAAAAATAAAATTCGCAATTGTGCTGTAGGTGAGAGAATTTAGTTATCTTTTTCTTCAATAAACAAGAGAACTAAGTTATCAATTTATCATGTATTTCTTACATTTGTTTACTGCAGAATGCACTGAAATGAGTTATAATTATAATTTATAAGTCCCTTATATGAAGAAAGAGGAGAGTAGAAAAATCATTCAACAAATTAGTTGTTTTCTGTAATGGATGAACCCATAGAGTCATGCGGAAGTACAACATATTATTTGTTATGATCTTAATTAAACATAGAATAAATATCCTGTCTTTCTGTGGAAATTGATGCTTTGTGCTTTGTTCTTTGTGCAGAGGTATCTCTTTGCAAACACTTGCTATATGAATGGATGGGTGCTGCAGCTGCCTCTAAAGCTTTTGATACTGGAAAACTGGATAGCGAGAAATTTAGTTGTTTAGGTGCAGCTGTTGTGAAGAATGATAGGCTTGTTGTTCGAATTGATGGCTGTTACTTTCCGTGGGATGCAGCAGCTCCTATTCTGTTAGGAATGGTTGCATTTGTAAGTGAAGAAATAATTGAACCCAAAGGCATGATACCTGTTGACAGAGTGGGGAAATCCATCGAAGGAGATCCATCAAAAGCCATAGTTCCCCAGAGTGGAAGATGGAGGCTTTGGCCTTTTTCTCTTAAAAGATCAAAATCTAGGAAGATTATGCAACTGGATGCAGTTGATACCAGAGGCCTGGATGCTGAGAGTGTTGCTAGTGACGATGATGAGAATTTTCTTACACCCAAGCCGGTGAAGAAGATAATTAGGGCAATTACTCCAACCTCTGAACAGCTGGCATCATTTAATCTAAAAGATGGGATGAATCAAATAACCTTTGCATTTTCCACTGCTATGTTAGGGAGACAGCAGGTCCTTTTTGTTGGATTCTTACTTGAAGTTACATATTCTTTCTGAATTCTTATTTAATTTTTTGTTGTCAAGATAGTTTCATATATATTTCTTGTTGTCTGGATGCTGACTCAAAATCATGTATAAACAGGTTGATGCTAGAATCTATTTGTGGAAATGGACCACTCGTGTAGTAATCTCAGATGTGGATGGGACAATTACAAGGTAAGGAAGTTTCTCAGATTTTCTGATGCGGAATACCCTCTTATGCTTGTGTACTGATTCATGTCAATGTTGTGTTATTAGTTTCTCTTTCTTTCAATTAAATGTCAGGTGTAGATGATAGTCACATTTTGCGAATGATAATTCAGTACATACTTCAAATTATGATGGACCTGACATTAAATTGGTAATAGAAATTTAACTAGCTTATTAAGTATTGCTCAGCCTAGGTGGTAAAGGTCGGTAATAGTTGATTTAGGTGGGGAATCTCCATTCAAATGGACTCATCCCATCTATGGACCGAGTTTTGGGTTAATTGCATGAGAGCCATACATATACAATAGAAAGAAGAAAACATACATATGGATGGTATTCTATTGGTGATGAAACTGAGAACAAGGATTTGGTGATTTAGTAATAAGATATAACATGTGCATAAGAAAAACCTTTTGCACAATGTTAGCTTTTGGTAGCTCCAAAAATGGGCCATGGTTTAGATTTCAGGTTATATATATACTTTTGGCATTTCATTCATTTTAATTGTACTTCGTAGGAGTTTGAGCTTTTCAATGGCTCACATTTTTCTATAGTTCTTTGTATTAATAAATTATTCTTATTTATTATTATGGTCAGTGTTAGCATTAACTTTTGATGAAGTCTGACTACTGTTTTGTTTTGCTTCAAGTCATAGTTTTGGGCTTAAAATTCGGTAATGTCATTTCTCAAATCGAATAGCTTGTTTTTCATAGCTCTAACCTTGGCCCGCAAGGTATTGGAGACATCTAGCTTACATAACCTGAATTGGTCCCCAAAATTTTTACTCTAGGTTTCCTTTTAATCTCCTTCTTTCCTGAGTTCTTGGTACCACATGGACACGGTTTCATTTTTTAGTTTCTAGCTTCCCTAATATAATGTTATTGTTACAGATCAGATTTCCTAGGTCAGTTCATGCCGTTGGTTGGGATGGATTGGTCACAAACAGGCGTTGCACATTTATTTTCAGCTATTAAGGTAGAATAGTTTTCACCTAACATTGTTACAATCATTTTTTGTAAAGAAAAAAACATTTCTAGAGTTCACATGGACTCTTAACATCTTCAATAGATCAAATTTCTTCTTCTATATTGCAGGAAAATGGGTACGAATTTCTTTTTCTTAGTGCACGCGCAATATCCCAGGCACATCTCACGAGACAATTTTTAGCCAACCTTAAGCAGGTGATCTATGCTAGTTTGATGCTTTTCTTATATCAAGCAAAATGAGAATCAAGAAACTAAAAACTTCTTGTTTTCCTTGTCATTGTTCTTTGTTTAACTCACCACCATTGCACCTAAAAGGACCAACTGTTTAACAAGCATGTCTTCATATTTGTAGGATGGTAAGGCTTTACCAGATGGGCCGATTGTCATTTCGCCTGATGGAGTTTTTCCATCTCTATACCGAGAAGGCAAGTGTTTTTGCAGTTCAATGACTTAATGAAAGAGTTTTCTGGGGTTGTGTTTCATATGCAAGTTTTGTGATTGTTGAATAAAGCTATCTTTTGTTATGCAACATATACCACTTAAAGGCTATTGAAACCATATACACCATTACATAAACCCTTAGACAGATTTATGACATTTATGCAGTTAAATAGGATGAGAAATCCATATCTGTAACTTTGGAAATAGATGCATATTGGGACCTGCAGTTGCAACATGAAACACTAAAATTCATTTCTATCATTTTGAGCTGAAATAAGTTAAATGAAAGCTTGTTCTATTCTATATTATTTGCAATCCCTAGTATGTGCCTTCTATGTAAGAAACTAAAAGTTTCCTATACATGGTCACTTTGAAATTCAAATTCAAATAGATGTTTAAGCAGGCTTCTCATTTGTCATTACTATGCTATTGTTTTCGATTTGGAGTGTATGCATTTGACGCTTCATGCATATTATATCTGTCGCTTCCTTCCCCTCCTTATAACATCTCTAAATCACATTAATTGGATTGAAACATTCTATATTCTTCTCAGTTATTAGAAGAGCTCCTCATGAATTCAAGATTGCATGCTTAGAGGTTAGTTTTCTGCTCTCAGACACTTTCTTCTGATATGATATTTTTGCTGTACAGATAAATGATGATTATTTTGTGCATTCCAAGTTTTTATATTTATATCCCAATGGTGTAAAATTTAATCAGTTGAATGGGTTGCATGCAAGTCTGAGAGGAATGTACAGTGTTTTGAGGGAGGTCTTATTTTATTCCTCTACTCAACAAAATGAAATTTTAATTGTTGAATTATAAAACAAATACTAGGTTATTCAATTCTTGAATAAGTTTTTGGTCAGAAGTCGTTTCATGTGATATCAATCTGTCTTATATGCATTATATAGATAGAGAGTTGTAAAGATGTAAAAGATTTCTAATATAGATAGGTCAATGATAGGTATGTTGCAAATTGGGAACATTTTAATGCACTTTGACATCTTTTGACTTATAGGAAATAAAAGCATTGTTCCCATCTGATATCAATCCATTCTATGCTGGTTTTGGGAATAGAGATATAGATGAAATCAGCTATCTTAAGGTTGGAATCCCAAAAGGGAAAATCTTCATTATTAACTCAAAGGTATTCTATCCAAGGTTCTGATGCCTAAGAAAGAGAACCGATTGCTTTTAATATTACAGTCCCAAACTTCTCTTCTAATAGTTTCAAATTTGCAGGGTGAGGCTGTTGTCAATCACATTGTTGACGCAAAATCTTATAGTTCCCTTCATGGTCTTGTGCATGACATATTTCCGCCAGCAACTACTTTTGAGCAGGTTACCTTTTCTTTTCCATTTATTTCCCTCAATCTAGAGTTTGTTTCCAATGCTATAGACCATTATCAATTGATTTCAAACTTATTATTAATGGGACCTCTTGTGGATATTTCTGTTTCGAAAACATAGCTGCAAAGGAAACTAGGCTGAGTTTTGTTATTCTTCAGGCCGAGTTTGTTTCCAAAGCTGTAGTCTATTATCAATTGACTTAAAACTTACTATTAATGGGACCTCTTGTGGATATTTCTGTTTAGAAAACATAGTTGGAAAAGAAACTAGGCTGAATTTTGTTATTCTTTAGGGAAGAGACCCGACTGTTCCCCACTTTCTTCTAGATTTTCACTTCTGCACTTGGGTGAAATCTATAATGTCAGATCTAATCTTCCAGTGTTACTCATATTTGGGTGTGAGTTTTAGATACATGTATGTGCCCGACATGTGTATGTTTAATTTTTTCTATAGGGACATATTCTCGCACCCATATCCAAATATCTGTCAGATGCAAGTACTTCAAAAGAAAATGAAGAGCTGGAGCAACATAGTCACCTTCTGATAAAATGTTCTATAAATTTTCAGTGTTGTTTAATTCTCTATGGGGGTATCTTACCTTTTTGTGTTCTGCCTTTTTTTAGGAGGATTTTAATTCATGGAATTTCTGGAAATTGTCGCCACCTCTGATTGATATATGATGTCAGCTAGAATAAATTGCTTGAGCATTTGGATACTGAGATAGATGAATGGTTTCCACTATCATTCTGAACCGATCCAGGTATTTGTTTTCAATTTTTCGTGGTTGTTAAAAACTTGGGGTGAACTGGTATTTATCTGCCAATTACTTTCTAGGTTCTGCTCGGAAAATGGGTGGCAGTTTATTTTACCCATAGAACAGTGGCTATTAGACATTTAGTAGACTTTTTAGCTCTTTGCCTGCAATTTCTGGGATGCAACTTGCTCTTGCCTATGTTACTTAGACTCGTAAGTGTCTGATATGAGTATGTATCCGGCATAGGTAAATTCATTCTTTAATGCTTTTCCATATATTTTGATCATATCTTCATGCACATGTCTGAATATGTTTCAGACGGGGATAATATTAGGGAAATTAAGAGTTCAAGCGAGAGGCCAAATATTAGGGAAAAAGAAGAGTCCAAGTGACATGCCATTGCCATTGAAGTTCTCTCGGATTTCTAATAACAAAGATCCCGCTGGCAAAATATAGGTAATACGCGGCAATGTCTTTTGGAAGAGCTTCCACTGTGCCGCTGAAAGCGCAGAGCCCGCCTTCCAAAATAAGTTTGATATGCAAACAAAGAAAAGATTTGTTCTCTCAGTTGATTTATTAGCCTTTCTGAGTAGTTCGATTTGATAATTTGTATAATGAATTCATCCAATTCCTTACGAAACATTCATTAAAGCTCCAAAGGAAGAAGGGGTAGTGTTAATTATAGGTATTAATTGTTCATATAAAACCAATCTTCTCCATTAGTTCAAAGGAGATTTCTGTATTCAATCTACAGTTTAGTGGATGACAAATATCAGAATGCTGATATAATATGGATATCTTTGTTCTTTGACCTTTCAAAAAGATTTCCTACAAAAATTTTGAAGTAATCTATTTGTAATTTGAGTGCATTAGAAGAAAGAAACTGTATGGTTGTTTGGATAATTAACTCATTCATTTCAAGAATTCAATTGACCGATGAACATACGACTCAAATTAACATTTCAAAAATGCAAAATCCTCACTTTTAAATGTTTTTCTACAAGATCTGCGAGGTTTTTGATCTAATTGTCATCAACAAATCCGTTACCATTGGCGTCCACGGATCGTATACCACACTTGCTCTTCCTACTAGCAAACCATCCACCTGAGACTCGTATGGCATCTGCAAGTTCATCTCTTCTAATCTTTCCGTCTTTATCTTCATCGAATTTCTTTAGCCATCTTTTGAACTCATCAATTGTCATTACGCGCTTGCCATCGACGGAGTAACTGCGAGTTTTAATAGCCATTTCTGTAAATCAAAGCCCTCGAAGTCTCACTATTTTGCTTGCTTTCTTGCTATCTGTATTCCCAATATACAATTGTTCGGCTTCTCATATTTATACCATATCTCCCCCCTTTTCCCCTTGTGCTTTAGGCTTTAAAAAAATACAATATGGGAATCGGAATAACACCATTAAAACATGTAATGGAAGATGCCTATTAAAACAAACCAAAGAGCCTTTAATAGTTGTAGATAGGCAAAAGATTTATTAGTATTGCTTTTGCAAAATTTGCCTAATATTCCATTATTCCGTTTTAAAGATATACAAAGGAAGCTCATAGATGCAAAAAAGTACGGCAGAAAGATTATAATTATAGTAAACATTTGATGGCTGTCCAAATCCAAGGAACCTAGAATGAAAATGGGGGTTATTAATCTATAAAAATTGTGTTTGTTTTTGCCGCCATCCTCAGAAAGTGCCATTACAAAATGGCATGATCTGATCCTTTAAGTGAGCAAAACAGTACCAAATGCATTTAACAGTTAGATTCCTTATAGGGTTGATTGTTTTTAGTATCTTTCATGTTCATTTTATGATTTTTTTTAGATTTGTTAATTTTGTTTTTGCTTAAATATAAAATAAGTGCTCAAACTATAGTGCTTTTCACAGATAGAAGTTTAAACTATTTTTTGAATGATCGCAGTGTCTAACTTTATAAAATTATCACTTTAGGTGCCCGAGCCACCAAAATGTTAATTTCCTCCTTTAATTGACACATTTCACAATCTGATAATTTTAAATTTTATTTTAAAAAATATTAAAAATATCATATTTATAAAAAAAATCCTAATTTCTCTTAAATTATAAAAACCCCAATATCCTCAAATTTTAACCCTGATCCGTCGCCCATTCTGGCCATGATCACCATCGCTGACATAGTCCCTGACATCCTCATAGTAATACATTGTCTTAGTTGCTACCAATTGGCTGTCAGAATCACATGGGATCGTGATTTTCATCCTGGGGTTCGCGAGGTATAAAACGTCAAATTGCCATCGATTGGTCGTCGATCGGTTAAGATTTCATAGGAGTTTTGGTCATCGGGGAGGTGATGTCGGGTGGAGCTTCGTCGACAGCAAAGGGCGGTGGTAGACGTGGGTTTATGGGTTGAAATAAAGGTTTTCAAAATTTTGGGGTTATTTCAAAATTTTTGTGTTTTTAATTATAATTATAATTTTTTAATTTTAAATAAAGTTTTTAAAAATATCAGATTGTGACATGTTTCATTTCAAAAAAGAAATTAACTTCGTTCACGGCATAATGGTAATGTTGGTAAAGTTAGACACCGAGATCATTCAAAAAATAGTTTAGGCACCTCTTCGTGAAAAGCGCTATAGTTTGCAAAGTTATTTATTTTTAGGGTAAATTGTTACACCCCAATTTTCAATATAAATTTATTGAATAAATTATTTGATTTTAAGGATTAAAGTGCAAGTTTTGAAATTTTTTGGGCTAATTTTGAAAGTTTGAGAACTCCATGGACTAGCTCCATAAATTACCCAAAACAAAGGAGAATGCCCAAGAATTCCATAGATTTCTTTTCCCCATCTGAAATCAAGCAAACCCTAAAAAATAATACAATCTTTTATTTCAGCCACCCCATAACCCACTGCTGACCACCGTCCTCCGCCCATCCGTAGCGGTCGCCCCGCCATTCGCCTCAGCGGCAACCCGTGACAAAACCCCGACAGGAAAACCTCCAAAATCGGCTACCATTCATCGCGTATGAGAAAGGGAAACTCGCTGGCTCACCCTCCTCGTTCGTCGAAACCCCTTTAGTCGTCTCAGATTAATCACTTTTTTCGGTCGATTGGGTGATCTGTTCATCACACCGCTACTCCATCTGTTTCCCTGCTCTGTTCTGATCGAAACCAAACCAAAATCATCACTTTGTCGTTGGTTTTTCGCCGTCCACAGTTGGATAAGTTCGGTTTCTTTTTATTTAATTTTTGATTGATGTTTTGGTTGGATAATTGGGTTAATATTGGCTGTTTTGGCTTGATAATGTTGTTTAGCTACTGAGGGAGTAATCAGCCGTTCGAAACAGCTTCTGTCTCCACCGTGCACGCTGCCACGCACCTGCACTGCGCATGGGCCTTTCTTTCTAGCCGAGACTTCTGGAAAACTGAGTTAACTCAATCAAGTTGAAAGAGTCAATCGAGTCAACCCGTTGAGTCAGCTCAGACAGAGTCAACCTGACCCCGGACCGTTGACTTTGACTGGGTTGATCGTTGACTGTTGACTTTGACAAAAAAAGTCAAATTTTCTGAAAAGTCGTGTTTTATGTTTTTCGACGTCTTGAATCTGAATCTGAAGTCTGTTTTGTTAAATTCGCACTCGATAAGTCGTTTTTCAGTGTTTTATTTTCGGATTCAATTTTGGTTTTTCGATTAAGTTCAGTTTTGATGTAAATTCATTTGCTTTTGTAATGCCATAAATATCAAATTATGGACTTTATTGAAAGGACTTAAAATTTGAGGATTTATTTGATTAATTGATAAAAGATGAGAATGATTTGGAATAGTGGTTTAGACTCAATTGTAGTAGTGGATGATTAAGAGAGCATTTTGGTCCTTTAAAGAAAAAATGAATTTAAAACCCATTGTTATCAAGGTATTTAAATAAAAAGAAAAAGGGAAAAAAGGAAGTTAGCTAAAAATTATCTCTTTTCTTCTTCTTTCCCCGTGGATAGCTCTCCTCCATATCTCAAAGGTGAGTTTTGCAATTGCTAGTTTATCCTTTCGTTTTTGGTTGGTTTTTTATGCCTTGGGTATGATAGAAGCTTAAGGAAGGATTAGATGGGATTAAAACTATGAGATAGAGGAAATAATGGAGATTTTAGAAAATGGGTTTTGAAATTATTTGTTAATATATGAGTGTTTATTGATGTTTACTGGTAGATTTGACTTGTCAAAGAGGTAAATGAGAGATTATAAGCATTGGATAAGATTAAGAACATGTTAGAAAAAGTGGTGTGATTCTTAGATTTGAATGTTCTTGGAAGATTTTAAATGTTTTAAGATGATAAATGAAGGAAAGTTAGTATGGATAGGTAAAGAAGAGTTAATAGTATTGTTTGGGTGTAAACATGACAAAATTTGACCCCATTTAGGTAATAATCGGGTTGAAAACTAGAAAATATGGGCATGTGTATCAGTATTGATAGAATAGTACCGATACTATAGGCTTAACATGGGAAGAACAGTTGGGTAGTATCGATACTGAAATGGGGGTATCGATACCATTGATAATCGAATGCAAAAATGGTATCGATACAGTAATAGAGTATCGGTACCATAGTATAGTAGTATCGATACCATGGTAGGGGTATCGATACTATTGAGCCAGAAATGTTAAGATAAGCTGAGACTGTTATAGAAATTTAATAATATGTACTTTTGAGTATTATTCAAGTATAATTATTAGGAAATATACTAACAATTGACATTGTACGTGTCTTTAATAGATGCTTGAGTAGATCGAAATCAAGTTCCTGAGATAAGCAAAACTAAGGGCAAAGGCAAAGTACCGGAGTAATCAGTTTTACGTTTTGGATACATAGCGAGGAAAGCCAGGTAAGTGCATTTAATTGTGTAACTATATGTTGATGAACAACCATTTCGGCACTAAGTGTGCAATTCACAGAATTCATCATATGTTGATGAATAACTGTTTCGACACTAAGTGTGCAAAGTACATAATTTGTAACACCCATAACCCATATAATTATACCTCTACAGATGTCACCCAAATGTTAAAACCATTTATTTTAAAACCGATTCAAAATTTACTTTCTTAAAATAGTAATTGATATTATAAAAATATCATATCATATAATTTATATTTTGTTATAGCAATTTAATTCAAAAGATTTTTTTGCTACATTGCATCGATAAGCTACAGTAACTGCTACAATAACTTCTGAAAATACATATAAATTCATAAAAATTAACCTTTCATCACTATAAAAATTTCCAAAATTTATTCAACAACTAAATTGAACATTTTCAAATTACATGCCACTATCTAAAATCAAATTCCATCGTAGGATGTCTTACTGATATTGAAATATACCTCTCGATGCTTGATGTCACTTTAAACTCTTTAATCCACTATTGGCTTTTTACCTACACGTGAAAATCATCACACGCTAAGTATATAGTTAGTGAGGTAATTTAAACAATAAACAGTGCAATACAATTCATGCATAATTTCATTATAAAAACCAGATACCTTAAAATCATATTATCAGCATATCTAATATTTTACCATGATCAAAATAATATCACTGAGTATAAAATTCCTTACCAATATACTTGCCATTATTTCCTTAAGCTCGTAAGCTTAATTTCTTGCTTACCATTTATTAACCAATAATCTATAAAACCATAGACAATAGCTAAATATATAACCCTGAGGACCCTGGGTATTCGAGTAATATTTGCACCGTAGTGCTACACATAAGGTCGTGCCCACCATATACACCGAAGTGTATTACACATAAGGTCATGCCCACCATATACACCGAAGTGTATTACTCATAAGGTCATGCCCACCATATACACCGAAGTGTATTAAACATAAGGTCGTGCCCACCATATACACCGAAGTGTATTATAAACCTGCAGCTGCTATACTCTATGGCATGCCAACTATACCCTGTCCCTCAATGACTTACTTGGGCATATAGTTTATTTTATTCGATCCATCCATGGCAAAGTATATTATCATAATTTAACATTGGACAGTTCATACCCGAAATAACATTCATGGTAAAATATCACATTTTCCAAAATCAAAGCATTATAATTTCATACTATGACATATCAATGTCATATCAATTTATAAAAATATGGTATAATATCATGCTGATAAAACAAGGTCGAATTATCGCAAGTCTTCCTGATGATGTATAAAACATCCATGTATAATTTCATGCATGTATTGCACTCACCTTGACACTTTATAATTTTCCAAAATGTAAGCCTCACTATTGTCCACAATAACCCTTTTCTTTTATACTCGAATTGTTTTGAACACCGAGTAAATCACAATCTGTACAAAATATAGATTCATATTTATATATGTTAGTATTGTACTAACATAAATATATTTCAAAAATAAATTCCATCATCATACTTCAAACTATTCACCAAACTTTTCAAACTTCCCAAAATAGTCATTTTCACATATAACACACATTTAAATTCCCAATCAACAATTTCTAGCATAGTACATCAATTATATAACACTTACACAACAACCACTAAATTTTCCAAAATTTACAAATTGATCTCCAACTTCTCAAAAATTATGAAATGGTCCTCAAATTTTTCTAAGACTTGTAAAACACTTCCTTCATCATTTCCAACCCATATATAATTTTTTTCCATAATTTTTCTCACTCAAACAATCCATGACCAAAACTCATAGAACAAGTTCTAAAAAGATTTAAACATGTTCTAATCATCACACATGCTTGAATATGAATCTACTACCTCACTAACATCAAAATCCATCATCAATTTCATGATCCTTTATATGAACACAAACCCTTAAATTTGGGATCTTTGAACACCAACAAGATTACCATGCAATATTGGTACCAAAAGATAGAGTTTTTCGCGTATAACAATTTCCTATTTACAACTTACTCAAAATCCTAAGTAAATTGCTTGAAAATTTGAGTTGAAATTTTTCTCTTACTTTATTAGAAACCCACGACTGATTTGGGAGAAGAATATGAACAAATGCAATGATATGTTGGGTGCATTTCATAATATTTTACATTATATTCCCCTTAAATGAATATAATATTCAATTAATTGGGATACGACCAAATCAACCTTAATGAATCTTCTTATTTACCATAAACCGTGACAACTCATCCTTATCATATTTCAAAGTCAAAGATGAATTATTTTTACTTTAATTTCCAAAATTTCCCATGAAATTTCAAAACTTGCATTTTAGTCACTAAATTCCACTATTTCGATTAAATATGAAAAATTGAACATTTCCAGACCAAATTTCTCTGATCCAAAATATTAAAATAATACTTCCAACCATTTTATAACATCCTTCAAATTTTTGTAAGATTTCAATTCAATCTGAAGTTACCGATTCCTTATCGGTTTTAACCATTTCAAATTTTTATTTACTAAAATTCCAAATCCAAAATATAATTTCCATAAAATCCCACTCTCAAGAGTAAACTATCTATTTATAGAATAAAATTCTTTTTAGGAACTTTATCACTTAATTCCCTTAAATTTCTTCCAAGTTTTATACTTTGACCATCAAACTTTCAAAAGTTACATTTTGGTCATTAACCAAAATTTGGGGTATTATAATTCTCCCCTCCTAAAATAAAATTCATCCTCGAATATTTAGTACATTTATGATGAAAACATATGAGGATATTGCTTCCTCATGTACTCCTCTCTTTCCCACGTAACTTCCTCAACTTTATGATTTCGCCAAAGTACTTTAATAAGGGGAATTATCTTGCTACATAGTTCTTTGATTTCTCGAGCTAAGATTCGAACTGGTTCTTCTTAATAAGTCAAATCTGATCGGATTTCAATTTTCTCTGGTGCAATGACATGTGAAGGATCTGATCGATACTTCCTAAGCATCGACACATGAAACATATTATGAACCTTATCCAATTCTCGAGGTAGTGCTAACTGATACGCCACTAGTCCAACTCTTTTTAATATTTCATAAGGTCCAATAAATCTTGGACTTAATTTTCCTTTGCGCCCATAATGAAATATCTTTTTCCAAGGTGATACTTTAAGAAAAATTTTATCGCCTTCATAAATTCAATCTCTTTTCGCTTCAAATCTGTATAAGACTTTTGACGATCAGCTGCAATCTCGAGATTATCTTGGATTATTCTCACTTTATCCTCAACCTCCTTCAATAAATCAGGATCAACTAGATTCCGATCTTTTAACTCGAACCAATTTAATGGTATCCGACACTTTCTTCCGTATAAAGCTTCGTAAGGAGCCATCTTGATGCTAGATTGATAGTTATTATTGTAAGCAAATTCTACTAGAGGCAAATACTTTTTCCAAGATCATTCAAACTCAATCACACGTGCCCTCAACATATCCTCTAATGTCTGGATAGTCCACTCAGACTGAACATCCGTCTGTGGATGAAACGCCATACTGTAATTCAATCGAGTACCTAAAGCTTTATGCAAAATATTCCAAAATCTTGAAGTAAACCTTGGATCTCTGTCAGATATGATTGATATTGGTACTCCATGTAACCGAATTATCTCTTTGATACACAACTCTGCATATTTATCCAAGGCATAGTCCATTCGCACCGGAATGAAATGTGCCGATTTAGTTAACCGATCAACTATCACCCAAATGTAATCCTTTCTATTTGATGTCAATGGTAGCCCTATAAAAAAATCCATAGTAACTCTCTCCCACTTCTTTTATGGAATAGAAATTGGTTGTAACAATCCCGAAAGCACCTGATGTTCAGCTTTCACTCGCTGACACGTCAGACATATAGAAAAAAAATCAAAAATGGCTCTTTTCATACCCGACCACCCAAAATCGACTCTTTTCATCATGATACATTTTGCTCCCATCTGGATGCATAGTCATTGGACTATAATGTTCCTCATAAAGAATATCGTTCTTCAACTGATCATCATGTGGAATATAGATTCTTCCTCGGTAATATAGACATCCATTAGACTTGATTTCAAAGTCCATAGTCTCACATTTTTCCACTAATGAAATATTTTCCATGCATCTGTCATTTTCCTTTGTAGATCTATTATTCGATCTAAAAGCATCGACTTTATTTTTAATTCAGCCAATAGTGCGCCATTTTCTTTCAACAATAGTCGCACATTCATAGCTCTCAAAGCTGCAAAAGTTTTCCGACTAAGTGAATCTGCTACTACATTTGCTTTGCCTGGATGATAATCAATGATCAAATCATAATCCTTTAAAATTTCTATCCATCATCTCTGTCTCAAATTGAGCTCATTTTGAGTCAACCAATATTTCAAACTCCTATGATCCATTTAGATGGAGCGTCTCTCACCATACAAATAATGACGCCAAATCTTCAGAGCAAATACAATCGCTGCTAATCTAAGATCATGAGTAGGATAATTCCTCTCATGTAATCTTTAATTGTCGAAAAACATAGACTACTACCTTACCTTTTTTTCATAAGTACACGTCCCAACCCATTATGAGATGCATCACTATACATCACATACTCTTTGCCTGATTCTGGATATACCAACACTGGTGCTTCTGTTAAAATCTTCTTTAGAGCTTCAAAACTCTCTTTACATTTCTCAATCCAAGCAAATGAAACATCCTTTCTCAAGAGCTTGGTCAAAGGAGAAGCAATCATCGAAAAGTTTTTCACAAACCTTCGGTAATAACCAGCAAGTCCCAAAAAACTTTGGACCTCTGTAACATTCTTTGGATGTTTCCACTCTAATATTGCTTGAACTTTCTTAGTATCCACTCTTATACCTTCTGCTGAGACAACATGACCAAGAAAAGAAACTTCAGATAACCAAAACTCACACTTTGATAGCTTGGCATATAACTGTTTATCCTTAAGTATTTTGAGCACAGTACGAAGATGAACATCATGTTCTATCTTTGTCTTTGAGTATACCAGAATATCATCAATAAAAACCACCACAAATTTATCTAAATAAGGTTGAAATACTCGATTCATCAAATCCATGAATTCTGCTGGAGCATTTGTCAACCCAAACGACATTACTACAAACTCGTAGTGTCCATATCGTGTTCTGAAAGCTGTCTTTGGAACATCTTCCTCTTTAATCTTTAATTGATGATATCTTGATCGAAGATCAATCTTAGAGAAAACAGCTGATCCCTTAAGTTGATCAAACAAATCATCAATCCTTGGAAGAAGATACTTGTTCTTAATAGTCACCTTGTTCAATTGTCGATAATCTATGCACAAACGCATTGATCCATCTTTCTTTTTCACGAACAACACCGGTGCACCCCAAGGTGAAATATTGGGTCTTATAAATCCTCAATCCAGTAACTCTTGCAATTGATCCTTTAACTCTCTTAACTCTATTGGGGCCATTCGATAAGGAGCCATCGAAATAGGTGTTGTACCTGGGAATACGTCAATCCCAAACTCCATCTCTCTATCTGGAGGTAATCCAGGTAGCTCGTCCAGAAACACCTTTGGATATTCATGTACAGTTGGAATACCTTCCAACTTAACTTCTGTAGTTCTCGTATCCAACACATTTGCTAAAATTGCTTGACATCCTCGTGACAACAATTCTTTAGCAGTAAAAGCTGAAATCACATTGGATAAAGGATTTAACCTTTCTCCAAAAAATATTACCTCTGAACCCGTTGTATCCTTTAAAAACAATCTCTTCAAATGACAATCTACTCAACCATAGTAGGAAGATAGCCAATCCATGCCTAAGATTATCCTGAATTCCTCAAAAGGCAATTCTAATAGGTTTGCGGGAAATTACACTCCTTGTATCTTTATCGGACATTTGTTACTAATCCGACAAATGTTTGCACAATGGCCCAATGGATTGATTGCCACAATATCCCTAGAAATAGGTTCTAAAAAGATTCCTCTATCTCTTACCAGTTTTGTACTTATATACTAGTATGTAGAATTGGGATCAATCAATACGAAAATAGGCTCATCAAAGAGATAAAATGTACCTCCTACAATCTCAGGAGCATCTCTGTCATCATCAGTCTTGATGTGATAAACACTTGCAGTAGTTCTGCCTTCATGATTAGATGCAATCTCGGATATACCAGGTTTACCCATTTTGCCAACTCTACTTTTCTAAGGTCCTGATATTGTCTGATCTGGATTTAACTCTGGACAATGCCTTTTATAATGACCCACTTGTCCACAGTTATAACATTTTCCTTCAGCAAACCAACATTGACCAGAATGTCTCCTTCCACAAAACTTACACTCTACAGCCGGACGAAACCCCAAACTTTGAGTACCCACCGAAGTTATCGATATCTGCTTGGACTTTCCTCCAGAAAATCTTTTTTTTCCTATGGATACTAAGGAAGCATAATTTTTCTGTTGTTGGCCCTTGTTGTATTTGGAAAAGGGTGTAGGTGCAGAGTATGAGCTTCCAAACCTTTTGTTTGTCTGAGCCTTATTCGCCTCTATATCTTCAAGATCAACTTTTTCCATAGTTTTAACCTTGTTTACCGTTTCTTCAAAAGCAGTAAAATGATGAGAAACCAGAATTCTCTTATATTAAGAATCCAATCCAGAAATAAATCTATCAATTCTAGATATCTCAGTCAGAATAAACTCCGAAGCAAATTGACTCAGCTTGTGAAACTCGCATTCGTACTCGTAAACAGTTCTGCCGGATTGCTTCAAGTTTAAGAACTGTTGTATCATCTTATTGACAAACACGTCCCCAATATACTTTTCCTTGAATTCACTCAAAAAGAATTCCCATGTAATCTGCTCAGTGAAAACTCGTGCGACGACCGTATTCCACCACACACTGGCTTGCTCCATCAGTAGAGACACAACCCCTTCCAATTTTCCTTTATCATCATAAGGAATCCTGTTGAGCATATTCTTGACATCATTCAACTAGAAGTCAGCAGCCATCAGATTAGCATCTGAATCACCTCGAAATTCAGGTGCTCTCATCTTTCTTAGTTCTTTTGAAACTGACACTGGGGTTCGACGGTTAGTAATGGTGTCTAGAGCTTGTAAAAACAATCCCCGATCATGAACAGACATATCCTATTGATTCATATTAGATAGCTCTACATTCGGCTGAGCATTGGGTGGTTTCTGATTCACCTCGTTACTCCCACTCTGTATAGGAGTAACATGCTCGCCTGCCCTACTTGATTCTTGATGATCTGACATCTGAACACAGTCAAAATCATCGTCCATTAGTAAAGAGTAACTTTACTCCTAATAAGCTTCATCACAGTATATATACAACTATCAGTACTTTTGACATCCTAGTGGCTTGTATAAACTTTTTAACTCAAAACAAACTCGGTTTAGTCCTAGAATCGGCTAAACCTGTAGCTCTGATGCCAATAAATGTAACACCCATAACCCTTATAATTATACCTCTACATATTATAGATGTCACCCAAATGTTAAAACCATTTATTTTAAAACCGATTCAAAATTTACTTTCTTAAAATAGTAATTGATATTCTAAAAATATCATAACATATAATTTATATTTTGTTATAGCAATTTAATTCAAAATATTTTTTATGAACAGTGATGAACAATACCCGTGTACAGTGAATAGTGTATCGATGCATCAAAACATCGAATTAATATTATGCATCGATACACTACAGTAACTGCTACAGTGCATCGATACTTGATGTCACTTTGAACTCTTTAATCCACTATTGGTTTTTTACCTACGCGTGAAAATCATCACATGCTAAGTATATACTTAGTGAGGCAATTTAAACAATAAACAGTGCAATACAATTCATGCATAATTTCATTATAAAAACCAGATACCTTAAAAACATATTATAATCATATCCAATATTTTACCATGATCAAAATAATATTATTGAGTATAAAATTCCTTACCAATATACTTGTCATTATTTCCTTAAGCTCGAAAGCTTAATTTCATGCTTCCATTTATTAACCAAAATCTATAAAACCAAAGACAATAGCCCAATATACAACCCTGAGGACCTTGGGTATTCGAGTAATATTTGCACCGTAGTGCTACACATAAGGTCGTGCCCACCATATACACCGAAGTGTATTACACATAAGGTCGTGCCCACCATATACACCGAAGTGTATTATAAACCTGCAGCTACTATACTCTATGGTATACCAATTATACCCTGTCCCTCAATGACTTACTTGGGAATATAGTCTATTTTATTCGATCCATCCATGGAAAAGTATATTATCATAATTTAACATTGGGCAGTTCATACCCGAAATAACATTCATGGTAAAATATCACATTTTCCAAAATCAAAGCATTATAATTTCATACTATGACATATCAATGTCATATCAATTTATAAAAATATGGTATAATATCATGCGGATAAAACAAGATTGACTTATCACAAGTCTTCCTGATGATGTATAAAACATTCATGTATAATTTCATGCATGTATTGCATTCACCTTAACACTTTATAATTTTCCAAAATATAAGCCTCACTATTGTCCACAATAACCTTTTTCTTTTATACACGAATTGTTTTGAACACCGAGTAAATCACAATCTGTACAAAATATAAATTCATATCTATATATGTTAGTATTTTACTAACATAAATATATTTCAAAAATAAATTCCATCATCATACTTCAAACTATTCACCAAACTTTTCAAACTTCCCAAAATAGTCATTTTCACATGTAACACTCATTTAAATTCCCAATCAACAATTTCCAGCATAGTACATCAATTATATAACACTTACACAATAACCCCTAAATTTTCCAAAATTTACGAATTGATCTCTAACTTCTCAAAAATTACGAAACGGTCCTCAAATTTTTCTAAGACTTGTAAAACACTTCCTTCATCATTTCCAACCCATATATAATTTTTTTCCATAATTTTTCTCACTCAAACAATCCATGACCAAAACTCATAGAACAAGTTCTAAAAAGATTTAAACATGTTCTAATCATCACACATGCTTGAATATGAATCTACTAGCTCACAAACATCAAAATCCATCATTAATTTCATGATCCTTTATATGAATACAAACCCGTAAATTTGGGATCTTTGAACACCAACAAGATTACCATGCAATATTGGTACCAAAAGATAGAGTTTTTCACGTATAACAACTTCCTATTTACAACTTACTCAAAATCCTAAGTAAATTTCTTGAAAATTTGAGTTGAAATTTTTCTCTTACCTTATTACAAACCACGACTGATTTGGGAGAAGAAGATGAACAAATGCAAGGATATGTTGGGTGCATTTCATAATATTTTACATTATATTCCACTTAAATAAATATAATATTCAATTCATTGGGATAAGACCAAATCACCCTTAATGAATCTTCTTATTTACCATAAAACCATGACAACTCATCCTTATCATATTTCAAAGTCAAAGATGATTTGTTTGACTTTAATTTCTGAAATTTCCCATGAAATTTCAAAACATGCATTTTAGTCACTAAATTCCACTATTTCGATTAAATCTAAACAATTGCACATTTCCAGACCAAATTTCTTTGACCCAAAATATTAAAATAATACTTCCAACCATTTTATAATAACCTTCAAATTTTTGTAACATTCGAATTCAATCTGAAGTTACCGATTCCTTATTTGTTTTAACCATTTCAAATTTTTCTTTACTAAAATTCCAAATCCAAAATATAATTTCCATAAAACCCCACTCTCAAGAGTAAACTATCTATTTATAGAATAAAATTCTTTTTAGGAACTTTATTACTTAATTCCCTAAAATACGGGCAATTCATAGAATTTATCATATGT
This sequence comes from Hibiscus syriacus, assembly GCF_006381635.1. NCBI lineage: Eukaryota > Viridiplantae > Streptophyta > Magnoliopsida > Malvales > Malvaceae > Hibiscus > Hibiscus syriacus. The sequence continues at coordinate 144,277 of NW_024062599.1, read as the reverse complement.
TGATGAATAACCGTTTCGACACTAAGTGTGTAAAGTACGGAATTCATCATATGTTGATGAATAACCGTTTCAACACTAAGTGTGCAAAGTACGGAATTCATCATATGTTGATGAATAACCATTTCGGCACTAAGTGTGCAATTCACAGAATTCATCATATGTTGATGAATAAATGTTTCGGCACTAAGTGTGCAAAGTACGTAATTCATCATATGTTAATGAATAACCATTTCGGCACTAAGTGTGCAATTCACGAAATTCATCATATGTCGATGAAAAACTGTTTCGACACTAAGTGTGCAAAGTAAGAAATTCATCATATGTTGATGAATAACCATTTCGGCATTAAGTGTGCAATTCACGGAATTCATCATATGTTATTGAATAACCGTTTCGGCACTAAGTGTACAAAGTATAGAATTCATCATATGTTGATGAATAATCGTTTCGACACTAAGTGTGCAAAGTGCAGAATTCATCATATGTTGATGAATAACCATTTCGGCACTAAGTGTGCATTCACAGAATTCATCATATATTGATATAACCATTTTGAGACTTAGTGTGCAATTCACGGAATTCATCACATGTTGATGAATAACCGTTTCGGCACTATGTGTGCAACCCACGGAATTCATAATGAGTTTATGAATGACCGTATAGTCACTACGTGTGAATTGTAACGAAATGATATTAACTTAGAATTAATGAATGAGTACTTGATCAATATGAAATAAGGAAATGATGAGTTCATTGTACTATTAGTATTGCCACACTAAGTAAATACTTAACGTGTGTTTATTTCACGCGTAGGTCATAAAACAAGCGGGGTAAGGAGATCATCATACATCAAAGCAAGGGTCGCCTCGTCAGTAACAGTATGACATACATGTCTACTTTTTGATGTATTTAGTTAGCATGTAAAATATTTAGTAAAAACGCTCTGAAAAACATTTGATTTACCATTTTGTAAAATGATGAAACATTTGAAAGATACTTTCTGTTATGTAATTAAGTTTACTGAATGTTTTATAAAAAGAAACAAAATTTTTATGGGTTTTTTTAAATAATTGTTTTAAAAGTGATGTGACATCTATATCTCGTGTACGGAAAGGTATACGGGAGATGGGTGTCATAGCTTTGTATCTGAGAAATTATTAGACGTTGAATCTAAGTTCGAGAGTGATCGAATGGAGTTTAAATGTTCGATCGATGTAGCATGAAGATCGAGTTAATACTTTACTACAGTTTGTATGCTTCCTGGAACTTGTTGATAATTGGTAACTGCATCGATGGAATGATTGGTCCTTTGGGTAAAATTAATTATTTTTTGGACTCGAACACAATTTTGATAAAAAGACAGTAAACTGCATAAGACTCATATGACTTTCTTAAGAAACTAGAAGATCATCGAAAATAATTATAAGTTCAGTGATTCATTAATAAATGAATTGACTCCAAGATCCATAAATTTTGATTAATTTCTTAAAGGTTAAATAACATGAATATTTGGATAAGAAATTACCAAAAATATCCCTATGGGGTAAAATTATGAAAATGCCCTTGTACTATAAAAGATCACGACTTCCCCTAATAGTAAAAATAACCCAGAAAGGACATACTTAACTAGTTATTAGAAAAAGTGCATATATTTGGATTGAAATGGAATTATCGAAATGTCCTCGAGCTATGAAATAACTAAAATAACCTCCAATGATCAAATGACCAAAATACCCTAAACTTTAAAGGAACTAGAATACTTTGAAGCCTAATTTATCGGAAGTAACACCATTGACAGAATTGAATGGAATGATGACCATACGCTTAAAATGTAAAAATGACTATGGATGGCTATGATAATGGAGATGACCTGAGAACTCAAATTTTGAATCGCTTGAACCTTATAATCACCCATTAAATCCCTGATCTATTTGAAAAACCTCAAAAAATAAATTTCTACATTTGGAAATTCTTAATACGGCGATTCCCTTATTTTTGATTGATCATTTGAAGATTAGATTACTGGAAGTGTGACACATCACTGAAGTATTTAAATGATGGATTATTCTCAAGTTTTGAAATAACTAATGTGCCTGGACCCTAAAATGACTAAAATAACCTCAAATATCGAAATGAACTAAATACCTTTACGACTTGGATTAGGTGAATGTCGTTAGATAGACTATGAGAACATCGATGCACCTAAATGATGTACTGCCTCTAAAGGTTATAGAGCACGACCCAAGTCATCAGACATTTTGGGATACTATTACAATGTGGAAATGAAATAAATACCAACGGAATACCTATTCGTCTCCTTAATAACTGGTCAAGGATGATTTTAATATTGATCATATCAGCTGGTCAGTCAGTAATAAGAAGTGAATAATAGTGAAGTATAACAGTCCTAATGATTAACAAGTATCACAGTATTGAGATTTGTAGTTCAATCGGACTCGAAATCATGACAATTCTAAATATAATTTTAAATACCACAAATCATCGCTCTACTCTTATTAGATTAAATTACTAATAATTCTCCAAGATCCAAATGTTTAAAATGCTCTTATTTTCCTGAATAATAGGAATACTCACGTTATGTCTAAATCTTCAATAATTATGATGTAAAAGATTCTGAATGCCTTCTTGATACTCAATTGCCTACGAAAAATATATGAATATTGTATGATCTTGATAAATCACTTCCTGAATAAATGGTGAATCAATTAGTTATCAAACCCTCCTTTTATAGGGATCTTGATTATGAAATCCTATTAACTTACAAAAGTTTCATGGTCCCCTACCTGATAAATACCAAGTATCTCCGAATAATATATTGATCCTCTAATGTGTTCCTTTTGTGATATGTAAATGTTTTAATTGTTTTAAAACATGGTTTTCTTAAATCACTGATTTACTAATTTATTGGTTTATGGACTATGGTTACCTAAAATATTTTCTCTGGTTACCTGTTTTCACTGTAAAATATGATCGTTCCAAATTTATGAATCATGGAATCTACTGGTTTATGAACTATGGTTACCTAAACTATGTTCTTTGGTTACCTATTTTCAGGTAACCATAGTTCATAAACCATTAGATTCCATGATTCATAAATTATGTTATATGATTACCTGTTTTCATAGAAAAATATGATCATTATTGATTATGGATCACGGAATTTATTGGTTACTACTGGAACTGTCTTCTTGGGACATTATCTGGGTAGACTGGAGTATGGAGTTTCAATTCTGATCAAGCTAGTAAATCCTTACAGACCTAAGGTGACCCTTGGGTAGGCTCTGAGGCCCCTAGAAACTTTCTTGGGTTGGCTCTCAAGCCCCAAGGCACTCCCTTGGGTAAATCATGGGAATATATATGGTATACGAGTGAAGGGAAGTTATATGGTTTATTTTATTGGCACACTTATGTGATTTTACTAGATTACGATCCATATATTAGTGTTTACTGTTAAATCTGATTTCTAATGGATATTGTGTGGGTAGGATTCTGGAGCATGGAGGTTCAGCTCTGATCAAGCTGGTAAATCTTTAAATACCTAAGGAGACCCTTGGGTAGGCCCATAGGCTCCTAGGAATTCCTTTAGGGTGGCTCCTTTGTTGTGTGCTTAGGGTAAGTCCTTATGGATGCAGTTCTGGGGAACTGCATAAAGTTAATCGGTGGGAGGGTTCTACTATGGTTTTAAAAATATGTTTTAAACTGTTATTGTTTTAAAAAATATGTAACTTTTCACTGGTTTTGGTTGGAACACACTAGACATCCTATTTCGATCTCCTGAAAACTTGATACTCTGAATGTTTCCTATGTACTGAAATATTCATGGCTTTTACTCGATGAAATATCAGTGAAACGTCAGCACATTACGAAAACTTGTAGACGACTGAGTCAATAAGGAAAATTTATGATGTTCCTTTTATCTGCATGTCCTTCAGCATCACTTGGTAGTTCTGTATTACTTAGTTTCCTAAATATCATTTTTTACTCACCATTTCAGGTTAAATGAATCAAACAGTGCAGCTATCGACATCAGTAAAGGAGTTCCACCGGCGTTGCTTGCGGAGTACGGTGCATGTGATTAGGGGGTATGTAGGTTGTATTATGTTTTTATATCAAATTCGGAAACTTGTATGATTTTAATTATGTTAATATATATGAATGATTTTCTGAACTTATATTTTAATTATAAATTGTTTTATGATTTTTTTCACGTTTTAACAAAAAAATTAAATTTTTCACAGATTTTTAATGTGGGTCGCTTCGGTGGCCCTAATGTGACACCCCGGATCGGATCGGGTCACCCGCATCGGTTTGTGGGTGTTACATAAATTATACCATTGACCACCTAATTATTTCCCCTTTTCATTTTGACCATCATTTTTGAAATTTTGTCAATCAGGTCACCCAATTATTTAAATACATTCAATCAAGTCTCTTACTGTTAACATTTAAAAGATAATGTGACATGGTTGTTAAATATTTGTTTATAATTATACGTTTAGTCCATATTACTTACATATTCTATCAATTTAATCCTAATTATAATTTAATTTGAAAGATTACCAATTAGGAGGTGCCACATGTCATCACTTTATTAGAGAGATTTTTAAAATTAATTTTAATATTTTAATTAAATAATGTTTCTACGCGATGACTGAGAAAATGAAATCTGGGACCAAAAGAAAATCTAGCAACCTCAGCCACCGAGGTAAATCACATATTTGTTATTTGTTGTCAAAATGTTTTCTATATTATGATATAGATTAGCCAAAAATAAAAATGAAAAGCCATTCAAAGTTCGAACTTGAGAGCTTATAACATTATATATATATTTAATATCTTTTAATGACAAATATTTATAGTAAATATATTCAAGAATTATATATTTGTAAATTAAATTTATACAATTATTTTTAAATGATTATAAATTTAAATAAAATGAGAAATAATTTTAAAAATCCTTGAAAGATAAAAATTTAAGATTTGAATTATAAATTTATCTTATGATTCAAGTTGTGCTCATAACTTTGGGTTCGTTAAATGAAATTTTAATATAATTTTATTTTAAAATATTGCATTTAATATAATTTATTATTACTTATATAATTTAATATATATATATATATATATATATATATACTTGCATTTAATACATAATATAATTTAAACTCATTTTTATGTTTTGATATGCCTTGTTGCCCTTTTGTTTCCATTTTTCTAACATAATTTGAAAGAACATAAATAAACCTTTTTGCAATTAGAGTTAAAAATGGGGTTTATCCAAGTGGTTGAGGCGCGATTATATCATCTTGGTGTCAGCTGTCACTACCTAATTGGTGAATATATTGTTTAATCAAATTATTAAAATAAATTAAAAAACCTTCCAATTAAGTTGTGAATATATTATTTAATGTTTGATTAAGGATTAATTTTTGAATTAAACTAAAAATTAGGACTAAATTAATAGAATATGGTAAGTAATGAGTACCAAATATAGCATTATGTCAATTTTACTAACAGACCCTGCTAAATGTTAACAACAAGTGGCTTGATTGAAGGTATTTAAATAATTAGGTGACCTAATTGATAAAATTTGAAAATTTGGTGGTCCATAATATAGTGTACTCTTATTTTTATAGTATAAAACTAAACTATCTCTTTAGGAGTATAATGTACTATAATACAATACCAAACATTTACATATAAATTAGGGTAAACTACATGGGTGGCCACTCAACTATTTCTGCCTTTTATTTTGACCACTAATGTTTTGATTTCGTCAAACGGACCATTTAACTATTTAAATACTTCAATCATGACACTAGCTGTTAATATTTAACGAAGATAGTGACATGGCAATTAGGAAAATTTGTGTAATTATACATTTGATTCTCATTACTTACATATTTTATTAATTTAGTATTAATTTAATTTAATTAAAAAAATTAACCCTCTAACTAGGAGATACCACGTGTCAATAGATTATTATAACATATTTCACTATTGAGATGTGTCACAATCTGATTAGTGGGAAAAATCATTCAATTAATCTTAAAAAAATTAAACATGGAACGAACACTTACTCTGTTTGTGCCTTAACCATTGTCATAAACCCCATATTTGTTATATGTTTGGAAAAATATTTTATATATTTCTTTGATTTAATTTCCCTTTAAACATGTGATGACTTATGCCACTAGTGAAATTTGTTACAATAATTTGTTGACATGTATAACTTCTTGATTGGAGGGTGTACTTTTTTAATTAAATTAAAATTATAAATAAATTAATAAAATATGTAAGTACTGAGTATCAAACGTATAATTATGCTAATATAGGTACAATAGAAGCTACGGAAGGATATGCCATCTCATGGATGGTTAACTCAACCTATGACAGCTCGTGCTAGCTCAACCATATCAAAGGATAGCTTAACTTAGCTAATCGAGCCTAATGAATAAGGATACTAACTCAGAAGTAGCTAAAGGAGATGAACGGGAACTGAAATTAGCTGGAAAGCAGTTGAGGACCAAGTATTTGAGTTGAGGACTTATGGTAGCTGGAGGCAATAGGAGTAATACCCCAAATATCAGGTCAGTGACTTTATTGAAAAGATTTAAAATTTGAGGACTAATTTGAATTAATGATAAAGGATAAGAAATGATTTAGTCATATTGTTTAAGACCAATTTGTAATAATGGAAAAATAAAAGGGCATTGTGGTACTTTAAGGGGAAATGAATTTAAAATCCATTTTATTAGGGATTTAAGAAAGGGAAAAAGGGGAAAGTTAGATCAAAACTAAGTAATCTACTATTCTTCTTCTTCTCGTGTTCACGTGATATCCTCCATAGGCAAAGGTAAGGCTTCATTTAACTAGTTTTTTCTTTCGTTTTTGGTTTGTTATTGAAACCTTCAGTGTTATAGAGGCTTAAGGAAGGGTTAAATATGATTAAAACTAAGAGATGGATATTTTATTTGAGATTGAAGGAAATGGGTTTTTGAATGATATATTAGAATGTGAGTTTTTATGGAGGTATACTAGTATATTTGACTTGTCAAAGAAGTAAATAAGAGATTACAAGTCTTGGATGTGATTAAAAACATGTTAGAAAAAGTGGTATGATTCTTGGTTAGAGATGTTCTTTGGAGATTCTAGATGTTATAAGAAGCTAAATGAAGGAAAGTTAGTTGGGATATGTAAAGAAGAGTTTAATAGTATTCTTGGAGGTAAAAGTAAGGGAATTTGTCCAAATTTAGGTAAAAATCAAGCTGAAAATGGAAAATCTGGGTAAGGGTATCAGTATTGAAAGAACAATACCGATACTATAGGCTCAAATTGGTAAAAATATGCTGAACAATATCGATACTGATGTAATTAGTATCGATTCTGATATGGGTATCAACACTAAGAGAAAGGTATCGATACCAGGGATTTCAGAATGCATAAATGATATCGATACTAAAAGAGAGTATCGGTACCATATTATAGATGTATCGATATCATGGTAGGGGTCTTGATACTATTGAGCTTGGAATTGTAAGATAGGCTGAGATGGTAATAGAAATTAAAAATAATAGTACTTTGGAGTATTATTAAAAGTATAAATGTTAGAGAGTATACTAACATTGGTATGATATGTGTATTTAATGGATGCTTGTGTAGATCATAACCAAGCTCCCGAGTCAAGTAAGAAAAAGGACAAGGGTAAAGTTGTAGAGTAGATGAAGACATTTCATCATACTATGGAGGTATTTAAGGTGAGTGCATTTATTGTAATTATATAGGACGAGGGAGACTCACAATGAGTTAACCTATAATGTTCAGATTAATGTATGTTTTACCACATTCGATATATGTTTATAAAGTGTATGGAATTGATATTATGAATAATTTTAGAGTATGAACTGCACTAAGATGAAAAGTTAAGTGCCTAACTATACATTTTCGCAGAAAGGTGCCACTAATGCAAGTTAGATGAAAAGTTAAGTGCCTAACTATGCATTTTGGTAGACAGGTGCCACTAATGCAAGTTAGATGAAAAGTTAAGTACCTAGCTGTGCATTTTGGCAGAAAGGTACCACTAATGCAAGTTAGATGAAAAGTTAAGTGCCTAACTGTGAATTTTGGCAGAAAGGTGTCACTAATGCAAGTTAGATGAAAAGTTAAATTCCTAACAGTGCATTTTGGCAGAAAAATTCCACTAATGCAAGTTAGATGAAAAGTTAAGTACCTAACTATGCATTTTGGTAGAAAGGTACCACTAATGCAAGTTAGATGAAAAGTTAAGTACCTAACTGTGCATTTTGGCATAAAGGTGTCACTAATGCAAGTTAGATGAAAAGTTAAGTGCCTAATTGTGCATTTTGGCAGAAAGGTGACACTAATGCATGTTAGATAAAAAGTTAAATGCCTAACGGTGCATTTTGGCAGGAAGGTGCCACTAATGCAAGTTAAATGAAAAGTTAAATGCCTATCGGTGCATTTTGGTAGAAAGGTGCCATTAATGCAAGTTAAATGAAAAGTTATAACCGTGCATTTCGGCATAAAAATGCCACTTATTGTTTTAACTAAAAGGGATTGTAAAGGATTCTCATGAAGTATATGAATTATCTAGGATTTTGATAGTCATGACATGTTTATGAATAAATTGTAGATCATTTGCATTATTATGCCTCACTAAGTAAATACTTAACGTGTGTTGATTTCACACGTAAGTAAAATCAAAGATTAACCGAGTAAGAAGTGCAACAACATTAGCTATCATCAATCCAAGGTTGACTCGTCAGTAATAGTAGAACAATCATGTTTATTTTGAAACTTAGCTGGCATGTAATCGAAATTACAAAAAATACTTTAGAATGGATTTAAAGTGATAACTTGTAGTAAAATATTTCAATAAATGTTTTATTATTATACTAGAATGTTTGGTTTGAATTTTGAAAAAAAAATTATGGGTTTTACAAATGAATGAATGTTTTTATAAGTCATGTGACACCTATGACTTATGTACGGAAACATATACGGGAAATGAGTGTTACATTTATTGGTATCAGAGCTACAGGTTTAGCCGATTCTCGGCCGAAACTTGGTCTATTTGAAATTTGAAAAAAGGATTACTTTCGATTAAGATTGTCAAGGTCACTAATATGGTGTCATTAGAGTGTGATTGATGACGCTCCTTACTAACTTTAGTGTTATTTTTATTTATGTCCTAAAAGATGTCGGAATCCTTAAACTTTCGAAGAGCGGGGGAATAAGAAATTAGAGAAGGAACTGGTAATAAAAGTTACGAGGCTCATAGTGAACAATCGATTCCATCTGAAAATTCAAGTGCACCTGCACATCAGGGGGTATCAGTTCCTGAGTTTGGAGATTTTATGCAAGCTCTCGATGCCATCCTAACATGATTCCAACCTCCCCCGTCTCCTCCTTCTCCTCAAGTACCGAGGATGTTGATCCCAAAGGATCTGAAGAGTTTAGGAGCTCCAGAATTCTGGGGAGAAGAGGATGAAGGTCCTACGGAGCTGACTTATGGCTAAATGATGTAATGTTAATGCTTGAAAGTGTTCACTGCTCGGATTCAAAAAAAAGGGTGGAGATATATCGTTACTAAGGGGATCAGCTTGAGTGTGGTGGTCCTACAATGTATGCACCACCGGAACAATTGACCTGGCAGTTCTTCATGGAAGAATTTAACAATAAGTATATTGGTGAGCAGTTTAGATAAGCTATGCTACTGAAGTTCCTTAATTTGAAATAAGGTGATTGAGCAGTACATGAGCACAAGTATGGATGGGCATGGGTTGGGTCGGGTTGGGTTTTTTGTCCACCCGACCAGAAAACAAGGTGAGACCCGACCCGATTAAAATTTCACCCGACCCGATGCATAACTTAAAAACCCAACCCGACCATAACTGATATATTTTTTATTTACTATAAACCATACCTGACCCGGTTCGACCAACCAGCACTACAAACTTCAATTTTTGCTTTCAAAGATTGAAAATAACTTACTGAAGAAAAAAACTATTTTCTTTCAAAGAAAACATTAAAACTTACTGAAGAAATAAACAATTTCTCGAGTTTTAAGAGCAAAAGAAAGGCATTATAAAGTAGCAACAACAATATTTAGTTCATTTTTCTCATTTCATCAATAACTCACCACATATCTAACAAACAACAACAACAATAACAAAGAAGAGACAATACCAGAAAAGCCGAAGAAAATAAAGACTTGAGAAATACACTATACAAACGTTGAAAAAAATCAGATTCAGTTCAGTTTACTCCATTTTTCTCTATAACCAAATAGATAAAAGCAAAATTTAAGAATAAAACGACTAGCGAATAGAGAAACAAGAGAGTGAAGAGATACCTTAAGCTCCGAAGAACAACCTACAAAGGTTGAATAATGAAGAGGTTTTAATGGAGAGTAAAGCAAATCACTGTATAAATGGAGAGAAAAGTAAAGCAAAGTCTTGATGGAGATGGCATGCCGACCCCAAAGTAATAAAGTAAAGCACCAAATTAGGGAAAGTAAAAATAATAATAATTGGGTTACTGTTCGGGTTGGGCAGGTAGGATTATTTTAACCCTAAACCTAAACCTAACCCAAACCTAAATCTAAATATTTTAATATAAAACCTGACCTGACTCGAACCCGAATTTATTTTTTTAAATCTGACCCGATCGGGTCGGGTCAGAACCCGTCGGGTTTAGGTTCCATGCCTATCCCTAAGTATAAGGTTGAGTATAATAAGTTGATCCGTTTTGCTACAGAGGTGGTTCCCAATGACAAGGCTTGACATGATTGGTTTATTAAAGGATTGATGCCAAAGTTGAAATAGATGATGTTGGCTTTGAATTTGCCTAGCTTGCAAGAAGTCATAAACTGAGCCAAGGCTATTGAAAGAGCTCAAGAGGAGACATAAGAAGCGGAGCAGAATTTACAGACGGAAAAAATAGTTGGAACGCCTTAAACTCCCCATCATGCTAAGAGAGGTAAGGGCTTGAGTTCCTGATATACTAACAGAGATGGTTCTGTTGCAGCTTCATAGAAAACTATATTGTCCCAGTCTTTTGTTGCTAGATCCAGTAGATAATTTGGAGAAATAATTTTATGTCAGACATGTGGTAGAGTGCACTGGGGAGTATGCAGACTTGTTAGTGGAGCTTGTTTCAATGTGGTGAGACTGGTCACTTTTCCTGAAGCTGTCTTAAGAAATATGGGGATAATTCAACATAATCTGAAAGATCTGTGGCAGTCTCTAATAGAAGTAGAGGAAGGGGTAGATCCAGGGGAAAATTTGAATCAATGCATCGACAAGAAACTCGGGGAGTCGCCAGAATTTACAACATTAAGACCAATAAGGATCGGGATAACGCGGAGATCATAACTGGTACATTACATTTTTAGATTAGCATGTATTTGTTTTAGTTGACCCTGGTTCTACACACTCATACATTAGTACAAATTTGGTTAGATCTAGAGAAATTCCTTGAAAACCAATTGTTAGTGAGATGATAGCAGTAAACCCTATGGGTCATAGTGCGAGAGTCACTCGGGTATGTATAAAATGCCATATAAAGATTCAAGGGATTATATTTCCGGTATATGTAATGGAGTTGCCTTTTGACAAGTTTGAAATCATTTTGGGCATGGACTAGTTGTCTCCACATCATGGATGGGTCGATTTTTACCAGAAGCGATAATTTCTGAAAGATGTAGAAGGTTCAAAAATCGTAGTGATCGGCAAAAAAGCGAAATCACCATCCAATGTAATTTCAGCCATGACTGCAAGACAAATGATGTCAAGGGGGTGTATAGTTTTTCTAGCCAATGTGATAGATAATCAAGTACCAAAAGCGAGATTAAATGATATCCCAACAGTTAAGGAGTTTCCAGAGGTTTTTTCGAAAGAATTATCAGGTTTACCTCCAGACCTTGAAGTAGAATTCAAGATTGAGGTTTACCCAGGTATCGAACCAGTTTCTATGGCTCCATATCGAATGGTTCCAACAGAGTTAAGAGAGTTAAAAGCCTAATTGCAAGAGTTGCTCGATAAGGGATTTGTGAGACCCAGTGTTTCTCCTTGGGGAGTACCTGTGCTGTTTGTGAAAAAGAATGATGGGTCTATGCGATTATGCATCAACTACCGTCAGTTAAACAAAGTAACAATAAAGAATAAGTATCCTCTTCTGAGGATTGATGATTTATTCAATCAATTGAAAGGTTCAACAGTGTTTTCTAAGATAGACCTGAGGTTGGGGTACCACCAATTAAAGATAAAAGAGGATGATATTTCCAAAATAACTTTTCGGACTCAGTATGGACACTATGAATTTGTGGTGATGCCATTTGGATTGACAAATGCTCTTGTAACATTTATGGACTTGATGAACCTAGTATTCCAGTCTTACTTGGATCAATTTTTGGTGGTTTTTATAGATTATATTTTGGTTTATTCCAAGTCAAAAGATGAACATGATGCTTATCTTCGGGTGATTCTTCAGATACTTCGAGAAAAGAAGTTGTTTGCCAAATTGTCAAATTATGATTTTTTGTTAGTTGAAATTGCTTTCCTTGGTCATATAGTCTCCGCATAAGGCATAAGAGTGGATCCTAAAAAGATTCAAGCTATAGTGGATTGGTAACAACCCAAAGAATGTTCCTGAAGTTCATAGTTTCTTGGGGCTTGTAGATTATTATAGACGGTTCGTGAAGAACTTCTCAATGTTATCTTCACCATTAATTAAGTTGTTACGGAAAGATGTGCCTTTTGTTTGGCTGAAGAAATGCCAAGAAAGTTTTGAAAGGCTAAAAAGAATTGTAACAGAAACCCCAGTGCTTGTACAACCTTAGTCGGGTAAATATTAGGTAGTCTTTAGTGATGCATCTCATAATGGGTTGGGATGTGTGCTTGTGCAAAATGGAAAATTCGTGGCTTATGCCTCAAGATAGTTGAAAACTCACGAGAAATATTACCCAACACATGACTTGAAATTGGAAACTATCGTGTATTCTTTTAAAATTTGGCGTCATTATCTATACAGTGAGCGTTGTCATGTTTATATGTATCAAAAGAGTCTAAAGTACTTGCTGACTCATAAAGAACTGAACTTGAGGCAGAGAATATGGATTGAAGAAAGATATTCTGTTCTAGGCACACTATAGTCCTTTGATGATGCATCCAGGCAGGAATAAGATGTATCAGGATTTAAAGAGTCGTTATTGGTGGCCTCGAATGAAAAACGTTATATCAGAGTTTGTTACAAAATTTTTAACCTGTCAGCAAGTGAAGCTGAACATCAAGTGCCATCTAGATTGTTACAATCGATATCCATTCCTGAGTGGAAGTGGGAAAGAGTTACAATGGATTTTGTTTCGGGGTTACCTTTTTTATTAGGTAAAAAGGACTTGATATGGGTAATTATAGACAGATTGACCAAGACAACTCACTTCATTCCAGTTCAATTAGATTACTCGATTGATAAATATGCGGAATTGTACATAAAAGAGATAGTTTGACTACATGGAGTGCCTATATCGATAGTGTCAGATCAAGAGCCATGGTTTACTTCAAGATTCTAGAATTCTTTACATGAGGCATTGTGTACTTGATTGAATTTCAGAACATCTTTTCATCCAGAGACAGATGGGTAGTCAGAACAAACTATTTAGATATTAGAGGACATGCTAATGGCATGTGTGATTGAATTTAAAGGATAATGGGAATGGTATTTACCTATAACAACAGTTACCAATCGAGTATTAAGATGGCCTTGTATGAAGCTTTGTATGGGAGAAAGTGTCGAACATCATTAAATTAGTTTAAACTCAAAGATCGAGACCTAGTTGGCCCGAAGTTGATGAAAGAAATAGAGGAGAAAGTAAAAGTTATCCAGGATAATCTGAAGATAGTCTCTGATCGATAAAAATCTTATGCTGATTTGAAAAGAAAAGAAATTGAATTTCAAGTGGGAGACAAGGTATTTCTGAAAGTGTCACCCAAGAAGAAAATATTATGGTTTGAGTGCAAAGGAAAGCTGAGTCTGAGATTTTTTAGACCTGATAATATCTTAAAAATGGTCAGACCCATAGCTTATCAATTAGCTTTGCCTCCTGAATTGGACAAGATCCACAATGTCTTTCACGTGTCGATTCTTAAAAGGTACCGATCATATCCATCCCACATTATCACACCGGAAGAAATAGATATCTGACCAGATTTAACTTATGAGGAAGAGCCAGTGCGGATCTTGGCTAGAGAAAACAAGGAATTACGTAGCAAGAAGATTCCTTTAGTTAAAGTTCTCTGGCAGAATCATAAGCTGGAAGAAGCTACTAGGGAAAGAGAGGAGGACATGAGGAAGCAATTTCCATACCTCTTCGTTACAGGTACTTCGTTAAATTCGAGGATGAATTTTCTTAAGGGGGAAGAATTGTAATACTCCAAATATTAGGTCAGTGACTTTATATAAAAGATTTAAAATTTGAGGACTAATTTGAATTAATGATAAAGGAAAGAAATGATTTCGACATAGTGTTTAAGACCAATTTGTAACAATGGAAGAATAAAAGGGCATTGTGGTCCTTTAAGGGGAAATGAATTTAAAATTCATTTATTAGGGATTTAAAAAAGCGAAAAGGGGGAAAGTTAGAATAAAACTAAGTAATCTACTCTTCTTTTTCTTCTTGTCGTGTTCATGTGTTCTCCTCCATAGCCAAAGGTAAGACTTCATTTAACTAGTTTTTCCTTTCGTTTTTGGTTTGTTATTTAAACCTTGAGTGTTATAGAGGCTTAAGAAAGGGTTAAAGAGGATTAAAACTAAGATATGGATATTTTATTTGAGATTGAAGGAAATGGGTTTTTGAATGATATGTTAGAATATGAGTTTTTATGGAGGCTTACTAGTATATTTGACTTGTCGAAGAAGTAAATAAGAGATTAGAAGCCTTGGATGTGATTAAAAAACATGTTAGCAAAAGTGGTATGATTCTTGGTTGGAGTTGTTCTTTGGAGGTTCTAGATGTTACAAGAAGCTAAATGAAGGAAAGTTAGTAGGGATAAGTAAAGATATTTTTGGAGGTAAAAGTAAGGGAATTTGACCAAATTTAGGGAAAAATCGAGCTGAAAAATGGAAAATCTCAGTAAGGGTATCGATACTGAAAGAATAGTAATGATACTATAGGTTTAAATTGGTAAAATTACGATGAACAATATCGATACTGATGTGGGTGTCGATACTAAGAGAAAGGTATCAATACCAGGAATTCCAGAATGCAGAAATGGTATCGATACTGAAAGGAATTATTGGTACCATAGTATAGAAGTATCGATACAATGGTAGGGGTACCGATACTATTGAGCTTTGAATTGTAATATAGGATGAGATGGTAATAAAAATTAAAAATAATAGTTCTTTTGAGTATTATTAAAAGTATAAATGTTTAGAGTATACTAACAATTGTATGTTATGTGTATTTAATTGATACTTGTGTAGATCATAACCAAGCTCCAGAGTCAAACAAGAAAAAGGACAAGGGTAAAGTTGTAGAGTACTTGGTCGACATTTCAGCATACTAGGGAGGTACATAAGGTGAGTGCATCTATTGTAATTGTATGGTATGAGGGAGACTCACAATGAGTTAACCTCTAATGTTCAGATTAATGTATGTTTTACCGTATTCGATATATGTTTATAATGTGTATGGAATTGATATTATGAATAATTTTTAGAGAATGAACTGCTCTAAAATGAAAAGTTTATAAAGGCGCCACTAATGCAAGTTAGATGAAAAGTTAAGTGCCTAATTATGCATTTTGGTAGAAAGGTGCCACTAATGTAAGTTAGATGAAAAGTTAATTTCCTAACTGTGCATTTTTTCAGAAAGGTTCCACTAATGCAAGTTAGATGAAAAGTTAAGTGATTAACTATGCATTTTGGCAGAAAGGTGCCAATAATGCAAGTTAGATGAAAAGTTAAATGTCTAACGGTGCATTTTGGTAGAAAGGTGCCACTAATGCAAGTTAGATGAAAAGTTAAATGCCTAACAGTGCATTTTGGCAGAAAAGTGCCATTAATGCAAGTTACATGAAAGGTTTGAACCGTGCATTTTGGCATAAAAAGTGACACTTATTGGTTTAACTAAAAGGGATTGCAAAGGATTCTCATGAAGTATATGAATTATCTCGGATTTTGATAGTCATGACATGTTTATGTATAAATTGTAGTTCATTTAAAGTATTATATCTCGCTAAGTAAATACTTAACGTGTGTTGATTTCACGCGTAGATAAAATCAAAGATTAGTTGAGTAAGGAGTGCAACAACATCAGCTATCATCAATCCAATGTTGACTCGTCAGTAACAGTAGGACAATCATGTTTATTTTGAAACTTAGCTAGCATGTAATCGAAATTACAAAAAATACTTTAGAATGGATTTAAAGTGATAACTTGTAGTAAAATATTTCAATGAATGTTTAATTATTGTATTAAAATGTTTGGTTTGAATTTCGAAACAAAATGTTTTTATGGGTTTTACAAATGAATGAATGTTTTTATAAGTAATGTGAAACCTATGACTTGTGTACGGAAACATATACGGGAAATAGGTGTTACAGTTGGATTGTAACTAGGTACCTAGCTAGCTACCTACACTTATTTATTTGGCCAAGAACATGTACTTTCATTAAAGCCATGTATTTTCATTAAAAATTCATGTATTTTTCAAAGGGATTTCTACATTAGCCGAACCATCATGTATCCATTCTACCTAAATCCTTTGCAAACTATATATAATCCATGGCCTTTGTATTAAATCCTCTTTTGCATATCAATATATTATGAGGTTATCCTATTTGTTTAAGTTCTTAAAGAACTTTTATCAACTTATCAAGTATTTAGGTGTTTGTGGCGTCAATCCCTTCACTTCCATTGATACTTGTGTTTCCTAGTTGCTTATAACTAGTGGGGCCAAGTCCTATTCTACCACACTTAAACAATTTATAAGGATTAGTGTTAGGTTTTTTTATATCCTGGTTTCTTCCTTAATTGTTTAAGATATTATCCACCCTTATCCGTTTGTTTCATAAGCCCATCATCACGCCTAAACTGCTTCCGCAACCATACTCTTTCATTATCATCATCTTAGCCCACCATTATCACCTTTCATCAACTACCAAACCCTTCCATTTGAACATATCTTCTTGCAAGTGTTTGCTCATTCACTAGATCCACAATCAAGGGCACGAGTGTCTTACATAATAGTTGGTGGTCTGATTGATAAAATCAAAATATTGGTGATCAAAATGAAAGAGAACAATAGTTGAGTGGTTGCCCATATAATTTATCTTATAAATTATTGATTTACTAATGGACCCGAAAAGGTTATGTATGAATTGGGGAAGAAGATTAGGCCAATCACAAAATGAGTATATCTTTTGGAACCCATGTCGAATCTCGTAGAAAAATAGTATGGGAACTTTCGAGTTACCTCTTGAGGGGTCCATCTCTTCGCATTCAATCAGCATATGGCGGTGTAGTATCCAGGCGGCCTGCACTTCAGTTGGGGAAATCTATCTCTGGTGGATGTACTATTATTCGTTTTAAGGTTAAAAAGAATAGTTTTGACCTCGAAATTGATAATAAATATTAGCGTTGTTTAATGTTTATTACTTTTAATTATATTAATGTTTCTTTTGAGATCGATTTACCCTAATATTATCTTTTATAAATTAAAAGTTGTTAATAATTATAGTAATATGTGATAGTTAATTGTAGTGACATAATGATCCACCATACTGATAAGACAATTTATAGTTAAAGGACTAATTTAAAAAATCTATGCAACTTGGCTATTGAAGACCAAGAGTGGGACTTGCTCTTCGGAGCAGTTCCATGGAACGTTTTGCTTTCTAGAAATGCAATTGCTTTTGATTCCCATTTGGAAGACAACGTTTCTATCATTGACAGAAGCCGTAGACTCCAACTGATGAGCGTCTGAGCTAACCAATCAGCACGAACTGCACACAACGAGGAAGTAAACCGAGAATCTATGAACACGGAGGTGAAGCAGACCATCTGGATAAAACCATTAACTGATTGGTACAAAGTTAACACAGACGCAAGGCAGAATACCATCAACGAAAACACAACATGTGGACGAGTCATTAGAGATCATAACGGGAAATGGATTGTTGGGTTTTACAAATACATCGGCATTTGCTCCATCCTCGAAGCAAAACTGTGGGCGGTCTACACAGGAATGATGACTGCATGGGATCAAGGAGTTCGACAGCTAGAGGTAGAAACAGACGGTAGAGAAGCTTATAAACTACTCGGCAGCAAGAATAAAAGCATTGGTGCATAGACTATCATGTCCCTTATCCTGAATTTGGAGAGAAGAGAATGGTTAATCTACTACAGTCACGTTTGTCGTTAAGGAAATCAAGTAGAAGACTCGCTAGCAAAGAAAGCAAGCTCGGGAGAGCTCGATGTGCGCATAATCCACGAACCACCACAATCGGTGATCAAGATGCTTCAGGATGAAGGGTGAAGGACACCATCAGTAGTTAAATGTTTAGATTCTTTTTCCTTACCAAAAAAATCAGTTAAAAATTGAAGGGCTTAATTTAATTTTTAGATAGTTAAAAGATATATTGAATTTGTGAGGAAAGATTAAAATTTGACAAAACTATTGAAGATTTAAAATATTAAAATATTAAAATATTTTAGAAAATTAAATATAAAAATATAAAAATAAATTAATTATTTTAAAAATAAATAAAATTATAAAAATATGAAATTATACAATGATAAATTATAAAATTTTTAAAATAATCATATAATAATTTTTTAACTAATATGACGTAAATACATGCTAATATATTTTCAAAGATAACTCTCAACATTAACATTGAGCACTCATTCACATAGCATTCATTGTGCTCAATCGAGCAAGGAGTAATAACAACTCATTTATCACTACAACCACTTGGTTAAGACTATTTATACAATAGTAAAAGAATTGAACACTTTGATCGAAAATGTTTGAAGTCTCTCATCAACTTAAGTCTATTGTTATTCCTTAAATATGTTTTTCCTAAAAGCAACCATCTATTAGAGCAACAATGACTTTTGATGATCCTTATACTATTTTAAAATGATCAGATAAAATTTGAATCAAAGTGATATTCATGGGTGCTATTTTAAATATCAAATTTTGATTTCTCAAACGTAATCTATACAATAAGATGAGATACTACTATCATAAATGGTTAAAAAAGATAATCATGGCGAGAATCTCCGAAAAAAAAGAGATAAATTTTCTGTAAATAATGTTTTCTATTTATACAAAGATTCACTGCATCACCTATTCACTGTGGGGTGTAAATAATGAACTTCTGCAGAGTAATCTTCATTTGACTGCATATTTGATAAGATGAGACACATTTATCAAAAGTGGCTAGACAAAATGACCATGCAGAGAATCTCCGCAATATGAGAAAGAGTTTTATGTGAAAAGCACCTTCCATTAAAACAGAGAATTCCTACATCACTTATTCTTCATGGGATGTAAATAATGGACCTCTACAGAATATTCTCTATGTTTGATAAGATGAAACACAACTGTCGAAAATGACTAAACAAGATCATACAAAAAAAGTTTACAACAGGCGAATATGTTTTTTTATGAAAAGTGCATTCCGTTTATGCAAAGAATCTCAACATCACATATTCACTATGAGGTGCAAGAAATGGCATTCTACGTGCATAGTATTATTCATTCATTTGATATGTTTGATAGGATGAGACACAATTATCGAAAATAATTAGACAAGAATAATTTCTACGTGCAAATAATTAGACACAATTATCGATAATTAGACACAATTATCGAAAAGAATTTTACAAAAGAAAGGAATAATTATTGTAAAAAACGCCTTCTATTTATACAAAAAATCTTTGCATCGCCTATTCACTATGAGATGCAAAATAATGGATCTCCACAATCAAGTATTTGTTTTCACGTTTGAAGTATGATCTATATATTCATGTTTAGTTGTCGTTTTTACTGTCTCATTTGTTATCCATCTTTTTTGTTCTGCTATAGAGAACCTTTATTGCGATCCTCACTCACTCATGAACACTGAATCATTCACATTTTTAATGGCACCTAAAATATTCTTATTCTATCTCTCAAATGATATATTGTTTAATATTCTAGGATGTTCTATTAGGATTGTATTGAGAATTTCCTACCCATCTGTTTAATTTGTTGGGACTTTTGCTTGTCATTTTAAGATGTATATTTGCAAATGCTCAATTGTATAAGTATGCCTTGAAACCTATAGATCATTATGAATACTTTCTATTAGGAAAAGCTTTCTTAAAAATATCCCCAAACATTATATAGGAAAGGTATATTATATTGATTTTACATGTACTACCTCAATATTATTATTGGATGTAATATTTTGAAGAAAACCTCTACGATGGATCTAATTAAAGCAAACTTTATGCCTTGGGTATATGATTGCTTTGCATTGAGGGGAGGTTGCGATGAAGATATGAACTGTTACATGATCTTGGTCCAATACATTTAATAAAAAAGCAAAGAGAGCTTCTGTATTATAAAACAATTACAATGTATACTATTGTTAACATTTTGGCAATTTCATACATCATAAGATTCCACAAATATTTTGCTCATATGGTGAAATTTATAAAAGTTTTTTTTTATATTTTTGAAAACATGAAAGTAATATTGTAATGGATTTTTTTATTAGTCAGATTAATTAAATGTAAGATTTTTTATTTTAAGATTTCAAGTAATAAATTGGTCTACATAATCATTTATTTATTTGTGATTCATATTTTATATTCTGAAAATAAGTGTTCCCAAGATAATTTTATATTATGTTTGAAATTACTGCAAATTTATAATATTTTTATCTTATGTTTGAAATTGTTGCAAATTTATATAAATCTTATGTATTTTAGTGGCATTTTCTCTCTTTTAACACTTAAAATTAAAAACGCTAAACCTTAAATCTATATATTCTTCTATATTTTTATAATCTATAATATTAATTTATATATTCTTATATTTTTATAATAATTAAAAGATATTTTTAAATCCTTAAACCCTAATATATTAATAAAACCTAAACATCCAAAATAGAATTAATAAAAAAAAATAATTCAAGACTTATTCTGATTAAAAAGTAATTTTAGAACTTAATTGAATGATGGAAAAATTTTAAATACCTTTTTAAAGTTTAACCCTAAATGTAATAGTTAAAAATAAAAACACTAAAGTAAAGTTGAAGTGGTTTTAGGATTTTAATATGGCGATGGAGCCCGAGCAACCCGCCTGGGAGCACTTTCTGGAGGAGTTCCATCAAAAGTATATAGGTGAGACTCATACGAATTCTTTAAGGGATTGGTTCCATCAAAGCTCAAGGCCCTGTAGAAATGACAAGTTTACTTAGAGGACAACTTTTTCCTTCCTAGAGACTGGCAAAGAACCCTTTGGACCACAAGTAATGGACATCGTCTAGAAGCATAAGTAGGAGAAATTTACCCGACACCCAAAGACGGTGGCGCCAGCCATGGTCTGAGAGTTTTATACCCACCTAGGCGACCCATCCCAGCACACTGTGTATGTTAGAGGGAAATCAATCTGATTCACTCCCTCAACCTTAAACCGCTATTTAAACTAGGCAAGGTGGAGGAACAACATAAAACATTTCTTGCCGAGGTAGATCAAGAAACATACGATGGTGTGCTGAATGTAACCTGATACCTACCTCACACAACACAACAGTATTGGTGAGGCAATTGATGTTGCTGCACTCTATCATCTATGGACGATCGATCGATGTAGGTGAGATAATTTTCAAGCAGCTTCACGAGTGTGCAAAGCAAACGCGCGATAATCTTCTTTTCCCCAATTTGATAACTGCTTTGTGGAGGTAGAAAAAAGTCCTTAAGGAGCCTTTTGAGGATTTTATCAAGTCGATGTAAGGCATCATAAAAAAGAAGGTGCCCGGACTTATGAGTTTTGATGACAATGCTCCACACGAGGTCTTAGAGAGAGGAGTAAAATCAGTTACTGCGGCAAAAATGGCAACCGTGGTCACATCCACTAGGGAGACGCGAGAGGGGTTGGAGCGTCTGGAAGGTCACATGCAGACCTTCTTCAACTATGTCAAGAATCAAGATACACAAATGAATGCTTTCTTTAAGGAGATGCTTCTAGTTACCAGGGAAGACCTACCAGCTTTTCCCGATGAAATCCTATGTTAATCGGTTCCTACAGGTGGCAGTACATTTCATGCCTCGGCACAAAATGTTCCACCCGAGTCCCCCATAGATATCACTCCTCTTGCCATGCATGTCTCCCCTATACACGAAGAAGGCCACTGCGAAACAGATGAATATCTCAGCTCCTCCTCATCTTTTTCCGAGCACACTCGAGAAATCCCACTAGAATTATTTGATTATGATGATTTTATCCCAGTCCCTGACCCACCTAGTCCTGAACAAGTATCTGAACAACCCCTGTATCTCAATGTTAAACCAGCTCTTGACCCTGAAGCAAGCAAACCTCACGATGTCCCTACGAAGCCCTCGTACAACAAGGAGATGCCATCACCGACTAGTCCTCTGAGTATGCGACATCGTCTCAAGCGCACAACTGGTTATCTTACTATGCCATCTTCTCCTTTGCTTCCTTTAGGAGATATTCGATCCGAAAGCCCCCTACTCTCAAACGACGCAGAACATGCGCGTCCAGTCGAGCCTCTCCACAACAATGAGGTAATATTCCTTTCATTTGCATTTGTATTAGCATTTTAGAGTAATTTTCATTACATTCATATTCATTGCATTGAGGAAAATGCATCCCTCGAGTTTAAGGGAGGTGTTGTACTCCATACTTAGTTTTTGCATTTTTTATAATAATTGGTTGAAATATTTTTTGTCATGGCATGAGTTTCATTAGGATAGTTGTTCAAATAAGTTGATGATGTCCAATAATGAGAGCAAATTTTATTGCCTAGGCCAGAATTGTTTACAAGACTATTGAAGGCTAGAACCGACCTTAGAATTTGATTATATGTGGCTCTTTGAACACGATTGTATGTTTTCTCTACTTAAGGTGCTTAGAATTTTTTAGAAAATAACGTTTTGCATGTCGTGGTATTAAATGTTTGAATGACTAAATTGAACTCCTTATTGTTTTGAATTGTGTTGAATTACAAAAAAAAAAATGCATCGGCGTAACTATAGAGGGACACTCTGTGTGTAATGGCATGACCTGGAAAAATACCTTAAATAAATGGTTGCCTCGTCATATGAGTGAATGAAAGCAATCAAGGGATGACTCTACCTGACTAGCTTAGGGGTAGAAGGTATGCTCCCTTTCACCTAGAGTGTGGGATGACAGGTGTAATAAGCTGACTCCCCTTGGGTAGTATGCTTAAAAATAAATAAATAAATAAATGACAACACGAAGTATGAATAAATAGGAATGGAACTATCTTAGTGAATAATTTGATGCCTGGGCAAAACAGAAGCGTTTACTTATGAGTTTTCTAACTACGTTAAAGCATAGACTGCTATATAATCACGCACACACATCGACACAGAATCCTAACCTATGAAAGGTACTTGAATTCTTGTACAATCTACCATATTGTGGCTAAACTTTTTGTTGAGGGCTGAAATTTTAAACCACATGATTGTCCTAATTTTTGGTTTTGCCATGGCAATTTATTTCTCTACTGCTTATTATCCATTACTTGAGGATAAGCAATAACTTTAGTTTTGGGGTGTGATAACTCCGTAAAAAGACTATGTTTTCTTTTTTTTACTTAAGTTATTCTGTGTCTAAAAGCCGTTGTCATAACATTTAGTTGCATTTTGGTCATATTGTAGTGGTGGATAAGTTTTGTCTAGGCAAGATTTATTTAGTTTAACTGATGCTGTTGAGGAGAAAGTTTCTTTGTTGGTTGTGTTGATGCAGGAAATAACTAAGGAAGAATTTATTTGACGAGATAAAACAATTTCCAAGGGCTATAGGAACATAAGAAGACGAAAGTGAGGAACAAATTTTTCTTGCCGAGAAAAGATTTATCTTACAGATCCAACATTTCTAAACAACTGTAGATATCATTTGCCCAGCTTCATCGTCATATGCAATCATGCCCTCATCAAGGAAATTGACCACTTCCAATTGTTATATCATTCATAAAATGGGTAGGTCAACAAGGGTATTTAGGGAATTTCCAAGTACATAAAACCCTAGAAATTCCTAATATAAATATCTCATTATAACTCTCCAAAAAGAGAGACAATTAATGAGGATATACCGTAGACTTGGAGTAAGCGATTGTAGCACTTTATTTTTTACCGTTCCCCCACTCGACCGTCGTTGGTACCCTCCATAGTCAGGCTTTATCAGAGAAATGGTCAGGCCATCGAGAGAGGCTGGCCGCTAAAGCAGACAAGGTGGTGGTCAGAATGTCACGGAATAGCTCTGTTTAAGAGTGCTTCTTCATTTGTTCTTAATTTCCATTTCGCTTAAGGGGCTTGTACTGAATGTTTAACTTATGGATGATATTTGTCACACCATGAACTACTTACTTGGTGTTGGTTATTGTTTTGATGAAACATTATTTGAATGCTAATGAATGATGAAGTTTTCTTATGCTTAATGTTGTTTTGTTCATTGTTTTAATATTTTTCCTTGACAGTGTAAGAACTTTTGAGAGATTGACTGGTTCCTCGGTAAAACATTCCTATACTTTGCAAAAGCTTTCGAGAGATTTCCATTTTTCTAGGAATACATGCTTAATATCGAGAGAATTAGGGTAAATCTATGTGAACAACGAAACTAATATGGGATGGTGAGGTTCTAATCTGCCTTAGAGACAATGAGAGGGTTTTATTCGACTAAAAGGAGTAGGTACTTGAGTAGGGTAGGCAAAGATTGTAGTTTACGCTGAGGGGTATTTCCACAACAATAGTTTGACAATCCAAGGGTTGTAGTTCATGTCGATTAGTATTGTCATAGCAACCGTCCTTGAATACTCCAATAATCCTGTCGGGCAACCTAATCATAGCACACTAAGTTATTACATACATAAAATAACTTCTCGCCATAGTAAAACCAACCTAAGTGCTCCGTAAGAAGTCTGATTGTGTGAGTTTTTTCTTGAATATATTAAACTCGACGTTTCTATTTACCTTGGCAATTTTTATTTTTTTACTCTTGTAAATTTTCCTTGCCTCGACCAAACTTTTCTGCACACCATACTTCACAATATTACTTGCCTCGACAATACGTTTCCATCTGTTTATATCCTCCGATACTAATTGTTTTCTATTTCGAAAATAATTTCAGGACTAGCTTGAGACATCTAGTTCTAGCTATAGCAAAACATCAAAAATTCCAACTAATCCCTAAGGATACGATAACTCAACTTACTGCTATACAACTTGCATCTATCGTGTACACTTGCACAGATTTGCTTGCCTTAGTATATATATTCACAAGCAATCAAATATATTTTCCATATTTTATAGCATAATTCGATTGGGCCTCACATCCTTCACATGCTTATATTGCTCAAGAAAATCATTGGCCAAATATTTCCATGACTCGATATGAACCCTGCTCAACTGATTGTACCATTGAATAGTGGAACCTGTTAAACTCTCCTAGAAGAAATGGATCAACAATTGATCATTCCCTATGTAACCAGTCATTTTCCTGCAGAACATTGTGATGTGGACAGAGGGGCATCTCGTGCCATCAAACTTCTTAAAGTTAGGAACTTTAAAATTTGGAGGCAATACTATGTCGGAAACCAGACTCAACTCCTTGGCATCGATTCCATTTACACTAGTATCTTCCTTCATAGCCCTGATTTCCTCCTCTAGATGTTTCCATTTCTCTTCTAGCTATTTGCTTTCCTCCAACCTAGCTTCTTCATCACAATCTGGGACTTGGTGATGCTGATGTTCTTCCTAGTGTGAGCTAGCTCCAGGATATAAGTTTATAAAGGCCCCAACTTGATTAATGTGACCTTCTCTGTAGGAATAGGTGTTTCTTAGAGTGTCTCGGATTGAGTCGGGGTGAACCCATGTGGGTAGAGTGGTCCCTCAGTCATAGTTTCAAGTAACATGCTCTTTTTCATTCTCGAGGTTCATTTCTTCAAGTAGACTAGTGAACTTAGAAAACATCTCTTTGGGTATTTAACATATATTCTTGCATATTTCTCATGTTTTCTTGTATCTCTTTTTGATTTTCTCAATGTGGGTGATTTTTTAATCTATTATCTTTTTCTTGGTGTTGTACGGATGCTTGGAAGTTCCCAGTATTCTGTGACACAATCTTTTTTTATTAAGGTTGATATTTTATTAGTGAATATGAAAAAATATGACTATAAATGAATATAATGTGATGTGAAAGATAAAATGTAATGCAAAAGTAAAATGCAGATGCAAAATTCAAGGTGTTAATTTTTGAACGATTCCTTAGAACAACTTTTTATATTAGAAACAAAGTTTGATTACAAGGCTTAAATATATCACTGATAGATCTGAGTTATTTCCCCTAATTATTGCATGTGCCCAAGTAGATCCAAAATATTCTAGGATTCTTTAGTCTTGGGTTCCAATCCTTCGCTAACAGTAGCTCATATGCTAAGTCGACAAATTACTGAGCCACTCATTGAGCATGTTCCAAGTAGCTAGCAATGAGGTCATCCCTTTGTTTAACTCTCCACTAAGACTGCTCCCAACGATAGCGCCACTGTATATCTCATTCATAAGGGACTATCGGAAGTTCACTTGCCCTTCTCTGAAAATTGTGAACCATAATCTCAAGCTCATTCACTCATTTCCTCAGGCTTTCAGCCTCCCCACGGTTCAAGTTACCTTCTCGGCTTTGGTATCATCTTAGTGTTACCTCTAAACTCCAAACCTTTCCTTTTAGTTATCCATTTTAGGCTCGACTCTCTTGTAGTTGTTGCTCCAACACACTCTTCTCTTTAGAAAATATCTTTGTCTAATGTATGCTCTGCTTGAGATCTTCCTTGTTTCCCCATTTTCTCTTTTCAGACTTGCTACTTCTTGCTTCCACTCTGTGGGTTATTTACTTAAGCTCACGACTATCTAATCTTTTACCATTCCTTGGTATGACAACTGAAGATCCTCAAAATCCAATATGAGTTTCTTTTCTATTTTTTCAATTCGGCCAGCTCGACCTTCTTGGATGTCATTTTCCACTCCTTTTTGGTATACCTCATCCTCTAGCTTTTGTAAGGTTTCCTTCCACTGCTTTTTTTCAACCTCAAATCATGCTTGGCTAGCTCTATCAAGATGGTAAGACTCTCAGATGTTCTTCCATAGGTTGAATATTTTCAGGATTAACCATTGGGATGTTAGGATTTACTCGATTATTTCTCCATTGCACGTATTCTTGTGACAACTTTAGATCAAAAGTGAAGAGATTTACTCATTGAGTGTACTTCTATGCATCAACAACCCGTTGACCTTATTTTTGTACTGCTATCCCTTGAATGCAAACTCTGACCCAGATAAATCCTACATTGTAGGAATAAACTGCCTGACCCATATTACATGGAAACTAACAGAGGTGCACATCCTATGGAACCCTATATGCATAGCAAAGAAACCCAATCTTGCTCTCCACACCAGTAGACTATATTTGAAGAGATATTCAATGAAGCATGCCATAATATGTCACCGTCTCGGATATATTTGAAGATGACCATCCATTTTTCCTCTGTGAAACCCCTAGATTATTATCAAGAAAGGAAATCTTTTAAAGGCAAAAACCCTTCTAGGAACACTAGACCGGGCACCCTCTCGATGTGTTTGAAATGATTGAGGATCCAAACTAGCAACAATTGTGTGCATCCTATAAAGCATTCTTCTCCCTATCATCTGTAAGAGTTTAAAGAACAAAAGTCTCAACTAGAATATCTGGAACGGGATCCACATGTATGTCCAATCTTTCAAATAAATCAACCACTAACACATTAATATACCACAGGACCTTTGGGAATATGACTAGCCCATAAATACCCAAAGCAAATAAGTCTATCTTCTTTCTCTTATCGAAATGACGATCAATTACTTCTTTCACAGTAGTATAGGTAATGAATTCATTATCTTATTTCTTCTTGATTCTTCTAATGACCCATTCTTCACTCATTCCAGTCGTCAAAAGTAGTTTCTTTTTGGAAAAAAAAGAGTGGTTGGTGGCTTGGTGTACATCCTGTCCACTTGGAATCTCAAACAACGAACCAAGGCATGATACTCCTCTATGGTAGGTGTTAGATCCACTCTTCCAAAAGTAAAGAAACTTTAGGCGGTTCCAGAACTGCGCAAGAGCTTTAATCAAATTTTGGTCAATCGGAACGTCTAAGAGATAGGAGATGTCACCATAGAGCTGATAGAACAACTACTTATCAATTGCTTCCCATCTTCCCCAAATCTCTTTCAGCTCATTCAAATCATTTTGACAGACATTGATGTGGGTGTAAATAATCAAATATGATTCATAACCAGGCGAGAAACTATCTCCACTGGTGAGTTGGGATTGCTCGGACCATCTCAGAACATCTACATTTTCTTCTACCTCTTTTTGGACCATTTATTCCATATTACTAGCATTCTATATGGACATCGATCATAGACCAACACCATGGAATGAATACTGCAATGCAAAAATGAAAACAAAAGAAAATTAGTTAGTAATCATAAAGAAATCAATCGATCATATATTGTTCGGTAATAAAACCTACCCTCACATACTGGCTACCCAATCATGCTTTAGTAGATCCTACCCAAACATGATTTCTACCCCATTCTTTATTTAACATAACAATTCTAACATCATGCCATATAGGCCGCATGCTCATTCAAAAAAAATAAATAAACCTAAACACATGATCTCTAGTTCTCGTATATTTATTTAAAAAATAAAATTACACTACAAAAATTAAAAGACTCAAAAGAGACTTTCGTTGTGTACTCTCCTTATGGGATTCTTAAGGTTTGGGGTTAGGATCTACCTAGGTTAGGGTTTAGGTTCACTATATGATGGGTTCGGCTCTAAAGTAAAAGATTCTCAAATTATCGTTGTCGGTGGCCTCTTGGGCTGCCAGACCCTCAATATTGGCCCTCACAGGCTTTCAGATTGAGTTCAATTCGAGGGAACATACTTGCTTATGTCCATACATAGGTGAAAACCATCAATAGAACCATAAGGCGTGAGCCCCATGAGCTATTCACTATCCCATATGGAGGTGAAAACCACACGAGGGAGTAGTTTCTCACTCCTACTTAAATAGGACGGAGCAGGGTTTTAGCTCATGTTATGATAATGCAAGTTCACAGTGTGTGTGGAAAAGCTAAAAAACACACAATCACATAACACACAAAACTAATTTCTTAATTCCTTTAAAGACACATTTAATTTGAAAACATTAGCAAACAAATCAATCCAACTATTTAGCGGTTAATCAAATTACAAACAAAAATTTATTTAAACCAAACAAGGGATCAAGAATTAAATTAGAACAAACTTGTAATTTTCATTGCAAAGACAATTAATTAATTGACTAACAGACTGACTCTAAAAAAATGTCCCCAACAGAGTTGTCAAGCTGCCGAAACGATTTCTAAAAAACAAATTTAATTTTTAATTAAGTGTATTTTAAAAAAAATCTCGCTTCGATTAATTTGGTGTTTCCTTTTTAAAGTAAAAAAATGTTTCGAAGAGTCGCCGCCAATCTTTGATTAGGGTGTAATTGGGCACCCAAAATGTTTTGTCATTTTAATAAGATTTAATTTTAAAAATTTATTAGAACAACGTTCTATGGTATGCGTACCAAAAAATTGATTTCGGGAGTCAATTACATGTGGGGAAGGATTAGTACCACCACAGCGCCCTAATCGACACCTAGTCGATTAATTAATTGTCTTCGCAATAAAATTTGAGAGTTCAAATTTAATTTAATTTAAGATCTCTTCAAATAATATTCTTTGAATTTTTGAACGAAACATAATAATATTTGATTATTTTCTATCAAGAAGAAACAACCTCTCGAGCCCTGAGGCAATCAATTCATACTCCAATTAAAATAAAGAAATATTACAATTACATTCTAAAGTTCAAATGCATGAATGATAATAAAGAAACAACCTCTCAAGCCCTGAGGCAATCAATTCATACTCCAATCAAAATAAAGAAATATTACAATTACATTCTAAAGTTCAAATGCATGAATGATAATAAAATAAAACAAGTTAAATTAAAAAATACTAATTCTTTTAGAAAGAAGAAAGATACTCGATTATTTAAAGACGTCGAGATCAGACCTTTTATAAGTTCTAATGATATTTTCTCAAGGAATTTAAATAGACGAACATTTGTTTTTCTCTCGTTCCCAAATTTTGATATGTTCAAATTTTAGGGTTTCACTTGAAGGGATACTCTTTCATTTTAAAATTATAGAAAGTAACTTTCTTATACGTTAATACAACCACTCCACGACGACCTCAAAATGAAAGGATATTACCCTTAGCCCAATTATTTTAGGTGGTAAAGTAATGTTCATGAGGATATCATACTTTTTGAATTGAAAGGTACATGCAATTAAATCCACGTGTTAACAACCAAATAAATTCACATGATTTTACACACATTAAATTAGTCCATATAATTAAAAGACATAAACACATTATATGCGAATGGCTATTACTTAATATGACAGATACTCATATGATGCATACATATATGTAACTATACATTATACATGTATTCATGAGATGCATAATACCTACTTATATGCCAATACATACATACATACATATATATATATATATTATAAATCACACATATGTATATAGGATATAGAAAGCCACCACACATATACAGCACGCATTCATGGAATATATATATATATACATAAGCAATACTTAGTAAACATGAAGTAGATGATATGCGCAATATATATATATATATTATAAACATATTAAATTACCTACAAGAAACAAAAAAGAGGAATAAATCATAACCCATCAACATTCTAAATTCGAATGAACATTAATGACAAAAGGATTTTAACACAAATTGCATAACTTACAAAGGTAAAATATTAGACATGGATGTGCATACAAAGTAGAGAAAAATGATACACTTGAATCAAATAGAAAAAAAAGGAACAATGGTAAAATCGGGATAAGGCAATCAACATGCAGGGGACTAAAATACAAATTAACAAAATTATGAGCCGAAAGTATAAGCATGTATAAACTTAAGGAAATGAGCTTAAGGACCAAAATGAAAATCGCTTGAAACATAAAGGCGATATTAGACATTCGAAAGGCTTTAATTTGGGGACAAAAATGATTTAAAAGAAAAACAACCAAAGCCTATACAACAAATAAATCACACGCAGACGGGTAGCCCTAGACCTCCCAAACAACGTCGTTTAAGCAAGTGTATAAACATGACATTTCGGGCAAAAGCTAAAACCCTAGCCCCACTTTTGTTTCTCTTTTTTTCCTCTTAGCTGCATTCTCTCTACTTTTACCCTCCTCTTTCTTTTTTCATTTTCTTCTTTGAAATCACACTGCCTCCATAGCCACCATCCCCGACGACGGGCGAAAAAACCTCATAAACCACTCTCCTTCAAACCCTAAAACTTAAATCTAAATAAACCCTAACTATACATCCCATCAAACCCCAAACGAACCCAAAAGAAACATTACGTCCGATGGCTCAAAGGTGTTTTAACTCCATGGGATGGTGGTGCAGCTTTTCAGACAGGGAAAGTGAGGCCTTTTCTTCTTGGTGAGTTTTTTTTTTCTTTTGGGTGCTAGGTTGTTTGGTCATAAAGAAAGGGTCTTTTCTTTCTTTTCATTTTATGATGCTCTTGGTTGCCGATGGAAGATGATGAGAAAGAGGAAGGGTCCCTTTTTCGATTTCGTTGCTATGGTATTGCTCTCAGTTTTTCTCCCCAAAAAAGATAACTCTTTCCCCCCATTTTTCTTTTGTTATCTCCTCATGTTAATGATCACTCGAAAAGGATAATGTCTTCCTCCTCTTTTTAATTCTTTCTGATATCATTTTTCTTTTGGTTGTTTTGCATACGGTGAAGGGGAGAAGAGGAGCCTTTGTTGATTTGGTCTATACGAATGATGCACCACCGAGAGAAGGGCTCCCTCGACAGTCATTTGTCTTATCTCGTGGGGAGGCTCTGCCCCGCTCCCAGTGTCATAACATAGGGAATTGGCAGGGGGCAAGCTATTGCTGCCATAGACGAGGAGGTTTGCGATGGTGGTAGTGTAGATTAGCCCACGGGTGCATAACGCTACTGAAATGATGCGCATGAATCCCACACATGAGATTTAGACGAGATACTAGACCGGATCTGATCTGTTGTAATACAAGGGTCCATAGTAGTACATGCCCTCTACAAGTGACTCAAGACATACTCTGAGATACTAGACCGGATCTGATCTGTTGTGATAGAATATCTGATGATGAAAACTCCCCACGAATGA
Organism: Hibiscus syriacus; assembly: GCF_006381635.1. Lineage (NCBI taxonomy): Eukaryota > Viridiplantae > Streptophyta > Magnoliopsida > Malvales > Malvaceae > Hibiscus > Hibiscus syriacus. The sequence goes on along the minus strand of NW_024062599.1, from coordinate 111,639 downwards.
TCTCCTAACCTGCGCACGGAAACACATGTCGAATACTGAGCTTACAAGCTTAGTGGCTCACTAAAAACTTTACTATTCTAATACAGTCCGACTTGAAGATCACTTAATCACGATGTCAAACGGGACAACCTAAGTGGCTAATCCAAAAATTTTCTTTTTAAGCCGACTGATTATAAAGAACCGGATAAAAATCCATTAATATTGAATAAATAAAAGCATAGTAATAAAGTTTTAAAAATATGGTGGACCTCCCAAAATCATCAAAATAATAATACATCAATGAGTTTAAAATAAAATGTTATGACTAAGTAATATAAGGGTCCATAAAGGTACATGCCCTCTACAAGTAACTTAAGACATACTCTGAGATAATTTGTCGGATTTGATCTGATGTGTTGGAATATCTGATGATGAAAACTTTTCAAGAACAATCTCCTAGTCTACGTACGGTAACACATTCCGAACGTTGAGCTTACGAACTCAGTGCCTCACTAAAAACTTTACTACACTACATGCATTCACTAAATGTATTGGCTAGTGTCACAGGTATAAAGGCATATAAGATACTGATCCATCCTACTGTGGTGGGCATCATGGTATCACTGAGGGTTTTGTATCTCGGAGCTCACACACCACTCTAGCTTGTCGGAATACCCGAAGGTACTCAGGGTGAGATCCGAAATTTTACATCAGAGACATACACCCAGCCAACTCACTCCATCGAGTCTTGGGGAATCTGTGCCCAGTTGGCGGTTTAAGTGCCTTGGCACTGACTGGGATATCTGACTGTACGACTATCTCTGTTAGTGTAGCTCGGGTATCCTGAGTGTCAAGAAATGATAGTTTTATTTCATCCTAGCTATTGTTGTTTCCAATTGTTCTGAGTTAATTTAACATTCTCACTTGTAGTTTTGTTTCATAGTATTCTGGTATAGATGGGACCCCTAAATCCACTCTTAAAATCCTTAAGTTCTCTGCCCAAAATTGTTCGTAGGTACCGATACCAAGCCATTAGTATTGATATTGACCACTGAGTATTGATACCAACCCTGGGTATCGGTACCATTTTTAGCCTCAATGTTTTGATAATTCACTAACTATCTATACCCCTATGAGGAGTATCGGTACTTGTATCGATACCAAAATGGCAAATTGCAATTTGCTAATTGATCTCATTATCGATACAACCTCATGTGTATCGAGGTCAACCATGCAGTATCGATACTCCATGAATGGGTATCGATACCCCTGCTGAATTTACTCTTTGTTTTAAGAATAATATTGGTATTATTCTTCCAAAATCGATATCTTTACTCGAAAATGCCCTTTTTGGGCATGACAAAAGCAACATTTCCACTATAAAAGTCCTATTAAGGGTCCTAACTATCTTTAAAGTGTTATGTATGATTAAAGGAGACATAAAGAGGCTTTAAACATGCTGAAAACACCAATTTACGATTTCTACCAAGAAGATGCTCTATAGCTCATGCAACCTACCGAAACATATTAGTGACGTACATTATGGTTTAGATAAGTTTAGAGTAAGTTGCATTTGCTTACTAACTGCTGAAATGGTCCAAGGCTCAACCCAAGGTAAGCTTCTCTTTTCCTTTGTTCTTGGAGATTTCTCTAACTTTTCTTTCTAAACAAGAATTAAACATATAGGTTATTAGACTAGTTGAGAAGTTTAGAGATTTATCTAAAATGTCTTTAGAGATTAAAATCCCTAAAAACATACTTGATATTTTAAAACCCCACTAAACCATACTTTGGGAAACTATGGTGGAAATAAGAGATTAGGGGTTTGAATTGAAGCATAAGATGTGTGGATTAGGATTTCTACCTTGAAAATAATAAACCAAACTGAAATTTTTAAGTTTTGACATTTGTTCAAATAAGAGGAAGAATGAAAATGTTTGAATAAGGAAGAATAAGACAAAGCTTTTGGTGGAGAAAAAGATATAGCATATATGATATCATCCTTCTTAATTGAGAATTCGACTTTTTCTTTGAAAATTGGTGAAATTATACTTTTGGTCACTCCACTATTGTTCCAATATTATAAACACCCCTTTGCACCAACTACTGGACTCCAACCAAAGCCCAATTCCACTTAAGTTTGGGTCAAGGTCTATCCTAGGCTAAGAGATTTACTCAAGGTCCAACTCGGGTTATCCCAAACTACCAACCCAGTTTTCAGGGTGTTACAATGATGACTCGATCCGAGGTAAGACCCTTATTATTATGATCTAGATCCTTTTAACATTGTTTTAACAACCGACTCTTCTAACTTTTGACGACTAAACATTCACTATTGACTTTTATTTTACTATATTTTATTTCTAACGCTATTAACCACTAACTTTTTTTTATTATTTGAACCATTGTACAGCCTCGCGGTGACCTACCCCCGGGTAAGATCCACGTTATTACAATTTGGGTTAAAATAATAACTCCCTAGCATTTATTTTCTTGCAATTATATCCTTAATTCTCTTTCAATTTAAGTACTTTAAATTAAGCATTACATTTCATTTCCTATAAATTAGATGCAATCTAAATTTCTAGTATTCAAATTTTGATTCTTTAGATTATCTCAATTTATATTTCAACATATTTATTTATTTATTTTTATTTCATCACTTTAATTTTCATTTATTTACATTTTAGTACCTTTATTTTTCTTTATTTATATTTAAGCACTTTTATTTCCCTTTATTTACATTTCAATTCTTTTAAATTCCAACTTGTTTTTTATTTGAACTTTAAATTTTATTTTTATTTTATTTTGTCCCATATACTTTATATTCTTTTACACTATTATATATATGTGTGTGTAATTAGTACATATTTTTACATGTTCAATATTAGTTTTAGATATATACATACATAATGCACTTGTGCTATATATATAATTATATTATATTTTATGTATTTATATATTATTGTTCTAATATGATTTACTTCTAATATTTTCATATTAAATATCATTTTATGTGATTAATAAACATTAAAGGGACTTTTTGTGTGAGGAATCCATGGAAAAGTCTCTCAACTATAAGGGAAGCACGTTTTCGAGGATTGTTCATACAAAAAAAAGATATTTTTTATTCAAATGTTTTCTTAACATCTTTTAATATGATCTTAGTATTAAATAAAATTAAGACAATAATCTTTTATATGGGGAATCTACGGAAAAGTCTCCCAACTACAAGGGAAGTACATTTCCGAGGATTATTCATATAAAGAAATACCCTTGAAGTTTTTTAAAAAAAAGTATCATAATTTAAATAAACGTTTAAATTTACAAAATTTCACTATTCAGATGATGTATTATCGCCTAGGTACCAATTTTGGGCACTGTTGGGATGGTCATCCTTCTCCATGCGTAATCGACTTCTGAACCCTTTAAAATGAATTTTTGGTTAAAAGCAAACTACTTTTATCTTTAACTAAATTTTTCTAAATTTTTTAAAGGTATTTATTATGTACTTGACCTACCAACCTAAAGGTCGATGACGACTCCAAATTTATTTGTTTTCAAAACCCTAGTATTTTCTTAAAGTCATACAATATTTTTATTTGTATAAAAATGGTAATAAAAATGGTGTCGACAGTTTGACAACTCTGATGGGAATTTTAGAGAGTCAGACTATAATCGATTATACATCATTTTTATATTTGAACATTATAAATTGGGATAATATTTAAATTTTGATCCTTTTGTTTTTATTTCAAAATTTATCTTGCCATACATATTTTTTTTATTCATTATTAACATTTAGTTGTACTAATGTGTGATTTCACATTGTTTCAAATTTTTTACCCTTTTTTCAAAATTGTTTGTTTTATAATCGAGGCAAAGTATTGTGAGTCTTCCCTCACACACTTTGTAAACATCTTGAATATTTAGAGCCTTCTTACTGTGCTCTGTCTCATTAAGTAGGGGTGAACGCTTCACCTTCTTGAGAAAATTGGTTCTCCGTATGGGCCTTAGTAATCTCTGGGGTTCATACCTAATGTCTTTGTGGGGAAATTCGTTCTCCGCATGGATATAGGGATAGCTATCATCTCAAATTAAACTTGATCTGCTTAAGGCTATAATGGTGAGAACCGAGGGTCTGGCAAGCCAAAGGGGCACTAGCAAATGACAATTCGAGGACCTTTCAGTAGTACTGAAACTATGTATGTTTTTGTACTGAAACTCTACTCGTTTCGGTAATGGAACTCTATCGTTTTTGGTACTAAAACTCTATTCGTGGATCTTCAAGAAGTGTTAAAGAGGGGAAACACACTCTAACCTTTACTTAGGATTGATTTGTTGAACCAAAAACATGGGGGTAGAAAGCATATTTGGGTAGGACCTATTGAACCATGTTTGGGTAAACGACATGTGAGGGTAGGTTTTATTATTTAACAATAGTTCTTACTATTTTATTGATTATATTATGGATATTAACCTATTTTTGTCTTGGTTTTCGCTCTTTCTTGCATTTACATCTTCATCATCATGATATAGATGTGTTGATTCACAAAAATGGTTGCCAAAAGTATAAGGTTTTCATATCGATACAGGGGATCCATAACTAGATAGTCAAATATAAACGATTGATGATCTAAAAAATGAGTTAACCTAGGAAGAAAGAGCTCAAAGTTGATTGAAGACTCCCATCGAAGGAACAAAGACTGAGACGATATCAAAGAGTCAAATTCTAATTGGATCAAGAACGAGAAGACTCTACACAAGGTTGTGAAGACCAGTTTTCCTTGGAAAATCTTATAAATGTGCAGGCTTGGAGATTCGACACTCGCAATAGGCAATTCGAAGGGAAGATGACATTAGATCTTGGGAGAAGCATGAATTAGGAAAATAAATTTGACTATCTAGTGAAAAGAGGAACTTGTGTTCTGATGAAGGTTTTTTTTAGTGGTGGTTACTAATTGGAATTAGCACCTTTTGCATCTACACACATTCATTTTGCATTGCATGTGTATACATTCTATTTTTAAAATCACACATGAAAACATTCATTTAATAAAACATCAAATATTGTGGTAAAGGTTTCTGATCGTAATGATCTTGGAACTTCTACTATAAACAAGAATACTCCACATCCGTACAGTACTAGGAAGATGACTACGGAAGATGATCGACTAGCCAAGGTTGAGAAAGAACAAAGAGAGATGCAGGAATATGTAAAAGACATCCTTTCAGTTTCTCTCCTTGGTCATACTTAGACATATCCACTTCATTATTAAGCACATATATGGTTTGACCTTACCACTTGACCCCTCTTCACCCTCCGTATCCTCATTGGTATGATGCCAATGACACCGCGACTACCATGCTAGCGTCACCGGGTATTCTATTTAGAATTATCTAATTTTCAAAAAGGTGGTATAAAAATTGATCAATATTGAGAACTTGGAATTCAACTCACCAGGTGCGTCAGCTCTCCCATTGCGAAATCATGAAGTCAAAGGGTGAACATGATCTAGGAAAATGAGAATAGGAGAGTAAATAGGGATGTATTAGAAATTTAGTCCCCTCTGAGCTGGGTATTCAAGAAGTTATCTAAAGTTAGTCCAATCAGACAAGTTTCTCAACCAAAGCATAATACAAAAAATATTAACAAAGTTTATTTCTAAAATATCATCAATAAATCATGCTTGATGTTACTAATATTTCTAACAGTAACTTTAAACAATAGCAGCACATGATCATAGCATTCAAACGTAATTCAAAATAAAAATGTAAAAACCAAATATTATTCACAAGTTTATAACATCCCAATGCTACTTGCTATTCCCCTATCTCTAAAAAATAACAAACTTAGAACAATGATCTATTTGACTGTCGATACACTCGGTAAAGCTTTTCAGATGCTACAACACTCCCTGGTGAGGGACTTAGGCTACAATGACTTGAGAAAGATAAAACATTAAGAAGATATTTTTTGGAGGCGAATAATGGAATGATCATTTGGCTTAACAATCCTTCCAATTTATAGGCTAGAGGAGTTGGCCTTCATCAAATTAGATTCTTCCACGTTGCACGTAATTCCAACCTTGTAACAACTACCCTCGCCAGTTGTCCCTTCCAGAATAATCCTATAACCACCTGATGACTCATTGATTGTTGCAGCATCCATTCAGCTTCCCATGCAACTTTAACCAATGCTATAACATCAATGTAACACTTTTCAGTAATAAATTCTAAATCAATCTAAAGTAACCCACTTAGTTCTCATGATGCAAAACTATGTAAAGATATATCAAATATGATCCTAAGATGCTCCTAAGAATATTGAAATACAATATAAACTTAAGTATAAAAACTCAAATGATAACTCTTTTGGAGAGTTATCACACCCTCAAACCTAAGTCTTTGCTTGTCCTAAAATAACAACATGCATGTTAAACTAATAGTAATGCCATAAAATAGTCACAAAACCAAATTAGAAATTAATTTCCTTTTTCAACCCTCAGACAATGTTGCAGCAGAATATACTACATGCATATAATTTTGAATTAGAGAATACAATTTCAACTTATCAAAATTAGAGTTCAAAGCGTGTAGTGTGTACAGTTCAAGTATATCCACTAAATACTTAGTTAAGTTATAAAAATTTCTCTACTCAGTTAATAATTTTCAATGTTGTAGTAGTCCTTCCATACTAATGATGGAATCTTCCAACTTATTACCTAAGACTATGTTGGAGCTACTACCAACTTATTCCCTAAAATTGTTAGAGCCATTACCAGCTTTTCCAACTTTATTCAAAAAGAAATTGGAAAGAAATTGATATAGCATCTAATAACGATATAAGATTGATATTTCAAAGAATTCTAATTTATGTAAGTTTTGAACACATACACCTCAGTGTTATACAAAATTATATGAACCCTAACTTAAACAAGTCTTTACAACATCGTTATAGCATTTCATAGTTCAAAATTTTCATCATTGGGCACCATCAAAATTCCATTTAAAAACTTCATTGATTTTAATTAAACTAATCTATGGCATTACACATGTAAATCCTAAATGAAATGACCAAAATGCACTATTATCTTATCCTAATTTCCTAAATGCACTAACTAAACAACACCAATGAACAACTCACCCCCAAACCTAAGGGATGCATTATTCTTAATGCATGCAATTAACTAAGTAAAAATAAAAACAACAAAATAAACTAAAACATGAGAAGAGGAAACGAAACTCCCCTATGTGGGTTTTCTTGGGCTTTTCCTAGGACTAATCATGTTAGGTCGAACGCGCTTTGATGTCACTTTTTCCTTCATCGAGCCCTTCCACTTTTGATTGGTTCACGTTGATGTGGATTTTGCCACAACAACATCAGAGATTGGAGTGTTGGATGATACAACATCCATCTTAGCTTTTGGTGTGGGTGCAGGTGTTTACATCGTTGATACTCCCTTGTGTCCCTTAGCGCCGTCAACCGGTGCGACAGAAGTGCTCTTGGGCAGACTCGCAGTAGTGGTTTGTTCAACTCCATCAATAACCTTGCTGATAATATAGGCAGCATCCAACTCACGTTCCTCCTTGGCTGCAACATCCTGGGTAGCTTTCTCGTCATTCAAATCCAACAAGTGATTTACAGCTTGCTCTGCTTGGTTGTCATCCTCTCCCATAGTCTTTTCTTGCTCGTGCTGGCTGATAATATCCTTGTCCATCTAGAGGATACCAGCATCCTCTAAATTGGCTACCAAAACCTCAGTTGAACCCACTAAATCAGCTTCCATCTCAGTTTATTCCTCCTTTGTTTCAGCATTAAAAACTTCTTCTTCATTTTTCTTCGTGCTAGTAACCATTTCTTCCTTCTCTTCACCTATTTGTGTAGCCTCAACACCCTCAATGTGGGCTGAACTATTCTTTACATCGGACATGGTTGTTTGTATAAGATCAGTAAGGACCTGAGCTGAAAATATAGTGAACATGCCTTCCACCCCCTTAAACATCTTCTGTATCGCTGTATCTCTGGTTTGAGCGTACTCCCAATATTGCATTTGAGCATTATGCATCAGGACTACTTTTGGAGAGAGTGGCTTAGCAATGCCATGATGTACTCTTTCTTTGCTATAACAGATGCTAGATCACTCTGTAGCTCTAGTGTAGCCTGTCCAGCTTGGGGTGGAGGTTGCTCAGTAATATTTGGATCTACAGGGTCTTCAGGAGCTACACCAAGATCGATCCCTTCTCAAAACAATGTTCTCCTAATAAAAGAGGGTGTAATGGGCCTTCGCTTTTTAATAACTTGATTAGAAGACAAAGTGGCTACTTGTTGTTGATAGCACAAAGAAGTGATCAAAGAAGGGAAAAATAGATAATCGGTTATCTTTTAGGCACAAGAAAACAACTCAGCAGAAATAATTTTACCTATATCAACTTGTCTCCCAAATAAAATTGAATGTAACAGTAGAATTCTATCTTTAGTAACAGAAGATGAGTGCATTGTAGTCATTAATCTAGTGCCAAGGAATATGAACCATACCCTCGTGTCGCGTTGGTTATCCAAGAGCCTCAGACTCCTGTGGTTGATTTGGTCCATAAGAATCTAGGCAAACACAAACCTACACCAACTTGCTCTAGAGCATCTTCGGTAAGATTTTATACAAATTCAATGCGCTCAGAGGGGCCATCCTCAATACCCAACAATGCATTGATGGGTTTTTCCCACCAGTGGGCCATCTTCTCTCTTAAGAACACCAAGGGTTTCTTTTGATCGGTAAGGTTGCTATAAAAATCCCATACCATTTATTGATTAATCGCACTACGATAGGAGAAGAAGGTTTCCCATTTTTTTTGGCAATGGTGTCGGTTATGTAAATGAAGGATTGTGGGTCTTCGATGTTACTGATGGAGGAGTGGGCATCCAGTCAGAGGTTTTCACAATGCTTTTCTTTTTGGGAGTCGTGGCAGAGGAGTTGGATTGTTGAAGAATGAAGAAATTTTAAGTGAAATAAAAAATGGGGTCTTTTGAGAAGAAATGACTGAAAGGTAAAGTGAAAGGGTTAAAATATATATGAAAGTTTTTAAGTGGCCAAAGTTTGTGTATGGAGGTGGTAAAAAATTAGGATTTAAAAGTTAAAAGAAAAAGATTTAATGGGATAAAGATAAAATATGGATGGACGGTGATGAGTAGTTATAGTTTGCGGTGAAGGTGGAGTTAATAAAGAGTGGGGGTACAACACACAATTACTTTTTACCCTTGAAAAGTTACCTTCAAGCTGACCATTACTACTAGAAATCCAAGTAGAATTTGGTATACAAAAGGCTAATAATTGCTGCAAAGCGGAGGTAGAGTGTAGAGTAGGAGAAAAACAAGAAAAGTTGTAGTAAAATCTTATACATAAAATAAAAGAAATTAAAATAAGAACAAGAAATATTAATGTTAAAATTGACATATTCAAAGTTCTAAGAAATTAAAAAGAATGAGGTTCTCCTAGTATGATAAAACAATGTGAAGCCTTTGTTGTTGGCAATAATGCTTCAAATGTTTTCCATTGACTTTGAATGTGCTTCCATCCACCAAATTCTTTAATAGCACAGCTTTATGAGGGATGAATTTGAGTACTTCATAAGGCCCTAGCCAGCGTCATAGGAAATAACTTTAAACGATAGTTAAATAGAAAGACTTGCTATCTAGCATGGAATTGTCGTGGCAAAATATTTTTGTCATGTCATTTCTTGCTCTTGTCTTTTTAGATTCGAGCACTCTCGTAAGCATCATTTTGGAGGCCTTCTAACTCATTGAGATTCAATATTTTTTTCTCACCAACAACATCAAGATCAAAGTTCAACTTCTTCAATTCCCACATAGTTTTATGCTCTAGTTCCACGAGCAAGTGCCAAGCTTTGCCATATCCAAGGTGATGGGGAGACATTCCCAATGGGATTTTGTAAGTTGTTCTATAAGCTCATAATGCTTCCTCAATAAATTGAGACCAGTTTTTTTGAGAAAAATTAACAACCTTTTCAAGAATTTGTTTGATCTTACGGTTTGACACTTTAGTTTGGTCGTTGGTCTACAGATGATATGTTGTAACAATCAGATGCTTAACTCCATAAGGATTCAATGCTCTAGAAACTTATCTTCCAATGAACTGAGAACCTTCATCACTGATAAATGCACGAGGAGTTTCAAAACGAGTGAAGATGTTTTTTTAAAAGGAATGTAGAATCGCTTTAGCATTGCCCACTAGCAATGCTACAACTTCTACCTATTTTGAGATGTAATCAACAATAACCAGGATAAAAAGGTTCCTATATGATGAAGGGTATGGTCTCATGAAATCCAACCCCCATAAATCAAATAGTTCAATTTCCAAAATAGGTTGCATCGACATTTCATTATTTCAAAAAAAGTTGTTTGTTTGTTGGCAACGATCACATTGCTTAATATAATTATTAGTATCATTAAACAGCGAAAGCCAATAATAATTAAAATGAATACCTTTCTTTTTTGTATGCATGCCACCAAAATGGCCACCATAAGAAGCATCGTGACAATGATGTATAATGTTATGTTGCTCATATTCAGGGACACGTCTCCTTAGAATTTGATCATTGCATTGTTTGAAAAAGTATGGTACCTGCTAGTGATATTCTCTAACATCTCTCGTGAATTGTTTTCTTCCTTGGTAATTAATATCAAGTGGCAACATAACACTCACTAAATAATTTACAAAGTCAACATACCAAGGTAATGACATAGCAACTAACAGTCTTTCACCAGGGAAAGCATCTGAAATCACTAGTATTTTTCCATCTTCACTGTCTAATTCCAGTCGAGATAGGTGATCAGCCACTTGGTTCTTAGACACTCTTTTGTCTCGAATTTCAATTTTAAATTATTGGAGTAAAATCACCCTTCAAATCAATCTTGGATTAGTGTATTTCTTAGCAAATAAATGCTTCAAAGTCGAATGATCAGTGTAAACAATTACCTTGATTCCAAACATCTAGGAGCAAACGTTTTCAAAAAGAAAACACAATAGCAATCAATTCCTTTTCGATTATGGTGTAATTTACTTAGGCATCATTCAACGTTCTACTAGCATAATGTATAGCATGGAACACCTTTTCCTTTCTTTGCCCCAGCACTGCACCAAAAGCATGGTCACTAGCATCACACATTAGTTCAAAGGGTAAATTCAATCCAGTGCTACTATGATGAGGGCATTGGTTAGGTTAAATTTTATTGTTTCAAAGGACTTGAGCACCTCATCATCCTCCATGAATTTCTTATTTTGCTCCAGCAATGAACACAATTGTTTAGCAATTTGGGAGAAATCCTTGATGAATCGTCGGTAAAATTCAGCATGTCTTAAGAAACTTCTAACACATTCACATTATTGGGAGGTAGTAGCTTCTCAATGAATTCCGCTTTAGCTTTCTCCACCTTAATTGTAACACCCTTAACTCATATCCAACCCGAATACAAGTCTGAGGTGTCACATTGACTTTTCAAACTTTGACTCTTATAGAAAATCCTGGGAATTTTTAAAACTTTCATTAAAACGAAATACATTAATTTACATAAGACCATAAAATACAAAATCGATCAGAGTATTCGTAATTAACACTTATTACATGCCAACATTCTATACATAACCAAGTACATACTTTGTCAATTACTTCTGATCTGATCTTCTAGTAATGATATTGTCTTTACCACTTCTATTCTTGTTCTTCTCGTTTCTTGGTACCTACGTGTAAATCACTTACACGCTATGTCATAGACTTAGTGAGGCATATAAAACATATAATATTTCATATAATATAAAGCATACATAAATATATACCATCATTATCATTAAGAAACACACATAACATCATATGGTTCATGTAACACATTTCAAACCACTTACCTTTGATAACCATTTATAAACCCATCGTATACATATCACATTCAGTATGTTTGTTTGATCTCTTTATTAGCCCATGTACACTATTGAGAACTTAAGGTATGTGAGTATTGTGCACTAATGCTGTAACCACAGCTCGTATCAATTCCCTCATGGGGCACCGAACCTTAGTTCAGTATTCGTCCCGAAGGACCAGTCCATAGATCCCGAAGAACCAGTCCATAGATCCCGAAGAACCTAGGTAAACAGTCCATATGTTCCGAAGAACATAGGTAAACCCTCGACCCTTGGCATGCCAACTATACCACTAGCTCTCTTATCACATAACATGGGCATTAACATTCATAACAGTTCACATTACTTATTCATATCCTTTCTCTTATGAACATATATCTTTTCTTTTCAGTCACGTACCAAATGTACGTGTAATCATTGATCTTATAATCACATGTTCATTCTCTTCGGTCACATACCATATGTATGTGTAAACATATATCTAATATCATATAGCACACATCACAAATGCATGTATTCACATAAATCATTTCTTATAGCTTTATTCATATCACATATTCATATAAGCTCATATCTTATTTCACATATACTTTCCATATAACTTATATATCTCATAATCACACAAATCATAACATTGATCACCAATCAAATAACATTTTAGGAGTTACTTCTTACCATAGTAAATCCATCACTGGCTCATCGCAAGCCAAATGTTTATTCAATAATATAAGTACAAATTAAATTGCACTCACCTTAGTTTTGCTTTGATTCGATTCTAATCCTTCAGTTGATTCAGAACGGGATCACATTTTATATCTACATAATCATACATAGATCTATATCAGTATCATAACTAATATACTCTAATGGTTCACTCTTTAGACCAAGAGAAAAGTCAATTTCATCTTTTAATGAAGGTATGCATCGATGCACTACTGATGCATCGGTGCATAAAATGTATTCGATGTTGTATTATTACTGGGATGCATCGATGCACTACTTATGCATCGATGCACGAATTGCATTCGATGTTTCATTATTAATGGGATGCATCGATGTTTCAATGTATTTATTTTAAAAGAGTGCACCGATGCACTTCATGTGCATCGATACACCTTCAAACGATTTCTGGGTTTTAACCTTGATGCACAATGAATATGCATCGATGCACTCTACCCAGAATCCTCTTTTTGAACCCGAAAATTCATTCATTTTGGATTAAATCCTTCATGTTTCATTCCCTTTTTCAATCTTAACTCTAGTACACATACTTAAACCAATCTATATTCATTTATTTCATCTTAAACCTCAAAATCATATCTTCCATATGTAATTCAATAATTACATAAATTTTGCAACATGTTTCAAATCCAATTCTATTACTTCATATCTCTTACTTAGATTGATAACAAGTCAAATCCAACTTTCAATTCTTGTTATGAACTCTATTCCAATAATTCATTCAAGAACCTCTAATCTTTAATCTTCTCTATCTCCTTTATCTTTTGATCTTAAGATAACTTAAGCTTTCCTTAAGCTTAGTTATCATCTAATGATCAAAACCCAATCTTAAACTTAACAAATAATTAACTAAGTAGAAGACTCACCTTTGAGCTTGGAGATACGGGAGGAGAGGAAGAAGAATGAGAAGAAGTTCTGGAGAAATATCTCCATACATGCTTATCTCTTAATAAAGAGATAAGATAATTATCTTTTAGATAAAAAGACCATTTTGCCCTTTAATTCCTTTAATAATTACTAACAACTTTTAGGATTTATTTCCAGATAAATCATTGAACTAATCATTCTTCTACTTTAATCACCAAATTCTGAAACTTTACAATTAAGTCACTAACCCATAGTTTGGGATGTTACAACTCTCCCCTCCTTATAAGAAAATTCGTCCTCGAATTTTCATTGCACAAGGAGCTAAAATACTTTCTATACTTCTACTATTCATTTTCACCTATTACGTCTTCAATAAATCTTTCGTGATATCATAAACTTCACTTCATTGCTTAATTTTTCCATTAACTTTTTCCCTGAATTCTAATGGGACACCTTCAACATATTCTACTTACTCGAACACTTTACCCTAATAAGGTTGTCATTAATACATCACTATAAATAATTTCTAATTACATTCTCAATTCTTTCATAAAATTACTTCTAATCGATGAATATGCAAACCCATATCAAACAATATATAATGTATCTATTATATCGTAGAAACGTACCTGCTATTATCTCTGGATCATTAAAATCTTCATTAGTATTAATATTATACACTCGAGCAGTGGAGCGTATTTCCTGTTGAGTAGAGGATTCAAGTTGGCTTCTGCCTCTACCTCTTCCTCTCTGAGACATTGAAGCATATCGCTCCGATTGTACTGACTCTTTTGTTCCTAATGGACAATCTCTTACGAAATGTCCCGTTTCACCACATCGAAAACAAGCTCCAGAAACCATTCTACATATTCCACCATGGTATTTTCCACAAGTCTGACAATGTCTCTGTTGTGTTCTGCCCTCATCAGATCCTACTGATTGAGTCTGTCTCACTTTCATTTGATTTGATTCTCTAACGGAGGATACTACCGATCCAGATCTTGCCTAAGACTAAAAACCAAAATCTCTACCTCTCTTGAGTGGTGCAGAACTCGATAAAGCCCCCATTCTTTTATATGGTTGGGTTCTTTGATCCTTAAACCTTTCATTTTGAGCTCTCTCTAGAGCTTTAGCACGATTTACGATTTCTTGAAACGAGGACAAGTTTAACACTATTAACATTTCTTTCAATTTCGGGCGCAAGCCCTCTACAAACCATTCACGTGCATCCTTCTCTGTTGGAATTAACTCGACCGCAAAACGACTTAACTTGTTAAATTCACACTCATATTCATATATAGTGAAATCTAATTGCTTCAGATTTAAGAATTCTTGCTTCATTTGTCTGATAAATTGGTCTCCTATATACTTGTTCTTAAATTATTCTAAGAACAAGGACCAGATCACTTGGTCATTTGTCATTCTCAGAGTGACATTTGTCCGCCAGATTCTCGCTTTCCCACGAAGCAATGAGACCACTCCATCTAACTTTTCCACATCAGAACAGTGGAGTCCATCTAACATTATTTTCACATCACTAAGCCAAAGGTCTGCAACAACAGGACCTTCCTCAACTTCACATTTGAATTCAAGAGCTCCTAATCTCTTTAATTCCTTTGCTACATTCATCCTCTGAGTAGAGGAACTAGGAGGTTGAAAACGCATCAAAATAGCGTCCAACGTCCTGAAGAAAACATCTTGATCTTGTACAGGCACTCCAGCAGGTGACTATTCTTCATCTTGACTGGCCAGGGCAGGTGAATTACTACTTTCCGCGGGTCGATCATCTCCCGCTTCATTTCTAAAACTACCTTGTCCAGACATCTATAAAAATACAACCATATAGTTCTATTAGCAAAACAGTATACTTACTATTCCATCAGATCAGAAGTTTCCACTATTTTGTTAGCATGTATACCTTATAAGACACTCTAGACTTCGATTTATGCCGAGAATCGACTAAACCGTAGCTCTGATACCATTTAAATGTAACACCCTTAACTCATATCCAACCCGAATACAAGTCTGAGGTGTCACATTGACTTTTCAAACTTTGACTCTTATAGAAAATCCCGGGAATTTTTAAAACTTTCATTAAAATGAAATTTATTAATTTACATAAGACCATAAAATAAAAATCAATCAGAGTATTCGTAATTAACACTTATTACATGCCAACATTCTATACATAACCAACTACATACTTTGTCAATTACTTCTGATCTGATCTTCTAGTAATGATACTGTCTTTGTCACTTATATTCTTGTTCTCCTCGTTTCTTGGTACCTACATGTAAATCACTTACACGCTAAGTCATAGACTTAGTGAGGCATATAAAACATATAATATTTCGTATAACATAAAGCATACATAAACATATACCATCATTATCATTAAGAAACACACATAACATCATATGGTTCATGTAACACATTTCAAACCACTTACCTTTGATAACCATTTATAAACCCATCGTATATATATCACATTCAATATGTTTGTTTGATCTCTTTATTAGCCCATGTACACTATTGAGAACTTAAGGTATGTGAGTACACTGAGGTTGTGCACTAATGCTGTAACCACAGCTCGTATCAATTCCCTCATGGGGCACTGAACCTTAGTTCAGTATTCGTCCCGAAGGACCAGTCCATAGATCCCGAAGAACCTAGGTAAACAGTCCATATGTTCCGAAGAACATAGGTAAACCCTCGACCCTTGGCATGCCAACTATACCACTAGCTCTCTTATCACATAACATGGGCATTAACATTCATAACAGTTCACATTACTTATTCATATCCTTTCTCTTATGAACATATATCTTTTCTTTTCAGTCACGTACCAAATGTACGTGTAATCATTGATCTTATAATCACATGTTCATTCTCTTCGGTCACATACCATATGTATGTGTAAACATATATCTAATATCATATAACACGCATCACAAATGCATGTATTCACATAAATCAATTCTTATAGCTTTATTCATATCACATATTCATATAAGCTCATATCTTATTTCACATATACTTTCCATATAACTTATATATCTCATAATCACACAAATCATAACATTGATCGCCAATCAAATAACATTTTAGGAGTTACTTCTTACCATAGTAACTCCATCACTGGCTCATCGCAAGCCAAATGTTTATTCAATAATATAAGTACAAATTAAATTGCACTCACCTTAGCTTTGCTTTGATTCGATTCTAATCCTTTAGTTGATTCGGAACCGGATCACGTTCTATATCTACATAATCATACATAGATCTATATCAGTATCATAACTAATATACTCTAATGGTTCACTCTTTAGACCAAGAGAAAAGTTAATTTCATCTTTTAATGAAGGTATGCATCGATGCACTACTGATGCATCGCTGCATAAAATATATTCGATGTTGTATTATTACTGGGATGCATCGATGCACTACTTATGCATCGATGCACGAATTGCATTCAATGTATTTATTTTAAAAGAGTGCATCGATGCACTTCCTGTGCATCAATACACCTTCAAACAATTTCTGGGTTTTAACCTTGATGCATCGATGCACAATGAATATGCATCGATGCACTCTACCCAGAATCCTCTTTTTGAACTCGAAAATTCATTCATTTTGGATTAAATCCTTCATGTTTCATCCCCTTTTTCAGTCTTAACTCTAGTACACATACTTAAACCAATCTATATTCATTTATTTCATCTTAACCTCAAAATCCTATCTTCCATATGTAATTCAATAATTACATAAATTTTGCAACATGTTTCAAATCCAATTCTATTACTTCATATCTCTTACTTAGATTGATAACAAGTCAAATCCAACTTTCAATTCTTGTTATGAACTCTATTCCAATATTTCATTCAAGAACCTCTAATCTTTAATCTTCTCTATCTTATTTATCTTTTGATCTTAAGATAACTTAAGCTTTCCTTAAGCTTAGTTATCATCTAATGATCAAAACCCAATCTTAAACTTAACAAATAATTAACTAAGTAGAAGACTCACCTTTGAGCTTGGAGATACGGGAGGAGAGGAGGAAGAAGAAGAGAAGAAGTTTTGGAGAAATATCTCCATACATGCTTATTTCTTAATAAAGAGATAAGATAATTATCTTTTAGATAAAAAGACCATTTTGCCCTTTAATTCCTTTAATAATTACTAACAACTTTTAGG
Organism: Hibiscus syriacus; assembly: GCF_006381635.1. NCBI lineage: Eukaryota > Viridiplantae > Streptophyta > Magnoliopsida > Malvales > Malvaceae > Hibiscus > Hibiscus syriacus. Next base: position 93,928 of record NW_024062599.1, on the reverse strand, counting down.
ATTTATTTCCAGATAAATCATTGAACTAATCCATTCTTCTACTTTAATAACCAAATTCTGAAACTTTACAATTAAGTCATTAACCCATAGTTTGGGATGTTACATTAATTTTGTGGAAAGAAATGTGATGTCCTAGCATAATAACCTTTGTAACCATGAAATGGCATTTCTCCCAATTCAAAATCAAGTTGGTTTTTTCACATCGTTTCAACACAGTGGCCAAGTTATTTAAGCATTAATCAAAATCTTATCCAAAAACATAAAATATTCCATGAATACGTCTAGGAAGTCTTAGATCATATCAGAGAATATAACCATCATGCAACGCTAGAATATTGATTGAGCATTGCATAGGCTGAATGAGATTCTTCTAAATGAAAATGTACCATATGAGCAGGTAAAAGAGGTTTTCTTTTGATCTTTAGGAGAAATGGCTATTTGATTATGCTCGTTATATCCATCAAGAAAACAGTATAAAACTTTGGCAGCCAACCGTCCATTATTTGATTAATAAATGAAAATGGGAAGTGTTCATTCCTTCTAGCTTTATTGAGCTTCCTATAGTCCATAAAAATCCTTCATCTTATAGTGGTACGTGTGGGCATAAGCTCATTCTTATCATTAGTAATCACAGTGATGTCACTATTCTTTGGAACGCGTTGAACGAGGCTCACCCAAGTGCTATTTGAAATAGGGTATAAAATGCCAACATCCAACCATTTAATGATCGTCATTCTAACCACTTCTTTCATGATCAGATTTAGCCTTCTTTTATGCTCTATCAAACTGCTATTAGGTTCCTCCAAAAATATTTTGTGCATACAAAATTTTGGGTTGATGCCTTTAATATTAGTGATGCTCTAAGTTATTGATCACTTATGCTGCTTCTAGATAGCAATCATATTTTCTTCTTATGATATTGCAAGTTTTGCTACCACAATGATTGCCAGTGTATCATTCTCACCAAGGAATACATATTTCAAATACTTGGTTAAAGGCTTCAAATCAAGTATGGGTGGCTCCTCAATTGATGGTTTAGGAGCTGGAATATGTTGGTCAAGAAGTTGTAGAGACTCAAAATGCTACATGAAATTTCCACAACATTCAACGTCCTCATACTCAATTAATTCCTCAATTTGTCACAACATTGCTAGTAGCAACAATAATGTTGTGTAATTCATCTCATTTCTCCTACACAAAAACATCAATAACATCAATTAAATAGAATTTAACACTATTACTAATTTAAGAAACATTATTCAAGACATTGAAAGTAATGTGACCATCATTTAAGTGCATAGTAAGTTCTCTCTTTTTAACATTTATCAATGCTCACCCAATGGCAAAGAAAGGTCAGTCAAAATAATGGGAACATCCTTGTCAGCTTCGTAATCTAAGATGATAAATTCGATGGGGAAGATGAATTTATCCACTCTCATAAGAATGTTTTTGACAATGCCACTCAGATGCAGAGTTGATCGATTAACAAGTTGTAAAGTGATGGTGGTAGGTTTTGGTTCACCACTCCCAAATTTCCAAAAAATTGACAAGGGTATGAGATTAATGCAAGAACCCAAATCACATAATGCTTTACCTATAAAACTATCATCAATAGAACAAGGAATAGTGAAACTCCCTGGATCTTTGAGTTTGGTGGTAATCTACTTGTGGTCATACCAATACATCCCTCGGTGAGAGAAATATTTTGAATTCACCAAGCCTTTGCTTCTTAGAAAAGACCTCTCGCATAAATTTGATGTAGTTCAGGTTTCGCTCTAAAGCTTCAATCAACGAAATGTTTATTGTTAATTGGCAAAAAATGTCAATGAAAACTTTGTATTATTGGTCCTCCTTTATCTTCTTAAAACTTTGAGGAAAATGTAGTGAAGGCATTGGATTTGGTTGTGGCGACATTGGGTGGATTACATACAACATTTTTGTCGACCTCGTTATTGGCAATGGCTCTGAATTACTGTACTTCCCTATTCCCTTACTATGACATCAATAATATGTGTCGTGAGGCTGACTCCCAAATCCTTGCCTTTCGCTTGTTTTTCAAGCCTCTCATTTTACTTTTAAGGCTCTTCAACATGTTCTCCAGTATGTATTCCTCTCCTTATTGTGATAGCCTAGCAGTAAATGAATTGAGATTTTCCATGTTGCTTAGGATTTCTAGTATTTCTAGGAAGTATTCCTTGTAGTCGATTGCTCAAAGCATTTACCATTTGGCCAACTTGATTCTCTAAAGTCCTTGATGATGCGGATTGAATGGCCATGTACTCTTTCATTACATCGTTAAGAGATTAAAGATTGGTGGTTTGTGTTGAAGATTGTCCTTGATAATTCTACCTTTGTTGGGGTTGTGTAGCTTGTTATTGTGTTTGATTCTATGACATCGGTTGTTGCTTATTGTAATGCTACGACTATAGATTTGTAACATTTTGGCGTCTCCAAGACAAATTGGGATGGTTTTGAAAGTTGGCATTATAAGTATTGTCATAGGAATTAGAATTCCTATTTTAGTTTCTCACATAATAGAAGAATTTAGGATTTTGGGGGCATTCTTCATAGCTATGATTTTCTCCATAATAAACACAAGAAAGACTAGATGTTGACTTTACCTCATAAATTCCCAATGGCTTTTGCAGCTTCTTTACCATGTCCGTCAATACTGAGATCTAGGAAGCCATAGAATTGAAAGCTTAAGAATATATCGCTGCAGCATTACTTCTACCAAACATGTTCCTCGTGTTGGGGTATTGATAGTCATTGCTTGATATTTTTTCCAAAATATCATATGCCTCATTATATATCTTGTCTAGAAATGATCTATTTTTTGAAGCGTCAACCATTATTCGAGTGTGCATGTTCAACCCATTATAGAACATTTCCATTTGCGTCCAATATGGGAATCCATACATTGGACACTTTCGCAACAAGTCCTTAAAACATTCCAAGCCTCGTACAAACTTTCATCTTCTAGTTGTTTGAAAGATGTCAAGTCATTTTGTAGCTTTGCACTCATATTTGGTGGATTTGAATCACAGTAGAAATTTTTATACTAGCTTGTTCTAGGATATTATAGTACCAGGTGGCAGTAATGTCAACCAAGCTCTAGCTTTGTCGCACAGCAAATAAGGGAATGACTTCAGCTTTAATGTTTCTTTAGGAACTCAATCTTGAACAAATGAATTATAGACTTCCATAAATGCTCGAATATGTGCTTGTGAATCTTTAGGAACTCAAAATTGGAAGCATGTATTATCGATCGTACAATGCCAGGATGTAAATCATATAGTGTTGGCATCACGTGCTCTCGAATAGGTTGATTATGATCATCCGTGTTGTAAAATTTTTACTGTCCAACTCCATTACCAGCCGACAATTCATCATCATCTGCATTTTGCGGAGGTAGAGTATTGTTTTCATTTCCAATGTTCATGTTTTCTTGATGTCTAGCAGCTTCTCTTTGATGTCGACGAAATGTTCGTTCTATTTCAGGATCAAAAGACTCTAGCTCGTTGTTACCACGAAACATAAACCAACAAAACTAATAAAGATGAAAAGTACCTACAAAAATAAAAAAACAAATAAGTAAATAATAAAACTAACTCTAATTCAAAACTGATGGTCCCCGACAATGACATCTAAAACTTGATGCTAGGATAATGCTATAGCATTCAACGCAAGTGCACGTATCGTATTAAGTAATAAAAGCGGTAGCTTTTGATTGCTACGTGTGTCGAATCCTATAGGGAGCAAGAATTTCCACTATAGTTAGACTATCAATTAAAAAGATGTTGGTACTTAATAGACAAGGTAGAAAACTATAAAAATTAGAATGACAAGGTAGTGCTACAAAATTCTGGAAAGCATTAAGTCAATTATCAAATAGATTAAGATAATAAGTGTCAAAATTTTATTAACAAAAATTAATCTTCATTAATTAGGGTAATCAAACTACTAACAAAGCTAAACAAATGACAACATACTTCTCAACATAAAAAATTACTTCTAAGTAAAACCAATGTTGACGGAAGTACAAGAAATATTAACAATATCTATTTCTAAAATATCATCAATAAATTATGTTTGAAGTTACTAATATTTCTAACAGTAACTTTAAAGAGTAGTAGCACATGATCATACCATTCAAACGTAATTCAACAATAAAACGTAAAAACCAAATATCATCCACAAGTTTTTAATATCTCAATGCTACTTGTTCTTCCCCTATCCCTAGCAAATAACAAGCTTAGAACGATGATCTATTTGACTATCGATGTACTTGGTGAAGCTTCCCAGATGCTACAACACTCTCTGGCGAGGGAGTTAGGCTACCATGGCTTGAGAAAGATAAAACATGAAGAAGATATTTTTTTGAGTTGAACAATGGAATAATCCTTTGGCTCAACAATCCCTCCAATTTATAGGCTAGAAATCCATGTATGATTAGAAGGGACATTTTAGGCCCGTAATGTAGGTCATGGTTCACGGTTATGAAACAAAGGGATAAATAGGCCCAAACAAATGTTTAAGGGTTATCGAACCAAGGATCAATTCATTATGTTGTCCTAAATCTTATCTTTCTCGATTTGAATCTACTCGTACGTGTCATTTATTTTCTCTTGATGTTACATGATCTTCTTGTGAATTGATTCTGGATCTTTAAACCAATTTTACTTGCTTAATCTTGTGAGTTGAAGTTCGATGAGTCACTTGTTTTGAAATACTTGATTTGTTTTCTCTCTTCTTTTCCCTTTTTCTTCTTTTTTCTTTTTTCTTTTTCTTTTTCTCTTTTTCCCTTTTTCTTTTTCTCTTTGTGTTCTCACCTTGATTTGATCTTCAAACACCTCATATTTGGTTCAACTTATGGTATCTTATATGGATTGATAGTTTTCACTCATGCGAGTTGTTTCTCTTCACTTTGCCCCCCGGTGTGGAGGGTGATCCTTGGTTAGGATTGAATCAGAAGAAAATATAATTCAGGCTCAAATGGGACACCAAGGGATATATATTTTCTCCTTTTGTAAAGGGATAATGAAAGAAAGTCATTCATCATTTCATATACGGAAGTCCTTGCTGAAGAGGTATCCCAAGGGGGTAGATTTTCAGGATTAATTTTATTCACATGAAAACAATGTAATCAATGCATGATATAATTATTTCAAATTAATTTCCTTGTTTTTCTTCTTACTTCTAGCATGTCTCAATTGTTTAGGCTCATCTTCAAAAAATTGATTCGAGATGTCCCACATTATTTCTTCTTGTAGGAATGTTCACGTTCAAGTGAACATCTTCTACTCAATGCCTTCGGGATTTATTGGTAGAAAAAATGTTGATTTTGCGTCCAAGAAGACGATGGTGTGACTTTATTGTATTAATGAAAGGTAAGGGTATGACTTTTTGTATCTCAAAAAATATTAAGGCAATATTTCAAAGTCTCAAAGAGAGGTAATGTTAAATTTTGGTCTTTTGATAGTGACCATGAATTATTCCTGGTAAATAATTGATAGGCTTTATTTTTGGTTTTGACGGGATAAGAAAGGTCTAATCTTTCCATGTTTCAAAAATCTATATTTCTTTAAGAATTAAAAGAATCTGTAAATTAAAATATTCAAAGAACTACAAGATTAAAACTCGTTCAGTTGTTCACAACCTTAAAATGTAGTATAGGTTCAATCATCAAAAGATTTAAAAAATATTTAAGCAAATATTAAAGACAGAACAAAAACGAGTTCAAAAAAATAATGCTCTTAATGCAAGTGCAAGAAAGCTTCATGGTATATGCAATGACTTCTCGATCCACATCAGAATGCCCCATCATTCTTTGAATATCCATGCCCCTGAATCAATCAAATTCTGGACCTTGTGTTTCAGTGCCTTACAGTTCTAAGTGGAGTGTCCTGAACTTCCTATCTGATAGTTGTATATGGCATCAACATCATAGACCTAAGGATATGGGGACTCTTTTGGCTTGGATTGAACTGGAGTCACAAGATTCTTCTAAACCAGCATTGAAAGTAATTCCTCATATGTCTTTGGAATTGGATCAAATTAACTCTTTTATCAGATCATCCTAAAAGACTCAGCCCTACTACCATCTGAATAGGCTCCCAATGTACTGATTTTAGCTTCTTCCTTTAATTGTTCGAATCTTAATTCTACTCTTAATATGGTGTCACGTGATTAGTACCACTGTCATCGAATCCTCCACGAATTAATTCCATGTTTTTATGAATGATGCATGTGGAAACACTTAAATAAATACAATATAGAATGTAAATATGCAAATGCATATGTAAAAAGCGTTGATTGCAACGATAAATGTCATAGAATAATTTTCATCAGAGATCAAAATTCTTCACATCACAAGATAGTCCATTTTACAGACATGTTTTCGCTTAGACGCTGGGTATGAAATGGATTAATGCTTTGTCTCAGAGCTTCGTCGTTGAAAATTATGCCGCTCAAGCGCTCTATAAACTAGCTTAGTTAATTCCCCTATAGGGCTAGAATCATGTGGCACGCCTTGATGATTAATGGTTGAATAGTTGTAAGTGAAATCTCTACCATTATTTTACCTTCTCAGATAAAGGGATTACCTTTTGAGTCTTCGAGGTTGTTCTATCAGTTAACTCTAGTGCTCAATCTTTAAGCGATTTTCTTCCTAATTAGTAATCAGTGCATGTCTGTGTATGTGGTTGTTTGATTAAAAACATTTTTATTTACTTATGAAAATTCTCACTTAAATATTCCCTTGTGGATCAACATTTTCGCATTATGTTCTAATGATGCAATGTAAAAAATACAAAAATGGCACAAAAAATTAGGAAAAATTAGTTAGTACATATAAGATAATCGATACATATAAAAGTCTTATTCAGAGATGAATATAATACCTACCTCATCATGGTATCTACCCGAGCATGCTTTTATTAAATAGTAATCCTACCAGACATGTTTTCTACCTGACATGCCTTTATTTCAAGAAATTGATCCTAACTGCATGGTAACTAGTTCACAACTTTCATTCGAAAAGAAATTTATTTTATGAATTTAAAGCAAAATGTAAAGATTTAGAGTTGTTCTTCTTTCTTGTATGCTTATTTTGATACCTACTAACAAACAGAGGTTTTGTATGACTCTACATATGATAATCGTTCTACAGTTCGCTACATGCATGGTTTCGGCTCTAACGGAAAATGTACTCGAATTGTCCTTGTTGTTGGTGCCCCCTTGGGCTACCAAACCCTCAATCCTAACCCATTACAGGAATAAATATATCGAGTTCAATTTGAGGGGTTCAATTCCTTATACCCATACGAGGAATAAATCCCTATGAAGATATAAGGTATGTGTATCCCAGGGGTTATTTGCTAAAACTCATACGAAAATAAATTCTTACGAGAGTAAAGCGTTCATCCATACGTACTTGGGAAGAAGCTCGAGTGTAGAGCCCATGTCATGTGAATGCATATGATGTGTGTGAGGAGAAACATACAAACCTTTGACCCAAAAAAGAAGAAAAAACTCTTGATAGAAACCTTGACAAAGCTGAAAACATAGATTAAAACGTTAATATGATAAAAAAAATTAAAAGAATTTCAATAAATGGATCATAAGTTAACTATAGGCTTAAACTCATAATTTCCACCATTACGATAATGTATAAGCGACTTACAGCTGACTCTCTAAAGTGTCCCCATCAGAGTCATCAAGTTGTCATAACCATTTTTGAAAACTTTTTTACTTATTTTTAAAAACAATTATGACTTATTTAAAGAAAATTGGGATTTTTAATTAATTATTACGAATTGGAGTCGCCATCGACCTTTTGGTTAGATAGATCGAATACCTAAAAATGTCTTTTAAAACAACTTTAGAAAAGATCATTTTAAAGACAAAAACTAGTATGCTTTTACCGTAAATTTATTTTTAGGGATTCAGAAATTGATTACGCGTAGGGAAGGATAAACACCCCCACAGCGCCCAAAATTGGTACTTAGTCACTTACATGTTGTCGTAACTGTAGAAATTGAAATTCGAATAGAAAATTAAATTATGATCCATTTATTGAAACATTGATTAATTTGTTTCGAACTATTTGTTAGGGAACATTCCTTAATTTGAGAAGAAATCACCAGGTTTGCACATCCTCCAATGGGAAGGCTATTTCATTTATTTCTTCTTTATACGAGAAATATTCCCCTCCCAACATGATCAAAAGTGCAAATCAAATATAAATTGAATATCAGTAATTGCATAAAATAACTTACTGTTTAAAGAAACATTCATTTTAAATGTGGAAATTAGAATTAGAGAAATAAATAAATAACATTACTTTTCATAAAATATAATCGATTTATTTTGAGATCCCATTACGTTTGAATGGCATTTTGAATCACACTTCTTATATAAAGTAGTGCTTTTTGCGCCCATTCTACAATAAGGGTTCTCAAAAATAGTTTCGAGTATATAAAAATGTAGGCCATCAATATTAAGTAAATTGAATCGCTTTGTAAACTTATCAACTAAATCATAAACTAACCAAAGCTTGCGATAATGTTAAAATATCTATTAAATAAATATATACATACATGTAGTATAGTAACATACCATAATAAAATAAAGATCATAAAAAAGGAAAAATATTACAGAGTTCAAAACAACAAATGAGTAACTTAAAACGAGGTCTAAATCAAACCTAATTGAGATAACATGGTCTAATATTCAAATAAATTAAATTGAATCTAAACATTGACTAAAATTGTATGCAAGGCTAGCCTTAAGGACCTGAAACATAAATTTCCATTTTTCACATAATAGAGTAAATGACTAAAATAGAATGAGGTGAAAACCTACAGACGCGATTCAACTTTCAACCTAAAACAAAGATAGTGGTCAAAACGTAAATTTGAAAAATGAAATAGGTAAGGTCTAATATTAGCAAAACATAAGATAAACAGAAATGTGGCCAAAATACAAGTTTAATAAATGTGGGGCTTGAAATATGAAACAATTCATTTACATATCATGGCTAAAATAAAAGTTTACAAAGCCCGAAGGCCCCAGAACATAATTTACCCAAACGCAAAAATACTCAATTACCCCCCAGACGACGTCATTTTATACGCCATATATTTGGCTAAAAGCAAGGCCTAAACCTGTTGCATCATTTCTATTTTCTAAGGGAGAGATAGTGAACCAAAAGCTCTCTACTCCTCTCCTCTCCCCATCGAGAGAGATAAACCGTCACCTTCCAACCACCGTAAATCGATGGCCAAAATGAAGAGAAAACCCACTTATAGACTCCTATGAACCCATAACAAACCATAAAACCATAAAACCCAAAAGGTTTCCCCTTGAACTCTCACTAAAACGTCCAAAGTAAACAACCAAAAGGTAAAGAAATCAACTTTGAAGACCTAGGAGCCTCCTTAACTCCAGTGAGCACATGACGACGGCGATGATTAAGTAAAAATGTGAGCTTTTTAAGTTTTCTTCCTTTTTTATTTTCATTATTTTTTTACTATTCTCTATTTTTTTGGGTTCCAAAGCTTCTTTCTTTGGTTCGAAAAAAAATTCCATGTTTGGTTCTAATGCCCTCTGAATATATATTGATTTTTGTGGTCATATTCGGGTAGCAGTGAGCTCTTTTGGTAGAGAATGATTTCCCCTAGTTAAGGTAGATAATATCCCTGATTTTTTGGATTTACCTCATTTTTAAAAGGGTTTTTCGGTTTTGGTAAGATTTTTAACTGATTTGAGTGATTTTGTACTGTTTTTCCATATTTGATGATGACATCGGATCGGGGAGTCTTCGGCGGTGACTCACGCAACTGGAGAGACAAACGGTGGGGTGCATGTACCACACACGTCGGTCGGTAGCTGATCCTTGCTGGCGATAATAACAACTTTACACATTTAGGGTTAAAACCCTAATTTTTAGGAGATCTTGACCGTTAATCTTCAACTCGATCAAACGGTGGAGATTGGGTGGCTATATTAGAACATGATGTAACCTTAATATGATTTGGGCTTCTATCATTGGGTTGGATAACATGTATTGGGGTTGGGGTGTTGTTTGTAGTATTGGGTTGATTGTAAACTTTGTAATTTGGGCCCATTTTTTTACCTGAAAATAATAATAAAAACAATACTAGTAATAATAATAATAATAATAAATAATTAAAACCCGGGCAAAAAAGAGTGTCTACACACCTCTTACTCAGTATAATGTAGAGCCACCTAATCTAAATCAGCACGATATGCCTGTGCAAGATTGAGGAATGTTTCTTCAAGCATTGGATAATATCATCAATCGTCGAGCCCCTGTGTCAGTTTCGAAAGAACTGCGAAAATGAGAGCACTTGAATTTCGAGGCGATACATATGTTGATCTGAAGACTGCAAATTAATGGTTGAATGATGTTAAAAACTGTTAAACACGATTCCTTGTGATGATTAAGGAAAGCTAGAAGGGGTTGTGTCCTTGTTGATGGATCAAGCCTGTGTTTGGTGGAATGTAGTCACTGCACGACTCCCTCCATATCATATTACTTGGAAATTATTTCTGAGGGAATTCAAGGAAAAGTACATTGGGGACGTGTTCAACAATGAGATGATGCAAAAATTTCTTAATTTGAATCATTCTGGCAGGACAATCTACGACTATGAATATGAGTTCCACGGCTGAGTCGATTTGCATCGGAGTTCCTTCCGATTAAGAAAGCCAGAATTAACAGGTTTATTATTGGGTTAGATCCTCATTATAAAAGGATTTTAGTTTATCATTATTTTACTATTTTTCAAGAAACGGTAAACAAGGCTAAAGCTATGGAAAAAGTTGACTTGGAAGATTCGAAAGAAAAAAAGACTCTATCGAGCAAAAGGTTTGGAAACTTCTTCTATGCACCATCTTCCAAACACAACAAGGGACAACAGCAAAAAATTATGGATCCTCAGCATCTACAATAAGAAAAGGGATTTTCTAGGGGGAAGTCTAAGCAGACCCAGACAACTTTAGCAGGTACTCAAGGTTCGGGATTTCGTTTTATTCCATAATGTAAGTTCTGTGGAAAGAGATGTCATGATCAATTATAGTTCATTGAAGGAAATGTTACAACTGTGGGCAAGCTGGTCATTATAGAAGGAATTGTTCAGAGCTTTACCCAGACCAGCCAATAGCAAAACCCTAGAAGGGTCGAGCTGGAAAAGGAGGCAAACCATGAACATTTGAGACTGCATCCAATTGTGAATGCAAGAATACATCTCGAATTTATCATATCAAAACTAATGATGATTGGGATACTCCTGAGATTATAACAGGTACCTTTTATCTCTTTGATGAACATGTTTTTATGTTGGTAGATCATGGTTCTACTTACTCTCATATTAGTGCAGAGCTGGTTAGAGATAGGAGAATTCCATTAGAACCTACTTCTAGTGATATTGTGGCAATCAATCATTTGGGCCATAGTGCGAGGATTAGTCGGATATGTAAGAATTATCCGATAAAGATACATGGGTATAATTTCTTGTAAATTAGATGGAATTACCTTTTGAGGAGTTTGGAATAATCTTGGGCATGGATTGGTTATCTTTCTACTATGGTTGGGTAGATTTCCGTATGAAGAGATTGTTTTTAAAGGATGCAAAAGGTTCTGAGATAACATTTGTCGGGAAAAGGATAAATCTCCTATCAAATGTGGTGTCAGTTATTTCTGCCAATAAATTATTTCTACAAGGATGTCAACCATTCTTAGCACAAGTGGTGGATACACGAGCTACCGAGGTTAAGTTTGAAGACATTCCAATTCTTCATGAGTATCCTTAAGTGTTTCCATATGAGCTACCTGGATTACCTCCAAATCGAAAGGTGGAGTTTGGTATTGATGTATTTCCAAGTACATCGCTTATTTTGATGGCTCCTTATTGGATGGTCCCAACTGAATTAGGGAATTAGAGTCTCAATTGCAAGACCTGCTAGATCAAGGATTCATTACACTGAGTGTTTCACCTTGGGGTGCACCGGTGTTGTTTATGATAAAGAAAGACAGATCCATGTGATTATGCATAGATTATCGACATTTAAACAAACTGAAAATCAAGAACAAGTATCCTCTTTCGAGGATTGATGATTTATTTGATCAACTAAAGAGAGCAATAGTTTTTTCTAATATTGATATTCGATCAGGATATCACTAGTTAAAGATTAAAGAGGAAGACATTTTGAAAACAACATTTAGAACTCAGTATGGTCATTTTGAGTTTGTAGTGATGTCGTTTGGTTTGACAAATGCTCCTGTAGCATTTATGGACCTGATAAACCGAGTATTTCAGCCTTATTTGGATCAGTTTGTGGTGGTTCTCATTAATGACATTTTGATATACTCGAAGACAAAGGAAGATCATGATGCTCATCTTCGTACTATTCTCGATATTCTAAAAAATAAAAAGTTATATGCCAAGATGTCAAAGTGAGAATTTTGGTTATCAGAATTTATTTTTCTTGGCCATGTGGTTTCGAAAGAAGGCATAAGGGTAGATCCCAAGAAAATTCAGGATGTAGTGGAGTGGAAACCTCCAAAGAATATTACAGAGGTTCGAAGTTTTTTAGGACTTGTTGGTTACTATCGAAGGTTCATGAAGAACTTTTCGATGATTTCTTCTTCATTGAATAAGCTTTTAAGGAGGGTTGTTCCATTTGTTGGATAGAGAAGTGCCAAGAGAGCTTTGAAACATTAAAGAAGATTTTAACGGAAGCCCTAGTGTTAGTACAACCATAATCTGTTAAAGATTATGTGGTGTATAGCGATACATCTCATAATGGCTTGTGATAGGGAAGCGGTGGCGGATTGATGAACGTTGCTCTTGTTGAAGAATCAAACCTAGAAAAGCTCTAGACTCGATGAAGAACAATAAGGAATGAATGAGGAAGGTGGCGGCAATAGCTAGGGTTCTTTAGGGTTTCTTTTGGTGCTGGAACAAGAAAAGAAACAAGATTAAAATAAGATAAACAAAAGATAAAGGAATTAAAAATAGAGAAAAATAACCAAGAAATCAAAGATCTCCCTTATGAAAGTGAACGATAAAGATGATTGATGGCGTGGATGGATGTGGAAAATCGATGGATAATGTCCTGTCGAGCCCTCCTAGTCGCAATGAAAAGGAAACACGATAATATGGCTCTAACCAACCCTCCTAGTCACGATGAAAAGGCAAATTGGAGTGTGAAGATTATCTCCCTCACAAGAACTTGAAAGAACTCCAGGAGAAGAAGCTTCGAAGGCACAAGGCAATCAGCACTTGCAAAAACAAACTCTCGTTGTATTATTGATCAAAGAAATCTTGAATTACAAAGTTGAATGAAGCCTCCTTTATATAGGGGCTGAGTTCTAAAGGCCTTAGATAACTAATGAATAAAATAATAATAAACTAAACATGTCTTAACTCTAATTCCTAATAAAATAATAATAACTAAAGATAATATTTTAACCCAACCTTAATTCATAATAAAATAATAAATCTAATCCTAAAAGATAATGCATCATCCTATATTAAGTTATATTACAAAAAATCAATAAAAATATTGAAAATTCGTAATATTTACAAAATCCCGTATAAGATTTTCTGCATGCACTGTCTTCAGTAAAATGGATATATCTTGAGTTCCCGTAATCAGATTGATGCAATTCAAGAACCGTTGGAAAGATAAGGGAAAGACGGTTGTATATCCAGAAGACATGTTGACCAAATAAGATCAGGATCCCATTCAAAAAGTCGTCGCAAGTCTGCTGCTGTTCTGATCTTCTTTTCCAAAGCTTGGACGAGTTGATCATTTGGAAGAGTTATTACTTCTTCCTTTGATGTGAACCTTGTGATGCATGTATCATCCTCCCTTTCTTCAAAAAGATTCGACCTCGAATCTGAAACATTAAAGGGAGCAACATTAGAATCGTTTAATGATTCATTCACATTATACTTACCGAATAGATATGCTTTGAATCTTCGAGACTTTGTTCTCTAATAGGTTCGAGCAGAAACATTAGTCCAAAGAAGCATGTATTATGGAATCTGGTGCATGTATCATTCCCCCACTCCTCAAAAGGATTCGTCCTAGAATCTGAAAATCCAAGAGAAAGAGACTTAGATGTGTTGAAAGGAAAACTTGTGAAACATTTACCAGGATCAATGTGATGTGTCTTTATGCGTTTCAGTCGAGGTTTCTTCTTTGTAGGAACTGATTTCTTGTAGTCTTGAAATCCTCTTTTGCATACAAGTCTTGTAATATGATGTTTAGGTTGAAATTCAACATGGTGTCGACCATTGTTTGCTTTCTGTATGATTTCTTCAGATAATTTCTCCATGGTTTTATTCGTGTGTGGTGAGAATGAGTGTTTAAAAACCATGTCAACTGGTTTGTAAAAGTAATCCCTTAAGTCTCCTAAGAGGAGATTTGTGGATTGTAGAACCTGTTTAGTTGGCAAGGAAACTCATATACAAGATAAAACTCATTAAAAGTATGGGTAGAAATATCAGAAATATCTGAGTTATCGTGATATATATCTTTTATATGTTCAATTCTTGAATAGTAGCATGCTTAAGAGTATACCTTCGTGGTAGTGCATCGTCTAATGTGTTTTGCTTACCTCGGTCAGCTACGCACTTAAAGGAGTTGTGTTTATTATGGATGACAACTTCACGAGCCTTACCTTGTAAGAAGGATAAGAAGTATGTTACAACGTTATTAAAATAAGTAATAAAATACTTACCTTTGGACTCCCGTAAATCGTGACTCTTCATTGATATGGCATAGTGATTAGGGCTTTCAGGTGGTAACCCATCAGGAGGGTCACCTAATATTATTCGACAACTCTTGGCTATGGAAGATGGTGTGGGCCAGTCTCGTGTTGCTTTTACTATTTCATCATTTACATGGATTTCCTGTGCACGAACTATAAAGCCTATAGAGTTGTTCAAATCATGTTTCGTCATTAAGATGGCGTCACGACTAAGGCTTTCCTGGATGTAGCCTTTTTGTAACAAATCCAACTCTTTGGTTTCTTTGAGATTGTATGTTTGATGAGGTATGATGGAACCTTGAATTAGATTGGTTTGGCATTGTTTTCCTCTTTTCAATGGCAGTTCGTTAGGTAGATCACCTAACACTTCTCGAAAATCCTGTAAAAGAGATGAAAACACACTAGGCAAATCCTTGTTAATGTTAGAAACCGAAATAATTAATTCCCTAAAGCGAACAAGGATGCAAGGCTATTTGTAAAGAAGGTTCTCTCTCAATTCTTTTGTGCTCACACATAGATTTTGAGTCACTCTTTTCTTCTCACATTTAGGTTCACTCACCTCCCATGGGTCATTATTCTTTTGGCTTTTATAACTAGTGACCTCTTTTGCTTTTGCCTCTTTCTCAACTTTTTCTTTTTTTGCTTTCCGTACCTCCTCACAAAATTATCATTTGATCTTTAGGGACTGGAAGTATGTCATTCTTTGCTGGTCGTTCTTTCTCCTTGTCAGGTTTGTCATCTCTTGGCTTTTTTAGCGAAGATGGAGTAGAAGATGAGGAAGGATTTGATGGATTACCTTGGTAAGAGGATGAAGTACCTTGGTAATCATTGATTCGAGATCTCCTTTGGATTTGTGCTTCGATTGTCATGCTTTCTTTAGTGTATCTTCAAGGTTTTCGTACCCTTGTAGATCAAGAAGATCAGTGATGTTTAAGTTTAAGCCGATGATGAATCTTGACAATTGACTTCTTCTTTTTCGGTTATGTTAGCCCTATTGAGTAAGGACTGCATCTCCTTGTAGTAATCTTCAATTGAACTTCTACCTTGTCGAAGTCGGTGTAGTCGTTGTTTAACTTCTCGTGTATAATGTGTCGGTAGGAATCGGTTCCTCATGGTTTTTTTAGGTCGGTCCAAGAAGTGATTGTTGGAATTTGTAAGTTCTGGATCTTTTTCCTTGTTTGCATCCACCAGGTTCGAGCATATCCTTCAAATTGTATGGTGATGAGGTGAACTTGTTTAGCTTGGGGGCAGTCATGGTATGCGAACATGAGATCAACTTTTCCTTCCCATTCGATGTACCTGTCTGGATCTTTGTCTCCTTTGAAAGACGGATCATGAACTTTGGTTTTGTAAAGATTTTGGGTGCTTGGAAACGTGGTTGTTCTTGCCCAGGTACCAAAAGTTCAGCATTGTTTGGTCTTGGATTCTGGTTTGGTAGATCCAGTTGTGGTTCTTGTCGTTCTCTCACGGTATTGGTAAGTTCATCAAATCTTTCAACTTGAGTCGTGAGTCATGAAAGTGCGGCTAAGATAGCCGTAAGTGTCTTTTGTTATTGTCACACATCCTAAAATCATAACACTCGAAAGAAAATTTTAAAGTAAAATAAAAATAAAAGAAAGAAAATTCAACAAAGCAAGAAACCTCACAAGTCACTCCAAGAAAGTAACACAACGAGAGGCAAGTAAGCCGATCTTGTACTCTTTAAAACTCACTTTACCAAGTAGTCTTTCACAGTTCGTATCGGATTTTGATTACTAGCAAAGGCGATAAGAAAAACCTAAAAGCTCTAAGAGACCAAACAAAGGTTAGACTCCATGAGAACAAGAATGCAAAGAATGAAGAAGTATGCAAACTCTTTAGTCCTACTAACACAAAGAAGATAATGTGTTAGATAATGCAAAAGAACAATAACAAGGAAAAAACAAAAGAACCTAAAGCACTAAGAGTCAAAGAAAAAGGGACCAAACCAGAAAACCTAGAAAACGCTGGATCAACTTGAGCAATGTTTTTGAAGGGGTTACCGGTGTCCAAAAACTCTGGAAAAATTCTTGAATGTCTTTCTATGCATCAACAACCACCTATAAAATTTCAGAACCAAATACCTTCAGTATTATCCAGAAGACTCTGTTGAATAGTGAGTCCTCAAACAATCTGTTTTTCTTGATCGCTTTTTTCGAAATTGTTCTTGATCTCCAAAAATTCTGAATTTTTGTTTGAATGATCTCCAATATATGAAGTTTCAATATGGAAATTTTCACCACAAAATTACTCTTGTAGAATTTTCAAGAAATTCGACAATATTCTAGACGAATCTGCCGATAAAACTTGAATGATGTATTTGAAGGTTCTAATGAACTATGATTGAAGTGAATTTTGGATTGGAGATTAAAATTAAGATGGATATGATATCTGCAGAAAATAAGCCCTAAATACCTTCGTTTGCAATTTTTTTGAAATTTTGGCCTTTTTTTTTTGCTTTTTTGTTTTTTTTTTTACCTTTTTTCCTTTTTTTTTTGAAAAAATAGCAAACTAACAAGAAGGATTTGAATTTAAATTAAAATTAAATAAAAAGAACCTGAAACGATGAATCTTCTCTGAACTAGCTCCGTTGGGGTACCTTGACGGTTTTGTGTGCAAGAACAAGCAAAATTGCTTGCTTCTTTCCAAGAATCGGCCCAAATCTGATATCAATTGATAGGGAAGCGGTGGCGGATTGATGAACGTTGCTCTTGTTGAAGAATCAAACCTAGAAAAGCTCTAGACTCGATGAAGAACAATAAGGAATGAATGAGGAAGGTGGCGCAATAGCTAGGGTTCTTTAGGGTTTCTTTTGGTGCTGGAAACAAGAAAAGAAACAAGATTAAAATAAGATAAACAAAAGATAAAGGAATTAAAAATAGAGAAAAATAACCAAGAAATCAAAGATCTCCCTTATGAAAGTGAACGGTAAAGATGATTGATGGCGTGGATGGATGTGGAAAATCGATGGATAATATCCTATCGAGCCCTCCTAGTCGCAATGAAAAGGCAAACACGATAATATGGCTCTAACCAACCCTCCTAGTCGCGATGAAAAGGCAAATTGGAGTGTGAAGATTAATCTCCCTCACAAGAACTTGAAAGAACTCCAGGAGAAGAAGCTTCAAAGGCACAAGGCAATCGGCACTTGCAAAAACAAACTCTCGTTGTATTATTGATCAAAGAAATCTTGAATTACAAAGTTGAATGAAGCCTCCTTTATATAGGGGCTGAGTTCTAAAGGCCTTAGATAACAAATGAATAAAATAATAATAAACTAAACATGTCTTAACTCTAATTCCTAATAAAATAATAATAACTAAAGATAATATTTTAACCCAACCTTAATTCCTAATAAAATAATAAATATAATCCTAAAATATAATGCATCATCCTATATTAAGTTATATTACAAATAATCAATAAAAATATTGAAAATTCGTAATATTTACAAAATCCCGTATTAATCCCGTATAAGATTTTCTGCATGCACCGTCTTCAGTAAAATGGCTATATCTTGAGTTCCCGATATCGGATTGATGCGATTCAAGAACCGTTGGAAAGATAAGGGACAGAAGGTTGTATATCCAGAAGACAGGTTGACCAAATAAGATTAGGATCTCATTCAAAAAGTCGTCGCAAATCTGCTGTTGTTCTGATCTTCTTTTCCAAAGCTTGGACGAGTTGATCATTTGGAAGAGTTATTACTTCTTCCTTTGATGTGAACCTTGTGATGCATGTATCAGCTTGGGTTGTGTACTTATGCGAAAAGGAAAGGTTATGGATTATGCTTCCAGACAGTTAAAGACTCACGAAAGGAATTATCTGACACATGATCTTGAGTTAGCAGCAGTTGTGTTTACTCTAAAGATTTGGTGCCACTACTTGTATGGTGAGCAATTCTATATTTATATGGATCACAAAAGTTTAAAGTATATGTTTACTCAAAAATAGCTGAACTTGAGACAAAGAAGATGGATAGAACTTTTAAAGGACAACGATGTGGTCATCGACTACCATCCAGGGAAGGCTAATGTTGTAGCTGAAGCACTTACCTAAAAGACTTTCGCAGATTTACGAGCTTTAGATAAGTGTTTATCTTAAAAGAAAAACGTCACATTGTTGACTGAATTAAGGATAATGCTGACACTTTTAGATCGGATAAAAGAGCTACAAGGGAAGGATAAAAGGTTCTTAGCATGGATCGTACAATTGGAAAAATGTGAGATTAAAGACTTTGAAGTCAAGTATAATGGATATCTGTATTACCGAGAAAGAATATGCATTACATATGACAATGATTTGAAGAAAGATATTCTATCTGAGGCACATTATTGTCCACTGACTATGAACCCAGGCAAAAACAAGATGTATCTAGATCTAAAGAGTTGGTATTAGTGATATGGCATGAAAAGAGCCATCACTGAGTTTGTTGCTACATGCCTGGCATGTCAACAAGTAAAAGTTTAACATCAAGTACCTTTGGGATTGTTACAACCGATTTCTATTCCAGTGTGGAAGTGGGAATGAGTCACTATGGATTTTTTTATAGGGCTATCTTTGACACCCAATAAGAAGAACTCTATTTGAGTGATAGTTGACATGTTAACCAAGATGGCGCATTTCATTTCAGTGCGAATGGACTACTCATTAGATAAGTATGCAGAGTTGCATATAAAAGAGAGAGGTTGGCCACATGGAGTGCCAATATCGATAGTATCCGATAAGGATACAATATTTACTTCAAGATTTTGGAAGTATTTGCATGAAGCACTGGGAACTCGATGAATTTTAGTACATCATTTCATCCACAGACAGATTGACAGCCAGAGCAGACTATTCAGATCTTGGAAGATATGTTGAGGGCATACGTGATTGAGCTTAAATGATCATGGGAAAATTATTTTCCTTTGGCAGAATTTTCCTACAACAATAACTATCAATCGATCATCAAGATGGTTTTGTACGAAGCTCTATATGGGAGAAAGTGTCGAACACCACTGAATTAGTTCGAGTTAAAATATCGTGATCTAGTTGGCCCTAATTTATTGAAAGAGGTTAAGGATAAAGTAAGGATAATCCAAGATAATCTCAAGATAGCATCCGATCAGTAGAAGTCTTATGCAGACTTGAAAAGAAAAGAGATCGAATTTCAAAAAGGTGATAAAGTATTTCTTAAAGTATCACCTTGGAAAAAGATATTGTGATTTAGGCACAAAAGAAAGTTAAGTCCAAGATTCATTGGACCTTATGAGATCTTAAAGAGAGTCGGATCGGTGGCCTACCAGTTAGCATTACCTCCAGAGTTGGACAAAATTCACAATGTTTTTTCATGTGTCGATGCTTAGGAAGTATCGATCGGATCCTTCACATGTCATTACACCATAGGAAATTGAGATCTAACTAGATTTGACTTACGAAGAAGAACCGATATAAATTTTTTCTTGGGTAATCAAAGAACTATGTAGTAAGATGATCCATCTAGTTAAAGTGCTTTGGCAAAATCATAGAGTCGATGAAGCTACTTGGGAAAGAGATGAGGACATGAAAAAACAATATTCGCACCTCTTTACATCATGTATGTATTAAAATTCGAGGATAAATTTTTCTTAATGGGGAGAATTGTAATACCCTAAATTTTGGTTAGTGACAAAAATGTAAGTTTTGAAAGTTTAGTGGCCAAAGTATATAATTTGGGAAAAGTTCATGACCTAAGTAGTAATTTTCCTAAAAAAATTATTCCATAAACTGATAGTTTACTCTTGAGAATGGGGTTTTAGAGAAATCATATTTTTGATCCGGAAACTATGTTAAAAACTAGAAATGGTTAAAGTCCTATAAAATTTGATAAATCAAATCGAATAGAAATTTTGAGAAAATTTGAAGGATGATAAATTAAGCATAAAAATATTATTTCCACATTTTAAAATTATGGAAAATAATATGAATGTTTCGATTTGAGAATTTATTTTCATGTTCAATTTGGATCATTTGATTAAAATGGCAAGATTGAAATTTTTGAAAAGTTGCATGGATAAAATGGTAAAGGGTGAAATATTTTGTTCATCTTTAACTTTTGAAAGATGATAAGGGTTATGTGACATAGTTTGATGGTAATTATAAGGTTTTATTAAGGGTAAAATGGTATTTCCCAATTAAATGATTTTAATATTCATTTAAGCTTAAATAAAGGTAAATTAACATGAAATTAAGTTAAAATTTCATGTAAGCTTGATTTATTTTCTCCATTTCAGTAGTGAACCCAATCCTAAAGTAAGAGAAAATTCTTTTGATTTTTGAACAATTTCCTTTGATTTTTTGTATAGAGACGTGAAATAGAAAATTGATCTATTCGGAAAATGCTATCATTTGGTACCATTTATACACACTAATCTTGTTTGATTTCAAAGTTCCAAAATTTTAAGGTTTATGTTCATATTAGGGTTTATGAAATTGATGATAAATCTTGATGTTTTTGAGGTTGTATATTCATTTCCAAGCTTGTTTGATGATTAAAACATGTTCAATCTTCCTATAAATGCTTCCTTAAGTTTTGACCAAAGCCTAAAGTTAGGGGTACTTTGTATTTTGATGAAATTTTATTATGGATTTGATTTTATAGATTTTATAAGGTTGGGTCGAGGTTGATTTCCTGCTCGAATCGAATCAAAATCTAGTAAAATCATGAAAACCCTAGTCTTAAACTTTTAAAGTATTCAGCCTTGGCTTTAATGGATGAGAAAAGTTTTGGAAAATTTATTTAGGGGCTATAAATGATGTAGGAAGTATTTACAAGCCTTAGAAAATTTTGGGGGACCATTCTATAATTTTTGAAAAGTTGGAGGACCAAATCAACAATTTTGGAAAATTTGTGGGTTGTTGTGTAATTATTTAATATTTGATATACTATGCTGGAAATTTCTGATTGGTAATTGAAATGGGTGTTAGAATGTGAAATTTGATCATTTTGGAAGCTTGGAAAGCTTAATGATTTATATGCAATATTTGAATAGTTTGGGGAGTTTAAATGTAATTATGCCTTTGTAAATGTACTTGGTTGGAAATTATTTCATTGCTGGAATTTTGGTACTGAAAATTTAGTGGTAAAATGGTGAAGGACCATTTTATATAAATTGAGAAAGTTGGTGTTGATATTAAAAGAATTCATAAGCGTTGAAGTATTTTTATAGCAAATAAGTAAAAGTATACCTTATGAATTGTTGTTTTTGGAAATTAATTATGTTAGTACAATACTAACATATGTTTCCAATGTGTATTTGTGACTTTGTATAGATCGTGATTGAATTTGTGATCGAAGCGAATTGAGATCGATGAGCAAATCTGAAACTTAGAGAGGCTAATAATTTGCTATATATAAAAAGTGTCAATGTGAGTGCAATGCATACATGACATTATACATGGTTGTTTTATACATCATTAGGAAAACTTGCATTGAGTCTAACTTGTTTATATCAGCCAGGGGTGTTCAAAAAAACTAAGAACCGTTAACCATAACCGTTAACCGGTGTAACCGTTACATTTAACAGGTTAATTAACCGAACCGTTAATACTAAACGGTTCCGGTTAACCGAACCGCTAAAAATGATGGTTAACGGTTAAGGCTACGGTTACAAGTTTTAATAAACGGTTAACCATTAAGAAATTAAATTTATAATTATATTTCTAATTTATTATATTTTTACACAAATAACTTAATATAGTTCTCTATTATTTATAATATATATATATAATAAAATTTGTATAAACATAATTTAGTGTATATATATATATATATATATATATATATATATATCATATTTAATTTTTATTTCTTTGAAAATATAGAAATATTCTTACACCAACATAATTATGTGTTTATTGTTAGGTAATAAGATATTTGGAGATGTTCATAATTACACCCATGTAAATATGTGTTAAGTACTACACTTTTTTATTTTATTTACTTACATCGATATAAGTATTATGAAAAACTTGATAAATAATTGTAATAGGTTAACCTATGATTAACTTGTAACCTAACCGTTAATAATGGTTAACCGTTAGTGGTTAACTGTTTCTTAACGGTTAGGTTACTGTTAGAAAAATCTCATAACCGTTATAACAATTAACCGACCGTTTAGGCTAAACGGTACTATTAACCGTCCATGAACACCCTAATATCAACAAGATATTTTTCATTTATTATATTATTGACACGAACTTACTCAGCCTGAGGAGGTTCCTTTACAAAAGAGTGAAGAGTTTATAATGAAAAAAACTTTGAACTCAAATTTGTTGATAGTCCGACCAAATAAAAATAAAAATTGGTGTTTCATATCTTTACCTTATTCTTATTTTACAAGAATGAGGAAAGAGGGTTACTATAATCATCATATTTTTATCAGACTATTATTATTATTAGTTGTAGTAAAATATATATAATAAACCAACATATAAACTAAGCCCATTAAATAAATACAAGTATTTCCCGAAACCCACTATAAGTAACTAAACCCAATTAGAAAACTCGAACCCCACACATGAAAAGGGAGGACGCTAGGGTTTTTCATCTCCATATTGAGCAGCCACCTAATAGCGGTTGGATCTATTTTGATCTAACGGTCTAGATCTTTTAATATTAGCGTTTCTCAAACCCTAGTACAATATCCTTAAGATGTCAAATTGCGCCGCCATCGCCAGGAGAAACCCTTCACCTTCCAGCAACGCCGATCATCAAGCCGTTGTAGTTTGAGCCATGACGTATCGCAAAAAATCCGGGGTCATTAATGTGACCTATGCGCGACAGGTGTGCCCCCTCTCTGTACGCTTCGTCGAAGTCCACCGTGGACATGCAAACAAGAAACAAAATCAGTGTGTCAAAAAAGTAAAAGAAATGAGAGCCTTTTCTCAATTTTCTTTTCTGTAATCTAGAGACTATATAAGATCTCATAAAAAAACGTTGTAAATGAGGAGAAGATTACACAAATATTTGAACAAAATACAAAACAACAAAAAAAAAGATTTTAAAAGGTATCTTTATTCCGTTCTTTACATTTCAGTATACATTTTTTTATTTTTCGTTCCAAATGCACAAATAATGGAAAGTTCAGGGCTTGATTTATTTACCTTTAGACGTGTGGGGTGCTTTCGTCGGGGCTTCTCCAGTCTCTATTTTAGTAGATAGAGAGAATATCAAGGTAATTTGGAGGACTATGAGGTTCGGTTTTTGGAATAAAACTAAAAAAGGAGAGCATCTTAAATTTCTAGGGCTTAAGTATGGGTGTCTCGACCACCACTGGTGGTGGTCGGTGTATAGTAATCATCCAAGTGTGGTGGTCGGAGTATAGTAATCATCCAAGTGTGGTGGTCGTTTGTCCTTGCTCAGGAGATGGGAGAGGTATCACCTAAAGAGATTGAATGGAAAAGTGAGAGAACAAAACAAAATAGATAAAATTTTTAGGGCTTCAGGTTCAAATGACGTAATGTCTAAGAATAGCCTAAATCTTTAGGTTTTGGGTTAATTTTACTTTGGTCATCAAAATTTACCCGTTTATTTTCATATTAGTCACCTGTCATGCGTTTTTCTTGTTGTAAAGTTAGAGTCCTGATGTTGCTGTTTTCCATTTTCTTTCATTAGTGTTTTAGGATGATAAATTTTAGGAACAATAACGACAAATCCCCTGAACTTTATGTGTAGTTTTACAAAATAGTCACCATTATGTATTTTCTTCATATATTTTGATTCTGGTGTTATTATTTTATTTTATTTCAATTTCAGTCACTTACTGATTGTTTAATTTATTTACATTAATATTTGATTCGGTCTTGTGGTGACCTGATTTGGGGTAAGACCCACATTATTATGATTTGAACCCTTTTAACATGGTTCTAATTACCGACTCTTCTAACATTTGACTACTAACCACTAACTATTGACTTTTATTTTATTATATTTTTATTTGTAACGCTACAAATCTCTAACTTTTTTATATTATTTGAACCATCGTACGACCTCGCACTGACCCACCCTAGGGTAAAATACGTGTTATTATGGTATGGGTTAAAAATTAAAATACTAACACCTAACATTTATTTTCTTGCAATGATATCTTTACTTCTCTTTTAGTTTAAGTACTTTAAATTATGCATTACATTTCATTTCCTTTAAATTAGATGCAATCTAAATTTCTTGTATTCAAATTTCGATTCTTTGGATTATCTCAATTTACATTTCAGCACATTTATTTATTTATTTTTATTTTATTTATTTATTTATATATTTATTTCTACACTTTAATTTTCTTTTATTTTCATTTTATTACCTTTATTTTTCTTTATTTATATTCAGCACTTTTATTTTCCTTTATTTACATTTCAATCCTTTCAAATTCCAACATTTATTCTTTTGCTTTTTTTTAATTTGAGCTTTATATTCTATTTTATTTTATTTTATTTTGTTCCCTATATTTTATACTCTTTTACCCTATTATATATATATGTGTGTATGTGTGTATGTATGTGTAATTAGTACATATTTTAACATGTTAAATATTATTTTTAGACATATACATACGTAATGCACTTGTGCTATATATATAATTATATTATATTTTATGTACTTATATATTTTTTTCTAGTAAGATTTATGTCTATTATTTTTCATATTAAATATCATTTTATGTGATTAATAAATATTAAAGGGACATTTTTGTGTGAGGAATCCATGGAAAAATCTCCCGACTATAAGGAAAATGTGTTTTCAAAGATTGTTCATACAAAAATGATATCTTTTTATTCAAATGTTTTCTTAATATTTTTTAATATGATCTTATAGTATTTTAGTATTAAATAAAAATTAAGACAATAATCTTTTATATGGGGAATCTATGAAAAGATCTCCCGACTATAAGAGAAGTGCATTTCCCAGGATTGTTCATATAAAGGAATACCGTTTAATTTTTTTCTAAAAAGGATCATAATTCAAAAATAAGTTTAAATTTCCAAAATTTCACTATTCATATGGCATATTATCGCCTAGGTACTAATTTTGGGCGTTGTGGGGGTGATCATCCTTCCCCACGCATAACCGACTCCCGAGCCATTAAAATGAATTTCTAGTTAAACGCAAACTATTTTTATCTTTTAACTTAATTTTTCTAAAAAATATTTTTAAATGTATTTATTAGGTACTCAACCTAGCTAAACCAAATGTCGATGGCGACTCCAAAATTATTATTTTTTTCAAAATCCTATTATTTTCTTAAAGTCGTACAAATATTTTTATTTTGTATAAAAATGGTGTCGACGTTTATATATATTATATATTAGTTAATGATAAAAAATAAAAATAGATAAGTGAAAACTTACACCTAGGCCAATTTGAGAATATGAGAGCACTTAAATCACTAACATAAATCTAGTAGTTTATTTATAATTGGTTTAAGATTTTAATATTTTTAAACTAAATTTATTTTTTCATATTTATTTTTTAATGATTATATATATGAAATCATTAAAAACAATTTAATATTCAAATTATAATTGTAAGAAAAAATATTCAAATTATAATTATAAGAAAAAACAATTTAATTTTAAATATAATTTCATATATTTAATCATTAAAAATAAATATAATTAACTATAAATAATCTATTAGTTTTTTTAGTAATTTAAGATTTTCTTAATTGACCTAATTTAAGTCATCACTTGTCTATTTTATTTCTTTCTTTCTTTTTCTCTATCATTGACTATAATATATATATATATATATATATATATATATATAATTACAATTGATTCCTAAATATTAGATTTAGTTTATTGGTTAATGCTTACTTGGTTACTAATGGATATTGAGTTCAAATGAAATTAAGTTGTTTTCGTTTTTTATTTTTATTTTTATTTTACCTAAATCTAAACAAATTATATAACACATATATTATCTTGTTAACAAAATGTGAGAATTGGATCAGTAATTAAGGCTTGAGCATGCCACCCTTGGGACTTAGGTTTGATTCCCTTGTGTGTCTAAACTCATCCTTTAATTATTCTCGTTAATTCAAAATGTGACACATGTCACATTCTAATTTGATTAAAAAATTATGAAATTAATTAAATTAAAAACCCTTAAAAATCCCTCTAATCAAATAATGACATGTATCACAATTTGATTGGAGAAATAAATTTATTAAATTAAATTAAAATTATGACTAAACCCCTTAAATCGGCAGTCATCAAGTAATTTACCAAAAAAAAAGTTCTTTATTTGAGCTTGTCTCTCTCTCTAAATAGAGTGAGTGAGCCAATGAATCTGTCTCTTGTCAAAAGGCAATAGTGCTTTAACTGGTGTCAATAGTCTCTTCCATTTTCCTTGATCATTTTATAAATTTTCTTCCGTCTCTCCGAGTATTGTCTCCTTGTTCTTTTTCTTTCTTTTACTTTCTCCGACAAAAACATGGGTTCCAACGATTCCGAACTTGTTGTCGATTTATTCCCGTGGCTCAAAGAATACAAAGATGGAACCATCGAAAGAACAGCAGGATTCGAAGTGGTTCCCCCGGGGCTTGATCCCGAAACCAACGTGATATCCAAAGATATTGTCATCATACCCGAATCTGACGTCTCAGCTAGAATTTACCGGCCAAACTTCGTCCCCAACGATCAAAAGCTACCTCTTGCAGTTTATTATCACGGCGGAGCTTTTTGTGTTGCTTCGCCGGCGTCCCCAAACTACCATACCAGCCTCAACAAGCTCGTTGCCGAGGCCAACGTTGTCGTTGTTTCGGTCGGCTATAGGCTAGCCCCCGAGCACCCTCTTCCTACAGCATATGAAGATTCATGGGCTGCACTTCAATGGGTGGTTTCTCACAAGGAAGAAGAAGATGGCAACAATGAAACCTGGATCAAGGATTATGTGGACCTTGACCAGGTTTATTTGGTTGGTGATAGTGCTGGTGCAAACATTGCACACCACTTGGCTCTCCGGATCAAGGATTCGGATCTGAGTCAGAAGTTGAAGATTGTGGGCATTGGGATGATCCACTCTTACTTCTGGGGAACCGACCCGATTGGATCTGAGGTTACCGATCGGGTTCGGAAAGAGCTAGTCGATAAGTGGTGGCTATACGTTTGTCCTTCCGATAAAGGGTGTGATGATCCGCTCATCAATCCGTTTGCAGATGGATCCCCGGATCTTGCAGGGTTGGCATGCCATAGAGTCCTTGTTATTGTTGCAGAGAAGGATATATTGAAGGACAGGGGGAGGTTTTATTACGATAAATTGGTGAAATCTGAGTGGAAAGGAAAAGCGGAGATTATGGAGACTGAAGGTGAGGATCATGTGTTCTATATCTTTAATCCTGAATCCGACAAGGCCAAGAGCTTGTTCAAACGCTTGGCTGCTTTCTTGAACCAAGGCAAGTGAAAAATGTGGGGTTTGACTTGTCTTCTAGTAATAAAATAAAATCAGCTGAGATTTGAGATATACCCATCACTTGATTTTCGTTCCAAAGTATTCTATCGGTCCATTTTTCTTACAACCCTTTGTTTACTTTGTGCAATGCGAATCTACTTTTTCTCTTTTGTTTCTTGTAAAGATTGGATCAATTCAGAATAATTTACACTTGTGATCGCGGCAAATTAAAACTTAATTTTTAAAACTTCAGTGGTCAAATTAATCCACTTGAATCATTGAATTTTTTTAAGTTAATTTGAATAAATAGTTTAAGTTAAATAGTTTGATTTTTTTTACCAACAACTAGTTAGTCTAGTGGTATGAGGCACTAGTCCCCTTAAGTAAGGTGAGAGATTCGAATCATGACATTTACAAATGGTGCAAACTAGGTTGGGAGTGTTGTCCTCGTCTTTGCAGTACCTGATCTGGATTAGTCGATCAATAGATCAGATACCGGTGATTAATTTAAAAAAAAAAAGTTTGAATTTTAAAATTTCAATACTCAAATTAAACTATTTGAATTATTTAGCCATTTGAGTAAATAGTTTAGGTTAAATATTTTGTATATTTGCCAACTCTAATCTATTAATTAATTAATATAAATGAAATAATATTATAAACCTTTAGAACGAGCCTCAAATTCAACCTACTATATGTTTTGATTTAGAAAACTTTCACTAAAGAACTGTACATTTCAAGTTATATTAGTGATTTGTGATTTCAGGTGTACAGATAAATTTTTATAAGGCCCCATCCTCTTCATTTTCACAGTGCCTGTTGTGCAACCCAGACAAAAGGCACTTATTATTTTGTTAAGCTTGCCCTTCTTTCGTGTAAGATTTTTTTTTAGCAAACTGCACTTCAAACTGAAAATCTCAAAATACGATGCAACTATTCTGAAAAACAAGATCCATTATGTGTAGGGTTCGACCCTAACATCAATCATTCCTTTGTCTATTCTAATATGACAAATTCAAATCTCTATATCTATAATCCTTTTTCCTTGTACCAAATTGCCATTTGACCTCTTTAATAACAAGCAGAATCTCAAAACACTGAATATAGGACAACATAAACAAGCTAAACTGCAAATTGAGAATTCTCAAAACTGCCAAAAAAGTAAACAATCTAAAAACATCCTTACGCATATAGGCGAGAGAGAAGCAAACATGGCGAATTTTAGCGAGGCAACTTGATAGTTCACTTGAAACAATTTATCGATGATATCGACATAAATGCAATTCCTGAACTTGGAAAGTTTATGTGGAGGCTAAGGGTATAGAACACGACTGTGTCGAGCATTGTTCTCAAAATTTGAACTATTTTTGAGGACATCAAGTTGGAGGCATGTTCCTCTAAATGCTTCTTGGCATCTTGTTTCCCAACATTTGCTATTGCCAGCTTCTCAGGAGGCAATTCATCTTCCTCTTTCAAGGCTTTATTAAATTTTATTGCTAAATTGAGCATTTCCTGCACATAATAAATTAACTCAACACCATAAATTCCCATTTGGAAGATAATTTGCATCATATAAGGCAGTAAACTTATTTTGAATTCACATTTATACTCTTCGAGAAGCATAAAAATGCAAATTATAACCAAGTATAATGACTAATGAGAACCATAGTCAGTATATCAGAGAATCCAGCTCTTTGTTAAGTGCAGATTAGAGGGTCTTCAAGGGCCTTGCATCAGTGAGGGACAACATAAAGCCAAACATACTTTAGCAATACACAACCACAATTAAAAACATAAAACTATGCTTATAAAGTTAGCAGGAAATCTCCGTTCCCTTTTTTTTTAAGAATTGGAGGCCTCGTTAAAAACTCCTTCATAATCATCAACATACTAAACTATATGTCAACCAAAATTGGAAGGAAGAAAAAAGTACCTCATGATTTATTAAATAATCAAACCAATACACCTTAGAGGAAAAAACGCATCAATCTAGATATAAACACCAAATCAAGAAAAACCAAAAAACCTCTAAGAAACCCCACTCAAACAGCCAAATAAAACAAGGACAGCCCTATCCAATACCAACTCGCACCTATCCCGAGCCTCACATCACTAAAACCAAAATAACCGAAAGCAACACCCAAATCCATTAATGTGAAAAAAAATACACAACCGACTCCAAGAGGCGAACCATCTACATATTTGGAGAAGCAACACAATCCAGTCGATTAAAACTCCTTCAAAAACCGCTAACAGACCAAAGCCCAAGCTTCCTCCAAGACACTTGAGCAACCTTAGCCTTTTGCTTGCTCTTTTTAGATTTGCGTGGTCTCTTTTTCTTCCCGAGCTTTGGGCCCTTCCTAAGATCCTCTCCCTGTAACCGGATTGAAACACATATTGCCCCATTAGAAACCAATAAACCCATACTAAGACCGTCTTCTAGGGCACAAGACTACACAACGTTTTGATTTGATCGATCGAAGACACTAGGCAAGGAATACTCCGAAATTGAACATGGCCTTGAAGCTAAACCAATCTCACCACCAGTGGTTCCACGGCCAGGAACAACTTCCTTCCCCAGCTGATTTGACAAATTTTCCAACGATCCAAGTGGAAAGGAACTCGGTGTAGCCTCATGGGAACTTTGACTGGGAAGAGGAACTTCAATTTGAGTATTAGAGTGGGCCAATGCAGCCATACTCGACTTGGAATTCTCAGATTTGTCGTTGTCAGAGCTAACAGTGTCTTCTTCATCTTCTTCGGGAACCCAAGGAATAGGCTTCAAACTCGGATCGATCTCGTGAACCAGAACTTTAAACGATTGGCCTTCAACCTTCAATCCTACTACCTCGTCAATTCTAAAAGTGGTATTTGTGAAAATTTAGATTTTTGTCCGATCAAAGGACGAAGGATATTGGGAATTTTCATCAATAGCAATAATTTTCCTCCCACTTTGCTTCTATGTTTGTAAAGGTATCCCAGCTCCAAGTATGAAAAGGAATCCCTTCGCAAACCAACCAAATACGCCAACTCTCCACCACCAAGTTTTTTTTTACCATGATTCAAACCTATCGAACCACACTGCCAAAGACTCCAAATTCTTGACCTTCATTTTGTTCATTAACATCGAGTTTTCAAAACATAATAAGGTAACATTTCCAGTAGCTCTCATCAACGAAAAACCATTAAGGCCTTTTTCATGCATCTGTCTAGCAAGGTTCCGAATGGAAGAAAAGTTTCTACACCAACACAGGCAATTTTCCAGCACTCGTAGTTTATCTTCATCAATCACCCCTTTTATCGAGGATAGGATACTCTTCTTGTCAGCCACTTCCCTATCCTTCCGATTAAAGGATCCAGTCTCACCTGAACAGTCTGTTCATAGGTTTGGGAATGGGTATCAAAACGCCTAAGTGTCAATCCATCAGTCCACTTCTTCTTGTGAAGATTCAACAGCATCTTTTCCTCAAGTTCATTCTTCCTATAGTTAACGGCTATAGAGTAATAATGTCTATTGAGTCCATGTATCAATGCCTGACAATGATAAATAATCAGATGAGATATTTCCCAGAAACATACAGGAGTCAGATATTACTTTTTTGGCACTCACTTGGATTGATGGCTTATTAAGATGCCCAACATTGGATGTTGTTTGACGTGGTTCTTGGCCAAGCATCATGGTTTTTGGGTTGATCAAACGGAATGCATCAATCACCACCTTCCCTTTAACACCCCGAATTGGGTCGACCACCACTGCTACAGCCCTTTGATTCAAGGCTTCAAAACTCTGCCAGCAGTGACGGATTTTAACAATAGATAGACTAGCCTTCATTAATCAGAACAGTTAAAGGAAAACAAAACCATAAATGATCTTCACTTAAAAAGATCAAAACGGAAAATATAAACAGGCAGAGGATGGACGAAAAAAACATAAATTTGTTTCTTTCTTGTATAGTGTCTAGTAGAATATACAACAAACGAAAATCTTGTTTCTAGCCTTTCATGATATCCATCAACTGAGACATAGTCAAATATCCATCAACTTTATGATATCCAACCAAAGACAAAAACAAAAAACACTCCTGACAAGAATATGCTTATGATTTCGAACCAAGTAAAAAGGTTAAACACCACGTGCTGTGTGTTTATGTCTACACCAGAAAGCCAACAGCATCCAGGATGTGAATAGTACCAGCCCAACACCATCTCTGGTCTGCAAACCAAGCAAAAAGATCAGCTTACAATCTACAGATATTTGTCATCAAGATGTGGAAAACAATATAATCTTGCCATACATATACCATCTCTTTTCAACTCTTGAGCTTTTCTAAGGACTATAATAAGTTAATATGAATAAACTAGAGAATAATTAATACCTTCCCGTTTGTTTGAGCATGTCAAGCATATTTGTTTGAAAAACATGATCCACTGCTTCGACACTAACACCGGTCCCGCTTTGTGGCATTGCAAAGACATCCACAACACGCACGGTATACTCGTCAACAAACTCTCCCAACATCAAACCCATAACTTCCATGGGAACTCTAGCTCTTCCTGTAAAATATTCACATTTACCAAAAACAGGAAAATAATTACAACAGATCCTCTGATAAAGTTTAAGCTCTTTATCAAATTTGGAATTGAGAAACATAAATGTTTTTCATAGAAAGGGGATGCAAAACAGGCTACAAAATTAAAAATTGTGATCTAATAAACCCTAAACTGCAAAAATCAAAATAGTACAAATCCATCAATTGTTTTTGTTATCTTTCTAAACAAAACTATCAGGCACGGATGCCATAATCAGCTAATCAAGTGATAGGAAACTTCAAATAAGCAGATTTTGAGAAAAGAGATCGAAAATCACCATGCTTGAACATTTTGAGGAGGGCGAGAGAGGAGATGTAGACCTGCTTGGATGAATCGAGAGTCGGGGAATCCGGTGGCGGATGACTCAACGCGCCTCCTGCACCAGTGAACATCCTATGTAACCTCTACATGCCTGACATTATCTATAGGACTTTTAGGAAACTTTACTTCGGTAGCAGTTCAAATGAAGACATCCAAATCTGTATGTTTTTTCTCCCCTTATTCGCTCCGGTGATTGATGCATTGGAACTAGGATTAACTCTAAAATAAGTAACCAAATTATATCAGTTTTCTGAAATAAATGCCCAAACTTATTTTTGAATCATTTAGGTACCTAAAGTTATAAACGTTATCATTTTAAGTGTCCGAGACGTGACAACCGCTAAAAACCTCCGTTAAGTGACATGTATTATGTTCTAATAATTTTAAATTCTTACATTTAAAATAAAAAAATTAATATTATTTTATTTTAAAAAAGCCCTAAACTTTTAAAACTCTTTAAAACAAACTCAAACTTCGAAAACCTTTATTCCAATATCTATACCCACGTCAGACATCCCGTTCGCCGCCGATATCATCGAAGAACCTCTATCTAATTGAATCACCACCGATGACACAATTACCCAATGACAACCATTTGAAGAACCCTAATTGACGATTTAAACCTGATAAAAATAATACCAAAATCGTAAAATTAAAGCTACCCGACGACTCCGACGGCAACCCCGATGACATGAGTAAGGACGAATAACAATAGAGACAAAAAGGACGGTGTCAACTATGGTGGTTGTGATTGGTAAGAGAGGTTAGGGTTAGAGATTTTGGATTTTTAGGGAGTTGAGACTTTTTTATAATATTTGACAATATGGTTTTTTATAAACATAATAATTTAATTTTAAAAATCAAAATTACTAGAGTATGACACATGTCACGTCTTAAGCACCTAAAATGATAATATTTGTAACGTTAAGCACTTGAATAATTTAAATAATGTTTGGACATCTATTTAAGAAAAATGGTATAATTTAGGCACTATTTTATAATTTAACATTGGAATTATGTATAGAAACCACTGATCTGTATAAATACTACAAATTCAATTCTATGGCTTTAACTAAATGGCTTAAATGCCTCATTACCCCTGAACTATACCATTTGTACTGAGTTGCCCCTTAAAATATTTTTTAAGGACATTTTGCCCCCTCAACTATAAATCTTTACCCCATTTACCCCAAAACTGTTAATACTGTTAAAAAATTTCTCGGACCAATCAAAATATGACATGTCATCTTTTAGTTTTAAATTCTTTTTTCTATTAAATAAAAATGAATTTAAAAAATAAAACCTATAGTATGTCAAAAATGCCCTCTTCCACAACCACACCCCCACCCCACCCTCCATCGTAAAGCTTTTTTTCCCCCTGAAAGTTCTGGAATCACAAACCTTATCAAAGAGAGGAGAGGATGAAAGAAAGACTTAGACAGATGAGACAATGGTGGGACGAAGTCTTGCAGGAAGAAGATGAAAGCTCCTATTCTGAAGATAACAACAAAAAGTCTCATTTTCTTTCTCAAATTTATGTCATTTTGGCCCGTCTTTCAAAGTTAAAAATCCATGCATTTATCTGTACATTTTGATTCTTTCATATGAAATCCCTATTTGAAGCTGCAAACTCTGTCTATATTCTACGGTAGAATTGATCAGTTGATTATTTTTGAATCCTTTTGCATGAAAAGCTCCGAACACTGCATCTCTCCCTCGTTACATGTATCCATAACAGATGAGTGATTCATTGCCAAAAGACTAGAGATGCATGGTAAACTATTTTTACACCTACATTCGTTTACTAGGACGATAACTGAGCAATATAAAATGGAAATTGAAGATAATTTTTTTCCCTAATCAATACTTTTGTTTTTCTTTTCTCCATTTTGTATCCCAATCTCTCTCTACATCTTCACAATTTCTAAGAAAGTGAGAATTGAGGTGAAGATTTGGTGGAAGAAAAGGATTTTGGGTAAGGATTTTAGGGTCGGAAAAAGGGTGAATCCATGAAATATGTTTGGAGTATCGGTTGGTATTGGTGTGTTTGCAAAGGTGAAAATGGTGATGATTTTTTATTTATGGTTTGCAGAGAATGGAGTGGGAGGATAGTACTGCTT
This sequence comes from Hibiscus syriacus, assembly GCF_006381635.1. Lineage (NCBI taxonomy): Eukaryota > Viridiplantae > Streptophyta > Magnoliopsida > Malvales > Malvaceae > Hibiscus > Hibiscus syriacus. The sequence continues at coordinate 58,662 of NW_024062599.1, read as the reverse complement.
GTAGAACTTCAATCAACTGTAGAGCTTCCCTTTTACATTCCAGAGCATTGATAGAGTTAAAAAAATTACGGTAGAGGTTTTGGGAGTTGGGTAGGGAAGAAGGGTAATTTCGATAGTGTATTTATTTTATTAATTAATCTTTACTTGTTTAGATAAAGAAAATAAAATTGAAGAGGTGATATGGCGTGTTCTTATTGGTTCATTAAAATTTTTAATGGTGTTAACGATTTAGGAAAAAAGAGATAACAATTTATAGTTGAGAGAACATAATATCTCGAAAAATACTTTAAAATGTAACTTGATATAAATAATATAGTTCAAGAGACAATGGGGGCATTTAAGCAAAACTAAATCTAGTTTCCATTATTTGCACTATGTCTAAACTATATTATTTTCATCCCTAAAGTCTAAACTATTTTAATCATTTTACTTTTAATTGGTTGAAATTATAATTTAATATATTGTTTTTTCATATTAATTAATTTTGTTATCAAAAGTGTTAAAAATCGATTAATATATTATATCTAGAACGTGTTATGTAACACCTCTAATAAAAAAATAAGTATAATTTAGAAACTATATCCTACATTAAACCTCAAATAATATATAATTTTTTTAATTAAAAATACTTCAATTATTAAAATAAATATTCTTTAATTTTAGGCTAAACTAAAAGTTTAGTATAAAACTATCACTCTTATTCTATTTTAATCACCTAGCTATTTTGTTTTTCAAAATCATACCTAGACAGATGTGGGGGGAAGCAATCACCTCCTAAAATTTTAAAATTACCATATATTTTATATTTTTTCTATGTGTTTTTCATTGAAATTTTGTTTTCTCCATTTAGAATTTTATAAGTTTGTCCATTCTTAAAATTTTATAAGGTCGTTCCTCTAACATAAAATCATGCGTCAGTCCCTAACTAGCACTGTGTTTTGGTTTTATTTTAGTCATCTGCTATTAAAAAATTAACAAATTTTTTTAAGTGTACTTTTTTTAAAAAAAAAGGTAAATTAAAAAATTTGGTAACTAAACTTTACTCTTTCTCCTATTCCACTCAATGTACTTTAAATCTTTTTGATTTCCTCATTTAACTTAATACATTGAGGGTTTTTTGTTCACTTAGTTGTTTCCTCACTAATGGCATTATGACGTGGCTTTCTTGTTCTTAACAGAGGAGTGACAAAAAATGTAACACCCCAAATCACGAGTTAGTAGTTTCGGGTTTACCCGAGAGTATATAAAAGGTTGGATAAAAGACACATCATAAAATAGGATTGTTAAATAAAAGACAAAATACGAAGGAACAAAAGAGTAATTATCCCATTGAAAAAAACAAGGTTGAGATTAGGGGTTTTATTACATTTTGGGTGTGATTTTTTGTTCGCTAAAAACCTTCTCTTTGTCTTATTCCTTTCTCTTCTTCTTATTTTCCTCCAAGCTTCATACTCTAGTGGAAGGTAAGAAACTTTCTTTTTCATTTTATTAGACTTGCATCCATTCTTAATCCTTTCTAAAACCTTCTTTGTACTAAGAAAATCTTTAGGTTTCTTGTTGGCTAAAGGAATTAGGTTTAAAGTGCTCAAAGCAAAAGGAGTAGAGAAAACAAGAGTAGTTGAAGAAAGAAGCTTTATTTCGATATTCTTTAACCAAGGTAGTGTATTTCTAATCCTATGGAGTGTTAAGGATTTCATAAGCATGATGATTTGTTAAGATTTATGTATTTGAGGATTTTAGGGGTTTATACTTGATTTCATGATTAAATGATGTTTTAGATGTAAAATGTGTATTTTTATGCCACTTTAAGACCCTAAGTAACCTCCTAAAGCTTTAGTACATGATTAGAAACCAAACTAAGAACTTTGGAATGATTTTAGGGTGTTTTTTGAGGTTAAATAAGAAATTTTAGGTTTTAGTATCAATACTGGATGAACTAGGATGAATTTTGGGCAAATTTAGCTGGGAGTGTCAATACTGCTGGGTAGAGTATCGATATTACCCCTAAAGTATCGATACTAAGGGTACCTAGTATCCATACTGTTCCAAATTTCAATAAACATAAGCCATTTTTTGTATCGATACTCATGAGGGTATCGATACTACAAGTTGAGTATCGATACTTTGGATGGTTATATTTGACCTTGTTAAGGCTTGTAAGAGTTAAGGATGATCTGTAATGGTATAACTTAGTCTGTGAATGACGTAAATGGCCAAAGGGGCCAGAAACACTTGTAAGAGTGGGTTACAACCAAAGTAACCATACTAAGCATGAAACGTCCACATATATTCAGTTAAGCACGCATCGAATAATTAAGAACGAAGATCGTTGCAGAGGATGTACCGACAAGTGGTACGGTATGATAAGTAAGTCATATTAAGTAATAGCAGAAATCATGTTCATCGGGAACTTTAGTGAACCGAGAACATATGAGTAGTCCCTCCAATTCAAGGGGTATTGAGGAAAAGTACAATAAGAATAATTAGAGTGTCACTACCCAGTATTAAACTCGAGTAAGGTATCAGGTTAACTAGTATTACAACCAGTGAACATGAAAATCAATAAATGTCGTAAAATCACGAAACACATAGAGATTTTCTTAGAGATGGAAAACGAATAAAATGCCCTTAAGTAAGGAATGACTTGTATAGAACAACTTAATTGTAACATCCCAAAATAAGGACTAGTGACTTAAATGTAAGTTTTGGAAATTTGAAGTATACTTTCGAAAGATTGGAAAGTTCAGAGACTTAATTAGGAATATTTTAAGGATTATTTGGTAAATATGTAAGGAGGTAAGGGTAAATTGGTCTTTGTAAAGAAAGATTTTTATTATCTCTTTATAAAAGAGATAACCACGTGTAAATGGGAAAGAAAAGTATGGAGAGATAGGGTTCAGTTTATTCTTCTTCCCATGTCTTCATGTATAAGGTGAGTTGGATTTAATTTGCTTGTTTCTTCAATTTTATGGTTTCTTTTGATTCTTGAGTGATAAGAAAGAGTAAGGAAATATTTATGGTGATTAAAACTCTAAAATGAACAAGTTATAAGAGATTAAGTAAAAGGAGATTTTAAGTGAATTATTGAAATAGAAGGAGTTAATAGATTTTGAAGTTGAATTTGACTTGTCAAAGGGCTAATTAAGAAGTTAGAGGTGATAGAATTGAATTAAGAACACATGGAAAATTTGATGAAATTCTTTGATTCAAGAATTATGGTGAATTATGAGGGATAGTGAAGTGTTATAATGTTATAAGAAGGTTTACATATGTATAGATAAGTTGTAAGGTATAAGGAGGGATTAATAAGTAGAATTTGAGGACAAAGTAAGAATTTTCGAGCTCAAAATGTAATTTCTAGGTTGTGTGCATCGATGCATCTTCAATGTGTATCGATGCACTCTCAAATAAATGAACATCGAATGCCACTAGTGTATCAATGCATAAGGACTGCATCGATGAACCCCCTTAAGATTAGAACATCGAAGGTGAATTGTGTACCGATGAATGGATAGTGCATCGAAGCACATATTAAAGAATGCATTGATACACTTAGAATGTATCGATGCACTTCAATGGAAAATGGAATAAATCTTTCTTTTGGTCTAAAAAATGATAGATTAGAATACATCAATTGGACACTGATATGTATATATATGATTATGTAGATATCGAGCACGAACAAGTTCTGGGACGACTATCAGGTTAAGATTCGATCGAAAGAAAGGAATCATAAAATGGGATTGGAACTTAGTGAGGCCAAGGTGAATGCATATTAGATAGTGTATTATATTTAATGGAATAAGACTTGTGACAAGACTATTTCCTATAGTAAAATACATGAATTCATTAATACGAGCATATGTTTGATATGTTACATGTGTGTTATTGATTGTTGCATGTGTTAATGATATGTGTGAATACATGTTTATATTATACATGTTTAGTGTCCATGGTATATGTACACATGATAATATGATATAAGTTAAATTATGTAATATGATACATAACTATAAGATAAGTGAAAGAATATATATCTGATAGAGATTATGTATGAGATATATGAGAAGAGGTAGATGTGATTAGGTGAAAAAGAATACAAACATATATTAACTCATGTTATATGTGATAAATGAATGATATGAAAAGTGAGATAAGTTATATGACATTGATATATAGGCTAGATGAAAGTATACACATGAATACATGTATAAGGTTATATGTTATTTTATATGCTATGGGATATACCCATGAACATATGTGATATGATATAAGCTATGAGACATGATCTATGTGATTACATGTATATGTGATGCATGTTAAACGATATGAAATAGATGTTTACACATACATTTGGCATGTGATAGAAGAGAATGATATTTGAATATAGGAAATAATATGAAAGAGAATGCCCATGTTATGTGAAATGAGAGCTAGAGGTATAGTTGGTATGCCAAGAGTCGAGGGTTACCTATGTTTTTTGAGACATATGGACAAAATTACCTATGTCTTTCGGGACATATGTACAGAATTACCTATGTCTTTTGAGACATATGGACAATATACCTATGTTCTAAGGAGCATATGGACAGTTTACCTAGGTTCTTCAGGACCTATGGACAGTTGCCGAGGTTCTTTATGACCTCTGGATAGGTCCTTCGGGACATTTATACGAGATGTGGTGACAACGTAGTGCACAACCTCAATAGACTCACATATATATAGTTCTCACATGTGCACATGGGCTAATAAAGAGATAATCTCGAATATAATGTAAGTACTATATATAATTTGTGATATGAATTGTAGGAATTGTTATATGTGTGTTATGAGTGAATGTATCTATGATAAGTATGAATTATAAGATATATGATAAAAGCATAAGAGATTATACGAACAAGAGATAAGAAATATGAATGATAATAGGATATGAATATGATAGAAACGTAAATGATGACATGTATGTATGTATGTATGTATGTACTTACTGTATGAAAAGTATATGAGTTGTATGGTTATGATAGCATAAATTATTTATGCATGGTTAGTGTATGTGAATTATATTAGATGCATTTTTATGCCTCACTAATTCATAAGACTTAGCGTGTGATTATTTCACACGTAGGTTACAGAAGCGAGAAGAGAAGCGAAGAAGAGCAAGACAGGTCAGCATCTCCCTTACCAAATTTCATATCAGAAAATAGATGATTGTATTTGGTTATTTTGAATATAGTTGGCATGTACTAATTGATTGAGTTGAATATGCTCTGAATTGTTTGTAAAACAATTTGATAGTATTAATTACTGTAAAGTAATTATTTTCTCAAATGAGGAAATTAAGATTTTAGTGGATTTGTAAAGAACAGAGTTTTGAAAAGTCAATGTAACACCTCAGACTTGGATCAGGGTCGGATACGAGTTGTGGGTGTTACATTTAATGGTATCAGAGCTAAGGTTTAGCCGATTCTAGGCTTAAAAGAGTTTTTAAAATGTGTACATACCAACATAGAGTGAAAATTTCTGATCTGATGGTATTGGGAGTATGTTGTCTTGTTAATAGAATAAGATTTGTATGATATAATAGAAATGGATTATAGAAATTATTGAAGTGAATCGATAGTTGGAAAATATGATGGTGATAGCAATTCACCTGCCATGGCCAGGCAGGATGAAGAGCGGAAACCTCAGAAAGTGTCTTATAAGATTAAAGGTTGATTTCATAAAGTTGAAATCATATTTGAATAATGATAGAAAGTTTTCATTGTTTTGAATCGAAAAGGTGATATGGATTCGTTTTTTATTTTGTGGATAAGATAGAATATGGTGAACAAGTGTCACCATAAGAGCTTAAAAAGATCAAATGATGCAGTGAGAATTGATAGAAGAGTTCAAGAATAAGTGTATCAGTGACAAGCGTATAAGATGTATAAAGTCAGAGCTTATGAGTTTGAAAAAAAGGGATGGTATTGTGTATAAGTAAAAGTTTGTATATGATAAAGGTTTACAGTTAAGATGAAAAGAGTTAGTGTTGGCTAGCCAGAGTATGTGATAAAATGTACCAAAATTATAAGATTATAAGACATTGTCAGGTTATGATAACCAAATATGATGTGGATTTGGATATGGTGGTGTATTCTGAGTATGGAAATGTAAGGTAGTAAAGGAGATAAAGATTCGTATGATTGAGGAAAATACAAGCATAAGAGATTGTAAAGAATGAGGTTTGTATAAGTGAAATTGATTATCAAAGTTATGAAAAGGTGATAAAGATCGGTAATCAGAGATCAGTATAAGTGATAGGAAAATATTATGCGAACATGAAAAGAAAGATATGATTTATGTATTAGGATATTTCAATTTTGAATGAATAAAGGAATAAAGAATGAAAAGATTGAGTTTAAAGGATCGGATATAATAAAGGTTATATGGAAATGTAGATGATAAGTTCGATATAGAAGTACGAAAAATGTGTAGGATAATATGAAAAGATTGTTTGATTCCGTAAAGTATAAGTTTAATAACATTTGAAGAGATTTAAGGTTGTGTTATGAGTTAAAGAATGATGTAATAAGAGATTAGTTATGGTTATAAGATAATTAAAGACGTATTTATGATGTTGAGTGATGAAAATGGATGTTAATGTCTACGTGATGAGTGACATTATATAAAATTTTAGAAATGGTCAAAGGAAAATGTAGAATAGAATGAGAGAAAAGACAGAAATGGATTAAAATTTCTGGTTACTGTTTATATGATAAGAGACAGTAGATGAATATATAAAGTAACGAATGTGTATAAAGAGCATTAGAAGATATGTATAGGTAGTGTACTTATCGATGTGCGTAGTGAAAATTCGAGGACAAATTTTTCTTAAAGAAAGGGAGATTTGTAACATCCCAAAATAAGGACTAGTGACTTAAATGTAAGTTTTGGAAATTTGAAGTCTATTTTCGAAAGATTGGAAAGTTTATAGACTTAATTAGGAATATTTTGAGGATTATTTGGTAAATATGTAAGGAGGTAAGGGTAAATTGGTCTTTGTAAAGAAAGATTTTTATTATCTCTTTATAAAAGAGAAACCAAGTCTAAATGGGAAAGAAAAGTCTGGAGATATGGGGTTCAGTTTCTTCTTCTTCCTGTGTCTTCATGTATAAGGTGAGTTGGATTTAATTTGCTTGTTTCTTCAATTTTATGGTTTCTTTTGATTCTTGAGTGATACGAAAGAGTAAGAGAAGATTTATGGTGACTTAAAGCTCCAAAATGAACAAGTTATAAGAGATTAAGTAAAAGGAGATTTTAAGTGAATTATTGAAATAGAAGGAGTTAATAGATTATGAAGTTGAGTTTGACTAGTCAAAGGGCTAATTAAGAAGTTAGAGGTGATATAATTGAATTAAGAACACATGGAAAATTTGATGAAATTCTTTGATTCAAGAATTATGGTGAATTATGAGGGATAGTGAAGTGTTATAATGTTATAAGAAGGTTTGCATATGTGTAAGGTATAAGGAGGGATTAATAAGTAGAATTTGAGGACAAAGTAAGAATTTTTGAGCTCAAAATGTAATTTCTAGGTTGTGTGCATCGATGCATCTTCAATGTGTATCGATGCACTCTCAAATAAATGAACATCGAATGCCACTAGTGTATCGACGCATAAGGAGTGCATCGATGCACCCCCTTAAGATTAGAACATCGAAGGTGAATTGTGTACCGATGCATGGATAGTGCATCGAAGCACATGTTAAAGAATGCATTGATACACTTAGAATGTATCGATGCACTTCAATGGAAAATGGAATAAATCTTTCTTTTGGTCTAAAAAATGATAGATTAGAATACATCAATTGGATACTGATATGTATATATATGATTATGTAGATATCGAGCACGAACAAGTTCTGGGACGACTATCAGGTTAAGATTCGATCGAAAGAAAGGAATCATAAAATGGGATTGGAACTTAGTGAAGCCAAGGTGAGTACATATTAGATAGTGTATTATATTTAATGGAAATAAGACTTGTGACAAGTCTATTTTCTATAGTAAAATGCATGAATTCATTAATACGAGCATATGTTTGATATGTTACATGTGTTTTATTGATTGTTGCATGTGTTAATGATATGTGTGAATACATGTTTATATGATACATGTTCAGTGTCCATGGTATATGTACACATGATAATATGATATAAGTTAAATTATGTAAAATGATATATAACTATAAGATAAGCGAAGGAATGTATATAATAGAGATTATGTATGAGATATATGAGAAGAGGTAGATGTGATTAGGTAAAAAAGAGTACAACCATATATTAAGCCATGTTATATGTGATAAATGAATGATATGAAAAGTGAGATAAGTTATATGACATTGATATATAGGCTAGATGAAAGTATACACATGAATACATGTATTAGTTTATATGTTATTTTATATGCTATGGGATATACCCATGAACATATGTGATATGATATAACCTATGAGACATGATCTACGTGATTACATGTATATGTGATGCATGTTAAACGATATGAAATAGATGTTTACACATACATTTGGTATGTGATAGAAGAGAATAATATTTGAATATGGGAAATAATATGAAAAAAGAATGCTCATATTATGTGAAAGGAGAGCTAGAGGTATAGTTGGCATGCCAAGAGTCGAGGGTTACCTATGTATTTTAAGACTTATGGACAGAATTACCTATGTCTTTCGGGACATATGGACAAAATTACCTATGTCTTTTGAGTCATATGGACAGTATACCTATGTTTTAAGGAGCATAAGGACAATTTACCTAGGTTCTTCGGGACCTATGGACAGTTACCGAGGTTCTTTATGACCTCTGGATAAGTCCTTCGGGACATTTATACGAGATGTGGTGACAACGTAGTGCACAATCTCAATAGACTCACATATCTATAGTTCTCACATGTGCACATGGGCTAATAAAGAGATAATCTCGAATATAATGTAAGTACTATATATAATTTGTGATATGAATTGTAGGAATTGTTATATGTGTGTTATGAGTGAATGCATCTGTGATATGTATGAATTATAAGATATATGATAAAAACATAAAAGACTATACGAACAAGAGATAAGAAATATGAATGATAATATGGTAGGAATATGATAGAAACATAAATGATGACATGTATGTATGTATGTACTTACGGGATGAAAAGTATATGAGTTGCATGGTTATGATAGAATAAATTATTCATGCATGGTTAGTGTATGTGAATTATATTAGATGAGTTTTTATGCCTCACTAAGTCATAAGACTTAGCGTGTGATTGTTTCACACGTAGGTTACAGAAGCGAGAAGAGAAGCGAAGAAGAGCAAGACAGGTCAGCATCTCCCTTACCAAATTTCAGATCAGAAAATAGATGATTGTATTTGGTTATTTTGAAATATAGTTGGCATGTACTAATTGATTGAGTTGAATATGCTCTGAATGGTTTGTAAAACAATTTGATAGTATTAATTACTGTAAAGTAATTATTTTCTCAAATGAGGAAATTAAGATTTTAGTGGATTTGTAAAGAACAGAGTTTTGAAAAGTCAATGTGACACATCGAACTCGGATCATGGTCGGATACGGGTTGGGGTAATACATTAATAAACTAACATAAGTAACAAACTAATAAACCATTCCATAACATTATAGGTAAGAGAACGAGCGGGTTAATAGCTAGTGAGAGGATGAACTCACTTTATTATGTCCAGCTATACTAGGGTGTAGCTATGCGTCCTTAGTCATCCTAGTGGGGTATTATCAGTGTTATGCGACCTTAGGGTATTGAGTCATGCATGTGTAGTTACATCAGTCCATTACATTAATTATCAGAAATGCTTTGCTTGATACTATATGATACCAAGACAATGCTTTAGTTGAGCGGGAATTACTGATGCTTTGAAATATCATAATTTCCACTCCATGGTTTACCTGACATTATGTGATACTGATACCATAAGATAATTTAGCAGTTAAAAAGGGACTTTACCAATGCTATGTGAGACCAGATACTAACATAGCAGTGTCAGCATCACATTCAAATAATGCACATCAGTGTGTCATATATCGTATTTAGAAAATGCACAACAACTATAGTTAATGTGGGTAGAAACCCAATAGAGGTGTACTCATGGCAAGACCCTTAGCAGAGGATTAAGGGAAGCATGAGTCCTCTACTTCAGCGATAAAACAATTAAACCTTAAGTAAGTAACACTTGATTAAGATCATGAGTGTACCTATTGCTTAGTATCATGTCTTTAGCATGCTTATGTTTATAAGACTCATAATGCTGCTATGGATTAGCAATTTTACTACTGAGCTTTGTAAGCTCAACATTCGGATGTTTCTGTTCGCATGTCATTATCTTGAATTGTTTGTAGAGCACCATTGTAGCAAGACTTCCAGTGTCTCTTCCAGAGTACTGAACTATAGTTTTAGAGGTATATGTATTCGTAGGACCCTTATTATTGTATCTAGAATTTAAACTCTGAGTTTGTACTATTTTGGTATTAAATTATGTGACATAGAGCTCTAGTTTATAAAATGTTTTTATAACTGTCATGAATGTCTATTTTGATACCATATTGTATGTTTCGTAAACAAAGTGAACAAGTTTTGAAAATCAGGGGTTGCCTCGGCGGCCCAATATGACACTTTAGGCCTATTCAGGTTTAAAGTGTTACAAAAAAAATCCAATGCATAAAGTTCAATGATTACATTGAAAACAATTAAAAGTATAGTGAGTGAAATAGGAGAGAGCAAAGTTTAGTGATTAAATTTGTAATTTACCCATTAAAAAGTAAAAAAAAAAAGCCATGTCATAACATCGTTAGTGAGGAAACATTTGAGTGATAAAAAATCCAATGTATTAAATTTAGTGAGAAAAACGAAAAGATTTAAAGTATAGCGAGTGGAATAAAGAGAGTCAAATTTAGTTGCCAAATATGTAATTTACCCAAAAAATTCAATGATGATGTGTCATTATCTTATGATGACATATTACTATCACTGTTATTTTTTTAACGTTGGGTGACAAAAATGAAACTAAAACGTAACATTATGCATGATTTTGAAGTAAAAAATAATTGGCTTGATAAAAAAAAGTGCCCAAAATATACCATTTTCCCCAAAGTGGTGTCTAAACTTTTTTCGCTTCATCCATGTGCCTAACGTTATCACTTTCGTTCCTCGATCGTAACAATTGTTAAAATAATCCCATTAAGTGACACATGTATTTTGGTAATTTTTAAAAATTTATTTAAGAAAAGTTTAAAATTTTTATTTTAAAAAACTAATTTCACTTAAATTACAAAAAAACTTCAAATCTCTAACCTTATCAGCCACAGTCGTCGTCACGATGTCGTTCTTATTGGATAATAAGTTTACTGCAAAACAAGATATTAGCATTACTAGTGAACCCATGCTTGCTGGCGGTTTTCATTTTATCTTAACCATTGTAAGTAACATATTTATTTAGCATTACCATAGAAGAATAAGAGAACGGTGATGTGTGTTTTAACATATTTAATTTTCATTTTTTGCAAATGACTTCAACTTTTATTTTTGAGAACTTGGACGATTTTTCTATAAGGTACTTGTAATAATTTAATTAGGACATAATTTTTAGTTTATGCTTTTATTTTGACATAATGACAAAAGTTTTTGAATTTAAAACGATACTAAATTCTATTGAAACAAAAGAAGATACAACCTAAACAATGTAACCAATGAAAGAGAGAATTTTAAGGACTATGTCTAATAAAAAATTCAAACATAAAATAAAATAAAAAGAAAAAACAAAGGTGCAATAATAGTCGAAACATTCTTTTGAATCTAACGTCCATCATCCATAGTGAATTGTCTATATCCAGCTAGGCACTTTAAAGATGATAGAGTGATAAGTGAATCAAAACAAACTTATAAATTCCTTCGCAAAACAGATCTAAATACATTGGCAAACAACCACAAAAAGGTAATATAATCACTTAAAAGCCATCGACAATCACAAATAAGATATGAGCAACTTGAGAATCTTTACACGATCGTATATCCACCATATAGGTAGATGAACAACATGTTATAAGGTAGAGGAAACATGCCACAAGAGCAACGTAAAGAGTGCCACAAGAGCATATTTAAAACGTGCCAAAAAGACAGACGAACATGTGCAAAATATGCGAAAAGTAAGAGAGTCAAACAAAATATATTTTTATTAAAAATTAGAAAAATGAATAAAAATAACAAACTAAAGCGGGATATGATAAAATAATAAAATAATGAACATCAACGATTGACAACCAACACAAAGACTGGATCCAGTGTTAAAATTAAAAGAAAAAGAAGAATAAGATTCGTGACAAGCGTCGAATTCGCCAAATAAAAATAATCCATATTTCTCAAATAAAAAAATAAAGTAGTATAAAGCAGTAGGCTCGATCCACAAGAACTAAAGAAGTTTGATAATGTCATTTCTCAGATTGAATCAACTGCAAAAAATTAATAAAATTAAATGCATAATAAATATTGAATAAAAGATAATGAGAAAATAAATAAATTAAATAAAGTAGAAGAATTCAATAGAGATGATATAGCCTTAGGTTTTGCTTAGCCTCAATTTCGATCGATCATCGAAATAAAATTTTCCCTTTGCGATGTAAGTTGGTTACGGTCAACAGGGCCCAACCCCTGCAACTAACTCTTCTCTCGGGTCAACCAAAATTTCTAAGTATATCTTCGAAATCTGGTCATTTTTGGTTTAGCCATTTATATCACCGTTAGATCCAAAATAGCTTTAAGTTCTGGAAAAACCCGACTCGAGTTATAGCGTCTCACCGAGAGTTGAACTTGATCTTGATTCCTCTTAATGGACCACCACTAAGTTTGTTCATAGGAAGTCGAATTACGACCAGTTGATCCGACTTCCAAACTTCAACCAAAATAGTCTTCAAATCAACGTGCATATTTTGAGTTGAAGATGTAATAACTGTTAATGGAATGACCGATTGTCACTCACAGTTTCTAGAGAATCAAAGAATACAATCTAAAGGTATGAAGATCAAGACTCAATTCTCACTGCTAGAATTGAGTTTGGCAAAAACCATTGGCTAAGTGGAAGTTTATGCAAGCATGAATTCCATCATGCTTAGCATTGTGAAAAGAAAATAATGAAAGAAAATAAAGAAATAAAAGTAGAGATGAAAAGAAAACAGAACTTTAATGATGAACCAAGGAAAAATAAATTTCAATCTGTCTTACAACTGTTGAACCTAAAGGGTATTTATAACCCGAGAGTTCTAAGTAAATAAAATAACTAATTCCTAAATAAAACAATCAAACTAAAAATCCTACTATAAGTTCTAAATGAATAAAATAACTAATTCATAAATAAAATAATAATAATATAATCAAACTAAAAATCCTAAATCTACAAGGTTTATCATAAAAGATAAAAATAAATTTTAAGTCTTGTAATCTGGTTGAATTTTGAGTAATCTTCTGAATAACCTTTCTTAGGTAAATTCCAAATTAAATATTCAAGATAATTCTAACCGTCTTCTAGAAGATATTGATTGGATCATAGAAATATGTTGGTTTTTGGGATAATTAAACCAATGAAGCTTCTGTCCAAATAAACACAAAAGGAAATAAATCAGTAATATCCAAATGAAGAATGAATAAGTCAAATGACTATTTTGCCCTTCACTTCATTTAATAATTACTAACAACTTTCAGGAAATATTTCTAGATAAATCATTGAACTATTCAACTATTCCACTTTAATCATCAAATTCTGAAGTTTTACAATTTAGTCACTAACCCATAGTTTGGGATGTTACAAATCTCCCCCTTAAGAAAATTCATCCTCGAATTTTCACTGTACATCTTGATAAGAACATATCTTCTAATGTTCTTATGTTACTTCCCTTACTTAATCTTTATTGTCCTCGTCAGAAAACTTGTTTTTCAATCCTTTAATTTTTTAACTACCTTATTCCTTTACACATTTATATCTTGTCACTTATCATATAGACAGTAACATCCATTTTCATCACTCAACATAATAAATCCACCTCTAATTACCTTATAACAGTAACCAAACTCTTATTCCATCATCATTTAACCAAGAACACCACCTTAAATCTTCTTCGAATATGATTAAACATATACTTTACAAACTCAAACAATCTTTCCACATCACCTTGCACACTTTTCGTATTTCTATATTGAACTTATCATCTACACATCCATACAACCTTTATCATACTTAACCCTTTAATTTTCTTATCCCTTTAATCCTCCACAAATCAAAATCTCCTTGTAACATAGATCATATATTTTCTTCAGGCTCTCATACTCTTTTCATATCGCTTATACTTATCCCTGATTACCGATCTTCATCGCATCTTCGTAACTTTGATAATCCCCTTTATTACATCTTCACAACTCTTATAATCCATATAAATTGCCCAAAAATCTTGTTCTAATACAAAATCCTTATCTTCTTTTACATACTCAGAATACGCTACCAAATCCAAATCCACCTTATACTTGATTAACTCAATCTTATATCTTTTCCAAATCTTATAATTCTATCACCTTTAATATTACAGCTAATCAATAGCAACTGTTCCATCTAGAGCACAAGCCTTAATCAACCAATTATATACATCTTTTCCAATCGTAATTATCTCAACAATAGTTTACTTAACTTATCACATCTACATTCATTCTCATACACCATGTAATTTCCATTGTTCAAACTCACATTCTAACTTCCTTTGTCTTATAAACTGATCATTGATGTATCCATTCTTAAACTCTTCTTATCAATCCTTAGCTTTACTCAACCATACGAATCCTCACTTTCTTCACTATATCACATTACTATGATCAAAATATACAATTGTATTCGAATCTACTTCATATTTGGTTATCTTAACCTGACAATATCTTAGAATCTTATACTTCCAATACATTTCATCACATACTCTTGTTAGCCCACGCTAACTCTTTCCATCTAGAATACAAGCCCATATCATATCTACATTCTTGTTGATACACAATACTATCCCTTTGTTTTAAATTCATAACTCTTGTTTCATTAATCTTATATGCTTGTATTCTTGAACTTTTCTACAAATTTTAACCACATAATTTGATCTTTTAACATTCTCATGGTGATATTTGTCCACCATACTTTAGCTTGCCAACGTAGTAACGCAACTACTCAATTTAACTTCTCCACTTTGGAGAAATGAAAACCTTCTAACATTATCTTCATATTATTTAACCAAATGTCTATAACAATAGAACATTTCTCAAATTCACCCTTGAACTTGGGTGTTCTTAACTCTTTTAACTCTTTCGATATATTCATTCTATGAGTTAAAAGAGCATAAAATTGAAAACACATTAGAATATCCTTCAACATGATGAAAACATTCCCTAATCTTATACAGGCATTCCCTAAGGTGTTTGCTCTTCTCTTTTCTTGGCCAGGGCAGGTGAATTGCTATTACCTTCAGGTATATCACCTTGTGCTTCACTTTGGAAGCTATCATGATCATACATCTAATATAACATAACAATTTAACTCTATTAACAAGACAGTTCACTCCTTACACTATCAGATCAGAAAAATTTTCACTTAATGTTGGCATGTATACTTTTTAAAACACTTTTGACTTCGATTTAAGCCTAGAATCGGCTAAACCGTAGCTCTGATACCATTAAATGTAACACCCCAACCCGTACCCGACCCAGATACGAGTCCGAGATGTCACATTGACTTTTTAAACTAATATTCTTACAAAATAACAAACTATTCAACTCTTTTCTGATTTGATTTTTGGAAAGGAGAAACTTACCTATCTTGCATAACTTTTATCAATCTTCCTCTTCTCGGAACCTATGTGTGATATGATCACAAACTAAATTGTTGACTTAGTGAGGCATAAAAACATATAATAGAAATCATATAACATTTCACATAACAGAATGCATGCATGTACATATACCATCATTATCAACATCAACATCATTATCATTAACCCATTTATCATATGATCTTATACTTATCATTTCTGTGTATCATATAACACATATATAATTTCACAAAGAAACACATATAACATCATATAATTCCTGTGAAACATTTCATATCACCAAAAGCATATACATAACATATATTGTATTTGTTATTATTTCTTTATTAGCCCATGTACATTACTGAGAACTTAAGGTATGCGAGTACTTTGAGGTTGTGCACACATATGTTGTCACTACAACTTATATAATAATCTATCCATATATCCCGAAGAACATAGGTAATCTATCTATATGTCCCGAAGAACATAGGTAATCTATCTATATGTCCTGAAGAACATAGGTAATCTGTCCATATGTCCCGAAGAACATAGGTAACCCTCGACTCTTAGTATACCAACTATACCCCTAGCTCTCATATCACATAACATGGGCACTATCATTATGTTGCATAAATTCATGTATCCATATTGTTTCTCTTATAATCATATGTTCATTCTCTTCTGTCACATACCACATGTATGTGTAAACATATATCTCATATCATATAACATGTATTATTCAAGTATATTCACATGTCGCATGGCTGTGTACTCTCATAGACATATATTCACATGTTCACATAGTCACATAACTTATATTCTTTCTCACATAGGTCCATGTCATATAACATATATCACATGTGCAAGTAATCATGTAATTCATTTTCACATATCTTGTCACATAGAATAACATGTCAGACATATCACACAGTTGTTATCATATTTTCATATATTGATGTAAATCATGTCACATATACCCATTTTCATGTACTCATGCACACATAAGCATCATATCAATCACATGCTTGTACTTATAAAATCATGTATTCTAACATGGAAAATAAACTTATTGCAAATCTTACCCAATGATGTATAAAACATCCATTATAATGTTACGCATGCATCACAACTCAAATAACATTTTAGGAGTCACTTCTTACTATAGTAACTCCGTCTCTGGCTCATCGCAAGCCAATGTTTAATCTATAACATAAGTACAAATTAAATTTGCACTCACCTTAGCCTTGTTTACTTTGAGTCGATCCTAATTCTTTGATCGTTCCAGAACGGAATTACGTTCTATATCTACATAATCATGCATATAGTATACATATCAACATTCCACTTGGCATACTCTAATCTTTCATTTATTAAACTAAAATAAAGATCTATTTCCATTTTCCCTTTGTAGTATATCGGTACATATTATAGTGTATCGATGCACTCATGGCATTCAATGTTTTCATTTTAAGGGGTGCATCGATACACTTCCAGTACATCGATACACATTGAATAACTTCTGGAAATTTACCCTTAATCCATTGGTACATGTTGAATGCGTACCAATGCACACTAGCCCATAATTCCAATTTATGTACGAAAATTACTTCATTATAACTTAATTGTTCCATATTTCAACCCCTTTCATATCCTTAACTCACATACATATGTTTATCCTTATTTATATTCATTTATCTCATCATTAGCTTACATATCCTCTTCTCCTTATGAAATTCAAGAATCATACTCAAATTTCAACATGTTCTAAATTCAATTCTAACACTCCATATTCCTTAATTAGGTTGATGACAAGTCAAAACCAACTTTCAATTCTTATTATAAACTCTATGTCAAGATTTCACTCAAGAATTCCAAATCTTTAATTTTTCTAACTTCTTTATCTTTTGATTTTAAGATAGCTTAAGCTTTCCTTAATCTTAGTTATCATCTAATGATCAAAACCCAACCTTAAAATTAACAAATAATTAGCTAACAAGAAACTCACCTTTGCCTTAGAGGTTCACGGTTGCACGAAGAAGAAGAAGAAGGAGATAGAGCTTTCTGGAGAGATATATCTTTAATCTTATCCTTATATCCTTAAAATATCCCATTTTTAATTAATTTCTAAGTAAAATGACCATTTTACCCTTAACTTCATTTAATAATTACTAACAACTTTCAAGAAATATTTCCAGATAAATAATTGAACTATTCAACTATTCCACTTTAATCACCAAATTCTAAAGTTTTACAATTTAGTCACTAACCTGTAGTTTGGGATGTTACATTCGTGGTTTGAATTATCATTCTTAGATTCATATAAGTGTTTTTTTGTTATTATTTTGCTTTTAAATTGCTCCTTAGCCATTGGTTTTTGTGGTTTCTTTGTTCGTTATGATTCATTTTCTGTGTATGACACTGGATTCTGGAAATTGCACTAAAAGAACATAATTTTTCAGTTTTTTTTATTTTTGGAATCAAAGTTGGATTAGTGGGCATGACTTTGAGCATGAAGCATCTGATGAGTCGATGACGTCAGTACCTTCTAGAAGGACCGGTCAACGCTTCTAGAAGAACGAATGGATCAGTCGCACGTTTCTGCAATTCAGATTTGAATTAAACTCATGTTTTAGGATATTATTTTAAATATTATATGTTATCTTTGTTTTTTGTATTTTAGTTTAAATAGTTTTGAGTATTTTCATTAGGATTTATTTCTTTATTTTAAGAATTATCACTACCTTGTTTTTAGGATTTTGAAGGCTATAAATACCCTCTCAGGGTAAACCTAAAAACATATCTCTCAACAACTGAGAATTTACTCTTCTTCCTCTTTCTAGTTTTATAAAGTTCTCTATTTTCTTTTCTTTTCAAGTTTTCACTTTTTTTATTTTATTTTAAGTTTTATTTTCAAATTTACTAAGTATGACTTTTGTCATGCTTAGCTAATTTTCTTTTATGCCGAAACCTAAAGCGATGACTCAATTCCAAACGTGAGAATTGTAAGGCACTTAAATCGCTTCGGATACTTCTCTATGTTTTCTTAGCTTATTTTCAAATCAAACCAATTTTCAAAACCAAAAAGTCGATGTTGGTATGGATGTTGTTATGGTTAACGTGGGAGGAAGGGTCGACTTATTGAATCATATTCGACTTCCTAGGAACACACTTAGCAAAATTGTTTGCTAAAAGGAAACTAAGATCAGAACCAGTTATTATTGAAACAACATAATCCTAGTCGGCAGCTTTTCGAGCCTCGACGTTTTTAGATCTACAACATTATTGTTGTTTAGATCAATTCATAAAATGATATTAAAGATTTCACTTGGGTATTTGTTATACAAAGCATAGTCACAAGGATTTGTCCTTGTAGACAAGAAACCGCCAAGAATCCTGAAGTAAAGATCTATTTCGATGATTCGAGGAAACTGAGTCAAAGCTGAAAGCCTGAGGCTACTTTTTACAATAAGTCTTCTTTTCAAACTCCAATTAGTATTTTATTCTATTTTTTTATTATCTGTCTTTATATTGTTTTCAAACAGTCTTTCAAAATCCCCTATTTTATCTTATTCTTATCTCACCTTTTATTTTTATATTTTTATTTATTTTTTATCTTAAATTTCATCCCTATCCAAACTCTACTGTTAAAAAAATAACTAAATCAAAAACTGTATAGTCTCTGTGGGATGGACCCTTACTTTCTACTTGCTATATTTTCTTTATATTTCTTTTGGGATTAAGGAATTATTTTGATGCGAAAAATGACACACGTCAACAACCCAAGAATCTAAGAATTATTATCACTATGAAATTAATTGAGTACTTTATTCTCATGTTGATGCAGAACTAGCCAACACTAAAGCTTGAATGTAATTAATATTACTCTATAATTTTCATGGGAAGTATTTGTATGAAGGCAAATGTTGATGATGTGCAATGCCCCAAATCTTGGGTTAGAAGTTACGGGTCAACCAAAGATAGTCTAATAGAGCCCATGAATCTTATAAGAGTGTTAGACCCATTTGGAGTATTAATTGGGATTGGTTTAGGGCCCAATTGATATTAAAAAGGGTATTTTTAGTTGGAACCAAAGTTGGAAGGACAAAGGGATAAATTTCCCCTAAAACTACCTAGAGGTTAATTTCCCTTAAATGGTGATTATTTCACATATGGAGACATTGTCTCCTTGTCTTCTTCTTCCCTTTCAAATTTCTTATTCTCATACTTGAAGCTAAGTAAAGGTGAAAGCTTTATAGATTCTCATTCATACTCCAGAGTTTCTAAGGTAAGGAATTGAATCCCAACATTTCAGATTTCTTCCAAACCTTACATTTTAAGTTTGGCCATGGAGAGCCTTAGGTGGGGTTTAAAAATGGGTTTTGGGTTATAGGTTTCTTTAATAACTGAATCCGTTTTTAGAAGTTGGAAATCATATTTCTACTCTTTGAGTCTCTGGAGGAGTTAGTAACTCAATTTCTTTGGCCTTGATTAGTGAAAGAGGTTGGGGAAAGCTCTAAGGTAAAAGGGGAGAAGAAAGTGACCCTTGGTTGAATTGATGGAGTTTCCAAAAACTAGAAAGCTGAGGTAACACATTCACAACTCTTTTATACCATTTG
Source organism: Hibiscus syriacus (assembly GCF_006381635.1). Classification (NCBI taxonomy): domain Eukaryota; kingdom Viridiplantae; phylum Streptophyta; class Magnoliopsida; order Malvales; family Malvaceae; genus Hibiscus; species Hibiscus syriacus. The sequence continues at coordinate 38,140 of NW_024062599.1, read as the reverse complement.
TGAGTCATTAGAATGCATTCTAGCTAGAGCGTTGAGTTATAAAGCATGATTGAGTATCCATAGTAGATTCCATGTTTTAGTGTTTTTGGCATGTTTAAAGCCATTTTTATGACCCTTGTATCATACATAAGACTTTAATAATATTTGGGGACCTTAGTAAGGCATCTTAGGTAACTTTGGGAGTCAAATTCGTGCCCAAACAAGGCATTTCTATGTTTAGGTATCAGTACTAGAAAAACAGTACCGACATTGTTTTTGTGAGGAACAAAATGAGGGAATTTTAGTATAAAAGTATCAATATGATTCATTGAGTATCGATACCGTTAGTAGAGTATCGTTACTCCCATAGGAGTATCGATACCGAGGTATTTTTCAAAACATCGAAGCAAATTTTGGTATTGATACCCGAAGAGTATCGATACCTAGCTCTGGAGTATCGATATTGGTCCAACAATATCTATACTACTCATCATTTCTCAGCCTGTTTTAACGTTAAGGGAGCCCAGAACACTAATACGCCATTAAATAAGATTATAAGTGTAAACAACAATTGATATGCAAATAAAAATAGAAATAATTTCAATTAGGACGACATAAAAGTAGCCTTGGTTGATGCTAGGGAAAAGGGTCAGGACACCCGAGTTATTAGTAGTTAAAAATAAGTTTGGAGTATAGATTTTCCAGATATCCTAAGGTAGTGCACGAGGCATTTAAAAATGACTAACTAGGGCACGAGGCATGAATACTCATGAAGGTGGGTTAGTTGGGTGTGGTGTCCGATGTAGAGATTCTGAACTTAACCCTACGTAGACTAAAGGGGTGTGTGTCCCGAGATGTGTAACCCTCTGACCACATAAGGTCTCTACGTAGACTAGAGTAGAGTGTGGTATACGACTATACTCCCTATCCTTATTGCACTCGATATCATGAGCATTTAGAACACTTTCATTATGATTTAGTGTGACACTCGGCTAGTGAGATCAGTGTTCAGAATTTGTTTTCGTCCGCAAGTCGTTAAGAGGAGCATTTCGTGCAACCGACATTCTAGACAGTCCAAGAAGTAGAATACATCTTGATTTCATTTCTTTGGAGGGAATGTATAACTCACAGGCCTTCTTGTACTTGAGTCGTAAATTTATTTTGAAAGATGGGGTGTATTATTTTGATATACTTATTTTTGAGAGTTTCCGATGTAAACCTTATTTTAATTATACTGATTTACTTATTCATGAAATGGTATTACTTTTATTGTTATAATGGTATTATTTTGATATACTTATTTTTGAGATTAAACATCTGATTGTAAAGCATATCATGTTAGAAGAAGAAGAAGAAGACGAAGAAAAAGAAGGTGGATTTTTTAATTTTTAATTGTCACATAATACTTTCGTTAAAGGGTTAACAGGAGTTAACGACCGGGGGACAAAAACCGAACAGATCGATAACGTTAGGGACCATAATCTAACTGATTCGATAATATCAGGGATCATTTACCCTTAATTTTTAAATTAGTGACCAAAGTCGGTCAAACAAAAAACAAAGGTGACTATTCACAAAGTTTACCCTAAAATTTATTCAAAAGTCGATTTATTTGTTTAAATTTAAAAATTTATTCAAAATATAAAACTATTTAAATAAAAACGTTATATCTAAAAATAAATTTGTAAAAAATATTTTTTTGGAATATGGATAAAATTTGTATTCTGGCCTTTAAACCTTTGATCTCTAACCCAGTTAATTTCATGAATTTGTAATATATTATATTACATTATTTTTATATATTATATAATTTTTATCACATAAAAATTAAATTTATAATAATAGATAACGGTATAATTTAATTATTAACATTAGTGTCTTTGGCCTTAGAGTACCACGCATGCAAATTTGTCATTTCTATTGCGAACTGAAGTCGAATGCTTGCACTCCTACAAAACTCGTATGACGGATACCTTGTGACCACTTCTTCCTTTTCTCTGTGATGTCTGAACGGAGGAAGCTTCAAAGCGGAAAGACAGACTGACCCAAGCGAGCCGAACCAACTGCTTAATGCATTAACAAGCAATTCGACCCAAATGACCAACACGCCAAACAATCCAATATTTGCCTTGTATCAAGGATGAAAGCAAGATTTTATATTAAAGAAAGTGGATTTATAAAATTTTAATGACGAAAGCATTCTACATTAAGTTGAGAAGGGAAATATATGGGGATTTACCTTTAAATGTGGCAATCGCCCAAATCACCTCATGCTCCCACTCCCATACCTTGTGCCGAATGCCACAAAAATCGAGCACTGCCATTCAAATACCAATCGAGAAAATACACTAAAAATATAGATATTTCCTCGACTTCACCTCAGTTATACACAACACAAATAAGCCATTAAACGCCACACCCATGCACATCAAACGATCTTTCGTCTTCAATCGACCAAGCACAGTCAGTCATGAGATAATAGCGTGCCAAGGAACATGCATTAGAAACCAAATCAGTTTCTTCTATGAAGCTTTATCCATTCTATCATGAGTCTCATACCAAATTTTTCGTGTCCGAAATCGGTTTAAATTGACACACAAAAACCCATAAACTATGACCTCTCTGTCTCCTGTAACATTTTCTTCATCTTTTAAAACAAAAACGAGGATTCTCAATTTTTTTTAATAAAATCCTAATTATGACTTATTTGAGAAAAATTGAATTTTTTATTACTTTGATTTGGAGTCGCTATCTAACTTTGGGTTAGGTAGGTCAAATAGCTAAAAATATTTTTTAAAAAGAATTTTAATAAAAAATCATTTAAAAGACAAAAGTTGATATGCATTTACGAGTCGATTACGCGTGGGGAAGAGTAATTACTCACACAACACCAAAAATTGATACTTACTCACCTATACGTTGTTGTAGTAGTGAAATTTACAAATTCGAATTAAAATTTAAATTACGATCTTTTTACTTTGAACATAGACTAATTTTATTTCAAATTATTTATTAAGGACATTTTCATTTTGAGAAGAACCCACAAGATTTACACATTAACCAATAAGAAGTCTATCTAATCGATTTTATCCTCTATGGAAGAATATCCCTTTTTTATTTATAAATAAAATTACGTAAATCAAATATAAAGGCGATAAAACAATCGAATAATAATGAATAAAAAAATGAGACATGTCAGTAAAGAATTAAAAGTATTACCATTATTTAAAAAAAGGGTAACTGGGAATAATTAAACGTTATCCCGTTCGAGTAATCCTATGAAATTTACACTGGTGATATAATTAAAGGTAGGAAAATAAAATCATTTTATTTTATAAAAACATTTTATTTAAAAAAGGGCTTGATTTATTTAAAGTTCAATTTTTGTTCGAATGTCGTATTGAATCGTACTACTTCTATGAAGTAGTGTTTTTCACACCCATTTTATAAAATGTTCCAAAAAAATATATATATAGTAAAATGTTTAAAATATTATCAAATATAAAAGGAGAGGGTATTTAATAAAACTTAAAATATACATACATAAATAAAATAATAATAATAATAATAATAAAATGTACACCTAAATACATATACATAATAGATAAGGATTGATCCAGTGGGATGAGACACTATGTCCCTTAAGCAAGGTCAGGAGTTCGAATCCTGATATTTGCAAATGGAACAAAATGGGTTGGGAGGGTCACCCTCGCCTCTGCAGTACCCGATCTGGATTAGTCGGTCAATAGATTAAATACCAGTGATTAATTAGAAAAAAAGAATATAGGGACCCTAAGTACTAAACTAAGGATAGCGACTAAATTGAAACAAGAGAAGAACCTAGATCTAAAGTGCAAACATGGTGTATTTAGCCTAAAACATGAACGAGGAACTAAAATAAACTAAAATAAAAAATCTAGACTACATTAGTATAAATGAATCGAAAATAAATGGCCAAATTGCAAATATAAACATTAACATATTAGCAAAGAAACAAGGATCAAAATATAAGTGCAAATAAATTAAAGGCTTAAAATAAATAAAATCAGAATTCTATTTAGTGACCAAATAGAAATTACCAAACTTACAAGTACCAAATGAGAAAATAACTCAAATACTAAATATACGGGTTCCAGGGGGCCAAACGAAGTCGTTCTCGTGTAAGAATATAAGCCTTTTTGTAGAGTTATAAAACCCTCAATCTCTATTTTGAAAATCCGAATCGGTCGATTCAACTAGTAATCGTTGCTTAATTCGGTTTAATCTAAATCGGTTGAGCCGTTATTAGTGAATCGGTCAGAATCGTTGAACCATTCGAACCGGACCGGCTGAAAACCGGAAAAAATCAGGAAAAACCGGAATTTTTGTTTTTTAAAAAAAAAATTAAACCAAACAACGTCGTTTGTTAAACGAACCAAGTCGAACTCGAGTATTGCTGAGCTCAACTCGAACTTGAAAACTTTAAAAGTAAGCTCAATTCAACTCAAACTCACAAGCTAAAAATTATCAAGTTCAACTCAAACTCGAAATATAATATTGAAACTTGAACTCAAGAAGGCTTGAACTCAAAAAAAAAATTAGAAACTCGATTGAAGCCTAAAATTCGAGCTTGATTGAAGTGAAAGAATAGTTATATAATTATAATTATATAATTTTGTTATAATTGTTTTAACCCCAAATTTATTTTTTAATTATAGTTATATAATTATATTTATTATTTAATATGTTTTACCTTAAATATTATGTTGTAGTTAATTTGAATCATTTTGTTTTACTTGATTTTATGATTTTTAACTTATATATGTTATGACTTGCTTTAAATATTACTTGTGATATAAAATTTTTTTTATTAAATATTTTTTGATATTTTTATTTAATTTTTTAAATAATTATGACGTCGTCCGATTCTTCCGATCGATCAGACCAATTCGATCGATTGAATCAATGAATCGATAACATAATCGGTTTACTATCCTATCCGATTCTGAAAACCATACCCTCGACCCCATTTTCCTCTTTTCAGCACCACTTTTAATAAAAATGGAGAAAGAGAGAGAAGAATTTTTGAACACTCTCCCCAAAGTATAATTGGAAACCTTGGTTCTCTAGAATCTGGTGAGTCTCTGTTGCTCCGGCCACCACTGAACGACGCCAGTCACTGCTCATTGATAACGGAGAAGAGTGAGGACCACCGATCGAAGTCTTTTCAAACCCTAAGTAGAGACATGGGCTCCGATTACCTCAAAAGTGGTTAGATCAATGTAGATCTGGAGATGAAGCTTCAAATATTCTAACCCCGATGACCCTTCTTTTCCCTGATGAAGAGTGAGCAGAGATAAGTTCTCTCTTGTTTTTTTTTCTTTCTCTCATTCTTTTTATTTTTGTATTTTTTTCTTGTTTTTTTTTCCAGAAATGGTTGCTGGTTCGAATGTTTTTTTATTCCTTCTTGTTTTCCCCCTCATTTCTTGGATTCTCGTCCCCTATTTTTTATTTGTCTTATTTTTTTGTTGCTACGCTCAAATGAATGTCCCCATGCTATCTTGTTTCTGTTCAGATTATAAAGAGTCCATTTTTTGTTTGTTTCTTCACTCGTGTGAAGCCGCTGGGGCTCTTCCATTCTCTGTTTTTGTAGAGGGGGCGTTCTTTCTGCTGGCAGGTTGTATCTGACAGTGGTCCAATGACCACACGAGGGAGGCATGAGTGGTTGAAGCGATGGGGTCCAGTGACGACCTGGCGATGAGGAGGTTTTCACGTGAAGAATCCTACATGTAGAATCTCGAATAGGGCTTGCTGAGGTGGTCGATAACAGGGTCAGAATGCGAAGGGGACCACTGCCATTTGTGGAAGCTGAGAGGTGGCTTCTAATGACTTGGTGTTGGTGGTAACAACATTGGAACGGTTACAAACCCTATATTTGCTTTTGATCTGGATTGTTGGATGGGTGCAGATCAGATGCCTCTCGAGATGTAATGTTGTAGTTAAGATTATGGGGTTAACCCGTAGAGAAAATATTTCTTTAAGCTCAAGCTAAGGCAACTTTTAGGCTCAAAGCTCTAATTGGCATCCCTTCACAGCATACACTCTAACCCACGTCACACACAAGGACCCTTCCCTAGCTAAGAGCTTCCGCAACAACTCAATAAAGCAAGCCTTATTCCAATAAGCAAGATCATTCTTTAATCCCCAATCCACCTTTAGATTTAATAGTGTAAACTTGACTCCAACTTACCATGACAGACAATAGGGATATCCTCACCTTTCCAAAAGAACCTCATTCAAAGCTACTCAATCCGCCGTACAACAACCTTTGGAATGAATAATAAGTTGTCTGCTCCAAAAATTAGTGATGTTATACAGCACAGATTGAATCAGTTGTAACCTCTCAATATAACTAAGTCTATTATTTGTCTAATGCTCTAGCTTATGCCTAATGCACTCCTATAAACTATGATAATCATTCTTAGAAAGCTTACGAATTATCAGGCTTGATCGATCAACAAAAAACAGCCAAGAGGAGGTGAATTGACGTTTAAAAATCTTTGGTGTGAAAATAATAAAAGATAGAAAAATTGGCACAATGATTTATAGTGGTTTAACTTCTCAACCAAGTTTATATCCACTACCTTAGCTCCACACTAAATATTTTCTAACAAATTAAATAATTTGTTATTTCTTTTTCTAGGCTCAAGAGTAACTTTTATAATTATCTAGTTTTTCAATGTTAAACTAGAACTACTCCCCTTTTAAACAAATGATAACTTGTGTAATCAAGAAGACCTCTCTAAGTAGGTGTTTATAAGGATTAAAATCATAAGAATGAGTACAAAATATATGCAATTAAGATCTACACACTTCTGCACAAGAGAAAAAAAAATAAAGGAATAATAATGAAGACTCTTTTCTCTTGATCTCTAAGTTTGGGTAGTTATAGTACCTTCTTCAAGTGTCCTTGGGTTTTTTTTATATGATGTAATGAACTTGTGGATGTTTCTAACTGTTGGAGATATTTTGGAGCCATTGGAAGCCTTTAATCCATTTCATTTTATCATTTCTGCATAGTGGTTTTGAAACCATTATATGAGGTTTCGCAACCCTCTTGAAAAAATGTGACAGTTGGAACACGAGGTTTAGAAACTAGGCAGATAGTTTAGAAACCAGGGGTTTAGAAACCCGTTAGGGGGTTTCAAAACCATAAGGAAATTTTGACCGTTTGAGTGTTCTGCCTCAGAGGTTTTGAATTCTTAAAGAGAGTTTGAAACCTTACAAAAAAAAATTGAATATTTTGACTTCTTCCGAGTTTCTAAACATTCTTTAAGGTGTAGATCAAGTAAAAAAATACTTGGAAAACATTTTTCAAGTTTTGTGGAATTTGAATTATTTTTGAATCATTTAAAAAAATCAATTAAATGTAAAAATATTTTACCCTTATTTATTATATCAAAATATAGGTTCAACACGAATAACCAAAGGTACACCTAAGTAACGAACTGGGAGCTTCCTAATTTTAAACGTCAACCTATCTTTTATATTTCCCAACTCATGCGTAGGAACACTAATAATTCACGTTTGGTAGCATTTATATTCAAGTCTGACATTTTATAAAACTTTTCTAACACACTCCGGATTGCCAAAATCAAATCCAAGAATCCCTTGGCAAAAATGATAATATCATCGGTGAAACAAAGGTGAGCCAAATTAATCTCCTTGCACTTCAGATGGTATTGAAACAACCACTTACATGCAACCAAATTCAACATATTAGATAATACATTCATAGCCAACATAAAGAGGAAAGAGGAGAGGGGATCCCCTTACCTAACAAACATGCTCCCTCGAAGAAGCCAACCAAACTTTAATTAAAAGCTATTGAGAAATGAGGAATGGTCATACAAACCTGGACCCTATCATGGAACTTCTAAGGCACTCTCGTATTTTCTAAGACACCAAGAATTAACTTCCAACTCAAACTATTGAAGACCTTTTGTGTAACACATAAAAAAATTCCCCAATTTGAAACCCAAGAAATTGGGAAATTTTGACCTAAATTCCTAATTTGAAAATAGTGACTAAATTGTAAATTTATAAAGTTTAGAGTCTATTTAATAAACCCTAGAATAATTAGATAACTAACATTGCAACTAACCCTTTTTATTTTAAAACACACTCCTTTCTCCCTCAACTAATTCAGCACGTCGATGCTCCCATCTTCTTTATTTTATGTTAAAAACCCTAGCGTCGCACCCTTAGTTTTCTCCTCCTCACCGTCACCCTCGCCCGCTTTGTCACCGTTAACCACCCAAGGTAAGTCACCGGTCGTTGCTTGTTGTATCCTTATTGTTGAGCGATGTGGAAAAGAACCGCGAGCTTTGACTCGCAAACCAGCGCTGCTGCCGTTGGTTTGCTCACTGGTGACCATTATGTGATCGGGGCATTGCCAGGGAAGGCCAGGTTGGCCTGAGTTGCGGCTAAGCAACCTTGATTGGCCGTGAAACCCTCATTTTTGGTTCTATTTTATTTCGGTATCTTCTATTGAGTAGTGGCCAACTGTTCAAGGCCATTGAGAGGCCGACCATGTGTTCGCCGGTCCGTGGAACAACTACCGGTGAAGTCTTGTCACTGACAGTCCCAATTTAATATACTGAAAGTTTGATATATTCGAACAAAACCGCTGCCGGACCTTAGACAGTGTTAGAAATAATTTTTAGATCATCATAAAGTATTATATCGTTCATTAGAATTTCTGATTTGGTACTTAAATTTAGACGTCGTAATTTTCCAGGAAATTCTTAATCAGGAAACGAGTTACCGCCTCCTCCGTCGTTACCCACAAACTTTGAATTGAACCGTATAGCTCGTGTTGACCATGAGTATTAATTGACAAATTTTAGTACATTAATTTCGTAGTTAATTTTAGAATAATTTATTTATTTGAATTATTTGTCGTAGGCATTGATTCAGTCGATCTACTGCCTGAATTTTCCGTGGTAGAGGTTATTATCAACGTTAGCTTTTGTCGAGGCGTGTCTCTTTATATGGTGCTATATAAATTGTTTGCTTGGTTGGTTGTAATATGATTGAAAGCCTGTCTGATTGTGAATTTGTTGTAATAACTGGAATTCAAAAAAAAAAATGTTACCATGTGATGCATGCTTAATTGTAAGAATCCAAATACGATTGTGTGAACGTATTGAGTAAATGTGATTGATTTGTCAGAATAAATATATACTTTGAAATATTTACATGCTTAAAAAAATATTGTTATTCAAATCGGATCATACATCAGATTTGTATGCTATTCTACATTTCATGTTCGGACGATTATTGACAGGGGAAATTCAGTGCATTCACTCGACGGGATGAATGTCACTTTTTCAGATTTAGTAGCCATTTCCTTTATGTCATATCTCACTTTTATGATGTGTGGTTGAAATTAGTGGTTCTAGGGAACCTACTCTTTGAGGTGTGACGGGAGTATGGGCGGGTGTATGAGCATTTGCATATTATTTACATTGTGATTACCATTGATGATTTGATATATAAAATATTCTTGTTTGTTTCAGATTATGTTGTGACTTATGTTTGTTGCACTTTAAAGACACACTAAGCATTTATCTTGCTCCCACTTAGTTTATTCTTTTAGACTACCGAGCTAGGTGAACCGATACTTGGAATTCAACATTATCCCGTATTCATTACTTTTACAGTATGACATTTATTTGGACTCTCAATTTATTATTTCATTAATATTTATTTTGGATAATATTTATTATTATTTTTTTTGGACTTTGCAATTTGAACTTAAAGTTTATAAACGTTTGATTTATGTTTAATTATTGTTAACTTATTTTGGTTGCTTAAAGTATTCGGAATCAGTAAATGCAAGGGTAAATATTAAAGTATGGGAAAGGTTTTGGGGAAGATTAGTTAATGGGCTTTCTGAATCCAGCTTGTTTCATCTAGGTAGGGTAAAGAGGGTTACATTTACTTGTATAATTATTTTTGTTATCTATAAAATATTTTGATTTAAAAGGAAAAGGTCTTGAAATAAATAATTTTTATTATTTCTTAATTGCTAATATTTATAATTCGAAGACTCTAAGTACATACTTTAATATTAGGTGTTAACTTTTGTAGATAGTTCATATGGCACCGCTGCTTAAGAATTCCCAACTAGCGGTCGGTCAAGGTCGTATCGTACCGTCTAAGAATAACCCTCCACTTCTAGTGGGTCAAACCCAAAATCTGGATCAAGTTGATGAGACTGAGAGAGACGAGCAACCTGCGAATCAAACTGGAGTTCAACATGTTGGGAATGGAAATCCACCCGCACCTTAGACTCGGGGTGAGGGATATCAGGGATCTGAGGAAAGTGAGATTGTTGAGTTATATAATGTTGCGGTGAATTGGGAAGCCCATATGGATTGAGTTCATAGCTGTGGGGATGATTGCATTTGTGGGTAAGACTAAAATTAACCCCACTAATGTTGATTACTGGTTGAAAAAGCTACAACGACCGTTTTGGCCGGACGAGTCGCCTAGGAGTATTTCCGTCAGGCTTTCTGAGATCGCTATATGGGGGTTGAGTATCTGTAATGTGTTGGGAGGATTTTATGAATTAAAAGCAAAATGATATGTCTCTGACCAGTTATGAAATTGAGTTATGAGATTGGTTAAGTATGCTCTAGGGTTGGCTTCGAATGAGAAGGAAGGTATAATTGGTTCCTGAAAGGTTTTTGGCCTTCAAATCATTTAGTGGTTCCCTTACATCATGTCACAATTTGAATACTTTAGTTGCTCAGGCCAAAACTGTTGAGAAGAGTGAGCCATTATCGATGAGTCCTAAACTCCATTATTTTGATAGAATTCGGAGACAACTAGGATCGCTTACTTAGGTAGGTTATGTGAATCAGTTTGGTAAGAGACCGAGGGATGATGCAGGTTCTTATTCTAGAGCGAGATCGGTGACATATGCTGATCCAACTGTTATTGTTGGTGGTTTGAATGGTGGTTTCGACATACTTTTGTGCTCTTATTATAACAAGAGGCATCTTGGGGAGTGTTGGAGGAAAACTAGAGGGTGTTTCCGATGTGTCTTGGGAGCACCATTTTAAAGATTGTCTTCTTCTGTATACTGGTTCTTATGGTCCTAGTCAGTCCCATGTTTTTGTTTAGGCACTAGCTCGAGGTAGGGATATAATTTGTTCTGGTTCTGGTTCAGGTTTAGTTAATATAGGTAGACCGATTTAGAGTGTGTGTTCAAATAGGTCTACAACGAGATAGTCTAGGTTAGTTTATGTTACTCGGAGGCATGAGGATAGGGATGAACATGATATTATTGAAGGTACTTTTCTATCCATTCTATTTCATATTTTGCACTGCTTGATAATGGTTTTACTCACTTCTATGTGGCGAGTGCGGTAGCTAGGGGTCTTGAAATTCCTGTTAAATAGACCAAGGTTGCGTTCTCTGTTCATTTTCTTGTGATTACTCTGGTGGAGATTAACAAAGTTTATAAGAATTGCCCGTTAGAACTTCACGGTGAAATCTTTCTGGTTAATCTGATGGAGTTACCTTTTAAGGATTTTTACTTTATGCTCGGAATAGATCGGTTAACCTCTCACTGAGTTAATCTGGATTAATGTGATCTGAAAATGAATATTTTGAAAACTTCTGATAACTGTGAATTTATCTTTATCGGAGAACATTGTGGGTTTCTAACCAACATAGTGTTGGCCCTAAAGGCCAAGAAGATGGTTAAGAAATGGTTTATTGCGTGCCTTGCTTATATTCTAGATTCGAGACAATTTGATGATGAAAGAGATAAAATCAAAGTTGTGAGAGAATTTTGAATATTTTCCTAGAAGAATTACTTGGTGTACCGTCTAAGCATAAGGAGATTGAATTCGACATTGAGGTGTACCCGGGCACAACTCTAGTGTCTATGGAACCTTACTAGATAAAACCTAAGGAGCTTAAGGAGTTGAAGGTTTACTTGTAAGAGTTGTTAGATTAGGGTTTTATTTGACCGTGTTTTATCGTGGGGAGCACCAGTTCTGTTCGTTATGAAGAAATACGGGATACTGCGGTTATGCATTGATTATCGAAACTTTAAAAAATTGACAATTAAGAATAAGTATACGTTATCTAGTATTGATAATCTTTTCGATCAATTCCGTGGAGCTTCAGTATTTTCTAAGATAGACTTGAGATCCGGTTATTACTAGCTTAAAGTTAAAAGATTTTGATATGTCTAAAATGTCTTTTCGAACTCGTTATGACCATTAAGATTTTCTCGCGATGCCTTTTGGTTTGACTAATACTTTTGCCGCATTCATGGATATGATGAATAAAGTATTCCAACCCTACCTGGATCAGTTTGTTATTATCTTCATCAGTGATATCTTGGTATATTCTAAGTCTAAAACTGAGCATGAGGAACATCTGAGGATTGTCTTGCAAACCCTAAAAGAGAATCAATTATATACAAAGTTTAACAAGTGCAAATTTTTCCTTCTTCTGTCACCAGTCGAATACCCTGTCGAACCGCTCTGGCTTCTCTGCCTAAACTGTGCAAGTGACGAGCTGCTTTTTGTACTTGTTCCCAGAAGTCTCGAATGACTGCATCTCTGGCTTTCATCCTTTGCTGAACCTGTTCTCTAATGGAAACACACATTGAAATCCTCCATCAAAGGGAATATATGAAGTTTATTCGATTATTTCTTGAATTTGTCAACAATGGCTTCCAATTCAGCTATTGTTTTGTCATGTTGTCTTTGAAGGGACTCTCCAGGTCAGTAAAATTTTTCTCGTCTTGCTCCTACAACCTTTGCCAACCCATTTTTGAAAAGTTGAATTTTAATGTACTTGACTATGGGCACCACGTCTTCTTGATTGATTGTGACACCTAGTTGCCTTGCAATTATCCTCTGCGTTTTTCATCTCTTGTATTACAACCCTTTTGTCCATTAATGCAAATTATTTATGTTTAAAGAAAACATTTTTGTGGATCAATACCTCTTGCATTATGTTATGACAATGCAAATGCAATATAAAGAAGGCATGGAAAATGACACAAATAAAAGAAGGGAGATAAGTTAGTGTACACAAACAAAATAATTGAAATTAGTTAGTACAGGTAAGACAATTGGTACAGATAAAAATGTCATTCAAAGATGAATATAACACATACCCCGTCATGATATCTACCCGAACATACTTTAATTAAATAACATTTCTAAACAGACATGCTATCTATCCAAAATGATTTTCAAGAAATTAATCCTAACCACATATTTGTTTAGTTCGCATGCTTTGAACAGAAAATAAAGCAGGAAATAATCTCAAAACAGTCTAGGGTTTATAATGAGGTTTTGGGGTGGGCTCTAATTCTCTGTAGTCTCCCAGTTTAGGTTTTAAAGAAGGTACCCGAGTTCTCCTTTCTAGTGCCCCCTTGGGCTTGCCAGACCCTTAGTCCTACCCCATTACAAGCTTATATGGACTAAGTTAAACTCGAGATGATACATTCCCTTATTCCCATACGAAGAATAAATTCACATGAAGACATAAGATATATGAATCCCGAAGGTTACTTGCTAGGCCCATACGGAGAATAAATTCTTACGAAGGCGTCACTTTCGCCCCTACATTAAAGGCTTCGGAGCTTGGGTATAGAGCCTGAGATGAAAACTTTTTAAAAAATATGAAATCATTAAAAAACGCCAGTACAATTATTTACTTGAAAAATAATCAAAGGTAAACAATTATAACCGAATAAATAAATTAAAATTTATTATTTTTGCTTGAAAAGACAATTAGAAACTAGTTATTAATGTATTTTACATCTACGTGCAAATGTATCGAAACACATTATTAAAGAAATGTTTTCTATGATCTCCACAACAAAGTTTTCATACTTAGAAATATCGGTATATTTATAATCATTTTCTATAATGTATCCAAACTTAAAGTTTCCCATAAAGTGTAGATCCATATATAAAAAGTAACGACCCAAAAAACATCAAAACCCATAATTATAATGTAATGGGTAATTTTTCAATATAACTGGTATAAATATACCGGTTTTATGAAAAATATGTCTACAACATTTATTGACTCTTATTTGTATTGTGTCGATACTTTTTGGCCAGAATAGATGCCAAAAAGGGTGAACCTACAAAGTGTCGATACATTTTCATAGAGTGACCATCCAAAAGGGTTGCACGCATAAAGTGTCGATACATTTATTAAAAGTGTCGATCCCAAAAATATCGAAACCCATAATTATAATGTAATAAGTAATTTTGTAATATAACCAGTATACATATACCGGTTTTATGAGAGAATATGTCTATAATATGTTTCGACACTTATTAATATTGTGTCGATAATATTTTTCCATAATTGATGCCAAAAAGGGTGAACGCATAAAGTGTCGATACATTTTTAAAAAGTGTCTATCCCAAAAACATCGAAACCCATAATTATAATGTAATAGGTAAATTTACAATGTAACTGGTATAAATATACCAGTTTTATGAAAGAATAGGTATACAACATGTATCGACACTTTGTTGAAAAACCTTAGGTTTTATTGGCTATGCTGTCAACATGATTAACCTAGATAATCCCAATTACAAAATTGATTCCGGCCATGATTGTGGGAGACTATATTCTACAGATTGTTTGGCATTTATGTGATGGTGCGGATGAAATATTAAACGGTCTCGTAATCCATAATAAAAATAGACTAATAGAGTAAATTTTGTAAATATAGGGTTAATTTTGTATAATTTACATTATACTCAAACTCAACTTGACTTGAGGACATGTTAGTTTGTTATGTCCCTGACCATTGCAGTACCCACATCGCCTAATTATTTTCTTGACCTTGTTCTTCCGTACTTCTTTTCGCTTGCGTAGTTTTCGTTGAGGGTCACGAACGTTGTTTACTACAATGCTCTGGTTGACTGAATCATTCAAACCAAATGAGTTTTCTAATTCTTCTATTAGTCTTTTCATCTCATCTCTTGCGGTTTTGAAAGACTCGTCTGTCTTTGATGCAATGTAGCATTACCTACTTGACGTTGAACGTAGAGCAGCGAACCGTGCCATTTGCATCACTTCTAGAGACACATTCAAGTCAACATAACTGGGTGTAGAAGCCTTCGCATCATTAGTCCACCTACTTTGAATCAAATTCCCGAGTAAATATGTGTAATCCAAGTGCTTCAAAATGTGAAGTTGATGACGACACAGAAGTCCAATGGTCTCAAATTTTTTGCAGGAGCAAATTAGGGTTTTCGTACGAGAATCAAAACTAATTTCAAATTTCCTATTTTTTTCTTTGTACTTTGACAAAATATAATGTTGACATTCATCTGATAAGGATTGAATCTGTGCCTCAATCCGGTACAATGTCTCCCGTAGAAGTTCATCTTGGAACGAACGAAAAGATTCGCGGGTAAAAATCGCAGCAACATAGCTTTCAAGGTCGAACAGTTTTGTGATCTGGAAGGGCTTCGTATGGGAACTTAAGTAATCCGCTTTCAACTCGATCATACGCATTCTACTAATTCCATCTTCAATTGCACGAACAACATATAAATATGTCTTCTTGTGTTTCAGTGAAATCGCTAGTGAAGCATTCATAGACTCTCACCTTTGTGTTGAGCGAATATTGGCAAAGAAATGACCGGTTAGATATGCTTGTGCCCATAAGTGCTGTGTATTTCCCTTCTCAATCACCCATGGATGTTTTTCGACGTTGAATTCCGAAACAACCAAACGCCATTGAATATCAAATTCCTCGGTTGTCTACCAAGAAGCCATGCATTTTGATAATGCTGCTGTAAATTTTGGGTCACCAATGTTAGCTTGTGTATTGCGAGAAAGATGCCAAGAATATAATCTGTGCTTAGCATAAGGGATAACAGATTTGATAGCCCTCTGCATTGCCCTATCCCCATCGGTGACAACTGAAATAAGTGATTTATTCATCATGGCTTCTAAAAAATTCTGTAGCACCCACTCGAAAGATTGAGACGTCTCGTCAACGATTATGGCAGTGGCAAACATAATTGTGTTATGGTGATGATTGACACCGACAATAGGCATAATTGGTCGACCATACAAATTATCTTTGTACGTTGTGTCGAATGTAATTACATAACCGAAACATGTGTAATCCGATCTCGATGTAGAATCCGACCAAATAAGATTATACAATGCCCCTGATTCGTCTACCGAATATGTCATAAAAAACCCAGGATCATCATGTTTCTTATAATCAAAGTAGGTAATAAGCGTATTCACATCCCCATTGACGATTTCCTTTGCTTTACCTCTTTGAAGTGCATTGTAGAGGTCTTTATGTATAAATCCAACATTATGATAGCCCCCTGCCTGATGCGTTAAATAGTTCATTACTTGTGACGTGTCAACACCGACCTCTTTCAATGTTGTTGCCTCATTGATATCAGCCTTACTTAAAGCTCTATTAGAACACATAAATGGTGTCATAGCATGTGTGCACAATGCATGATTATGTTTCTGATAAGACTTACTTATAACCCACTGATAGTTTGTATTTTTTGCTGTAACTACGACTCTAGCCTTACATCCTATTCTTGTGACTGACGATTGAACATGTTGACGATTAACAGTATTGACTTTTGATGCTCGAAACCCTTATTTGGAACAACAAAATTCTTGTGTCTTCACATTTCCTTCCACGTCAAGCTGTGTTGTTCCCTTACGTGCACTAAACCCATGTTCCCGTGCGACTCCCTTGTAAAAGTACCAAGCTTGATCACGTGAACAGAAGAGCTGACCAACCAATCTGTCAGATTCATCAACATTATGTACTTCATGGCATTCCTCGGTTCGCTTAACATTGTCTGCATCAGTATGATCCATGGCAAAAATTTTGTTGTGCAAGTTCAGTGGTCCCGGAGTTGATGGAGATGTAAGCAATGGTTCATTGAACATGTTTCAGACGTGCTGCTTTCAATAGGATATGGTATTGGTAGTGGTAGTTAAACGGTGGGTACAACATTAAATTCGTAGTACATATTTAGGTATGTACAATAACTACCTAAATATGTGTCGATACATTTTATACAAGTATCGACCCAAAAAATATCAAAACCAATAATTATAATGTAATAGGTAAATTAATAATGTAACTGGTATAAATATACCGGGTTAATTAGAAAACAGGTCAACATAATGTATCGACACTTGTGTAATTTGTGTCGATACTTATTGTCCAGGATGAATGCACAAACGAGGTGCACCCATAAAGTGTCGATACATTTATTAAAAGTATCGATCCCAAAAACATCGAAACTGATAATTATAATGTATTAGGTAAATTTACAATGTAACCGATATAAATATACCGGTTTTATGATAAAATAGGTCAGCATAAAGTATCGACACTTGATAAATTTGTGTTGATACTTTTGGTCCAGAATGAATACCAAAAAGGGTGCAACCATAGAGTGTCGATACATTTATAAAAAGTATCGATCCCAGAAACATCGAAACCCATAAGTATAATGTAATAGGTAAATTTTCAATGTAACCGGTATAAATATACCGGTTTTATGAGAGAATAGGTCTAAATAATGTATCGACACGTTGTTAGTTTGTGTCGATACTTTTTTCCAGAATGAAATATGAATGCCCAACCAGGTGCAAGCATAAAGTGTCGATACATTTAAAATTATATCGATGTAAAAAACATCGTAACCGATAATAATAATGTAATAGGTAAATTTGCAATGTTACCGGTATAAATATATCGGTTTATTTCAAAAATAGGTTAATATAAGCGCTACCTATTACATTATATAAGAGCTACCTAATATGTTATTGTACTTGATAATATTTCCGGTTAAATGTCTATTTTATTATATAAGCGCTACCTATTACATTATATAAACTCTACCTAATCTGTTATTGTACTTAATAATATTTCCTGTTAAATGATATAACATTACCGGTCAAAATTTTAACCCGGTCACTTGTTTAACCGGTCACGCCATTTTTTAACCGCCGCACAGCAGAACTACCTGGGAGTTGTGGCCGGCACGATGGAAGGGGAAAGCAATGGAGGTTCCCATGTTGTTGGATAGTGTTTGAGTGGGTAGTTTGTTCGTGAGAAAACATCAATAGAAATGGGGGGTCGCAAAATAATTATAATATATAAATTAATATAATAATAATAATAATAATATAATATTTTTTTATACCCGAACAAAAATGGGTGTATACAAACAGTTTGATATATTCGAACCAAATCGCTGCCGAACCTTAGATCGAGTTGGAAATAATTTTTAGATCGTCCTAAATTATTATCTCATAAATTAGAATTTTTGATTTAGGACTTAAATTTGGATGTCGTAATTTTGCAGGAAATTTTGAACCAGGAAACGAGTTACCGCCTCCTCTTCCGTTACCTACAAATTCGAATCGAACTGTATAGCTCGTGTCGACCATGAGTATTACCTGGCAAATTTTTGTACGTTAATTTCGTAATTAATTTTAGAATAATTTATTTATTTAAATTATTTTTCGTAGGCACTGATTCATATCGATCTACTGTTCGAGCTGACCGTGGTAGAGGTTATTATCGATGTTAGCTTTTTTTTTTCGTGGTGTCTCTTTATATGGTGCTATATAAATTGTTTGACTGTTTGTGTGTTTGGTGGGTTGAAATATGATTGAAAACATGTCTGATTGTGAATTTGTTGTGACAATTGAAATTTGGAAAAAATGTTTACATGCTTCAAAATATTTACATGCTTAGAAAATTTTGTTATTCGAATCGGATCAGACATCAGATTTTTATGTCATTATGCATTTCATGTTGGGACGAGTATTGATAGGGAAAGTTTAGTGCATTCACTCGACAGGGTGCATGTCACTTTTTTTTCCTAGATTCAGTGACCTTTGCCTTTGTGGCAGACCCCACTTATATGGTGTGTGGGTTGTAATTAGTGTGGTTTTGGGAAACCCACTATTCGAGGTGTGACAAGAGTACGAGAAGGTGCATGAGCATTTGCATATTATTTACATTGTGATTACCATTGATGATTTGACGTATAAATATTCTTGTTTGTTTCAGATTATGATGCGACTTATGTTTTTGTACTTTAGAGACACACTAAGTCATGCAAGTTACTCTCTCTTAGTTTCTTCTTTTAGATTACCAAGCTAGGTGAACCGGTACTTGGAGTTCAACATTATTTTGTATTCATTATTTTTACTATATGACATTTATTTGGACTTTCAATTTATTATTTTATTAATATTTATTTTTGGATAATATTTATTATGTTTAAATATATTTTTTAGACCTTTGGAAATTGAAATTAAATTTTATAAATATTTGATTTATGTTTAATTATTGTTAATTTATTTAGGCTAATTAAAATATCCGGAATCAGTAAATGTAAGGATAAATTTTAAAGTATTTAAAATAAATTTTGGAAAAGGTTTTGGGGAAGATTAGCTAATTAGCCTTCTGGATCCGACTTGTTTTGTCTAGATTGGGCAAAGAGGGTTACATTTAACAAATCAACTTTAATAGCATATCTTGGAGACAACAACTTTCTAGCATATACCTTGACCAACCCTTGCGTCAACAATGTGTTAATTATGCTTCTTTAAGAAATGTTGTCTGGTTTAGTGCAACCATGTGAGGAAAGAAGACCGCCAACTAGGGTTGTAAATGAGACGAGATAGATCGTGAGCTATTCGAGATCGTTAGCTATTCGAGATCGTGAGCTACTCGAGATCGACTCGGTCAAAGCTCGATAAATACTCGACTCGAGGTCGAGCTCAACTCAAATTCTTAATGAGCCGAAACTTGCGAGAAACCAATTATGTGTTGTTTTTTAAATGTTGTATAAGATTTTTCATGTAGTTAAGGTTGAGGTTTAAATTTGTGTTTGAAGCTTCAATTGAGTTAAGTTTAAGTTTTTTTTTTCATTTCGAGCTTTTTCGAGTTTTTACAAGCTTCAATTCATGGTTTCAAGTTCGAGCCAAGCTTGAAAATTTTAAACTCACAAGTTTTCGAGTTGAGTCGAACTCCATTTTAGAGATTTCAAGTTGAGTCAAGCTTAGCAATACTCGAACTTGTCTCAGCTTGCTTACAACCCTACCGCCATCCAAGAAACCAATATCCGAGCGATACTATAAGTTAGTTATTTACGAATATAGATAAATTTAGACAATATTTGAGATTTATATTTTGAGTGAGTTTAGGTAAACATAAAATAAACTAATACCATGCGTAAATCTAATTAAACTTAATCTTATTCTACTTATGAACACCTCTACATGTAAATGGAAATATCTTCCATTTTTCCTTGAAATCTCACTATATTGAATATGAATATAGTCCAATATCTCTTTTAGGCCAAAACTAGTAAATTTGAATTTTTATATTTAGGATTTTGGTTTTTTATTTAATAAATTTTATGATGAAAATGGTAGATGTTTTTATATACTTTTGTAGTATATTTTAATATTGATTTTACGAGTTTCCTTCTCGTGATTGTATTTATTGTCATCTTCTCTGTTGGTAATTATTTGATTATCTTGATGGTTTATCCCTACTTTAGATCTTTGATTTGGTTCTCTTATTTTGATAGGTGCTTAAAATGAACCCAAATATATATTTTTCGTTTTTGAATTGTGATGAAGTCAAATATCAGCGCATTGTCATGTTCTATAAATTAATATGTTAGTGTTGATTGTATCTTTTACACCAACAATGATGTTTGTTTATAGCTTTTACCTTTTATGTTATTTGATTAGATTTTTATTTGTATTTATTATACTTCATGAAATAAATAATATATTTTTTAAAAAATAAACAAACATGAATATATGATACGATTATAAAAATATGAAAAAGCACGAACACTGCGGCGAAAGTCAGGAAACATGTTTAGAAAAGTTAAAATAAAATATAAAATTTTGATATAACAAAATGGTTTCTTATAATTAGTTTAAATTTTAATTATATATTTTTTAAAATAATTAAATTAAAATTTAATAATTTTAGGGGTAAAGAAGTTAAATTTACCCTTTTTATTTTTAAATTATGTATAGTTGTATGTGTTCATAATATAAGAACAAATACAAGATATCTTAAAATACAAATATTACACAAATTGCTGAATCTAAAAGCAACTAGATTCTAATGGCTTTACTGTGTTTTCAAGGTATTTCAAGACCACATTCATTCTATATAATGATCTCTCCATTAGATATTCTTACAAGTAGCATAATCTTCAAATCCTGCTTGAAGGATTCCTTTGACTTATACCATTCTTTTTGCAAATGTTCAAAGTAACTGGAAAGTGGGTCTCTTTTTCAAACAAATGTCATGGACACCTACCGCTAGATTTTCTGTTGATCAAAGCTCAAATCGCTCAGGACCCATACATTGCATTTTCTTTGTTATTATGATCGCAGTTCGGGCCCGTTTCTCCAGTATCCAACTGTGTTTATTGCATTGCAAACAACGTCCTCAACTCGAGGAGCCAACGGGCAACCCCTCCCTTCTGTCCAGGAGCACAGTTCCTACTTTCTAGACCAGTGACGGATTGTGGGAGCAAGCAAAGCAATCATTTTCTTAAAATTTTCAAATTATAATATTATTTAAAATTTTATATTTTATATTGATAATTTATTTTTATTTCTTTAAAATTTCATAGATTCATTTTCACTTAAACTATTATATGTTTACTTTTTTAATAAATTTTTACATTTGTGTTTTATCATAAAATTTTTACATCAGTCCTTATTCTAAACAACAGTGCAGATGATACGGATCTTATGTGGGGCTGGAAGGTTTATACATCTTTCAAAAGCTTTGACAATGAATTGCGCACTTGGTCACTATCACTACCACTTTTAGCAATGCACCGTATTATATCTCTCTAAAATCTAGATTATATACTATTGTTATCGTATTTTATCCGTGATTTGGTATTCAAAACAAATTATTTATGAATTTTTTTTTTATAATTTGCACCCAATTAATGTAGCACTTAAATATGAATCCAACCCGAATTGAAAGGATCTAAGTGTTACACAGAACCATTGATGTGACAATTTTTTTAAAATCACCATTCATAACCATCATTTAAAAACCCATAGTTCAAAATTGTAATAAAATCTTTTTTTATAAATTAGAGCTCCGAGACACATAGTTTAAATCAAAATAGTACAACTTAGAGTTACAAGTCTTAATACAACAATAATAAGGGTCCTATGAATACACATGTCCACTATAAGTAACCGTGCAATACTCTTTCAATACTATTTGCGCTGAGCTTACAAAGCTCAGTAATATAATCACTAATCTAGAGCAACATATGATTCTCATAAACATGAGCATGCTAGAATACATGGTAAAAAGTAGTAGGGTACATGCAGGATCATAATCAAGTGCTACCTACTTAAGGTTCAACTGCTCTATCATTATAGTACGAGCCTCATGCTTCTCTTAGTCTTCTACTATGCATTATAAAATATAACACTCAATCATCATACAACACAATGATAACACTCGGTCTCATATAACTGTAAGATACTAACCATACAACAAGCAAGCATCATGGTGTACTTCAAGGTCAGATCAGCATCACATAATTCACACCCGTCTATCTTACAAAATACATACACACATAAGCAAGCGTCATTATGCAGTTTGAGATCACCTCAGTATCACAAGACTCACACCCCTCTAGCCTACGACATAGATACTCTGGATAAGATATGGGTCACAAAGCATCAATATCTTACATCCAAATGGCCCTTATTGTCAAGTAATCAGGGTGAGATCCAGGTCACGAAGAACCAACATCCAACACCCAACTAGTCTACTCCTCCAGAGGACTCGGGACTTGTCTGGATCATGAAGTATCAAAACAGCACCCAACTAGCATTTAAAGTGCTCTCACACTGATCTGGATATATCTGAATATTTTTTAATCA
Organism: Hibiscus syriacus; assembly: GCF_006381635.1. Classification (NCBI taxonomy): domain Eukaryota; kingdom Viridiplantae; phylum Streptophyta; class Magnoliopsida; order Malvales; family Malvaceae; genus Hibiscus; species Hibiscus syriacus. The sequence goes on along the minus strand of NW_024062599.1, from coordinate 15,145 downwards.
ATTAGATGATCGTCACACACACAAGTAACTCTAGTGTACTCATCTTTTCTCGAGCGTCAAAAAAAGACATAAGTCTTATGGAATTATACCTCATAAGGTTCTTATGATTAACACATATATAATATTATTATAATATTGTTATATCATCTTTATTATCAAGCTCTTCTATAGAGCTAAATGTCCCAAAACACACCAACCAAAGCCACACAATGGCAAATAAAGTAGCTCTACTACTCACTATTGTAACTTATTACAATCATGCAAGGTAATCCCCTCACTCACCACTATCTCACTCATTTTTTTCATCTAGAACGTTATGTGGTTTATTAGTCTTTTATTATTTTATTCCCTTAAGGCAAAACTCATCGCTACCCACATGGTATACTACTTACTAGCTCGATACATTATTCGAGGTTGGTTCATTGATAAAAACTCTCTAGTCACTATAATCACACTTCTCATCAGTTTACACTTAAATCAGAAGGAAAACTTGAGCATCTTTGATTTATAGATGTTCACATGGTAATCGATTTCTCTACCGCACTATTTGCATGGTTCAACCTCTTACTTACATGCTCATCCTTCGTAATGATCATTTAATATATGCTCGATTATGGGGTACTTAAAATTATCCTATCTATTAAGGTTATTTTAATTATAACCTCCTTCTAAGAGTGTTTCTAGTCATTTGTAACCATTGAAGCATTCCTCAGGCTTTTGCGGTTTAAGACCCGATTATAGTGGCTCAATCTTCTCAATAGTCCTAGCCCGAGCAATTAAACTAGTAAACACAATATCATGGTGTAAAGCAACACCTGACTGAATCGAGGTTGGAGACTCTTTAGAAGCCAATTAGAATTTTCTTTCTCATTTGAAATCAACACCAGAGCATACTTAATCAATCTTAGGAACTCAATCTCAGTCGTTCACAGACATATTATTCTATTTCACATTCAGAAATTCTCCTGACACTTCACCAAATACTTAAATCCCACATAACAATCTCAAAATAACTGTCAGAAGTACTCTAATGTGACATGTCTAACCAAAACCATATTCTCCTCAGCCTTCCACGATCCTGCACTTCACATCTTAACAATGATACAACATAACCCTTAACTTACAATCTGTGGGGTAATCCATCTCTATAAAAAGTCGTTGCAACTTCTTCAACCAATACTTAGCATCAACAGAGTCAGATCTAATCTTACCCATAAAATTGATCATTCTAGCAACTAAAAACTCAAACGAAATGGGTTTCCAAACACCCTCAATCTGACGGAGATAACAAAGTAATTCATGGTTCACTACAACATTACTATCACCAACGGTCTCACAGGCCTCAGATTCTCGTGAACCATCACCCTGAGTCTAATGTGCAGGTGAGTTTTCACCTTCGCCCTATTGAACTCTAGCCTAATTCACATGCTGCTCAACTCTCTCAGTCTCATTAACCTCATTTGAATTTTGAATTTTACCTAGTAAGGTTGGAGGGTCAATCTCAATTGGAGTGTCACGACCCTGACTGGTCGCTAAATATAACTCCTACAAGGTGCCATATAGAACTATCTACAAAACAATAATGTCCTAAAGTCAAAATTGGTACTTAATTTATCTTTTTCCAAAGAAAAATTAATAGGAAAAAAAGTAATAAATATATTTTTTTATTCTTAAAATTTCCATTTTAACACGAAATTATTTATATGCACGCAAAAAAATTTGTTAAATATTTATGATCGAGCTCCACAGTTCGAGGGTTGACGGGGTGTTTAGTTCGCGAAAAAGACCATTACCAATGGAAATAATATTTTCTGGAATTAAATTCTCACTTTTGGTTCATGGAAAAATTATTGCCAAGGAATAATATTTTCCCAATAGTTGCATTTTTTTATTAGAATAGTGGGAATATCATTACCTCCAAGTTTTTAGGTATTAGACAATTTCCACCATATTGGACAAAAATGCCCCTAGACTAATAAATTCTTTTTACAATGATCCTTTTCAATTCTTATTTTTTGCACTTTACTCAAAATTATAAACATGGTAATAATATATAAAGAGTTTAATTTAGTAAAATATTAATAAATTTGAGTATTTAAAATTATTTTATAATTTTAATATTTAATATATTAATTATTTATAATTTTATGAAGTCAAAATAACATTATTATAAAAATGTAATTATTTTAAAATAATATCCAACTTTAAGTTATTAAAAAATAGATCCTATGCATTAAAAATAATATATTTTCCCACTCAAAATCATAATATTATATTTTTTCATATAATATTATATTTTATATAAATAAATATGATACTTATGAAAATTATTTAAAAACATAATTTTAATATTTTAATTATATATGAAATATATTTTTTCCTAAAAAAATAGATAGTACATTGATTAAAATATTTTTGTAAATTTTCATTCGAATATTTATAATTTAATATTAAAGTTTAACTTTTAAAAATATATATCAAAAGGATAATTTGGTAAATTATCCATTCAAGTAATCTTATATTCTTCTAACCAAACATTGTAATTTTAACATTCCTGCTAAACAAACCAAACAAGGTAATGTAACATTCCTATAGTAATGTTACATTCCAATGATGATGTTCGCAAAGGTAATCTTACATTCTGTGAACTAAACGTCCCCTAAAAGAATTAGGTCGAATCTAGAGATTCCACGTTGAAAATTGTCCCTCACAAAATCCATGTTCGATTCAAAAGTTAAAAATTTATAGTATAAATAAAGAAGTATTATTCAAGTTCAAATCATAATTCATTAAAGCAATTATCCGAGAAATGTCTGATATAGACGATGAATACTCAAAACATGCATAAACAATTCTAAAAATAATTTAATGTCCAACATCCTAAATATAAATAATAAAAAAATTAAAAAAATAGATATCCAACAAAATAAATATTGAATAAAGTTCATACTATAAATAATAGTATATGAAAAAAATATAACTTGATCCTCCAAGTATCGAATCACCTAAGTCTAAGAATTTGAAAGAAAAACTATGGAGGTGTAAGCTATTAAGCTTAGTGTGTCCCTAAAGTGCAATCAGATAAACAAGTTCAAAAGACAAACATATTCACAATCCAAGTCATAATATTCATAGTCAGAATGAAATGCAAATGTAAATGCACCCATATGCCTTACACACCGTCCGCCCGAAAAGTAGATTCCCCAAAACCAGTCTAACTACAACACACCATCTGAAGTAGGGTTTGCCACAAAGGTAGATGCCACTAAATCTGAAGTGACATTCACCTTACCGACTGATTGCACTCAACTTCCCCTATTAATCCCAACCTAATATGACATGGCATCATTATAACACCACAGAATGATACGGGTGACTCGATCCGAGGTGTCACATTAGGGCCATCGGAACAACCCATAGTAAAAATCTGGGAAAAATAAAATTTTTGTTAAACTATTTCAAAAGGTATAATAATTTTAAATAAAAATAAAATTTCAAAAAAAACACTTGTATGTTAAAACAAAATTAAAAAATGTCAAAACTCAATACAAGTTACAACCTCAACATAAAAACAAATGTGACCTACATGCCCCCTAATTAAACATATATCGTACTTTACAAGCAATGCTGAAAGAACTCCTATAGTGATGTCTACACTACACAAGATCAATTTCTTTAACCTAAAATGCTGAGTAGCAGAGTGAGCTTTGAGAAAGGTCAGCAATACAATACTATCAAAAGTGCTAAAGGCTAAAAAGATATCATTATATAATTCTTCAGTTATCCATGCATATATAGGTTTAGTGATGAGTTAAGATATCATTATTTAATTCTTCAGGTAATGAAGCTTACAGTTAAAAGGAAACGTTTAGAGAGACAGATTTAGGAGATGGAGTTGTGGAGTCTAGTTTGTTCCAACAAAATAAAAACTTAGAGCCTTCCAACCAAACTCTCCATATGCAGTTCCCATGAACTGCATTCACAAAAACTTACCCTAGGGCTATTGGGAAAGGATCTAACCTGAGGGAGTACCTTGGGACCTTAGAGCCTACTCAGGGAAATACCTTAGGGCCTAAGAGTCTACCCAAGGTTCACCTTAGGTTCATAAGGAATTACATTATTGATCAAAGTTGAACCTCAAAACTCCAAAATCTTAACCAAACATTATCCTAATAAAACAATTTCAGATAGTACTAGTAATATCAAAATTAGGAGCCATATGTATCTTGTATCAGAAACAAGAGATCATAAACCAGCGATCAGAAATCATATATAAAAAATCATGTTTTTATTTCAAATAATAAAGTTAAACTTTTAATATGCATATCCATATCATAGTTATTTTTACACTAGAGGATCTAGTTATTATGGCACATAAAATTGATCGAGTTTCAGGAATGAGGTCTCTAATAAAAGGGTTTGATTACTAGCGGTCTAATCAAACTTTTAGAAGTTGATGCTTTAGGACCATATAGGATTTGGGTGAACCAAGAAGGTATTCAGGAACCTTTACATCAGAATAATTTAACATTCGAATATAACTAGAGTGATTACATTATCTAGGTCATCAAGGGCATTTTAATAATTTTGTTATTGGGAAATTCTTAGCAAAATTAATCTAATAAAGGTAAAATGATAATTCGTACCATGTCAAATTTATATCAAATTCTTTGGATTTTGAGTCAAATCGAACTAAACAAACCTCAACACTACGATACTTACCAATCGTTCAGACCGATATACTTTAAGAATGTTCACTCCTTAAGTAGACAATACTAGTTGAACTAATCACCATTAAATAGATCTTGAAGGAACGAACATGTATTCCGATGATATTGATTATTCTTGTATTGCAACAGTATCTAGAATGACCCACGTGTTTCATAAACTTTAGCACAATACAACATATACATTCATTAGTGTTTCCAGAATTATCCAAGGCCATTCGCTTATTTCTTGGTAGTACTGGTAATTTAGGTTATTTTATTATTCAAGGTTATTTTAATCATCTCGATGTTCCAGAGTAATATGGTCATTTCAATCAATTCTGGAATATATAGTACTTTCGATAATTCTGTCTTCATATATTTATTTAGAAATCAGAATATCCAAGTATGTTTTGATCACAAAGGTTATGAATCTATTATCAAGATTTCCTAATCGGATCGGGAATTTAATCAATGAATCCATATTTCTAACAGTATAAGAATGAGTTCCTTAGTTATTTTCCATTATTAGAGGAGATTCATGTCCTTTTTCATCTCAAGGGTATTTTAGTCATTTTCATTACTTTTGATAAATTAGTCTCCATGTTTTTATTCAAGATTTGGAATTTTAAATCTTTTTCCATCTCAGAGGTTAAAATCAAATATCAAAATTTATAAATAAATCAAGCGTTTATCAGGCTCATCAATAGTTTAATCGAATTAAGTATGCGTGTTTAGGGATATTTTCCACCTTTAGTGACAATCATTGTCTTTGTACAGCATAAGGATATTTTTGTAAGTTTACATCATATGGGTATTTTTATTAATTTCTTTTCCAAATATTTCTGTCTTAACCTTCAGTGAAAATAATTAGAATTTACGGATCTTGAGGTTAATTCATTTATAACATAATCACCAACCTTGGAATTATTTCTTTAACCAATTTAATATCCTTTTACCAAATTCAATATTAATTTAAGAATATTCATCGGGATTTACTAGACCAAACATTTTAAATCATGTATTAATCAATTACCGACATGTACGATAAAGCATGTATAAGTGGTAGAATATTACCTCAATTTTCGAGCCACGTCAGTCAACCATTTAAAGTTCATTGATCGCTCTCAATCTTAAATTCAACGTCCTATAATATCTCAGATACAAAGGAAAATGAATTACGTTGTGAAAGGAACTTAATTAAGAAAACATCGAATCAGAAGATAAAACGCTGAAAAACAGTTTACCATGTTCATATTTGGAAAATAAACTTTTGATTCGAACTTAGGACATCAAAAAAATAAAATATGAAATTTCAAAAAAAAGTTATTTTTTGATTAAAGTCAACTCTAATCAAAATTAGTTTTGGTTAAGACAGTCGAGTTGACTCAACGTGAGTCAACTCGAATGACAAGGTTCAGTTCAGTCTAAGGAAAACTGGTTCAGTTTGATATGATCTTACCAAATCGGTTCAAAGGGTTTCCAGCCAGTCGAAAAGCTCACGCACCAGGGCGGTGCGTGGACATCAAAACTACCGACCCCGATCGTCCGGTTACTCATGAAGCACTAAATTACAAATAAATTCAAAATTCAAGTATAATAAATCGAATGAAAAATGGTCGAGAATCTTACCAATGGTGGACAATGGAACAGCGGTGAAGCGACATGATTAAAAGGGTATTGATCAAATTTGCTTGGGGAACTCAACGACGTAGGCGGTGAGGTCACCGGAGCTTAGGATCGATGTGAAAACACGAAAATAGTGGTGACAGTTTTATGTCTCTGAAGAAGCTTTAAACGTCGATTTACGGAGAACGGTGGGCCTTTACGACGATCAGCCAGCTCGATTTTGATCGGACGAGGATGGCACTTTCTTTGGTGGTGGTGGTGATGCACATAGCGGTTGACGTCTAAGATCGATGATTGGCCTTTGAATGGTCTTTTGTTATTTCGTACTAAACAACAGTTGATTCAAGTGTTTTGGGGGGTCAAGGTTTGCTCGCGAGGTGATGTCGGAGCTGTTGGTGACGGTGGCGTAAGACACTATTGACCGTAACCAGAGAACGACGGGGCAACAGGGGAAAACGGTGGAAAGTCTTTGTTATTTCTCGATGTTTTTCACAGATTGAAAAAATGGTTTAGGAAGTAGATGAATTATAAAACCCTGAATATAATAGATTTCAAGTTATTTTTTCCAAATCCCATAAACTTAAGTGCCTAGCCTGAATGACTAAGGCTTTGAGAGATGGCTCTGGAAGGCATGGGTTCTAAACTCCTTAAACTACACATATACTTTTTTGTCTAATAGCTAGGGCTGTAAATGAGACGAGACGAGACAGATCGTGAGCTATTCGATATTCGACTCGAAAAGTTCGTGAGCAGCTCGAAAATATAATATATTAAAATTTTATTTAAAAAAAATAAATTAATAATAATATTAATATTTATGTATTGATTTTTTTTAAAATACAATAAGATTTCATGTATTTAAGGTTCATGTTCGAGTTTGAGGCTTTAATCGAGTTAAGTTTAAGAATTTTTTTTTCATTTCGAGCCTTTTCGAGCTGCTCACGAGCTTCAGTTCAAGATTTCGAGTTCGAGTCGAGCTTGAAAATTTTAAGCTCGCGAATTTTCGAGTCGAGTCGACCTCAGCAATACTCGAACTCGACTCGGCTCGTTTACACCCCTACTAATAGCCATGAGAGATGGGTAATTATGGTACAAGTTCCCGAATTATTTGTTAGCTCACAAAACTACTCCAAAGTTTTTCAAAATCTAACATTATCATCCCTTAAAATTAGCTAATTTAAATTACTAATATTAATTTGAGAAACTCGGGGAGTCACAATTACTATATATATATATATATATATATATATATATATATATATATATACATACGAATTCTAAATTGAAATCCTATCTAAATGTAAATATATTCACATAATTTTCAAAATAAATAAACATAACATTAAATATGAATCTGTTATATTAGCATACTTCACACTAGGAGTGTAAACGAGCCGAGTCAAGCTCGACTATTGCCGAGCTCGACTCGAACTCGAAAATTTTATATGTAAACTCGACTCGAAAACTCGCAAGCCTAAAATTTGTAAGCTCGACTAAAACTCGAAAGATAATATTAAAACTCAACTCGAACTCAAAAAGGCTCGAATTCAAAAATAAAATTCAAGAGCTCACCAAAACTCAAGACTCAAGCTCGATTTTGAACTTGATTTTGAGCTCGACTTTGAGCTCGATTTAAGCTCATTTGAAGCTCGAAACTAGTTAGGTTTCAATTATTGAAACTCATCCCCTTTTATAGACTATCTTTACCCATTATTGCCCAAGAACCACCGATGTGGGATATGAACTACTTTCAAACAGCTCAACAACTCTTTTGTAAGCACCATCTTCGCCTTCATGCTGCCTTTTCCTCCATTTTCTTTCTCAGCAGCTTCACGAATCTCTTCTATTTATTCTTTCTTCCACCTGCTGCTTTGATCTGAATGTCTTCTCCATACAATTCCCCATGTGTTCTTTTTTCAACCGCATCACTCCAAATCACAGATCCTGATGTTCCCTCCAAGTTAAGAATCTTTTTCTTCCCCCCAACAGGAGATCCTTCCATTGTCAATCCTCCTGGACTCTCCTGTGAAGTAAGGCATTCGGTAGAACCATCAACCCTCTGAGAAAGCAGACCAGTTGGCATTTCTTCTTCTTGGCCACATGCATTCACGACCTCAGCAGATTGGGCAGAGTAAAATCCAAGTGGATCCACTGAATAATTTCTCAGCATCTTATTACCAACGTCCAGGTTATATGTTTTGATAACTTCAACACTTCCGAATAACATGATCAGCAAGCATCTTACAAGCTTTCTTTAGCATGGCCATATATTTTCGTTCAGCATCCTGGCAAATCTGCAAGTGTTTTTCAGCCTATATAGGACACATAATAACATTAGCCAGCTTGATGATGGTCTTCACACTCTGATCTGGAGGGTTCTATCAAACATATTGAGTAGGGTTTTCCTACAATCAATCAATATATAAGCCTTACAATCAATCAATTATATAAGCCTCATAACAAGTTTCTCCAGATCAGAGAAACTATGGAATTGCACAAGACCCCAGAAACATTCAATATGCACTGCAACACTTTTAGTTACTTCATAGCTACATTCATAACAAGGAAATAACTACAAAATGAAGAAAAAGATTACCTCAACTTGCAAATGTAATTTACTCTGTGCTTCCATTTGTGCCCTTAATGCCTCCCTCACCTCATAACCCCTGCACGTAAAACTCATTTACATCAAGTAGCTTAAGATTTGAAATCCTAGCAATGAAACCATAGTTTCAAACAAGAGAGGAAAATTCTCACTCGTTCATGTCAGAAGTTGGCAAGTTAATGGTATAGTTATTGGTTCCAGGGCTTTCTAAAAGATATGAAGCTGACATCCCTTCATGAAAATGAAGAAAAGAGAATTCAATTTGTATTTCAATCACATTTGTTTAAATTTTCTTATTTGTTTTAAATGTTTAGGTGTCATTTATGTTATTTTCTATATTATTTTAACCTAAACCGAATAGGATCAATTGCATATAAGACCCTATAGTTTATACGCATTTTGTATTTAAATCATTGGTTTAATTCCAATTTTGTAAGTTTAATTTTACGTGAATTTAATCATCATTATAAAGTTAGTATATTTAGCTTAAATTAGTCATCACACTTAGATTTCTCTTAATTTAGTCCATGTTTAGGATTGTTTTCTTTAATTAGTTGTATATATTTATTTTGCATGTTGATATGTTTATGTATAAGTATGCGATTGATTTATTTAGGAGTCACATAACATCATTTTGCATAATTTGTATGTTACCTTCATGTGCATAACTTAACCTCTATCACATAATCGGATTTAGATTTAGGGTTTATAATTTATAGTTTAGGGTTTATTGCAAATACATTAATTAAAATTTGAGGGTAATTGTATTATATAATTTTTAATATATTTTTAAATTTTTATAATTATCAATAGTGTATTTTTAATATATTTTTAATAATGTAATTTTAAAAAATCTAAAATTATAATATAACATTTTTTCGAGCTGCTCATGATCTTTTCGAGTCGAATATCGAGTAGCTCGTTTAGGCTCGTTAAGAACTCGAGTCGAGCTTGAGCTCGAGTCGAGTCCATTCGATTCGAGTATTTATCGAGCTTTGATCGAGTCGATCTCAAGTAGCTCGCGATCTGTCTCGTCTCATTTACAGCCCTACTTCACACAACACAGATTTAAGTCAAAAAATTCAATATTCATCATATAACAATTATTTATATGAAATAATATCATTTCATATAACAATAATTCGAAGCGTAAACTAAACAATGATACAATTCATAGATAAAATGTATCACCCAATTACACACCTCAAAAAAATAACTAACGACGATAATATCGTCTATCATGATCAGCTCGAATAGTGAAGCGAACCGAATCAGAACCTAGAGAATAATTAATTAAATAAATTAGTCTTCTAAAATGACAACCCAAATGTACTAAAAATTATCAACTAGTACTCACACTCAACACAGGTAATACAGGTCAGTTCAAAATTTGCAAGTAATAACGGATAGGATGGTAACACAGTTCTCGGCTCGATTTCCCCTACAAAAATCGACATCCCGATTAAACGACCCCAATTACATAATTTTGATTAATGTACTAATTTCGACAACATTAAAATATTTTTCAATTCAAAATAGGACCGTGGTAGCAATCTATCGATCCTATTAATGGCCATCGATCAGGACACCTAAGACTGCAAGCGATGGAAACTCAACAGCATCAAAAGAGGTCAGGAATAGTGCATTACTAGTGCCCAATAGCTTGTTTTGGGAGAACATAACGAAAACAATAGTTCCTAGACTTAATCGGCCGAAATAAGCTTAATAATGGTTATCCATGGCAATAAAGGTGAGCCCAGGGATTTAAATTGCGGTCGTGTTTTTGGTTGCGTAGAGTTTATCGTGATTACAGTCATAGTGGGCACTATTGTGGTCATAGCGGCTATCACGGATGGTGTCACTCACTATTTCGTAGGTGCTATCGTGTTCGCAGACTGCTATTTAAAACCCTAGGCGAGACTCGACGCTACTAGACCGATCCAATGTAGTTGTGTAACTCTCCGACCCCAAATCTCCATGGAGGATCATAGTTCTCCCGAACAATGGTGGTGTAAAGAAAAACTCGTTGTTTTCCCTTTTGAGAGAAAATGACTGCCAATCGGCTAAGTGAAAAGATGGGAACGGTGAGGTAGCAACAACCAACTTACCAATGACTAACTTGACATCTGGTGACGAGGAAGCAATGAGCGACGACGAAGAAAGAAACCAATTAAGAGAAAAAATAAACCTTAGGCACCAGATAGAGTTATAAACAAATGGGGAAGAATTTGTTTCAAATAGAAATTGGGTTAATTACAAAGTGGCTCCTTGAACTTTCCATGATTCACAAAATTGGCTCCAAACTATTCAATTTTACAATTAAGTCAATTTGTTCGATTTAGGGATTTAGGGAAAAGTTTTCAAATCCTAGGGTTATAAATTACGACAAAACTAAGGTACACTGACCCAAACCCTAAGGATCTAAATGTTACACAGAAACATCGAGGTGGCCAATCATTTTTTTCCAAATCACTATTCATAACCATAATTTAAAAACGTATAATTTAAAATATTAATAAAATCATTTTTAGAAATCATATATCATGATATAGTTTAAATTAAAATAATACAATTCAAAATTACAAATCGTAAAACAATAATAAAAGTCTTATGAATATAATGTCCACTATAAGTGACTGTACAATTCTCTACGAGGAATGTTGTAAATCCTGTTGGGATGATGCTCCTAGAATGACTCAATATACTAACTTGAAAACGTAAACATTTGAATGTTGAGCTTATAAAACCCAATAGTATAGCAGTAATATGGAGCATCATATGAATCTCATAGACATAAGCATTCTAGAAGACATGATAATAAGCATTTGATAAATACATGATCATAATCAAGTGCTACCTACTTAGTTCAATTGTTTTATCATTACAATATAAGCCTCATGCTTCTCTTAGTCTTTTGCTAGTGGTTTCTCCATGATTATAAATATACTACGCCTCTAACCATAATGCCATACCAATATGCATTATCAAATAAATCACTCAATCATTACACAACACAATGATAGTACATGATTTCACATAACCATCAGATATTAATCATACAAGCAAGTGTCATGGTGTTGTTCGAAGTCACATCAACATCACAAAACTCAAACCCCTCAAATTAATGACATGCATATACACATAGGAAGTCATCATGATGTAGTATAGGGTCGCCTTAGCATAACAAGACTCAACACCTTTTAGCCTATGACATAGGTACTCTGGATAAGATATGGGTCACGAAGCATCAACATCCAACACCTAATTAGTTTACTCCTTTAGAGTACTCAATATGTGTATAGGTCACAAAGCATATAAGTGACATCCAACTAACATTTAAAGTGCTATCTCAATGATTTAGATATATTTTATATTTCTCAATCAATTAGATGATGGTCACACAAACACAAAAGCAAATCAGGTGTCTTCATCATTACTCGATCGTAAAAAACACGTAAGTCTTTTGGAATCTTACCTGACAAGGTTTTTATAATTTTAAGTATATAAAATTGTTATTAAATTATTATCTCATATTATTATCAAGCTCTTTATAGAGCTAAACATCTCAACATACATCAACCAAAGCCACACAAGGGTAATTAAGGTAGCTTGGCTACTCATTATCGTAACTTATCACAATCAGGTGAGGTCACCCCTTTACTCACTACTATCTTGCTTGTTCTCTCATCTAAAAGGCTATGCAATGGTTTATTAATCTTTTAGTATTTTATGCGTTTAAGACAATTAATTTTTATCATTACCCATGTGGTATATTATTACTAGCTTGACATTTGATTTGGGGTTGGTTCATTGATAATGAATCTCTAGTCGCTCTCATCACACTTCCCAACAGGTCACCCTTGAAACGAAGAGGCAACTTAAGCATCTTGATTTATAGATGTTAACAAGGTACCCGAGTTCTCTACCATATTATTTTTATGGTTCAAACTCTCTTTTGTAGACCCATCATTCACAATGATCCTTCACTTATACTCTTCGATATGTGCTCTATTAAGGAGTGCTCGAAAGTATCTTATCCATTAAGGTTATTTTGATCATAAGCCCTTTCTAAGAATGTTTCTAGTCACTTATAACCATTTAAGCCTCTCTCAGGCTAAAACCCATCATTGTGGGTCATTCATCGCTTTTATGAGCCTTAACCAAGTTGAATTTAACCATCTAAAATAGGTAACACCAATACCTTATATGTATTACAAATACTCCTTAGTAAAGTATCGATATTCATTTGAGTATCAGTGTAAAAAATAGCTTTAAAATTTCCAAAAATCCTCATTGTATCAATATTGTAGTTCTAGTTTTGGTATTGTAATTCCAATATCGATGTTGTTGATACAATATCAATCTGTAAACCCAAAAATGTCTTTTTTAAGATTAGAGAACCCTAAAAAATCTCCCTAAACACCCTAGTTTGATCTCAAATCATTTCTAAAGCTTAGAAATGTTATTTAAGGTCATCTTGTACCATAAAAACACAAGCATTACAACAAAAATATCATCTAGTGCAAGATCAAGAAAAAACCCAGACATGCGTAACACCCAAATTCCCAACAAACATCACATTTAAAAATGTCATACATCACAATAGATTAGAAATACACTACCTTGATGGTAGATGATAACTCCGCAAAAAAACTATGTTTTTAGTCTTTTTACTTAAGTTATTGTTTTTCGAAGCATTGTTTTCATAGTATATTAGTTGCATTTAGGTCATATTTACATCCAAACACTCGTAAATGTTCATAATGAGGATTCTGATCAAATAGCTTCAAGAACAGAGAAGAATTGTGAAGAACCTTCGTAGGCAGCCTATTAATTAAGTACACAGTTGTCACCACAGCATATGACCAATATTTCAAAGGTAGGGAGGCTTGAGCAAGGAACGCGAGTGCCATTTTAACAATGTCAATGTTTACGCTCAACAATACTATTTTGTTGAGAGGTGTTAGGATACGCAAGTCTATGTCGTATTTCGTCTTTTGAAGAGCCTTGGTGAACGGTCGAAATTCACCACCCCAATCACTTTGGATCTCCTTAATTTCCTTGCCAAATTGCACTGAAACATTCGTTGAAATAACCGGAAGGCATACAAAGCTTGAGATTTTTCATTCAACAAATATATCCAAGCATGAATCAACAAAAGATATATAATAACGGTACCCATTGGATGTGATATGAGGAGGTCCCCATAAATTAGAGAAAACTAATTGAAACGGCTCGTCATATACCATGAGAGAAGGAGGAAAAGACAAAGAATGACTCTTCCCATATTGACAAGCAGAACAAACAGAAATCTCATTGGCCAAGGTGGCACAAACATTACAAGTTCTACACACTGTAAGTAATGTATCACGACTAGGATGTCCTAATGCCTATGCCATAATGCAAAATCAACAATCCATTAGCAACATTTCATTCAGCACAAACATTATTGTGCAAAAAAGTAGAATCAAATTCATAAATACCTTTCGTCTCACATCTTTCAAGCAACACCACCTCGTCTCTTTATCCCGAATCACGCATCTATTATCATGGAATTCAAGTAATACATTATTATCTTTTGCAAGAGTAGAAATCGAAACCAAATTTCTTGAAGTATGAGGAACATGAAAAACATTATTCAATTGTAAAGTACGATAGCAAGTAAGTAAACTAGATTGACTAATTTTAGAGATGCGCAAGCCGTTACCATCACCAATGACTAACTTACCCGTTCCGATGTAATCCTCACCACCAACCATATTAGAGCCTCCAAGGTCACATGATGGGTAGCCCCGAGTCCACAAACCATTTCCCAGTCGGCCTCGACATTCCTTGATTTCCCACATTAGTCTTTGGGTTGCATTCAGCAACCGTGGCTGATGACTTGCCATCCCATGCTCCAAAATTACCACAGCTCGTACGCCTCGTTCTCAGCAACCGAATAACCCTCCAGGGTCACCGTCGCAGGTGGCATAGTAACCTCTCCGGTGAGAGTTTCTCATGGTGGTGACTTCTCACAGCAAGAAAAACTTCTTGTTTCCACGACAAGTAGTTGTGTCATCCAAGACACACTTAGTCGTTTGTTGGTGAACATTTTTTGAAAGACTGCCATCGATGAACTGTCATGATCACCCATGCAGAAGAGATATACCATGAAAGCCGATTAGCATAGCGAAGAAGACCCAGCAGATCCCAGCAGATCCCA